>NW_028301604.1:58492946-59885893 GCF_987345545.1 Pholcus phalangioides
GCAGAGAAGAGCTACACGTGCTCTTGTTTGTACACAAGGCTTCAGCTAAGAAGAGAGACTTGATTTCTTAAATTTGTTTGCATTGGAAGAACGCGGGTGTTGCAGGGGAATATGATAGAAATGTTGGAATATGATAGGTAATAAATTTGCAACGGAATGGAGAAGATGGACCATTAGTTATTAATACACTGTCAATAAACTATTTTGACAGGGAGTTTTTCTCCAATTGGGTTGTCAATAAATGTATTAGCTTACCTCAGGGGGTCGTGAATTGTAACACACAATCGACACGTTTATAAAGAAGTACCATAAATATATTGGGATAAATCGAGAACCTATCCACATACTTAGAATAAGACAATCATAATCTTTTTCATGGGCATTGCATTTATATATTATTAATTATTAATTTTTTTTCCTTGATATATGCTCTTATACTGGTTTGCTGTATTTTAGTTATATTTGGCATCCATATTTTTATAGGCATCTTTCTTCAGCCACCTCGTTGGGTAATTTGCCTGTTGTGGCCTTTGTATTTGTATTTTCTTAAAGTTTATAATTTGAATTCCCTGAAGGTCAAATGTTGCAAGTGCAGTCTATCAATCCAAACTATGGATTAAAATGCAATCTATTTATCCAAAAAATAACAGGATTATCTCGGCGAAAACGACATTGAAATTGCATTTGTATACCATTCTCTGAAATATTAACGCAAAGTTCAAAGGAAAAAGATGACCAGAGAAACGACAATATAGTTAAATGATTTCTCATAATGTTAGAAGAAATTTTCTAGATATGTCGAAATGAATCAAATGGCGGAGAGATGGATTTTTCACGTAACACGAACAGGTGAAATACATTAATGTTGCATGCACCTGACAGTCAGCTGCTGGAAAGCATTTCGAGGCTTATAATAATTGTAGTTTTAGCAAACAATAGGAAAGAAAGACACGTGAAAGTAGGGGAAAATATTGAAAAAAAAAATGAAACGGGAATAAAAGAAAATCTGGAGAGTCAGTAGTAACCTAAGACCTGTAAGAAGGCGACGAAAGATGAACAACTCGTAATAAATCCGAGCGAAAAACCCCAGTGGCAGATATAACCTCGCCAAAACAATTAAGAGGATGAAAAATATCGGGTAGAGCCGTTACAGGGATCGGTCCGATATTGGTTATCGCATTGGTCATTTGTAGCTAAATTGGCCAATAAATCAGGCTGTTCAACGCCTGGAAAGAACGTTAGACTCGAAGAGAGCGTTTTGGGGGCGATTCTGGCGTCTATAACCACAACCTTGAGGTGGGTTATGTAGCATCAACTCTCCTCCTTCTCTTTGACCATCTCGCCTCCCGTATTGAACGCCATATATCAAAACCCCAAGACGAGTCTCAAAATAAAATAAAATAACACATATGTTCACACGAATATAGCTTTATTACCTTATTGGGAGCGAAATAAATAATAGTGCATGCATGCCAGAACTAGATTTGATCGCATCAAGCTCACAGCTGACAATCAAAATTTCATGCTTTCACTTAGATAATTTATTTTCCATCAATACGGATAAAAAGCTGATATGATATAAAATGTAATCGTAAACATACGATACTTACTGGTACTGCTACGAATCAGTATATTTGTGTGTGCTTTAGTTCCTCATTTTCTCCCATTTATTTATACCCAGTCATCATCGTTTAATTAGCCTGCTTTTCTCTATTATTTGCACTGTACCCAGTAATACGTTCAAATTACTCACGTATTATTATGACGAACTATTCAATATTATTACGCAACTATGTGTCAAACCAGTAGTGCTTAAAATTGTGAACAGCATCACTCAAGTGATATGATAATCTGTCGCGAATCACAGTTTAATAAAAGGAATCATGATTTCATAATTTTCAATTTTGGAAGCTTAATCAATTGGAATCTTCTTTGCATGATCTTTTTCCGGCAGCAGCGATGTCGTAGATTTAATTTTTTACCGGATTCCCGATATTCACGGTACACTCGTGAAATGGTCGTACGTGAAAATCCAAATTTCATCGCTACCTCGGAGATGCTATGTCCCATCTCTCGTGCGCCGACTGTAACACCATGTTCAAACTCATTTAAATCTCGATAACCTGCCATTGTAGCAGCAGTAACCGATCTAACAACTATGCCAGACACTTGTTGTGTTATATACGCGTTGCCGACCGCAGCGCCGTACTCTGATTGGTTCCATATCTCTTTATTTGCTTATTTGCATACGCATGCCTTTACCAGTTTTTTTGGCTCTTCAGTTTAGGAGAGCGGGTTTATACTGAACATCGAGGAATTCCGAACACCGTTGTTCTCAGTCACTGAATCTAGAGCGGTGTGATTAGTGTTGCACTCTGGCAGTGTCCACCGTAAACTCATTGAGCGGGCGAGCGCCTTTCTAGCTATGTTATTGTGAATGTGATGTGTGAAAATCAGTTTTTTTTTGGAACTTTTGTTAGTAAATTAGTGCTGATTTGGATAAAAGGTAAGTAAAATGTGTTCGCGTTTAACGTAGTGAGCCTGGTATCGTTAGATTCTACGTTTCTCTAGCTCAGTGATTCTCAACCGCTGCTCCGCGGGGTGCACTCTCCAGGGGCTCCGCGGTCGCTCGAGGAAAATTAAAAAAAAAATTAACATTAAAAAAAATGATTATAGATATTTTTTAATAGTAAAAATACATCAGTTACTTTGATGAATAATTAAAAAATTGGTCTACTCTACGGAGGTCCGCCATAGAATTTTTTTACTAAAAAGTCGAGTGAGAAAAAAGGTTGAGAACCGCTGCTCTAGCTATTTATTTTGTAGGAAGAAAATTTGGTTGTAATGGACATTTTGAGGTTCGATTCAGAAATTGCCACTAGGTGTCGTTTGGGGATGTTCGAAATCATCCCGTTGATGTTCGGTATTGTCCCTTAATAGTCTGTTGTGGGAAGTTTTTGTGAATAAACAAATATTACTATTTTATTATCGCTGAAATATGGATTACTCATAGTAGGCCTTCTTAATATTACCTTTTATTAAATACTACTTGATGTCACTTTGTGGTGTAAATGCACTTGATCGAGAAATTGAAGTTGGTGAATCAATTCCATTGAATGTGGAAATTTCTACACTATCTGCTTCTGGAATGACTTCATTTAAACAAACTTCTCCCACTCCTAACTTAAAAGTGGTAAAACCTGGTTCAAGACAGCAACATTCAGTGGATTTTACACGGACACCAAATAAAAAAACCTTTGAAGATGTATCTAAAGAAAAACAATTAAGGCTGAAAATAAAAGAACTACAGGCAAAGATTAAGGAAATAAAATTACTAAAGAAACTTACAAATGAAGAATAAAAGCGACGAGAGTATCTCCGAATAAAAGGAAAAAGCAAATTAGGGAAGACTAATTCAAAAGGTTAACACGACCGAACCAGAAGAAAACAAAAACGCAAGTATCTAAAATCAAACCCCCAATACAACTTGTACAAAGAAACATATCTTTCCAATCATCATCGGAAGTTGAAGATAATATTGATGAACTATATATTTAATGACGAAGAGATAGAAGACGTCGATCTAACGACCTTCATGGAACCTCCGGCACTTCAAGAGAGGGATCTAACTCAAACGGCATGTCTTGAACGGTATGTCTTGTCTCAACGGCGTGGTGAATTCGGTAAAAACAAAGAACTCTGGTTCAGTTATCGTTTGTGTTTACAACTTTGCTATGGCACTGCACATCTACCGTGTCATTTGTATGGGCAGTAGATAACATTATAAATAGTCTGGTACTGCCATCCGGTATGTAGAATAAGAAATAGAAAAATTTCCGGGTATAAGAAATGGATTGTTTTTAATCTTTACCGTGCGCTACTTTGAACACTTCAGCCCGGAAATTATTTACTATTTCAGCTAAAGTGACTTTTCCATCCGACTAGTGTGGGACCTTTGCCGTTTTCGGGCTGCGTTCGCGACCCCATGTTCTACGACGAATATTGGTAGGTTCGGTGTACACTATACCATCCAGTCAAGTTCAGGCAAAGAATTTAGGAACACTCTGTTTAGACGATTATATTGCGCGTATATTGGCAAGTTTGAGGCTTGAAGAATTTTTCAGTAGCAAGATATATGGACACACTGGTGATGATCAACATCTTCTTTTTTCAGCAGACTAGAATGTACGAGCATACCGTATTTCCCCAGCGAATTTCATCTTTCATTTAATCTTTGATGATACTGAAAGTTACCAATAACATCGTGAATATTTTATGACGATGCGATGAAAGTACTTGGATATCTGAAAATTCATGGTCAGCGCGTATGGTCAACAACAAACTCTCCTCTCTTCCATCAAATGCAAAAATAAATTCAGCAACACTGTTTGATAGACCGGTATGTAACTTTTTTCAAGAGAAGCTCGAGTTCAAAAGTTTTCTCATATTCATAGGAACGTCACTCAAAAGCGGTTGGAACAAGATTTTGTTATTTTCCCCTCTTTCGACATACCAGTGAAGACATAATTTTACCTGCTCTTACATTTATAGGTGATTCATAAATTTCAAGAAAAGGTTGCTCCCAGTTGAACAAAAATATTTCTACCTTCGCATATAGTGTGGGCTTTGTTCCAGACTTTGCCACTAAGCTGGGTTGGAAAATATCTCTTCAACGGGATAAATCCGGTGATAGAGCTCTGGCGTTCATTCATTCAGTGTGGGCTAGTGAAAACAAGAAATCACCCGAAGTAATAAATTATGGATTAATACTTCATCAAGAGCTTGAAATTGCTATCTCTATCAATAATCTCTTTTAATGTAAGTCTGCTTAGGTAAGACTCTGTTGACTAGTTTCTGTTCAATATTTGTGTGCGCACTCACGAGTATATCTTACTTTCTATACTATTTTGAATGAAAAACTTTTCACAAAATTGGTAACTGATTGCACATTGTTTCTATAATAATATAAAAAAACGTTAGAAAAGAAACTGCATATATTTTCTGAAATATTGAACCAAACAGAAAGCGCCAAAATTATTAGATGAAAAAAATGTTCAACTTTCGACAATTACTTGGTTGCGTTATAATTAATTTTATCGTTGTCCATATTATTTTCACAAGTGTTTCGAGATTGGTAAAGGAAAAACTCAGAATCCGTGAAATATCATTATTTTGCTATATGTATCCATGTTTTAACGTTATAAAAACAAGACTATACGTATTCACGAATAGGCTATAAGAAACAAAATTTGTGGTTCTACGAACACGAGGTAGTCCAACCGGAATATATAAAAACCAGGTGGTTAAATGGAAGGAAAGAGAGTAAATAATATAAAATCATAACAATAGAAAAGACAAAAGGAGACTATTATTGTAACCAGCTTCACATTGGTCGTACATATGCGTGTATATTTCTTTCTTAAAGAATTGCAAATGGTTTTAGGGCTTCAAAATTTTTGAGCTCGATCGTTTTCACCATTTTTAAAAACAAAAAGACTTTTACATAATTTTACGACACATAATACTTGCCTCCTTTAGAGTTTTCGAATCCTTAGAGAATTAAGGGACAAAACATCGGCTACGTGTGAGTGTATATATGGGTATGTAAGAGCGTAAAGAGAGAGAGAAGAAAGACTTAAGGTCTATAGGGACCGCGCATTTTGCCATCATAAAGGAATCTGTCTGACATATCACGCTCATCGCCGTATGAAATTTCTCGCGCTCGACTCTTGATCCTATAATGTTCTTGAAACACAATCCGCACTTCGTGGTACAGTTTGCGCTTGTAATGCATTCCAAGATATTCCTAAAGATACCGCTCCGTTTCGGGGTTGCTCAATTCTCTTACGCTTTTACTTTTTTGGTGATATTTTGGCGACAATCAAAAATCTACAAAAGCGAGGTCAAAAAGAACCGTCGCCAAACTATTTGGTCAACTCTGTCCGTTACCGTTTCTGTGACAAAATAAAAACTTTGATGAAAATGGTGCGTAAAAATCAATTATAATTTTAATCTACAATTTTCATTTCCCTATTAAGGATTATCTGAATTGCATAATATTGAAACCATATCTACAATACACCTGGGTCTAAATTTTCGTGTCACTATTGGGATAATATTTTAATCGCATAATATCAAAACCTTTCAACACTGAACATAGTGCACAAGGTGATTCTAAATTCATGAGGCAAACTTTGAGAGATGATAAAAGACACCTAAACAATCATTTTTGATCATAGAATGTGCGGTCGAACCGCAATGGCAAAGGCGATAGAAGGTGTTTTTAGAGAGTACACATCACGTCACAAATATATTTTTCCGACAGATTTGCTCCGATATGTGCTATCAACCATTCGGGAGTGCATATGCAACTTGGATTGAGTTTGTTTTTTATTAGTGCAAAGACCTTGCAATGATCAAGCGGTAATGACTTGTGATAGAATTTGCGTTACCTGGGTTGCATTATGAGAAAGCCTGCCACATTACAATACCCCGCGCCCTCGAATGGTCGATTGCATTTATTGCAGCAAATCCCTCAGAAAAATATGATATTTGCTTTTGTTGAAGTGCTGTTGTGCATTCTCTAAACACACCCTCTACCGCGTTTGCTATTGCGATTCAACTTCACATTCTATGATCAAAAATGCTTATTTAGGTGTCTTTTATCACCTCTTAAAGTTTGTCCCATGAATTTAGAATCACCCTATATAGCCTGAGTTCAAGATTTTTGAATACATGTAATCATTAAAAAGACATAAAAGCTATGTTTGAAAAATGCATGAATCGTACCCTGGTTCATATGTAAAAATGAATTATTTTTGCGATATAAATCCCAAAGAATGTTTTTTGTTTCGAATCATATCTCACTCTCTTCCGTTATTTTTATATTGAAGTATAACAATTGGAATTTTTTTTTCCAAATGTTACAAGTGCAGCCTATGAATTCAGTGTCACCGACATCATTTTTTTGTGCTTCAGAAATTATAGTAACAGGCTCATCTCACCAAAAATGACCCTAATTAAAAAATGGCTTTTAGCAATACAAATCTGGAATAAAATTTGTTTGAAAGGAAATTTTAAATAAATGAAAAGGAAATCCCTCACGGGGGGAAAGCGTTTTGTGGTTAGGAAATTGATATCTCAAATCTTGGCACATTGGTTTATATTTTCAAACGTGTTTGAAGTATTGAGGAAAAGAATTATTAAGGTTTCAAAAAGAAATGCTTATTAACCACTTGCCTGATGAGTTTTTAATTTTTTCTGCACAGAAAATGTCAGGTTTTTTTTTCATTCTATTCATATGTCAATGAATAGAAATAACAGAAAATTACAGAAAATCGCACTCAATTTTTCAATCCTTTATATCCGACATTGTGAAAAGTAGAATAAGAAGAAAATTATAATAAATTAAAATAAAAGTATAAATGTAATGAGATAATAATAAATGGTTATCATGTAAATTATTTGGTAGGTCATTTTAGTTCTAATTAAAGCCAAAACAATGTTTGGAAAAATTAGTTAGTTCAAAACAAATTATCTATCGTGGTACTTTGTATCGTCAGGATATAAAGGGTTAATTTGAAAATCTTAAAATTTTGATTCGCTTATTAAATTCTTTTTGAAATCAAAAACAAAATTGAAAAGCTCTTATGAATTTTTGCAGGAAATATAAATAATCTAGTTTTTAGATAGATTATGTGACTGAAATAGATTATGTATCTATATAATTAGATTACAAGATTATGTATCTAGATATCATTATATTACTGTTGTATAAAGCCATAGCATTTGTGCAGATTTAGTTAAATGTTTACTTTTCGTTAGCGCCCTCTGGGGGCAGATTACGACACCCTTGCTAGGCACGGACAAGTCTATTTCGGGGAGAAGCGGATGCCCGTGTCCAAGTCGGGCAAGTAGTTAAAGCGTCGTTATACTTGTTGGATATCCTGATTTCGGTGTTCACTGCTATGTTAGTCACCTAACGGGGAAAAAAGGAATGGAATCTCGTTTTTGATTAGTTGGTTATCGCGAGTAGAAAAGCATTTGTAGAAATATTTTTATCGTTAGATCTTTGTTGGCGAAGCATTTGAATCGGATGGAAAATGGGTTGGACGAATAGTGGCCAAACAATGGTAGATCAGACAAGAACATTTCCAAAGTGCGTGGTTTCTCACTTTTCGCGGGCATTTGAGTCCCGTGAGTAAAGATTTTGTTTCTGACGGCGGAAGGCGACGGCCTCAGTGACTACTCCCTTTGCGCCCCAAATTGGATTTTTCTCTTTCCGCGAACGACATTATATTCGCGAACTGAAATCCCCTAGTATCGCGTTTTCCTCACTTCGGTCAAACTACACCGACTTTTGTTGTTCCTGTTTTCCACTTCGTTTTTCCTGGGGATCGGCGCATAAAATGCAACTTGTTTCAACATCGATCCATTAAATACGTACATACATCGACATACAAATGAAAAAATTCATTGGATGATTCTTGC
This sequence comes from Pholcus phalangioides, assembly GCF_987345545.1. Classification (NCBI taxonomy): domain Eukaryota; kingdom Metazoa; phylum Arthropoda; class Arachnida; order Araneae; family Pholcidae; genus Pholcus; species Pholcus phalangioides. The sequence continues at coordinate 58,501,437 of NW_028301604.1, forward strand.
AATATTACACAACTCTCAACTATAAAATACCATTTTTGGAAGGATACAAAGGATACTAAAACGAAACAGAGTTCAGTAACATACAATGCGTATAGGAAATATGCAATAAGCAAAATTTTGATACAAAACTATGGAATAAATCTATTAAATTTAGATTTTAAAGATCAGATTGTCATTATACCCAAAAAATTCCACGCATTTCACGATGCCTTCTTTTTGCTTACTTTTCAGATCCAATTTTTCAAATAATGAAAAATTTAATTAAATATTTCTTGATTTATATCACCTAGATAAATAACTTTAAATGGATTAGCTGTAATGCTACGCTGGTATAATTTACTATATTAATAGAGTACCTATTTTCCTATACAACAAATCCTAGGCTCACTGATTAGTCAAAATTTGAGCTTACGGAGTTTGAAAAAATAAATATCAAGTTTTAAAATTACACAGAAAAAATATTTTTTTAAATAATGTACGATGATATGACCAGACTATGTCCGATTATAAATTTTATGAAAATATAGTGAACTAACTTTTTCCAGTTTCTTTGTCACAACCGCCAGTAAATGTTTAAAAAATTCTATTAAAATATATATGATAATAAATGATGAATAAAAGTAAGATGCAAAATATTTTTTTTGAAATTTCATACTCAAAAAAGGCTTCAATTAATCCATTGGTTTGTACTCACCAGTAATTTTTTTTTTCAATATTCATAGTTGCTTGGTGAGAGCCTTGATAATCTTCAATATAAATAAATTGCACTGAAATATTTTTTCCAATCACTACCATACACAACGCTCAGAGCCTACCTACAATGAGAGGAATTAATGAACCTTGCGTGCAATATAATGATTCAAGTAAAAGAAGTATAAGCATTTAAATTGCCAGACATCAGTTATCTCGAACTATTATCATGACATTCTTATTGAATTTATTGCTGTTTAAAAAATATCAGTATCAGTAGCATCAGTGATTTGAGTCATTTATTATACTAGAGAGATTTGTGTCTAAAAAGAAAATCTTTGTATCCATTATTCTACCGACATAGTTTTCCTCATAAAAATACAGTAATTCCAACAAAAATACATAGAAGAAAATATATCATAATGTGAAAATTAAAATGCATACCAAATTAAATATGTAATGTGTAATTTTTCACGATTTTCGTGCATTTGAAAGTCTGAAAATATTTCTCTCCTAACATAAAACTATAAAAACATTTTACTCTTCAATAGAAAGCCTTATACCAAAATTATAAAAAAATTGTATGTGATAGTTATTTATTTACAGTAAGCCTATCAAAAAAATAATGAAAGAAAAAACAAAGATCGTATTTATTTTAATTACTATTTATTTAAAAATTTCTATTTATTATTATTCTTTTTTGCATGAACTCATTTTTTCTTCCAGATTGTGCTTGGTTAAGAAAACTATGGTTTACATATATACAGCAACCATCTCCAAGAAACATGGTGCTCCTTGAAGCATCGAGAGTGCTCAATGTTCGTGTCCGATTTCGCACTCGCATGTGCTTGATCAACGTTTCAATTAACTACCCTGTAAAAATTGCTTTCAAGGATTAAAATTATGGAGACTTCAAGCATACGCATGTCAAAGTTGCTGAAACGGATGCTCTTCGTTTGATTATGGATATAGGCAGTGTTTGCGATTGAAGAAAGGTAGAAGATCCCTGGTTTACAGAATATTAATGTTTTCCCCTGTAATTGCGTGTGTAAAGCGATTATTTGTTAATACACTTTGAGTGTTGTCTAGAGGTGATTCTTGAGACTTCTTGGCAGTAAATTTGTGCACAGCACCTCATGGTAACTCTGGCAGTTGCGTGGACTTTCCTGGGATGTCGGAGATACGCTGAGTTCGGGAATATGGACTGGGAGTTAGGGACTGGCACTAAAGGTGACGCAGTCAAATTCGGATCTTGGTTAATGTAATAACTCGCGCCATTCAAAGAACGGGCCTATAGTAGGCGTTTCTTGAGATCAAAGGGCGCGATGTTATTGGGTGGAAAACTCCCGCGGGAGTTTCACTTGATGCTGATTGGTGGCGATGTGGTTGTACGTTGATTCTCTCTCTTCTCTAACGCATCCTAACTTCTATTCCGCAAACATTGGCCACCCTCTACTCTCACTCTCTTAACTCTGTCGGAGAGAGAAACTTCGTTAAAAGCAAAACTCTTGGCTTTGCATCTTCCACATTTGGCTTCTTCGCCATATTCTTGCGATCTGAAAAGCAGTTCGTAAATGAAAAAGTCATTAGCGTGTTGTTCCGTATCTTAAATATTTTGCTTGCATCAATTTGAAATTCATCAAGTTTATGGAGTATATATGAAATGGATCACAACGCCTAGAACACTGCTCAAAACAATTAGAGAAAAAGTAGCTTTTATTTACTTATGATTTTTAAACATTTTAACTGATAAAATACTGACGAAGACCATTGTTAGGTATTCACAAAGAGTTGTGTCACAAGAGTTAATCATCAACAAAATTTTAATAAATTTAAATAAATAATACATATCCCCTAATTGTTTTGAACAGTGTAGTAATGGTTGAAATTTTTACTCGCATTTTTAGAATATCGGGAATATTCTATTTCATTCTCATTTTCTAACACGTACTACAGCACAGTATTTTGCAAAGGTACTTATGAAAAAGTCGAATTTATCGTACTTCTCTTCATACCTATTGAAATTATATAAGAATAAAATGAGAAGTTGTGTGATACCATTAGCTTCGACAAGCAAGTCATATACTGTACAATGCTCGAAACAATTAGGAGATATGTATTATTTATTGATATAAATTTATTAATTTAATTTAATTTATTCACTTAAATTTATTAAATATATTCATTTAAATTTATTAAATTTATTCATTTAAATTTATTAAAATTCAGTCGATCATTAACTCTTGTGATACAACGCTTTGTGAATACCCAACAATGTTCTCTTAATATTTTATCAACTAAAATGTTTAAAAATCACAATTAAATAAAAACTACATTTCTCCTAATTGTTTTGAGCAGTGTATTAATGAATGATGATTATTCAATAAACTGATGTTGTTGCAAAATCTAATCCAGTAATATTTTTAGAAACAGATTTGTATTCAAATTATTATTTTTTGATTATTCAAAATGAAATTTAATTTAAAGCTAAATTAAATTAGAAACACGTGATGTAGGCAGAGTTTTCTTGAGGTGCTATTAAATGCCCGAAAGTCTCGAGGCTTACCTCTAAACAACATTACTAAAATAACATTTAATTCAAAACCAAAAAATCAAATTAAATTAGAAACAGGCTGTGTTAGCGAGTTACATTAAGATACTATTTATTACCAAGTCTCGAGAGACATAATCACCCCAAACATCAGTCAAATTGCAGTAATATATAATTATCTTTCACACGCGCAATTGTGGGGGGAAAACATTAATGTTTTGAAAAGTCATAGCTTTTTCTGAAATACAGTGAAAGTCCGTTATAACAAGTTCGGCTTGTATCGAGAATCTCGCTTTAACGAGTGCTTTATAACTGATTGTCAAAAAGCTAATGTAAAAGATAAAAAAATATTTTCTTATAGCGAGTTGAAAATTAGAAAGCTTTCGTAACGAAGAAAATTATCGAAAACGGATCTTTCTCTTTCTTCAAGAATTAAATAAAGAGTGACTCATTATCGCACATGCTCGTCGTAAACATTACTCTGAGGTACTTCTAACAAAGAATGGACACAGAGTAGTCAAACTTTTTCCACGCATCAATTTTTAGGTTTTTCTCACTGTACGCACGGGATATGGGACGATTTTATTCAACTTTGGTCTTTCCCATTCACTAAATGACTATTCGAACTGTTGTATCGGTCGGCCAAATCGTTTTGAGAATCTGAAATTCTATGCAAAAATGTTCTAGAGAATCAACGAGTGTGAGACTAAAAAATCAGTTTCACGATTGGAGAGTTCAGTTCATTCACTAATATTGTTACGAAATGATCTGAAAGACGTTTTAATGCAACAACAATTGTAAAGTAGCAATTTTCAACCATTTGTAACCTATCATAGCAAAAACTTTGAATTCGCTTAGAGCGAGAAGTCCGTTATAATTAAAATTTTCCTCGTGATTGTGAGATGTTGTTTTTTTTTATTACGGACTTCTACTATACTAAAATCATTTACCCAGCACAATCTCGAAGAGAGAATGAGTCCTGCAAAAATACACAAAAGAATTAAAAATTAAAAGTTAAATAAAATATACATATATGCATCAATCCCGGTATCAGGCATTCATAAGAATATACATCTGTAATGCACACTTAAAACACAAAAAGTAGTCCTTTCGATTTTTTAAAAATTTTCTGAAAAAACATGTGATCACATGATTAAAATGGCTAATAATTACATATTAATTTTTTTCCTAATCTAATAAGTAAAACTACCTCGACTGTATTGTAGAAAAAAGAATGCAAACACACGCAGAAGAAGAGAAGAAAAATATCTTAATAGGCATGACCACAGTGAGCAATCATGACCTGACCATGTACTGGTTGATAACCTTTATCCAAACAAATGCTTCTCAAACATCCTAAACTTCACTCGTGATAAGAATACACAGACAGATCGAGTGAAATATGTATCCCGTCAAGCAGCCAAAAGTAAGGTATTCTAAGAATATCGCGGGTTCTCGGGTAAGATAACAAAAAAGAATGATATTAATAGTCCCATTTTCTTGAGAAAGATAGCTTAGACATTCGGGAGTATTGAAGAAAGATATTTTTCTGACTACTAAGAATGCGAGCTGTTGATAACATTTTGTCTTTTGACTTTTTTTACTTACTTCTAATGGATAGCATAGAAACGAGCGACCCCACACTATTTGTATTATAAATAAAATAACTAAAAATATGTATATGAAACAGGGCCATTTATTTCAAATTAAATTTTTTTTATGGATTTCGTTGCGAAACGTATCATCAAATAATTAGCCAAAGTACCACGCCAGGTATTTTATGCATAGTTTATAAAACTATCTTCTACTCACTAAATTACCGACATAGTAATATGTTATCAAGTTTCCTCACACGAATAAAAATTATTACATCTTTCATGTAAGGGCATATCACTTTTGCAAAAAACCATCTGATGCATCGATTATATTTACGACATGTTTTCCGAAATTAATATTTGCCTAAAATGGTCTGTTTGATAAGTGCAATTATGAACTATAAATTTGATTTTTTTTTTCGTTGTCTGTAAAGGAACAGTCGGATTTTTTGTGCCGGCAAATTACGCAATCACTCCAGTTCTCAAACGAAGTATCCCATACTTGTAACCTTTTTCTTATCCAGTAAATGCAAAAGTCACGCGCGTTTCATTATAAATATCACACATTCTCATTCTTGTAAAGAAATTCACTCAAATCTTAGCTTGTTTTTAAAAAAGAAATATGCATTCAAAATTTCCCGTGTTAAAAAATGAATGTTTTAGAAAACACCGCATGAGTTACGTAAAGAGCTTGAGTTAGAAGTTCAAAGAATTTATGAAAGACTTTCACAAAGAAAAACTAACTTGCTGCAAATTTAATGACCCACAAATCCAATTTTAGACCAAGCAAATGTTGCTGCAGACATCTGTCCATTTCATTTTAAGAAATCACAAAGCTATCTTTTTTTATGCTATAATGTATGCTTTTATTTATGAGGGAATATGAAAACCTTGTCTCTTTTTTCTTTCTTATTTGAAATTGTTGCTGAAGAATTTACTTCAGAAGACAGTGGCTCTCCAGAAAATGCGTAAGTGTATTAAGGTAAGGAAATGACCCTATAATGGTTTTTATTAGTAGCCTCCTTTTGTTTAAAGCAACACATTCACTCTTTCAAACTGTGTAAGTTAAGAGAGAGAGAGCTCCACCGCACATAACAATGGTCCGTCAGGTCGATATGTAAAAACGCCGCGGTGTTCCTTTGAAAAGCTAAATAAGAAGCCATTTATGTTTTATTTTACTTTGTGAGCTCCACCACTCTGTAACAAGCTTGAAGAAAAGGATTGCTCCGCCAACAACTGAAAAAGCACGATTGATTCTGACAGTTTTTCGTTTCTAGCCTGTTAAAATACAACATTCGCGGTGGAAGTGACTTCAAAGTGAGTCAAATTGAGTTTAGGTTCTTTTTTTTTTTTTGAATCCTCTTTTTAATGGATACTTTTTTCGTGGTATCATTATTATTTTTTACTTCTGTTAGCGCATGTAAGAAACTGTTACTCATACTTAGGCAGTTGTGTGCGTAAGAATAAGGTTGCCAGGTTTACATGGATGATTGCATATTAATATCAACCTACGTATTCGAACTTGATACATATTTTATTGAACCACCTATTCAAGATTATAGCTGTAAAAATCAACCACTGTTGAGATGAAAAACATATAGCAAATAACATTTATACCTCTACTACTAGATATGATGTATAGATTTTACGTGAAGTCAGTATACGTTTTCAATTACAACGTGGAATTCGTGCTTTATTTTTTACAGAGTATGAAGAAAAATGTAAGTGGAGATTGAAAAAAATCTAAATAACTAAAGCATAAAGTTATATTTAACTTTGATGTTGGTAAGTAAATTTCTGATGTAATATAGAGGAAAAATAATTTTTAAAAAAAAGTCATCTTTTAAAATTTCTAAATTTCCGATGCTGCTTTCATTAGTGAAATATTAAAAAAAGTTAATATTCCTGATTGAAATTTATTTGTTTCATAAATGTCAAATCATGTTAATTGATATTTGTGATATCGACAGATAATGTATTATTTCATTTTTTGTTGTATTAACCTGTTGTTGCACAAATAAAATCTTATCTTGTTGACCTCTGACTTTGTCGGAGACATAGAATGATTGACAAGAGCAAGATCAGTCAGTTCACATTTTGTTTATGGAATAGACTGAATAAACTTTAGGAAGATTGTAAAACACACGTTAATGTTACCGGAAAGAGTTTAGACAAAAAAATGCTTGAAAATATTTAACTTATTAAAATGCAGATATATTTCATGTCCCACCTTTTCTTTATAATACAGAAAGTATCAGGATTCTAAATGTTGTAGTAGTTATAGGGTTGTATAGTGAAATAAAATAATAGAAATTCCAGAGCAAAATGTATCTCTGAGGTTTCTCTTGATAATTTTGATTTTGAAAAACCAGATTTTTTTTAATTTCAAACTCACTTTTGAATTTAGTACTTACAAAGAGTTATTCTATGAATCTAAAGATATTTTTTTTACCTCGTGCTCTTCACATCATTTGAATAAATACCATCTACCACTGCCACTCAAGACATATCTAAAATTCATAAGCTTACATCTTGGATGATTTTAAAAAAACCAAACATTACTTTCATTTAATATTTCAACACGGCTTGAAATTCTGCAAGCAAAAACGAGCGAGAGAAAAAATGTTTCTAAAACTTATTTGGTTTTTTTTAGAGTTGAAAGCTCTATTATATCCAAGGATGTATACGTCTGTATGTCGGAGAGATAGAAAGAAAAAATCCCGTTACGGAAAAAAAGGGGATTCACCAAGATTCAGTTTGGAAATCCTTGCGTCTTATAACAGGATTAGGTGTCAACATACAAGCTAATCGAAGAGTAATGTGCTTGGAATCTAGTGGTCCATCTTCACACAAACAGACTTATTTTTCTTACCTTTGACTGTTATTGCCGATGACAACTTTTCCCGATTCTCTTTCTCTCTGCTTTGAAATACATATTGGTATTTTTTCTGTATTATCTTTTTTCTTTTTACACAAATTTTTAATATTTTACGTTTTTTACCATCCCATTTTCAGTTATGTCGGAGGTTCTCAAAACAATTTACCAACCGCGTTTCAGATTATGAAGCCAGGAAATATTATTGAAATTTTAATGGAAGCAGTATGAGAAAGCATCTGATATGGTGTTGCTGAAAAAGAAAAAAGAAAATTTATAATCATAAAAATAAGTAGCTATTTTTTTTATGAATGTATACTATGCAAATAAACATAGAAATATTTGCAAGTAACTAATGTCCTGTAGGATATTGAAATCTGATTATCATGCTGTCAACTTGTTGCAAACTTGTAATAATTGCAATTTAGATCACATTTATGGCAATTGTTTTAATTACTTTTTTTCAGTTTCAGCCACCTCATTGTGGCCTCTGCGTTTGCATTTGCATAGTGTCTCACAATCGACTGACCGTTTTCAAAGTGGGAAAGCAAGAAAACGGTGACAGATATTAGTCATTCTTGCAGAATGTAAATGTGCGAAGGCAGGAATTTCAGCTACGTCATTCATATTGCAAGGAATATATAGTTATTAAAATAGAAATATCAACTTCTTATATGGACACCCTGTGCCCACAAATTCAATTAGAAAGTTGTTACCCTGTCTCTCCTGATGTAAAAAAAACCATTTAACGTTTCTAAGTGCATTTGCAGAGATATTTGAATTCAAATAACAGAGGAAAGTTGGGAAAGAAGTTAGTTTTTGTTATGTTCTTTCCAAACTTTCCTCCGATTTTTGAATTAATATATCTCTGCAAATATTACAATACGGGTGTCCGTATAAAAAGTTGACTTTTTTATTTTAATAACTATACATCCCCTTACAACATGAATGACGTATCTGGAATTCCTGACTCTGCACATTTATATTCCGTAAGAATGACTAACTGTCACCGTTTTCGCGTTATCCCTTTTTGAAAAATGTCAGTCGATTGTGGGACACTGTATAATGGACAGTATGTATACAGGGTGTCCTGTAAGTGCTAATGTGGTTTTTATGTCATAAACACTCCGTCGTAGAGGTATAGTTCTATTATAAACACTGCTCAAAAGGCGTTCAAAAATTACCCTGTACCAGTTTTGAGAGTGAAAATGCAGTGTCACAAAATAAAAATAAAAATCTAAATTTTTATACGAGCCCCTTGTTCTCTAGCTTCCAGTTAGAAATTTGCAGCCTTAGGATAACAAAAGAATTCCATGTTTCCAAGTACAATATCCGCTAAGATATTTGATTTTCAAATATTAGAAAAAGTTATGAACTAACGGACAACGCTCCTTCCCCTCATTTATACTGTCCTTGTCCCACTTTTCTCCGATTTCTGAATTACAATATCTCAGCGAACATTTTACTCATAAACTTGACATTTATTTTTATTGGACTCAGGAGAGACAGGGCAACAATTTTTTAATTGGAAGTTAGAGTACAGGGGGACCGTATACAAATTTAGATTTTTTTTTATTTTGTGACGCACTGCATTTTCACTTTCAAAATTGGTGCAGGGTAATTTTTGAACATTTTTCAAATTGAAACTATACCTCTACGATGGACGGTGGATGAGATAAAGGCCGTATTAGCACTTACAGGACACCCTGTACAATAGTGTTTGGTTGTCATTATATAACTTAAAGGCCAGTCGTAGTGCAGGCTCTGTCCCTGGTGGGATGTGAGCCATTTACCCGGGGGGGTTGGACCACGCTCATTATATAACTGGGATCACTTCTACCCACCTGAAGATAGTGAATTTTTAGGGGGTAAGACATCTCACCCCCCCCCCCGTTTATTTTACAATTTATCCAATGTATCCAATAAAATGAAACTTATTTCCCTTAACACCCTGTATATTCTAGGTACATAAATTCTACAATATACGTGTCTTTGCAATGGATGATTAGCTTCATCAGTAATATTTAGGATAACACAAAATTATATCAGGATTTTCTGGATATTTTATAGCCAACAAAAGGGAAAATTTAACTTTGTTATGTCTGTTACTTCGTACTGGAAAATCTCACGAGACGTTTACCTGGCACTGAGTAGTATATTGAAAATTTATGAAAACTTTGTCCAAATAAGCAAAGTGTTGAAAGATAAATTCAAAACCTCTCGAACTGGGACAAAATGATTGATGCTCTTAAGTAATTGTTAAAATCCACAGATGTGTGTCTTTCTTCTCCGTTACCAAATTCAAATTCATTTACACATAAAAGATTCATACTATTTTAACAAATATTTCATAAAAGCATCACGAAGATATAATTTGCGTAAAATTTTTGAAGCCCATGAATAAAACTAATTAAATGAAATCCTGTTGAATATATAGAACAATGGTTATTATTTCAGGCGTTCGAGAAAACAAATCAACGAATGAGAATAATGCAAAGATATCTTTGATACGGATAAGAAAAATAAAATAACATCAACTTGTGCCAGAAGCTTTTGCCACGGAGTTCATTATTTTGATCTTCGTTATTTTATTCATTTTTCCGTCTGGCGAATTAGATTTGTGTGGTTTTATTAATGATGTTCATCAATCAGCCTTTTGATTTCTCCCTTCACTCACAAGCTGCTTTCTCCGTTCATTGTTCAATCTCTAAAATCACCCATTATTCTCAGCATTATAGACGATCATTTATGAAGCAATCCTTTAGCCAATGAAGCATTTGATTGATAGCCCATTGTTCGTGCCACGAAAAGACGGTAAAGGCTGACGTAGGAACACGCCAGAAACGAAAACTAGAAGAAAAGAAAGAAAAACTCCGTCCGTCGAACATAGTGCAGTAGAAAACAATCCATTAATCATGAGCTTATACGGCTTACGTAGCTGACACAACGATAAAATATACTTCGGAGGCCGCACCAAAAAAGCATAAACGATATGTTTCCTTTAGTTTTGTTGCCAAGTCTCCTATTACTCAAAATACAAGATGATGGAACTAGTGATGTTCCAACAACCAATGCAAGTTATTGGCAATAAAATTCAATTCATGACTTTTCCACGGTTTAAAAATTTCAGCGCAACGCTAGGTCATTTTTATTTCAGTTATTCATTTTCCGTTATTGTAGTCATTAATATTATTCTTCCTTTCCTTTATTTCAAATCTCGTTACTGTCACGCAATACGAACAATATCACAAAGTTGCGCTGATGTGTCTCGGTTTTTTTAATATTTTTGAGGAAAAAAATTAAAAATTATGACGTTTTTTGAGATTGAATTATTTTATTTATTTAAAAAAACTCCAAATGATGAATTTCTAACATTAACCGTAATAGATGGGAAAGAATATTTGACAGCAAGGGATTTTAACCGAAACGCAAATGAGTTCGATTTAAATATGAAGCAAATTGATAGGTTACTATTTTTTGTTCGGTTTTCGATAAAGTTTTAGTTGGCATTTATTTCTCAAAAAATGCCCAGGGACCACGTCTTTTCCATTCTCTCAATCAAATAATTAACGATGTGTGAGTTATGAATTAAATCGGAATCCCACGCTGCAAGACAACAGTTTGTTTGACGCGATGTATTCGAGAAATATTTTGTTTTGGAAATATTTCATGCGAAAGAAAAGAACTCATTTGTTCAGTATCGGAAGTTATTTTTAGTTTCAGGAGAAAATAATATATCATCTCATACAATTCAAAATAAAATAATTTAATTTGTCTCTGTCATTTTTTTCAATGCTACAATTCTGTGCTTTTACATATTTTATAGTAAATGCCACACGAAGAAAAGGTGCATAAATGCTCGTTAAATAATCTGAAATCAACGACGTTTGTTACTGTTAACTATCAAGCATATAGAAGTTGATAAATTTTTAATATTTTAGAACTGGTATCACCAATTGCAAAAATATTATAAATTTTCACTTTGAAAGTTTAAAAAGCATGTCAAAATGATCATCACTAACTGAACTCAAACTTACAATAAAAATTTTAAATAAGGAAACCATTGCATGGCACTTTTAAATATGATTTAATAAAAAAATAGTTTTTTAATGTTTCGTATCCTAAAAAAAATTAAATTTACATACAATTTTCTAAAAAATAAAGAAAAAAAATGATAAATTGGTAAAAAAAAAATGATAAATAGGTAAAGAAAAACAGTAAATGGCCAGGATAATTGCTGACATAATTTGCTTGGGGAAAGAGTTTTGACCCGGGGGTGTTTCCTATTGCTTTGCACCAGGGTCAGTAATGAAGTCTGTAAGGTATTTCATCACGGTGTTTCTTAACCTTTTTAGCTCATGGCCCCCTTTGGAGCATGTTCTCTTCTAGTGGCTTCTTGTCTTACAGGGCCTCAACACCCTCATCTAGGAGAGAAACCCTCCTTACTTACAACATTGAATTTAGTTAAAACCAAATTTACCCCTAGATCAGGATCGGGAGGAGGGGGGGGGGCAATGGGAGAAATAACTCCTCCAAAAAGTAGTCACATTCCCCCCCCCCTCCCATATTTTACTTGAAAGCTTTATTTCTTCACTGCCAATTTTTTTCTCACTTTATACGGGGGGGGGGGGCCCTTCGTCACATGTCATAGACCTCCTCCCACTTTGTTTTATCCCGTGGCGCCATTACAATATCCTAGTACCACAAAGAGGCCATATGGCCGTAGAACCACTGTTCTAGGATACTTAATGACTATATTCAATAACTGACCCCATCAATCATATTTGCTTCTCTGAAGATGATTACATGTTTCCGAATGATGTGATATCAAAATATATTTACTAGACGGATGTCCCGACCCCTGAATTTTTTTCAAAAATGACTTTAGAAAATATTTCTTGTAATGACAAATCAAATGCAAAAAATTTCGTTTCAATCGGTTAATTTTGTTCTTCCAAAATAATGAATGAAGTACTAATGAATTATAGTGTAAATGTATACAAGAGAAAATACTTTGAACGAACTTTCGCTCAGATTGCTGTTCTTGATGTCATCTGTGTAAGATTAAAAAATACTACTGCACCAAAGTTTTTTCAATTTTGCAGAATTTTTTCAATTTTTGAATTTTAGAAAAAATGTTTATAAATCTCACAAATCTGAATATTCCATATTTTTCAAAAATATTTTCCATTGGTGTTAGTTGCTAAATCGGAGGTTCATTTTACTAACATATGTCGAATAAACATTTCTGCAAAATTTCAGAAATTTTGGTACAGTAATTTTTTTTACTGTTACGGATGAAAACACAAAAACTGAAATCTGAGCAAAATTCCGTTGAAAGTTTTTTTTCCGTATATATTTACCCTATAACCTCTTCGCTCCAGAGCTACACATATGTGTACCTTCATTTTTAATGGTTTTTAATGGTTTTAATGATTCTTTGCGTAAGGGCACCTAACTCAAATGGTCCTAGTAAACATATCGATCGAAATTAATTAATGAATTAGTTAATTAATTTTTTGTTCAATTTTTTTTTCTTTTTAAATTGTATTTTGACATGCAATAGACATAAATCAATCGAAAAAAATTTTTTAATGCTTAGTTTCAGCTCACGTTTTATGAAAGAGGTTATTTCATTACTTCAATCTTTTATTTCGAAAGAACAAATTAACCGATTGACACGAATTTTTTTTTGCATTTGATTTGCAATTAAATGAAATATTTTTTCAAAAATCGACTTCGACTTCAGGGGTCGTGGCACCCCTTAAACTGAGGAAAATTGGTTGAAAGCGCTTCAGTAATCATTTGGACACTTGGATTGTCATCCGATTCTCCTTCTTAGTACTATTGAAAGACTTTATTTTTATTATACAGGTGTCAGATGAGTGAATCAACTCTTTCTGGACCCAGAAAAAGGATTTCAGAAACATTGATGGCTAAAAATTAATGCTGGTCCGATTAATCGATTAACAGGGTAAGTTAATCGATCAATTGTTAATCGCAGTTAAAAATTGATTGAGTTAATCAACTCTATCAATCCGATAAAAATTCAATTAATCGGTTGAGTAATCGATGAAATTTTTTGATTAACCAGTTAAAAATTTTAATCTATTTCCACCCCTACTGAAAATACGTGTTGAGATACTGCATGACCACTTAAAATTGATGCTTGTTTAATTTTTGTGAAATTGATCCAATAATGTGTTAATTCGTTGGTTTTTTTTTTTTTTTTTTTGCCCGACAGCGTATAAGCTGATTTGAAATCTACTTGTATCGTTTACAAGAAGTAGTTCTAATTCACATCAAACTTTTCCAATTTCAGGTACGTATCGGATTGGAATAGTTGTTGTTGCCTTCAACAAATTCCATCCTCCTTACATCTTCTGGGATGCAAGTTTCTGTAGGGCCTGTTTCTTATTTTGTTGTTGTTCACTCAAAGGTTGCGAGTTAGGAAGACCAATCCGATCTTGCAATCAATCAAAATCACACAAGAAGTGGAAAGAAGGAGCAGGCAGTGGAGGAATTGGGTTGAGAGAGAGAGAAAGAGAAGCGCATATAAATAAATAAGAAGGCAAGCAGAGAGAGAAATCAGAAGGACGCTACTTCGTCGCTGCTGGTGGCTCCCTTTACAGTGATGTGTGCCATCATTACTCTTCGTTATTTCCTCCTTTCTTTCCATTCCGGACGCTCGGGATCGTCCGAATAAGGAATAAAAATGGCGTTTTAGGACGTGGAATTCTCCGCGAGGAAAGCAGATGATGTGCCAAAATAGATGGAAAACACCAGACATTTTACTTTTCGGGGGCGGCTTTGGGGAACAATGTGTCATTCTTTGCGACATTATGCACCAAATGTGGGGGCGTAGAACTATTGCCATTTTTATAACCGCAGGTCTCCCTTTGGTTTGACGTCGCTTTTCCCAACAAAAAAATTTTTTTAACCATTTTGTGGTGCAAAAAATTTTATTTACAATTACGCACTTTTTTTTGCTTCTTGATCAAGGTATTCAGACACCCAGCCCGATGTCTTCAGCTATAATTAGGATTCAAAATGTACCAGGCTGTTTAAGTCGGGTAAGTTCCAGTTAAAAATGAATGAGCGGTGCCCGAGTGGCGTGGTGGTAAGATGCTCGTCTACCACCATGCAGATTGTTGTCACGGTCCCAGGTTCAAACCCATTGAAAAATATAGATACTTTCCTAGCGAGTTTGAGGCGAACTCCAATAGATAGCGCCTTCATTTCCAACCCAACTCATGGCAGTAAATTGCGATATGGCCAGAGGGGGTGTTTGGTGAAGTAGTTAAAAATGAGCGTAACCAGACCCCTTAATGGAAAAAAATTATATGGGTAGAGTCGCTCACAACCCCGAATTAATACAAAGCACCTTGCTTCCGTTAAACTTATATAGCAGTATTAATAAATAGTAAAATTTGCCGCTGTAGATACGTTTAAAAAGAGTTTTTTATTTATTTATAGACATACAACCGTAGAACCATGGATACACTTACACTGGGCATATAGAAATACATGCAAATTGGAAAAATTCGTGTGAAGAAAAACAGCTAAATGCAGTGAAAAATTCACAATATTACTTAATATTAGTTATATATATATATATATATATATATATATTTTTTTTTTTTTTTTAAATATTTTTTTTTTTTTTTTTTTTTTGCTGCTTCATTTTATTAAGGTGATTACAAAACGCAAAGAGGTTACAAGATTTATATCGATAATATATAACAGAAAATTCACTCACATTTTCCTTTCATTCTCGATCGATCTCAAAACAATAACCAATTAAGCTCAGACTTAATTTTGATCAAGAACCAGATTGAGATTTATTTTAAGAAAACATTAAAAAAATGTTTTTTCTTTTTTTTTTTTTTTTTTGCGTTTCAAACTTGACAGTGCAGATTTGAGTCTCTTAAAAAAATAAAGTAAAAGAAAAACTTTCAAGTGAAGTGTGTCCAAAACGCCTCCATGTAACTTTATCACGTTCTGTCGTATTTTGACAGGAGAAGAACCTGATGGATTAGCTCTTGTCATGAGAAGTTATACTTAGGAAAATGTCATATCATTCAAGGGACGTAAGTAAGTATACATCAATCCTTGTAGTTTGCCCCAGAGCAGAGGGTCATACAAAAAGTCATTTCTCATTTGAGTTCTTCAAAGAAGAAAAATCTTTCTTTTCCTTGCATATAAGTGATTTTATTTTGTGCATTACACAAAAGCTAAAATTCTAGTTTTTTAGCATGACACAAAACTGCTCTCTGTAAATTTTATTTTAGACGTGTTTCAAAATCTTTTACTTAATATATTTTTTTTTTATCGGAAAACTTTTCCCGGAACTAAAGATTGCGTGGCTTAAGAATTACTCTCAAGAAATATTTACAATCATACTCGGTTATAACGACCTCGTTTGTAAAACCCCTAGGCTATAACGTCGACAATTGGCCGTCCGAGCCGATTCCCATAGAAAATAATGTAAATAAACCTTGTTTATAACGTCGATGAAAAGGAATCACTCTCTTCAGATATAACAAAAAAAATTTCTTCGCTTTTTTCCTGTTTCGATGACGTTTTCCGAAGAAATTCCCAAGCTAAAAGCTGATCACGCCCAAGGAATATTCGTCTGTTGTTCTATTCATACCTAACATTGAAAATAATTTTTTATATGTTTGACGCTCTGACTTGCTCATTAACATGACCGGTATACAGAACATTCTCGTAATTTACTTTCCTCGACTATTTCCCTATAAAAATGTCCCATTTTTTCAGCGAAGCTTCCTTCAATTCTTAATCTTTACTAGAATGCAGGATGAAGGTAAATTGTATAGTTTATAAATTGTGCCATAATGAATTTAATTTTAATATAAATATCCATCTCATGTATTTGTCATGTTTGAATTTTTTCCGGTGAAACACATTTTACAGACTTACTGTAGCAATGCATTTCGGCAAAGGGTTATTTATAAGTAGAGCCCGGAAGTTTAGGCACTAAAAATGGCCCAAATATCCAGGCAAGGAGGCACTAAAATGGTCCAAATATCCAGGCAAGAAGGCACTAAAAATGCCTAAAATAGGCACTGAAAAAAGACATTGACAATTTATGAAAGGAAGGAAATATAACTAAAAACAAAATTATTAAGGGTCCAAAACCTAGCTAAAAAATAGGTTGCACTAATCTGTCTACTGTTTTAATTATAGTGTATATTAATTGCATTATTATCCAGGTTAAATTGAGATTCCAAGCCCAAAATAAAATGTTGGTGAACACTCAGGATTAGATCAATTCCAGGGTCACCGTTAACAGACGCGGAGAAAGAAGAGAAAATGATCTGTGGGGCTTCTTCAAGGTGCAATAATTCTCGTTTATTTGATATATTATTTGGAATAACTATTATCATTTCTATAGTTGAAACATAACTACCTTGTTGTATTGTGAAAAAAATTAATTTTTTTATATTACCACATACGCGAGACTCCTTCAAGCGTGAGGCCATCCATGGCTCACACAAGGGGGAGTGGGAGCAGACAGGGCTCTGAGGCGTTGTTTTGATTTTATTTCTTACAACATAAATGCACGGACAGCAATATATGATTGATTGATTACACCATAAATGCTTTGCAGACAACCATGGCTATTTGCTTTACATACATATTTGGTATTCGATTAAATTCACTGGAACCAACCTCAGGGCGCGCGACATATGCGGTAGCACCATGACGTCAACTGATGACTTCTTGAGACAGTCGTCAGTCAGTTGTACATACATTGCAGTCCAATGTCTGAGCTTCACATATAATGTGAATCACCCGAGAAGCAAGTTTCTAATTTTCTTCCGCTTTTCTAATATGGGCTACGTTCATCTGGAACAAAATCATTCACGTCTAACACCTTCTCGTCAAAACAAAGTTAATGCATGGCAACACCAAAAGTTCCCTATCTTTCAGATCAGTTATTCGCGTTTAAATGAGGCTGGAAGAGGTGGGAGAGGAGGGCTTTCTGATGATAATTAGTACTGATAGTTGGAAAATTTTAAAAAAGAGCGATTTTTTTTTTTCCCGATGCTCAAAATTTCCACGTTTTGCAGATTATAGCCATCGAAATTCACTAATAAACTTAAAACTATGTTAAAATAGGCATTTATGGCAGAAGTTCAAAAAGGCATTTTTACAAAAAAGTTTGAAAATATGCAAAAAAAAAGGCATTTATGGCATTTTGCCTGAACTTCCTGGGCTCTATTTATAAGCAATACTTGGTGATTTCGCCGACAATTAGGAATGTGTTTGGTGAGAATCGGCGATGTCACGTATTATTTATCCTAATTTTTCTCGATCAAATATAGTCACCATGATCATAATGAAGCAAAAAGGTCATGCACAGTATTTGATTTCATCTGATTATATTTTTCGTGAAAAAAATCTCGAAAACATCAACCTGAGTTGTAATGACACCTCGGTTATAAAGAGAATATTTCTCGTGCAGTCTTTTATGCCGTTACAACCAAGTTTGACTGCAGTTCAATCACACAAAAATTAGCCGTTTAGTGCCATTTGTGCTACATGAATCAAGTTGACGCTACGAAAGATTTTTTTTTTTTACATACATAAACACAACAATTTTTGTGCGTCCCCTGTATCAAAAAGATCGTTTTTTCTCTCTTGGCTAAGACATATAAGTTTTATTTTATTTTTTGATTCTTTTTTCTCGGCAGCCGTCATTGCCGAGCCATAATAGATAGCCCGACTTCATTACTTTAAATTTTTATAAATCGTTTTCCCTGCGCGACATCTTTCTTCGAAGAGCCTTCTCTCTCTCTCTCTCTCTTTTTCTTGAAGTTTTTCTTTTAAGGGTTTTCTGTCTTTTTATTCTCGCGGAGTAGCGCATACATATTTGCGCGAGGGTTGACGGCTGTCGTCGATGGTCGGAGATATATGACCAAATTATCGGCGGCGAGGATTCGCCACGAATCGACTCGTTTTCATCAAACAGACGATGCCGAATGATGAATAGTTGTATTATACAGAAAGCAGCTGTAATTTGGAGTATACGATCCGTATAGAGCGCTCCTTCCCTCTTCTCATTCATTCATACGACGACATTCACATCCCTCGCCTTCAGTAGCATATTTTTGCGTTTGTATCAAAATGCTATTTCCGAACAAAATATGACTGTTTCTGCATCTTCTCCTCTCCTCTGGACGACTTCTGTTAAGACATTTTTCTTACTACCCGCCACATACCTTTTCTTTCCTCATCCCTCTCTATTTATTTGTGCGTTATAACACATTTCTTTACATTTATTCTTAATACATTCTATTCCCTCACTCCATTCCTCTTTTACCCTTGTAATATTTGTTCATTTTCCAGCCGGCACATTATAGATTTCCCCTCGCACTTTTCGATCTCGTAAAAACGTCTATAAAGCATTACTAATAAGACTGCGCTGGAATAGATATGCAAATGATTCTTGTAAATCATTTCGAAAAGCTATTTATCCAAGTAACTTGAATTTTTTTTTTACTTAATAAATTTTAAAAGGTCTCATACCTTATGGTCAAATAGCCTGGAAATAGTTTCTCTAGTAAAAATATCATTGAAAATATTATTTAACCACTGATTTATTTGAAATTTAGTTAACATATTTTCGATTTCATATGCTATGCTACATCACCACATCTATACAGGGTGTCTTGTAAGTCCTAATCCTTTTATCTCATCAACCATTCGTCGTAGAGGTATGGTTTATATTTAAAAAAAAAATGCTCGAAATATCTTCAAGAATCACTCTATACCAGTTTCAGGAGGGAAAATACAGCGTGTGATAAAATAAAAATCTAAATTTTTATACTGTCCCCCGCCCCTGTTCTCTAACTTTCAAGTAGAAAGTTGTTGCCCTGTCTCTCTTGAGGCTAATAAAACAGTTTCCACGTTTCTAAGTGATATATTCGCTGAGATATTTGAATTCGAATTCCAGGAAAAAGTTGGGAAAGAACAGCATAAATGGAAGCATAAATTTTTCGAAAATTGTCGGAAACTGTTTTATAGATGTTATTTGAAATAGTTTTTCAGCCAAAATCCAAAACTGTTTTATTTTGTGCATGCAATAAGTAAAACCAAAGTTATGGCTGATTAAAATCATCGGAAAACAATGTTTTCAAAAGCCACAAAAAATTTAAACGCGTTTTTTGAAGATTAATTTTTCGTTGCTTTATTTTTTGTGAAACTAAATTCTCAAAAATTATGCAAGATATTCTCATGAAATTTTTTAACAGCATTCCAGATAGTATTAGCTGTGCAATGAACTAGGATCTTGGCTATATAACTAGACTTCGTTATTTTATTGCTGATTATAAATAAAATATTGAAATTTTTTGTCATGACCATCACATATTGTTTCACAAAAAAATTGCCATATCTCATGGAATATTCTGTGTAGCCTACCTTAAATCTTCTGGTTCATTGCACAGATAACAGTCATAGCAACGTACAGTATCAAACTGTTTAAGTGTATGCTGAGGCTTTCAGTGTACAATGTCTGGGCTACTGGAAATAAGCCAATTTTGAGGATGTAATTAAAAATATCACAAAAAGTTTAGAGATATTTCAGAAATTTCACTGGATTTACTTATTTTGTACAGCATTATGATTCAAACCAAACTTGTTTTGTAAAAATCGCAGAGTTTAAAAAAAGTACCCACACGTAGTCAGTTGCCTTAATGTTTGAGAATTCTAAAAAAAAATTAATTATTATTAAAGATATGTAAACAGTTGTGGTGATACAGGATTGCAACAATATGTGCAATCAATATATGCAACAATGCGACAATATGTGCACCAAATTGGAAATAAATCAGTCTTGGAATAATATTTTTAATGATATTTCTACTCGTTAGTTTTTAAGGCTTCTCGACCATGCTATACATTTAAATTCCTTTTTAAATATACCCGTGTTCAATGCACGGAAGCATTCGAATGAAGTAAAGTGCTCGAAAAGAAAGCGTCATTTAAGATGATTCTCGTAAATGTAATACAAAAAAGTTATGAAAAAAAATAATGAATGAACTATATAAAATCCGGATAAATGTAAGGGAACATAAACTAATTACATGCACACACGCCTTCCTATCTGTTTCAATATCGAATGCACTACCATCGGGATGCAAGATGAAGAATCAATAATGCTAATCGGGATTTTTGTATTCCGATCACGATTTCGAGAGAGATTATGAAATAAATTTTTACGAAAAGTATTTTCTTGGGCACACGAGTATGGGGATTCTTTTTTTTTATTCTCACCTCAGAGACGCTAATATCTTTTACAAGATAATTAATCTTATTTTTATGGTTAGGATTTTAAATCAAATTTGTGGGTGTGTTTTCGTTTTTCATTATTAATTTATACTATACATTATACGTGTATATGCACGCAACTTTATAAAACTCAACAAGAATTGGAATTAATTTTGGTAAGAGACACCAGATTCAGATGACTCATGGTCATTCGTCGTAGCTACTACGACTAATAGTTTATATGGAGTGAAAGTTTCGCTGCGAGTCCCAAAATATATTACGCTATTCATTTTTCTTCATTCCAGCAACAAACGTAGAATTAGCGCATTAGGTACTCATTTTAGCGGAAATCATTTTTCTTATGTGTTTCATTTTGCTAGTACACAAGCTCCACCACCCACAACATGCGAAATTCATCTGGAGGTAATGTATAAAGCAACCAAGCAAGGGACCAACCACTGCTGGCTTTTTGGCTGTGACAGCCCTCAATCGTTACTGTTGCCAAAGCCTGTGAAACAAAAGCAATATTTTAGCTTAGACAGGCTACCATTTATATCGCCTTAATTCCCGTGCCGACTTCAGGGCGAGAGAGAGAGAGAGAGAGAGCTAAGAGTGATAAATGAGGACACATCAGCAGCAGGGCACTCTCCTACTGCTAGGTGGCGCTGCAGTCGTCCTTTGTCACGTCACTCTAGCTGACGGTGGCGAAATCCATCATCCGCGCCGTCACATTTTCCGAAAACAGAGCAAAGATGTCAAGTAAAAGACAGATAAATGGCGAAAAAGAATAACAAGATGGAAGGGAAAGCTCTGGTCACAAAAATAAAATAGATGAAGAAATTCTTAATTTATGAAAAGCATTCTCACAAGACCTGTTTGCACTTGATGACACTCTTCCCGTTTTTTGTTTTGTTGTTGCTGTTGTTTTTTTACGCATTACTTTCGGTGTAACGGTAATAAGTAAGTGGAAAGTAATTTTGCTTAAGATGAGATGATCTTTAGAGACTTGTACTAGAGATGAACAAGGATAAAAAAAAGAGGACCCCTTCTCTCTTAATTTCTGCACTTTATTAACTTTCGCTATTTAAATTAAACACAACTAACTATTCACAAATCTTGTAAAATTAAAACGACCGTAATTTTTAGATGACACAAAAATGTGCAAGTTGAGTTCAAATTATTAGCCCTCATGTGGCATATTATTTTTTCCACAAATATCTTCGTCAATTGCATAATACACTATGTTTTTGTTATTTTTTAATAATCATGATGAAGATCAATTTTTTTTTTTTTAGATTTACTGAATCCGGACGCTATGTGTTAATGCATCATTAACATATTATGCTCATAAAAAAAATTCCATAAATAATATTACAGGGTAAGCACAAAATAAATTCACACTTTCAACATTCGTAGGAAAATAAATACGACTAATATCTTGTGTGAGTTTGTGGTATGCACTATGTTTCCTCTGCTTGTTTTTCTAGTCAACCCTGTATCAGAAAAAGCTGCAAATGACTTGCAACTTTTAGCAAATATTGAAATGACTTTATGCAATACTTATGTGCATATTCGTGAGAATAGCACGTAGATTCAAGAAAATATAAGTGTTTTCTACAAAAATTCCAATTTTCATCGCATGATTTTTACTTATAACATGCCAAGTTTTCAATCAGTTTCTGCGAAATTTGCACAAAATATGACACTATGCATGAGACATATAGTATAGAAATTTAAAATGTGACAAAATATTATTCGATGAGATATGATTATTTATAGTAAATGATCATTGATTGCGCATGGGCAAGAAATATAAATTTCATTTTTCATACTTTGATTGCAGATATATAGTGCAAACTCATATGAAAATTCCAGCTGAATGTCATGAAAATTCAGAAAAACATAAGCGACATTCTCAGCTATAATTTCAAAATTTACTGAAAGTAACTTAATGATGAGGGGTTTTCCACTAATTGGTAGACGATTATTTGCTGTTATTTCATTTTTGACTTCAGTTTGTTTATTTTACATCATACACCCGTGTTATGCTAAAACACTTCTCTCTGATCGCATTAGACATGCGTCTTCGCTCATTCGCATAATGCTCTGAACTTATTCTCGAAATAATCAAATAACAGAAAATAATCGTATACCAATTTGTGGAAAATCCCTTATAGTTGCTGTCAGCAAGTTCCCTTCATTTACTTTCAGCAGGTTTTGAAATTGCGCTCACCGTAACGCATATATCGTTCTGAATTTTCATGACGTTCAGAGTTGGAATTTCTATATAAGTTGCACTATATATATGGTAATCAAATTATGAAAAATCAAATTTATATTTCTTGCGCTTGTGCAATTAATAACCATTTACTAAAATACTCATATTTTATTGAAGTATGATTTGTTACATTTTAAATTTCTACACTGTATGTTTCATGTATTGCGTCATATTTTCTGTGAATTGCGTAAAAATTGGTTGAAAACAGAATGTTATAAGCAAAAATCTTGCCATGAAAATTGGAATTTTTATAGATTCTCACGAAAATGCACATAAGTATTGCACAAAGTTATTTCAATATTTGCTAAAAGTTGCAAGTGATTTGCAGGTTTTTCTGATACAGGGGTGATCGAAAACTTTTTCCTTATTTGATTTTTTGTTGGTCCCCTAAGTACCTTCGTGAGTGAATTTTCACTGAAGATGGTGAGTACCAATATAAGGATATAGAAATTTCAGAGGAGTCACCCGGAATTTTTCTAGAAATTCGAGAAAATGTCAACTTTAAAAAGGACACAGACTTTTGGAAACATAGTGTATATCTTCAAGTTTTGTATGGTAAATTATACATGCGTCACCTAGTAGATATTGCAATAACCCGGAGGCTTACACACAGCTACGGGTATAAGGGGGCCACATGGCGATAAAAAATTGAAAATATTTTAATATGTTTGTAAACAAATTAAAATATCCGAAATTAAATACCTTTCTACACTATCTTAATATGCTTTTTGAAGGTTAATCACTCAAAAGTTTCTGGAAGAGATCCTTGTACCTCCCCCCAAAACTGGTGTGCCCCCCTCCAAAGACAAACCCTTCGTACACTCTTGCAATAACCATTTGTTGTCAAACATACTTGTTAGTACCATTCTCAATACGAGACGCAGTTGATGTGAACAGTTTAACTTACAAGAAAGGAGTAAAAAATCAGCACGGTATATAGACCCCATACAAAAAAGTGGAAGGGCGTCCTTGACTTTAGGTGAATCTCGCTCCAATGCATTTTAAGAGAGCTGAATTGTCGCATTTATATCTGCAATGAGACGGAAGGTTCATACATAGAACAAATAATTATTCAGCTTTCTGATATATATTGTTGATCATTAAATTTTTATATTCAGCACTTTTCGATCATTTGCAAGCGGTTTTTCATTTTTTGTTAATCTTTTAGAAGAGATTGTATCATGTGTTTTTCTTTGAAGTCTGCCTGCCGGTTGTCAATTGATAGACATAATTTTCCTTCCTTATTTTCTGCAGATTATAGTGGGTAGAAGAAAATGGATGTAATACAACAATGTTGTTTTTCTTATCTTCCAAAACATGCACTGAGTGTGTTTGAAGCTGAAATGAAAAAAAAAAGAAAAAGAACGAGGACATGAAAGAAAGAAAGAAAGCTAGAGATTATGTTGAACTGAACGGTGCTGTCTGTCTCCAACGAGAGTATTTCATACCTGAAGAAGACGGATGACACACTCAATTCTTTTCGGATTCAGTCCTAGGTTCAGTCCGGGAAAGAAGTCATTGCATTTTAGACATGAGATGCTTTTTCGGCTCTGAGCCATCCCATTGATCAATGTCGACGCTGCTGGGCCAAGCATTTTTGTAATAGCAACACGGGAACGTTGTTGGTGGCAAGAAGATGGAGATGGGAAATCTAACAAGAGGACCGTGGTGGAAGAACAGAATTACTGTTACAAACATGTATCCCAAAGAGTAATGGGTCTTTTCTTTGCCTGGATGCTAGCATGACTCTGTCAATCATTTGCTATCATGAACTAAAGATAAAAATAAAAAACAAATTCAAGCATCAGGGATGTTTTTTTTTTAAATTTTCTATTCTGCTTGGACTATTATTATTTTTTTCTTGGCAGCCTGTCTAAACTCTCCTTTAAGTGAAGCCAAAGTAGCTTTTGTAAGTGCAACGCGACTAAAAAGAATGAATGTGCTCTTTAAAAAAACAAAAACACTACAAATTTCACTTCTTGCGACTGAATGATAAGATTGATATCTTTAAACACGTTATGTTATTGAAAAGCTCCGTGGGTGTCACCAAAGTTGGAATAACAAAAGATCGAACAGAGGATTCATGCGTAATGACGGCCATAATTATATCAGACAGTATAAAAACAAACTGTTCTTTTAACCCTTTAAGCGGTTTTTAAAATTTTCCTGATCCGCATCATAATTGCCACAATGGAAATCACTAAACCTTCTAGAAATTGCCATCTATTTTCAAGACTTTTTTTTCGGTTGCGTGAGCTGATAAATGCCCCCCCCCTAACGCAAAATAATTATAAAATAAACAAGGAAGAGGAAAACTATAGTTTTCTGTTATTTACGCTGTTGACATAATCATATACTGCCTTTATTGAAAAGGAGAAACAGCCTTTCTCTCCCCTTCTGTTATGAACGTTGAACAAAAGCTGACTCCATCCACTGGCAGTTGATTGACAGGACGGAGGGAGGAAAGAGGAAAACATGTTATCAGGCAAAGCTCTCTGTACAAAGCTAGCTGGGCTCGTGATTGCCGAAATGAGAGGATTATATAAAGACGAGATAGTTTGGGATTGCCGTAATGAGAGGGTTTTAAGAAGACGAACTATCTCAGTATTACCGGTGTAAGGGTTAACGTAAAATAAAAAAGTCACAGAAAAAAAAATACAGTACAACTTCCGTAATCTAGACTCTTCAAGACCTAGAAAATTCCGGATTATGTAATTTTCTGGATAATGGATCCAGAGTTTTGTTTCTTTCCCACACTTTTTTTTTAATATTTAAAGCAGTAATGTGCCTCTTGTAACATCTTGATTCATATTTTTTTAAAGAAAATTAATAAAGCAATTTATATCCATATAATAATAGATAATTTAAACCATAATTTCTAAATTACACAATGTCACTAGTAAAAAGATCTATTTACTTATTCTTCAGACATATTTTGTATAAGCATTGCACGAATCCAAAGAAAGAAAACAAAAACAAAAAACCAATTTCTGGAGATCTTAAAAAGGGGTAGATTTTCTGATTTCATATTATTTATATAACATTCGTACTGGTTTTCCCCGTTCTATCTTTATAGCTTGATGAATAGTTCCACCTTCTCCTATTTACTTAAAGCGTTGTTTCCGTTTACAGTTTGTTCCTGCAACATCACTTGACGTTTTCGATATGTTTGTTCACTTAAAAATTTCTCTTAGATTTTCACAGAAAGTAGTAGAGCGCTGGGCAAGTTCTAAACCACTGTGGAGAAATGAAATTAAGAGAGAAAAGTTCATTTAAAACCAAAGCTGACATTTCTGGCTTCAAAATCAAAGCTGCCATTAAAAAATTAGGATTATGCTGATTTGAGTATATCAGCATATGTCAGAGTTGCCGTATGGGTGTTCTGAAGATAATGATGAGCATAGATTTGCTCTCGACTCAAAAAACATTTGTATACAGGGTTCAAAGGAAAGTCCATATCTACCTGTCTTACTAGCTAAAGATGTCCCCAACCATGAATGTTTATCTATATTAAATTAGACTTGACCGATCTTTCAAAATCAATTAAAGCACCCCTTATGGCAAAATAAGGACGCTGCGGAATGTAACTTGGTAGCAAAGCAAGATAAAAAAAAATCAATCACAAAGTTGTAGAATCAAAGGACAAATGTGGATTAACTTATCATTGAAAAGCACCCCGTACACTGGAATTAATCCTAATAGTAATTTTAGTGACAAGAATCTGGCGTCTTCATTTTGAGATGTTTTATTAGTGGAATTTTATTTCGTCTTAAATGGAGTTGGTGGTTTACATGCTTGCTATTAAATGAAGATATTTCTATTATTTTCCAATATAAAAGGAAAAGTATTTGTTTTAAGCGATTTCGTCTTGTCTAGCTCCTACTGTAATAAAACAATCTTAATACATATAGTATGAGATGAATTGTCAAAATTATCAAAGTTTCCACAAAGAGCATTCAGTCACCAAACAATCTGGACAAGCACTGAAATCCTACATCGCTGTATGATAAGAAAGCAAGCATATAACAATAATGAAAAGATGAAAACGTTCAGTGACGGTATTGTTTGCACGAAAAACAGCACAATTTTCAGTTGTTCTGAGAATATTAATAATAAAGATGAATTTTAAACGCAATTTTTTTTACGTTTTTATTTTTTAA
Organism: Pholcus phalangioides; assembly: GCF_987345545.1. Taxonomy (NCBI): domain Eukaryota; kingdom Metazoa; phylum Arthropoda; class Arachnida; order Araneae; family Pholcidae; genus Pholcus; species Pholcus phalangioides. The sequence continues at coordinate 58,528,885 of NW_028301604.1, forward strand.
TAGTTATCAAAAGTCATTCGTGATTGTAATTAACTAATTATATTGATTATATATGACTGACATTTTTTCGGATTCAAAATTGCCTCAAAACAATAATATAGAAAAAATTCCACGTTTATTCAGAACAACGAATGCATCGTTTTTGATGACATGTCAAATAAACTTTTCACGTCATTCTCGAAAGCCTTCATTTTCATCATAATGATCTAACCATAATCTCAGACTGCGAGTTACATTTCTGACATCGCAGATGTTTATTCTTCACTGAAATTTACTACTGTACTTCTGAACAAATTGTAAATAACACTCGAGTTGTATAAAATGAAATATTCAAGAATAATGTGTTTGTTCTATTTAGATATTCCTGTCCACCGATAGTCAACATTTATCAAAAAGAGAACCACATTTTTGGTTTGGGCGCTATGCCAAATGAGAAATATTCTTTGGATTAAATTTCTCGAGCTATTTGTCTACGAAATTTACGAATACCGCAAATGTTTTAGAAACATTTTTTTTCTCTTTTATGTACGGAAAATTCTAAAAAAACTTTATATCGGATTTATATTGGTGAATTGGAAAACATAGGACAATTCAAATGGTAAAAATGGTTTCCCCATTTACCCACTCACCTGAACTTCCTGAAGTTTAATTTCGGCCCTCACTCGTGCATAGATTTTATTTATTATCATATTAGTCATGGCGTGGATAAAATCAAGAGGACTATGATTGATTGATTGATTGATGACCGCTCACGCCCAGAGCTGTTGTGCAAGACAACTTCCTCTCTTCACCTCCTAGGAGGCTGGGTCGTGTCGGACAGCATCTTCTATTTATTCAACAAATGAAAAGTTATAATATACATTCTATGGAAACAATCCATCAGAAGACATTGAGGATACATACAATCAAGATTAACTAAGAGAGAAATGAAATAAAAAATAAATAAAAAAAATAAAAAAAAATACAAAAACCAGCGCAATAAATACAAAAAAATACAAAAGATTAAATACGCGCTAATTTGCACTAATTAGCTATGCACTATTATATAGTACATTCTGTGGAAACAATCCATCAGAAAGCTTTGAGCACAATTCAATCAATATTAACATAAAAGAAAAATGAAATACGATTAAGTACCAAAGAATAACAGGCAAATTTACACAAATTGGCTATGCACCATTATATACATTCTATGGAAACAATCCATCAGAAGACATTGAGCACAATACAATCATAGGATAACCATACATACAGGATTATCATAGCACAAAACTGAAAAAAAAAAAAAAATATATATATATATATATATATATATATAGATAGATATATATATATGTACCAAAGAAAATAGGACAAAACGCAAGAAGAGTATGAGAAAAAATTCATGTTTCATTCCAGTAATGAAAATACAGAGTAACCTGTAAGTCCTAATTCTCGGCCTTCATCCCATCAACCGTTCGAAGTAGAGGTACAGCTTTAGTTTAACAAATGCTCAAAAGCTGTTCAAAAATCACCCTGTACCAGTTTTGAGAGTGAAAATACAGAGTGGCTCAAGATAAAATATCTAAATTTTTATACAGTCCCCTGTCCTTCAGCTTCGGATTGGAGCGCTGTTGTCCTGTCTTTTCTGAGCCCAAAAAGACATACTGTATTTCAGAAATTTAAAAGAATAGGACGTTGATTTAGTTTGTTTTTCTAATTAATATAACATTTCAATTAATTAAATTTCTAATTAATACAAAATAATTATTTTTATTCAATTAAAATTATTAGTGGTCATAATTATAGGAAATTTTATGCCATGGTAAAAAAATTAACTTTCTGTAATTATTTCTGTTTATGGTCAACACGAAAAAATTCCCTATCAAAATTTTTTATGAAAACTTATTTTTCGAAGGATTATAAAAAAATAAATTTCTTTGTGAACAAATTTTAAAAAATATCAAGAGGTTTATTAGACATTTTAATTTCCAGAAAAGATTGTTCCTAAAAATATTTTTCATGAAAATCACTTGAAGAACATTTGTAAACAAGGCATTACGCAAACACAATGCCAGTCAAAAATGGTTTCAGGCTTCATCGTATTCAATGCAAATTCGAGAAAATGAATTTATTACAGAAACATTCGGGAAATTTTTCGTATGATTTTCATAAACATAAGTCAATTTAAGCTCAATTCAGATGTATTGCATATTTTTCAATTTAACCAATAATAATATTGAAAATTCGGAAATTAAAGGCTCTTTTCAAAGAATGAAAAGTATACTGCATACTCGAATACTATTGAAAATGTACCGATAGAAATGGCCTGAAGCGGTAAGCGGGCGGGATTGGGATTTACAGCATGATAGGTTATAGATCTCTGCAGGAACGGGCTTAAGCATTTTTCAGCTTGGTGCAAAAACAGCTTTGTGGCCCTCTAAAACCTTTTATGCCAGAGGTCTTCAACCTTTCTCTAGTCGCGAGCACTGCCTCGTTAATTGAACATCATCAAAAAAGAAAGACAGCAAGTTTGACATGAAAAATCAGAATGATTTTAATCCTTGAATAGTGGCGTTTCATCAATACCTTGATTAAGTGCTCGCGAGCACGAAATCGGACACGGGCATAGAGCATTATGGGTGCTTCAGATAGAACTGTCGTGTTCGCAAGCAACAGGTTGAAGATGCCTGCTTTATGCATTGGCACCTGAGAATAACTATCGAACTACTTTTTCATAGTCATAAAAAAACACATTCGACAATATACTGCCCGCTGCCCAGCGAAAAAGTTGCAAGCGTGCCCCCGCGCATTTAAAGGTTGTGAGCTGTCAGTGCTACAGAATTATCTACCCGGGGCCTCGCAACTAGATACTCTCCCAGCCGGGCAATATGTATTATGCTTCTTTCGTGTAATTTTGAATAATTTTAGAAGTATTGAAGACCCCCCCCCCTCTCTGGTCCATCGCCCGGGGCACCAGATCCACTTACACCCTTTCGTTGACTTTGGCGGCGGGGGGGGGGGGGGGGGGGTTCTGACAAAACCCTTGGCGCTTGGTTTGGTGTCTGAATTTTAGAGGTCTTGGACAGAATTTTAAGCTATTGCTTTATTAAGAAGTTGAAGTCAAAATATAATCAAACTATTTTATCCCGTTTTGTGGTGCCTAAAACTTGCGGCCCGATGCAGCCACACCCTCCGCACGTCCGGCTCTGTATCTCTGAATTTAAGAATGTTATTCGTCAGGAGAGTTAGCTTATATTTCACACTAACTGAAGTCTTTAAAGCAAAAGCAGCAATCACCTGGTAGATAGAGTTCGGGGAACTCTAGGAATTCACTCTCTCCATGCTCTCCTGTATTACACAACACAGGGGCCTTCTTTATTAAAATAGGTAACTCTCGCATACAAGAGCCTGGTTATTTTCTCCAGGCCATCGCATTCACTTCTCTTTCTCTCTCTTGTGTCTGTGTCCTATCGACAGCAGTCTAAAAACAGTGCTTCCTCAGAAGCAAGCTGTCTCTTTCGGCTTTCAGCCTTGCCGGTGAATAAGACAGATTGCGTACTTGGATTGCAACAGAGGGGCCTTTCAGCTTCAATCTGGGACTGAATCCTAAAGCAAGCGATGTTTCTTGACAAACACTTTCCCGCCTCTTCTCCCCGACGCTGGCGTCTCTACGCTTTTTCAGCAACGGTGCCAATTTATCAATGTCGACACCCGTTGCCTCAACAATGCTAACACCGTTGCAGGAGAAGAAAAAAAATTAGATCTCTAAGACCCTTTTTTTTAAATTCGAAAAAAAAAACTAAAACCCAGGCCTTGCACCAGAGAGTATAAAACCAACTTTAAAAAAAACACCCTTTTTTCAAGATATTAGTGCTGACGTCTTATTGCTTTACCTCATTACGCTGTCATAATGAATATATTGTCTGACGACTCAAATTTTGACGGGGGGGGGGGAGGATTTTAAGCCCCGGGACCACATTGGCATTTATTGGCAAAAGCGGCAAAAAAATTCGTGAATAAATTACACTCGGAAGAAGGAAACACTTTTTAGAAGCGTAACACATAAAAGATGCATAAACAATGGGATTATCACTTTACAGTACAAAACCTTCAGTGATATTGTAATACATCCTTGAGCTACCCTTCACTGATCACATTTCTATAGTCATCATTATTTTATGATGACCTTCGAAATTAATGCGTTTTTCTTCCATGAAATAATTATCTCATGTTGAAGTAAAAAATAAATATTTAAAAATAAAACTTCTCTATCATAAATTATTCGCTGAAGTACAAATTTTAGCTTGGAAAAATATGCATTGCTTCATTACACTGAACAACAAATTTTGACAAACAAAAGTAGTCATTTCTTATGTAATTTGGTGAAATTGCACATTTAATGCGCATATAATAATACAATGCAATACATTAAAACACAACATAAGTAAATAGAAAAACAAAATAAATGCACTATACAATTAATGAATGAATGAATAATGAATTGAATGAGTAAAATGAACTGAGTACAATGAATGACGGCATGAAAAATAAATTTACAAAAAAACAAAAACAACACAAATATCTAGCAACTTCACCAATTTATGGAGACACAACATTAATATACATAAAATCACAACAGAAATATATAGAAACACAACAGAAATATATAGAAACACAACAGAAATATATAGAAACACAACAGAAATATATAGAAACACAACAGAAATATATAGAAACACAACAGAAATATATAGAAACGCAAATGTGTGTTACAGCACAATAGTTCATTTATGGGCGTCTAATACGTACTTCGATTTGCATTGCGCTTGTACTGGACATACGGAGCATTAAAATTCCCAAATAATAGTCGGTTAGCATCGAGGTTAACCATTTTCCGTTGTTCTATGGCCCCCTTACTACTTTTTCATCATACAATGGCGCTCGTAAAGCACTTTTTAACTGTTAACAAGAAATATTTTAAAAAAACAGAGCCAACAAAACTTAGGGTTACAAACCCAGTTTCATTGTTGTTCCGGTGTTATTAAAAAGAAATTTCATTTCGAAATAAAATAATAAAAATATACAATAAAATTTTGGCGTTTTCAGAAATCCGTGCTACCGAAATAGTCGTAGAAAAATAAAAAACAATTTTTGCATCTTTCTTTGATAGCTTAATCTTGTAATATTATTTGATCCATAATTTGACAGAAAATTGTGCGCGCAATCTCTTGCAGCATTTACTGCTTGATGGTAAATTTCCAAACCGAAGTTAAGCATCTTCTCTATAACAGCAATTCTCAACCTTTTCGACTCGAGGAGACCAAGACTCGCGGAGCTCTTTTTTAACTTATAATTTCTATGGCGGAGCCCTGTTTGGTTCGAGGAGTCCTACTTAGTACATAATTTATATGGTGGAAAACTTTATGCTTATTTTTTTATTTATTTAGCTAATTGACTGATTTATTTTACTTTCCTCGAGCGGCTGCGGAGCCCCTAGGAAGTGCACACGGAGCCCCAAGGGCTCCGCGGAGCACTGGTTGAGAACCACAGTTCTATAATGATTCTACATTTCACGTAGCTCTGTCAGTATAAATGAGACACACCTGACTTACTAAAATAAATAAGCACTCTGTGTACGCTATATCTGTTTACACTTGGGAATTTGGGATATGGATGTCTGCCACAGCAAAGATATGTTAGTTATGAGACTTACTCATTTTTTTCCCCTGAGTCGGTTGTTTTTTCAGTAAAGTACTGCGAATGTTTTTGGTGCAGATCCAACATTTTCTGTCGCCCATCCGATCTGTCATTGCCAGAGTTGCCGTCCGCGCCTGTCTGTCCCGCGTCAGATGTATGGTGATAAAGTGACGTGCTCTCTCTGTTTTTAAGACGGATGCTTCTCACCTGGTCTCATCCATCCTTGCTACGGTGCTTTCGTCACACAGACCCGACCATCAAGTCACCCGCCTTCAACTTCCCTTACCAAGAAGGTGTCACCTTCGTTTCGGCGGTCGCAAAAAATCATACTTATCAAATAAATGGCGGTTTCAGTCTCGGTTAACTTGAAAGTGCCGTAAGATCTACAAAAGAACCCGCTGCTTATGCGTTACAAACAAGTCTGGTTTTGATGGACGACGCCACCGTTCATATATACATTTTGATGACAAAATTATCATTCTGTTTAGATTTTTTTTCAGACTATGTGAATCTGGGTAGTATAGCTTTCGTTATGAAACATAGGGATATTGGTGGTTTCATTCCCTGAAAAAATTCGCAAAAAAAAAAAAAAAAATGAATTTTAGTAAAAAACATTGAATTTTCTTCCAAAACCAGACCTAATAGTAGACCTAAAAGTATGAATGCGATATCAACTCAAAAAGTATGAAATCTCGTGATTTTCATGCGCAAATCATGAAAATGAATAGTAATTATCTGTGTTTGTAGGAGAAGGATTTGCGCAGATATAAGGTGGGAATTTTTCATGATGTAGTAGCACTGTAGTGAATTCTTTAAAAGTCTCTTTTTCAAGTTTCACAATTTCAGTTTTACAGATACGCAACTATTTTTATTGTGTAGTAACTCACATTATTCCTACAGCATGGCTGTCTATATGCAATTCTACCCTAACTATTGTGCTGCAAACAATAGTGGTTCCTATAATGTTGAAGATAAAATTTTAATGGACTCTATCAACAGCTAGTATAGATACATACAAATAGCATTTCATTGATAGTGGTATCACCTCATGGAAAGGTGAATCCGACCTATTCTGCCAAACGAAAGCGGGTGATAGACGAGCCCAAGTGGATCATGAAACACCCCACAAACCCTGCCCTATATCAAACCGTTTTCGAGTGATGGTGGGTAATCGATTATAGAAAAAAATGCGTTAAGTTTGAAAAAAAAATAATTTGTGAAGTTTTCTGTAAAACATATATGCAAACTAAGCACACATTGGGAAAGAACAAAAAAATGCTATGAGGTGACACTAATTTCACCGAAATATCAGGTTTTAATGGCAAGCTACAAGCGCTAAAAGATTGGCAAAGTTCGAAATCAGAATTGTCGTCAAAACCTAATAAAATTGCTTCGACAAAAGCAGATTTCACAGTGCTGTATTGCAAACAAACGACTAAATTTTTCCTGAACTAGATGACCAATTTGGTTTATTCTAAGCTCTTCGAAAGCTGGTGGAATGCACAAGTTTTTGGCAAATTTGACCAATTTTAGCTAGAAGGGTGTTTGCGGAATTGGCGATTAAAAATTTTGGCGGTAATTCGATTTTGAACTTTGCCAATATTTCAGCGCTTCTAGCTCGCCAATAAATCCAGATACACTCATGTCCGTAAATTAAGGATAATGCCAGCTCCGGCAAATAAAGGTTCAGAAACAAAACAAACGTTACTTATTCATAAAGCCCATTTATTAAACAAAAGATAGATAAAGAACAAAAACGATGGTGTATGTATGATACCATTCATAAAAATTACGATTTTTGCTCCCTGGAGCAATTGTAAAAAATATCTCCTTTACAAAAACTTACTATTACATGGTTGGTATGATGGTTAATACATTGTATGTCTCCCATGCGATGAAATACAGTCCGTACAACGCCTAGGCATGCTGAGTATCAAATTATCGATCTGATCTTGGGGAAGATCACTCAGCAAGCAATGCTCTCCGAAGTTCCGGTACACATGTAGGAGGTGGTTGACGGGCTGCAACTCGTCGGCCAAGCATGTCCCACACATGCTCTATCGGATTCAAGTCAGGTGAGAATGCTGGCCATTCCATACGGGTTATATCCTCAGATTCAAGGCATTCGTTTACGATGTTTGCTCGGTGAGGACAGGCGTTGTCATCCATAAACACAAATTCTGCGCCCATGGCACCCCTAAACAAACGTACATGTTGTTCCAGAATGATGTCCCGATAAATTTGGGCTTTCATGGTTCCGGTTTGAACATGCAGATCTGTTCTGGAACCCAGTATAATTCCACCCCAAACGAGCAATGCTGCACCACCGTAACGGTGTCGTTCAATGATGTTGTCTTGGTGGTAACGGGTACCTGGCGTTCTCCATATGAAAGTCCGACGTGAATCAGACTGCAAGCTAAACCTGGACTCGTCGGAAAAGGTTGTACTATTATCCACTTGGGCTCGTCTAACACACCCTTTCGTTTGGCAGAATATGTCGGATTCACCCGTATACAGAGAAATGATATTCTGTCTTAGGCCGGGATTATGTTATAAAAGTTTGGTAAAAGTCCTTTTATAAAACTTGAAAAATGCGGTCAATAAGGTCGCTGGTTGCATTTTCTAGAATATAACTAATAACCTTATTGGTTGGATTTTTCAAGTTTTATGAATATACTTTTATTAGACTTTTATAGTGTAATCCCGGACTTACTCTGATCCCTCTTGAAATAAATCAGAAGGCAATTCATTAAAAAAAACGCATCTTTCAAAACTTCTTCAATAGACATACTGATCTCGAGGGGGTAAAACTTAGAATAAATTTGTTAAAAATTTGTTTTCTGGGCTGCAGGAATTATTTGTCTTACTCGTTGGAAGAACCTCTATCCGCTTACACAGGAAAAAAATCAAAAATTACAGAAAAACATTCCATGCATTTTTTTTATCCATAATGTAACTATTATTTCCTCATATCAACTTGTGTGAACCTATATAACTCAGCTTATCTTAATGTAAAGTCAGGACAAATTCCATGAGATTCAGACTGTTAATCGAATTTTTTTCATGACTGCTATTATAATACAAATCCGAAGATATATTATTTTTTGGAAAACTAAATTCATGAGTAGATATATTTTGGTATTTTAATACCCCTTGGAGATAAGCCCCTGGATATTGGGAGTAGATATACCACTCTTGATATGTGAAAAACTGACGAACTTTATCATCGATCCTATATTTGTGGATTGAACCGATTGCAACGATATGATGGTCGCATATGTACCGTACTTGCACTGTTCTTTAAATTTATCAAAAAGTTCTTATTTTCCAAAAGTGAAATTTTCCTAACGGGGCTGATGAAAGTTATGGTATAGATTCCCTTTTTATTATATACTTTCATTGCATTTCTCTCAAAAACAGAGAAAAAGTGGAAAGGAGGGTGATAGAGTGCGTTACATTTTGCGGTCTGTTTTTAGGTTTAAAGTAAAAAAAATCCAAGTCACTTCTCGCTCTTTCTGTATTTTTTTCTCCAACTCCATCCACACTTTTTATATATATGTTTTATTTTACTCACGCTCTATTTTTACTCTAACTTCACCACCGGAGACTCGTGGCGAAATTGATACGGTTCAGATGAAAACGACGCGTCAGCTGATGAGAAATTGATACGGTTTTGAGGAAAACGACATGTCAGCCGATGAGAAATTGATATGTAGCGAAGAAAAACGACATGTCAGATTGCGATGTCAGTTGCAGGGTGTGTGGTAACAGCATCCTTTATATATATATATATATATATATATTTATTTATTTATTTATTTATTTTTAGATGTATATGTATCTTTATCCTAATTTTTTTTTTATTTTTTCGAGTGATGAGTTGACTAAAATGCTAGCACTCATAGCAGTAGTAAAAGTCAAACAGAAGTTATTCCTTCCACATCATTTATTTTCAGAAATAAAACAATAATCATATTACAGGTGCGTTTTTTCTCCTTTTTTTTTTGTACACATTCGTAATTTTTTTGTGCAACTAGAATTCTCTATCTAAATAACGAAAATAATAATAACTATAAGCAGTAGATCCCGCTAATAACGCTCCCACTTAGAACGTTTTCCGCTTAATACGAATTATTAGCGTGGTCTAAACTATTACTAATACTCATGAGATTTCCCGTTTAAAGCGTTTTCACGCTTACAAAGTTTACCATGATGGTTTTTTTTAAATCGCTAAATCGCTATAAGCGGGATCTACCGTATATGGTGAAATTCTATTAAAATATGCAATATCAGTAATATAGTGGAAAAACCACTGACCAAATTATTTCTGATTGAAACTGTATGTCTGCAATTTTCAGATTTTTTCCAGTGAATTTGACAGATTGATCTTGATGCACTTTCATGTAATTTTTCTAATTTCATAAATACCTACAGCAAATGTGATTAGCATTTATTTCAGATGGACCTTTTAAACATAAAGTAAGACATCCTTTTTTTGTATACGAAAAAGACTGGTAATTCAAAAAACAAAAAGAGTGATAGAGAGAGGGAGAGAGAGATGCAAGTGTATTTTACTTATATCAGGGCAACCTATTGTTCCATTCGGGCTGCTGTGTTTCTTATAAAATGTTGATGCTATAAACGTACGTGATGCTATAAACTAAAACGTACACTTGAATTCAAATTTCACTCGTTCTTTATTAAAAACTCTTGATGGTTCGGTACAGCAATATCATATCAATCACGCTGATATATAATAAAAATGATTTGATAAGTCTTTTCTGTTATGATCAAATTTGATCTGTTTGGGATATTACCGTCCATTCGATTCCATCAACGTTCAAAACGAGCACTGCATTTCATCAATCTGAACAGATCAGTCAGTTTTGGCTGATGAAAATCAGTTTTTAAGCTGTTTACGGAGTAAAAACATTTCAAACGTTTTGAGCAAAACATGAGAAATAAGTTGTCAAAAACAAAGTTTAAATATTGATTTAGGGTTGATAATTCAAAAGTAGCATCGATGTTTGAAATAGTTTATTAGAATGAATTAGATTGTTGAGCGCATTTATTCACAACTGTCGGCAACATCAACGCTTTCTTCTCAAAGTTTTGAATTGTTTAAAAAGTCAGGCTATATTATAGCGACATAGTATCTAACTGTGATAAACGAGCATATTTCAAAATTGTATTTTTTTTATTTCTGTCCATTTTTTTTCTTATCACTTAACCTTTTGCCGTGTGTCACAAAGCCACTATCTTCTTTCGAACAAACTGAAACATTGGTGCTACCGTGAAACAAAATGGAAGGCATTGGTCGTGTTGGAAAGAAGGGAGAAAGGTGGTAGAGATGGTACCGAGGCAAGAAATACTATGTATGAAACCCTCTATCCAAACCCCCAGTACATTTCTACAACGTTTCGCACTTTTCTTGGTTCTCATTTCTCAAAGGCAAAATCAGAGCACTTCACGAAATTTTCTTCCTCGCGAGATGGTAAGCGAGCAACCTATTCTAAAAATGATCGCCTTGAAAAAGAAGAAGATTGTGCTCAAAACAAATGGGGCTCTTGGGGGCCCTGTTCTCGGATGAAGAGAAAAAGCAAGCGAGGCAAGCCTTTCAACCGATTCCCAGTGTGTGGTCTCCTCACCGTTTCTGTTCTTTACCTTTTTTCGGTCTTGTTGACTGACTCTTTTTCTCCCCTTAGTCTACCACACCATTGAGTAAGACAGATGAATAGAGTTTTTCTTTCATGATCTTTTAATGCGGTATTGTCAGTCTTTTGAACGGAAAGTTGATAGGAGCAAATAAACAAACCGGTCTCGTTTTGAGTTTGAGTATATCGCTGACTTACGAAAATCTCCACAATATTTCGATCAAATTCCGTCAAATTGCACTAAATTGACATTCTCATTTGTTGGACATTAACTCGTCACAAGCGTGACATAAAACATCTTCTTTCTAGTAATGAATACATTTTAAGTTCTATTTTCGCAATAGACACCCGGATCCAAACAGCTAAAGCGTCAATTCAACACTGTATCTATACAGAACGCAAGACTACAACAGCAATACGAGAAGGAGACGATATAATGAAAGAGTACAACCAAGCTATTGTGCGTTTCACCGTCTCTTGATGATAGTGATTAAGTTTTAGGCACCACCAATGATGGTTAGTTCTTTCTGGCACTTACGTCCCAACATATTCATTAAATTGCAAGAAGCATTACAAATGCTTCTTGCATGAGCGCAAATGCCCTCCTTCCTATGTGTAGACGACTTGAAAGTAATAAATACATCGAGTCGATAAAATATTGTGGTAAATATACTGATGAAAATACGATACACTTAAAAAAGCATTGAAAAAATAATACAATGAAATAACGGTGCCTCAAAAGATTGAATTTCAGAGTTACTATAGGATTTCAGATGCTTAAATGCACTAAAGATTGAGTATGTCAACAAGAGATTAGATAAATTAAGGTTTACGAATTTTTCGGCTAACGAAGATTTTTTAAGGTGATAAGAAACATTCAAAATGAAGATTATATTTATTTAATGTTTTCAGTTAATGAGTTTTTAAATAGCGTGAATACACAATAAATGTATTTTAGTGAATCTAATCAAATTATTTGAAAATTTTTTATGTTTAATTTATTGAAAATCAACTGCAAAACTGAAAGTGAAAATAAAACTGAGTTATATTTGTCCCCTGCGTTTCCTATTTTGATGAAATCCGTTCATCAAAATCCGTGCTTCCAAAGACACGCGCTTCGTACACACACAAACACTTACAAGCGTGCATTTTAGGATGTGTCGAACAGTATGTGATAAAAAAAAATAAAGACTAAAATAATCGTACCAAACGACAATTTTTTTTGTCTTTTTAACAATTAATTCATATTTTTAACAGTAAATATTGATAGATTTGTAAATGGATGCTTAGTTATCTAAAAGAAACTTGTGCGTAAAATTTGGAGTAAATTGAATGATATTTAGTTTGCAAAGGACATTTTGAATATCAGTTTGTGACGAAAAACAAACACAGACAAAAGTAGAAATGGAGATGTTATTTCTCATAGACAACCATGATTTTTTAATTATAAAACTCGCAGAATAAATAACTAACAAACAAATTTTAATGCGGTTTGTTGAAAAATATTTTAAGCGAATTTCACTATGTTTTGTGTAGTAAAAATCATTTCGTCATTTTCATGATTTGAATGTCCTGTATCCCCTTAAGCAAAATTTCTACCTCGGCTAACGAATACAGATTCGGCTTATGAACGTTTTAGTTGACTTGGATTCACGAGCTCACATAACACAGCGGCGTTGTATGAGGTATGAAAATAAGCTGACCACATCGCATAATAGGACACCTACGGACCATCCAATTGCGAAGCTATTCATTTCAGCCTTTGGCGAGTTTGTGTTTTTTGCTTAGTGTTTCATAAAACTTATCTTGAAATTTTCGTCCGTACCTGGAACGGATTGAACGACTGTCCATAAAAATCTACAAGAAATGGTTTTTCTGCTAACGAATGTGATTTCAGAACGCATCTTCTTTAATAGAGGTATGACTGTACTGTATAATGAACAATTTAATGCTGACTTAACGTCTAACTAACTATGTATCTACTATTGTTTCTGCATCATCTTTGGCCATTTTATGCAATCATTGCCTATGCAGTTGTTGGTATGGCAATAATCAATCTTTTTTTTATTTTTCTCCATCGAGTTTCAAATGAAAAGATTTTTCAAATTAAAGAAATTCATACAGAAGCTCTAATCCGACACACACACAGAAAAGTAAAGATGACGGCAAAGATGGGAGAATTGAAGTGAAAGGACATTCACCTTAGTTGGTTCTTTTGAAAAGCGACAAAACCAAACTAACAAGCAACACAAAACATCAAACGACGCCTGGTTATATGAAAAAAAGGAAAAAAGAAACACACATACACACAAGCGAAATAAAAAATGAGTTGCCTCTTTTTCATGTGTCTAACCTACCAGGCCGGTTTTCAATAATAATGACAGCTTGTAATGGATAAAAGCAAAAATTATGCTGTCATGCGGTCTGTCCGACACTCTATAATTATTACAGGAAGATAATTATGTACCTGTGGGGGTCCCTGTCATCATTCTGATGGAATTATAATCCCTCCATTTCATCGCTGGTCCACCCCTGTGGATTGATACAACAACGAAACATGTTTCGCGTGCAGCATAGCAATGTTTCGTTAGTGGTAGAAGGTCATCGTTTACTTCAAGTTATCTTTTCTTGATTTTATTTTTTCTTTTCTCTTCTTTGACGTCCGAAAAGAATTGACGTCTATGAGAGAATCTTTCTTGGTGGAGTCGCCGCCCATTTTGTAAAGACTTCTTTCTCTGGTGAAAATGAAAGACAGAAAAATCTGATGGAGGCTCCAGTGGATGCGACGTCCAAAAGTGACGTGTCACTCATAGCATTCCGGGAATTTTGACCTTTAGTTCAATTCGAAAAACTTATTGACCAAAAGAGTTTTTTTTTTTTTTTCATCGCGAAGGTCGTGCGCAAAAGCATGCATTTGCCCAGTTCAATTGACCATGGATTTGATAGGCCTCGCAAAGAATGAAACAGACCCTCGTCCATTTAAATCATCCCCGAAATTATGAAATCTTTATGAAATTCTCACATACCTACATATGAATTGTAATGGGAGTTTCACAAAGAGTCACCGAACAGAAAGTCCGTGGTTACTTCTAGAATTAAAGTAAAATAATATCAAAATATTCACATAAAAATGAATTTGGGCTGTGATAGTTTCACTCCCGCAAAATCATAATTTGAAAATACATATAAGTAGAACATTTCACCCCAGATCAAAGTTGAAATTCTTCGATTTTTTTCTCGTTGCGACTATTCTGTCAGACTCGGTCATTTTAGTACTGTAAAATTCTAATAATCAAGAATTTCACCTATATTAATATTAACACCAATACATTAGAATTTCCATATTTCTGCTCACAGCTGAATTTCGCTCTTTTTACTGACATACCTATATACATATATCTGTGTGTATTTTATTTTAATTATAGAAGTTATTAAAACTAAATAATTTTTATTCTTTTTGGGTGCTTCGTGAAAACTCCGAAAATGGTTTTTTGCAGTGAGAAACAAAATCACATACAAAAACTCACATCACAATTGTTTTTTAAAACAATACTACCGACATATACAGGGTTCATAGCAAATACAGGGTATGACATTTTACTGGTGAATCCTTGATCCTAGAGGTATACTTCCAGTTTCCAAATAATGTGCAGTACTCAGATATGTCATTCATGTTTCAAGGGGTTATGTAGTTATTAAAATAAAAAATTAGCTTTTTGTGCAGTCCCCGTGTGCCCCAAAACCCAATTAGAAAGTTTTCACTCTGTCTCTTCTGATGCCAACAAAAGAAATTCCGTTTTTCCCAGTGCATTCACAGAGATATTTGAATTTGAAAAACGGAGGGAACAAACAACTTTAAATGCGGAAAACCTGTTTTACACGCATTTAACGCTGTTTTTCCCGAATTTCCTTCGTTTTCGTAAAAAACGTTTAGTTGCGGTTTTCGAAAAACGTTATAACCGGGACCCACTGTATATATATATACTCATTCTTCTTATTTTACTGTAAAATGTGTTAATTGTAAAATTTTCAAAAAAATCTCATTATCAAAATGAAAAACGTTATAAACAATCTGTATGTAATCTCGTAAAAATACTGTGTTTTAAGATAGTGGTAAGATTTTTATTTGTACATTACAGTCGGCCCAGCTTAACCGGATATGAACAATTCCAGCACACAATATCCGATTATGCGGGGAAGAATTCAATTGCCATCTTACAACATTAGTATAGTTTGTATATTGAAAACTGATGTAAAGTTCTCGAATAAATTAGTCATCAAAAACGAAATAAAAATTATATTCAATTATAATGATCATAATATCTTAAGATTTGTACTTTTCATCAAGAAAGCTAGCACCCTCTATTGGCTCAACAGAGAAGAAAAATAAAATAAAAATTAATGTACGTATTGAAGACGACATGAATAATTTGAGGCCAGTACCTACTGTCAGAT
Organism: Pholcus phalangioides; assembly: GCF_987345545.1. Classification (NCBI taxonomy): domain Eukaryota; kingdom Metazoa; phylum Arthropoda; class Arachnida; order Araneae; family Pholcidae; genus Pholcus; species Pholcus phalangioides. The sequence continues at coordinate 58,544,673 of NW_028301604.1, forward strand.
GTTCAATCTTAATGTTTTCCATTAATTCCGAATTTTTCATTCAATAAAAACATTATGTGTATAGTGGTTGATGTATATTGACAGTTGGTGTGTGAAACATAATATTCAATTATGCGAGGAAAAGTCGTTGAAATTACCATATTGAGCGGGGAACTTCAAGCGGAGTATTCGTTTATCCGTTGTCCGATTAAGCGGGGCCGATTGTATTTCCCCATTAATTTCAGTTTTTCACACTTCGGGGAAAAAAGAAGCCTACCCCTTTGATTATACGCCAGATGTTTCTAAAGTTTCTTCTTTACCTTTTCGTAGCTCCCCAAACTCGTGTGGGAAAACGAAGAAGGAGGGGAAAGGCAATCTTATAAGGATCCGGATGGTGATAAATAACACCGCCGATAGTTTCTCACGTGTATTCGTTATTACCCTTCATAGCTTTTTGGCGTTTTTGATTGATAAATGGGATGGCCCCGGGTCACTACGTACTATTAATTTCCAGCTTTTCTCTCTCGCCGATTTGTGAAAACACTGCCGAGATGCACACGTAAGCAGATAAACATCCTCCTAATAAATGGACACGATCGTGATTATGTAACGGCCACTCCAAACGCCAACAACAAGAACAAAATAATAATATAAGTGCTCCTAATAAGGATATACGAGCTTAAGCCTTCGATCCTTCGTGAAGAAAAAAAACTTTTGTTCCTCGTTGTAAGTAGTTGAGGGTATAACGTAATATTTTTATTTATTTACTTTTTTAGGTTTGGTGTTCAAGATACAATACTGGTATAGGATAATCCGTCCATAAATTTATCATAAAGAATGATGTCAGGCTTCACACATGTGCAATGAATGAAACGCGTTAAAATGAATTATGTGGTGGGCCTCTCAACACAATCCCAGACTGTGTACTTGATGAGTGTTATCAACGGATTTTACGCGTCTATTCCAGTGATCTTATTTTAAATGGAAAACTTATTATGTTTTTGTTTTTCGATAATATTTCCAACCTGGAAAGAAACCAGGAAAATAAACGAACGTCCTCAGAGACGTCGGCAAACAAAAATAAAATGAGGGCCCTACTAACATTGATAAAGCAGCCAAAAGAGGGCAAGGGTGGGGACTAAAGATGCTGTCGGTAGCAAAGAGACAAGCGATTTTTCGTCGGCTCCCGCCAACTATATCAGCGGTTCACATCTTTCAAGAAGTTGGAAAGGAGATTCATTTCAAAAAGAAGTGCCGCAGCTAAAATATATATAAAAAGCGTGTGTGTGCGCGCGAACGTGCCTGTATATATAAATCTGTGAAAATAGTTTCGTTGATGGGAGGCTGACACTATGGGCTGTATCTGTCTTACACAGCGGACACCTTAGGCCTAAAGCGTCTGAAAGCGTTTCTTGTTCGGAAACAAGGAGGTTTCTGTTGTCACAGGCGTGTATCACTTTGCTTGATAAATGCGAGATGCAATGAAATGTAGCAGAAGAGAGACGCTTTTCTTTTTCTTCTCCGCCAACACTCTTGTGTTTTTTCTTTTTTACACTTCTACTTTTAGCATCAAGAAGGTCGTGGCAAAAGCAACTTCTCGCAAACCAAGCGCAACAGTAATGGGAACCAAATCCTCGAAAGCACTTTGTCAGATCAGCAGCTTCTGTGAGTTAGACAGATAAATCTTTCAAGTCTACAATTTTAGTGGAACGGAATATTACGTCATCAATAATGAGTTTTCGAAAATTAAAATAGCTCCTCATTAAACAATAGCCTACTGACGTTTTATTCAGTTCCACGATGGTCCAATTTCTGCGAAATCTCAAATAATTAACACAAAAGTCCCGAAAAGTGCATTTTATTATTTATCCCTAAAATTTAATAGGATCTAATACCACTATACAGTACTTAGCCTTAGTTGTCAGTATTCACTGACAACACGTGTTCTACTCAAATGAATGGTGGATATGTGCTTCTATCATGTTTTCATGCGTTGAAAAATCATGTGCGCGCGACCAAGATTAGGCATCTAGCTCATAAGCAATATATGTTTTGGCAAAATTCCTCACCCTCCTTCAAAATATGAATAAATAAATACATAAACTGTATTTTATAACAAAGTGTCTTACGAATAGTGTCCGTAAGAAATAGAAATTGTGCAGTTGATTCTGAAATGTGAAAAAAAACATCAGGAATGATGTACAAAAATCGAGAAAATCATTTTTTACCCCGTAAAATAATTTGGGGAAAAGTAAAAATTAAAATGTTTATTAATCCTTCAACCACATAAACGCCCATCACGCTCCTTCCTCTTTATTGTGCCGAAACAAATTTACCCTATGATATTTAAATGAAAATTCGACGAAATACGTTTATTTAACCCTTTAGGCCTATATCCGACATTGTGAAAAGTAGAATAAGTAGAAAATTATAATAAATTAAAATGAAAATATAAATGTAATGATAATAATAAATATTTATCATGTAAATTATTTGGTAGGTCATTTTACTTCTAATTAAAGACAAAAAAACAACAAAAACAATGCTTTTGAATCATTTAGTTGAAAACAAATTATCTAACCTGGCATTTTAAAGTATCGTCAGGATATAATTGGCTAAAATCTTGAATTTTACTATTTTTCAAGCGCTAAAGTAACCAAGTCTGAAAGTTATTCAAGACAATCAGGGATTTCAATCACCGATATCTCAGCACAATTTTATCCAAATTTCACGGGCTATATTCTTTTAAATACAACTAAGAAAGGCACAAATTTTACCAACTGACTATCCTTTTATTATGGTACAAATCCTTAAATTATATATTTTTTCTTATTATCGTTTAATGAAGATGCAGCTATCATAGATGAATACTTAATTCTCTTTTTGCTGATCATTTTTCATATTTATTTTATGTTTAAAATAACTCGTAGAGAATTTTTATCACTTTTGGACACTCTCCATGAAACACCCAGTATACGAATATTGCACATGCATACATATTTTATATATATAGCTATGGTAAAACATTAAAATAAATGAATGTGTCCATACTTTAAAAATGCAAACTTAAACACAACCGACGGAATCTAATGATTTTTCTAACCATACTGGTAGGTTTACGTGCGGCACGTGTCCTTCGTTATAATGAAATATTTATGTAAAACACTACCGACGACAGCGAGATATATTCAGTACGTCCACATTTGAAACCCCTTCATTTTAATACATATATATTTTTTATCGTTGGCTAAGTCGTTTAGTTTTCATGCAAATGATAACATCTTATGTAAACAAAAACAAATGCGAAGTCTATCTTTGAAATTCTGAAACACAACGAGGCAATTACTATACAGAGACTGTAATTCAAACAGATGCAAAAGATGAGGGTTAAAAAAAAAATGTCGATTCATTATTTTTTTATTAACTGCGTCTGTATATTATGCGTGTATAGGTTATTAAAATGAATCAACGTCACGTTTTTCTTTTCCTACATGATGTATACGAAATGGTCTATCTAAACTGACAGCATATAATAGATGAAGCATAGAACCGAAGCCGTCATTTAATAACGATTTCATAAAAACCTATCAAACAACGAACAGTAGCTGTCAGTCATTTATAAAAAAGACACCAAGGAATTGTCCTCGAATAAGATAATGACGATGATGTAAGAAATGTTGATGATGGAAAAAGAAAGCGATTTTTAGGCTGACAGGTCAAATAATCAAACATTGAATGGAAAAAGAAATAGTTTCTTTTTATAATTCTCGGCACTCTTAGACTCAATAGCATTAGGGAAGCAGGACTCATTAGTTTTGCAGAAAGGGATGCATATGAACAAAATTCAGTAAAAAATATATATATAACAGGAGACTTTTTTTGAACACACACAAACACAACTGATGCCATTCCATGTTTTTCTGAACTCTTGCATTCAGTGTTAAAAGAAAGAATCTCTTACTACATTTTGTGTGTGTGTGTGTGTGTGCTAGCATGTGAATAACGTGCCTGACGAGAAGCAGGTGGGGGTCACATTTCTAACAACGAAGTACCACAAAAATAAAAATAGCATTTTATTTATTTTATTTTTTTTTTTGTTCATAGGAAAATGCTTTGTCGTTGTTTTTTTGCAAGTCGGCGCTTTTGAAGCTGCGCGCTATAAGAGTAGGCGGGAAGTGTGCTCTCTCTTGGTGGGATAAATGCTAAGACTTCTTCTCCTTATGAGAGGAAAGCTTTGTGCTGCGGCATTGCTTAATGATGCAGCCAGCGATGTATACTTCTCTCCTTGAATATACTCTTCCGTGCGGCCCTACTAGCTACATCGTTGTTGCCTTGCTCCTAATTAGCTACCAACCACATCAACGGAACTCATTGTCTGAAACGTCTTAGATGATGGCGAGCAACGCCATCTAGGGAGTTGAAAAAGAGTCTTTCTTTCTCGCTCTTAGGAATTACTATGGTTACGATGAAATACAGATGCGATTTTGAAAAACTGAATTGAAATTAGTGCCGTAAAAAAATTGCCGTATTATGCACAGTAGGATCGCCGTATCGCCGGGTAGTAGGTTCCGAGCCGTTCCGAAAAGAGTCGTAGCCGTAGCGGAGTCGAGCAGGGCCGTAACTAGGATTTTTGCCCCCTACCCCAGGGGCAATTTTACCACCCCCAGAACTTTAAAATTCCAGTAATTTTATAACGGTGTTTTTGTTTCCACCAAAAACTGCCGCCCATTAAATTTTGCCACCCGGGGAAGTGGCTCCTTCCTGCCTCCCTCTAGTTCCAGACCTGGAGTATAAAGAACAGCTAAACTGGGTATAAACTAAGCGTGGGTTTCGAAAACCTGACCCCACGGGTGAATTTGTCCTATTAGAGACTTTTATACAGCTCGCAATCGAATTTATTAATACGTTATTGGACGTAAAGCTGAATGTAATATCGTATGTATAATATAACTTGAAACAAGAAGGCTATATTTTTTAATCGATTTCATCAGTATAGTTCGTTCGTACATTAATTTGCAGAGAATTAATTTAGCTCTTACGCGGCAATATAAATACAAAATTAGAAACCACAACATGGCAAATTGCACAACAAGGTGGCTGGAAAAAAGAGAAAATAAAAATAAATTAAATTAAATAATACTTAGAAAAACACCTATAAAATTAAAGTTGTCGCAGGCTTAAATACAGCTACCCAAATATAATAAAGCAGGAAAGTAACTGAACTAAAATATATGCAGATATTTAGTTGTAAAGATAAAAATAATCATTGGTTAGTCAAACTTTATGGCCAGCAAGACGAAAAGTTTTTGCGCTTTGCGCTCATTAGCATAGTTATTAAGAATACTTGTCTATAATATTTATATATTATCTTAAGAATATTTAAATTGTGTTTTATAAGAATTATAGACTATAAGAATTATAAAACACAAACGTTTCCACCCCACGATGAAAAAAGTACTGTATACCATTGTTACATAGTATAAATAGTTTATTCGTCTTTCAAGTCTAAATATATTGGCACGTATTACGTGCTTTGACCATGTGCATGAGTGTCGTTTTTCAATCCGAGGATATGGTGTGCAGTACATGAGTTTCAATTTTTTTCACATCACAAAATTGATTGAAATTGTTAAGACAAAAAATATAAATGTCTTAATTTTTATGAACTATCATTCATCGCTTTGGGAAAATTTTTTATGATAATTTGGTACGAACTATTTGCTTGACCATGAATTTGAAATTCTTTGATCAAAAACTGGGAATGGAATGAGTATATTGAATATCTCGCGGTAGACTATTTGACAATGATTATCTGTCGAATCAAGATCTCAAAGGCACCCAGCTCCTGCTCTCTCTTGCCTGATCTCGGGGCTCTTCGGCCTTGACACACAGAAGACTGGGAATTATAACCTCTTAATATAATTTAACTACTTTGTGGCGTCCCTGATTAAATGGTACTTTTTGAGAATATTTTGTACAAAAAACTTTATAATTTAGCAATGGAAACATGAAAATTAAATTTCAGTTGTATTAAATTTCAACAGCTTTTTAAAATAAGATTTTAGAATATAAGGAACAATTTAGGGCCAGCTAAAAATAATTTTTTTATATAAAGACAACAAAAATTGGACAAAAAAAAAAAACAATTTTAGGAAATGTTTATTTTAAAAGTTGCACAAAGTTGTGAGAAAGAAAAAAATTAATGACTGTGGCTTCTTTTCTACTATTTGGGAATTTCCGAGTAGATTGTAGAGTTAATTCATTTTAATAACACTTTCATAAGCATTTCATTCGTACGTTATTTTATTATTTTTGTGTGTGTGGGTCTTGTTGGTTCGGATAATCAGATAAATTTTTCGTTAACACTATATATATCGTCAATTAACTGAGACCCCACCACGTTTTTTATCAAGAAAATTTACTACCATGATGTAAATGAATAACCATCAAAAACCACGGTGAACAAACTCAAGCTTTCATGACACGACAACATCAGCGATTCATGTGCTAATCTGTGTTGCATTCCCTCCTCTTAGCCTTCATCCCATAATAATAATAATTCCCAACAGCAGCAACTATACTCTCTTCCAAAGTACTAAACCGGAGAGAAGAGAGGAAGAGGCCCAAGTTTTTATGAATAACATACGACGCAGTTCAGGCGGGAAATTTGAGCAAAATAATTTACGGCCAAGAACAGACATGAATAAAAATTAAGTCTGTAATGAGGTATTAATATGAATAGGGCGATCTCTAGTTTTATGAGAGTTATAAAACCTTTACTCTTCTCGTATCGCCGCCGCAGGTTGTTTTGCAATCGGACGCCAATTTTCGCTTTAATGGCGAAATGTTTGGCGTGAGCGAAAATACTTGCAAGTTGTTTTTTTCTTAAGCAACAATAATGTTTTTGTAGTCTTTGAGTTCGTTGTAACGCGGGCTAATTTGCCATTCATAAGCGTTTCAAGAAGTTTCCAAGAGCGTCAATGCGAAACTTTATTTGCGGTGCGTCATCTACAAGTACGCGTTTAACGTCTTTTAATTGACGTTAATAACTGAACCATGACCCACGTTTCTTTTACATTTTCGTGCGTAACTCTGGTAATTCATTTTCGGCGTCACATTTTACAGCCCGTACCAAATCTCGATCACATTTCCTTTCACATATAAATGCGCTTCCCAAGAGTTGATGTTTGAAAACTACTGAATATTCAGTAGAGGTTTGACTCGGCGTTTGAAAATTGCTTTCCCATCTTTTATTACTAGATACTTGCATTCTTGAAACTGCGGGCAGCAGCCACTTCTTTTGAAGAAGACCTCTCTTCAACACTAAAGTCACTTATTATGTCGAACGAGTTCTACGAAACGTTGAATTGCTTCATTTTTCTCTCTTGCGTTGATTTCTCAAACACATTCATATAATAACTACCACTCGTTACACAGCTAGACGACAAACTTCAACAATACCGATGAATAAATCATTGTAATTTTTTCATAGAAATCGCAAAATATATTTGAAAAACGAAAACAAAGAAATACATTATCAATTTTATGACTTTTTTTTTATCGCCAACAATAGCGAAATCATATTTTTATTAGTACACTCTTCCAACCATGTTCCACTTCATCCTAACATAAAGACATTCTGACATACCCTCTATATGTTATTTCTAAAAGAAAAAAAAAAGTAATATATGAAGGGCGAAAAAAAATGTCTACACGCCAAACTACTGAAGACAACTTTTCAGGGCACTTAGCGCCTTTTTGACAGAAAATTGACCAAGCACTTTTACTTGTGAGGGAGACACGTCTCAATCAATGAGCACCTGTCTGTCAGTAAACATGAAAAATAATCAGTAGAAAGCAAAGAGAAAAGCAAAAAATAGGATGGGAAAAAATGTTAAGGGAAAAAAACCGTGAATGGTGGACGAAAGAGCGAATGTAGAAAAGAAAAAGGAAGAGGCTATCGCCGATTAAGTTTGAAGCCAACAATGAAAAATCACCTCGACGCCAGACCCAGAATGGAGATCGATGGCGTACAAGGATAAGGTAAAAGCCCATCACAATTTAGGAGCAAGAAAACAACTCCACTTGATTCATAGCCCGAGGCTGGGCCTAAATTAATGGCGTAATTTTTCACGATGAGTGCCATGGGAAAAAATAATACATTTTTTTTAAGCATCAGCTTCCTGCCAAGGAGAGTTGTTGAAAGAAAAAGCCATTTTTTTTCTCCGCCCTATACAAGGACAGTTCTTTCGTATCATCTAAATTTCTTCGTGTGTCCTTCTCCCCTTGGATGTAATGGAGCACATTTCGTGTTATAACGTTAAAAACCTATTGTTATATTTTTTATCTCTCATACGATTTAAGGATTTCAAAAATTTAAAAACGGGACGAAAGCTTACGATAATTTTATGTAACAAAAGAAGGTCGGAACCCTTTTCTCTCCATTATATGTTATTAATTTTGAAGAATTCGATATATTATATATTCACTAGTTTTCTAAAACGGTTCTCGATAATTTAAAAATTTATCAGACCATGTGCGAACGACGTTGGTAATTTTCTCTGGAATAATTTTTTTTTCACCCACAAATTAACCTTACTTTAATCTTTATTTGAAAGTCACTACGTGTTGTTATTGCTGATAAACATTTATTATCTTGCCTTAATACAATAGGTTATCAATATCTATCGCGTTAGTATGGATACGTGATGACTGTGTGTATAAGCTAAATATTCATGAAAGATTCGCTCTATTCATCTTTAGTTTTGAGTAAGGAATGAATTTCTCCGTTCAATAATTTTATCATTAACAGAACGACCTTTTGAACAATATCTACAATATATCTACGATATCTATAATATGATTCCTAAAACTTTTGCCCTCAATAACATCACTGTGACTTCTCAGTTTGCACAATACTGGTAAGATTACGTAAAATATAATTAAGTATTTGCTGACTCGAAGCTCAAACAGATTGATACAGATGTTCCTACTTGTGAAATTACGTGAAGACTTCTATGTCATCCGCGAATCTTTAGAGAAACTAACATCTCCCGACGTGAAGACATGATAAATTGTTTCCAGTTGTATGATAAATTTGAGAAATAAAGAAAAAGAAAAATATATATATAAACATAAGAAAAAAAAAAGAACTCAAAAGTTTCATTTCACGCACAACACAAAACTTGTCAGATTCGCGTGATGTTGTATCAAAATATAAGAGAACTAAAAATAAAATTGAGGAGGGAAAAGTTCTCGGACGACTGGTGGTAGGCTTGAGCCATCGTGACAGTGTCACCAAGCTACAGACATCTATTGTCCAGCTTGTCACTTGAGGGTCCGAAAATGGACAGCAGTGTCCATTTCTTATGTCTCTTTCTGCGAAGGTATCATTTGTTCTATCATCTCAGTCTGCTCATCTCTTCTCTGCCACCGGGCATAGTTATAGCGAAGACTTCTGTCCGACCGGATAGTTGATTTGTAGAAAAACGGAACGGACAAAAATATTTTTTTAAACGGATAAATAAATACAAAATGTAGCCTGAATTAAATACCTCCTGTGCAATTTTTTTTTATACTGTCTAAAAAAGAGCAACGAATGATGCCAAGTATTTTTTTTTAAATTGTATTTATTCCAAGAAATACTGGATTATTGTTGCGTCATCAACCAAATGCTTCGACTACTACTGCTACTTAACAGAACATGTACCTCGAAACATTCCTCTGCGGAGTTTCTAACGAATCCGCACATGCTAGAACGTGTGTTTTGAGTGTAGGTGTGGTCCCCCCTAACGTATTTATGTTTCAGAGTTGTGCTTATTTCGTATTCTTGCTGATGCTGCCCTCTGTTTTCAATATTTTGATGTGAAGATGGTGAATGCTTGAATTAACAGGTCATGTAAGTATCGTGCTACAGATGTGCCTGCTTTCTGGGGAGAGACTTTTTCAAATAGGAGACCGGCTAAATGATTCAACTAAGGTCCTTGTTATTAGGAACCTGGTCACCTTGTTGGGCAACTTGCCTGTTGCGACTAAAATTTGTGTTTGTGTAAAAAAAATGCAACCACAAAAAAGTTTTTTACGTATATTAATGCATTTAAATATTAGTTAACTAATTGCAAGAAAAAAATTCTAACACGTAAGTGAACGTGAGCAACTCTCTCAGCATCTTGTTACACCACGGCACAATACCGCAAATTTTGACGAATTTACTTCCAGAAAATCATCCTCGGAAATGTGGCTCTATAGATCACACAAACGCTTGGACTGGATTCTACCAAATACAGTACGCCACCACTAGTTTTCTGTTGGTTTATTCACCAGAGCCAGCAAGCAATTACCTCACGAAAAGATAAGTAAATAAGTGAAAAACTGAGTTATTCCCTCTTCCGTTTAATAAATCGAGTTGGGAATGAAACTTAGCACTTCATATTTAGAAAATGAAAAAAGGATTAGGAGGAGAAACAAAATATGTAGCGGGTTCTTGTAACAAGCACAACCACCCGATCCCCCAGTTTCATTTGTAACAGCTGCTCAGTGTGTAGCACTGAACCCCAATCTTACAGTAATTACCATACAGAGATATTATAGATACCGTTTCGGCGTTATCTTCTTAGGGCCAACCTGCATCGTTATGAACTTTAATGGTCGGGATAAGTGAATTACAATATCAAGTAAAAGAAACCCGTTTCTCCAATTACGACCTTGATGAGGCCTGAAGCCGAGGCGCAGCTCATTTACGCGCCATTTGTCGAAATCACGCTTAGCACAGCTACAGCAGATACCAAAGTAGATATATCTCCCCCCCCCCCCCCTACTGCAATTTCTTCTTGTTCTTCGATTTTTTTTTTAAAAAAAGGTACAGAGGGGAGAGAGAGAAAAAATTCCATTCATCTCCACCGATTATCGCTTGCGCACATTTTATCTTGGTATGTTTGAGCAATTAAATTGGAAATAACCCTAAAGGAAAACGCCACCGCCAATTTTCACAGGGGAAAAAGCTTCTATTTGAAATTTCTATTCAGTGAAAAGCAGCAATATTCTGTAATAATGTGCAATGTGTCCCGCTTGTAACATTTTTCAAAAAACTGTCATGAAAAGAAATTGTAAGCCGGAAAACTGTTTTAACGGAAAATCTTAATGAGAATTAGTGACCAAGAAAACAAGTCGTTCAAAGCGGGGGAAAAGCGGGTTCTAAGTGGGAATGCTATAAGCGGCAGTCAGCAGTCAATTGGAGATAAAGGGGGTTTGCAAGCTACTATGGAATTCTTCTTGAATTTGAACACGTGTTATAAGCTGCTTTTATGAATATAGAGAATAATCTTTAAAAGACACGACGCCATACAATATATATTAGAGAATAATTCAAAATTTTTCTTTCGACATCATTAAATTTTTAGATTTTGGTAGAGTCAATTTAATTTTTTCGTAGACATTAAGGGGTCCCCTTCCTCTTCCTTTTAACATGGTAAAAAACTTTTTTATGTAGAAATATTATTAAAAATATTATTTATCCATTAATTTATTTCAAATTTTTACCACATATGTTTGATTGCGTATGTTATCCTATGGCAGTACCAAATATTAATAATTTTAATTCTTAAGTTTTCAAAAATTTTCAAAAAACATGCATTAAAAACAGCTTGGGCGCTTGGTAAAATTGCATGAAATCAATGTAATTGAATAAATAAATATTCAAAATAAAGAAAACTGTTCAGCTCATTAAATGATGAAAAATATTGAGATTTTATCGACTCAATCTTATTAAAAATTAAATTTTAAATTTTAAAAATTCTAAAAATAAAAAAAAAATTGTAACCCAAGTATTTATGAACGGATCTAAATCTTTTTCGTCATGTCATGAACTGAACAGTTTCCTTTATTTAGAATCTGTTTTTATTCAGTTTAATTGATGTCATGTTATTTTATTGAGCTCGCAAGCTGTTTATAATGTTGGTTTTTTTTTGAAGATTTGTAAAAAATGTAATATTGGAGATATGTAAAATTTTGTGCCTGCACATAAGATAGTATACTCAATCAAATATAATGTACGTGGTAAAATTTTTAAAATAAATCAATAGATAAACAATATTTTTAATAATATTTCTACATAAGAAAGTTTTTTACTATGTTAAAAGGCTTGCGAGTAATATTACATTCAGAGAGTTGATCCCTCCCATTCCTACCTAAATATTTTAGCCTGAAATATTAAATAGGCTGTTTCTAAATTGATTTTCCTGGAGCAGGTCCTCTAAACCAAGATTTTTGGCAAGGCTCTTTCTAATAATTTTTAGTTTAAAAAAATATAATGCTTAATAAAATAAGGCTTATCCTGAGCTCCTGCAAGCATCCCATAATAAAGGAAACATGACACGTAGATAGTATTGAATAATTCACTTACCTTCATGCTTCACAGCTATATTTTGACTAGTCGGTTCACACACACACACCCAAAGCTCACAATGACATCACTATAAAAATGAGTAAAAATAAAATATTCAAAAACAAGAACAAATTTAAAATTTTTCATGTATTTTAGGCAATGTCTGCATATCGTTGATGAAGCTTTAAACTGTCCCATACTCACCAAAACATGATTGCGATGGTAATTTTTCACACGGAAGTAATCTTTATTACTCACGTCCCATTTTGTTGCATTTCAGAAATCAACTCCCCCCCCCCCTTTTTTTTTAAATAAAATCTCTTGCTTTTTCAAGTAAGCCAATATTATATGTTCAATAGTTAAGTTATTTATAACTTAATAAAGTGTCAAATTTCAAAGTTTTTACTGTAAATGTTCTTTTGGATATATTCCATATTCGTGCCGCCCACTTCGCGATTTTTATCGGAAAGGAATAAAACAAAGGCGATTGCCTGATAACGCGAGTGATTGATTTTTTCTAGGAAAATTCTTAATCAATGGCCTGCAGTAAGAAGCGGATCCCAGCCCCATACGAGTTCTCCTCGATTCCGGTCATTTTTGTATTTTTAGGGAAATATGGAAGGCGTTCAAATTAAATTATTCACCCTGATTTCTGATTTTCGAGCCCAAGGGAACACCTGGAAAACATCAGCTTTTATCTGAGAAAAGTGTTACGGTCTCTGAATACGTATAAAAAAAGTTAGAGTGAAGGATAGAAAGGCAAGTCTTCTCCTCCCTTAATTAGAGATATCCCGAATTATGCATTATCATTGCATTGCGGAATATCGGAAACTAATATTGCTACATCTTTCGTCTTAATTTTCCGGTATTTTTTCACTGGTATCCTACGTATTATCGATGTTTAGGGGAACATTTTTCTTTATTTTTGGCAGGAGACGGGGCCAATTTCATTTACAGGACGAACGATAGATTTTTAATAAAGAGTATTCTCCCGTTGCATTTGCGATACACCGAACAAAACCCCACGTTTTATTAATGAAAGATGCAAAAGAATCAAGGAGAGAGAGGATCGGGGGAGAAAAAGAAGCAAAAAAAAATTAATGCAATTAAAAGCTGAACAAAGTCGTATGCTTTTAGCAAGTTAATTAGGCATTTGTTTCTGAAAGTTGACTGTCCGCAATTTATAAACGCCGATGGGCATACTGTATGTATGCTTGTATAACTTTCAGAAGTGTTTTACACGAGTAAAAAAACATTACGATTGCCACTCCAGCGTTAAAACGTTGTGAAGTTCATGTAGAATATCACCGATAATTAACAAAATGCTTAGTAAAAAGCAATCAAGTGTAACTGTGGAAATTCAGGAGGTATTTGGTATTACTCCTGAGAGATGATGAAAATGGCAGAAAAATAAATATCGTAAAATAATGAATTATTTTTTATATTATATATAACGGACATGGCGTTCAATAAAATTCGGGATATTGCGTTGATGTTTTTAAAAGGCTTTTGTGAGTAATTAATGAATATTTTGTCTTTTTTGGCATCACATCGATAATATTGGAAGATTTCGTGCTCGATTTCACGCACACTAAAAAAATGTAGTGTGATAAATTATTCACTTGAATAATGTTTGCAATGGAACCAAAAGTATCAATGATGAAATCAATGAATATATGAAGTATACAACAATGAATATCCAATACTTATGTCTTAAATATTGACTTAAGATTTTGAAAATGTCTAATATAATTCTGTATATCCATTTTTCTCCCTTTTAGATTATTATATTTTTGTAAAAATGCTTTTTTTTTAACTTTCCCTTCCTTAAAGGCCTATTTCGACATTTCGATATGTTTATCCGTGAATTTTAGAAGCCATATTCTGTAGATAGTTTTAGTATATATTGATAACTAAAATAATTTTTCTTTTTAAAATCTTCAGCAGTATATCAATTTTTTTCAGATAGCTTTCCTCCTCCTCACCCCATTTAAACGCAAATAAACATAAGTGCCTGAGAGGTAGGAAAATTGGTGTTAGTCATAGAAGTGACAGACTTTTTATCTCTGCTATACATATCATTCGGATAGCTATCAGTATACCGTCGAATTTGCATCAAGATTGTAAGGGCTCTACACGAAAGCAACCCACGTATTGAGAAAAGATGTGAATGAATTAGAAAATTTGTTTTCTCTACAGGCTTTACATAACATCGTACGGCTAACGCATCGTACAGCACTGTAGATGAATCGCTGACCATGACTGTCCATCTATAAAAAAAATAAAATATAATAATTTTACAATATGCTGTCCCGATACCCCCATCAGTTGACGCCATGGCCAAGTGGGAGCTGACAGGGCTCCCACTCTCCTCACCCCTGGAGTCTATGCTGTTTTGATTTCATTTTTTACACCATAAATAAATCCAAATAAATGCGCTGCAGACAACCATGGCAAGTTTTTACTTTAGATATACACAAATACTTTCCACACAGAATTTGAGAAATCTTTTTTTTCGAATCGATACAAACCGATCGAATGCAAAGTTCCATACCCAAAAATTTGAAAGAAATGTGCCGTTTTGGTATGAAAATAGTTTTTTTTAATAATTCCACTTGAAAACCGTTGTAGCTTTTATATAATTATTCTTTAATTTCAGCTAGCACTATTTTGCATGTCAGAAAATTACGTATCAAGTATTTGATTGTATCGAACTCTGACCTAACTCTGAAGGACCGCAAATACTCTTTCTTTGACATAATATTATTTACTTAGCTAATAATGAAGTTATTATAATATATTGATCAAACAGTAGATTTTCAGTGAGTGCAATCAATTTTTCAGCCAGTTTTTGGACCCTCAATCTCCCGGTAGGGAATAAAACGACACCTTGATTATAAATGCTTTTTTAGTGCCTATTTTAGGCATTTTTGGTGTCGGTTTGCCCACCTATTTTGACCATTTTTAGTGCCTGAACTTCCGGGCTCTAGTAATAGTGATGCAGAAGAAACCGCATGTTCGTAAAGCTGAAAGATAATGAGCTTCAGTTGGATTTATCTTCTAATGGCTGCATGTTAACATCAGTGGCAAAACATAGCTTCGCTTTTCCACGTGCATGTGAGAACGAAATCTTGACTTTTGCGAGAAATCTGGGGCCGAACCTTTATTTCCTGGTGAGTATCTCCTGGTTTCCCTTATGTGCTCTTCTATCTCGCACATTAATCTCGAAGCCGAAATTCGACGAAATCTCAATGGCCGAGGGGTTACACGTCATACTCTCGTGGACATATTCCAAGAAGCGAGATCACACACTGAAATCTTTGGAGGAATACAAAAGCTGTATTTCGAGATTTATGCGCTAAAGCGAGATCTCTCTGCTGTTTGTATGGCCTTTGAGGGACACATAAACTTCAGCCATTTCCTGAAGCCTAGGGTTGTTTTATGATACCGCCAACTGGCGCAAAAGAGACGGCCAAATGTATATCATCTCTGGCCATTTTACATTAAAATGTATAATTTACATTCAAATTATATTTACATTATAAATATAGCACTATTATATAAAAAATAATTTTTTTCCTTCATCGAGTCATATTCAATCCGAGCAATCTGAATGATAAATGAAGTTATTGTTCAGTAGTAGTTAATAATAATCGATTGTTCTTTTCTGTTGTCTTAAATAGGATTCTTAGTCGCACGGTACAACACCAGGTCAAATAAATTATTTCATATAGCTCACTTTATAGGACCTCGACTGGTCTTTCTTGTGCTATAAATAGATTTTCTATTTTATGTAATAGTTCACCTGGCGAATTTGATATATTTGCAACACCTCTTGGTAAATTCAAAGAGCTTCTTCTCTCTGATTGATGAGCGATTTTTTCTTCTTTGAATGATTTATTGCACGTGATTGTTAAAACATTCCGTTTTTTGTTTATTTATTTTTCATTTTATTTTTAATTTTCGTGTTTTTATTTTTTGTATTTTATATATGTGTATTGCATTTTTATCCAGTTTGAGTTTATTGTATTTACTTTTCTGTCTTACCTTGCTGTAATTGGATTGTATTCTGTGTAGCATGGTATATATTTAAATAAATAATGGTTTTTGAAAATTGTTTTGGGAGCACTAAACGTTACACTAAAACCCCCTAATCAAACATGTTTTCGTGTTTTTCAATAGGTCGAAGTTTAATTTTTTAATTTTGTGTGTGTCTGTGAAATGATACTCAATCATTATATTTTTTTTCCTATGAACTTTTCTTGCGTACGTGGATTTTTATTGCAATTGAACAGATTTTGAAGCCACCAAAATGGTATCAGAATCCAGAACTCGACGCACGTTCAATTTTTAAAGTAATGCGAATTTTTTACTCTTTGCACATCATAGTCATTTGATGGAGTGATTCAAAGGCAATTTGAAAATTATTTATATATTAAAAATTGCTCGCTAAAAATTCTCCAACTTGTGTAATTCTGGTTACAAGAAAAAGTATTCACTAAAAATTATTTAACTTGAGAGAAATATTCGACTTACGAGCTTGAAACATACGAGAAAATGAGCATTCGACACACCAATATACTTCTCAGTTTGAAGAGATTTCCATTAGTATTAAATGGAAAGAGGGTTTGAATTCGAGATACGGACAACTCTCAGAAACAAATTGAACTTATAGCTCGAGGTAGCATATTGTATATATTTAACCATACAGAGCAGAGGATCTCAACCAGGGTTCCACAGCATGGCGTCGACAAGGCTGGGACTAACAGGGCTCCAATACGGAGGCCCGGACGATTCTTATCTCTTTTTTCTGTTTTTTCACACTATAAATTCACTGTAGTGGTGCCCGTGAAAAAATCTGATTGGGGACTCACCAAAGATCCTAGCCTAGGAGCCCTGCAGCAGTATGTAGGGGCCATGGTCCACGGACCCCTTGTAAAGATTTCAGTCTGTCTGTGAAAAAATCTCGACGCAGAGACAACAGACTTACAACGGTATAAAATATTCAATCATTACACTTCACTCACAGTTTGAAAAACAAATGGCAGCACTAAAAATACACACACAACACTAGACTTCCAGCATAACTCATTCAGTAGAAAATTGCCCATGGGATAGACCAGAGGCCAGGACCCTTCACTCCGGTAGTACATCTCATTTTTAACGGTTTTAAATGGTTTTTAATCATTCTATTTTCAAGTTAAGACCCGAGATACACATATGCATAGCTAACTCAAAAAACGGTCCTAGTGAAGATATCGACCCAAATTAATTAATTAACTAATTGAAAAAAAAATTTTTAAGGGAATTTTGACATACAATATACACAAATGAATCAAAAGTTTTTTTTTTAATAGTCAGTTTTATCTTAGGTACAAAGAGCTTATGTTCGGTTTGAAAGAAAGAAATTGAGCCCGTGAGCTCTTGAATGAGAAAACAATCAACTCATTACAAGATTTCTCAAAAGACAAGGATTAGTTTATAAAGACTAGACTTATATTTGGAGATGATGATTTTAGGAAGAAAATTCATTTCAGCCTCCACGGGGACTCGAACCTCGGTCTCTCGTTTGCTGAACGAGTGCTCTCTCTACCCCTAAGCTATGTAAACGGAAAGGATATTTCTTCCTTGAAGCGTATACACGTGTTGAATGTCTCCGTACATGGACGGCGGCAGCAATCAACTAATAGCTCGTGAATGGCATAGACCACCAGATGGAGACATATATGTAGAGAAAGATGTCCTCTCCACTTGTTAATACAAGATTCTGCAAAAGACTGGTTATTTGTTGATTGCTGCCACCATCCACGTACGGAGCTATTCACAGATATATACGCTCCAAGGAAGAAATATTCTGTTTCCATAGCTTAGGGGTAGAGCACTCGTCCGGCAAACGAGAGACCGGGATTCGAGACAGAGATGGATTTTCTTCCTAAAATCATCATCTCCAAATATAACTAGTCTTTCCAGAAATCTTGTATTGACAAGTGGAGAGGACATATTTCGCAACAAAATCAACTCATTGCTTTTGCATTGATTGCTATGGACTGAATAAATTTTGCAAAAAGGCCCGTGACTTTCATTGTATTGCCACGGTGGAACACAAAAGATTAAGAACTCCTATATAGAGACACCATGGAACAACATAGCTGTATATAATGTATCTCGTAATAAGTAACGAGGAGAAAAAAATGGGGCATTGAAAAAGTAAAATAACTCAATATCACTATCTGAAAACTGTTCATTTTCTAAGTGAAAATTAATAAAGATCCCATTTATATCGAATGCCGGATGAAATATATCTTTAAAAAAAGAAGCAGGAGGAATAGAAGGATGAGGAGGAGAGAGAGCATTATGTTGCCAAATGGTGTAGCCCAACTCTCCAGATAGCAGTTCACATGAATCACCAGCCATAAAGTCAACGTCCATATCTGAGAGGCTGCTAAGAATGACAATTTACTGCTTGGAGCTCCTTTAAGACCAACCTTCCCTTGCCATCTCTCCCTTTAATATTTTCTCTTTTTTTTTTGCCACAGTTGGCCTGACAGGATCCCTGGCGAGATCTCCGGGTAGATAATAAAGTGGTTACATGTGTATATGTCAGAAAAAGGGATTTTTTTGTGCTTTTTCCCCTACGCCGTTCTCTTGTAAAGGCGTGATGCTAAAAGGGAAGCCATAACACATAAATATGTCTCTCTTCCATTCTTCTTTCCTCTCTCTTTTTTTTTCTTTCCCTTAGCTTCGTTGGAAATTATGGTGAAAAGCTTCCGAATAGCGCGATCATTTATTTTTTAAGTAATGGCCCAAAGACTAACAATCGGCGATTTTGACTTTCAATGTAATTAAGGAAGTCCTTTCCCTTATCCCACTCTTGTATAATATATTAAAAAAATCCAGAGACACATCATGCTCGAAGGGACAGCTGCCGACTTCACCACTAGGCTTTCAAGAAAGCGTAACAACGACCAGAAAAAAAAAACCGTAGTAATAATTTATAATAATAAAAAAGAAAGCTGTATACATGTTACATGTTGTAAGCTTTTTACTGCTATTTATCACGTAAATAGTGGCTCAATTTTCCTCTTTTTTCTTCTTGTTATTTTTTTTTTTAGTTCTGTTTTTATCAGCGTCGTGGAGAAACTGATTATAAATCATATGGAAAAGGAGTGGAGGGAAAAAAAGCTGCGAAAGCCCCAATTTAACGACCGTTAATCAAGTTTGCTATTAGCGGAAAAGTATAGAATCTTTTCTTTCTAATCATCCCATGGCCGCAGAATTTTCAAAAACGCGTCTGACTCTAAATCTTATTTGCACACGGTATACAGAGTGTAATGCTTCTTATCTAAATTAACTGTACTTCAAATAACGTCGCGACTTTTGGCAGTATGTAATATTTCAAAAACGCTGTTCGGATTTTTATTTTCTTTTTCGCGTTTGATTTAAAAAAAGGATTCCATTATTGATGATTTGATCATTTTTGTCGTGCCACAATCATTTTCTGCACACGAGAGCTAGTTAGACCGGGACCTACAATTTATTGTGGATTCAGAACGGCAGCCTTTTTTTTATACTCACCGAGAGGTTGGTGCGCTAAACCCTCGATGTGAGCCTCCTTGCGGTAGCAATCTTTTTCTATGGTCACGTCGCCGTTTCCGTTGTACCCCTGTGTCAGGAAATTTCCTGTCAAGGACGTACAGGGTATCGAACTCGCGACACCTGTAAATCTCCTTTGGTACTTTAGGCGATTATCTTATCGACCTGGGATACAGCGCCCTTTTGAGGACACCTTGTCGTCAAAAACAAATTAGAAAGTTGTTGCCCTGTCTTTCTCTAAATCCAACAAAAAAAAAAAGAAATTCCACGTTATTAACTGTAACATTCACTAAGTCAGCCACCTCGTTGGGCATTTTGCCTGTTGTGGCGTTGTATTTGTATTTGTATTTGTATTATTTGAATTTAAAATATCGGAGAAAAGTTGGGAAAAACAATGTATATATGAACGAACAACGCTTCTTTTCTCGTTTATGCTGTTCTTTCCAAACTTTTCTCCAAATTTTGAATTCGAATATTCTGCGAATTTTGCACTGCGAAACTAGATTTTTTTTTTTCGTTGGTCTCACGAGAGAAAAGGCAACAACTTTGTAATTGAGTTTTTGAAGACAATGTGTCCATATGAAAAAGTTATTTTTTTTTTATTTTCATAGCTATACAACTCCTGGCAACATGATGACGTACCTGAGTTTTACACGTCATTTGGATACTTTTTCTAATCAGAAGTATGTGTCAAATCAATGGTTCGCCAGTAAAATGCGGCAAGGGGAATTATGGAATCACCTTGTATATAGGGGGTAAATTCACTAGGCTACGTTATTGGGAAGTTGATTTGGCCGTGAGGAGCCGTTCACGTATTACGTCAGCAAATTTTTAGCCATTTTTCAACCCCTCCCCCACGTCAGCAAAATTTCATCCTCGGTGATGAAATGTTGCTGACACAGTACTATGCCACGGAGAGGTTTAAGACAATATTTTGACTTTTTTTAAATGAATAACTTTTTAAATTCAATATTGTTTTTCGCATAAAAATTTCAATTTTTTTTATCATCTCGAAATCATTTGAAAACATCGAATATGATACGTAAAAATTTTTCCAAAGGGTCACTCTTCCCCCTCTGAATTCAATGTTAGTTTCCCCTCCATTAAATGGGGGGGGGGCTCTTGTTTTTTCTTCCCCTTTTTTAACGGCAGCTCTTTTATGAGAAATGTTTTCATTTCCATCTTATATTTGAATTCATAGTTATTCTGCAAACACGGGAAAAATAAATCCATGATATATGACTATTAATTGACTGTGTAGCTCAATTGCTTTGCATTTATGACATGGAGTTTCTACATCGAGTGATGGAATCGTAATAGGTGGTTTAAATCTATAAAAATACCGAAACAACATCAGCATGAGCAAGCTTCCGAGTGGTAGGTTTTTTTCTTAATTTTAGGACTAACAAATCGTTTAAAATATCGATTTCACTGAAACAAATATTGAAAATGGATAGTTAAAAAACATTTATATTTAGATATTATTCCATAGATTAGCTATTGAGTCCAGTGAGTTTAAGACTGATTCAGAATTTATATTCAATTTCAGAGACACATTGATGATTACGTTTTGTAAGCTGGAGGCTATACATATCACACATTAAGCATTGAAATAACTAATTTCTGCACATTTTACAGGCCAAAAACATGTATTTTTCCCGTCTACCTCTGTTTCTGAAAGGCTTGTTTTCAAACGAACGAGGGATGGCCCTCTTAGAGAGGTTTTACTATATTTAATAAGATTTATTTCATTACTGGATAAAGTAAAAACACCATAATAATAGAAAAGAAAACTATGAGAATAAGCTGAGATGCCAACAAAAATATTGATGCTGAACAATAGAGAAAAATACTGGATGGTAAACAAGGAAAAAGGGTAAAAAAAACGAGTCATTTTTCTCTGACTGAGAATACTTTGAATGCTGCAGGAACCTTATTTACCTCCGAAAACAAATTATTACTCAATACAGAGAGGAAGAAAAGGGTCCGAATCCCGAAAATGGTGCTGTATGGTTGTAATAGTAGATAGAGTACAAGGGGGTATAGGTGGAAAGAACAGGATGAAAATGAAAGGGAGTCGACAGCGCAAAATTTACGCAGCGTAACTTAAGTAGACCACTTTTATTGCCGTAATAAATATTTTCTTTTCTTCAAAGACAGCCCCTATATTGCTGTTGTGCTCGGAAGCTTCACAGAAAAAGCCGCGCTAATCTAGTGCTTCCTCCTCCTTCACAAAAGCTCGCGATCGCGCGTAGAAATATAAATTCTAGCCACACAAAGCGTTGCGACAGATTTCTCTTCTAGCTCTTGTAATACGATCGTCAGGGGTTACATCGTAAATTTTTTTCCTCCCTGTTTGTGGAACATTAAATAGGGTGAAGGGTCGATAAAAAGACGGCTAGAATTCAAAAGATGAAAAAAAAATGTTTATAAAATACGATGTTTAAACGTTATGTTACCTGCATATGCACGTAAATTTGCTTTTGGATCAATCAATCTGTCAGATGAAAAACTGGAGAAAGATGAAAATTTCTTCGTAAATAGTCATCCGAATCAACAATTATTTTGTCATAACTGCCTAAATTACGAGCAATTCTTCACCAATTACCCATAACTCCCCATCGCTAATAAATTCCCATTTTTATAATTCATCTGCTGTATTTATTTGATTCCTTCTTCAGAATCCAGAAAGGTTAGCACCATGACATGAATATAGTCAATGACAACAATATATCTTATTTATCAAATAAATCAGACATGTGAAGAATCGAATAATATGTTTGAACAGCCAATAATTCTATGACACACAACGTTAGTATGTGTCATAGAAAAAATATTGTTGTAGAGGGGCTATCGTTTTATCGAGAGACAGTAGAGCATTAGAGTATCAACATTTCCAAACAAGAATTGAAAAAATATTATTGTAGAGGGATTTATCGTTATATCGAGTATCGTTGTAGTGAGGTTTCACTGTATATATACAGGGTGCATAGCAAAACAAGGGCATGACATTTTACTGGTGAACCGTTGTTCCTAGAGGTGTACTTCCAATTAAAAAAGTTTTCAATAACGTGTAGTACACAGATATGTCATTCATGTTGCAAGATGTTGTATAGTTATTAAAATAAAAAAATTAACTTTTTATACAGTCCCCATGGGCCCCGAAACCCAATCAGAAAGTTTCTGCCCTGTCTCTCTTGATGACAAAAAAAAAAACATGTTTTCAAATGCAATATTCCCAGACATTCGAATTCGAAAAACGGAAGAAATTTGGGAAAAAACAGCGTTAAAAATGCTGGTAAAACGGTTTTCCGCATTTAGAGCTGTTTTTTTCCAACTTTGCAATGAGTTGAGACCATGAAAATAAGTCGTACTAAGCGGGAAAACTTTCTAACTGGGAACGTTATAAGCGGGATCGATTGAATTTCATTGAATTGCAAATCAAATGCAAAACATTTCGTGTCAATAGGGTAATTTGTTCTTTCAAAACAAAAGAAAGTAATAATGAATTATCTTTGCCATGGACTCATCCCGTTGTCATTCATTGTCATTTATGACATTTATGTCATATTCATTGCAGTGTAAATGTATACAAGAAAAAGTACTTTTATTGCGATTTTCTCCGATTGCAGTTTAGAGCTCTACGCAAGGTTTAAAAAAAAACTGCTGCACCAATAATTCTGAAATTTTGCACAAATGTTTATTCGACATGTGTTAGTAAAATGAACCTTGAACTTGGATATCTCACTATTTGTTAAAACTTTATGAATTTTTAAAGTTCGAAAAAATAAATAAATTTCAAAAATCTGATTTCATTATTATTTTTTTAAAAATACTTCCCATCGGTCAATTGGCAAATCGGAGGTTCATTTTACTAACACATGTCGAATAAACGTTTCTGCAAAGTTTCAGAATTTTCGGTGCACAGTAGTTTTTATCTTCAATGGTAGAGCTCAAAAAATTGAAATCTGAGAAAATCGTTTTCAAAGTGATTTTTTTTTCCATACATTTACACATTATGATTCATTACTTCTTTCTTTTATTTTGAAAGAACAAATTAACCAATTGACACGAAATTTCTTGAATTAGATTTGTAATTGGCTTAAGCGTGGGTACAAGGGGTGCGTTGCACCCGGGCAGCAGCCTAAGGTTTTGTTCGGAAACAAACTTTTAAAATTTTGGAACAATGAAAAGTCACGACACCACACGCTATAACTCTTTTGAGTCATACCTTGACAACGAAAATGTTGGGACAAATACAGAGAACAGACAGAGGTGGTAATACCAGAAACAATAATGGATTATATCACACGAAGCAAGTGTACGTTTTTGTTTCCCCCATCCCGAGGTGGATTTACGGTTTTGCCGCCTGTGGACCATACAAATTTCTCTGTCCTAGTCTAATGAGAAAAAAAATTGTCTAATTTTTTCCCCACTCATTTCTCTAATTAGCTGCCTGCGCTATGACCCAATTCCCCCACCCCTATAAATACTCCTGTGTCTCTAACTTACTCTTTTTGTCACTCACATGCTTACGTACTGTTTTAGTCACTCAATATTCAACCCTATTTTTAAAAAAAGTAGACAAATTAAAAAATGCAATCCTAAAAGAAGGGAAATACTATATGATGATTCATCAATAAGAGCTGCAATATAAAAGAAGTTATCTCGCATAATTAAGAACAGTGAAATAGTTCTAGACCAAAAAACAGGCAGTTTCTTTAAAAGTAGGAGGTATTGTCGAATACTTTCTTTTTTGTAGGCTGAAAAATTGTATGCGGTTTCGGACGGGTAAAATTCAGGTTTATCCCAGCTTCATTCCCCTTGGCTAAAGCCCTTTCAGTCTCCCACCAGGGTCGTCTTCAGGGGTGGCGTATGAGGTTCTGCACCCGGGCGGCAGGTGATATAGAGCCACTCTAGGATGAAATATTTTTTTGTCAGTTTTGAAAAATCAACTTCAGGAATCGTGATACCGCTTATAACATTCATTTAATCCAACTTCTTCATTTTAAAAATAGAATAAATTTACACATATTTTTTATACAAACAAAAAATAATAATAAGGGAAAAAGGGGGAAAGAAAAAGAAAAAACTGGAGGGGGAAAAAAAAAAAGAGTATAAAACGTGTAAACACGCAGCTTGCAATAGACGACACATAAATCGAGTGGCGAAAAGCGCTATCACCCAGAAAAATCTTCTAGAATTTACGGCCTTTTTCAGCCGTGAACAATGCGACGATTTTCTCAGAGACATCTTTCGCGAAACGCCGCCGTTAAATTGCGCCGTGAATCAGCTCTAACTGACGGCATTCTCAGAAATGATGGCTGGCTCCTAAATCGCTTCATGTTATGACCGCTAAATTTATGGAAATTTATAGCCCAACACACACTCGGTGTTTACAGCGCACTGCGAAAAGACGCACAGAAGAAAGAACACTTTATGCGCTTGCATTACAGGGCCCACGTGTGCGAGTCGCCTTGTCATACAAGGCTGCCTTCTTCTTAGAGAAAAAAAAGGAATAAAAAAATGGTAATAAATGAAACACACATATAACTTAAAGTCGTATCTCTCTAATGAATTATTAATAACTATGTATCTATGCTTCTGATGACACTTGCTTTTGATTCAGATGGTGCGAAGAATAAGTGGCCCTGCGGTAAAACACACACACACACACAATCTACATTCTTTTATTTTATTTTATGTCTCTTAAAGCCTTTCTTTATATTCTTTACGCGTTTTTATGTGGCTCCAATAAATCTTAAAGGATTTTAACTATTCTCTCTCTTTATTCATTTGTACACAGCCAGCAAACGAGTTCATACGAATTATCTAAAACAGGACATGTTCCAGAAGTCAAAATAAATGCAGTTTGATAGGCTGAAATATACGGGGTGTTTCTAAATTCATGGGACAAATTTTAAAACGTGATATAAGACTCCTAAACAACCATTTTTGAACATAAAATGTGTGGTTGAATTGAAATAGCAAAGGCGGTAGAGGGTGTTTTTAGAGAGTGCACAACAGCACTTCACCAAAAGCAAACCTTATTTTTCTAACGGACTTGCTGCAATAAGTGCAATCAACCATTCGAAAATGCAGGGTATTGTAATGTGGTAGGCCTTCTCATGGAGCAATCTGGGCAACGCAAATTCTACCACATGTCATTATAACACTAGATCATTGTTTGGCGCAGCATAATCTTGATGGTCCTTGCACTAATAACAAACAAACTCCAATCCAATCTGAAGGTGCATATGCACCCTCCAATGCTTGATAGCAAATATCGTAGCAAATCCGTTGCAAAGTGCTGCTGTGCACTCTCTAAAAACACTCTGTACCGCCTTTGTTATTGCGATTCGACCGCACATTCTATGATCAAAAATGCTTATTTAGGTGTCTTATATGGTATATAAGACAACCATATAAATATTTTTATGGGCATTGTATAATATATATTTTATCATGTTATATACATAGTTTTTAGTTTTTATAATTGCATTTTAATTGGGTTGCTGTATTTTAGAAATGTCTGACATCCATATTATGGGCATCTTTTTCTCAGCCACCTCGTTCGACATTTTGCCTGTTGTGGTCTTGTATTTGTATTTGTATAGACAGATCCGCACATAAATGGCATGAAGTTATAAGGGGGCTGTATGAAATTGTGCCACTGAAATCGTCTTCTATGCATATTTGTGATTGGAATTATGATTTTTGTCATTTTTTTCAGATTGCATGAAGGATTGAATTTATTAGGCAAAAACAAAATAATCTAAACTTCCTGAAAAGAAAGTCACGCTTTGAAACTTTTAACAGAAATCAATATACAATCTCAATTTCATTTTTTGGTCAGATTTTGCAATATTTTGCCAGCATCCTTGGTGGATTCAGAAATGATCTTTAGATGCCTCTGGAATAAGTTCAATAGGCTATCGATTGTATTTAGTTGGTTTCGATTTGGTCGCGATTGGATTCACTCGGCGAATGACAATCCAAGTGTTCGAATGATGACTCATGCTTTTTCCAACTAATTTTTCACAGTTTGAAAAAAATATTTTTGACACTGTCATTCTGGAGTCACATTTCCCTCTTCAAGGAAGGAAACATCCTTTAATGGGTGAATACATCATTATGTATATGCTAAAATGCTCGATTCTCTCATTTCTTAACTTAAAAATCCAGATCACAACGCTTCCTACCGAGGCTAGCACAATAAGTGCAATAAAATATGTTATGACTTTTTTTCGTGGGCAGTGTATTATATGAAATTAATTCTTCATTAAAAGAGACTACACGGAACAATATTGTACATAGAAATGTTTGTCGTTTTCCTCAATTGGAGAAACAGGGTTCTAAATTTTTTTAAATACTGTAGTATTTTCACTAAGTGCGAATTAACTCTTCTTTTTTTATTCAATCTGAGCTAGCCAGGGGAATACGCAGGATCGACCTTCGATTGAGGTTTGAGAGGGGAATACAAAAAATTTCTTCCAGAGAAATGGTGATTTACTAACCTATAAGAAACATTTTAAATGGTCAGAAATTTGTTAAGCGCTTTTAAAGATCCTTCGATACTGACTTTTTTTTTTACAAAAATATTTTAAATTTTTGTAAATTTATAGAATACGTACATACATGCAGAGGCGTAAGCAAGTAGGGGTGCTCGGGGGCCCGTGTCGTCCCCAAGCCAATCAAAAATTGGAATAAATATGTAATATTTCGGTAAAGAAATGGAAATATCGAAGGAAAATACCTTTCATATCTCTTATATATAAATGTATGTGTATGTATGTATGTTTGTCCTTTATACAATCCACACCGTTCATCGTATCACTCCAAGTTCTTTTTAGGATTCTTCGCTAATGTGGGGAAAGAACCTTAAGCATATTCCCTCAAAAAATATTTTTATCAAATTTTTTTATTGCATAAATTTCTTGAAAGCACCCCTTTTTTCACAATTTTTCCATGTTTTCAATCAGATGCAACAATTTTTTTTTCACACAAAAGATGCACATTTTAATTGGGTTTTTTCCATTGTAATTTGAGTTTTAAAAATCATCTCAAGTTATTTTCCTTCAAATATGCACAAAAAAAATCGTTTGCACATTCACTAATATGCGGAAAGATCTATATATATATATTCATGTAAGTTCGAAATTGCTGTATGTAGAAAATTTGAGAAAGAAACCACGTAGAAATACAGCAGATACTGTTTTATAGTCCACTCGTTTTGCTCTTTATAGATCCTCAGTTTCTCCGCTGTTTTGATTTGCGTAAAATGCATTTTATCGGGTTGCCACTGGTGTCTACAAAAAAACGTCAGGTGACCTCCACATTCTTTATTTTTATCGGACCTCAAGGGAGATTTTTTAACGGAATTCAGGTTTATAGGTGGAAAACTCCTGGGAAACTCTTCAAAATCTTTCTCGCGCTCTGTAGATGCCGCCAACTGGCGAAAATGTTGGGCCGTTGAATGAAATGTGATGGAGTTGCCTTGTAACTTTGGTGTTTTTTCCTCCTCTTGGACATAATATTTTATTTATTTTTTTCTAGGAACACTCTCGGAATAATCTCATGAAAATATTTTATTTCTTATTATTTATCTTTTTGAGATTTGCTCAATATACTTCTTGACGATTGCTCTAAAAATAAAACAATTTCACTTCATTTTTTTTTTTAATTTGTTCCCGGTACTGCATAAATTCAATCTTCTGTGAAAAATCTGTTTCCTGGATGATGATGCTGTACATAAATTTTCCAGTTATTGTCATTTTATTCTCATCAAATATTTACAGAATTTCATACAAATTGGTTTGTGCTATAGTTTCTCTTTTCTAATGTTTCCGCCGCATACGTATGTAGTTGGGTCATGATTCTCAAAAACACCGATTAAGTGAGTGATGAACATGTCCCGAAGAAATAGAGTACGTATTTGACGTACAAGATTTGCATTTCTGTCTAGAAGCAGTGGTTTTACATTCAGTTCAGTTCTTTTCATTAAATTCGATAAAATATGCAAATTCTCTTAATTTATTTCACCAGTGTAGTAAAAACAAACAAATTTTTGCGTTTTCATTGATATTCTAACTAGCAAGGCACATTACATATTCTCTATTGGAATCAGCCGATACCTCACATTTTCGACGTTATAGCCAACGTGTCTTTACATCCGACGTCGCTATAACCGAGTTTGACTGCAGTTGCGCCAATTCAAATAAATTTGTCAATGTGAGGCTTGATCTTTTTCAAAACTTGAGCAACAGAAGAAAAAAAATCAAGACTGGCTATCTGGCTATAGCCTCGTCAGCAGATGCCCCGAAGTGACGTTGCCGAAATCATCGGCTAAACGAATTGTCGTCAGTTTCGAATTAAGACGCTCAAGAGAGAGCACTGTACAAAGGCAAAAAGAGAGCGAGAGTTTAGGAGAAGCCTTGTCCGCAGGGGCAATAACGCGGCAGAAGTGACAGAAAGCCAGTAACCTCTATCTATACAAAGTATGAGACGGGAAAATAGTCGGCTGAGGAGCGATAGATAGAAACTGCTGTGTCAAGTACTTCTTGAGGCTATCTTCTTGGAATCTTTACTTTGCTAACGAGAGGACCAACTGAAAGATTGACATATACAAGGGAAAACATCACTACTCAGTACTATGGTTTATATAGACGAGGTGGTTGAACTCTTCTTTTTTATATTCTGTAATTATTGTTTGCTAAGGGAAGCTGTAGATCGAACTGGATGATTGTTGAAATATTGGAGGAAGACTTTTCTTTTAGAATCGGTCTATGTAAAAATAGCTGAAATTTATAATCCCAAAATATTCGCACAATAAAAATGTCAAAAAATAGAGAATTCTTTATAATAAAACAAAGAATAATTTAATTTTGTGAAGAATTTGATTTTTCAATTATTTCAAAAGCTTCTGTGTGTTAACTTTATTCTCAATATCTTATTAATTCCAAAATGTAAATAAAGGACAACGCAGTATTATGTTGCTTTGCAAATGCCATTGCATCACTTTTAATTTTGTATATATTGTCACGTTTATATTTGTGATTAACATTGCTAAGAACCATGTGCCACTATTACTACTACTACTATATCATACATGCACCTCGTTCACATTCCACTGCGGAATTTCTAACGAATTGGTAAATGTTTGAATGTGAGTATACGTGTTGCTACTGTGTGATGCTTGTTGTGTGTAGTACTGTCATCTGCCATTGGTTTTTCTAACTATGAGTAAAGTACAATGATTGAATAATAATTATTCAATCATTGTATTTTAATTAATTAATTAATTATTAATTATGTTGTAGGGCTGTTGCTCTCTGCGGAGAGACTTCTTAAAAGGGAGATCGGCTCTCATTCGCGAGCCGATTTCTCCCTCTCTTTCTCCTCTTTTAAAAGCATCCTCACCCTTTAAAAGTCTCCTTTAAAGACCCATGTACCACCAATTCGGTTATAGTTATACATCGGATACAACGTTAATAACCAGTGGTGCCGGCCGATTCCTACAGAGAATAAACCTTGCTTTCAACGAAATGTACAGACCTCTGAGCCTAACTACATATTTTTCAGCACTTTTGTTTTCTTGTGTGTTTCTAGCAATTCTTAAAATTTTATTGTAACACTTTGGTCAATTCATATTGATAAACTGTGACAATGAAAACAGGATTCATTACACAATTATCGGTCACTCTGTTCGGTTTTTATCCATTTACACATAGAGACATTAGTAGAGTTCTTTGGAGTCGTGTATTCATATGAGACGGTTTTTCTTTTTCAGTATCCATAATAAATAAATCCATAAAAATGTTGATATTCCGTTTTATATTGCAAGCAACGTTAGAATTGGGAAATTAGTCACTGGTCCGTCAGTGAATATGAGAACCTACTGGTCCGAAGACATCATGACTGGGCCAATAAACAAAATCTGTTCAGAATAATGATAATTTATTTTCTTAAATATATTGTCATTTAAAAGAATGATATAGCACTAATGGGTGCAAAAAACTATACAAAACACTTAGAACCTGCAGTTAAACCTTATTACTTAAACTACAACTTTGCTGATTTTGTGGCTTTATTGAAAAACAAGTGTGGAGGTTTAAAGCGGCATTCTCTCTATTTTAAATTATATTTTCAGAAAACATTCTGCAACAGATATTTATGTCTAAGAAGGTATGTATATATATATATACACTAAATGGTTTGCTAAGATTCAAATGACAACATGAATTAAAAAATAATTAAAACAAAATATGTGTCCTAATGCACGTAAATATAATAATAAATAATAATAATGCACGTTATTATTATTTTATGTTTATTTTTTATCATATTCAGCAAAAAATTTGGTTTTTCAGGTGTCAGAGCTGCCAAGACAGATAGAAAAAGGACTCTGGAACAGTGCCGTCTTAAGGGTAAGATAAAATAGTGATTATTCGATAAAATAGTGATTAGGCGGAAATTCGATAAAATAGTGATTAGACGGAAATTGAATAAAATAGTGATTAGACGGAAATTGAATAAAATGGTGATTAGACGGAAATTGAATAAAATTTCAATTTAATTTATGAGAATAAGAGATTAGGGTGGCATGCAAATGCTGGAAAAATATTGATTCATGAAATGGATGCAAAAAGATTGAGGCACCAGATGGTATATACGCTTGTATACATAGAGGGAAGGAACTATAGGGGGCAAAGGGCGGCAACTGCCCATGGCCGGCAAAATTTAGGGTGCGGCAGTTTTAGGTGGGCGACAAAGAACAACGTTATAAAATTATCGAGTTTTAAATTTGTGTTGGCGGCAAAAATTCTTGTTACGACCCAGTACATATGCATATTATGGTAAATATGTATACATTATTGCCAAAGCACCAAATTGGCCACTTCGCGAATTGGCCAATTTCGTTAAATATTGACCAGGACAATGTCCGCAATTCGAACATTGGCTGGCCAGTTCAAGAAGTGGCCGGTGATCCTTGGCCACAGTTTGATAACAAAAGACCTGATTCAGGATCATCGTCAAGTTGGCGTATTTTTTCGTGATAATTATGTCCACGTTAGTTATGGCAACCCACAGTCACGATGCGGTAATCATTTTTTTCTCAAAAATTTTGCAGAAAAACTATATGTTTATATATGTAATTAATTTTAAAGCTTTTTCTCTCAATTTTCACTTTTCTTTTCAGTCATCACATGGAGTTAATCCATTACAGTTGCTATATACACATGTATCACACGTTGGCGATTAAAAAAAAGGATTTGGCTCCTACCGGACCGTCTTACATCAGCATATCGAGCTTTGGCCAAGGATCTCCGGCCACTTCTTGAAATGGCTTTCCAAAGTCCAAATCGTTACAACAATTCGTACTTTGACCAAAACTTTTGGCTAATTCGTGAAGTGACCGGCCCCGTCGCGAACTGGCCACACTTCGGGCTTTGGATTCCACATATACACGTAACATATCAAAATCAGTTTCACTCATAAATATTTGAATTTCGGCAGACGCGGTTTTCTATTTTTTGCAACAAACGAACGATTATCATTCTATCATTCGACATTTAAAAGGTTGAGACAACATAAAACGACTGAGGTTCGGTGATTCTCCTACAGGATATCCTTCGCCGATCAATGTATCACGGGGGGAAGGAGAAATTTTCAGCTACTAATCCCGCGGACTACTACAATTTTTTTTTTCTGTGGCCCGATCGTTTAATTAGCGGTCTCGGACCAGTGGACCATCATGAAAGGCAGTTTTGTCTAATTTCCAATGATAAAAAAATAATTGTATGCAACCTTGTTATTAAATTAACATTAAATCACATCAAAAAATTGAATTCCCCCTGCACAGTCATATGGAGAAAACTTCTTTATATATATCCCATATCTTAACATATGGTCATCATAACGGAAAGTCAGTTCAGCGACAGAAAAAAAAACAGAGACAGATTTTCTCTGAGAAAATGGAAGAATGTGTATATATAAACCAAAGAAAGTGATTGGTGGTTGATTGAATACAAACCGAAAATAAGATGACACTCTTAAGTAAGAAAAAGAAAAAAAGCGAAGCGAGTGTTTCTTGATATGGAATAGGAAGAAAGACAGGGAATAATATTGAGAAACATAGACAGGGTGTTTTATAGATGACCATGATGCTGGATGGCAGAAGAAGAGATGAGTGATGACTTAAGCTCGCCGATGATCAACGATTCTTTTTCTCAGTAAGTGACAGGACACCAAATAACGAAGACAGCAGCAGCAACGTCTTTTGAGACGTTGTTCTGTCTCTCGTCTCTCTCTCTCTCTCTAGCTCCTGAAAGTTGCAGCTAAAAGATGCGACTCGCTCCATCTTATTTTGACGGTAAAGCTTCGCCGGTCTCCCATTCATCACTTTCAGTTCAGTTTTGTGAGGACAAGTGAAGAGGCAACTTCCGCAGTTCTTCTTTTTCTCCTCTTCACTCTATATATATATATATATATAATACGAAAACCTCGCGATATCGAGTGCGAATCTCGTACGTAGACTTGGCGGGATTCCGTTCGGCGATATTCTGTTCAAAATCGGAATTTCGATTACGCATGCACTTTATTTTTCCTTTAAGCAAAAAAACTCCTCCACAAACCAAAAACTAGACTTGTCTGGATCAGATGGGGCAACAAACAATGACTTCACAATATACAGTGTGTTATTTTTGTAAATATACAGGGTGAGTTGTAAGTGCTAATGCGGTCTTTATCACATCAACCGTTGTCGTAGAGGTATGGTTTCAAGTTACAAAATGCTCAGAATGTGTTCACAAAGTTGTTGCCCTGCATTTTTTTCCTGAGGCCAACAGAAAAAATTCCCAGGTTTCAAAGTGCCACATTCACAGAAATATTTGAATTCAAAAATCGGAGAAAAGTTGGGAATCTTTTAGAGTTGGTTGTGGTAGAATTATAAGAATTTTTTGTAATACTGTATAATCAGCGTTTCTCAACCTTTAGTTCGCGGAACAGGGGTGGTTCGTGACGATTGGATAGGCAGTTCACAGGCAGACTCGATAATTCGATTCTATTTGGATGAACGATTGTGAAATTGATATTAGTAATATCGTTACGCCATATTTCATCGAAAAAATATTAAATATTGTTAACTGTTGCCAAAAAATGCAATTTACGACAAGTTTTTCGTAAAAACATTAAAGAATCTCTCTTACGACATGAAAATCGCCTTCATACACGATTTTAGTACAGATTGCCAATTCAGATAAGCTTCGTTAAAAACACGACAATTATATGAAACAGCCGGAACGGCCGAAGATAAAGGAATGTCTTGTGAAATCTGGGTATTATAGTTGCCTAACTCATGCTATAAGTTAGTGGTCATGTCTCATTGTTGCAGACATTTTACTGGTCTATTTCGGTTCAGAAAACTTGAGAAGCACAGCTGTGTGGCATGTAAAAATCGTCATTGAAGATTATATCTCCTTCCATTTTCGTTTAGATTTTTACTGATTGTAACATTTTTCAACTTTTTTCTGAAAGAGGTCCATCCGAAGGTCCATTAAAAATTCATTGACTATTTATCTATAATAACATTTCAAAGGCCCACTAACTGAATTAATAATGTGGATCGATGACATCAATCAATCAATTAACCTGAATCTGAATCAATATTAATGGTTGCCTTGAAAAAAATTAACACAAAAATTCTTTTTTGACCTGATAAAACATTACAGATCCCTATAAGTGACAAGGTCATAGAGTGTATGTATATCTTTCAAAGTGTCCCTTTTAATGCTGGCCATTATGATTCACGCAACAAAATTCAATTTTACTCCTCCAAATTCTCCAATACTCCTTCGAATTTTAAGTCCGTTTTACTAGAGTTATATATTTCACTGTTTTTCATAAAAGAAATTCCCCTCTTTTTAACAAAACTACCCCTTAAAATTTTGAAGAGAAGTGAAATTACTCATCAAAATTATTTTTTCTTATAACACCGGTCCCTTGTCTAATATGAGTCCTGTGTTTATTTTCGGATGTGGATTTTTTATTATTTGTGATTATATTATCGTATTTTTGTAGTTGTTCTCGAAATAATAATAACAGGCTGAACTTGTGTAGTTTCAGAATGCATCACCCACGGTCACAAAATCTGCAACACTTTGGTACAAAATTTCACATGTGTATGTTGTTATACAGGCCACATTGCAGATGGATGGTGAATTAGGATAGTTAGCTGTTTATTTTGCTTTTGACGTAATGTTAGATGAGAACAAACAAAAATTAGTTGAATGGTCTCTCAGTCACCCCTATAAATGGTACAAGTTGCAAAGGATATATATAATGTATACCTTTTCCCACCTATTGAGAAGAGACATAAAATATATGCAGTACATGCAGACCTTTAAGCCATTTTTATCAAAATTGCAAGGTTTGCACCCAAAAATAAAAAAAAAGTTTTCAATCTTTTTTCACCTTTTATTTTTAATAAGTGGTGTAAAATATCGCTTCTGAGACTTCAAGGTAAGTTCACCACACATACAGCAGAAATAGTGTGGATGATTTAAATAGTTCCCTAACATATATTCAAATTTCTTAGCAACTAATTCATATCAAAATAAACACGATGCAGAGCATAAGGCCCTAAATAGAAACAAATGCTTGTTCTAAAAGACACACCTCAAATACAATATTGACTGTTTTCTCACATAACATTACAGTATCTAAACATATCTGAATATGAACAAACCTTTATAATCTTGTAAACCCTATAAAAGTAGCTATGTTTTTTGTATTAATATAGTGATTTATCAAAGACGCGAGAGAAACAACTCCGAATGATGCCAGCACAATGTTTTCTTCCCTTTTGTTAATATTTATAATTTTATATTTTTTTTATATATATTTTCCATGTTCTAAAACGATATCCTCTGAGAATTAGTGCATGTAATAAAAACAGATAGAAAAACTTTTATGTAAGATAAATGCAGTTCCTTGCGAAGTACCAAAATTTGTCGCAGGGTCCCTAGGCTAGGATCTTTGTTGTGCACTCGTATAACGAATTCATACCGTGTAAAAACAAAAAAATGACGAGAATCGTCCCGGGCCCCAGGGCTAGGACCCTGTCAATCCCACCCATGTGATTTGCTTGTTTTTGTGATGTGATTTGCTGAATTCAATAATTTAAATATTACGTGAATTTTATTAGAATCGCTGTTTATTATCAAGCTAACATTATAACCTAGATAAAGTCGTTGGCTATACAGAGCTTTGTTTTTTCTTCCACACGCGCAACATAATAGCATACAGGGTGGGAAAAAAATCCGTAGAAACTTTAAAAATTAATAAAAACCGACAAAATAACCGAAATAAAAAAACGGTCAACAGGCTTAGCATCGCTGGGTCACGTGGATTTTTTCAAACACATCAAAAAACCTCAAAAACGGCCGATAGGTGGCGCTGGTACGAGCGACATCGGTGGAGATATGCAAATGAGACGGTTATAAGAACTTGCGCTCCTAATCCACAAGCAGTTCACCGCTGTAAACCGTGTATGTGGAGCTGCTGCACTCTGCTGTTGCTGGATTTGTGTCTCGCCTGCAATGTGTTATTCCCTGTGGTGGTGGTCATGTGGAACACATACTGCTGTAATAAACTATTTGGAGGCATTCTATTTGTTATTTGAGTATCTTTTCTTTGACTTGTGTTCGTCAGCGCCGCCTATCGGCTGTTTTTCATTTCTCCCCCCCCCCCTGCTTTAAAAAATTCCCGTGACCTAGCGATGCTAGCCCTGCAAATCGTTTTTTGTTTCGGTTATTCTTCCGGTTTTTATGAATTTTTAAAGTTTCTACAAACTTTTTGCACACCCTGAATATAAAAATTTTGTGCTTTCAAAACGTTGTTTTTAGGTCTGATCTGATTAACCAATTAATCGGATCGAACTTACGGACGTATTCACCAACACAGCTTAAACTGCAATCGCAGGTGAAAGAATTCAAGATCGCAACGGATTGGTTAAATTGAGGATTTTAACCAATCCGTGTTTTCGATCGCTAATCCTCTATACATTCCAGTTTTGGCCCTCGAGCAACGTATATTCGGCCCCCGGAATGGAAAGGTTGTGCATCCCTGTTGTAGAGGGATTTATTGTTGTATCGAGTATCGTTGTAGCAAAGTTTCACTGTAGTTACAAGATGACGTGATCAACCGAGTAAGTTGGCGATTTTGGCGTTCGAAATCTAAGTTCACCATCTTGTAAACCCTAAAAAGAAAAAGTATGAAAAATATGTATTTCGGAAAAAAATAGCGAGAGACGGAGGGATAGATAGGGACACCCTGTCTTCCTTCAGTGAAAAGTATGATGAATGTGCGGTAGGCACAAGGGTTACGCTCACCAGGCTTCTACAACATAATCCCCTGAAATGAGTGGCAGCTCCAACGCAATCTCTATTTTTTTTTTTTTACATAACGTGGAACATATATGTTTCATATTTATTTTCCATCTTTTCTCGCAATCTTTTTTACCCCACACGCACATTCAACCTCTTCATGAAGCTCTTAGACCTAAGAAATGGCTTCTAAAGAGACACAACATTTTTCAAAGAATTTTCAAATAAAATGAGAAAAAAAAATGAAGGATTATGTTTTCAACTCTATTCCAGTGGATCCGATCAAAAGCTACATTTTTCGAGCCATTCAAAAACGCTATTGTTTTTTATAATTGTGCTATCTGCTGCATACAGCGTGCTCAGAAAGCATTTAACCATGACGTTGGTTACAAAAACCTGCGTTCAATCAGAAAAAGTACCCAAACAGCATGTCCATTTTAGATATGTTATTTATTTTACTAGTGGAAGTATTTGTAGCGAGAATTTTGGATAATGTCTTCTAATACCCAATTGGAATTTGTTGCATAGGTGTACGATTTTCTCAGGTAGGGGGAGGTTTAATCACTTTTTCTCTTCTGAAAGGGTGGGTCACGTTTTTTCCAGCAAAATAACACTATAATCTCGCCCTTCCCCCCCCCCTCTTCCCCGACGGCTGTTGCTCTGTCTCTCCTGAGTCTGAAAATGTCATGTTTCTATGTGAAATATTTGCTGAGATATTCCTGATTGAAAGAAGTTAAGGAGACATCTCAGAATTAAATACAAATTTCACAAACCGTAACTATAGAAGAACGTTTTGAATTTTTCCTCGAGTTTACCCCCTTAATATATGTTTCTCTTTCCTTCATTTTCAGTCATTATGTATAATATTTCGTCCAATATTTCAGTTATAAGGAAAGGGTCCTAAGGTGACGTCTCTCTTCAAAAAATTTTGAAAAAATTACCACTGATTCTTCTCATTTAAATACACGCAGAAATATAAAAATATCCGGCGGAATTATTATGGGTGACTCAAAAAAAATTATTTATATTAATATTTTGAACACCAATAAAGGACAAGAATGAATTTAAAAATCCCGCAACCCTAGAGTGACGTCATTCAAACAACACCTGATCAGATACAACACAGAAAAAGAAAGAGAAGAACAAAAGAAAGGGAGAGCTAGAGAGCGTGTAAAAAACAAGTGAGAAGAAAATGTTTATATATATCAACAAGAAGCGTGAGAGGTGATAAGTTGTCATCAGTTGGCGACAGTAACCAACTGTTGTCATTTTTTATAATTTTCGCAGTTTAATAATTCCATCCCCCTCTAATTTTTTTGTCTTTAGGTGTTTCTGGGTGAGAAATTTTTTCATAATTTTTTGAGGACGACGCCTTAGGACCCTTTCCTTGTTAGAAGCATTGAATTTTTTTCTATTGAGTACAAAAGAGACAAGGCAGCAATTTTTTAATCGGAAGTTAGAGAGGACAGGGGAACAGTATAAAAAAACCACATTTCGCATCTGAGAACTCTCTGATCTTAATCAGAGATATACGGCTCTCGTTGAATAAATGACACATCTATAATGTGCACGTTATTTAGATACTTTTTCTAATTCGAAGTATGTTTCTATAACCAATGGTTTAGAACAGCGTTTCTCGCCCTATGGTTCGCGGATCAGAGGTGGTTCACGACGATAGCATAAATAGTCCGCAGGCAGAGTCGATAAAATTACTCCGTTGTAAACAATATTAGTAATATATCCAGATGTGTTCAAATTATACCTTCATCCTTAGGTTCACCATAGATCATCGAGGATAATGCATGAAATTGCGGTCTTAAATACGGAAAAAACTAGGGCTGGTCCGATTAATCGGGTCGGTTAATAGATCAATTATTAATTGCAGTTAAAAATTTTATTTGAATTAATCGACTCGATCAATCCTATTAAACTTCGATTAAAATTTGAGTAAAAAGTTAGTAATTTGACTTGATTTACTTAACGAAACCGATTAAATGCCCAAAATTATTCTACCTATATATAACATTTTAAATAAGTGGTCATATTTAGAAACATTTGAATCAATATTTTGATCAAACTTCTCGGCATTGGGTCCATTCAACGAAATGTAAACAAACAAGTCCATTCAACGAAAAATTGTGATTATTTCAGTTTCAAATTGAGTTTGAGGGGAGTTTTAAAAGGCAAAAGACTAAAATTTATTGTCTGCACTATGAACAGTAGTTGTTCGTATCCTTGGAATTATCAATCCTCTCCTCACAAGAACCATTTGGGAGGAGTTTGAAGGAGGACAAGTAACACTACGATGAAAAGTAGTTTCGAAATCAGTGACTAACCTAAAACAATCTATTTAAAAAAACCAAAAGATCCAAACGAAGAAATTCCAGGTTTTAGCAAAATGTATTAGTTTTCAGTATACGAGTATTAAATTGCTTCAAGTGGCAGTCTCAATTTCTTTGTCTAAAACTGTCATAAGTGGGCAATATTGCCCCCTGGTGGGCGATGAAATGGCCCAGGGGGGCGATAGAAGCTGCGAGTGTAACATGGAATCCTGTGAGTTCACTCGAGTTGGGGGGCGATGAGAGAAAAAATTTCTAAAGAAAGGGGGCGATGGAACAAAAAGTTTGGAAAAGTTGGTCTATTCCTATATATACTTGTTTACATCTAGCGAATAGGTGAGTGAAATGAATAAATTACATTTTTATAGCATTAATTAATATCTTATATAGTTACGGGAAATATTCGATTAAAATTCGATTAATTGATTCAAAATTTTTGATTAACCAGTTAAAAATTTTAATCGATTCCCAGCCCTACAAAAAATTTACAATATTTAACGAAAAAAAATATTCAAATGATCTCATGAGACCATACTTCAATGAGAAAAATACGGTAAATTAGGATCTTAAATAGTAATCCGTAAAATACGGGACATCACCAATACGGTCATCAAAAAACTTTCCAAAGGCCGGGATCACACTATAAAAGTTTGATAAAAGTTCTTTCATAAAACTTGAAGAATGCAACAAATAATCGTATTGCATTCGCGCAAATGCAATCGATAGTCTTATTAGCTGTCTTTTTTAAGTTGTATAAAATAACTTTTATAAAACTTTTATAGTGTAACTCCGGCCAAAGATAGACACAACCACCGATCGTATTTAAAATTGCGGAAAAACGTTAAACCTGACGAATATGTGAGATGAGTATTTATAAATTTTGCCATAAAACTATCATAATATAATTTAAATTATGGAAACGCTGTGTGTGTATTACGACTTTAACACATATTACAAATTCAAGTAAGTATCGTTGGAAAAACGGGGCAAATGTATAAAAAAAATCGGAACAACGATAATTAAAGGTATGTCTCATAAAATGGGGCACAAGGGGTCCGTCAAGTTGTTTCAGAAATATTACTGGTCATATTTTCAGAAAGGTTGAGAAACTCTAGAAGAAAATGGCCTAGGTAAGTACTTTCTAGACACGCTGTACAATTTTTATACACAAAAACTCAGAACGTAAGTGGTGATGACTGGAAAATATTGCTTCATTTTTTTTTTTTTCTATAATGAAATTTAAGTTTTTTAGTGAAGCCTATCACATTTCTATGTGGGAAGAAGCCTCACTTTTTTCACAAATATAAAGTCAGTTTTGCACTTAATCTCGTATGAAATATCGTGGTAGTCTTTTTAGAATTTAGTATTCGTGATAATTGGTAATATTCGGCTGTTTATCAATACTTGCATGATTATCAAATGAGCGAATCCCCATTTGCGTGTACAATGATCGGTGAAAATCGCAGTAAGTTGTTCGACGCGTTCTGCGAGTATTTTATGTGTGTTTATATGTGCGCGCTTTCTGCAATCGATTTTTTGAGATAAACCTAGCACAGCAACTAGATATTAAAGAGTCCAATTCGTTATCTCTATTGACGGGACCTACCTAATCAGAGATGTAATTAAAAAGAACACCTTTTAGACAACCTAAGTGGAAAATTTTTATAGCATAAACGGCCGAGAGAGAGAAGCTAAATATACACAAACCTCAGAATAAAGATAATTAGAACGTAATTGAATAGAAATGTTTTTATAGCTTTTACAATAGGTTGCTATTTAGAACAATACTGCCTTATTCACGAGTTTCTCGGTCGGTTTTTAGTCGCAATTTATTGGCAGTATTCCGTGGTGCGATTATTGTCGAACAATTTCCAAGCTCACGGGATGCTTTTGTCGTAACGTGATTCTCTCAGACGAATGCTCACAAACGGATTCGTAACTTTTATTACAAGCATGGTTTCTGCTATTTCAAATATAATTTCCAACTCGAAATTACCACTGCACACATTAACATTTTTACGACCTGCTAAACCCTGCTGTTTGTCGACTTTTCGATTTCGATCGTTTAACGCAGATATTGCCCGAAAATACTGAATTAAACAATTCCCGAGAACTATTATCAGTAACGTATTGGCTTGTTGCTTTTCTTTAATAATAATTTTATCACGAGCAGGAGAGAATTATGTCATTGACCTTGAAGGTCATGGCTAAAAATGCAGATGCAATTAAGTATGCATTTATTAGCTCTAGCTCTAAAATCAGTATCTAGTGTATAAAAATCCAAAAAGAAGTACAGTCAAACTCTGTTGTAACCGTGACTTAATTATAACGACACATTTTTCAGCACTTCCATTTCCTTTTGTGCTGTTTTCCGAAGAAATTCTCAGAAAAATTTTAACACAACAAATTGATGAATTGTTTGCCTGACTTTTCTATTGATGACTATGGCAATAGAAAAAGGCTTCGTTGCATATTTTTTATGATTGTGTTCAGTGTATATTCATTGTAAATAGAAACATTGACGGAATTTTCGGAAGTCCTGGATCTCTGATATGCATTTCTTTTCTCATTTTATTAGCTACAGCAAACTACAAGTCGCGCTTCATGAATCGGAATCCTTAACTCTGTTTAATCCATGCATTCATTCTCATTAAAAGCTTTGCTTTTCATCTGGAGGGACTTGTTTCTTGTATAGTTCAGAAAATGTTTAATTGACATTTCAATCATAAATTCGGGTTTCAAAAATGGTCTTATATAAGAATGGTGTTTGAATTATGTATGGCGTTTATTTCTGTATTATTTATATCAGGGTGAAATAGCCACTTCCTGACAGCATCTGATGTACATCAGTAATCAGATATAAAAACCTCAAACTCGTCATGGGCTTTACTTCGGTTATAACAAAAAAAAAAATTTTGGTTCCATAAATCTGTGGTCAGATGTCACAAGTCACTTTTTCCAAAAAGTTGAGTTGTTCGCATTCTGGTGTCTTGTTTGTCAAAATTTTGGAAGGTGACAAAATTTCGTCCATCTCTTTCGGTTTATGAAGGACCAACGGAGGCAAATTGCAAAAAGTCAAAAAGCCACAATGTCACATTTTTGCAAAATATTGTTTACAAATTTGCCCTCGTGAAATTTTGAAAAAGTGACTTATTACATTTTGTCATCTGAGCACAGAAATATTATAATAAGCAACTTTGACTGTAATTCTTTATATTGAAAGTGGCTTTCATTGAACACAATGCTCAAATATTATTTAGTGGAAGACAAAGTGGGTACAGAGAGTTTAAATGATGAAACTTTTTCTTATTGTAAACTGTGTGTAGCGAGAAAATTCTTGTTTTTATTGAGAAATTCCAGGAGGTATCGTCGACAGAAGTGTTCGAAAAGTCAAGAAAAACTTTTGTTTCATTTTTTCCCCTCGGAGCTTCAGATCCATGTGAAAACGAAACATTCTCATTGATAAAACCCAGCATAAAAGGGTTAAGAGAAGGTGATCTTTTTTACCCTTTGTTTCTTTGTAGAGATAAAAGTAGAGTAAAATAAGGAAAATAGTGATAGATAAATAAATAAATAAATAAAGGATGTAAAAAAAGAACATGTGAGGATAAAGAACAGCAGGCAAAGGAAGCATCGGAGTCAAAGATTTTTCCCGATCCAAGATATCTGCGACTGACAGAGACAGATGAGCGAGAACACGAAAGATCTGCCTTAAAAACAAAGATCGAATGGATTTTATTCAAAACACGAACGTCTTTAAAGACTGCGTGTGACTGCAGTCGATTTTTCATTGTGTTATTATGGATTTGTTTCACTCCCAGCAAAATGCATTCTTCTCTTGCATTTATTCATTTAAAAAAAAAAAAAAAAAAGAGTTTCGCGAAAAATAAATAAGCAGCTGTCACAACAGTTTGAAATATGTCTTTGGGGATCTTTATTGATGGAAACACGCAATGTATGGATATATGCCCGTATATTGTAAAGAAATACTCTGCACCAAATCGCGTTTCCCCAGAATTTGGCGCGCATTTATTAATCAGCGTTTGTTTCTAGGAACGACCACTAAGTATTTTTCCCGGAGCACACACATATACTATTAAGTATTATGTAGCGTGACTACTAGAAAATCCCTGATGTGTTTATTGGTGCTATAATTATTGAAATCAGAGGATCGATTATGGGGATCAGTGCAATTTGCGAGCCCGCATTTTGCGTTCCACGCGATCCGTTTGAATTTCATTGAGAAGCGTTAGGCGCATCATTTTAAATGCAGATCAGAAATTTATGGATGAGCTCCGAAATTATTGTTAATTTAATTAGGCAGATTGCTACGACACGGGTCATTAATTTCCATTCAACTTAGAAAAAGGAAATTACTTATTCGTGAATTTTCTTTATTATTGTTGCCCCCATCTAGTTTCTCCACATAGTATTTTGGTCTTTAGGCTCTTTGAAAATGTTGTTGGGTTCGAGCAATATTTCAACAAACAAGAAGGCAAATTGATTATATAATGTATGGTGGAGGAGTAATTCTATATATAACTTTATATAACTCTTGATTTATTATTTATTTTTCCTGCGAAATCTTTGCTTTAAATATTTCGAAAAACAGTTGAAGCAACTGGCTGTTAGCGGGTACAACTGTGTGTTCAAAAGTTTGCCTAATATTTTTTCTCTTTTCCTGTTTCCAAGTTTCTTGGGTTAAGATTCCATAAAATTGAATGTTAGCTGATTTCTTGAGTTTTCACAAGGATAAGAGAAACACACGTGGCAAAGATACAAAGTAAAAAGCTAAAAACAAACATTGGAAGTTGAATTACGAGAGCTAAATTAAAAATTAAAGTGCGATTTGTTTGGTGAAAGGAAAATTAACAAAGTAAACTTAGGAACAAAGTGTCGAGTAAACAAACGAAAAGCTAGTCGATTCTAAGAATTTACATACTGCCAGGCGTATATAGTTGACTCACAAAACCTCTTTTCATCCGTCCATAATGCGTTTCATTAAGCCTCCGAACGAAAATATTATTAATGTTCTTCGAACAACAGCCTTGTCTTCCAGTGGTTATAATCCCCATGGGGCCTATATCACTTTTATCCTAAAACTTTACTGTTCCGCGAAATTAAAATACAACCCTAGGTAAAGAAAGGCACGATTATTTCCACAACATCGTTGAAGTCGAAAGCCCGTACCTCAG
Source organism: Pholcus phalangioides (assembly GCF_987345545.1). Classification (NCBI taxonomy): domain Eukaryota; kingdom Metazoa; phylum Arthropoda; class Arachnida; order Araneae; family Pholcidae; genus Pholcus; species Pholcus phalangioides. The sequence continues at coordinate 58,589,545 of NW_028301604.1, forward strand.
CAAAAATGCTGCAGTTAAGTGAGATATGGCATCGTCGGGTGTTAAGCAGACGCCCAAATTGAAGTTTACGAGGTAAACTGCCGTGTATTTTGGTTTGTTTATAAGGGTTCCGCGATAAAGGCTTAATTAGTTGGCTGACTTAGGTGACCAATAATTTAGGCTCATGTTAGAAACGATGGCCGCAATGGGTTTTAAGTGAGGGAGGAAAGGGAAGGACCGTGTAAGAAGGGATTCTCCTCAAATTAAAAACTGGAATTTTTGAAGGATTATTTAAAACATTCAACGAAACCGAATGAAAGTAGTGTCATTTCTTATTCGTCAACAACGTCATATTTTTTTTAGTTATTTTTATTTTAGTTAGTCGACAGTAAACAGAGCACCAAACGCTGACAATCATTTACAAAATCTATACTATTCCCCTCTCCAAAAAAATACCTTAATATGCAACGTCATTAGAAAGCACATAGCGCATGTCCCATGTTTATTGAAACATAAAAAAGTTATGTCATACATTTTGTTTCAATTTCATGACCATAAAAAATATATATGCTGCGAAGCAGCGGGCGTTCTAGTAAATTCGCCTCTTTATCTTTTATTATCTCTGATTTCATTCCCATAATTAAAATTACTACATGCTAATTTTCATTCCAAGTAGTTCGGGATTTCAATTATTTTTTCTTATGCATGTCATACGCTAACTTCACACTGACTCGCTTAATTTTCTAGGTTTTTCATTACTAAATTATTACGAAGAAAAGCAAAATGTAAAATACAGTAGGCCTATGTGTATATCAAGTCTATATCCTCAAAGCCAAAAAACCGTAATTCTAACTTTCGCGTTTTATGGAGTATTTTACGTGGGTGTTTAGTTCTACGTGCTTTATCAATACCATGAAGCATTCAAATATCAGTATTTTTTACTGCAAAAAGAATTCAACTATAGTAACACCCATTGAGCTTTGAATGACGAAAAAATTGTGATTTTGCTTCTCGTGTTTTTTGGGGTTTGCGGTACAGAAATGATCTCAATCTTGTTAAAGTAATATGAATTAGGGTTTGCGTGTGAAACAGCCCCATGACCCCCACAAGGGTGGGACTAACGAGGCTCCAGCTTTGGGGCCCGGGACGATTCTCATCATTTTTGTTTTTTCACGCTATAAATTCATCATAAAGGGGCCCGTGAAAGTCTGGCATGGGGCCCCCAAAAGATCCCGTCCTAGAGGACGTTGGGGCCATGGCAGCACCTATCACTCACACACACATCGTCCTATTATGTATATGAGTTCTAGTATCAGGACCTATAATTGAATATACACGGACATAAATATTTCTATCACAAACCAGAATTCATACCCGTGACATAACCAGTAACAAATTTATTGATCCTATACGTAATATAAATTTGCCTAGCTCTTTGTAGCCCGTATTGCTTCCTAATAGCCACAGGCGAATGACATATCATTCATAACAAATAGTTCGAAATTGTATTTCTGTCCTGATTTACTTGAAGAAAAAGTAGAACTTTTAACTATAAACATAAGAAAATAATGTCTGTTCATTACACATTTCACTGAATAATCTTAATGCCAACATTCTCTTCCAGTCAGTGTTGTTATCATTTCCCAACAGAAATTATCTTATATAAGGAAAGACGTTCTCCCCTGTTAATACACCACTGTCTGAGTGAAGAGATATCAGCATTTCAGGAAAGAAAAATTCATCTCTGCCCTCAAGGGGACTCGAACCGCGGTCTCTCGTTTACTGAGAAAATTATCTTCTTTTAATAACTTTGCACCGCATAACATCATGACCTTCATGCAGGAGAGGCTGATAGAGCTCTAGCCTTGGGAATGACCAAGGTTTCTTTTACCCTATAAATTTACTAAAGAACTATGTAAATAGATAATTATATATATTAGGAATTGATATTAGGGATGTAAAAAAAACCTAGCTACAAATTCTCATATACCTGCATGCCACATGATTCTATAAAATGCTCACAACTACGCCGCTACCAATACAAAGAGATTTAATCTACGGGATGTAAGTTTATTTACCGAATTCCTTGATAATTTCACTTCGGGATTGCCAATAAAATGCGGGAAAAAATAATGAAAAAGTTTTTTTTATTTGGGTGTATACTTATACTTCGTTTTTATAATAAGAATTTAAAAAAAAGAGTTATTTTTATCGGTATGTATGTTCCATGGAGGGGTGGAATAATATTACCGGGAGGAAAATTGCACCATAAAGCTGTTGAAACATGCAGATCGCAACAAAAGTGGTTGTTCTGCCTGCTTTTGTATGTGTCTGCGCGTGTACGTGTCTTCTCTTTTACCCTATACGAAGGGGGGATCTAGATTAGAATCCATTATGTTTACCAAAGAGGGAGCCATTAATTTCAAGAAGTGGGGGACAGCAAGATCTAGTAAAGGCTGTTTGCGAATTCGTGCTTCCATTCTTTGTTCCTAATTAAGAAAAACAAGGCGTCACCCAGGCACTAATGTAAAATATTCACTTAATACAAGCAGCAGTAGGAGCTTAGACGGCGTTTTGTCGGCAAGGCCGTTAATTCCAGAAGCAAAGTGTTCGGGTGGTTATTAAAAGCGTTTAGTAGCTATTAGCCTAGTATACTGCCTTAGCTAGTGTTCTCTCCTTCCATGCCTTTAACAGCGCTGTAATTTTTGAGACGAGCCAGCGATGAGTCGACAGTTACCCTGCCATTGCCCACACATTTCTCTCTCTCTCTCTCTCTTTTCTACTCATCATCCCTATCTAAAATTAAAATTCAGAACTATCCTCTCTCCAAAGAAGAAATTTTTCTTGCCCCACGACTTCGGATGAAAATCTGCTTGGTGTCGTAGACAAATGCCTTCTTGCCTTCTTCCAGCACTTCGGGATTCGCTATCCTAAATTTATTTTATGAATATGAACAGCTTGTAAATTCAAGTTTGTAATTTGTCGTCCTTAACAAATAACATTTGAAAGACCCTTAAGAAATATTCTGCTCATGTTTTAAAGAGAAATGTAGATTTCATAAATGTGTCTGGCGTCTAGAGTCACGTCTTTATAGAAGCGTCAAAAATTCTTATTGAAGAAAACTACGCATGCAACACAAATGTTTAAATGGAAGACCGACGTCTTGAAGTATTTTAACTAAATTACGAGCTGTGGGAAATGAAAACAGAAACGTCATGCATTTGCCACATATCACACCATCAAATTTGGTATACAAAGTGGCGTCAACTACATGCTATGCAATTATTCTTGATAAAAGTATAAATATTATAGTAAAACTAACAATTTTTGTTATTTTCTATAATATCCATGAGCTGTTCGTAATATTTCCTTTGGAATACCATAAAAAGTGCAAATAATCATTCTTTGTATGAGTTAATTAAATTAAATTTACTTCAGAATAATAAACAAGTTAGAATAAAACATGGAATTTTTGATGTTACGAGCTGTAATCATTTCACATCCTTTAATAACATTTTTTTGCCATGAAAAGTACATTGTCATTCAAGTTGAATCATCTTTCAATGCTAGAGTTTCATTTTATGTCTACTGCCCTCTATATACAAAGCGAATAAGTTGACCTTTTCGGAGAATTTTACAGCAGCAATCGATAATCGAATCGATGCTAAAATTTATATACATACTATTCAAAGGATCTTCAACGATTTTGCAATAGAACAATGGTTAAAATCAACTCATAAAAAATGGACAAAAAAAGATAAAAATCATATTTATTTCACATTCCAGTACCAAATGCTTCCAGCGAGTGATGTGACATTACTCAATAAATTCTCCATTATAATTTTGCGGCATGTCAATGTAATTTGATATATACCGAACCGCTATAAGAAGGATATCATTCGTATTTTTTCGTGCATACTTGCAATTCTTCTAATGCTGTAACCGTCCACAATACACCACACACTTTTACGTATCTCCACAAATAAAAATAACATGGTCTGGGGAATTCGGGAACCACCAAGAACAGGAAACGTGACTAATGACTCCATCATCGATGGAATGTTTACACAAAATATTTTCTAATATAAATAAAAGAGGTAGAATCGAGACATTATCTTTCTTGCGGATGGGATACCACCAAGTTCTGGACTACGCCACGATATCTACCGCAAATCCACGCACTATTAGCAGATATTAAAACGCTCTCCATCGGGTGATTTCGCAACTAATTGATTATGGTTGCATTATTCTTTGGCGCACACAACCGTTGAAGAATATGTGTATTTTTTTTATATAAATATTTTTGTACAAAAACTATATATTGGTTAGAGCTGCGGAATGCTTTAAAAAGGCCAACTTAGTTTATGCTCACATTTACGTCAGTATGTACCGTTTTATGAATAATTTAACGGTTGAAGAATTTAGAAATGGTTAAAGGAGTCTAGAAAGGATGTAACATTGCTAGAAAAGAACAGTTTGATCCATATTAAAAATGTAACATGGCTAGGTGCCTTAGAATGCAAAAATATAGCAAGAACACCAATAGAAATAACGTAGTAAACAAAAAAAAATGTTAATAAAAATATAAAATGGAGTTGGTCGAAGTGAAGAGCTAAAAGAAGGGTCATAGTATGACTTGAAAGCATTCTTGTGCCGCAAGCATCGCCAACAAGAAGGTCATGGGACTGAGTGGTTATCATGCAAGAAGAGTAGCTTCCCATTCATCTTCCGCCAAATGACTGACATCAATCATATCAAAGAGAGGGGGAAAAGCGAAAAACCCCGTGTAAAATGCATCATTAATGGACCGAAGGAGAACGACAACACATTTGGCTATAAATGGCTTCGACCGGGACTGATTTATGAAGGTTCACGATCATGAGATGGCTCGAAAGATTTGGTACTGTCGATTCCGCTAACGCATACGGGGGCTATCTGTTGTTTGCAGTTCTCTGTAAGGAAAGACACTTTATTAAGTTTCTGCAAATTTTGGAGCAAAATTCACGTGAATTAATTTATGGCTGTCTAGTCAAGCGCTATACGTAAGCGACAGCCGGATTATGATAGCAACTGATTTCGAATCAAGTCCAACTAAAAGAAGAACACGTACTGTAATTCTACCAGGGCCGCAACTAGAAACCAAAATTTACTCTGTCACCCAGGGTCAGTGTCTATTTTGGCGCCCGGTCTCCGTAATTTTGAACTGATGTACAGTAAACTCAGGGCCCTTCATGATCCAGTGCCCGGGCAATAGGCCCATGGACAATTACCATCATCTTTTGTCACCCGGGATAATTACCATCATTTTTGTTTTCATGCTATAAATTCGCAATTCACTAAGGAAGGGCGCGTGAAAAATTTGGATTGGGGGCCCACGAAAGATCCCAGCCTGGGAACACTTCTTCAGGATGTTCATGACCATACCCTCCCCCTCGCCTTTCCCTAGTTGCGGCCCTGAATTCTACAGTCTACATACCAGCATTCGTTCTTCATTTTTTTAATTAATGATAAGGCATGATGCAGAAGAAAAACGTTTTGAAAAACTTACATTCAAAGCTATTTACTGTATTTTTAATTTAAAAAACCCCATCTAATATTCGACAATAGAAGTTTGCATAGCGCATCATTTTCAGTTTGGCGATGATTGGCGATCAAGTGTTGTTTGCAACCCTTGAACCATCGTGCCACATGCGAATGTATTTCCGCAGTATTAAACATGGCAGAGCGGAAGAAAAATTGCTCCCCGAATGTGATTAGCGAGCTATGATGGATATTCGATGTTCCATGGCAGAAATGGCGAGGGTTACGAACGAAAAGACGGATTGTGAATAGGGCTCAAAAACACCCTCTCTATGCCCATCCTTCACCAACCGTTCGAGTTAAATTTTAGTGGACGACGACGAATAACTTAACGTCGATACCGATCAATTTCACTAGATACCGAATGAAAATATACGGCATTCGCCGAATTTCCAACTCTCTATTTCTCCCAATAGACTTTGCATCAAAGTACAACAAAAATACATGAAAATTAATTTGGCACCCCCTTGAGCTGTAGTACATTACGACAACAACACAGTTCATCACTATTTAAAAGATGTAACTCTCTCTTAAAGATTGAACACTTTTCTAGATTTTTCCGACTTTTAAAAATCTACGAAGCTTTCTCTCCGCATAAAACTCGCCGTCTAAAAAAATATACTGATACGTAGGCGCAAATGTCTATTAGCCTCCCCCCTCCCTTAAATATTTATCGCCCCATCTCCATAATACCTATTAAAATATTTTGTTCAAGCCTATCAAATATTTTCAATAATCTCACGCCTATGTACTGATGTATTCACGGTTGAACAATGAATATCGAATAATATTACGCATCTATAGGCTTCCGATGCGGTAATATTTCTTTTCGCAACAATATCTATCTATATATAGTGTAATGTTCATATACACCGAGGAGATAGAGTGAGCAGTAAGTTGATTGGAAGTGTGTCCAGCATAACAAATCGCCAATCGCTCCGAATAGCAGGAGTGATTTATGTTCTGTGAGCCACCTAAGTGGCAGTTGGTAGCGATTGATGTGATTTATGTCTCTTAATACCGAGTCCTGTCGATTTGCTTGTTTTGGGACCTTCTCAGTCAGAAACGATCCGTATTCAAAGATTACCGCATATGGCGAGAAATCATCCTCCTTCCATTCACCTTTATACCTCCCAAAGCGAATTTATGACGTGTGCTGTTCTCAGAAAAGATAGACGATTTCCTTTCTACGAAATTCTCGGCTCTAGTCTACCCATTTATAAGCAAAATAGTATCGTGTTTGATCGTCTATATCTATCTACCTTAGGAAAGTGAACAAAAACTCACATCCAGTTCTAGATGAAAAAAAATGAAATTTTAATATCTTCATGCAATCTTTGAGACGGAAGAAAACATTTTATCACAATATGTGTGCAATAATTGCCATAAAAGACGTATTTGTAGTATTCAGTTTTCTCGCTCTGAATTCTGAAATATTTCGTACGAGGTGTACATAATTGACCCTTTATGTGGCGCAGCAGAAATCACTAAACCCCCTTCAAAATGCCATATCTTATTTTAACGAAGTAGGTTTTCTTTCGATTTTTAGCAGATGCAAACTAAGGGGTATTTGGAAAAGTGTTCCATTGAAAAATCAACTTTGCAAAATATCTAGGCTTGTCAGTAATAAAATAAAAGGCTTTTAAGGAGGCGAGATATCTCGTCAATGCTGCTTAAAGGGTAGAAATCTTCTGTCTTAACCTTTTAACGGCCAATGTTTCCCACTGGGAACATCAGTTTCAATAATTAGCGAAAAAATATTTTTTGTTCATGAAGGCACTTGATTTTTTCCCCCTGAAGTTGTGATTCCAAACGTAATTTAGAAAACAAAAATTTCATACGTTTCAGCACTTGTGCCATAAATTTAATTTTTAAAATCGCCCATTTTTGAGGAAGAATAAAATTTAGTTTCTTTTCTTTGTTTTTAATGTTGTTTCTATAGACATGGGTGGGTCCAAAAAACATACAGGAAATGTTGTTTTCATGAACGTTTCGGTTGATATCTTCAAACTGAAAGGTCAGAAGTGGAAATAAAAGGAAAGAAAATAATGAAAATCAAACTAAATATGAATTCGGCCGTTAAAAGGCTAACTACCCATCAGAAAATTATGAAACTTTACGAAGGTCTTATGAAGGAAAAAAAATTTAGTATGTGCACTACAATTTGCATGAAAACACCCTATAGTGTTGAATGTCGAAAACTTCTTATTTTGCTCTCAATATCTTTTTATCCCTTCATTTTAAGACATTCCCAAAGTTTCATAGCTTTTCCTGATGAATAGTTATTGCTGTAGATGCTGTAGACAGCTCAGAACAGAGGAATTTTAATTATGTACACCCTGTATGTGATGTGTTACGATTTAGTGCCACAAATTTTTCTGTTCATTTGTTTTGAGCTTGTATTAAAAATTTCAAAAGTTATCCATGGAAAACATCACCAATGATGCTGCGTTAATCGACAAAGCTTCATGTTAAACATAATCTTACTTCATGGTATAATTTTATTTCGAATTTTTCTTGATATTTTATAATGATCATTTGTAATTGTTGAATGATTGTATTCATCTGATAAAAAATGTCATTTTTAATTTAACAGTGATTAAAAATTTGTAGCTAATACTGTTAACACGATAATTCATTTTTATAATTAATTATTTCACGTTACTGGAATCCTAAGCGTGAATTCGAACATTTTTATATGTGAGTAATTGCTATCTTGTAAAAAATAATAAATATAAAGTGACATACATTACTTTAAAAAAAAAACTGGAGTAGCGCCAACATAGTACATTCTGTTTCGTATATTTCGGGTATACTCTTCGTAGTACGTACATCACTTTCTGGCTCATTCCCTCAAACAGAAAGTACCCCCGTTTCCCTAAAAATATTTTTATCATTTTTATATTTAAAAAAAAATAAATCTTTCAAAAGAATCAGGAAGGATGATATGAAGAAGAGTGGTGTGGACGAAGTATAAAAAAAATAGCGGCCCAGATGTTTGATCGTTGCAGAGGATGATTTCGGAGATTATGACCCTTTCAGCTCTCCGACAACGAATAGGGGAGCGGTGCCTATTTCGTACCAGCTCCCAACCCTACCTCATCCGCAAAAGGATCTAGGTGGTCATCAAGGGATCATAACATGTTATTGGCCGATATCCATCTTCCGAGAAATCTCTTTGGCAGGTCTTTTTTTTCTTATACAGTATGATCATCTCTTTTTTCCGCTGATCTTTTGAGAAGCGGGAAATGAGAGTAAAGCGCAAACGATCTTCACAAAGCCTGAAATTACGTAGAGTACCGATTTTTGATCACTAGGTGCCGAGTTGTTGAAAGATGAAAATCCGTATGATGGTAACTGATCTCGGGTCACAAATCGTACTAATCACGGCCCTTTTTTTCCATACGTTTTATTAGTTTTGCATCTTCTCTTACTCCTTTATTTAGAACAAGCACTGTATTGATACATGCAAACAAATAAAACAAAAAATGAAGCATTGGAAATGAATAACTCAATTTCAGATGATAATGAAGTTCATTTATCTATAGCAGCGTTGCTCAACCTATGGTGCGCGGTCCACAGGTGGTCCGCGACGATGATACAGGAGGTCCACAAGCAAACTTGATTATTTTAATTCTAACTAAATGAAAAATGTTTTGATTGATAATAGTAATATTCTTATGAGTTCAAAAAAAAATTAGACATTCTTACTTAGGGTAAACATATCTAATCGAAGAAAATACTGGAAATCGCAATATTAAATATGAGGTAAATTGTAACCAAAAAATGCAATTTTTAACAAAATTGCTTAATCAAATTGCTGAAGAATTCGGAAATAAAGGACTGCAGCAAATCACAGTGAAATCGCTGAAAATTATGAATCAGCGGAAAAGTGAAAGACTACTGCGCAGTGAATTTAAATGTAATTCACGGAAAAAACGGTGGATCTAAGATTAGTATTAATGTTTTTAGTCATAGTTATCATAGTAAAATTAATATGTTATTAAAGTTATCTTCATTCACCATTTTAGGTAAAGATTACAAATTCGAATATGCTTCGTTGAAAAAAACGAAACAATTACATGAAATCAGAACGGACAAAAGCCATGGCAATGCCTCGGAAAATACAGGACGCGTGGTCACGCTACTCGTGCTGTAAGTAACAGGTCCGTGTAATTTCCTAAGCTATTTTACTGGTCTAACTAATTTTAGATAGAAAGTAATAGATAGAACACTAGATAGAAAGTCTAAGCAATATAGACAACTTCATTAATGCTTTCGACGATCAGATGAGAAATGCTGATATTATTAGAGCCCTTGGAAGAACAGAAACAGATGTTTTAAGTTTGAAAATATATTTATGATGGTTTTGAGTGAGATATTAGAAAAATGTGTTACAGAGCGGTCTCAAAATCTCTTTAAAAATATCGTCATAGAAGGATTAATAGTTGTAAATGATCCGTTGAATCGTATTGTGAGGAGTTTAATATTGAACTACAGGCAAACACAAAATATGAAAACAAAATCGTTGAAGAGGGATTCATCGTTGTATCGAGTATCGATACAGCGAGGTTTCACTGTATACCGAATAGCTCATTCTTACACTTTACATAAAAATATTTTTACCAGATTTACCTAAACATATAAAACTGAGTCGTTTGATCCCCTGAATAAATTTTCTAGGGGGCTCTTACAGGGGCGTTGCCAGAAATTTCGTTCGGGGGGTGGGGGACCACTTTCATTTCGGGGGGGGGGACCAAAGTGACAGAACAATGGATTTGGCCATCTTTTTCCCTTTTTTCGGTCATTTTCTCACATTTCGGGGGGGGGGAACCAGACCCCCAAGTCCCCCCCCCTCGCTACGCCCTTGGGCTCTTACTATGTATATAACTAAGTGATTCAGAATTTTTTTTTATTTTTGTATTAAATCCTCTCTAGTTAATTCAAATATTTTATGTTATATATAATAATCTTGGAATTCAAAAGTAATTCTTTTTTTTTTTACAGCAATATCTTTGAAATTCCACTATAAGTTTTAAAATTACTGGGGGGGGAAATAAATTTTTGTGGCACAAAATAAGGTAAGTACTCTAATTTAAAAATCTTCTATTTAGTAACACATGGGGACTACTTTTAAAATAAAACGATTTTTTTTTTTCAAATTTATAACATTTCAACAAATAGTCGGACATCAAAACCAGAGGTTCATTTCATTAATACAATATGTCATATACACAACCCTTAAAAATTTCAGTGATTTCGGTGTAATAGTGTATTTTTAAAAACTTACGGACACTTTAAAAACCGTTTTTAATCTCAGAAAAAAATCTCGTTCAAAAAGTTAATTTTATTTAAATATATATATATTTTCACTTTTTCATACATTCATTTCTCATGAAATTTTAAGATAGCTAGCGAGGGAAATGGCACGCATATTTTTGCATTTGATTTTTCCGAGGGCCGTGATACCACTCAAAACTCAAATAGAAAACTGCAACTTCAAAGCTGGAAAAAATCTGAAATGATTGATATTTATTTTCAGTTTTTTTCACTGTTAAATGTGTATAGGGCGATTCCACAATTCCCTTTTGCCACATTTTACTGGTGAACCGTTGATTTTAGAGGCATACTTCCAATTAGAAAAGGTATCCAAATAACGTGTAGAACTCTGATACACCATTCATGTTTAAAAGTGTTGTACGTTATTAAATATGGAAAATAACTTTTTATACGGACACCTTGTCCTCAAAAACCCAATTACAAAGTTTCTGTCTTTTCTGAGACCAACAAAAAAATTCCATGTTTCTAAGTGCAATATTCACTGAGATAGTTTAAATTTAAAAATCGGAGGAAAGTTGGGAACAAACAGCATAAGGGGCCATTCAAGTATTACGTAAGCAGATTTTCAGCCATTTTGACCCCCTCGCCCCCCCTTGTCAGCAAAAGTCAGCAAAACACTGACCCCCCCTTCCCCCCCCCATCAGCAAAATCTTCAAAAAGGGGTGGTTGATGACGTAATCAGCAACCTTCAAGCTCCTCCCCCCCACTTGTCATCAAAAGTCAGCAAATCTGAAACCCCCTCCCCCCCGATGCTGACGTAATACTTGAATGGCCCCCAAACTAATGGACAACTATTCTTACTTCGATTTATACTGTTTTTCCCAACTTTCCTCCGTTTTTAAATTCAAATATCTCTGCAAATATTGCACTTAGAAACGTGGAGTTTACTTTGTTGTCCCCAGGAAAGACAGCGCAGCAACTTTCTAATTGAGTTTTTTAGGACGGGGTGTCCGGATAAAAAGGTTATTTTTTTGTATTTTAATAATTACTGTATACAACTCTTTTCAACATGAATGATGTATCTGAATTTTTCACGTTATTTGGATACTTTCTCTAATCGGAAATATGCCTCTAGGATCCATGGTTCACCAATAAAATCCAGCAATAAGAACGATGGAATCGGCCTGTATATTCGGAAAATTGCTTATTTCAGCCGATATAACGACTTGACCGGCAAATTCTTTTCACACAAAGGGCATTTTCTCCACTGTCAACTATCAAGTTTTGACAACTCTTAATGCTTTACTTGATTTCATGATATCAAACTCACCGAAAAAAAAAATTGAAATTTTTTATTACGGTCGAAACACAGAGAAATTCATGGCGAATGACAGGGTAAAAAAAGTCTCTAAACTAAACTCAGCAGTCACACGAGTGAAACAAAATGAAGCACGGATCCATGGGGCTAATAATAATCGGTCTTACCAAAGAGTAATAATGCTTTCTTGGCGTATGACGAGAAACCTTTTAAATTATGCATCCAGGATCATTAGTGCAGAATTTATCTGTTTCCTTCCCCATCCTACATCCAACATCTTTCTTAAAAGAGGAATATGGAGAGAGAGAGAGAAGGGCTGGGGTCTCTTCTCCCTTCCCCAAGATCCACGCAAATTGAAAAGTGACAAATGAAGCGAATTTCGAATTAAAGTACAATAGTAATCACTATAATAATGCACACGGGGCCTGGAGGTTGCGACGCGCAATAACAAGAAGGGTTATGGATGAATCTAAGTGCCTTCCAGAAAACTGTTTCAATTTAGATAGCTAAAGATCATTCAGCCTTGGCGACGCATCCTACCGCCAAATCCGACTATCTGCATCTTTGTCATTTACAAAAAATAATTTGAGAGTATTCCAAAATTGTGTTTTTCCTTCACTTGATAACGTTTTTAATAATTATAATATTATTTTAAGTTTAAAACGGAATATATTCCGCTATCTTCAAGTGTTTACGAAAATCGTGAAATTTAGATCAACAAAATGTTTTGTTTTTCTATAATCTCGGAGAATATTACTGATTGGAACGCGACAGTAAAATTACACAAAAATTTCTATTTCTAGAGTTCTGAGGAAGACATGCAAGTACGTGAAACGGTTGAAGATACATCTATTTTTTTATAGCACATAGTAACATTGTATAGCAGTAACTTGCCAGGGCATCATGCGAATCGTAGATCAAGAGATCTTGGAGCTCGCATGATTCTAGTAGTTGAACATCTGCGATCAGGAAAGCATCAAGGTTACCAAGGATTTTTCAAGGCAGGAGAGACATGCGAAAAACTGCTCGTAATTTATTTGAGCTGTTCTTCCGAGCTTGAAAGATATAATTCATCGTTTTTGTTTTTGTCGTTGAAGTATCTTATTTTAGCGTTGAATGATCATGGTCCGTTTCTAACAGAAGGTGCGAAAACTTGCAAAAGATTTCACGTATGATCTTTTTGAAATCTTGCCACATGGCGGGCACTTTCCACAACAGCGGCTTTGGTCCAAGTAGGATCTCGGAATGTCGCCAAACGTTTTGGTAGCATTAGATCATGTGCTGTCCCGGCAGGCAGAAGAAGGGTTGCTCCAGAGCAGTGAGAGAGAGACGAAGAGGAAACGTCCTCCAGGGCGCCTTTTGTATTAATTACCCGAGGCGATAAATACTGTCGCTGTCAGTCCGGGTCTCCCTCCTAGAGAGTAATTGTCTTAAACTTAATTATCGCGCACTACGCTTTTGGCGCCTTCGGAGGGCGCTTAGACTTGAAATTGCCGCCTAATGAAGTCCGTCCTTCGATTCCCTTCTGGATGATCAAATATTCTAATGGCTCCTCTGATGGCGGTTTCGGCGACTTTACAGTTTCACTTTGTCACCGGTGTGCTTTCCTCTGTCGCAAATGCGAAAAGCTACACGTCAGAATTAATATCGATAATTTATTGACAAGCGCTACAACGTCTCCTCAAAAAGGAGCACCTTACTACCTCGTGTCTGTTCGTATTTAAAATTCTAAACATTTTATGGACTGAAATTCGATTACGAACATCGGTGAGACGCGCAATCAGAACTCGAGAGACCATTTGCTCTAATCATAACGACAACATTTAAATTCCTTTTCCTCTTGTTTCACTTCTACTCTATGTTTATTTCATTGGACATTTTTGAACTTGTGTACTCATATCGACGACGATTTTGAACAAATTGAGATTATCCAGGAAAAAATTGGATGCTTATCGCTCATTCAGGACAAAATTCCTACGAATGAAGGACTTACGTGCTAATACCTAAAAAATGGGTGTTCTTTTATTCTTCGTCCATTCTACAGCGTTTGTCTCGTCAGACAAACTGCTCATAGATTTTCATAAAACTCACGGAAGTGAAACAGATTAGATTGAGAATGAGATTAGAATTATAACAGCATCCATAACATTTTATTATCAAGATAGGAATGTGAATTACTTGGTATGATGAGAGAAGAATATGTAAGAATAAAAACTTGAAAGAACCATTCACTTTTATATACATTCAGACTGATTGAAAGTGGATTCTAAGAAGCAGGAGGGAAGATTTGAATTAATTTTAGTAGTGTAAGGTGGGTTTTACATGTTTACATGAGATTGAGAATATATTTTCCAAAATAAATTTACCAAAACTAATCCACAAGGAGAAATAAATAAATAAAGACTCGCCGCTTGAAAAGTTATAAAACTTTCTTGTAAGTATTGTATTTTATACCTGCGATTCAGCTACCGCTGTACAACAATTACGAGTTTGATAAAAATCGATAGTTTTGAGGAAGAAGATGAGCGAAACAAACTATATTGTGCAAACCTTAACTGATAGTTAGAAACTAAAAACTAAGAAACTAAAACGTTCAAGTGACTGTTCGGTGTATTTTTAAGCTAGTGATTTCGCAAATAAGAGGCAATAAAGAAAGAGATCAAAAAAGATACGTCGGTAATTTTATAGCATTCTCTCTACGGTTTAACTATAAGTTTGTTCCTGACAGTTTTTGACTTACTCAAGAATATAAAGAGTTTTCCCCGCTTCTTTCCCATACGATGGATTTTCTTATTATTATTGAGTCGAGAGCTTTGAACTATGACAACAGTGATAAAAATATACTATCGCGTGTGCTTCATTATCAATCCTATCACATCAGCTTGTCTTAGAGAAACCAATATTTTACCTAAAATAGATTAGATACGAGTATTTATTTTCAGTTCTACTTTGCGTTTGGTCGTTGAAATGGGATTTTTCATCTGCAGGAAAATGCATAAACTGAAAAAAAAACTACCCAGGTATAAGTAGTTAAAAGTGGTCTAAATAATTCCATAGATATATTTTGAAATGGGTGAATCGAGAAAATCAAAATGTTATGTTTAAATATTTTTAAATTTGAGTTGACTACTACTACATCGTACAAAAACAAAACTGTTTTTTCTCATACGATAATGTAAAAGATCGTTATATGCTACCATTTTCATATTGGGGAAAAAAACCATCGAAATTTGCAGAACGTTTCATCAAAAATTTAGATACTTTGTGATGGGTGTGTATTTCCCATTGCTAGGTAGTTAAAAATATTTTACGAATCTAACGAGAAGAAAGCTATGAAAAATTTTAACTTGTTTCCCCGAAGAGCAAGAAAGCCACTTCATTAAAGTGATATATAATGATGCAATAGAAGATGAAAACTGAAAAAAAATCTAAATTCAACACCGCTTGTAAAAATGAAAAATCTATTGAAAAGTGGGAATCACCGTTTGTTTTTCAAATACCGGCAAATAATCAAGAATTCTTTTCTCCTTTATCCAGATTCATGTTCTCAAGTTGCGAAGGATGACTTCCGTGATGGACTCCATTTGGACTTCAAAAACGGCTCCAAATCACACCTTTTCTGGAGATCTGGCTCCACCGTGAAATGCTTCCCAACACGCGAGAGTCGCATTAGCAATTTAAAGATGCGTGAAGTTCAGTATGACTTCATAAAGTAGATTCTGTTTTCATTCTCTCTCTTCCCTATTATTTTTTTGCCTACCTATTTTTTGAATTTCAAAGATTATACGAAAGTCCACGTATTAAGTTTACAAACGTTGTATTTTCGCAATTTCAGGTACTTTTAGAAATAAGATTATATAATTTAATGATGTTGGGATCTTTAAGCCATTCAGTTATGAAATATTTCGTTGATACTTCGGGAGTTCCAAGATTTTATATGATAGTACGTTTCAACCATGCACTTTTCTTGTTAGTACATAGTTGATGCAAAAATTCAATAAATATTCATTCCAGCTTTTGCAAGCAACCAATTCTTTTTATTTCTGTTCTGAATTATGATGAGTGTTTGGTACATTGAAGTTATCCCAAATTTTTATATTAAAAAATTATTTTTCACTTAAAATATTGTTCCAACTGTAGACTGTGGTCACGAAAATAATTTAAAAGGATGATTGAAACATTGTGTCTTTATGCAAATTTAAAGAAAATATCTATACTGCCAAACATAGGCGTATGCAGAATTTTCTCCAGGGGGGGGGGGTTCAGTTTTTTTTTCTTCTCAAGGGGGGGGGGGGTGGTTTACGTTTTTTTACGCAAAATAACACTATAATCTCGGCTTGAGTAGGGGGGGGGGTTAGAACCCCAACCCCCCTCCATTTTTCCATATTGCATGGAACGCAAGGGAGGGGGGGGCGCATTGTGTACGCCAATGCGGCAGAAAACATTTTGACTTTTTCCATGCAATATGATGATAAAAATTTACGATATGCATATACAACAAATTAAAATCCCTCCTTATACGCAGTGCCGTCTTAAGACATGGGCTCACCCGAGCATGGCCCGGGAGCCTCAAGCTAAGAGGGGCGTCACAAAAATGAGATCTGGTTGAAATTTTCGAGAATATGTTTGGTAGGGCCTCAGAAAAACCAATTGGCCCGGGGGCCAATGAACCACTTAAGACGGCCCTGCTTATACGTCCTTTAACTTTTAAACCGTTTATCAAAGAAACATACTTCCAATCAGAAAAATTATTCACAAATAACGTTTGGATATCATATATATATGATTTATTTTTGAAGGGGTTGTATGTGAATTAAAATACAAAAAAGTATCTTTTCATGCTGTCTTCTTCACTTATAATATGTATTAAGAAAGCTTTAGTCCTACATTTAATGAGACAAACCAATATTTCCATATTTCCAAGTGAAGTAATGGCTGCGATATGAAGTTTTGACATTTTTTTTTTGGGGCGTAATACTTGCGTAATACTTGAATGACACCTTAACATATTTTTTAAAAAACTAGTCCCCCACACTTAATGCTGGCATCTGGCAATCATAAAGTATTTATACAGTGTTCATACTTCAAAAATAACAACACCCAACGACGTATGTAAGGGATGTTATGGGGGTTGAAAAGGTGGTAGTACTTTAAAAGTACTGTCAGTACTGAAAGTGTTAAAGGGTGACTAATGCTTGTGCTCTGTATAAGTTCTATTTTTATAGTACTCTTTTATGCAAAGTGGATTTTGTCATCGCATAAAACTGGACGTATTTGTGAAATTGAAAATAGCCTTCGTGATTGGGAAAATGATACATGGAAATAACACTTTAACATTTTCTTAAAAAATTATTAGAAGAAAAAATGTGTGTGTGCATGTATTCCCCCCCCCCCCCCATCACATAAAATACGTATAAATGCATGATATATGCTCAAGTAGTTCCGTTGTTTGATTTTTCTTTCTCTGTTTGCCCCCTCGGTGAATGTAATTTTGACTTTTATCTTGAAAGTGGTGGCTATTAACCGGCTCATTACCAGTAACATTACTATTTAATGACTTTTGTGTTAATGAGTTCGGAAGTATGATACACAGCAAAGAAACTTTGCACGGCTCAAAGGAAAACGCGTGCAATAAAATTTCTTTTCCGTTTCGTCCCTTTATTCTCTTCGGTAGTTTTTCGTATAACACACAAGACACTGTTTCACCAAATTAAACTCTTCGTCCAGGGAACAAGAAAAAACTGTTTCACTAATTCTTTCAGCTTTTATCAGCTCCTTGTTTCTCTATGCGTACGGGCTATGTAACTCAAACTCGTCGTAATTATGTTGATTATAAAAGATAAGCTGTTCTATTTAAATTTCATAGATCTAAGATATTTTCTTGAAAAATTTCTAATAGTCTGTTTTTCTTAAGAAATGGTTTTTCGCAAAATTTTATGATTTACGTTTTATTATTATATTTTTCATTTCTTTCGAGCTATACAGTATTAATATTTTTCAATAAATAATATTCACCTTTATTTTACTTTTAACACCCTGTTCTTTAAGAGGGATAAACTCAACACAAAACAGCAATTGCCGTATTAAATTATTGTGTTTGACTTTTTAAGTTGGACCAGCTAAATTTAGATTTGTATATTTTGTAGGCTTTTGGTTGACTAATTTGATTCATTATAGCTTTTGAATTTCAAGCTCATTTTGTCTCTTCTGCTTAACGCCACTTGGTCTAACGAATCGAATATGCTTTCATGATTTTTACCTTTCACTTAAATCGGCATTTGCAATACATAACAATTCAAAAACAATTTCTCAATCACTAATTCAAGTTGTTTTCTTTAATTTTTATCTCATACAAGTAGTATAACCCTGAGGGTTTGAAGCCAGAAATCCTCAAGGTTTGAAATTGAAGCCAGAAACCCTCAGGGTTATACTACTCATACACTTAGGTATAGGAGCTCTTATAACTACATGCATTTACAAAAGACGAAAGTCTAGTACAGCGTTTCTCAACTTATGGTTCGTGGACCAGAGGTGGTCCATGACGATGGCATAGGTGGTCCGTAGGCAAACTTGGTAAAATTATTCACCAGTTGTAATACTGTAATTGATATTAGTAATATTCATATGGATTCAAATAAAATGATAAATTCATGTCTAGGTTTACCATCATCGAGGAGAATGCAAGGGAAATTGCGATATTCAATACGGGATATCACTAAAAAGTTTGCCAAAAAATTAAATTCATTGCTTCAAATTAGCGCTGGTCCGATTAATCGATTAATCAGGTCGGTTACTCGATCAATTGTTAATCGCAGTTGAAAATTTTAGTTGAGCAAATCGGCACGATCAATCTTAAATAATAATCCGTAAAATAAGGAACATTGCCAATCATCATAAAACAAACATTGCCAAAAGTAGGCACAAGCACCTATCGTAATTAAAATTTCTGAAAAATTGTGGAGAAAACGGTAAACCTGATAAATATGTGAGATGAATATTTATAATTTTTGCCATAATTATCATAATATAATTTATATTATGAGAACGCATTAAGTATCTTTGAAAAAAAGGACGAACAAATAAATGCATAAAAAAATTGAAACAACGAAAATTACCGGTATGTCCCGAAATACGGGACACAAGTGTTCCGTCAAATTGTTTCAAACATTTTACTGGTTCTTGTTTTCAGAAAGATTGAGAAACGCTGGTCTAGTACAATATTCTTGACATTTATTTTAGATAAAAAGTTTTATTCTGGGTTATAAAAACCGGACGGTATAATGAATATTTTCATTTTTCACCTGAACTTTACATCGGATTACATGCAGAACAAATGTCGCAGTGATTTTTTACATCTGCTCTTTTTCTAGAATTTTTCAGTAGATTCGCTGTTGAAATACAGTGAAAAGTCGCTACAACGATACTTGATATAACATTAAATCTCTGTACAACGATATTTTTTTTAAATCTTGTTTGGAATTTTCTATAGTCTAATGTTCAACTCCTCCCGAGCAATGATATAATTTACAACGATACTGTTCTCTCTCAGGAGATTTTGAAAACTCTCTCCTCTCTCTTCTACAACGATATTTTTTATATATTTCGCTCAAAAAAATATCACCTTCAATATATTTATATATTCCTCACCAGTTTTTGTTCTTTCAAGGTTCATTAACACACAATAGCATTTTGCACTATTTCCGGAATTTTTGTATGTGTGTGTCTCCTCCATGTTAATAAAGTTGTCGTGAAGCTACTTTCCGTGTAGTACACGAAAATGTTGTGCGGTAAGATACTTCACAGTTTGAAAAAACTAACTGAATTTTATTAATTTTATAAATAAATTATAATTTTTTTTGTTGCGAATAAATACAAGTCGATTCCACTTATAACGTTCCCACTTAGTACGATTTCCCGCTTAGTACGACTTATTTTCATGATCTCAACTTCAACTAATTCTCATTAACTGCTTATCACTGACTGCTTATCACGCGATTTCCAAGGGCAACATGAAAGTAAGCAAGTATTCCATCTATTTAAAATCTCATCCCGCTTTTCCCGCGGTTAACCGCCGATAATGAATTTTTTACAATGCTTCTTATGCACGAAATCTACATTAAAAAAATATTGGTTACAAAAATTTGCTACATATTTTTACTCTCAAATACATGTAGATTTGAAATATGTAATAAAAAAATATGTAATTTTTGAAGCGATTTTGATTTTTAAAAAAATTGAGCAGTCAGAGGATAAAGATTTCTCATTTGAAGCGTAATCTCGCTTACAACGTTTTTCACGATGGTTTTTTTTTTGAAAAACGGTGGTAATACGTACGAGCAAACGCTAATTTTCAGAAGATATGCCAACAAAACCATAAATTTTGGGGCTACTGATGACCCTCTCCATACAACAAGAACCCCTCTATAACGATATTTTTTCTTGTTTCGCAGGGTATCGCTATATCGAGGCTTCACTGTAATTCATGTAGAAATTCCAAAGATACGGATGGATGTTAATCATTAGTCAGAGGGGAAAAAAATAGAAAAAATGAAAGAAAAGATATATACAACTACTATATAAAAGAAAAGAACTAAGTTGGGTTTTTACAGCTGTATATTCGGCCGACCTTTCATTAGAGGGGAAACCACCACCTGTCATTGATTTCTAGAAGACCTCCGTTGACAGGTTCGACGCCTAACATCAAAAAACAGGCAGACACGAGTTCGGACCCCTATCGCTTCTTGAACTATCATTAATATACCTTCTTGTGGTTAGAGTGACGTCCGCTTGACGGGTAAATAATAGTCCTGACAGAAATGTGGCGTGTTGACAAGCCTAGTTTTGTGACAGACACACTGAGAGAATGTGTATATAAAAAAGCTTGGAGTGAAAAGAGAATTCTCGGCTGTGTTGATGGCTTTTCCTCTTTTCTTTTATCACGTAGATCCTTTCGGAATCGGCTAGAAAATCAGATGCAATTTTCTTTCTTTTTTAAGAATAGTTATAAAAAAACCGATAAAAAATGAATAAAAGAATCGAGTTTAGTCCCGAAAAAAAAGTGTATTGATGAAACCAAAAAAGCGTAATCCAAACCATTTTTTGCCTGTGTTATCAGAACACGTTTCTAGGGATTGGTTAATTGCATGGCCAGAATAACATGAAGTTTAATTTTGTTTTTAGACAATTAAAAACTCGAGTTTGCTCGGTTTGAATCGTCCGTCTGAAGTAGGAAATTTCACTGTTGAAAAATATAGTCATATATACATACATATATGCCCAGAGGCATCTAATGTGTTGGCCATCGGGACCCAGGGCCTCGCGTTAAAAGGGGCCTCGAATCAATAGAAACTTTATTTACATTAATTTTTTTTATTTATTCAATTTTAGTTTATGTTGTTAGGGGACATTCAAGTATTACTTAAGAAGATTTTTAGCCATTTTTGACCCCCTCACCCCCCCCCCCTTGTCAACAAAATTTCTCGTCAGCAGCTTCTTAGAATATTTCATATATTCAAAAAGGGGTGGTTAATGACGTAAGAAACCTTCAAACCCCCCCCCCCTTGTCATCAAAAGTCAGCAAATCCGAAACCCCTCCCCCCCCCCTTGATGCTGACGTAATACTTGAATGACCCCTTATTGCAACAAAATCTTTGTTTCACTTTGATCATTTGACAATTTTTCTTGCACCACTGTCATTTTCTAATGCACCACGAGGTCTCATTTGACCGGCACCTGCAATTTATTGCCGATTCCGAACGGCCGCGTTCGATATTTTGCCTTTTTTTTCCACGCTCATCGAGGGGTTGCTGCGCTAAACATCCTTTGTTTTTTAGGCGAATATCTTATTGGGCTACCGAGCTTTCTCTGTTTCACCCCCAAAAGAAATTTTTATAGATACTGAAAAAGAGCCCTAAAACGTTACCTGCCGTACCCTTGCACCCGTAAAATGGCACAGATCATGCCTAAATATCCTCACAGAGATTACTTTTCAATGAAAACCACAGCATTTCTTTCTTTCTTTCGAACCGACCACCATGGGCAATTTACTACCGAATGACTTGTGCTGGCAGTGGGAATGTTTGCACCTAACAGTCTGAGTGCGGATATGGTGTCGCGTCTCATTTTTGAGCGCTGCCATCTGTATTACAGAAGGGAAGTGTAATTGATTGAATATTTGTACCGTTTGTAGGCCTGTTTTAAAGGCCTAGTTTTTAGCTATGAGATCGGCTCGCATTCGCGCCTCGAAGTTAGGAATCACAGGAAACCAACTTCAGCCTGATAGTCGATATCATATACAGTATAGTGCTCAAAAGTGATGATGACAATCATCAACCAGTGCTGTCTTAACACATGGGCCCACCCGGACACGGCGGGGGTTTCAAATGCAGAGGAGGTCTCATGTAAATAGGATCTGGTTAAAACTTTCGAGAGTAAGTATGTAGATTGGTAGGCAGACATTTCTAGCCAGATAATTCGTTGAAATTTGTGTCACCTTATAAAATTTTTTCTGCTCTTTCCAAATGTGTGCTTAGTTTGCGCATAGGTCTTTCAAAAACTTTACAAATATGTATTCTGGGGGTTTTTTCATCATTTTTTTTTTTTCCATAATCGATTATCCACCATAACTCGAAAACGGTTTGTTATAGGACAGGGTTGGTGGGGTGTTTCATGATCCACTCGGGCTCGTCTTCCTCAAATCAACCCCTTTCGTTTAGCAGAATAGGTCGGATTCACCCTGCATATCTAACAGATTCCAAATTGAACGTTAAATGGAAATAAGAGTCCAACCCCCATGTAACGAATTAGACGTGACCGAGTTCTGCTGTATACAGTATACTGTACTTGATGTGTGTTTGTGTGTGTGTGCATAAATAGCCATAAATTTTGCAAGGTAATTTACCTGTTACTAGATCTAAAAGTACATAGGGTACAGGTCCTTATGAATGTACAGCCCCAGTACGACGATACAGTAAATGATGTCTGTAAGTGTAGAAAGAGATAGGACGCCCCAAAAATCGGCCGAGCTTCCCACTGAAATTTGTGTTCCCGGGAGGCGTCATTTACACAAGCCTATCGCTACTAACAATCACCTCCGAAATTGCAATTCGTACCAAATCGCCATAAGCTTCTTTTATATATGTATAGATATATATGTGTGTGTGTGTGTGTCTTTTTTTTTCTTTAGTAAAGCGAGAGAGAGAGAGAGAGCGCTTTCAAGCAGAGATTCCCCTGCGGCTAAGCTGTGGAACATTTACCGAGTATAACGGCACTTGTATGTTTTGATATGGCGCGATGCAGGTATGTTTCTTGCTCTTCTAGATTAGTAGCCAGAGGGTCACATAGAGCTATGACACGACATCGACACAAGATCCCACCCTGAGATAGTGGTCAGTTTTTTCGTTGACCAGAGGCTAAATCGGGGGACTGTATTCTACTATCTATCAGACTGGAATAGGTTCAGATATCTATTCCCTTGATATCCCACAACAGTGGTACTTTCAAATAAAAAAGCCTATCTAGAAGTTTTGTTACATCAAAATAGACTTACTGAAATTTCGTCGTATGATGGCATAAATTTGTATTTCAGTGATGTTCAACGGAATTGTGGAGTGGAAAACTGGACATTCAAATGATCAATAACCATTGTCTATAAAATATACTACGGTATTTATTAAACAAGATCTAATATTAGCTAAATTTGGTAGACGTGTTAGGTAGAATTGTTTATTCGTTTCCAACAGTATTTAACTGCGAAGACTATTTTTCTAACAGAGATTGATACACATATATATAGGATGTGATTCGAATTGAATTGTTAGGTTCAAGAAGAGAATTGGAGACCAAAAATTTCAAAATTACTTTTCGTACTCTAAAAAGTATCTCCATACTTCGCTCTAAATGGGGTGAGTGTTGAGAAAAAAACAAAAACCAGTCCCTAATGGCAGACATAAAACCTTGTATATAATTGGTGGTTATCGAATGAAAACACTACTACAGTTTTATACGATTTCTCAAAACTTCAGAAAATTCAGAATAATTCAAAAACCCTAAAGATCGCTTGATAGAAAAAGAAAATACTCATACCTATATCCGTGAAGAGATACAGTCGACTTGTGTTTTTATGAACTCGAATGTACTTAATTAGTTCGTAACATCGAAAGTTTTTAAATTTCAGAAGACGACGTTCAAAGACGTCATATTGTTCATATAACAAGAGAACTAGCTTGTAAAAACGTGCCGGTTCGTGAAATAGAACGGTGAGTAGATCCCCTGAACTGAAAAACAAAATTTAGTGCACGTGAATTATAGTCAACACTAACGAAATGATAGAACTGTGAAAATACCTTTTTTACTAGGGCAAAGAGCAATGCAGGCATGTGTGGTGCTTTCAGCGACTTTTTCGTTTCGGTTTTTAATAGAGAAGCTGATATTTTTTCGAAGTGTAAGTGTGTCATGGGATAATAAAGTCCTCAACGATATTCAAGTGGAAGATATGGAAGTCCTAAAACTTCTAAAAAATGTATGTACAAGCAAAACACCAGTACTAGATTATATTTATCCTATTGTCCGTAGGGAATGTGCTAATGAATTGTTGGGGCCAGTTGCACAGATTTACAGAAGTAGAATTGCTGAGGGTATCGTCCCAGAAGATTGGAAGCTCGCTAATGTGGTTCCTATATTTAAAAAGGGTAGTAGACAAACCGTGTCAAATTATCGTCAAATGAGTTTGATGAGCTCCTCTCGAAAATTTTGGAAATTATTACCAATAGGCAATTGGTGAAGTGGATAGACGAGATAACGCATTGTCGGAAAACCAGCATGGGTTCAGGCAGTGCCGTAACTACGCAGGTGGGACCGCACAGGGCCCACTTGAAAGGTGGAGCCCAGAATGGGTCTAAATGGGACACATGGGGCCTTAATGAATATTATTGCACAGGGCACAGGAATGGCTAGTTACGGCACTGTGTTCAGGAAGGGGAAGTCATGTGTAACCAACCTCCTGTGCTGGGATAAATCGAGAAGATATACACATTTAGATAAGACAGAAAATCTTTTTTTATGGGCAGTGCAAGACCCGTCATTTGGGGGGGGGGGGGGTTCGGGGGGATTGCCCTCCTGGTTTTAAAAAATACAATAGAAGTGTTTTACTTGGCGTTCTTTTTCGTGATAGTTATGTCGACATTAGTTATGGCAACTCATCAAACCGCAGTCACGATGCGGTAATCATATTTTTTCTCCAAAATTTGGCAGAAAAAACTGTATGTTTATATATGTGATTAGTCTCATCGCATGGAGCTAATCCAATACACACAGCTGCTATATATATTATATATATATATGTGTATCACACGTTGGCAATTAGAAAAGAAAAAGAATTTGGCTCCTTCCGGACCATCTTACATCAGCACATCGAACTTTGGCCAGGGATCTCCACCCACTTCGCGAAATGGCCGGCCAAAGTGCAAATCATTTCTGCAATTCGGACTTTAGCCAAAGCTCTTGGCCGCACTTCAAGGTTTGGCAATAACATATACACACATATATTGAGTATATGGTCTTTGCTCCCCCCTCCTCGGAAAAAGTAGAAAGGGACCGTTCAAGTATTACGTGAGCAGATTTTCAGCCACTTTCGACACCCCCCCCCCTCCGTCAGCAAAACTTTTCATCCCCCCCCCTTGTCAGCAGAATTTCTTTAGCTGTGCTCCCCCCTCCCCCTTAATGCATATTGCGATCGGAGACATACGCGGGGGCGAGGAGCATGAGGGATCTCGTAATTCCCCCATCCTTAGACGACCAAAAATTTATTTTTCAATGCAAAAAATATTTTTTTAAAAATTAAAATTTCGAAAGAAAATAGCTTTATATGTGCTATTATAATAAATTTCTGTCAATTTCTATGCTATTTGAAGGCTAAGAACTCAAAATTTCTTTTTTAAGAAATTCATTGCGGCCCACCCTCTAAGCCATATTATGCTAAACTCATGACCCGCAGACCAAATGTGGTCCGGCCCCGACGCACCAAAACTGAAAAAAAGTCCAATTAATCAGAAATATGAAAAAGAGCTTTTGAATTGATTATTGAAAAAACTGAAATTAATAAAACTGTACGAGACAAAAACTGAAATTTTAAAATGCATAAATCTCTTGCTGATTTAAATGAATTAGATGCATTTTTTTTAAAAATAATTACTCCACTCATCTCAATAATATTTATGTGAACACCAGATTAATAAAAGTTGTAGTAACTCATGGTCATGATTAAAGTTAATTGAGTCAAATAAAACTAATTTTAAAAAATCGCATTATATCTCTACCTGTGTTGAATCAATTTATGTTCAGAGGGAGAACAGATTATATTAGCGAGAGAAGACTTTTAGTCTTCTCTCGCTAACCCATTTATTTATTTCTATTTCACTCCTGCTCTAACTCGCAGCAGCATAATATTAAATTGATACACATACGAATGCAACCGTACAGTACTATTCAGTATACAAATAAGGACATGAATTGAAAAACAAACAATATTTGATTAAGAATAAAAGGCAATTGAAGGGTATACAGTAAAATGTAGGTTCAAGCTTTAGCCTGTGAAATAACTGAAAATAATAACCGGAAAAAAATTGTTTTTTAACTTAAAGAATCGAAATTTTTATATAGTAGTTCTTGGTTATTTTTTTTGTTTTTTTTTTCTTTAAATTTTTATGAAAACAAAGCTACCTCTTTTCTCTTGCAGCAAACCCTTCAATTCTTTATTTCCGAGGGCTTTACAGAGTTTCACCTTTTTAATAAATGTCGTACATCCAAAGGAATATAACTTGTGTTCCAACATTTACGAGCAACACTTTATTCACTCAGGCTTGAAAGGAATTACTGTATATGAACTACCGAGCGAATTGAAACTAAATATCAACAATTTAGATAAGTACCGAACATTTAATTTTACAATACTTTTTCGTGTTTTTACCATTCCGTGAAACTGATCGGAATTATTAATTTCTTATTAGATTCGTAGTTTAATTAAGAGATCTACACTGTAAATTCTACCTAAAAAATTCAAATTGCTGTTGAATAGTGCAGAGCAAAGTTAGCGAGAGGAGGAAATCATTCGCAAATGGAATGTCTCTCATTCAAAGTTTGCATTTATTTCAGTTACATCAATTCTAAATTAGTCTCAAGGGAGGTTTTATAATTGAGGGAAGATCGGAGGAAACCGGTGAAAACCTTTTTGTTTTACAATACTTTGTTCGTTGTGGAGAGGAAAAAACCATTTAGTTATTCTTAGAGAGAGAAAGCTTGAATGAAAAATTGCATCATTTTTCGCATTCTATAGCTCATTCCCTCTCTTCACTATGGTTTTCTTCTTCATTATAAACTCATTCTGCTTCTCTTCCCCTCCTCCTCCTTGAATTTTTTCTTATGTTTTCTTTTTTCATACGAGAAAACTAAAAAAAAAATCAAAAATTCTTAAGTGGTCGGAGCTCCTTTTGTTAAGTTTTTGCACTCATTGTGGATGAACTGCGATTAAGAAAGCTTCAGAGAACGAAATAAAGCATTAAAAAAAATCACAGCCATAGTTATTTCGCGAGACTAGTTTTCAGAAAAGTAGCAAATATTAATGGCAAGAAGTTTCATTTGAAATCCGTGGTAAAAAATAGAATTCAAATTCTAGCTTTTGCCACCTTCATAGAGAAGGAAAAAAATATATTATTTTGAATTTTAGATGTTATATTTTTACTGTGGTATATACAGTAGAAAGTTGGATTCTCTTTCTGTTGAAAGAATATTTTTTTTCGTACATTACTTTACCAATCTAAAGTTCTTAATTTTTTACGATACATAAAAAAGAGCTCTTTCTTGTTTCTAATATTTAAAGAGCAATGAGGCATAGCTTTCATGCTTCGAGTTCACACCTCACATTCAACGAATAATCACCGAAACGCACACTCGGGGTAGAAAAATAATCAAGGGTTCATTCGCAAGGAGCTCAAACATGAATATACATGTACCAACTCACGCATTTGTACAATTGGTCCAGGGTTTTTTTTTTTTTAATTATCATCCATGGATATGAACGTTCAGCAAAATTCATCATAAATCCTTGATTTGTTCGTTTTTTTTTTCATGTTTATATACAAAATAAAAATTAATCGAGGAGAACAATCGTGGTGAGTCATTAAGGAACAAGTTAATGGAGATTTGGAGCTCTCCTCATCCGTTTCATTGATGATGCAACCATGATGCAATTAATCTTGAATCTATCATAGTCACTTTTGGTATGAGAAATTCTGATATTCATTTTTTTTATCATAATTAAAGTTTTTCTGTTTTGACCTGTCTACACACAGACAGCCTCAACTACTCGTCATAAAATTATGAATTTTTAGGAAGAGTTTATTGTGAATAGATGGAGAGAGAATTTCTGAAGCCTCTTCAAAGACCAAGTTCTTCGCATAGCTTTCAATGCAGAATCACCATCTTCGCTTCATCCTCAAAACAAGTTTTTGTAAACTCAACGTCATAGGCCTACTCTTTAATGAAAAAATTAGAATATAAATGGTTCTATTTTAGATATTTAAATACGATGCTATGAAGCTTGAGTGTTCTTCGTCGTTTACAAAAAATTGACATATTCACTATGTGTAATTATCATCGAAAACACCCTCGAAGTAGACAAATGTGAGAACTGATTTTTTCAATCAAATTCTCATCCCTTCACTAATGCATTTCCAAAGTTTCATAACTTTCTGGTGAATAGTTATAGATATAGACAGCTCTGAATAGGTGAGCTTTAATTATGTAAACCCTGTGTATCAGTGGTTAGGAAAATATTGTCGCCCGTGGCTCTTTTGCCCTATTCATGGTTCATATGCGGCTCCCAAAAATAGTTTAGTAGATACTGTCAATTCAGAAAAGAACCTTTCAAAGCATAAATAATATCTCCGGCTCACCGCGACGCCCCTGACAAAGAACAAATGACTAGGAGCCGCGGTGCACACTTTGCGAAACATTACGGTATATTATTGTTACGATTATGTGATACAATGTGATTAGTACGAGTTTGTCGAACTTCTTAACCTTAGAACAATTGGTGCAATTAGAATAATGGAACAAGTCGAGATACCACTACACGCATATTTCGGGAACATGTTGTCGGGTGGGGCAATATACTCTACTGCAGCGGTTCTCAATCGGTGCTCCGTGTGCACTTACCAGGGGCTCCGCGATGACTCGAGGAAAATAAACTAAATCAGTAAATTTGATAGATAAATTTAAAAAAAAGAGGTCTACAGGAGTCCGCAATAAAAATTATATACAAAAAGGGCTCCTCGAGTCAAACAGGGCTCCGCCATAGAAATTCTATACTAAAAAGGGCTCCGAGAGTCAAAAAAGGTTGAGAACCGCTGCTCTATTGTAATGTAATAAATATGTAGAGGAACATGTATCACATTCGTATGTCCAATATTCTACTTCTTCGTGCTACCCGTAAGTACTGGCGGAAATAAGTTTAAAATTAGTTCATGCTTAGCCATTGATCCTAAGATTTTATGCATGGGCATGAAGCATGAACATCATCGGCTTAAAAGATTGTGATTCCTCTTTGTGCATTATGAGTTTTTCATTTTATACAGCAAACCTCTACAGTGTCAGGAGTAATGTGAAATAAAGTAGCCTACTTCTTCTTTTATAAGTTGGAAAAATATCAGTGAGAATAAATCACATAAATTTATGTGACAATATTAATAGAAAACAGTTTACACAACATAAGCAAAATTCATCCGAAGTACAAACCCAGTCACACCCAAGGAGAACAGCGTTCGTACGATCAGATTGCGTGTCTTGGCAATGCAGCCAAATTTCTTTTCCATTCGGAACTCAATCATCGTCGTTGAAGAGTCGCCAAATAGCGGCTAAAAATAAAGGAAATGCAATTGCTGATTGGCCCCCCCGTGCATTAGCAGCCTGTCTTTTGTGGTAGCAACAGAAGTCCGGGGTCTTCACTGTGCCCTGCTGTTGAAGGCTGACCATTAATCTCGTTGACAGGGCGTTTCCCGACGCCAAATGAAGGTGACGTCTGCTCTGAGAATATGTATGTGTCTATACCATACTCTCTCACTTCCTCAAGCTCCCTTTGCCCACCATCATTATTCATTTGATTTATGCTTAAAGACGCTGAGCTGACACATACGTTTTCGTCAATCCCCCACGTGACTCCAGCAACATTTTTCATCGTGATGCTTGCTTGATGCCTGTCTTCTGTCGGTATGGTTCCTGGTCACTTAGCACCACAAATGAGGAAGAGAGAGAGAGAGATGTTCTTTCGGGCATATCTCACGCTTCAGTCATTACTATACTTTTGCTGTAGAAAAAGATGAAAACTGAAACTATAAACGTTAATTCTCATTTATTTTTCTTTGGGGACCAAAGAACAATTACTTTATAGTGTGCCCGGAGAATATATTTTTTTATAAGTGTTAGCCATTGTGTGTTGTTACGTAAATAGAAATAGTAGGGTTGGCATTGAAGAAAAATTATATTTATTATATCATAATAGAACAGAAACAAATTTACGTCACTTCTGTCCTATCACGGTCATTATATGCGTTCAAATGAAATTAAATATAAAGCGGAGTATGAACGGTTAAAGTGAAATCGCTGTACATTGCATGTGATACTTAACATTAAATTTGGTAAAATATAAATTTTAATATTGCACATTAGATTCGTCTGTCTTTTCATCTACTTTCTGTAAATACTGTATAAGTACTGTAATTAATCACATGAAATTATCTCTTTGTTCTTTAGAAGACATTTGCGGAAGTCAATTAATCATGTTACGTATTTACCTTGTTATGCGAGGATCATTTAATTTAAAATACTAAGAGTATCAAAATCAATTTCTAGAAAAATCCAGTTAATCTTCGTTTAAACTTTTATTTGAAGCTTTTATATTATGTAAATTTCATCCACGAAATAGCTCTATTCTTTTTCTGCAATGTTCAATAGAAATTATTTTCCTATCCTCGATTTATCCCACACGGAAACGATCTTAATTCTTTTTAGCCTGGGTTCTACAAAAATGCGTAGTAAAATTGGAGTTGCTGCTGCTTCTTCTGTCCTTATCACTAGTTGGAGCACATCTGCTCGAATTCCACCCCGACTCACCTCAGTATCACAAGCCATTTGTGCCCAAAAGTGAAAAACGTAAGCTTAATAAAAAAAAATAAAAAGAGAAGAAAGAGAGAGAAATGATATTAATAAGCCCAAACTGCTAGTAACGACAGCCAAGGGAATCAACTGAGAAGAAGGTTTATAACCTGAGAAGCAGATGATATTGCTGAAGTTGATTAGAAGGGAGGGAACACAAGGAGGAATTTCACAGTCATCGGAGAGCTATCTTTGAGACGATGATGACATTTGTAATCTTCGCTTCCTAATGCGGCGACTAATGAGGCTAAAAATTTAACTAGACTCATAATAATGCGTCACGGTTTACCGACGCTATGAAACCTTTTCTATCTCTCTCTCTCTCTCTCTCTTGCTATTTCCATCGGTACTGTTTTAATAGGATGCTGTTGCCCTCTTCCCAATATCCGCAATATTCCTTCTTGACCCATAGAGATAATTTGCCTCTGGTTAAATTAACTAGTGAATTTCAAAGTTCCAAAATGAAATTTTAAAATTGTGGCAGCTTAAAAGTGCGAGCGCGTAATATAAGTTGAAATACTTGTCTCGAGAAGTGACTCACTTGCTCATTAGGTACTACTTAATAGCAGAACAGATTAAACAAAGTTGTGAACACTTCTACCAAAGAATGACATCCTCAGGCATAGAGAGAAAGAGAGAGAAATTGCCAAGTCCTTTTCGAATTTATTTACAGCGGAAGCAATTCATTTCGGACGTGTAGTATACTGACACGTGTTTATTCCTATTGATCAGGAATTCATAAAATATCAATTTAAATTCTACTCGGAATTTCACATATTCTGTTCAATTTTATGGGATGCGCGTTCGCGTTAAGTTGTTGAAATGAGGAGATTTTAAAATTCTAATTTTTAGAATTTAGAACATAATCGTCGTGTCGCTCCGTATTACGTGGAATAACGAAGGGAGAAATGAATATTCGCTTTAGCTAGGGGCTATAATAGTCTGCAAGAGTGACCTATAAAAGTTACATTCATATTTAAAGATCCGAAAGAAAATGTAAAATGTAAAATATTGCCACGTTATATAGAGTCACACTTATGAAATATACCATATAATATTCATCTACGTATAACTCAAAACATTACTCGGAATGAAATATTTTCCACAATCCATCTCTTTGCTCGGGATACGTAAAAATAAAACTCGCACTACAACAAAGTTTGTTGTGAAAGCAACTTTGGTAGTAATCAAAGTTCATACTAGCGATGATTGTGTTACAAATATTCATGCAGATTATTGATCAAAACAAGCTAAGCCCCGAACACAATATACTATAATATATTCTCATATCGATTTTGTAAAACGCAGATAAACAAATAAATGATGAAGCTTCGTCGAATGTTAGTTTGAGCAGAGTTCTTCGGTTCTTGGTACGTTTGTAATCATCGTGGCATTCATTCTTCGAGAGAGAGAGATAGAGAAAGCTTGTGACCTATTAAGGTTTCGTGTGGAGGTGTCATTTTTCAACAGCAGTGTCGTCCATCTCTCGTAGCTCTGCTCCAGCTTTCTACAATTAACTGATGACCACGGTGATCGTTCTGGGTTCTTGGCCCGCCCTCTACTTTACCCTCATCAGAGGTACACTAATCGCGAAAATGGCACGCACAAGCTCGCTAGATATTTCGGGGAAAATGCTGTCATAAGTAATCCGTAAACTGCAGATCTTTTTAAAATACAGGGTGATCCAGAAGTCTTGATCTGTTTTGAAAAAATATTTAACAAAGACTGTTAAAGAGAGATAGAGACAAACGACTTAAAGAATTTGAAATAAAAAAAAGGTTTCAAAGTTTTTCTTTCATTTCCTTTTTTTCACAATTTCTACATGCGCACCTATAGTGACGCAGAGGATGTCAAGCCTATATAGCGCTTCTTCCCATGTCATTTTTAATGCGGGTGTTACAAAGAATGGAAGTGAAATAGATGGAATTAAAAAAAATGTGAAATCTTCTGAAAAGAGAAGGCAGGCTTTCACGGCCCGAGTTTATAATAAAGTCCATACCTTTTAGGCTGTTATGCCATATTCCAGGCTTCTTTGAAGCAAACGTTTCGTCCACTACTGCGGTGGAAGTTTCCGGGCAGTTTCCGACAAGCAAGAAGACTATGACATCCAAGGAGGTCATTTTGTAACTTGTTTTTTTTATTTCCTATCTATTTTATTTCCATTTTTTGTAACACTTATGTTACAAATAACATGGCAAGAAATGCTATATAGGCTTGACATCCTACGCGTCACTGAAGGTGTCTGCGTGCGCATGCGAAATTTTGCAGTAAATGAAAAAAAAAAAATTAAACCTCGTTTTCAAATTCTTGAAGCCGTTAGTCTCTATTTTAAACAGCTTTTTTATATACAGTGGATCCCATCTATAACGTTTTTCAAAAAACCGTCATGAAAAAACGTTGTAAGCGTTAAAACGCTTTAAAAGAGAAATCTTAATAAGAATTTCTCTAAGGGTTGAGACCACGAAAATGAATCGTACCAAGTGGGGAAAATGTTATAAGCGGGTTCAACTGCATAAATTTCTTTTGTAAACAGGTCAGGACTTCTGAACCACCCTGTATTTCTATATAGAGGGATCTATACCTTCCATCTCCTTTGAAAAAATAGTAATCGTGTTAAATAAATCCAAGCAAAATCACTGCGATCAATCTAGCGCTGAAGAAAATTAACGAAAACTAATCCAAAATGCTCATTCTGGCATATTTAGAACAGGTCCTCATTTAAATACAACCGTGATTACATTGAAATAATTAACCACACCACAATAGCATTACTTGTTAATCAAGCCTTGTCATTTGCGGGTTATATACTATAGTGATGAAAAAAATGTTAAGGCCACAGCACATTAAAAAAAAAAGCTCATAGAATTTTCAGAACTTTCTGCGGAGGCGAATCTGATGAGATGCAATGTCTGAAAAAAAAAATTATTCGCAATATATTTTCAGTAAATGTTTTTTTTATTATTGTTGTAATTGAGCTGGAAAAAAAGGTTAGTCTTCTCTCGCATACTTAACGTTATTTGCATATGGCCGTGCATAAGCGTCATTTCTGGACATCGTCAACAAAAATCAAATAGTCTTGGATTTGGAGTATATAAATATGAGTATTCTACGTCATTACACAGTGAAACCTCGCTGCAACGATACTCGATATATCAATATAAATTTCTCTACTACGATATTTTTCAAATATTATTTGGAATTACCTATGGTCTAATGATAAACTCCTATCGTTTAAACGATATCCTTCACGATAAATCTCTCTATAACGATATTTTTCGAGGAAATTTTGAAATTGCTACAGTGATCCGCGAATGTGCTGTGGGTCGCTTAGGTGATAAATTTTCTGCCACTTACGTGACCTGTAAATATCCCGCATGTCTCTTGCTTAAGTGATCTGGAGATATGCTGCGGGTGACTTAAGTCATCTCTAAATGTGCCACGGGTCACTTAAATGATCTGTAAATGTACCGCGCATCACTAAAGTGATGTAGAATTTCACAGCGGGTCACTTAAATTATGTAGAACTGCACAGCGGGTCACTTAAATTATGTAGAAATGCACAGCGGGTCACTTAAATTATGTATAACTGCACAGCGGGTCACTTAATTGATCTGCAAATGAGCCGCTTAGCTCCTTTTCACAAAATCAGCATTTTATTTCGCGTGCCACATGATATTACTCCGATGGCCACATTAGGCCCGCGGGCCATGAATTCAGCATGTGTGCATTTACGGCAACGTTACATACGTATGCTTGAGATCTGCTCCCGAGTGGTAAGATGCTCGCGTTCCCCATGAAGCTTACCGTCAAGGTCCACGGGTTCGAATCCGGGGAAGAACATAAGAAACGAGTTTTTTATCTACCGAGCCTGGGACGACCACGATAGATGGCGCCTTCATTTCCTATCCAACCCTGCCTGTTGGAGATTGTCGTATGGCGATATATGAGCGGAGTTGGTGTGCGGTAAAAAGTAGTAGCTTGAAATCTGCATTTAATCGTAATTCTTGTATGCAATTTTTACAGGATATTAAATTGAAGAATTGATTATATCAAGTGCTCGCGAGCACAAAATCTGGTATGAGCATTGAGTACTTTTGGTACTTCAGAGAATACCATGGTGCTCGCGAGCAACAGGTTGAAGATAACAGGGACTGCGATAACCCCTCTACAATGATATTTTTTTCTTGCCCCACACAGTATCATTATTTCGAGGTATCAATGTACTTTACTATGCTGATAAATTTTTGAGATAATATTATTGGTCATCAAGCAAGAAAATGTATATTCTGTGGCGCTACTAGCAATACATATCTCTTCCAACGTCCTCTTGCAGGATTTTCTTTTCTGGGATTCGCGCCATCACAGCGACATGCAGAAGTGTTACTCAGGTGCTGTCAGTTGGTTCGCTGTTGAGTGACAAGCCAGTGACGCCTCACGGATCGAGTCGTATCCCGAAAAATCTGCATTTCCGCGCATCAGACGACCCGTCCTTCCAGCACCTTATGTGTTTTTTATTATTGTATTTTCCTTTTTTTTTTATTTTTCGCTTTCCTCCCACATCACTACAACGGGGGAAAACCTTGTTAAATATCAGATGTGTCAGAAGAGAGGACTCAAAAAACTGGATAGATATGTCGAGCTGACATTACTATGAAAGCGAAATGCATCCTATAGACCGAGAATATATGTAAGGACTGACACACTGGTAGGGCGCATTTTATGCGCAGCAGCCTATACGATGTGACGACTTACTGTATATCTCTTGTTAATACCGTCTTGAATTTTTTCTCGTGTGGCCTGAAGGGATCTGAACTAGTGCTCCAAGAGATTTCCAGCGAAAAACTGTCGTGTTGTCTGACATATGCATCTAATACTTGCACATAGCGTGTGATTTTTTGCGAGTTGCAGGTTCGACAGGCAACCTATACCCAACCACCTTCTAGCGAAATTCTTGTCTGCGTCTTGTCACTAGATAAATAACCACGAAAGTCTACAACATTATACAAAAAGAAAGTATCTTGGAGTAACTGTGTCTCATCCCAAACCAAGACGGAAATTAAATTCATTCGAGTCATTACAAATACAAATGCAAAGGCCACAAAAGGCAAAAAAACCCAACGAGGTAGCTGAAAAAAGATGCCTATAAAAAATATGGTTATCAAAATATCTAAAATACAGCAACCCAAAAAAGAAATAATACTAGTAATTATGAGAAAATATAATTGAAATAAAAATATTTATATCGATATAATATAATCGGTTGTCTGTGTGTATGTTCTCCATCCAAATCTACAATTCTAGACAGCCAAATTTTGCATATACAATAAACAGAACCCATATTTGAATAATACGCTACTTTGAAAGTTCGTCAGAGTTTGGCAAATGCCGGAAATGGGCAGAAAACTGTCGGGCAACAATGACTCATAAGCCTCAAAAATGACTTTTGGAATGTTTAATTTGGTTGCCGTGGTTCCCAACAAAGCATTTTAGAAATGTTTATTTCTTCACAATTGTTTGTCACTTCTTCAATGCTTCCAGCATATTGAGAAAACCCGGTATTTTTGCTGATGTATTATAATATATATAAATGTAATTAAAATTAGCTCAATACTAATAATTACGAACTACATAGTTCTGAGAATCTTTCCAAATCTGTCAAGTTAAACTCCCTCTTCAATTTTCAGAAATTCTATATGATCTACAAATTAAATAACAAGAAAAGGAATGAAAACAAACATTTTCGCCAACTTTGATTTTTGAATGGTCTTTGTAAAAAGGACTATTTTCTGATTTTTTTAACAAAAATAGAAGCGTATAGTTATGCGTCAGAAATCAACTCTACAACAAAAAACTAAAAAATACTTTATACGTCATAACGCATCTGAAGCCAATTTCAAAAAAATACATTGAATTCTCTTGATAAACATGCTCACATAAAAAGAACAAATAAATAAATTGTGTAATTTTTTTGGTATGTGAAAATAAGAACGATTTAAACATCTTATCTCTTAAAATTATATTTAAAGAAATGAATGACATAAATAAAGAGATGGAAGACGATTGTGAGTAATACCACTGAGTCGCAACATATGTATGTGTGAGTGTACAAGAATAATAATGTAATACCTCATGAAGATGTAAGAAATAAGAAAAATCGAGGGAGAAAAAAGCATCTCTTGGCCTTGGTTTGGAAAATTACCTCCTGTCTGATTCACCACTTCTTGAAAGCGAGAAACTGATCAATTCCAAACGACATCAATTTTCGTACAGTCAAAAAAAAATCAACAGAGAGTATAAGAAAAGAGGGTTTTTATTATTATTATTATTATTTTGACTGTCACGCTAACGTCCTGTTCATTTCTTTTCTAGTGTGTGTTGTTTTTTGTTTCATTCTTATTCTCTTTGTCTATCCCAGTTGAGTTTCTTGGGAATACGAGAAGCAGATCTTGACGTTTCCATCTCCCAACTTACATTATAAACATGTCATTTAACATTAGATACATGTAACTTCTTATTGCGGCTCTGTTTTACCCCGGCAGTGTCCACACAGTCAGCTTTTCAACGCTTCATTCAAAATTCATGACAGCAGGCGCCTCCATTATTAAAAATGCACGCCTACAGTTACCCGTGCATTTTATCGCTTTGCGCTTCGGCCTACACCAAATGTTGGCGGCGCTGTGATATTATTCCGCTGTCATGTTGGCTTGCGAAACATAATAATATTTGAATGTTGACAAAATATGTCCCTTTCCTCTCTCTCTTTCCTTCTGGAGAACAAATTTATAACACTACAATAGTACTTGATCTTTCTTTTTAAAAATTTTAAACCATAATTTTCATGCCTAAACAGGATTTTTTATGCGTTGATAAAAAATGTATTTGTTTCAAAGTATTGTAGATTACATATGGAATATATAATATCACAATGTGTAAATATCTAAACAATATTATTTATTTATTTTAATAACACTTTATTATAGCAACTGCAGATTCAATCGAGCACAATTTTTGCAGTAGATTAATGAAAATTTACCCGTACATCATATTTTGCACTATAGTTTTCCTAATGTAAAGGGTTTTCTTTTCTATCTACGATCAGTTATATACCCAGTGAATAAACAAATATTATGATTTAAAACTACATGAATTTTCCCAGCAATAAATGTTTATACCATAGGTAGCAATAAAATATTTTGGGAAATAATTAGTCGACTTTGTCTTAGAAGAGAATGATATTTTCACCCACTTCCAGACGATACATTATTATTAATCTATGCATCTATATCATCTGAGTTTATATTGTGAATCATTTATACCATTTTTCAGATTT
The DNA here is from genome assembly GCF_987345545.1 of Pholcus phalangioides. Classification (NCBI taxonomy): domain Eukaryota; kingdom Metazoa; phylum Arthropoda; class Arachnida; order Araneae; family Pholcidae; genus Pholcus; species Pholcus phalangioides. The sequence goes on from NW_028301604.1 coordinate 58,628,238, forward strand.
AATCTCTTATAGGCATATAACCAGAAAATAAAGTGCACAACAAAAATGTATATTTGTATTTTTTTATTAAAATGGTTGTTTAAAATGGAAACAATGGTTTCAAAAAATATAATTGGAAAATTGATAAAAACCACCAAATTAAGGATTAAAACGTGCAATCTGATCAAATTTAAGAATATTTTTGTAGAAAAACAGAAATTAAGTTTGAAGAATATATATGACACATAGTTTTTTATACTTCATTTTAATATATGTTATGGAAAAATCATTTCTATAAAATTGAAATAAAATTTGACCAAATAGACTATGGTAGATACAGGCAATTGATACCTCAATATTTTCTATCCTGGATAAGAACAGGAAATCGAGACTGAATTATCTCAAACCTTTTAATATGGCTAGTATTTAAATAGCTAGAAAAAATAGTTGCTTAGATATGAAAAATTATAAACAGAAGATTGCTCTCTTACCAACTGTTTTCAACAAATCCATCATATCTCGTCTCATAAGGAAATGTGTATAAACCATTATACTTGAGGGGAAAATAACAACTAGATATCTTTTGATAAATATCTGCAAAACCAATTAGCCGTTCGCAGTTACTACAAGTATTCATGGTCGCGATTGTTTGGAACTTCTTATGATAACGCTTGACCTTATGTTGAAGATTTTAAACAGAAAAATGTTTTCCAATCATTAACACAGAAGTTGAAGTATTAAATTGCGAACTCAATAGAAACTTATTTGGTGGGGAGGGAGTACTTGCAGAGAGACGTTCCTTTTCCAAAGTTCAAACAGAAAATAAAAGCATAAAATGGACATGGAATACAGTCGAAACTCAGTTCGAACGACCTTGGTTATTACGACACAAACGAAATGCAACAACCTCAGATATATCGTTACATTTTTCATCATACAACTCCACTAATGTAGTTATTTTTTCGAAAGAACGCGTGGAATTTGAGCTCAACACATTGATGAAATACTCTATTTCACTGCTTTTTCTACTAATAACCCATGACAATGGAAACAAAATTCGTTGAAGGTCCATCAATAATTTTTCAGGCTTCTTCTATCGTTAATGAGTAATGTGCCTAGAAGCTGTAGATCTCAATCAATATGTTTATTTTCTCTTTTTTAGTACTCATAACAAACTAAGTATTCCTCCTGTAATCGAGATACTCGACTCCAAGCATTCATCATCTCCTAAGAATCTTCGTCTTCTATTTGAAGGGATTTTTGGAATTCACTTGCCAGCATACTTCAAGGAGTACCGTAATCTGGGGCTACTTTGCACTAACCCTGGAAAAATATTCAACGTTGCCTAGCAGCTATTCTAATGAAAATTTCCAACTAGTGTTGATTTTGCCTGGACTGGAGACCTTATCGGTCCATTAATGTATTCGAGGTGGTCAACTAATGTATTCGAGTTGGTCAAATAATGTATTCGAGTTGGTCAACTAATGTATTCGAGTTGGTCAACTAATGTATTCGAGTTGGTCAACTAATGCATTCGAGTTGGTCAACTAATGTATTCGAGTTGGTCAACTAATGTATTCGAGTTGGTCAACTAATGTATTCGAGGGGGTCCACCATTTTGGATATCGTTTGCTACACGTATCTGTGCTGCTTGGTTTCAGAATCTAGAGTTTACAAAACTTGCGTTCAAAAAACGACTTGATTAGAAATTAAATACTGCTTATTTATTTATACGAAAAAACTAATTGTCGTTTGAATCATACCTATAAACTCGTAGGGAACTGATTATTTATCATTATATAATCAACAGTAATTTGATGGTTACGTTCTGAGCGAAACTTGGGCTACTTTTCACCACCTACAAAATCGAATAAAAGCAACCCCAAAGTGTAGTTTTTACTTCGTTTTAGGCTTAATTCAGCTCGCGCTATTGATATTAATAATCGAATTTATGTCTCTTGTTTTTTGATAAAATAATACCAAATTTCATTGATATTAGTTTTTTTTAGTTTAAATGAAATGACTTGCACTTTTGTGAATTTTGATCATTTTTTCCATTCGAGACAAAAATAATTCATTTCCTCTCCATTTCCCGCAGCACCATATTGTAACACAATAGATTTCGAGTGATTCGTCAGTGCTCCAACATATTGTCTTGGTAGAAAAAATCATTATATTACGTGGTGCAAGGTAACCCGCTCATATGGGTTACTTTGCACCATTAAAAAGAAATCATAAAAATTAAAAAAAAACGTGATGGCTTTTTATGGCAACACACCTGTTTTCGCATATTGTCTTAGAATATATAAACATGATTTTCACAAATCATTTCACATACTTGCTATGCCTAGAATGATTTTTTCGTAATAAACTCTCAAAAACGGTACAAAGCATCCCCGTGTTACAGTACATTAGAATTTAAAAAATCTCATGCCTGTCATTTTCATCATTTATTGATTTCTAATTGTGTTTTTGTATACCAGTATTTTTCATGGCGACTGATATTGCTTCTTTAACTGCGTTTATATGGACAGGCGGAGGGCAGTAGAAGGTGGTAATACAATATAAGATCTTCTGTTATTAAGGAGACACTGTTAAATTCTTTTGGGACACTGTGGTTGACCTATGTGATCTCACCGGCAGATGATGGTCAGCTTTGTGTTTTTCTGCATTATGTTTATACTAGGGCGAAACAGTCTTCACACTTGAATACAGTCCTCTAAGATCTTTCCAAAAAATAAATCTACTGTAATCAGAGAAAAATTCCCCTTAAATAGGTATCATGTATTGAATTTTTTTCCATCCAATCGCTGTCGTAAGCTTTTTGCCAACACCAGTCGATTTTATTCACATCTTGATTAAAAAGAGCCGAGTTCTGTAAATAGAATGCAAATGAGTACGGCAATACGAAACAACTCCACACAAATGGATACAAGGGGGTGGGGGGCTGAAAACCAGTCACTGTAGTAACAAGCTCCATCATTAACCGAGACAAATAATTCACATTTAGTTCAACAGAATTCCTTCTGAAGGGAAGTTATTCTGTTAATTCGTTTTCCTTCTCCTCAGTTAAATTACATTCGTTTTCATTATATGCTACTCTTAAATAGCCTTGAAATTAACGTTAAAGGATGAAAACGAAATAAAAACAATTCGGTAAGAAAAAAAAATTGTAATAAAAACAGCAAAAAATGGGACTCGAAAGGAAAAAAACAGGAAGAATCTCTCATAAGTTAATTTTCACCGTTAAAAGCTGAGTCGTTTTTTTTTGTTTTTTTTTTTTTTTGTTTCTATTTTTATTATTTGCTTTTCAACATTTTTTTTTCAGAAAAGGAGAAATTTCGAGAGGAGAGAAATAAAAAAAAAAGCAAACTCTCTCAAGTTAAGAAGAGAAGGCTCGATTCCCCCTTTCTCTACCGAACCGTCTTCTTGTGCAATTTACGAATTAAGAAAGGAATCTGACGCAGTAATTGACTTGTTGTTAATTTGCGCGATTAACCCCACGTTGTCAGTTTGTTGCAGGAAATTAACCTCTCTTGTTTAGCTTGAGCCTTGTCAACACTGACAAGAGCATAAGGGAGTTAGTTGTTGTTTCATGTGGGGGGTAGAGAGAGAGACTGAAAACGCTTTTTCCGTGTCTCTACTGAATGCTTCGAAGATTAATAGAAGAACCATAGGGAAATACACACACTCAATGACGATGAGAAAACAGCTCTTAAAACATCAAATTAATGAATGTGCCTCTCAAATTATCAGTCCAGACAATATTTTGTTCAGAATTGGTCTCTGTAATTTACGGACTTTACCCATTTAGCACTGTTTATTCATTTCGCATAAGAACAATTTATCGCTAATTTCAAAGTTATGAAATGACAGGCTCTTCGAAAGTCTTATGTAAAAGATAAATTCTTTTTCCCTCTTCTCTCTCTCCAACGCAAAAGAGCACCGTAGAGAAAAAACACCTGAATACCGAAAAAAAAAGACTTCAAAGAAGAATTATTTTCCTCACATGACCATCATTTTATACATTATTTTTTCACGTATTTGTTTTAAACTTTTTTTAGTCGCTACATCTAGGGAAATCTTTAAATCACGGTTGGGATGAAAATAGATATACGCACAAAAGAGACTTAATTCGACTGTACTATGTGGTTTTATTTGAATTCAATGTAGTTGGAAAAAGGGCAACATATTTCATTGATAGTCATTGGTGATCATGTAGTTAACGCACTGATCTCCAGAGCGCCTTTATGGCACGGCCCCACTAGTCCCCATGCTTCAAGGAGGCACCACACTCGAGATAATAGAAATGGAAAGAAATTTTTATAAGTTAATATTTTTGTGCAATAAAAAAATAGCTGATCTTCGACAATGAAAGTTTTCATGTAGATCTAAATAATACAAAGTATTACAGAAATACAGTCCACAACGACCGTTAAATAACAATGTCCTTTACCATAAGACATAAATGTTTCACTTTCCGTTCCACGTTGTTTGTCTCATTCAATATAACTATCATGAAAGAGCATTCAATCCAATGCAACCAGAGACGCTCTTACGGGTGTGCGATAGGTGTGGTCGCACCAGGCCCAACTTTTTGGGTGTACCCGCAATTACAGTAGCAATAATTCTTTTCAGGAATTCTGTATTTTCATCTAGAAAGAAAGATTCTGGAATTTTATGAACTTTCATTTTTTGAGAGAATTCTGATTTTGCTTCATTTATTCTGGAATTATTTCTTCATTTATTCTGGAATTATTTCTTCATTTATTCTGGAATTATTTCTTCATTTATTCTGGAATTATTTCTTCATTTATTCTGGAATTATTTCTTCATTTATTCTGAATCTGTATTCTCGAATTCGAAAAACGGAGGAAATTTGGAACCTCCGTTTTTTGAATTCGAATACCTTTGTGAATATTGCACTTAGAAACATGGAATTTTTCTTGTTGGCATCAGGAGAGACAGGGTAACAACTTTCTAATTGGCAATTAGAGCACGGAGGGACCATGTGAAAGTTTAGATATTTTATTTTGTGACGCCCTGTATTTTCACTCCCAAAACTGGTACAGGGTAATTTTTGAACGCCTGTTGAGCATTTTTTAAATTAGTATCAATCCGCTGCGACGGACGGTTGATGAGATAAAGGCCGTGATAACACTTACATAACACCCTGTATAAAGAAACGAACAAAATCTCACCGTTTAATGTCACATTTGATATTGCAGAATTTAGTACTCAAGTGCATGCATACAGTTAATTTTTACAATTTTATTGTTATTTTCTCACCCGATGCATTTTCATTGCAACTGCTCACATTATAACAAAATGAGGGTAATATAATGTTTTATTCCTACCAAATAAGAATTATCTTCAGAAATTAGTTTTTTTTTCTAACTTTCGTTATAATAACCCTTCCTCCCCCCCTCCAATATAACGTTAGTTTTCTGTAGAACGATGGGACGACGTCGATAACAAGGCTTGCCCTCATCATTTTCGTATGGTTCCCCCGTCTAATAAAAGCGGTCCTGTACACGTCTTCAATTCGAATCCAAGCTGGGCTGAGAATATTAAAAAAAATTGATTTATAGCTGTATATCAGTGTTTCCCAAAGTGGGCAATATCACCCCCGGGAACGAAGGAATGGTCCAAGGGGGTGCTAGAAGCTTTAGGTTTAGTATAGAATCCTATGGGTTGGTGTGACTTCGGGCGATGAGAAGAAAAAAAAAATAGAAAATGAGGGATGGACCATAAGTTCGCAAAAGTGCGCGTTAGTCTCAAAACACGAAGAAATAATGATAATGATAAGAGAAATTAAAATGAAAAATTCATTATTTCATAGTTTTTCGTATTTCTAAATAATAATCAGCCACCGTTCGCTGGAGCTTTCAAATTAGTGACCTGTATATTATTTAACATCAAAGATTAATCAGATTTATTTTTCCAAAGAAATTTCGTGCGTTCAGTATAAAAATGCAGCTGTTCGTGTAGGTAGCGTAATATACTGCCAAACACCTATCTATCTATGGGTCTGCAAATACTTTAATCGTAAACAGAACAAAAAAAAATTAATATATAATCAAGTGCAACATCATAAATGTAATCCGATTCATTCTCCTCACTCAAGCTGCTGAAATATTATTAAAGTAAATGTTTTTAGGAAAGCGGCCAAAATTTCTTGGGAAAAAAAAAAGCACAAATCACTTCGCTCATCTACTTGTGCATAATACGGCTGAGAAAATAAATACGAATAAATTGAGAAACCATTTTCTGTGAAGAATTTTCTCCTAAAAGAAAGAAATGAGAGGGAGGAAAAAAACGAACGTGCTTGATGCAAGCGTTGCTAAAAATCTGGAATTTTATCTGCAAAATAAGAAATCCGTTTAGGATTTAATGAATTACTGGAGGAAATCGGATTTTTGCAACGCTTCCTCTGCTCCACCTTTGCAGCAGGTAAATCATTCTTGTGGGTTGCTTGCGATAATGAGAGAGAAAGTTTTAATACGCATCCAAAGCTCCCAACTCATCAAATGTTTTCCACGATTCATTTCAGAAACAGCCTTGATTGATTTTTCTCTCTATTTTTCCTTCGTTTTACCCCATTTTACTCGTTATTTTTTTGCTATTTCGCAATACATAAATGGATGAGGAAAAAAAAACCTATACGTTCAAAAACAATCACAGATTTATAATGTGGAATATTTTTAAAATGTTCTGATAAACACCTCTGCAGATGTAGCGGGGATCACTGTAAATTTCTTTAGCCTAAATAACGCGCGATGCATAATTCAACAGATTCTTCCGTTATTGAACAAAAACACTTATTCGAAAAGTATGTTATAACGTCAACCATATTTGTTTATGAGTATGCTCATCCGTGTGTATTTATATACATATGTTTTACTTGCATTTTAATCTAACGAATAAGTCGACTATAAGCTCTGTTAGTATGAGATAAAATAACCAAAGTTGTTGAAGTTACACAATTTTGTAAGCCGAAGGTGTTCAGGTTCAACAAGCTAATACAATTTCGAATTTTCTTCAATCTTAGAAAAACTTTCCACAATTCTAATATTATGATGCACCATGCACGAAGTTGTGCCATTCGTTCTTTCTGAGAGTATGCGTCAACGGTTAGTGTACCACCTTTCATCTAGTCAGGAATCGAATACCGATTCGAGTTTCAGTCTCTTTAGATAGTATTTAAGGCCGGTATTACACTATAAAAGTTTGATAAAATCCCTTTTATAAAACTTGAAAAATCTAACCAATAAGGTTATTGGTTACGTTCTAGAAAATGCAGTCGTTGACCTTATTGGCTGCATTTTTCAAGTTTTATAATAGGACTTTTATCAAACTTTTATAGTGTAATACCGGCCTAAGATCAACACATAAAATAAGATTTACATTGTAAAATCCGATCTAAATAGTTTCAAAGAATGAGGCGGCACTGTTTGTTCTTTAACTAAGTTTAGTTCCAAAGACTGTTGTGTGTGTGGGCAAAATAGATAAACTTTCAGGTCGCAAGCATAATTTCGATAGGATATGAATCAAAAACCATATTAAGACACTGCTACACCGCACCGAGCCACTCAAAGAGTGAGGTATAGCTGAGGTGATTTTGACTAATTTTTGCGACAGGTTTTTGCGTGACGCAGCATCGCGTAGCGTGCCAGATCTCGACCCGGCTTTAGAGACTGAAGAAATGTTAGAATAAGACGATAATAAGTAAATACGAACAGAAAAATGCGATTATGAAATCATCTAAATTCTTAACACTTTTCAAACATCAAAATGATTAATAAATACAAATACAAAGGCCACAACAGACAAAATATTCTACGAAGGATAATGTAGTAGCTTTTCTCAAGTGGAGTAATTTTACAATTGTCTTTTCATTATCTCTTACATTCAACATGTTTTTCCCCTTGAAATCAGATTACAAATATTTTATAGAGCTAAAAAATAATTTTTGTGATACTTTTTTACACGCGTATTCTTTATTTTTTATTTCGTTAAACTGTATATTTCTTTTCCTGGTAAATACAGTCAGCTATATAAGAAACGTTACTTGGACAGATATAAAAATAGACCAGGTATATTCCCAACTAATAGTGAATAAAAACGTACAATTTCCAAAGATTTGCGATCAACGTGTTTCCCAAAACAAAGAGTGATTTAAATCAAAGATACGAAGCCATAAGGATCTTATCCTTGACTAGGAAGCAAATGAATAAGACAGTGGCATGGGAAATGAAATATTTAGGGCGTCTCTTTCGAGGCAAACTCTTGAGCCTTAGACAATTCTTTGTCACAACCCCAAGTTGTGTTTTCCCAAAAGCCTTAAAAAATTCAAGCTGTTGGCATCATTTCGGTTTCAGAAGGGAGAAAATGTTGCTACTGGGGAAGTTTGCGAAATAGGATGTAAAGAGAAGTTTCGATCATGGCGGCGGGTGTCGAATAGCACTTACTTGCATAGCCCCCCCCCCCCGTCCCATACAGCCAACTCCTCTTCCCAGGCAACACAAACCCGAAACATACATTCACGGCTGAATATTTCATGTACATTTTGTGAAAGGAAATGATTGAGGAACAGATGAGCAAAATATTTACTATGGTCTGATTCAACACTTTGCCCATGCTTTACTTATTTAGATGTTTATATCAATACTCTCTCGCACAATCACATGAGATTATGTATAGGGTCGGCATACCAAGAAATAGTCATGATCAAAGTATCGATAATTGAACTTATACTGCCACGCTTGTTATATAGAAATTCTGAATCAACATATATATATATACAGCGCGTTCAATTTAAAATTGTATCGCTCTCAGTCCACATGACGAATTCCCAACAGAGTTCTCTGTTTTCTTTGTGTAATGGTATAAATGGTATGGTTGCCTGCAGTACAAAATATCCATTTTAGACCATGTGTTTTTTCACACATGAACCATGATTTTCCTCTGGTTAAATACGCCCGTATTCAAAATTACCGAATGTAGAGTTCTCAATACCCACATCTCTTTGTCGATATGTCTCTGCATCCTACGAAAATAGGTGCCGTATCAAAATGAATCAGTCCTCTTTTCTAACACAAATTCAGACCAAAGGTCTACCATGATCATTTCTAATACTTATGTAGCCAATGCATGTCAAGATAATTGTATAAGTATAAATATTAATGTCACGTGTCAAATATTCTTCATGTTTTAACTTTTTTCAACAACTACATTTGATATAAACTATAATTTTTACTATAATTGATCATTTGCCGACAATTGGCAGCTTTTTTGGTGACAATCGTTGATGTATTTTATTTTCGCGTATTCAAAATTCCAATTTATGATATTTTCTGGATGAAACATGATCTTCCAGAGAAAAAAAAAACCTATTACGCAAATGAATCAGAGAAAATCAATCACCATGTCAAAAAATAATGTCATACAGTAGGCCTACTACGTCAGCACGAATATGCACAAATCACTGATTCAGCCGTGTTTGATTTTAAACAACTAAATCAATAATTTTTTTTATTTTTAAATTTAGCATTTAGTAATATGACCTTATTTAAGCTCAAAGCAAAGACATATATAAAGGAAATCCAGAACAGAGTGTGTGAGTATACTTATGAGAAATAAATGTATAGCCTATCTATCATTATTATATTGTCATTCGAATACAAAAACTTGGAAAAATCACTTGTTATTTTTGAGCGCCTCCCTGGAAAGTGTTCCCTCCTTTTTTTTCCTGTATGTATTTTTTTGACTGAAAAGTCGTAGAAAAGAAAACGGTCGTTCTTTAGTGTGAAACTCTCCTTTGCCTTGAGGCAATGCATTCGTCGAGGACGACGACAAGGTTTTAGTAACTTCCGTCTTAACTCCATCTTCTGCTCCATCTAAAAGAAAAAAACACACAAATGTACAAAAATGTACGATACATCGTATGTGTGTAGGAAAAAAAATGTGAGTCGAGGTGAGGAAAAGAATGAGTGCCATGTTGACAAGTAGCAGACAGTTGTAAAGTAAATGCTGTGGCCCTCTTATATGCCAGGATAGAGAAATACCCTGGCACATACACACATTTTCCACGGCATTTCCCTTGTTTGCTCCGTTGATGACTCGGGGAATGCCTAAGGATTGAAACCAAATGAAATCTCATCTTTAATGTCACGCAACATCTCCAGCTTCTTTTTATTTATTTTTTTACTTTTCATTTTTCACTTCATGGTTGTTCTTTCGTTCGTAGGATGAAAATAGCCCTGAGCGTTGTGTTCTTAAAAGACAGCCAGACAAGACGCAAAGTGCACTGTGATGAGCAACACCGCGATGATGACGGTAATGTCGATGTTTAGTCATTACTGCGAAATCGTGAATTCACACATTTCCAAAACTCACGTATATATATATAACTTGAACCTTTCATATTAAAATTTAACTAAGTCTTATTAAAAGCAGGTCGGACTGCCGGCCTGCAAGTTAATAAAAAGAATACCAAGTTACAAAATCCATGAGAGAATTTCAATCGATAGTAATTTTTTATCACGTTTTATTTTGATACAAAACTTTTATTAATATTGATGATAAAAAAAGAACTTGAATGTATGTCATGTAAATTTGTTATTAAAAAAGACTATTTTAATTGTATTAGAACTACTCTTAGCAGGAATAAAGGGTGACTGAACCCATTTTCAGTATGAGTAAATATTTCTGTAGGGCTTTATATACTCTAAAATAAGAGGCTTGAAAGTTCATTAAGGGCTAAACATTGTAGAAATTTGCTTGTTGTATTTAGACAATTTTTTATAAATCTAACAAAATTAGCTCACAAATTATTTTTGTCATATCTTTGGCTACTGCCTTCGAGTGTGGGATATCGGGGTTAGTTGTCACACTTTTAATATTTTAATTAATTTCGGGTATGTAATTCAAACCAATCCAAATGCTTGATATATCTACATTGGCTTGTACTAGAACTTTTTTTGCCAATGCAAAAATTCACTCTTTCTATGAAATATTAATTTTTAACAATTTCTTGTTGAGCGTGACAATCAACCTCATATACGGGGAAGTCGTCGCAAACCATGGGGCACGACGATTTTTGAGAGTAAGTATGTAAATTGGCAGGTTGTTCCATTTCCAACCTGGTAAAACAACCTCAGAGCATCACTTTGTCCGAAGGCCCATGATGCCGTTTAGGTGGCCCTGGATATAAGCGGTTTTTATGTGAAATGTTTGACAGCATTATTTTTCCAAACAGTTTTCATTATCAACTTAAGGATGCGTTTCCATGCATGAATATAGCAAACCACTCTAGATTTTACTTTCTACTTCCACGGGACAAATGAGTGACAAGGATTGCATTTAACACTGATACTTTTTCGTTTGAGGCGGTCGTTCATATCAATTTGTCAAAGGAACCCGACCTCCGCTGATCCAGAATTGGGATTGAATCACCAGCATGATTTTCCTTTGGTGCATGATCACAATAGATTTTGAATGCCAAAATAGGTTGTGCTCTTTTAAGGACTACCCGTTTCTCCGGCCTTCCAATTATTGCGTTGGCCTCGTCAAAAAAAAGCCGCCGTCGGGTAAACCGCGAGGCTTAGCGTACGATTCAAGAAGCCTATTTGAGAAAAGGTGTCAGACTTTTCGTGCATTTCCCTGCTTTTTGGTCGATTGCTAATCCTGCTCTTTTCATCCGACTCGGTTCTTTTGAGTCGGTCGGCATCCTGTGAAAGCTTAGAGGTGTTAAATGCAAAATATATACCACCCTGCTGGAGGGCCTCCCGTATCCGCCACAACTACAGTCATTCCAGTGGCAGAGAGGAAAAACACAAAATAGACTTGGGCAAGGGATTACAACCCTATGGACTTGTTCGACACAGACTTCCAACAATGGGTTAGCCTGCAGCAAGTCTGATGACTCGACAAAGTTCACTGGCAGCCAACTAACTCCCTGGGGTAATTTTGAGGGACCGTCTGCAAACATCACGTGGCTTTACTGATACAGTGCACTACATTTAAGGTTCGTAGACGGTTCATCGAAATAAATTGTTGTCACAAACGATTTACTACGTTCTCGTACGATTGCCATTGAATCCGGAAGAAAGTGTTATTTCATTCGGCGCGTTTCTGCATTAATGAAACAACTTCAAAAATCACTTTTAAGCAAAACAAGTGAAGGAGATCATCTCAGATAAAAAGACGTCGTCGGTTCAAATATATTGTCAACTCTTCTCTTACACCTTGTAATAAACATCTTCAGGAGATGTTTGCAGATCTCTAGTTCTGCAGTCATATTCGTCTATTTTACCTCAGGGATAATAATAAGGGCTAAAGGGCTGTATCATGACGCGCCGGAGGTGGTACCAGCTGACGTCACTGCCCTGGCAGAACCGAGAAAGCCGTTTGGCTACCTTGTTAATTACAATAGTTTGCAATCACTGTACTGCCCCTACTACTGAGTTATTTCCTAAATTATCGATAAGATAATTTAGGAAATCTTTGATTCGAATCATATCGGATAATTAAGTACGTACATATTTTGGTTCTTTACTGCAACATGGCACAAAAAGCATAATTTATTTATCATTTCTTCTTCTTTGCAACAATATTCACATTTCCTTAAATAAACTCCGCCATTTTTTCAGGCTAGCGTCGTTCTAAAATTACTTTTCTTCTCCCTCATCTTATCAACAATACGTTGGTTATCTTATCGATAATTAAGTCTAAATATTCATTGGTTGGCTCCTTTCAACCATTTAAAAGTTTAAATTAAGAAAAATTTCGGATCTTTTTCTATGAGGTAACTTCCACTAAGAATTTTTTTTTTTGTGCCCATTCCAGTTGAAATACCAAGGTTAGCTGAATTTCATGGTGTTGATTGAAGGCCAACTCGGGACACATAATTTAAATTATCTTTTGAACTCTCTGGTAGTTTTTAGTTGTCTTTTTGGGGTTTCATCTGAATAAGGTGTGACTTTTGGAAGCGTTGACTTCGTCATTACCAGATGTGTAATATGGAAACCGCCTGTGGGCCAGAAACAGGTGTGGATCCAGCGGGGGGGGGGGGGTAACTCTCTCAAGAGGCAGGAAGACAATAATGAAAATAGACCGCAATGAAAAATAATCGTTCTATCCCGTAAAATATGGAACGTTTATTCCTCGTAAGACCGTTATTTTTACTAATTCGGTCTCTGCAACATAATAGGCCTGGATCCGCACCAGTCGTATTTTATGATTTGATAATGATAACATTCCTTAGGAACATCTTTCGTGGACCTTGGTGGCAATATTCTTTGAGACGGGTCTGGCAATTGCACAACAACTCATATTCGTTTACCACTGATTAAAGTAAATCGCCAAAATGAATCATCAAAAATCATCTCTGGACAAGAGATTGATGTAGTTTGCGTCGATTTCCAAAAGGCATTTGATAAAGTAGACAGATTGCTACTACTGAGGAAGCTAGCTTGCATGGGGGTTCCAGATAAAGTTGTGAGGATAATTCAAGAACTGCTATCAGGCAGAGTTCATCAGGTTCGCGTAGCCAGCGTAATGTCTAGAGAATGTCAGGTGCCAAGCGGAGTTGTCCAGGGATCGGTGTTAGACCCGATCTTATTTACTTTGTACACTTACGATATTACTCAGGCTGTGTCACCCATCTCTCTATTGCAATTCGCTGATGACGTGAAGTTATTCTCTCCAGTGGAAAACACTAGGGGCCTAAGAATTGCATGCCAACAACTTTTCCAGTAGAGTTGTCAGTATAAGCTACCTATTTCATTATCAAAAAGTGGATCGATAAATGCATTTAGGTAGACGCACCGATCCTAAATATTACCAACTAGGTAATGAAACGTTACAGCAATTGGATACATGCGTGGATTTAGGTATTGCAATGAGCCGCATTCTGGATTTCACTGATCATTATCATGGCATAGTCTGCAAAGCTAATAGAATTTCATATATGTTATGTACGGCATACCGCAAGTGCGATGCGCATACGTTGTCATATGCTTTCTGTGTGTATGTTCGCCCGACTCTGGAGTTCTGTTCGCAAGTATGGAGCCCTTACAAAATCAAGGACATAAAGCTCCTCGAAAAGCCACAGAGGTCGTTTACTAAACGAATACCTGGCATGAGCGGTCTATCTTATTGCCAGAGACTTCAATTTCTGGGTTTACACTCGCTGGAATGGCGTAGAATCGCTGCAGATTTGAAGATGTGCTACAAACTAGTCCACCAAATTGTTTATCTACCATCGAGAGTGCCTTTCTTTGAGATCATAGACAGGCGAGTTAACCTACGTAGGCATCGCTTCCAAATAAGAATACCAACGGCTAGAAGGGATTGCTTTTTCCACGGATATAGATGCCGTGTGGCAAGAATATGTAACAGTCTTCCATCAGAACTTGTATGTGCCTCCTACGCAAGATTTGCTTCCGCTATTGAGGATTTCGACCTGACTCCGTATGCGAAGTGCTTCCCGTTCTATTATATATATTTTTTTCCTTCTAGTATAAGTGCATTTCATGCCTTCTGGGGTTATTGTAAATAAATAAAGTTTACTACAACTAAAATACCACGCACGTGCACCACTGACACTAAAACAACTCTATAAACGAGAATCACTCGCTTGAAACATTAAAATAAGCAAATAATATGTGAAGTACTAATAAAAATAGCAAGTATACGATGTCCTCAGTTAAAAATTATCGAAAGTGAGGTGACACAGCCAGCTCCGAAAACATGCCCGCTGAGCCAAGGCGGCAAGCGCGACTTGAAAGGGCAGCCCTTACTATTAGCCCTGATTTTACCTACAGGGCAGCAACTACGGGAGGGCAAAGTGGGTCTAGTGTTCAGAACGCTGGACCAGATGAGGCACTCAGTGGATCCTGGAGGTATACCACCTTCTGATGCTTAGTAACCAATCATCTATACGTAAGAATGGCGTTAAGAATCAAGCTCCGAATGCAACCACGGTGCGATTGTTAAAGGCAATTGTTAAGGTCACGTCACGATGGACAGGTCGAAAAATTTCCCTTTTAGGGAATTTCGCCGCTAACCAATCAGCACCTGGCTATAAATTAACAACAACGTGTTGTTGATAAGATGGGGAAGAAGAAAATTAATTTTAGAACGACGCGTGGCGCGTGTAGCCTGACAAAATGGCGGAGTTTATTTAAGGAAATGTGAATATTGTTGCGTAGAGAGAGAGAGAGAGAGAGAAATACAGTAAATGATAAATTCATCATGCTTTTTGAGCCATGTTGCAGTAAAGAACCGAAACATGTACATAATTATCCGATATGATTCTATAATCAAAGATTCTTCTCACGTTCACGAGGATGAAGCATTGCCGCCCCCCCCCCGCCCCAACAAAGAGGGGCTATGCTCTATATAGTATATACATTATGGTGAGAGTGCTAAAGAGCTTTTATTATGAATAGTCACCGGCCATTTCGGTAAGTCTGATAAACTTTGCTGGCATACCGCGAATTTATCACATTTGCAGGTCATTATGCATAATCGTCAAACCATGGTTAACGCGATAAATGAGTCATTGTTGTGTTGTGTTTACATTATGTATGTTACAAGACTAACAATAATTTCTATAATATGCTTCATGTTTACTTAAATTAGTTTTCATTGCAAAATGCGCATGGTACTGTACATGCATCGCATAGCTGCTTCGTGGTCAAATAAAAAATAATAGTCATCAGATGATACACAGTAATTTTAAAAACTGACATCGCCACTGTAATGTTGGCTGTTTTTACATACATTTCAGTGTGTGGGAAAAAAACAAATGCAGCAGCACAGGTTAATAATGATTTTTATATTTATGTGCAATTATATTTTGGCCGATTAGAGCTTCTCACATATGTGAAAAATTCTATTTTCTCACACTTTTTAAGCTAAAAAAATTGTCAAATTTACAAGTTCCCATAACAAAAAATTTGAAGCATCTACGACCCATCGATCATGATATTTATAGATTGAAAATTTGAGAATTATGGTAACACTGGTAAATGTGATAAATATAGCAAAATTTATCAAACTTTATCGAGATGATTCGATTTTAACACTATTACCAACATATATGTTCTGCATATAGACTCCCAACACTGTTTTCAACTCTCCGCCACAACCTTTCGATAACTTTTAAAGAGTTGGATGAATTCCTTATTCGGCAATAAAAATGCATCTGTTAAATACGTTTCAATTTTTTAAAATGTGATCGTAAATGCGAATCATAAAATAAAACTTCTAATAAAGAAAGAATTAACGTCATATCTCTTTTCTCATGGAAGAAAAAATTGTCTACTAAGAATCGAGCTAAGAAGTGGGGTCACCTGATTCTTAACTATGATGGAAAACTATTCTTAGTTAAGAATGTGGTAGCAAAATTGCCTCTCGATTCTCAACCAAAGACCAAATTTAATAATGGTTGAGAATCAGATTCTTATTAAGAATCAGAAGATGGTACACCCCCTGGTGATAGAGAGTGAATTTTCGTTTTTACTTGCGTTCCTGTTTAATAATACTTTTGATTAATTTATCATTGCTGAAACAAGATCAAAACTTCTTATTGTGCTTCACGCCTACAACCGCCTTAACACATAGGGCAGTGGTTCTCAAACTTTTCTTATGAGAACTTTTCTTGTCATCGCTTATTGGCGTCTCCCAGAATAGACTAGAAAAGAACCCCTTCAAAGTATTTAATGGGCACACACACACATGAGCCGCGATGCAAACTTTGATAATCACTGGCACAGGACCGGGTGCGTTTCGAGGCCCATACAAAAGGCCTCCTTATGATTTTATCTGGTATGTATGTACTAGGATTTTCTATAGCATATAAATTGGTAGGTAGAGGTACTTCAGTGGGGGGGGGGGGGGGGAGAAGCCAAAAACATCACTTGCTGGCCCATGTTGTTAAGACGTCGCTGTTCACGCAGTCTTTTCATAATATCTTATATTTTTTATTAATGACGAAAGAGAGAGAGCTTCCAACAAAGTATACCTAAAACTGGTTTACGCGGTGCGAATTCAACTGGTGCAGCATAAAAGATATTGGTACGTCACTCAAGTCAATGCCATGCATCGATAGATAGGCATGTTCCTCTCACTATCGCGTACGAGATTCTAACTGTTTCTGCTGGTAAGAAGAGATAGGGAAAGGAAGATCCATTATTCATAAAGTGCACGAAGTTTGACAAATTTGTTGGTGCATTGGCAAGAGACCGCACAAGAAAAGCTCGAAAATAGCGAATTCTCTCTCCATCAATACTAATGTGAAATAACGATCATCGATCTTTCCATCGATTCATCATCAGTATAAATTATTTTTGATGGTCGTTATTAATGATTGTCGATTGTTATTGATGGAAAGATATCATGGGTATGATAAACACAGGAGTATAGACGAACTGTATGTCCATTATATGTACCCTCGGTCGATCTATTTAAAGCGGATTATTTTTCTACGTTTGTTTTCTCTGATGGATTAGTAGGCAGGACTACTAATTACATACTTTTCCTGACATGCGATCTCTAGAGTTATCGGTAAGATCTTCAATCTTAAATGTATGTACGTAAGAGCATAAAATGGCTTTATTCCAGTTGATGTATCTTACATTCATTTGAAAAAACATCCTAAGGCACACAAAATCACTCCCAAAATGACGTTTTCAACGTAGATACTTTAAAAAGTTGATATTTGAATTTGAAAAATGACTCCGACACACTATACTTTTCCAAGGGGTGTGCATCCGCATACTATTCCCATTTTTACGTATAAAATTTCGACTAAAAAGTCACCATCAATACAGCTATTACATTATTACTATAGTATTTTCATATGTAGATAACTATTTCAATTTTTTTGAGCATCCGAGTGCATCAATATACAGTGAAATCTCGTTGCAATGATACTCGATATAACGATATATCCCAACAACGATATTTTTTAAAGTCTCGTTTGGAAATGCCTAGTCTTATGTTAAACTGCTGCCTCCGGATTTAACGATGACCCCCGTACAACGATTTTTTTTTTTTGGTCCGTAGAGTAGGCCTATCGTTACATCGAGATTTCACTGTATTGCAGTATTTTTTGCTTTGTGCCATTCTATCAGTAATATACTTACAATACACGCGCAGAAAAAAAAATGTTTCGAAACATAAATCTATATATTATACCTTCGTTCCTCTCGTCTATTCAGTAGTTAATGTACCGGAATCTGGATTTTCAAGATACAATGATGCGAATGAATGGCATTATAGATACGCTTGAGCTTTCAATATAATCTCACTCACGTCTTCTTATACATAATACCTTTCATTCATTCAATCTTCCATTACTAGACAGTGCCCAAAACGTCACCCAACTTGAAAGCATTATTATACTTTTCACTTGACCCCCCCCCCCCCCATGTACTCGGCATGAGAGAGAGAGAGAGAGAGATATGTTTACAAAGAGAACCCGGCCATTAAAGCTCGACACCCCCTAAAAAATATTCGATATTTCCTTAATGTCCCGTAACCCAGCGGTGGCTTTGATACATTTCATCATCCCTTTAGTGGCATGACATACCTCAGTCAGGGAGAATTTCACGCACCGCATGCTCTTTGCAATTCGAGTGTTTGCTTGGCTTAGTAGGAGGTGGAAAACATTTCTCTCTTTTGAAAAAAAAAATGTCTTAAGATGTGAAAAATAACCTATGTGTATGAGTACTGAACTCTCTTGTGTGTGTGTGCATAGTCATTTGCAGGGTAAAAGAAATTCATCTGCAGATAGAAACCAAAAATAGTGGCGATGCATATTATGTATAAGCCTTTTGTTGTCGGTTTTCGCGCAGTCCTTCAAACTCACGTGTGGTCAAATACATTCCAGACTTCAAAGAGCAAAATCGGAAAGCTAAAATTGCAACAGTTTCTATGGCATACACTTTTGTTTCAAAAAAATTATAACATCCCAGAAATTTGCAAGAGAAGTTCATGAAATGCTCAAGTTGGAAAGCCCAAATGAACAGTGCGGCTGTAATTTGCATTTTTGTCTTCTAAGAGGTTCTTGAGCATATCGACGGCAAAAAATTGCATAAAGTACGCTGCTTCACAATTGCTAGAAAATAATGTTATTTTTCGCCATACTAAACGACAGACATCTTTTAAGGGAATGATGAAACTTGGCACATGTTTAATAGACATCCTAAAGTATCTTTATTAAGCAAAATCAACAAGATATCGCGCCACATGGCAAAACAAAGTAGGCAAAAGAAAAAAGATACTCCTTACAGTAACTGTAAACAGTTACGAAAAGTGCTCGTTTTGCTGGAAATAAGGACAGATATGAGTTCTTTAGTAGCCTATGAAATGTGACTTCTGCGGACACTGATGCACGTTTGGCATCTCTTGTGCACATGCTGTCCACTAAATTGTTGTGGAGATCTTGAGGGATCTTGTCCCATTCGTCCTTCAAGGCAATTTTGAGTTCCTGTATGGTTCGAGAAGGGGTCTTTCAGAAATGCGTCTGACGAGTAGTGGACGCCGTGGGAAGATTACCACACCAAGAGAATAAATATAGCAGCCTGGTGGCGAAAAGAAACAGATATGCTACTTCTGGCCAGATAGCCGCAGACCTTGTTAATGGCACCAGCACTCGCGTATGTGTGAGAACAATTTTGAGGTGATTGAATGATGTTGGCTTGTATGCACAGAAGCCTGTAAAATGCATTCCACTACGAACAAATCATCGTCGAGAAAGATTACGTTGGTGTAATGAGTGTATTCGTTGGGATCAGCAACAGTGGTCCAGGGGCATGTTCTCTGAGGAATCGCGCTTCAGCATCAACAATGATTCTGGACACCATCTACTGTAGAGAGAACAGAAAACTCTTTACTATCAGCAAAATGTCCAGTCAATTAATCGCTATGGCCAACAAGGTGTGGTGTGGTCGGGTGTCATGCACAATAACAGAACTCCGCTCCATATCTTTGATGAAGGTACCGTAAAATCACAGCGGTATTGCACCGAGATTTTCCTGGGTCATGTCTGTCTTTTTCACGGTGCAGTTGGTTCAGACTTTCGGTTCGTGGATGACAATGCCCGTCCGCATAGGTCAAATGAAGTGTCCGACTTGAGTGCATGCCACGGCCTGCATATTTGCCGGCTTTAAGTCCCATAGAGAACGGCTGGAATGCACTCGGCAGACGTTTTGCTGAAAGACATTACCCTCCTTGAAAACAAAGCTGAGAAGCTCAAAATCGTCTTGAAGGACGAATGGGATAAAATCCCTCAAGCTCTCCACTACAATTTAGCGGACAGCATGCACAACAGATGCCAAATGTGAATTAGTGTGCTCGGAAGTCACACTTTATACTCAAGAACTCATACCTGTCTCTTTACTTCCAGCAGAATGAGCACTGTTTATAATTGCTGTAATGAGGATCTTTTTTTTTCTTTTGCTTATCGTTTTTCGTCATGTGACGATATCTATTTCAGTTTGCATTATAATGATACTACAGAACGTCTATTAAAAATGTGTCAGGTTTTTCTCTTTCAAGGATTTCTGTCATTAGGTATGACAAAAAATAACACTGTTCCTTAGCATTTGTGAAGCAGTATAAACTGAATGCGTTTTAAAATGCCAAATTACTTTTTCCTCTTTGCTTCAAAAAATTAGAACACTCCCAAAAGTTGTTTCGAAATCAAGACATCTGATTTAAAACGAATTATTGCATAAATATTTTCACGCACATTTGCATCAACTTGATCGAATAAATTTTGGATGTCTTTCCTGGTTATTTGTGTGAACCTAGAATAGTTCAATCTTTGCATTACGGGTAGAAAAACGCGATATTTCTGCAAACACAAAATTACAGGTATATTTGCTTGTTCAGTATGAGAAAACGCGTGCTGATATCGTACGCATACATCATTTTGCTGTGGCCATCTTTTTCTTTGACCATGTATTTCATTCATCAAGATATTGAATTAATAAAGGGTGTTCTCATTTTTTGAAACATAAGTGCATATCATGTCGTCTCGGAATAACCGTTTCACTAAAAAGTGTGTGTGCATTATCGTTTCACTTAAACACGCAAAAACAACACTGATTTTTTTTCAATGATTTCAATCGTTCAATGAATTAATTTAAACCATTTGTATACCCACTGTACTCATTTGAGAGAGTACAGCTTTACGAAGAACTACTCATTTGAGTACAGCTTATAAAAAAAACGTATGTTGACATTTTTTTCAGAAATTGCAATCGAAAATGAACGATAAGATTCCATTCTAGGCAAGAACCCTCTCGGATGTGAGCATTTCCAATGTGAGAGGATAGGAACCTAAGGTGCAATCATTTAACCGAGCCATTTATCAGCTTTAAAGAACCTCAGTTCATACTTTTTACAACTCTACAGAGGTATAAACTCATATCCGAAATGGGTTCAGTTCCTTTGATTCTGATGAGAGCTTCCATAATTCCCCCTTGTCACATTTTACTGGCGAACCGTTGATCCTAGAGGCATACTTCCAATTAGAAAAAGTATTCAAATAACATGTAGTACTAGTACTCAGATACGGCATTCCTGTTGCAAGGGTTATAGTTATTAAAATATGCAAATTAACGTTTTATACGGACACCCTGTCTTCAAACACCCAATTAAAAAGTTGTTGCCCTGTTGTCTCTTGAGGCCAACAAAAATAATTCCGTGTTTCTCCAAGTGTAGTAATCGCTGAGATATTTGAACACAAAAATCTGAGAAAAGTTGGGAAAGAACAGCGCAAATGAAATGAAGCATAAATAAGTGAAATAAGTGTTATCTGTTAGTTTATGCTGTTCTTTCCCAACTTTTCTCCAATTTCTAAATTCAAAAATATCTTAGTGAATATTGCACTTATAGAAACGTGAATTTTTTTTTACCTTCAGAAGAGACAGGGCAACAACTTTCTAATTGGGTTTTTGAGGACAGGCAGAAGCAGGAAAAATATTAATAATACGGTGAAATAATAATACCAACAGAAAATACTGTTTTTACGTTATATTAACCAATTTTTGTTAATTTAAATGTTTTTTGAAGAGTAGTAACTCAAAATTTCTCTGGTGCCCCCAAGCCTTTTGTGCCCATTCCAAAGGTCGATCCTGCGTACGCCCGAGGACAGGGTGTCCGTAGGAAAAGTTAAATTTTATATTTAATAACAAAACAACCCTTTACAAAATGAATGACGTACCTGAGGTCTAGACGTTAATTGGATATACGTATTTTTCATTTGGAAGTAATGCTTCTAGGATGAACCGTTTGCCAGTTGAATGCGCGGCAAGGGTTATTATGGAATCTCCCTGTATGAGCTGCGATGAAAAATTGAAATAATTTTTTAAACAAATATCGTGAGTCACACGCAAACAAAAATTATCGTAAGTAATTTCGATAGGTTTGCGAGAGTTCAGAATTAGTTTATATTAATATTACGCGATATCTCACAGACAGTGCTGTCTTAACGCATGGGCCCACCCGGGCACGGCCAGAGGGCCTCAGAAAAGCGAGAAATAGTTGAATTTTTCAAGAATTTGCCAGGTAGGGCCTCAGAAAAATCACTTGGCCCGGGGGCTCATGATGCTCTTAAAACGGTCCTGCTCACAGAAGCAAAAAAAGCAATAAAAGTAGGTAGAAAGTTTGAATTCCGGGAAGGAAAGCTGCTTACTGCCATCTGGCGAATTTTTTCGGAAACAAATCCCGTTTGAAACTTGTATTACTACCTGCTTGCTTTTTCGCTTTCTCCTTTGGCGATAATAAAGCCTCTCCTTACTTTTTATGCAGAGAAAATTTTGTATTATTTTGTGCCTGAAAAACTGATGAGTATGTTTTGTGTTGTTTCAGTCATTTTTTTTAATTTTCCCCATAATAATTCTTATCAATGCTAAACGGAAAATAATAAAAAATAAGCATGGTCTGAGTCCTGTCTATTGAGATACGAGGATTGTGGCGTCGGAGCCGAGGGAGCCAGCCCACCAGTCAGGGCCGTAACTATGATTTTTGCCGCCCCCACAACTTTCAAATTCGACAATTTATGATGGCTTTCTTTGTTTTCACCTGAAATTGTCGCCCCTTAAATTTTGCCGAACGGGACAGTTGCCCCCCCCCCCTGCCCTTTTCTAGTTCCGGCCCTACACCAGTGCCTATTTCTCGCATGGGCAAACGGGAGCGTACCCAGAGCATTACCTCCTAGATACATGTATCTCTAGGAGGTAATGAACCAGGGCCACAAATTTTCATTCCCCGAAAATTGGCTATCTTTTGTACTTCCGTGTTTTGTGTCTTTCCCCGTTTTTTGAAAAATACTTTCGAAAGTGCTTATCTGTAACTCCACCGTGAAGATATCGGCAAAGAGGTAAAGGCAACTTAGTTAAGAGAGCCTGAAATTGAAAATGATATCCATGGACGTGAAATGGTCTTTCAAGATTGTGCTGGAAATCGATTAAAATTTTTAACTGATCATTCAAAAACTTTAATCGATTAATCGACCGATTAATTGAATTGAAATCGAATATTTTCAAATGCTATTCATTCATAATAAACGTAGTGTTGGTTAACTATATGATATTAATCGATGCTATAAAAATATATTATATTCATTTCACGCATTTATCCACTGAATGGATGCAAACAAATATAGAAATAGATTAATTAAGAAATAAAGGCCGCCCGCTTGAGGCTATCGCTCCTTTTTACTAGAAACATGAATATACAAATTTCTAGAACTTGGAAAACGACTTTTGAATGTTACTCTACGAAAGTTGCTCTCCTAAAATGTTTTGTAAAATGTGTTTCGATACGAGCGTTTCTGGCAAAACTTAGCAAATAAAGTGATCCAACCAGCTGATAAGCACAAAAGTAAAAATTTGCACATTCATGTCTCTGGCATAAGTGGAACGATTTGCTGAACTGAACTTGCTTGTCATATCTTGAATTTTTTGACTTGGATCTTCTTGTTATTTTTCACATCGGTAATTTTAGAAATCATCACTAGTTTTCGTTCAATTGACTCGTGTTTCCTCATGTCGAAAAATTTGATCAAAATATTGATTCAAATATTTTTAAATACGGCCACTTATCTGAAATGTTATGTATCAAAGTTTTTACTCAAAGTTTATCAAACTTTTATAGTGTAATCCCGGCCTACGATGAAGATTCATAAATTTTCAAGTTTTTCACTTACCGTTGTCTTAGACCAGCATTACACAAAAAAGTTTTATAAAAGAACTTTCCTTAAACTTTTATAGTGTAATAAATAAAAATGAAATTAATCCCTGTCTTATTCACTTTAAAGGAAAAAATTAACTTTTCTATATGACAACACTTTATAGTGAAGAAGATTACGATATACAGTAGGTCTGCGACTCGTTCGCTCACTTGGTTCGGATAAAAGTTCTTTTAAAAAAAACTTGAAAAATGCAACCAATAAGCTTATTGGTTACATTTTTCAAGTTTTATAAAAGAACTTTATCAAACTTTCACAATGTAATATCACCCTGCAAGATTTTTTTGAACATTGACTGCAAAAAATTCAACCTGGGGCCTACTACAAAAATTGTACCTTAACATTTTCTTCTTTTTCCTTTTTGAACCTTACTTGAACAGTTTCAATAATTGTAATATTCAAGTCTACTTCAAAGTCCCTTCTATTTTGTGAGGAATGTTAATCGATTCTGGACTCGTCCTTTCTGTGAGCATGAATGTATTTATAATTTTTATCTCATGTCCTTACCAGCTGTGTTGAAGTTCAGAATCAATTGCTTCTACACAGGTTTCCCTATACCTCTGTTTTGGTTGAATTGCTTTTTCATAATCGAGAAACGATACCGAAATTTTTCAAATTTTTGTTTCGAGTTCAACTGTATAATTAACTTTAATTTTCGTGATTTTTTTGTTTTTGTTTTGACTGTCCATGTTGCACTATATACAGAGTGGGCAAAAAAACCGTAGAAACTTTAAAAATTCATAAAAACCGGAAAAATAACCGAAATAAAAAACGGTTTGCAGGGTTAGCATCGCTAGGTCACGGGAATTTTTTGTAAGACATGAAGAAAAAAAAACCAAAAAACAGCCGATAGGCAGTGCTGACATACACAGGTCAAAGCAAAGATACGCAGATAACGAACAGGATGCCTCCAAATCATTTATTACAGCAGTATGTGTTCCACATGACCACCACCACAGGGGATAACACATTGCAGACGAGTCACAAATCCAGCAATAAGATGTAAATGTGAAATATGTTTACTCAGTTTTTTTTTTCAAACCGAGCGCAACTCAGGTCTGTCGCCATGGGCAATTTACTACCTAGTGAGTTGTGCCGGAAGTATTTCAGTGTGATGATTGAATATATGTACTGTTTGTAGGCCTGTTGCTCTCTGTGGAAAGACTTTTTAATGGAAAGATCCCCTCGAAGTTGGGAACCACGGAAGACCAACTTCAGCTGACCACCACTGTGATTGTGAATGATTGATCATCATTTTTGATGATCTCGCGATGCGAGTCCGTCACTATGACCACTACAACAGCGTTTGCTCAGTTTTTTGGTTTTTTTTTCAAACCGAGCACAACTCAGGTCTATTGCCATAGGCAATTTACTACCTAGTGAGTTGTGCCGGAAGTGTAAGTACCTAACAGTCTGAGGGCGTATCTAGTGTTGTGTATGATTTTTCAGTGCTGCCATCTATATCTCAGAAGTGAAGTGAGTGATGTGTAGTGACTGAATATTTGTACTGTTCCTAGGCCTGTTGCTCTCTGTGGTGAGACTTTTTAACGTGGAGATCGGCTCGCATTTGCGCCTCGAAGTTGGGAACCACAGAAAACCAACTTCAGCCGACCAACACTGTGGTGACGGTGGGGCTCGAACCCGGGTCCCCGCGATGCGAGTCCGTCACTATGACCACTCGACCACCACAGCGGCTGTTTGCTCAGTTGCAGGGTAATCAGACAACGCATAAAAAATGAATGTGTGAACACGGGGTTTTCATTATAACTTTTTCTGAAGCGCTAAGAGATGGCTCTCAGAGAATATCGTTCTGGTCATCTCTAAAGCTGATAATTTTCATGTTGGAAGACGTAAGGGAAGTTGCAAGATTGAGTAACTGTGCTCTATATAGTGGGAAGATCTAAAATTGTAGATTTCTATAGAGAACGCTCACAGACACACACAGAAAATCAATTTTATCTTGAGATGATAAGGAAACTTATTGCATTTACCAAAAATAATCATCGTGTCACCCCAAAATAATTGAATGTAGAGTGAGTGAAATACAAAATTTTCGTGGTTGGAACTGTGCTTTAAGTAATCTTTCACGAGAAGAGAGATATTTAGGTCTGTACACATAAAAATCTTAATCTAATTCAAATCGGTAGCAGACGAGGTCTCGATTGCAATGGTATTAAAAATTACTTAAGCTGGAAAATGGGTGACTGGAAGAAGATATCTAAACTAACTTTCAAGAAACAGCTCAAAAACTGGAGATGGCTACGATAAATTCATATGGAGAAGGATAGGAGAACAGCTTAATGATAATTTCATTGATATAAAAAAAGAACAGCATAATTTGTTTTGTCGTTCATTTAACTTTGAACATTCATGACAGCCAAAATATTAGGAAAACTTTACATCGCGTGAAGTGTACTGTGATCTCAGAAGTTCTAACAATGACATTAGGAAAGTTTGTGATTCCGAGTGCACAAATGGTTTTGGGATTCTGCTAAAACACACACACTTTACATTAAAAGACAACAAAACATCCTGCCATTGCAGCAAAAACCACAGCTATAGCCTCTGATATTTTATCCTAAGATAGCTCACTGTATCTAGTGCACAGTTAAACAATCCTGCAACTTCCCTTTGAGGAACTCCGTCTTCTAACATGGAAATTTTCAGCTTTAGAGATAATCACAAAAATATCTTTTGTGAGCCATCGCTTAGCGCTTCAGAAAAAGTTATAACTATGAAAACCCAGTTGCGTTCAGTTTTTATACATTGTCTGGTTACCCTGCAACTGCGCAAACACTATTTCATTTACATATTTCGAGCCAATATACCTATATTTTTAAAACAGTGTGTGATCTAACACTTATTTCTCACGAAATAGTTCTGATCAAATACTTTTTCCCCATGAACTGATTTCAAGGTCAAACTGTAATAAATTTATGTTTTTCCCCCTTTATTTCGTATTTAGAATGATTTTTTTCTTTAAAAATTTGCACTTGGAGAAAAATTATTTATATTCATTTTTGTTTTTAGCGTTTTAAACGTAGCATTGCAAGTGTTTTTGTGGATGATCAAACACTTTATGCCAGGGGGTAGTATATACTCTAACTGATTGTGATATTTTATGTTAAAAAGAATTAGTCAATTTTTTATAACCCTAACCATAAATTAACTAATTTTTGTGAAATGTATGACGATTGGCATTGATCTAACAGATAAAATGCTATTTTATCTGTTAGGCCTTCTAACTGGAAGGGCACTTTACTCCCTTGAGTCACAAAGTGAATGTAACTTATTTATGTTTTTTTTGTCACGTATTTGTTCAGTAAAAAAGGGAGGCCACCATAGATGGCTTCTCACCAGGATGTGGAGTCTTTCGTGTAGGCTATGCTGCTTACATACAATTCACTGCATATTGTATATGGAACACACAACATAGCGTTGGGACTTAATTATTTTCCTCACGGATTCGTTTAAATCAATGAAAATCCCTCAATACTCTAACTGCACGAAAAAATTAATCACGGTAAAACGGCAAAAAATTTATATCGTCAATTATGCAGATCGCACTCTAGTCAGGATCACATCAAAACACGAAACCGATTCCATATAAAATATTGAGTCGTAGAAAAAACAATTTTGATCGATTATATGACTATATAAATAGCGCACATAATTATTTGAAAGATAATTTACTCTGTCAGAAGAAAAAACAATTGTTCTGTATTATAAAAATTCCCTATCAAAAAAAAATCCACAAAATGCTTATGTACTTTAAAATCATGCTCAAATGAAAACCCATCATTTTTCAATACATAAAATCAAACTTAATTTGAAAATTCTCTCATAAAAATAAATACGTACAGGCTTTAAAATTTAAGAGAATCTGCATCGTATAAAGAACACCGTGATTTGATAAATGATGCGAATAATAATGACTATGTGGATATTGCTATAAATACAGCCATGGTTATGAAGTTTGGTGAAGTTATTCATCGAAATTCACCAAATTTGATAGCTTTTTGTTTCCTGTTAAACAATACAATTCTTTACGTTGACACGCGATCTATTTCATAACTTCCAGAAATCTTCGAACGTATACAGTCAAGTATACTCACGTCAATTTTGCGCAGATACGGTGTAACATGTCAGAAAAGTTTTTTAGCCGACATTTAATCGCAAAAACAGAGCAACATATAGGCAGTAATAGTCCACAAATCTGTCATAGCACTGTCGGAGGCCTCTGGATGAGGAAAGGAAGCGTCGCGCACAAAGAAATTTACGACGAGTTCTTGACACCTCACCTGTTGTCGGTCAAACACCCCCATGAAAAAGTCTTCACAAAAAGATAAGAGTTGAAAATTTAGGCGAACAGCTTCAAAAATAAATGCCCGCTATATATTATCGCCAGTTGGAAACGCGCAAGAAATAACCAAAGAGGACGTAAATCGTACTCCGCTGAGAGTTCAGCAGCTTTAGCTTTAAACATGACGTTGTGTTCATCATGCTGTCATCGCATTCGCAATATCGCACGTACCATCGGGACAACTGCTGAAACAGACGTGAGCTCTAGTCTGAGATATCGCCTCTGGGCTATCAACAACTCACAAACCCCCTCAACGGTGAGAGCGGGTTATAAAAATTAACTCTCCTCGGTTTATATATTTCCAAAAATTATAGAAATTAAGCTTTTTTCAAACAAGTTATGGCTAGAAAAAGCAAACGGAAAACTATTTTGCGATCGGAGCCATTGGAGTTGCAATACATACGGAGAGTGAACTTATATATTTCTCTCAGCTGTAAGACTATTTTCTATACTCTCGGCAGGGGCGTAGCCAGAAATTTCGTTCGGGGGGGGGGACCAAAGTGACAGAACAATAGATTTGGCCATCTTTTTCCCTTTTTTCGGTCATTTTCTCACATTTCGGGGGGGGGGACCAGATCCCCAAGTCCCCCCCCCCTGGCTACGCCCTTGACTCTCGGTGAATGATATAGCATAATAATGCTAATCACTTATACGCCTCTCTCACCCAAGATGGCAACTAGATACTTTGTTACCTGGGCAAAAGGCATATTTGCACCCCTTGCCATGTAGAGGAAATATGGGTGAATTCGGCTCCTCTTCTTGTCCAGTGCTCGAGGTACCAGAAGCGCCTCCCCCTCCCCGGTTGTCGCCCTGCTCTCCCGTATCGTCTTTTTTCCTTGTACCCTTGCACAGACACATAAATGAGAAATCACTGTACATAGTTGAAGTGATGAAAAGATCGATTCGAATGTTATGTTCAGTTTTGCTAAAAATGCACAAAATTGTACCTCAAATGAGGGTTTTCAATTTTGCTTTGAGAGCCACGATTAGTTTAAATAAGTACGTATCTACAGTTGTTTTTTGACGGACCTTGAGCATCCTTTAATGCTTTTATATTTTACTTATTGACTTTCGATCATTGACTTATTTCTAAAGCCTTGATATCTATTACGTGTTGCAAAAAAAAACTCTATACCATACAAAATCACAGGAAGTAATTTGGAAATTTAGTTCAGCAGACTCTTGTCTGATTTCCAAGAACGAACTTTAAGACAAAACATCCTGTCGGTTACAGCCTGTTTTCGTGTGGGCGTTTTCGACTTCTTTAAACTATAAAGTTCTTAAAATTGTTGACTTAATGAATCCCGATGGTCACGTTAAACAGACGAGTTCACAGGAAGTCGACACCTCTCGTTCTATCTACAATGTAGTATATTCTTACAGAACTCAAAAACACATGGCACACATGATTATCATGGAAATTGTTTTTATTTTCAAATCTTTGAGCCAAACTTCTTTTGTAGACTTTGTGGGATGTTCTGTCAATGGGTGTGGGTTGAAATGACTCTCTGTCTCTCTATTTCTGTCTTCGAAACACGCTCTTGGCTAATATTTACTTCAGCATATGGTCAAAAGCGAAACAGCGAGTATGGTATATAGGTTTTAAAATTGAAAATTTGAAGGAAAAAACAAAACTTTTTACTTTTTTAAAATCAAAATGTTTAACAAGACATTTGTGTTTTTGATAATCTTTCTCATATGGATAGGTAAAAAAAGTTGGAGCAAAAAAAGACACGTTATCTTTTCTTTATATCAACCCCATTTCTTTCTTTTTCAATAAGCTGTACCTCATTTTGAGAGATGATTGACTTCACTAAAATTCAGTTTACCTAAAAGCATATTTGAACAAAACAACAGGTATATAAAAATGTAAGTTACGTAAACCAAAATTGTGTATTCCAAACGATTCTATCATCGGAATATCAGCGATGAAAATATTGTCACAACCTCAGACCAGAGTAATGCAAAAACAACTTAAGAAATACTACTGTGTTGCTTTGTCATTTAAATTGTCATTGTTGCTGTTTATGTCAACATGAAAAGTTCTGTATAGCTAAAATAAAGAAAATTCTTTCCTTAATTAGCATTCTCTGTACATACATTGATTTGTCTTCGATCTTCAGATTGCCGAAACCAGCATGCCTTGGCGTATGAAGTTAATTCGTTCCTGAAAGTTACTCGCATATTTCAAATTTCGCATCTCAAAGTAAATATTCCCATATGAGCTAATGAAAAGCCCATTTATTGGTTTCACGTTTCTAAAATATTAATATACTCATAAAAATTAATTAGCATAGGTCAGTACACAGTTTATTCTCTACAGAATGAAAATAATGATGAATGCAGCACACACACACACAGTTCGACATCGCTGTCAGCTTCAACTAGCTCGAGATTTCGCATGTTAAGTGGTAGCTTTTTCTCATGCATTTCAAATAAAAAAGCTCAAAATTGCCTCGCAAGTCAAGATACATTTGTAATTATGGAAAAGGTAATACCTAAAAAATTGTGTATTTGGATATAGTTCGCTGGTTGCTTTTAGCTCTCTTACACCTTAAGTCCAAGTTTTTGATGACACTTTTTGCGGCCAACCAATATCAAACCTATGGGGGAGGAATCGTATTTTATTTACCGTATATACGAGTATATATTTATCACCAAATGACACTCGCACAGATAAATTGTGATCCGAGCTGAAAGTAGAATTGGTTTTTATTTGAGGTGAGTCCCGTTGTGACTACGCCTCCGCGAGCAGTAAGATTTAAGAGCCTTGCTTCGGCTGTCTCCGATATCTTTTCCAACGCTGAAGACTTGAGACATCTATCTTTCGTGCTCTTCGTAGGAGTATAGATCACAAGAAGGGCCTTGGGAAGGTGGGATTTAGAACCCCTTGAAAAAGGGACCAAAAAGACAAACTGTCCCCAATCTAGCAGCCACATTGCCAGCAGTTACTCAGCCGAGTTGCCCTGCAACCATATTGCCTGCCTACTTGTTCTGTCGGTCGGTCTGTTCTCTTGTGAGTGATGGTCATCTCGAGGAGAACTGTCGCCAAGAACGAATCTTTGGTTGCAAAATAAAGCCGGAGGTATCTGCTTACTGCTTTTGCTCGCTGTTTCTCATTCTTCTTGCAGAGGAAAGACCCGCCAAATAATGGTTTTTCGTACATCACTCGGCTTCCGTTCTGACAGAGAAGCCTTCACCCTCCTGTCCTTCCACACTACTAAAGCCAACATTGATATCCATCATCAATTAATGAAACGAATGCTAAGACACAAACACTTCCGAATTCAAGAGAAAGAAACCCCTTCACAGAACTAATTTTGTAATGCTCTCATTATGCATACACATGATTCTGAATTACTTCTAACGTTTGATCAATATAATATTATAATATATATATATATATATAATTATTCTATGTAATGTATAATGAGAGCATTACAAAATTAGTTCTGTGAAGGGGTTTCTTTCTCTTGAATTCGAAACTATATATATGAAAGAAAAAAAAAGAATTATTTTAAGAAAAAGGAAAACAAAAATGAATTTTATGAAAGTGAGATAGAACCTATGTAGTGGGTTGTCATCAGGGGGAACCCCATGCATGATTCGAAGAGTGTAGGCGTTTCTGAAGAGTGGCTATGCCTAATTTCATTAAAAATGCCAACCCTTACCCCAAAGGTTGGCAAGAGCGCTCCTGCCAACCTTTTTCTCCACTTCTACGAACAAAAATCCAAACTGCAATACAACTTTGTTGCCTTTCGTTACATTGATGATCTAATCATTTTAAACAAATGCAATTTTAACAGCATCTTCCCCAACATCTACCCTGAAGAGCTTCCTCTGAAGGAAACCACAAAAGAAGACATAATAATGTTCCTGGATATAAAAATATATAAAAACAACAATAAATGGGAAACAGGTGTTTATGACGAAAGAAAAGACTAATTTTTATGTTAACAGTTTAAGCCACTGGCATTCAAACATCAACACCAAAATATTCAGAAACACTCATTTCACAAATTTGTAGATTCGGACACATTTGTAATGATAAACAGGAATTCAATACAGCACTCCTCAATCTTTTCAAAGCTGTATCTGGCAACCGCCTTCTTCAACGACATTTTAAAAAACTTCTCTTTCAAATAAAAACGTCTTCCCCACTCATAAGGTATGTCCGGTGATTTTTGACTACTTTTTAATTTATTTTTGACGTTTTTCATAATCTTTGTAAAATATTCCCTGTACTTATTGTATTCCTGTAACTGTATATATTTTTCCCATGCTTCTTTGAGCTTTTAATTTGAAGCTCTGTATATATTTTTTCAAACATTGCATTTTTAGCATTTTTTCATTGTCTTTTTTTCGTCCAACATCTTTTTAAGAAGGCAGGAATCGGGAACAAGGGTTGGCATTAATAATAATAATAACGTGATCAGCACGTATTCCCAAGAGATCGTTACGATCTGTCCAGGGAATTTGTTAGTGTTAGTAGACATCCATGCCCGACCCGGGATTCGAACCCAGACCTGCACAGTCAGAAGCTAGCTCCCTAATCACTGGACTGCCAGGCGGCTAATTTGCTAATTTGCGGCCTATTGATGTAAATTAGGTATAGCCACCCTTCAGAAACGCTTACACTTTTCGAACCATACATGGGGGGGGGGGGGGTTCCCCCTATGACGACCCACTGCATAGGTTCTATTTCACTCTCCTAAAATTCCATTTTGTATTAATTTTTTTTCAAATAATATCCTTTTAAGTGTGTGTGTGTGTATAAAATCTGTGTAATTTTAAATTTATCCCCCATTTAACATAATAATATGAACAACTCCTGTAAACATTCGATTGAAACATCATCCAATACTTCGTAAGAAACTGGCTTTCCCTAACAAAAAAAATATAGTTAGTGCCATTTATTCTTGTTATTATATTTAGCTCGTCGCGTTTCATATTCATAGCCTTGCAGCCAATCGTGTGATTTTTCAGGATCAAGTTATTTTTTTATTGTTCATTCTGGTGAGGCCAGAAAACATCTCGCGCAAACCAGCCAAGTTGCAGCAAACCTCTTTTAAATGAACGGTCTCCGAGAATGAAATGTAGTTATGGCTTCCCATAAAAATGCTTTGCACAGTCATTGGGGAACTCTCCACACCCACACTCTTTACCAACCTAAATCTCTAGACGATCCATGTTTTAAGGGATATGGGCAATGAAAGGTATCGGGTAGGGGTTGAATCTTATGACCAAAACTGGCGATCAAAA
Organism: Pholcus phalangioides; assembly: GCF_987345545.1. NCBI lineage: Eukaryota > Metazoa > Arthropoda > Arachnida > Araneae > Pholcidae > Pholcus > Pholcus phalangioides. The sequence goes on from NW_028301604.1 coordinate 58,662,113, forward strand.
AACGAATCACCTTTGTCCCCCAGCTATTCCCCTTTCCGATTCATTCTCTCAATTCTTCCACGGATTCATTCATTTATTTATCATGGATTATGCTATGATCTGGAATGAAAAGGGAACCACCAAAAAAGAGAAGACGGCGTCTCTTTGAGAATATTATCTACTCTGAGAATATTGTGTGTGTGTGTGTGTGTGTGTGTGTCGCAGTATTTTATTCTTCCGCAGAGCTACTTTGAATATTAGCGACGGAAGATTAAAGTCGTTCATTTTGCGATCGAGTGGAATGAATGTTCCGCCAAGTTAGAATGGAACACCCCGAAACCTATCTCGTGATCGCGTCCCACACAACACAACAACCGTATAAATCTGCCTCAAATACAGCTCAAGAAGTAGGAATACAATTCATTGTACCTGGCTGCCAAAAAAATATTAAAAAAAACGAAAAAACTTCTTTGATCTCAGATTGCCGGTACTTATATCCATATATATTCAGCGTTACATTTCTACTGCACTAAAAATAAAATTCGCATAAGATTCAACTAGAATTACGTGTTATGTGTAATGGAATGCGTGCATATATTTTTTCAAGTACTGCAATTTCTTAAACGAATAAATATTCAAGTAAATATAATTACAACTAAATATAATCTTGAATTCTCGTAAAACAAAATTTTTTATTTCCGGAACATTTTTTTTTCAAGGGAAATCGAAAGACAGCATCAATGCCTTCGATGAAACATAGTTTACGCGAATCAATAAAAGTGTTTTCAAACTCAAATTATGCTCAAATAGTGAACACAATAATCATTGAAAACTATTACTTCTTAAATAGACTTTACGTCACGTAATTAAAAAAAAAAGGATTTCGACTCGAGTCTCTACTATTAGACAAACATGCTGAAACAACAATTTAGAACCCGTGTTCTTGGTACACTTCAGTTAATTAGTGAAATAGTATAAATGTTACAGCAATAAATATAGAAGCATCCATCGCAACTCTTTCAGCGATCTCCATCGATTGGCGATCTTCTTCATAAAACGATGTTCTCATCACCCTCGTCTATAAGAATAACATTTATTTTCAATTTTTTGATACTTTAGTTTGTTTTTCATTTCTCATGATCGTAATTATTGAGCTCTCATCATTGGAGGTTTCTAAAAAGGAGAGGGTGTGCAAGGAGAAAAAGAGGAGGGACACATTTTACAAGCAAAATAGAAGTAATAATTCTTCACTATCTTAATGAATAATAAAAATATATATAGCTGGAGAGTAATAAACAACTCAGCGAGTTAATCAAAGATTCCTTTGACCTCCAACCGATTTTTCTTCCTTCTCTCAACGATAATGGCTCATAAATTCATCCATGATAACTTGCTCAGCGGATAAATATGTCACCGTAGTTTGGTTACAGGATACTTTCGCTGCTCAATAACAAATTTCTGGAATTTTATCAAGTTTTTATGCGTGTCATCCCACTTCTTTCCCCTCATCCACACCGACAATATACGTTAGTCTTAACATAAGAAGGATTTATTTCGGAAGACGTGTTATGCGTTTTGGATCATGTTTATTTCTTCTCCCTTCCATTCATTGTATTAAAATAGTTCATTTTACACACATATCTACGTCACCCGTCACCTCAGTAATAGACAGTGAGTTTGAAAAATGGTTGAGCTTGACCTTAAAACCTTGATATATTGACCAGATAAATATCACAAATAGAACCGTAGAGATAGAGAGTAAAATAAAAAAAAGATTATTATTAAAAGAACACCTCCAGAAAATGTGGTAGGTACCTAATGTTCTCTTGCTGCAAAATTTCGTATTCCTTTTGAACAGGTAGAGTGATTAAGCCTGCTGAACAAATTTAGTTTAAATATTCGCTGTGCTATTACGATTAAAAACACTTTTCTCAGAGAATAGGAATGCAGACATGCCAACATTGGGTTAAAGCTCGTCAGTAGTGATGAATGTTCAGCTTTGCCATGGGGGAAGAGGGTCCCTCCAGAGGACAACATAATCATAGTGCAATAAAAATAATCATCAAAAATGTATTAATTTTTTTTTAATTTTAATTATAAGTTCATTAAATACAGCACCTCAGTGGCACTGGAACCCAGAGGGCTCATGCCACATGAGCCACCCCCCCCCTCCCGAAGAAACGTTTCGATGTCACCGAGTCTCTTAATAATTCATGAATATTCAATGCAATCCCAACCTGCATACGCCCTTATGGGCCGTATATAGGAACGTCAAGCAACCCTAGACCCCCCATCCCTGTTTTCTTCGTATCAGAGCTCCTACGGTACCTACGACGAAACAATCCGACAGAAGTTCCGCAAGCTCGATCATGCATCATGCAAATGAAGCCGGATCCGCCGCTCTGAACCATTCAAAAACCTGTTTTTAGCCCACAGCGTGGGGCGATTTTGACGGAAAACAGGTTTTTGCGCCTTTGGGCATCGAGTAGAGCCAACACCTTCTATAGCAGAAAGCCTTCGCGCGAAGCTCGAATCGCTTTAAACCGATTTCCGTAGTATTGAGAGTGTCTCCCGTAGCTCCGTAGTTCATTGCGGTCGTCTGTAGAAACTACGGACAATCCGTAGCAGTTGGCAACTCTGGGAATGAGAGATTCAAGCAAAACTAACGTGTATGCACGTCTTCATTGAATCATCTAGGTTCTAGGACATATGTATACAGAACAACGTATACAGCTTTAGCAACGAGAAAGTCTTTATAGCTTTCAAATATGGCCTTCCTCCAAACTACTTATTCAATATACAAACAGGTACTGATTGGCGTTAATTAATTATAAAAAAAATTATGTCATCGCAAAAATATAAATACAGCATCAAATTATGAAAAAATTGAAATTTAAAAAATTCAATTCTAAGGAAACAGATATTTACTGAAATTATGCCGAGGTGAATTCGGAGAGAAAAGTCATCTGGTCTCTGCCCGGACTAGAACCCAGGGCCTCTTGCATACCGGGAAAGCATGCTAACATCTATTTTTATTGCCATCAATTTTATTTTTTGAGCTCTGAACTCTACGAGAAAGTATATAGTTTTACCCAATTTTCAAAATACAATATTTTATGTTAACTGTAAAAGTATTTGCATGTACTTCGATGCAGGAAAATTCTTATATAATGTTATTATTAGATGCATCTATAATGGTCATACAGGCAGCGAGTACAAAGACTAACGAGATTCACCCAATTATTAGCCCATTAATCACTATTCATGCAATCTTAAAGCATCGTTTATGTCATTTGTGACATGCACAAATGATAAATTGATGAAACTCTCTGAATCATTTACGTTTATTATACTCAACACGCTCTACTGCCACCAGGCCATAGATTAATGAACTTTTGTTCTACTAATGTATTATTATTGAATCGATCTGATATATACTACACAAAAGCGTAACACTATGATATTAAAATGCCATTTCGACTTGTAAGAGCAATTATTCAGTAAGAAACGAATGTCCTGAAAACAGCTGCTTGCAGGAAATACATTACACAGCCAAGACATCGTTCGTGAAAGTGTATTTCACATAAATCAGCCAGTCTTCAGACTACTTAATATATAACGAGAAACTACAAGATATTCACTGCGATTCACATCAACGTTATTTGAAAGGCGTTTATATATTTAAATATTGCCATTATACCAATTCTTTATAACCGAATGAAAAATGTTTTTCCTCATTCGACAGGCCATTTTGTACGAAATATATACTGGTGGGCCACTTTAAAAAAAAAAAAAAGTCATTCAAAGATGAGGGCGCATGCGTGAATTTTTCATGCTCGTAGAGCACCTTCTGGAATGAGATTGGAATTTAAGATATCTCGCGCGCGACAATATGCTCAATCTTGAGGTTTTTAGGTGGCACCCTGGTTAGTAATTAGAAACTTATTGATATTTTTAATTTTATTTCATCCTCAGAAAAATTCGATAATCAATCTCATAGCGCTCTAAAGCTCCATACACCATTTGAGACTCACTGTTCTAGGATAGTATTTTTCATTTAGCATTTATTCGAGGATTCCCTTATCAAATACGAAAGAAGCCAAAGAATTCTCCCCGCGCTGTGCTGTATATTCATTGTCTATACACACACATTTAATTGCAACTTATGATTCACTCTACAACACATCCTTTAGAACAAGTAGGAACCTCTTGCGCGTACATACACTACCTTTCATTTACTTCATGACGGGATGAGAATAAAGCAAGACCGTCTTAAGAGCATCATGAAGCCACCGGGTGAAGTGGTCTGAGGCCCCTACCTAGCTAGAAATGTTTGCCTATCAATTCGCATTATTTCTCTCAAAACTTTTTAACAGATCTTATTTCCATGATGCCATTTCTGCACTTGACGTCCAAACCAATGCGTTAAGACGACATTGAATCCTAGTAGACCAAATAGAAAGTCTGGCACAATTAGCATGTTGAATAAATGCTTGCAATTCGAAGTTACTTATTATTGCAATTTCCTTTATTCTCCTCGATAATGGTAACCTAAGTATGAAATTACAATTTTTTATTTGTAATATATCTAGAGCCCGAAGTTCTGGCAAAATGCCACACATAATTACTTTTTTTACCTACTTTCAAACTTATCGGTAAAAATGTCTTGCCTGAAATTTTCCTACTTTTATATAAATGCCTATTTTTACTAAGTTTTAAGTTTATTAATGAATTTCAAAGGCCATAATTTGTAAAACTTAGATATATTGCGCATTCATAAAACAAAAGGATTGCATTGAGTAAACCCTCAGTATTATAACTACCATCAGGCACTTGATACCTTAATTTTAAGTTATTTTTTTCCTTTCCACAAATTATGAATGTCCTTCCTTTAATGCCTATTTTAGGCATTTTTAGTGCCTAAACTTCCGGGCTCTCTTATATCAATTACAAAGGGGGAATAACTTGATCAAGTTTGCCTGCGGAACATTTATGCTATCGTCGTGAACCATAGGTTGAGAAACGCTGAAATATGAGACAAGACAGGCAGTAGATAGAACCCATCACAAAATGCTTTGTTGTCACCTCAAGAAGACTGTTGTGGCTCATCCTACACTGCCCATCCCTTTCCGTGACGCGTCCGCTTCTATTTTTTCTCATGAGAGGTCTCGGTCAAGGAGGAGTCTGCATTCTATGAAACTTCCACTGAAAAAAAAGCCGCTTTTCTGCGTTTTCCGCCTCATCAATCACCGTGGTTCAAGTGGCCACGCCATTTACTGGCAGAAGAACACTGAAATAAACACCACACCGGGCGTCAAGGCTGGTCCAGCTTAGCAGTTCATTTTTACTTCACCCCTTTCTCTCTCTCTCTCTCTCTCTTTTTTTGAATGTGTAAGCAAAATCCTTTTCCTTCTCGAGGCGCCATCATCACGCGTGAAACATGGAGGGGAAAAATAATCATTATAACAAGAAAATAAGATAGAAAGGTAAAAATTGAAACGGGGGAAGAAAAACTATTGATGTTCAACGTCAAATGTTGCTCAAGACGTGCCCAACAAATATAAAAGCTGATGCCCCTGGTTACTAATGGCCATGCCAGCCTATACTACGTGGCGGCACTAATAACCGTAATTTACCTTATTCAGAAATATAGGAACCGTAATCTCACTAAGCCTAAACGACTCGACGCGGGTGGTCTGAAAATGGAGGGCCCTTCGCATTTTCACGATGTCGGCAGCGGTAAGCCAAATTACAGCGCCAACACGCGAAATGGGCACTACGCTGTCAATTCTTTAGCTAGATATGGAAGAAAAGAGAGAGAAATAATGGGCAAGGAGAGAGAGAGGGCATACCAAAATATAAAAAAAAAACTACGATAGAAAAAGAAAACGAACGTCGTCATGCCAATTTTGCTTGTCATTTACGTGACAAATGTTGCTGCTGCGGTCAAGGCTGAAACGGACGCATGAAATTGATGGCTCTTCTGACACGACCGAGCTCTTCAACTCTCCCGCTTATTATTATTATAAGCGATATGTTTGAGAATAGATTCGGAAATGAACCAACCCGTCCAAGATGAAGTCCAATACTCTACTGCAGCTTATCCCAACCTTTCTGAACCCAAGGATCAGTAAAATGTATTTAACAATTCGACGAACCAATTATGCCCCGTGTTACGGGACATTCCTGTATTTTTTATTGTTCCGATTTTTTTTATTCATTTGTCCCGTTTTTTCAAGGATGCTAATTTGAATTCGCAATATTTACAGCAATCGTGGACAAAGATAATCATCATAACTTATTTATTATATTACGAAAATTATTGCTATATGGGGCCGTTCAAGTATTACGTCAGCAATTTTTGACCCCCCCCCCCCCCCCCTTGTCAGCAAAATTTCGTAATCTCTGCTCCTACCTCATATCACATATTGGTGGGACCAGAGACTGTACGTGGGGAAGGAGAACATGTTGCTCCGAACGATCAAAAAATCATTTTTTTAATGCAAAAAATATTTTTTTTTAATCAAAATTGCGAAAGAAAATACCTTTATATGTTATTATAATCAATTTCTGTTAATTTCAATACTATTGGTAAGAATTCTAAATTTCCTTTTAAGAAATTCATTTTCACCCACCCGCTAAGCCATATAATGATAAATCCTTGGCCCGTGGACCAAATGGGCCCCGGGGGGGTTATCTCATGTGGTCTGCCCCCTCAAATCTAATTTTCTAAAAATGAATTAAGCGGCACATTTAGATCTCTTAGGTGACCCATATGGTGCAATTCCAGAGTATTTAGGCAACCCGTGGCACATTTTTCAGATCACACAAGTAGGCCTGTGGCACATTGACAGATCACTTAAGTGACCTGCGACACAGTTCCAGAACACTTAAGCGATCCGTGCCACATTTAGAAATCCCTTGAGTGACAGTTGGCACAGTTTTAGAGCACTTAAATAACCCCCAGTGCGGCTCTATATCACTCAAGTTACCCCGGCACATTCCCAGATTACTTAAGTGATCCGCGGCATAATTACGGATCACTTGAATGATGCGTGGCACAATTCGAGAGCACTTGAGCGGCTCAAACACATTTTTACATCACGTAAGTGGCCCAAACACATTTCTAGATCACTTTTAGGATCCACGAAACATTTAGAGATCACTAAAGTGGCTCTCTAGGAGACTTATCAATAGGGAGATTGTTAGTTCAGGTGCCCACAAACAGGATGTCATTAAGAATATTTCATATTTTTATAAAGGGTGGCTGATGACATAAGCGTCATCCAAACCCCCCCCCCCATCAAAAGTTGGCAAATCGGAAACCCCTCCCCCCATCGATGCTGACGTAATACTTGAATGACCCCTATACATTCAATCCCATTTATAACGTTCCCACTTACAACGTTTCCATGCTTAGTACAACGTATTTTTCCGTGGTCTCGACTCTAAGTAATTCTCATTAAGATTTCCGTTTCAGCAATTTTAACAACAATTGGTGCAACAATTTTTGCCAATCTTATGGAATCGTTTTTTGTGACATTTGGCGATGCCCCGTATTTTACCGTATTTAAGTTACAGTTTTCCGTATTTTTGAATGGCATATGGTCACTTGATTGTGTGTGTGTTGTTGTTTTTCGTGAAATACATTATTTTGAACTATAAAAACACCGTTGAGAACACCTATAAAAGATCAACCGTTGTCAATCAACTATTTCATTGACAAATTGAACTCAACCTTTGAGAATGAAACTCTATGCGTTTCAAAACGATCGGAAGGTTTTATCTCATCATTTGATTTTAATATGTGGAGATTTCATTGATTGATTTCATTAGTTTTTTATTTATAAATACAGTTTGTAGTAAGCCAGTCCTTCAGCAATTTTAGCAATAATTAGAAAATTTGTCGTATGTATATAAATTGCATTTCTCCCCCAGAATCCTGCTGCGATCAGGACAATCACCAAAGGAACACTGCAACACATAACTAAGAATATGGAATATTCAGGTGGCCGTGTGCCTTCAAGAAAAATTGGCACCCACTGGCAACACCCGTTCTAATCACAATTAATGCCACTTGAACGTACAGTAGGCTACACAATCCAAGGTCAGTTATATATAAAGCACATGATTATATATATGGTATCTTTTGTGATTTACTCATTTTGTGGGACCGGTTCTATATGAATCACCCTATAGAATAATCTACTTTTTGGTACACCATCGATACCGCAACTCTCAGGTTTATGCATTCGATTTCTTGTATCGAATCATCAGCGTTTATAAAGTAGGCCCTGTGTATCATTTGTGCTTTCAATCAAAATTATTTATCAATCCAAATCTAGATGACAAATCTTTCAAGGTTAATTATTTATTTGTTTCGTTGATAAATTGCATTGCAAAAAAAAGCAAAAGACATTTATGACGATATGCCTAGTTTGAGAAGAATGATGATATTGAATATATTTTTGTACATTTCACTTGATTTGATCGAGATGAAAATACACATACGCGTATGTGTATACAATCGAACCCGTATATAGCAAAGTCGTACGAGAACGTGAAAAATACTTGCTATATCCGATATTCGTTATAACCGATACACAATAAGTTCTCGAGTTTAATGAGAAGAATCCACTTGAAGCAAGCGTTTCTAAACTTATGGTCTGCAAATATTGGACAGGTCGTTTTTTTGCGGACAGACTTGAAAATGTAATTAAAAATGGAAATTATTCAAGTACGTCACAAATAATAACGATATTCATGTAGGTTTTTGAATAAGAATTTTAGACCTATATACTTCAGTGGTTCTTATTAGTTTTGTATTTGGAGCCGCGGCTAAACGTTGACTGAGGCAAGGGAGCTGCGAATAGTGAAAGTTTAAATATCGACTGTTAGATTTTCCGTTGCACTTTATAGTACATTTAGCACATTTTAATGACCCTGGAGTTCACAAAGACTGAGAAACGCTGTCGTGAACGAAACTGCGGTTTTGCCCATCCCTCTTCGTTCGAGCGGTTCTGGGAATGAACTGCTGACACAGCACAACCATAGCCATTCTTGAAATGTTACAGCAATACTTCACATTCGGACTTTTTGAATTCGGACGTTTCTGAAAGAGAATTTCTGCTTTTGTGGAACTTTGTTTCTCAACCTATGCTCCGCGGCCAGAGATGATCCGCGACGATAGTATAGGTGGTCCGCAAGCAAACTTGATGCAATTAGTTCTAATAAAACTTAATTCCAAACGAATGAAAAAAAAACTTTCAACCTTTGTAATTTATTTTAGGTTTTTTCCGTATGGGGTCATTCAAGTATTACGTCAGCATCGAAGAGGAGGGATTCCGGGTTTGCTTAATTTTGATGGCAAGGGTTGAAGGGGGTTTGAATGATGCTTACGTCATCAACCACCCTTTATAAAAGTATGAATTATTCTTAATAACATCTTAGTCGGTGCGCCAAAAAACAAAAAAAAAAAACTTTCTCTAATTTGTGGGCACATGAACTAACATTCGTCCTATTTGTAAGTCCTCTATAGATCCTTTTTTTTTGTGATTCTTCAGTTTTATCGCAGATTCTTCAAGTGATCTGGAAATGTCTGCCGGCTGCTCAAGTGTTCTATAAATGTATTGTAGGCCGCTTGAGTGCTCTGGAACTGTGCCGCGTATCACTCAAGTGATCCGTAATTATAGCGCGGATCCCTTAAGTAATCTGTGAATATGACGCGGGTAACTTGAGTGAAGTGGAACTGCACTGCGCGGGCTGCAAGTGCTCTAAAACTGTGCCACATGTCACATAAGGTATCTCTAAATGTGCCACGGACCGCTCAAGTTTTCTGGACTTGTGCACGGGTCACTTAAGCGATCTGTAAATGTACTGCGCAGTTCATTTTTACAAAATTAGATTTGAGGTGGCGGGTCACATCAGATAATCCAGAAGGCATTTGGCCCATGGGCCATGGGTTTAGCATATATGGCTGAGTGGGTGGGTCACAATGAATTTCTTAAAAGGAAATTTTGAGTTCTTAGCCTTCAAATAGCATTGGAATTAACAGAAATTGATTATAATAATATATAAAAGTATTTTCTTTCAAAAAAATTGATTGTCTGGGGGTGACATAGGGAGGCTCGTTTCTTCCCCCCCCCCCCCTTCCTTCCGTATATGTCTCTGATCCCAATATGCGTTAGGAGGTGGTGGGCAGAGCTGACGAAATTTTTGACAAGGAGGAGGGTCAGAGTTTCGCTGACTTTTGCTGACAAATGGAAGGAGGGGGGGGGGTCAAAAATGGTTAAAAACTGCTGACGAAATACTTGAACGGCCCCTATAGGTTCAAATAAAAAACTTACACCTTCATACTTGGGTTCAACATACATCGTCGTGGAAAATGTAAGGAATTGAGATCCTACGGGATGCGATAAATGTGGGGTGTATTGCGAAATTTAGTGAAAAAATGTAATTTATTGCCTTAAATGCAATTTGTTAATTACTGCTGACATTGCTGAAGGGTGGGGAGAAATGCATGATGGTTGAAAAAGAGAAACATGGTTAATGAAATCTAATTAGAGAGCTATGAAGTATTGTAATCATTTTTTCATTGAATATTTCCCGGTAATACATGATCCAACACATACTAAAATTCTGATACTAAAATTCAAATTTTTCAATATAGGCTGAGGATTCCGAAAATGTTTTAATATCTTTCGCTTTTCTCATAATTATGCAGAATGTTTGAAATGAGTTTGTCCAGTTTTAGCGTACCTTTTGCATCGTTTTTTGCCTTCTAAATCCACCTGTACTCGACTCATGAGGAAATCACTGCATTTAGGTTCCTCTTTCAAACCCAGGATAAGCATTCTGATCTTTGGATTTGGTTTGCCCATCACGGAATGCATGAAAGATAATTTCAGTGGCACAATTTCATGTGAATACAGCCCCCTCCCCCTCATAACTTCGGTCCATTTATGTTAGAGAAGAAGGAGGCAGGAAGAAAAGACGAAAGACAGGAAGGGCCTTTGTTTTCGCAAGTGCGGGAATAGACTGTGCGGATTTGTTCCCAAATTCCCCATGTGCGGAAATGCACTGTGCGGAACTGTCTATACACCGCTACAAATAGCAGTAAAAAAAAACTTTCACGCCAAGAAAAATACTCAAATGATCAGATGACCATATTTCATTGAGGAAAACACGTTAAGCTGGAGTCTTAAATAGGACGAAATACGGGGCATCGGTAATTGTCATCAAAAACGTTGCCAGAAGTATGCACAATCACCAATTGTTATTAAATTTGCTGAAAAATGGCGAGAAAAAAACGTTGAACCTGTAAAATATGTGAGATAAATATTTATTCACGATTATCATAATATTATTTATGTACAGTGAAACTTCGCTACAACGATACTCGATATACAGGGTAATTATAAAAAAACTATCCCGACATATGGGCCCCTAACTATCATACCATTCACAGAAACTGAATGAAATTTTGGCATAAGGTATTTTGATGTATGTGCTCAAGAATGATATGGAAAACAACAGTGTCACTCTAACAGTTACGGTTACTGTGAGAAAATTTCGAAAATATCAAATGGCAACACCAAGTTTTTTGTATTGGAATGCGATCTCCATACTGAAAAACACTAAATAGCGTTGGAATGGCACCTGTAGCACGGAAATCCCCGGAGCTAGGCAAGGAAAAAGTAAAAAGGACTTTGCCGTGAGCATTAATGTTCGTTTCATTCGTCACACCGTTTCTTCGGCTGAGATCCCAGCCTGATTAGTCCTCCACAAGGTCATGTGGAAAATTTGTGAAACACAATAAAATGCTTTATTTTATGCTGCTTCTCTGTCCTTATTGGTTGTCCTCACTTTTAGCCTATCTACCGCCGGTGATTTTCATGCTACAGTTGCCGTTCGAACGCTATTTAGGGTTTTTCACAATGGAGATCACATTCCAATACAAAAAACTTGGTGTTGCCATTTGATATTTTCGAAATTTTCTCACTGTAACCGTAACTGTTAGAGTGACACTGTTGTTTTCCATATCATTCTTGAGCGCATACATCAAATTTCCTTATGTCAAAATTTCATTCAGTTTCTGTGAATGGTATGATAGTTAGGGGCCCATATATCGGGATAGTTTTTTATAATCACCCCGTATATCGATAAATCCCTCTACAATAATATTTTTTCAAGACATGTTTTGAAATGTCTATACTTTAATGTAAAATTGCTGCCTCTGGATCAGGACCGTAACTAAGATTTTTGCCGCCCGGGGCAAACATGATTCAGCCGTCTGGGGCAAACATTATTTCGCCACCCCCACAACTTTAAAATTCGATCATTTGTAATGGGTGTTTTTTGTTCCCACCTAAAACTGACACTGCCGCTGAGGGCGATTGCCCCCTCCCGCCACCTATAGTTACGGCCCTCCTCTGGATACAACGATAATCCCCTCTACAACGACTGAGCAGAGTATCGTTATATCGAGATTTCACTGTATATTATGAAAACGCTGTTATTTATGGTATAAAACAACAGGAACAAAAAACCAAAATTGTCCCGTAACGCGGGACACAAGTGGTTCGTCAAATTTTTTCAGACATTCTACTGGTCTCCTTGGGTTCAAAAAGTTTGAGAAATGCTGCTCTATGAGAAAACTCTTCTTGCCGTAAATTGGCAATTCCTTATATAAGCAATATTTTAAACATTATTTTGGTTCACTTGAGACGGAAAAAAATTCACTATAACCGGCACTTCGTAATACAATCAACACCGCTTAATGTGATTCCCATCGGGACTCAGGATTTCTGATAAGAATAACCGAATGATGAAGATGAACGGAAAAGTTCCGTTCGCAAGTACGGTAACCATGCATACCGTTTTGTTGACCCGGTGTATGGTAAACGGGTATTGATAAAACGGAACACAACTGCTTTTCTTTTCCACATAAATTGGTTGCAAATCAATCGTTCCATATTTTCTTTTTTTGTGTTCCATTTTAAAAAGAGACTTCTTTATCCTTTAAGCCAGTGTTTTTGAAAGTGTGCATCGCGGTTCCTAGCGGCATCGCCAACTTTCGTCACGGGCGTCGCGGCGTGCTAGAGAAATTGATTTGTAAGCCTATTTATGCTTTGAATTGGTTCTTTTATATGGGAAAATAACTACCTACTTATTCTGGGGAGCCGCAGAAGAACCACGAATTGGGCAAGGGAGCTGCGAGTGACGAAAGTTTAGAAAACCACGTCTTTGAGCTAAAATTCTGCATTTTTGTTATTCAGCTATTGTCAGGCATTAGAATGTAACTCGTCTGTATATCGCAAATTACAATTTTCATTTTGAAGTACACAATAAGTTTCATAGATCCCTTGAGAAAGTCTCTCGGGAAAAGAAATTTGAATCTGGTCAACTGAAAGAAACTGATCAAGAACTGAAGGAAAGCTTTTTTTTTCATCATACATCTGCCTTCAGTATATGTACATACGGCATTATATACGGAAATGTTTGGAAATAAAAGCGTGTTAAGAACCCGAGATATTTCGGGGTGACCGAGATAAAGCAGATCAAATTTGACGAGATATCTCGAGATTGCCGCGGTAAGGGTTAATAACCTTGTCTTTAAAATGCGCAAAAAAAACTTTCGATTAAAAAAAAAGTGACATTATCCGCAGTCCCGATAACTATAAACGAATTTTTTCCCCCCTGTTACGATATTGGTTCGTTCCGTCCTTGCAAAAGTGATAGCAATACCTGCATGATAGCATTATCCGGGATTCTAATAAGCAGTGTCGACTGTATTCGATTTCATTTTAAGCGGGCTCGACTGTATCAGCATCGTAACACATGCTGTATCAGCGATCATACAATAGGTTCTTTAAAAAAAATCGGGTGTGTTCACTTCTTGCAAACGCAATATTTGCGAGGTCAGTTGTCAACGTCAATAAATGAAAAATAATAACGATGATAATATTAGACAGCCGTAGTTTTTAACGAGACATTCTCAATTCTATTGAAGAAATCATCAATCAAAATAAAGGTCACGATACGTTGTAAGAAATCGTTGATGCCGAATGGCTGTCGTTTGTCATAGGATACGTCGAGCGACGCCATCCATTCCCGGACATCGTGGCTTGACGAGCGCGTTCTCTGAATGCTAATCACGAATCTCTGAATCAAAAAAGAAATTTGCAATCACTTTTTTCTATTTTATTTCTCTATTAAGCTTTTAAAAGTCATCATTCATGTCACGTCACTAGCGATAGACAAGACAAGTATTTATTTCTCTTTCTAGCTTTCTCTCTCTGATTAACACATTACTTACAGCTTGTACAGCTGCAGGCATGACAAGGCTGAACTGAATCGACACTTTCAACCTTTAATATATTTATACGACAGTACTATCACGGCACTTATCTACTTATTTTCCTTTTCGATGCGAGAGTCATCCTCATACAAACACTAGTGCAGTCGATAGCGCTTATAAACGGGAAATGGTGAGTATTAGTAAAAGTTGGGACTACGAAAATGAATCGTACTAAGCGGGAAAACGTTCTAAATAGAACGTTATAGGCTGGATTCGCTGTATTCATTTTCCACCTCTTATAATATACATGCTTAATGCGTGTACCGCGGACAGAGTGTGGCTGTTGAAACCATCTGATGCAGCCCGCGAAGCTAAACATGATACAGGGTGAACGAGAAGTCGGACATATTTCAAAAATTAATAACAAATCAACCAATTGGCATAAAAAGGTGTTGTTTACACTAATATGCTATCATGGCAAGAACTTTTTTTAATAATATTACAAAATGAAGTTCAAATTTCACGCACAAGTGGCGCTGTAAAACGAAAATCTTGGCATAACACATGAAGTGCAACACAAACAGTGTATAATTCAATGTTTATGGCAAATTTGAGTTACATAAAACGATCGCATTTCAATATGAGCGCTCATTTTAGCTCGTTCTGCATCTAAACGGGTGCAAGTGTAGGCCTACTCCTGTTCAGATATGGTAGTTTTATGTAACGCAAATCGTCATAAACATTAATTATGCACGATTTGTGCTGCATTTTATGTGTTATGTCAAGTTATTCGTTTTAAAGTGCCACTTGTGGGTGAAATTTGAACTTTTTTTAACTTATAAAAATAAAAAATATATAAAAATAAAACTATTCCATGATAAGTATTTTAATACAAACCACACACTTTTGTTGTGTTGATTTGTTTTTAAAATTTGTCTAGGACTTCTCGTCCACCCTGTATTATCAGGATTTAATCTACAGAGTGATTCAAAACTTAACGCGCAAACTTTTAGGGGAAGTAGAAAACACAAAAACAAAACAGAATCACATAGGAATGTATGACCGGAAACACCAACATCTTCAGCTGGAGGATAAACGAGATGCAGGAATAATAAGCCAATAATGGGTGGGAAAACTTTTTAAAAGTTCCATTGCGTGCATAACTGTTGATGGTAAGAACGTTGAGCACTTGTGAAATTTAACGTGTACAGTAAGTACAGTCTTCGTGTAAAAGTATCTCAGTTTTTCCACCCATTAATGGCTTATCCTTTCTGTATCTTCGTTTATCTTCCAACTCATCAGGTTGGGGTTTCTGGTCATACATTCATTCTATGTGATTCTGTTTTGTTTTTGTGTTTTCTACCTCCCTTAAAAGTTTGTACGTTCAGTTTTGAATCACCCTATATATATATATATATATATATATAATGATAAGTCCTGACTGATTCACTGATTCATCATCGCCGAGCCTAAACCGTTGAAGTTATGGATATGAAATTTGGTCAGTAGTTTCATTTTATGAAGTAAAGACCCACTAAAAAATGGTTTTTTGAAATTCGACCCCTGTGGGGGGGGGGGGGGGTCATAAGATGGTTCAAAGATTATATAGAGAAATAATGCTGAGTCGAAACTGCTGAAACCATAAATATGGAATTTAGTCGATATTTTCATTCTATCATGTAAGGACTAGGTGTGAAGGGTTTTTTCGAAATTCAACCCCTAACGGAGTCATAAAAGGGTTCAAAGGTAACAAAGAGAAATCACACCTAGCTGGAACCGCTGGAGCTATAATTATGAAATTTGGTCAGTAGTTTCATTTGAAGACGTGAAAACTAACTAAAAAGTGTCTTCGAAATTCGACCCCAAAGGGGGGTCATAAGAGGGTTCAAAGGTTACATAAAGAAATCACGCTTCCCCGAAACCGCGAAGCTATAAATATAAAATTTTGTCAGTAATTTAAGTGGTAATGTAGAGACTCTCTCTCTCTCTCTCTCTCTCTCACACACTAAAAAGGGATATTTCAAAATTCAACATCTAAGGATGGTCATATGTGGGGGACTTTCCCCAAGGAGGGTTTTCAAAGACACAATCATCGCTATATGTTCATAATCATCGTTATATGGCGCAATCATCGCTGAGTCCAAACAGCAGAAGCTGTAAATATGAAAGTTGGTGAGTATTATATTTTATAATACAGGGAATCGCTACGACGGGATTTCTGAAAATTTAACCCCCAAGGGGTTCCACATGTTATATGGGGGAAATCATTGTAGAACAATTTTCTGATTACCGAACCCACGCGAGTGAAGCAGCGGGTTAGAACTACTTAAGAAAAATATGAGTTTTTCAGCGACAGGTCGTCAATCCTGGATTTCCCTGTAAAACTATATCTAGCAAAAATAAGTAAACGCTGCCTTTCCGGGGTAATGCACTGATCGCACTTGCTCTAATTAAAATGAAATGAAATGTCGAAAGAAGAAACAACAATTTAATACAAAATTCAGAACAAAAAGAAAAATCTTCAAATAATTAGGATCCACTGTTCAACTTATGGCTATCGGACCAGAACTGTTGGTTCACCCTTTAAGACACCGACTGTCCCTTATTTTATTTTACATTTTTATTGGGTTTACAACTGAACGAGCTTGCACCATTTACATAATTTCATTTTAGCAATCAAAAAGTTTAATAATCACTCGAGGTCCGTGTTCACCCGAAGGTTGAGCACTCATGTCTTATAAGAGCGCATTTTACGATTTAACGAGTGAATTAAAACTAGGGCTGGGAATCGATTAGAACTTTTAAAGATTAAAAACTTTTAATAGATTAATCGAATTTTAATCGAATATTTTTTGTGACCATATAATACTAATAGATGCTATAAAAAAATATATTTCTTCATTTCACTTACCTGTTCGGTAGATGTAAACAAATATAGGAATAGGTTAAAAAATTAAGGCTGTCCGCTTTGAGCAATTTAATATGCTGAAAGTAATTGTCAAAACCTATAATTTCTGCATTTGGATCTTGTCTTTTTTTTTTTTTTTAAATCGATTATTTTTGGTTATTATTCACTGATTTCGAAACTGCTTTCGATTACATTGTTTTGCTTATTTTCCTAGAATGGGGGTACTTGTGAGGAGATGAGCTGTTGCTTCCAGAACTACGGAAAACTACTGTTCGTAGTGGAGACAATAAATTTTTGTCGTCTTCTAAAACTCCCATCAAACTCAATTTGGAACTGAAATCATCAGTTTTCGTTTAATCTAATTTGATCGAAAAATTGATTCAAATATGGTCACTTATCCAAAATTATCTGTGTAGAACATGATTTATCTTAAGACATCTAATCGGTTTTTTCAACAAAAAAAAATTGAGTTAATTCACAAACTTTTAATAAAAATTTTAATCGAATTGATGGAGTAAATAACCTCAACTAAAATTTTTAACTGTGATTAACAATTGATCGATTAACTGACTCGATTAAACGATTAATCCGACTAAAAATCCCTAATTAAACGTTTCAAACGTCTTATAGCAATTGTCTCAATTTGA
The DNA here is from genome assembly GCF_987345545.1 of Pholcus phalangioides. Taxonomy (NCBI): domain Eukaryota; kingdom Metazoa; phylum Arthropoda; class Arachnida; order Araneae; family Pholcidae; genus Pholcus; species Pholcus phalangioides. Next base: position 58,679,946 of record NW_028301604.1, read on the forward strand.
ACAATTTACGTGATATTTGATATAATTTCGCGTTTACAAAACCAGGACATCGTAAGCGAACTTTTCATTTTTGAAGTGGTATTTTTTTTTATGTGCGTTGGCCACCTTTTCTGTCACCACTTGCCGTCATCTACTCCAATTTCGTTCATGAAGTGAGGGTGTGATTTTGACAGCAGCCTTACAGATGAATGAATGAATGACATTGCCGCCCCTTCTCTCTTTTACTCCATTCTTTTATGTGTATGTGGTTTTTTTTTTCTTTCTTTACCAAGCCGAGAAGGGCCTGCTTTTGCTGTCAGCGTGACCACGACGATGTCAGCTCAAAGTTATTCCCACTGAGTTGCTGTCACATTAAATGAGGGGGAAAAAGAAACACGATTCGGATCATGCACTCACTCGCTATCTTTCACTCTAATAATATACTGTATACTGGTGACCCAACAGGATCTGAGTTTTTTTTCCCCCTTTTTGGGTGTCAAGTTCGTTATACAAGTGGGAATCAACCACGATAGTTGATCATAACAGCTCGAATATTTTCAAAATTGATGAGTCTAAATCAGTATTTCTCAACGTTTTTCGTCTATGGATACATTGTCTTCTCCAAAGCCCTTCCCACCCATGAATGAGACCCTTACTACTTAATTGAATTGGTTTTTTTGAGTAAATTTATAGTGAATAAAATGTTTATAAACGGACCCCTGGGCCGGGGATTTCAATTCAAGGAGTTTTTCTCTTGTGGGACTTAGTCAGAAGGGCATACGGTCTCGTGACTGAGAACCACCAAATCGGTCTTTCTCAACCCGGTCTCCTTCGGATCATATTTTCTTCTCGTAGGCCTCTTATACAACGCCCTCCCCACCTCCATCTATGAATGAGACCTTTACTACTAATTCAATTGATTTTTGAGTAAAATAATACGTATTTATAAAGAATTAATTCGGTCAATCTCCAGACTCCTGATCTGTTCAGTGAGATACTCTCCTATCCTTCTATGCAGGACCGTCTCAATGTTATGGGTCTCCGAGCAAAGTGATTTTCTGAGGGACCCGTAAGCTACTTTGCTGGACGTAACAGCTTACATATTTACATGATTGCACGCGAAAATCTTAGTACCAGATCACATCTAGCAGGCCAGCAGTGAATACGAGGCACCAGGACCACACCCGGAGGAGGCTTTGGTTCCCTTCAATCCCATAAGTTTTGTTTTCTCATACCCAAACTTTTTTCACGGCTAACTTTGGCTCTCATTCCCATTTAATTTTCACTAGCGCCGACCCTTCAAATCCCAGGACCCCGAAAGGGTTGTGTGGTCCCATTTTGAGAACCAAATATGCAAGAAAAAAAAAATTAGAATTCAAATGTATTAGATCTTTAAACGTACAATTATTATTGAAAAAATTTGCAGTACACTATAATTTAATAGTGATAATTGGCAGCTGCTTAAGCTCCCGTAACATCGTGTCATTAACGTTGCTGTTTACGAAGAAAACGAGTTGAGTTCTGGTGCTTAAGAACCCGATCGTGCAATTAGTTTGCCCGCGAATATCGTTATGAAAAATTTTATGTTATAATATTCGAAAACATTCTCGTAATAAATGAATAATATATTAGAAGCACATTTCACAGGATATATACCAAAAACACGATTATATTTATGGCTCGCATACTTGAATTCACTGTAAAATTTTGCTTCGAGGAAGGAGGGGAAAAAACCCATATCTTAGCTGAAGATTTCGCGACTGAAAGTAAAGCACGGAAAAGCGTAAAGTCGTAAAACAAAAATAAAGCAACGTAACGATCTTCTTATCGACTTTTCTAACAGCACATTTGGACGTAAGGCAAAACCAGGAAAGCAACCGAACTTCCACTCGGGGTATCTCAGGAGTTACCACGTATCCTAAACAGTGTCTGTGACATCCGCAACCAATCATCTTGCAATTTTAAAGCTTCCGCCGGGAACCGTATATTTTTATTTCAACATTTCTCGTTGCTATACACTGTCGACTTCTGGCACACACAAGATGCCACAGCAACAACAACAAAAAAAATTTACAGAGCAAAGCATGTATGTGAGTGTGTGTATGTGCACGCGTTGTTACTCTCTCTACCACAGCTATCGACGTGTCCATCTGTCATCTACGTCGGGGAGTAGCTCCTGGACAACTTGTGACATCGCTGATGGGGTTGCACCAAATTAGTTGTGGCTTTTGGAGCACTAAGTTTCCAGACTCACTGCATAAATTACGTGTTGAGGGGAACTCTGCTTTTTTTCCGCACTCATCCATATTTCATTAACTAGCGACCTGGTGGTTTTCTACTGACAGCGGCTGTGGGGAACAAAACCATATATATATATATATATATATATATACTGTCCTTTTTTTTTCCTGGGTATTTTTCCCATTCCTTAAAAAATGCGTACAGATAAATTAGGTAAAAAAACTTCCAAACAACTCCACTTTTCTACAGTGGCTATCGAGCAGATGTTTCGCTACTTATTTGGCGTGAATCATGCGGAGCAATCAAGTAAGCCTGTCGAACTTGGTTAATTCGAAGTCAAAAGTCACTGGAAAAAAAAGCTCGAATTGCCCAATTAATCTATCCTGGATCATTAAAATGACTACAAATTGCATATTAATCATCAAAACATTCACGTAGGATAATAAATATCAATTATTAAAATTTTTGATATTATCAGTTACGAAACTCATAATTAATTTTTAACAATTCATAATTATAATAATTGATCTTGGCTGTTACATTATTCTACTATTCTGGAATCAATATCACTAGAGAATTTCTTGACCATGCTCAAAACCATTTGTTTGAAGATGGTATTTTCGTACACTGACAATTCAAAAATTTGAAATGGCTTTTTTGCAAACTAAATTTGCTCATACAAAAATCATGATTCCCCTTTCCCCCCCCCCCCTCACCCAACTTCGAATTATCCAAAACAGTAGAAAAAAGAAATGAAATTTAACAAGAAAATATAGAAAATTAAACTATCATAAATTCGAATTACCAAGTTTCATTGTACATGGAACCACAATATACTGTGCTTAAAAAACCCCAAGTATAAACTAAAGAAAGGTGGAAAACAAAACTATATATTGAAACAAAAAAGAAAAAAAAAACCTTACGGATTACGTGTTACGTGTCTGTGGGTTCTTCAAAGACCAGTGAAAGTAAGTGAACAATTTTGCAGAGAGATAGATAGTTTCAGGATCTGGAAAAATAAATAAACATTAGAAATAATTTACGGACCGACAAAAAATAAATGAGGGAAATAATTTTGATTCGGCAAAATAGATACGAGAAATAATTCACGGACTGGCAAAAATAAATAAATATTATAGGAGAAACAATTACGGCAAAAAATGAATGAGAGAAAAAACATATATATGGACTGGCAAAAAATGAATGAGGAAAATAAAAGAAATATTTAAATAAATTTAAGACCTGCAAAAAGTAAATAGAAGTGAGAAAATATTCGCAGATCTGCTGGTATTTGAGAGAGAAATACAAAACTAATATACAGGGTGCATAGCCAACAGGATGTATAATATTTTACTTCGAACGGTTGATCCTAGAGGCATACTTCCAATTAGAAAAAGTTTCCAAATGACGTGCAGTACTCAGATATGTCATTCATGTTGAAAGGGATCAGAGGCGCTGCTGACACGAAAACTTTGGAAGGGCTGAAAGTTGCTGGGCATCCCGTATATACGGGACTTAAGCGTGTATGCAGGAGGAGGAAGGTGTATTACATTGCTTATTCAGAAATTATATATTGGGGGGAACTCAGCTCTGTTACAAAATTGGGGGGGGGGGCTCAAATGGCCTCAGCCCCTAGGTTCCGGCGCCTATGCAAGGGGTTTGTATAGTTATTAAAATAAAAATGTTAACTTTTTATACGGACACCCTGTGCACAATAATCCAATTACAAAGTTGTAGCCTGTCTCTTCTGATGCCAACTAAAAAAATCCATGTTCTAAGTGCAATATTCACGGCGATATCCGAATTCGAAAAACGAAGGAAAGTGAAAGAAAACGGCATTAAATGTGGAAATAACGGTTTACCCGTATTTAAAGCTGTTTTTTTTCCAACTTTCCTCCGTTTCTCAAATTAAAATATCTCAGTAAATATTGCATGTGGAATTGTTTTAGTCGAAATCAAGAAGACAGGGCAACAACTTTCTAATTGGGTTTTTGAGTACACGAGGGACGGAATATAAAAAGTATTTATCTTTATTTTAATAACTATACAACCCCTTGCAACATGAATGACATATATGAGCACTACACGTTATTTGGATACTTTTTCTAATTGGAAGTATGTCTATAGGACCAACCGTTTGCCAGTAAAATACCGTACGCCCTATTACCTACGCACCCTGTACAGGGACACCGAACACCAGACACGACCCCCGACCCTGTATATACGGACAGTATAATATTTATTAAATCTAAAATATAGTGGCGCTATATGAATTGGGTGAAATGTTTCTTGGACCGACAGAAAATTCCCACTGAACGGCACTGGTCCCGCGGACCAGCCGTTGAAAAACACCATGACAGCGGTTCTCAACCTTTTTTGACTCGCGGAGCCCTTTTCAGTAAAATAATTCTATGGTGGAGCCCCGTAGGCCAATTTTTTTAATTATTCATCAAAGTTACTGATGTATTTTTACTATTTAAATATACACTGCTGGCCACCCAAATTGCTACACCAAGAAAGGCAAGAGATATCGCAACAATATTTATTTTGTAGATAACATGTTGACCAAGCATCAAATGATTAAATTTATAGACTTCTGTGAAGTGTGGTTCCTGCCAAAATCAGTAGCCAGAGTAGCCGCCATTGTTGGAGATCACCGCTGCCACACGCCTCGGCATTGATTCAAAGAGACTTTGGATGTGTTCTTGGGGTACAGCAGACCAAGCAGCTTCCACGCCTTGCCAAAGTTGATCTGGTGTGGCAGCTGGGGATGTAATCTGGGTCAATCGTTGAGCAATCATGGACCACATGTTTTCTATCGGCGAAAGATCCGGAGAGCGAGCTGGCCAGGGAAGCAATTCAATCTGGCGATTGACGAAGAACCTTTGGACAATGCGTGCCACGTGTGGTCGCGCATTATCCTGTTGAAATATGGCTGTGGGGAAGCCCTGAAGGTAAGGAAGGACAACTGGCTCCAACACCTCGGAGATGTAGCGCTGGCTTTTTAAAGTACCGGCAATGCGTACTAGAGGAGTGCGAGAGTGATATCCAATACCGCCCCATACCATAATACCCGGTGCAGGACCAGTGTGGCGGTGCATAACGCAGCTGTTCAGTATCTTCTCTCCACGGTGTCTCCAGACTCGAATCCGACCATCGTGGTGTTGCAGACAGAAGCGTGACTCGTCAGTAAAGACAATTTCATTCCATTGTGCCGTCCACATCCTTCTTTCATCGCACCATTGGCGGCGGAGACGTCTGTGGTTCTGCGTCAAGGGTAGACGAAGCAATGGACGTCTTGCGGACAGACCAGTCTGCTGTAAACGGCGTCGAATGGTACGCGCAGACACTGGATGATGCGGTACAGACTGAATGTGCTGTGCTATGGTTCGTGATGTGGCTGAGCGATCCGTCACTGCCATGCGCACAATACGCCTGTCATCACGTGAAGTGGTGCACTGAGGTGGATGCGATCGAACACGTCGGTCCGTCGTACCCTCCTGCATCCAACGATCACATATCCGCATTACAGTTGTTTGGTTTCGTCCAACACGACTACCGATTTCCCTGAAAGATAATCCCCAATCTCGGTAGGCCACTATCCTTCCTCTGTCGAACTCGGATACTTGATCAAAAGATGATCGCTGTTTTCTACGAGGCATAATTGATCGTTTTTTTGAAAAAACCACAAGAAAAACACAATTGCCGTACTTCAAATCGTTGAAATCTCCAAGCCTTAAATAGCGCTTTGAAGTGGCGCCACAGGCGCGCGTGATGTGCGTCTGCGCTGAAATTCTAATAATTTGCATATCTCACCTCCGCTAATGCATGTTGTAAATTTCATATTATTTGCATGCTTCCTTCAGGGTGTTGCATTTACGGTGGCCAGCAGTATATTTATAATTATTTTTTTTAATTTTACACAGTTCCTTTTTAAATTTTCCTCGAGCGGCCGCGGAGCCCCTGGAGAGTGCGCGGAGCACCGGTTGAGAATCGCTGCGCTATGATATTTGACTTGGAAACGCACGGACTTTCATCATAACATTTTTTTTTATTTTATTTTGTGCCATAAATGAAATCGCACAAGTCATGTATTTTCTCCCCCATGACGTCACTTGGGCGTATTACATGAAGTGGGTGAGTCGTCGCGTGTCAAAAATTTGGCGACGGAACTTCTGTTTTCACGTAAACACTAGAAATTCTACAGAGGTGTAAACCCCCCCCCCTCCTCCTTCCCCACTTACACATATCTACGAGGTGTGTCAGAAAAAGTGTCTCGTTATTTTATATGTTTACACGCTTTCCTTTTTGCCGATGTTATTGTTATTCCTTTTGTGTTGACTGTCTGGTTTTTTCTGCTTTGATCCGTCGTAAGGAAGTTTGTCTGTTTGTCTCGGTCTTTCATTTTCACCTCGACAACAGACACAACGATGCGAACGCTCTTCGGAAAAAGACACCCCAGGGAAATGCGGCAGCATCTGTTGTGCAGTTAAAAGCATATTGATATTCTTATTTTGTTTCCAAAATTATCTTCGTGGTACGACAAAGGCGTCTGTGTGTGTTTTTCCCATTGAACCTAAACTTTTAGAAACATAAATTGCGATGTGGAGAGAATGGATAATTAATTTAGTACTAAAAATTAAAACCAAAAAAAAAAGGGGGGGGGGGCGTTCAACCTCTAGAACAGTGTACGGACCACTTCGTTGATTTGAAAACGTGTCGCGGGCCACGTAATTTAGTAACGTGGAACAGCGCCGCAAGTCACTCGAGTGATCTGTAAATGTGTCGCTTCCACTGTGTATGTGCCGCGGGTGGCGTAAGTGCTTTGGAACTGTGCCGCGGGTCACTTGAGTGATCTGGAGCTGTGTCGCGGATCGTTTAGAGATCTGTAAATGTGCCGCGGGTCTCTTAAGTGCTCTAGAGCTGTGCAACGGCAGCTGTAAATATACCGCAAGTCGCCTGAGTGACCTGGGAATGTGCCGCGAGACACTTGAGTGATGTGGAAATGTGTCCGGGACACTCAAGTAGCTAATCTGAAAATGTGTCGCGATGATTTGTAAATATGCCACGAGACACTTAACTAATCTGAAAATGTGGTGATCTGTGACTATGTCACGAGTCCCTTGAGTGATCTGGAAATGTGCCGCGGGTTGCTTAAAAGTGCTTTAGAAGTGTGGCACGGGGATCTGTAAATATGTCATGATTCATTTGGAGTGATCTGGGAATGTGCTACGGGATATTCAAGTAATCTTAAAATGTGCCGCGAAACATTTAAGTACTCTGGAACTGTGCCGCAGGTCCCTCGAGTGATCTATAAATATGCCGCAGATAACCAAAGTCACGGGCCAATCAAGTCACTTGGAACTGCATCGCGGTTCACTTTAGTGATCTGAGAGTAAATCCATCTCAAGATTGACATTAAAAATATAAAAACTCTATGGTTCAATTCAAACAAAATCAAAATCACAGACGCATAAATATCGAGCTTTTTTTTTGGATGATGTTGTTCAGCCATGCTCCCGGTAACTTAACAGCCCTCTCTTTCTCTCTCCAACATGAACATTTATTACTTCAAATTCATCTGTGTAGCATATGCAGGAAACTTATTGTTGTAAAAGACGGCTGAATGGCAAGTACATAGTATCAGATCCATAAAGAAGACACTGATGATACTCAAGAAGCATTAATAAAAGCAAGCCTTCTTTTCGCCCTTTTCATTCTGTTTTAAAAAAATAAAAAAAAGGCAGTAAAAAGGAAGAGAGAAAGGATTTGCCTGCAGTTATAATAAGCAGGTCTCTGTCTGTCCATCAAAATACTTTCTTCTAATGAGCAGCGGTCCACAAAAAAGTTCCGCTAAATTAAAAGTGGGGTTTACCATCAAATGTATCTTCAACAGCTGCTTGCAACTCATTTTAAATGGTAACTGCGACGACGTCTTCTTTCTTTTCTTTCTCCTTTTGCTGCGCTCAGTGTCGTTTTTCCCGTCGTCTTTTCAGTTGTTCTCTTTGGAGGATGAATGTCTTTGGTGAAGCCGCGACATTAGTTCAAATTCTACTCAATTCTAGGGGCCCACTCCAAGTTGAACTTCTATTCATTTCTCGACTCCGTTCACAGTGAAGTAAGAAATCAAAAGAAAATGTTTGGAAACGGAAGCCCAATACAGTGATACCTTGGCTAACGAAGATGACTCATTCCAGAATAATGTGTTCATTAGCCGAAATGCGATTTTCCATAGGTTTCTATGGAAAAAACGTTTGATTCTTTCCAGACTCTGCCCCAAAATTTAAAGATAAGTTTTTTAATACGTACACCAAGGAACGTTATAAAAAAGTTTCAAAATAAAATAGTATAATAGCTTGGATAACTGAAAATCTACAAGAAGATGACAGATACTGGAGATCTTTTTATTTTACACTTACGTACACAACCAACACCAGCTTTAGTCTACCAAAGCTGGTGTTGGCACAAACCAGTCAAGTTCGTAGGTGTCCCCTTCCATTTGTGATTTGGTCAGCTCATTTCTGTGTCTGATGCATGCAGATAGAAAAGATTATCTCCAGACTGCTCAGTTTGATTCTAAAAGTCTTCCAGTGAATGAAGGCCGGCTCTGAAAACATAGGCTTCTTTTTTATTCAATGCATTTTCTATCAGCTGAATCTTTCATTTTACATGAAACGGTTCAAACCTTTCAGAAAGAGAAGTGAAGGTACATCTGGAAAAAGATTCCGAGCTGGACATGAGTTAATCGGGCTCTGGTGACAGTATCTGATGATGGTGAATGGCGCTGAAATTCAGCTCACGATGCGGCTGTTTTATATTAGCACGTGCGCCCATATCAACGAAAATGTTCGTTTCGTTAGCTGAATCCGCATTCGTTAGCCGAGGCGGAAAAATCACGATAAAATATCTTCGTTTATCCTAAAAATTCATAAGCCAGGCGTTTGTGAGATGGGGTATCATTGTGCAATAGATCCCGCTTGTAACGTTTCCAATTAGTACGTTTTCTCGCTTAATAAGACTTATTTTCTTGGTCGCAACTGTTATTTTATGATTATGTTGATTGTGTAATTATGTGTTTCGAGTTGCGACAAAAACAATAAATTCTAATTCATATACATTGCCGCATACAAAGCGCTAAGGAATGTTACTGTCTCTTGTTGCATCGTGTTTAGTACCATTACATATTCTAGAGTCAGAATATGTAACCATTATATATGTTAGTACTATTGCATATTCTAGAATACTTATGTATTTACCGGTGATCTTGGCTCACCGGTAAATACATAATTAGAGTTTTAGAAATTCCCTGTGAGTTTCTTATTAAATTTGATGCTAAAAAAAATTACCTGTTTAATTCGATCGTTTTTCATAATTCGAAGTTTGATTCAGATATGTTATTCACAATTTACTCCGACAATTTCTGATTTAAAAAATAAATTTGGTAATCTTTTTCTATCATTATACGGTTTACTGATCTTTTTCAGAATATAGCATGTAGCCAACAGGGCCGGAACTAGAGGGGGAGGAGGGCAACTGCCTTGGGCGGCAAAATTTAGGGGGAGGCAATTTTAGGTGGGAATAAAGAACACCGTTATAAAATTATCGAATTTTAAAATTGTGGTTTGGAAAAAATCTTAGTTACGGCCCTGAGCCAACACTACAATCAACAAAATCTAACTTTTCTATTGTTAAGCAATAAGTAAGAAGCAATATTTTCGTTAACCAACTACACACACTCGCTTTTGTCTTTCCGTAGGCAGCTAGAGTTTTACCGGTGCTTATATGACCTCATTATCACCTGCCAAGAGTAGACGCAAATGGAACTACTCAGGAAATACGAATGTTTGTGCGTGTAAGTGGCAATGTTTAAAAGCTGGAGTGCTGAAATCCCAATCTATTGTCTGGTAAAATCTGTTTGATATTCGTGTTTAACGTTATCGTTCTTTCCTTTTGCCATGTCCAACCAAAGCTCATACGCTTGTTCAACTCTAGGGGTAAAACTGTGAGTCACCGTACGAATGCGGACATTGAGGAAGAAGTAGAAACTAAAGTCGCATTGAATCTTCTCATGAAAAGGACGAAAACGAATATAAGAAAGCAATAGTTCGCAACACTAGCAGAAGCTACGGATATGTTAGAAAAATAACGCTGTTGAAGGTCGGAAATCACATCTTTCATTCTCTAAATCAACTTGAAGATTTCATGCCAGTTTTAAGAAAAACGTTATCAGCGGCACATAGTGTTGCTGCCTTTTTTACAATATTAGTATTACAAAATTAGTATATTACTTTTGATATTAGCATTCAAGATGACTAAAACAATATTTTTATTTTTGGATTTTTTTTTTTTTTTTTTGATATTTGCGTCCCATGTTTTTATATTATGTTGCAGCTGCATTGGTAATAACGAAGTCCAAGGCTTCTAAAACCTACACTTAATTTAAAGAAGGAAAAAAAAAAGATAATCAAAAATTATTAGAAAGTTCAAAAGATGATTGAAATTATGTGTCTCGAGATGACTTTCAATCAACCGAAAAAAAATTAACTAACGAACGTAATTCAACTGAAATGGATTCGAGAAAAATATTCTCTGTGGAAGTTAACTCATAAGCAAATGCAAAATTTCTTATTTCAAATGTTTAAATGGTTGAACGAAGCAAGCCAAAATAAATATACAAATACTAATCACAATAATCGAAAAGATAGTTTTTGGAAGAATTTAGTGAAACGGGCAGTAAAAAAGGAATAACAAACTACCGTGATTAACAAGGTAGCAAAGCGGTGCAATCGGTGGTTCTATTTGGGCAATGTACAATACGTATAACGTATTTGCAATCTTATATTTATTTTGTGTTTGCATCAATTGGTGTCATCCTTTGAGAATGTTCAAGTCACGATCAATTTTGTCATTAGTTTTGACCTTTTAAATACAAATACAACACCACAACAGGCAAATTGCCCAACGAGGTGGCTGACTTAAGAACATCATGGATCCCCGAGCCATTTTTTGGAGGCCCTACCTACTACTGCTACATCACACATGCACCCCGCCCACAGTTACCATTTAGTAAGTGAGTGACCATTCAGTAAGTGAGAAATTTTAATAATGTCTATTAGGAGAAATTTAGATGATACAGAAGAAATTACAAATTGCTGTTGCACAATACAAGAGAGTATATTCAATAATTCCATTAATTCTTTGTTTTACTCAGAAACTTGTAATGAAACTTGAAAAGGAATAAAGTAACAAAAGTAAAAGATAATGAAGTTAGTGGATACGCGATAAATTAACCCTCTAAAATGCCTAAAATCATCTCCTGTTATCACTTCGATATTATAAAAAAAACCTTGTTGATCACCAGTAACCAATGGATTTTTTTTTTATGATGAACTAGCTGTTACCCGCGACTTCACTGGTGTGGATTCTGCAATCTCAAATTTACTCAGCGATGATTCCCCAAACCACTTGAACACCTCATAATCCCCATGGGTGATGAACTTTCAGAAACCCCGTCTTAGTGGGTATCTACATCTATATACTGTATATAAAATAACATGTCCTAACACTGATTCATCATCGCTGAGTCAAAACCGCTGAAGCTATAAGTATCAAATTTTGTGAATAGTTTTATTTCACGACGTAAAGACTCACTAAGAAAGGGTTCTTCCATATTCGACCCCTAAGATGATCATGGGGGGGGGGGGGGGGTTCAATAATGGAGGAGGTCATAAGTTGAAATCACACCGAGCCGAAACTGTTGAAGCTATAAATATGACATTGTGTCAATATTGTACTATAGATAATATAATATAGAACAATCGGATTTTTTAATCATTTGTGACACTACTAGGTTGAAAACTAACTAACTAACCAATTCACTCACTCACTCACTTACTAGGTCACTCGCTGAATTACTTACTCACTAGGTCACTCACTCACTCGCTCACTCACTAGGTCACTCATGGACTCAGTAGCTCACTCACTCACGGACTGACTTACTCGCTTATTGACTCAGTGACTCAGTAACTCACTCACTAACTCAGTAACTCAATCTCTCACTACCTCGCTAACTGACTCGCATCGAACTGTTGTCGGTGAATTACTGGCGGTGAATATTCCGGACACGTTACAGAGCCACTTCAGCGATCTCTAAATGGTTCACGGATCCTTCAAGTGCTCAGAAATATGTCCGGGCTGCTTAAGTGCTATGGAAATATTTCCGGGCCGCTTAAGTGTTCTGGAACTGTGTAACGCATCACTCAAGTGATCCGTAATTATGCTACGGATCACTTAAATAATCTGGGAATGTTCCGCGGCTAACTTGAATGATGTAGAACCGCACTGGGGGGGGGGCCGCTTAAGTGCTCTAAAATTGTGCTGAATGTCACTCAAGGGATCTCTAAATGCAGATTTAACGGCGGGTGCATTGGGCGTGCGCACTGGGCCCCCAACTTCTGAAAATCCTATAAAACCTCTAACTTTTAACTTTTTTTCTAATTTAAGGGCCCCAATATTTTCTTCTGCACCCGGGTGTCAACCGACCTTAATCCGTCTCTGATCGAGCTGTTGTTTGCCAATTCTCAAAGTTGCCGAAAGGGCAAAAAGTTTGGTAATCCTTGCATTATAAGAACAGAATTTTTGAAAAAGTTGTACATTACAAAGTAACATACATATAACCATCGACGGATATGAGAAGGACTTCTAATCTTACAAAAAAATTTCATATAATTTAGTCTTTTACTTCCGTAAATCTCATTTGTAAGATAAATCCGGTCCAAAACATCAAGGGTAAAAATAAAAGAATTTTGACTGAAAATACAGAAATGCAGCGTATCTTTATATAAGACAAGCAAAAAAACCAAACATTAATTGGCGGATTTCTCGGTAGTACCAGCGCTTAATGAATTAAGGCGAAAGGAAAAAAAGCAACACAAACGCGTGGCAAGCTCTCCAGCTCCAATATTTCAAAATAGATTAAGTAGTTTTTCCTGCAAGTTACATTGAATATTAAAGCAAGACGAGAAGAAACGATAACAAGCTTTTCGCGAGGCTTTGTAAAGAGAGAGAGAGACGGGAAATTTTATTTATTTTGGATGAAGAACTCTGAGGTCCACCAGCAAGCACGTCTTGCAGCTGTTATATATTTTTCAAAAGACTTTTCCACTTTTATCCGCTTAGCAACACTCAATTTTCTCTGACACGAGCACAGTTCTACTGCAAAGAGATGTTTGTCTCCTCCTCGTTATCCACTTGAAAGCGGTAGTACTTCAAAGGGATCTTTGAACACGGGATGTGTGTGATGTGGTGTTTGTTGTCTGTGTGTCTTCTATTTACCCATCGCAACATCCCGATCCCACCTCTCGGACTCTGATAACACTTCAAAAAAAAAGATTATCTTATTTCTATGTATTTTTTCCTTTTTTTTTTGATAACTCCATACACTCTTTAAGCTTCGCACACCTATAAAGATAACTCATCGCGCTTTAAAAAGATGCGTCTCGATCGGAGTAATCCGAAGTTGAAACCCAACTTGGCGATATCGTCTCGATTGTTTGCCGATATTTTGTCCTGTCAGCATCAGAGATCATCTTGTTAACCACACACTCTTTGTATTCAATAGAATTTAAATGCAAATTATTTTTTTACGTGAAAGTTTCTTTGGATTTTCAATTAATCTCTACATATAGGTAGGGGAGACCTGTACATAGGTAGGGGATAGTTGAAAACACGCATTTCAATTAATTTCGGGTATGTAATTCAAATCAATTTAAATGTTTTTGATATATCTACATCAATTTTGAACAATTGGCATGTACTGGAGCTTTTTACGAATGCAAAAAAAAAATCACTCTTTTTAATGAAATATAAATTTTTAAAAGTTTCGTGTCGAGTGTGACAACCAACTCCATATACGCGGGGCAAGTTGCCACATCCCATGGGGTACGTACACATTAATTAGGTATTCACTCATTATCAAACATTGAAAATGGTAGAACTAAATAAGCTTTATAAAACTGATCAACAAATAAAATAGTTCAACACTATTTTATGATCAATCTGCCCATCAAAATGGAAAAAAAAGTTGAAATAATTTATCACTCTTTTAGGTTTATATAGTTCTTATATATATATATATATACGGGGTGATTATAAAAAAACTATCCCGACATATGGGCCCCTAACTATCATACCATTCACAGAAACTGAAGGAAATTTTGGCATAAGGTATTTTGAGGTATGCGCTCAAGAATGATATAGAAAACAACAGTGTCACTCTAACAGTTACGGTTACAGTGAAAAAATTTCGAAAATATCAAATGGCAACACCAAGTTTTTTGTATTGGACTGCGATCTCCATACTGAAAAACACTAAATAGCGTAGGAATGGCACCTGTAGCACGAAAATCCCCGGAGCTAGGCAAGGAAAAAGTAAAAAGGACTTTGCCGTGCACCAGAGCATTAATGTTCGTTTTGTGGCGCTACTTGTCTTGTACAATTTTTATATTTTTATTATATTTTTTATGCCACTCACTAGCTAGGCATTATCTAGTGTGTTCTTGTATTGGAGTTCAGTCTGGCTCCAACTGTCGACCGAACATGTCGTAAAAATCTCTCTCTCTCTCTCTTCTATTAAATAACTAAAACCAAAGAAAGGAGTCATGACTGTATGTTTCCGAAATAACAACCAGACACATCCACCAGCACTAGCGTCACCACAGTTTCATTCGTCACACCGTTTCTTCGGCTGAGATCCCAGCCTGATTAGTCCTCCACAAGGTCATGTGGAAAATTTGTGAAACACAATAAAATGCTTTATTTTATGCTGCTTCTCTGTCCTTATTGGTTGTCCTCACTTTTAGCCTATCTACCGCCGGTGATTTTCATGCTACAGTTGCCGTTCGAACGCTATTTAGGGTTTTTCAGTATGGAGATCGCATTCCAATACAAAAAACTTGGTGTTGCCATTTGATATTTTCTCACTGTAACCGTAACTGTTAGAGTGACACTGTTGTTTTCCATATCATTCTTGAGCACATACATCAAAATACCTTATGCCAAAATTTCATTCAGTTTCTGTGAATGGTATGATAGTTAGGGGCCCATATGTCGGGATAGTTTTTTTATAATCACCCTGTATATATATATATATATATATGGTCCTTGCGCCAATAAACCCAAAATCCAATCCAAATCCAATATATTTATATATCCCACTTCTCTTGCGTATTACACTCAAAAATTATAAATGTTGATAACTTCTATAATTTGTTTAATTTCTTTAATTCACTTCTAAAATTCGTTTGAATTTTACTTAGACACTTTTTGAACGGTAATTTTGGCTATTGTGACAAGCGTAGCCATTTGCACACAGTGGCATCTCAACTCAGAAAGTGTGGGGGAGGTACAGCAAGTCCCGCACCGCAGAGAGGGAAATAAGAAAATAAGAACCTCCAAATTATTGAGAATTTTTATTAATACACATATGCAACATTTTGAATAAATTGAATTCAAGGAGCTCCAAAAAAAATGATTGAGGCCCCGTGCATCCTAAACTTGCTTTTTGGAATAACGCTTGTTGCATATATGAGAGTATTCTCCGAAATTTCAATTTCTCAGACTGCATTGAAATAATATTATTATAATAGTACTATATTATAGTGAATTCTCAGTATCTAATATAGTACTATTCTTTCACTATACATGTACATTCAAAGAAATCAACCACGTGAAGGCAAATTAACACACTGTAATTCCCTTAGGGGTTCGTTGTCACAAGAGGCAACTAACCCCGTTTCGTCTGGGACAACTAGCCCCAAATCCAAATTTCTAAAAAACTCAATCCATCAATTCTTTTTTGGAAATTTGTTATCTACTAGAAGTAAGGATTCTTGAATTACAGAATTTACGTGTAGGCTTTTCGGGACACCCAGGGCATTTTAACACATCAGTCCCACGTGAGCAAGGCACGGGGGCTTTTTTCCATAGGAACTTCCACGATAAGATCTGGAATAATGAAACGACAATAAATATGTAAATGAAGAGGTGGTGTTTAAGCTCTCTTTCATTTGGCTCTGGGGCTATTATGCTGTTGAGACAGCACGGTAGGGACACACTGTTTTTTTGTATAAATATTCAAAAATTTGTTTGGGTTCAGTAGAACAGCCTCAATATTATTAAGTGTTCCGCGAGAAGTTTTACATTGAAACCCCTAATCTATACTATATAAAAATTGTGAAATTCTTTCACAAATCGAAAAAGCGGGAAAAAAAGATCGGTAAAGTGTAATAAATAATGCATTTTTGTATTTGAGAAGTTCTCATTCCAATATCACAATTTTACGATATACAGGGTGTTCTGTAAGTCCTAATTCGGACTTTATCTCATCAATCATTTGTTGTAAAGGCATGGTTCTAATTTAAGAAAATGTCAAAATCTGTACAGAAATCACTCTGTACCAGTTCTGATAGTGAAAATACAGCGTATAATAAAATAAAAAATCTAAAATATTATACTGTGTCCCGTCCACTATTGCCCAATCAGAAAGTTGTTGCCCTGTCTCTCTTGAGGCAAACAAAAAATCTTCACCTTTCTAAATGCAATATTTACTGAGATATTAGGTCTTTCAATTGACCATAAGAATGAACTATACAGCCTACTTTACGCGGATGATATTGTATTATTGGCAAAAAATGCCGCATCTCTTCAGAAAAAAATTAACTTACTTGCTCGGTACTTTGGTAAACTAAAGTTACGAGCGAATTTGAACAAAACTAAAATAATGATTTTTAGAAAGGGCGGCAAACTGGCTGGTGGAGACCATTTTATGTGGGAAGGCGAAAATTTAGAAATTGTGAACGAATATAACTATTTAGGTGTTATTTTTTCATGCTCGGGTTCTTTCCGGAGAAATACTAATCGTGTTGTGGCCAAAGCTAAGGTGGCTGCGGGTGGAGTTATTCAGATACTCGGCAAGTCACACAACTCATCTGTTCCTGTGGCATTAAGACTATTTGATTCTTTGTCAAGGTCTGTTATAAATTATGCTGCGCCAATCTGGTCACTGGATCACTGGTCACACATTGAAAAAGTGCAAGATTTGTTTCTCTGTAAATTATTCGCAACGTCCAGATATTGCCCCGGCTATATTCTCAGACTTGAATCAACCAGACGTCCAATATCAATTTCTCTTCTAAAAAATACCCTCTTTTTCTGGTACAAAATTTTAATGCTCCCAGATAACCGACTCCCCAAGATCTGTTACAATGCCCTTTTAAAACGCCCTCCACTGCATAATGGCCGCAACTGGGCTTTTGATATTTTGAATTTGTTATATACAATTGGACTCCCGTTCGTTTGGGATCTGCAGGTCGCACCTGCGGCGCTCAGGAAATATTTTCCTACCATTATTACAAGATACATAGACCGAACAATTCAAAACGATCTTTCATCAATTTCGAAATCAACTAGATACGCTCACTACGATGAAATGTTTTCAGTATTACACCAGAAAATTATCTGTTTTTTAATATCCCCATATCCTGGAAACGCTTGATTTTTCAAATTAGGACGGATAGTGGTTTTTTACGTGTTCCAAGTGGATGTGTCATACTTAGTCCTGGCGAGAATTGCCCTAACTGTAACTATAACTTTAGTCATTCCTTTGACGTATTTCATATTATTTTTGAATGCCCATTGTTTAATTTGCAGAGAGCTGTCTTGTTAATATCGTGTATTTTTCGCAATCCAACCAGACAAAACCTAATTTTTAAAATTTCGCACCTCTCTGAATATCAAATTGAAAAATTAGTTTTTTTTTAATGATATTGTGAAGTTCCTGAATTTTTTAAATTGAAGTGTATGTGTGTGCGTGTTCTATGTTCTACGACTGGTATTCTAATGATTTGTAATTTATTACTTGTATATTTTATTTTTTGTATGCCATCCTTGCATGGGTCTGGCCCCATAAGCAAATGAATTATTATTATCATTATTATTATTATTTACTGAAATATTTGAATAAGTTGGGAAAGAACAGCATAAAGTAACGGATAACGCTTCTTTCCCTGTACTTCCCCAGAGTCTCTCCGATTTTGTAATTCAAATATCTCAGCAAATGTTGCACTTAGAGAAGAGTGGGGTTTTTTATTTTATTTTATTTTTTGGCTTCAAAAAAAAGGGACAACAACTTTGTAATTGTGAGTTAAAATACAGGACGACTGCTTAAAAACTTAGATTTTCTTATTTAATGACACGCTGCATTTTCACTCTCGAAACTGGTACAGAGTGATTCTTGAACATTTTTTTAAATTAAAACCATACCTCTACGACGAACGGTTGATGAGATGAAGGCCGAATTAGGACTTACAGGATACCCTGTATACATTCATACCTATCAATATTAATCAAAACGGAAGGGAAAAGAGAGATGTAGCCTATCTAATTTCCAAAAGCTGAACGAATGGTTTGTGGAACGTTGGCGAGAAGACCAAGTTTATTTTATTAGCAACAGTTGCAACCCTAGGCTTAGAAGAGCGAATGAAAAGCCTGCTCAAGAAATCGCATCCGTTATATCGAGAGAAAAGACCCTGTCTCTCGGATTAAAAGGACGTAATTCTAGGTTCGCGTGGTTGTATATCAGTCAGTGGACGCGTATTAGACTAATTCCAAGAGATTTACGGCGACGCGTTCACCAGATTTCACCCGATCTGATCGTCTCTCTCTTTCTCACTGTCTCAAGAAAAGAAAAATATATATATATTTATAGATATAACTTCTCTGAGAGATGTGTGTGTTTTTAGGAGCTTGTTATTTGCCGTGTCGTGACTGAGAATGGTCTCAGCATGAAGCCTTCTTGTTCCTATAAGCATTCTGAGGAAAAAATAACTCCGATGGAAGGAGCAACGAGTATGAGAATTCGACTTTTGATAATCTATGTATTATTTCTCTAGCAGCAAAATAACGGCCGCTGCCTCAGTGGTGGTCGGCTGAACTTGGTTTTCTGTGGTTCCTAATTTCGAGCAGCAAATGCGAGCCGATGACCCCGTTAAAGTCTCGCCACAGAGAGCAACAGGCCTACAACGGTACAATTATTTAACCATTAGACTTCACTCATAGTTAGAAAAATTGATGGCAGATGGCAGAACTATATATACACATAACAAGTATTACACAGAAACAAACTACACGTTAATTTCACAATACGTACACACATCTACCAGTTCGTTAGAAATTCCGTAGAGGAATGTGTACGATTAAGTAATAGTAGCAACGAAATAACCTTTAAAACTTGTACGGCCCTTTCTAGAGTAGAATTATAAAATAAGAATTGTATTAACCATTATCAATATTAACTGTACGTTAGATATAACTTTACGTTAGGTTCACCACACGAACACACACATTACAACATGTACCAATTCGTTAGAAGTTTCGCATATGAATATCGACGAGGTGCATGTGTGGTTTAGTAGTATCAATATCAGACAAAACTTATTTTTCTTCTTCTCCAAAATACTTTTATAGAAAGCCACTGACATTTTTGTTACTGTAGTCGACGACTGTTATTAACATCACGGATAATGTTATCAATCGAGTATCGTTATCACTTTTTCAAAGAACGGAACACACCAATATCACAACATGAGAAAACATTGGTTTATATTTATCGGGACTTTTGATAATCAGGACTTTTGATGTTTTCGACATGACACCTCCTGAGGGTGGGGCTGACAGGGCTCAGGAAGATTCTTATCATTTTTTTGTTTTTTTATCGCTATGAAGGGGTCCGTAAAAGTCTGGTCTGGATGGCCAGCGAACTCATTGTGCATTTAAAAAATAGCGTAATTCGTGATATATATTAGAAAGTTACATTCAAACGCCTCACAATGGCTGAATAACAAAAATGCAGGGGGGGGGGGGGAAGAGTCCCGTTTTAGAAAAGAAAAAAAAATCTAACGATTGAACATTTTGCAACTAGTTATGTAGGAAGGAAACACAGAGTTGTCCGCATACACACACAGTTTTACCCATATCCGTTTACCATACGTCCCGTTCCACCGAACTGGATGTGTGGTCACCGTACTTGCAAACGGGATTTTCTTATTTTCGCTATTTGTTATCCGAAACCCCGAGTCTTGATGTGATCACATTAAGTGGCGTGGACTGTATAATATTTCGAATTAGTGAGAATGCAATCGAGTGAAGCCTTTCGCTTCATCCTGGTGGTTTGCAACCAGGAGCTAAATGGCTTCCTTGTAGTGCTGGGATATTACAAGGGGGATACGGGTGAAATTCAAGTGGAAGGGGAGCCATGGCAAGTAGTTGGGTGGCCCACAGAGCCTTGAAAATAAATCGTATGGGAAGAAATAGGTTTTTAGTGAAAAATGGGAAGATTTTTTATTCAAAAAATCATTGCAATACTTAGGAAAGGTATCTCTCCTTGATGAGATGAAGGGCCACGAGAAGAAAATATGTGTCGGGGGGTCAAAACGGGGGGCCATGGGCAGAAAAAGGTTGAGAAACTGGTGTTCCGCGGAACACTTTGGATTCGCAAGAGGTTTTCATGGTATCATCATGCTATCTAAAGCTGTAAATTTTTTTATTAGAGTTGCAATAAAAGTATATATATTAGAAAAATCATCGTGTTTGTTTGGGTTTTCTGGAAATGTATCGTCGCCATCAAGGAGTCCATGTGAACTAAAACATTATAAACGTCTGCCCTAACTAGACAATAAAGTTTAAAGGGAAAGGGATTGTCCTTATTTGATGACGATATTCTCGTTCTCTTATTGACGTAGAAAATGTATTTTGTTTGATAACATAAAAGTAATTTTCGAGACATAACAGTTAACAAGATATATATGCATCATATCAAGGTCAAGTGCATCAAGTTCATACACGCGTACGTACCTGCTCTACAAATTCACGCATCTCATCAAGAAAACACACACACGTCTAGTTTATGTGTTGTTTTGAGGTTGATGTGTTATATTTCTTACCAAATTTGACTTTATAAACAGCCTCAAGACCAGTTTATTTTCAAACCGCTATTTTTTCAAGGGCACTCACTCCCTCGTTTTTCATTAAGTTGGATCTCATCCAACAATCAAAATGAAAAAAAATATATATATATAATATATATAAACTGAAGAGCCAAAAAAACTGGTAAAGGCATGCGTATGCAAATAAAGAGATATGGAACCAATCAGAGTACAGCGCTGAGGTCGGCAACGCCTATATAACACAACAAGTGTCTTGCATAGTTGTTAGATCGGTTACTGCTGCTACAATGGCGGGTTATCGAGATTTAAGTGAGTTTGAACGTGGTGTTATAGTCGGCGCACGAGAGATGGGACATAGCATCTCCGAGGTAGCGATGAAATTTGGATTTTCACGTACGACCATTTCACGAGTGTACCGTGGATATCGGGAATCCGGTAAAAAATTAAATCTACGACATCGCTGCGGCCGTAAAAAGATCATGCAAGAACGGGACCAACGACGACTGGCGAGAATCATGAAACGTGACAGATGCAACCCTTCCGCAAATTGCTGCAGATTTCAATGCTGGGCCATCAACAAGTGTCAGCGTGCGAACCATTCAACGAAACATCATCGATATGGGCTTTCGGAGTCGTCAGCAGGACAATGCGACATCCCACACGTCCAGAATTGCTACAAAGTGGCTCCAGGAACACTCTTCTGACTTTAGACACTTCCGCTGGCCACCAAAATCCCCAGACATGGACATTATTGAACATATCTGGGATGCCTTGCAACGTGCTGTTCAGAAGAGATCTCCACCCCCTCTTACTCCTACGGATTTATGGACAGCCCTGCAGGATTCATGGTGTCAATTACCTCCAGCACTACTTCAGACATTAGTCGAGTCCATACCACGTCGTGTTGCGGCACTTCTGCGGGCTCGCGAGGGCCCTACACGATATTAGGCATGTGAACCACTTTTTTTGGCTCTTCAGTGTATATATATATAAAGTACAGCAAATGAAATTGTTCAGATTTTAGCGGATGATCACATGTGATAATGCGAAAAATCATTCTGCTGATGCGATCTCGGCTTTGCGTAGGCCTAAAGATTTAGTGTTATGTAAAGCCTCAACTATACCCGCATGTGTAAAAACGCTGACAGATAGTAATGGCGCGGGACCGTGTTGAAAATGGGAACAACCTCAAAGTTCATTCCGGACAAGGATAGTGTTAGTGGAAAAAAAGGAGGTGAGTTAGTTCGTTCCATGTAGATAGAATATACTTTACCACTAGAGCAAAGATGAAGTGCTATCGTAATGCATCTGACGACAAAAGCAGAGGCCCTTCGTCGTGTATATTTAGTTTTAGCCTCTTCCTTACTTGCTTATAAATTCGTAGCGCGTTTTTTGTTCAAAATAAAACTCGCCCCTGTTAGTAGATGAGGAGGAGAGGGTTCGAATACAAGTCGTCGACGACTACGACGTTCTTTTTGATGCCCAGCAGCTGTTTGAAATTAATGGCCACTGTTCGTTTCACAACATCAACTAAGCACATTCTCTCAGCTCAAACGTTCCTTTTCTCGTGCCTCATCTTTCTTACAGAAAAAATGGCTTCTTTTTTTTCTATTTTTTCTTTATTCTTCGTATTCATCTTTTTTTTCTTGTCGCGCATTTTTAACTCTTTCGTGTTCGGCTGAGGTATAATAAACTTACTATATCTTTAAAATAGGAAATAATTCATTAGTAATTATATGTGGATATGCTCGTGTACTTCTCTTACGAGGGATTTTCTTCTCACATCGCAAACATTCCACTTACTTTTAATTTTTTTTTATTCGGGTTATGGTTGATAATGAGATAGTTTAGACCAGTATTTCTCAAAATTTCTGAAAAGGACCAGTAAAATGTGTGAAACGATTTGACGGACTGCTTGTGTCCCGTATTACGGGACACATTCCTGTAATTTTCGTTATTCCGATTTTTTTTAATTTGCCCCGTTTTTTTAAACGATACCTATTTGAATTTGTAATATTTACTAAAGTCGTGAATATACACACACACACGCTCACACAGCGTTTTCATGATAAACTATATTATGATTATTCAAAAATTATACAGAGTCGGTATAAATTATATAGAGTCGTAAAAATTATACATTTATCGGAGGGAGAAAACACAAAAACAAAACAGAATCACATAGGAATGTATAACCGGAAACCCCAACCTGATCAGATGGAAACAAACGAAGATGCAGTAATGAGAAACCAATAATGAGTCGAAAAACTCTTGATTTAGCAAAACTTTTACACGATGACAGTACGTGTACACGTTGTTTCACAACAAGTATTCTATAAGTTTTTGCCATCCACAATTATTTAGCTACAATGGCGACGCATTGATTGGCGAACCTTTTCAAAAATACTCGGCATTTCGCGGACGTATGCAACTGTGACGGAGATTTTTGTGACGTGGATGGTAAGAACTTTGAGCACTTGTTGTGAAACTTAACGTGTGCACGTACTGTCATCGTGTAAAGTATCGCTAAATAAAAAAATTTTCCACCCATTATTGGCTTGTCATTTCTGCATCTTCGTTTGTCCTCCAGCTGATCAGGTTGGGGTTTCCGGTCATACATTCCTATGTGATTCTGTCTTGTTTTTGTCTTTTCTATGTCCCCTAAAAGTTTGTAGGTTGGGTTTTGAATCACCCTGTAAATATTCATCTCACGTATTTGTTAGGTTTAACGTTTTGTCCGCAATTTTTTTGGAATTTTAATTGTGATTGGTCATTATGCCTACTTCGTACAATGTTTCTGATGACAATTGGCACCCGTATTTTACGGATTATTATTTAAGATCCCAATTTACCGAACTTTGTTTTTCCTCAGTGAAATATGGTCAACAGATCATTGGAATGTTTTTTCGTGAAATACATTTTTGTTCACTGCGATTAGTAGCAGCCCTTTATTTCCACCCTTCAGCAATTTTAACAATAATTATCAAATTGTATTTGAAGCAATAAATTGCAGTTTTGGGCAAAATTTAGTGATATATTCCTTATTTAGGATCGCAGTTTCCTGCGTTCACTTCGATGATGTATGGTGAAATGGTGAACCTAAGTATAAAGATATGATTTTATAATTTCTAATTGCCTTTTTTATTTTGCTATTTTTAAGCGCGCAAGTAAAATTTTACTGTGAGTTGCAAATGTACTGTATATACAAAAAAGCCATTTGATAGCAGCATAAAGAACTTTTTCTGGATGAGTTCGGCAGACCATGTCTATTCTAAATGAAGACTGCTCAAGCAGCAGAAATAATCAACATATATTTATCGCCTTCTCTGTCTCCTTTCGGGATGAGGTGATGTTAACAGACGGTCCCCGGCATCAAGACCTGACTAAAGTAACAACACAGTCGAGTCTATCTCTCTTTCTCCCAACAACTCCATCTATTCTTGAAGTTGCTAATTGCAGGAGTAAAACACGGAACTAAACAGAGAGAGAGAAGAAGCACAGAGTATTTATAGAGACCTGTGTGCATTTTGAAAAACAGTCGCACGGCAAATGGCTCACTACACAAAGAGCAGAATAAAGTAGTCGTATACTTCAATGATTGGAATTGTCTTCTCTCCTGAACTTTAGAACTTTTTTTTATCTACGGATTTTATACCGTAAAACAAGAGAGCAATTCATCACTTGACTTAGTTGTGATCCGATGCGCTTACGGAAATTTCATTGCTACACCACCGTTAACGGTGTCGGCTTCAAGACATTAGCGTCTTTTGGACAAGAGACATCACAGCTTTCTCATGTTGCATCACTAGCAATTCGCACAGAAGGTGCTGGAAACCTATGCCTAGATCAAATGCTGACAAAAAAGCGTATTGCTTCATTGTCAAATCAACTTAACACAAGGTATTTACTTCATCTGACATGGGTTACCAAGTCCGTAAAGAGTTTGTACTGCACGACAAAGAAAACATAAATACGGGAAATGGAAAAAGTAGAGTCTTTAATCTTATTCAAGTCTTAATGTTTAAAGATCACACATACGGCAACTCTGACGTATACTCAAATTCAAATCAGCGCAATGCTAATCCTAAAATGCAATTGAAATAGTGTGTACGAATGAGCTGCCGATCAATAAATCGTAAGCACAAAATCAATAATAAGCATCGAGTAGTCTTTGATGCTTTACCGAGCACCGCGATGTTCGTGAGCAACAGGTTGATGATACCTGATTTAAAGTTTTAAATATTTAGATAAGCTTGGTTTCACTCATTGTCACAGCACAGCAGAAATCAAACTTAATTCGCAAACCTAAATTTGATACGACCTAAATTTGTCACACGAAATGAGTAATCTGCAAATGATTTAAATTTGTGCCGTAAAATGAATTTGTACGTGAATTTTTTCATGTGATAATTAAATTTTTACAACTATATGCATAACAATAATAATTTTAAAAAATAAATCAGTCTAGAAGATTGACAAGTACGACATAATTACCATTTAAAATTTGGTTAAAATTTTCAACTTATGTTAATTAAAATAACTATCTTGTGAATTATCGAAAAAATTACTATCCGATCCCCACAGGATTGACCAACAAAGGCTGAAGAGTTATTTAAAGCTCAAGAAATTTCGTTTTCGACTCAAGTTGCTAGAACAAGATACGTATCTTGAACAAAAAAATATTTGTGCAACGAAGAAAAAGAAATATAATTCACAGGAACAATAAGGAGCTGTCTCATTAAAACGCGGTAAAACCTTTGATACGTAAAAAAAATGGATGAAATATTTCAAAAGAATAAGAATAGGAAGAAGATCTGGCAGACCAAAGCGAGCAGAAAGTGATCAAAACAACGAAGCAAAACAAATGCGATTAAAAAAAAGATTACTAAACATAACTCTACCGTATTCGCGCATTTGTCACTCCCAGTCTGGAAGTAATGGGATATAAAACAGTAGTTTGATTTTTATAGCATTAGGCAACAATGTGCGTTCGTAAGCAAATGGCACCCAAATAACTCAAAAATCGTGATTCAGAAATAACTCGGGACTCAGTGCTTTACTTTTTCTTCTTTGTGTGCTTTACTTGTTGAGGAAATTTTACAATACAAAGGATTTTGAATTCCACAAAGTGCGAAATATAGCGAGTAAGAGGCTGTTATAATAAAGGCATTTCGAATACGTTCCTGTCACAGAAAACACTCGTTTCTTAGACAAACCAAGTTTTCATAGGAAAAAAATATCATGCAGAATCGTGAAAATACTCTTCCAGTAACCGACTTTTTCTAGTGATAAATGATTCATCTAAAACAATGATTTTTTTTTTTTTTTTTTTGCAAATCGTGTGAACAATGTTCAACCTTCTTTTTTTACATATTATTTGTTATCCACACTTCCAATGGAAGCTAATGATAGTATAAAACATTTTCACACATAGATTGGTGTCACAATTCAGAATAACGATTAATTAATCTTCACTGAAATTGTTGAAAATAAAAATGGCACCACATGGCCCATGAGTATATTTACCGTTTTTATCAGTAATGATCATTTTCCTTCCTTACTTTTTTTAGAAATCAAGATAGAAATCATAAGCCACGCAACAAAGCGGACATTATTTTAATAGCAAAGAAGAGAGAAATGCTTCCAATCACTAATTATGAATGTATAGTTCATCAAATGTGGTTGGTTGGTTCTAGTATTTAAACGCTGCCAAATCATTATTCTTGCTGAATGAATGAAATTCAGTATACGTAGGAGACAGAAGGCACCTATATATTTCCTCACTTGAGATTAAAGCTGATGGATGAATGAGAGATAAATAAAACTTTATGTGCGTCAATCTTATGTGCCATTTTTATAGTTTTGATGTGTGTGATTAACATAAAAACAATGGACGCTTCAAAAGTTGGCAGCATTGAACACTAAAGTATCTTGAAAAAACTACGTTTAGTATGTAATATTGAAAAGATAGCACTAATATTAACTGCCATTCTTTGCCGAAAAAGACAAAACAAATATTAGATAAGGTCTATAATGCGAGGAGCATCATAGAGCTATATATTCACGACCATACCTCCATGAAGATATTTATGGATCGAAAGGATATTCTTATGAACCCTACGAATGAAGACCTGGTCGAGATTTGAGTGTTTAAGCTTACCAAATCCAAAAAAGATCATACTGATAAAGATTTATAGGAGATAGTCCATTTCGTCTTTTCAATTCAGATAATCTAAAGTCTAAACGAAGGAACCATTTACAGATTACATGGCCAGGTCCCAAAAACCACGATGGGTTTTCTTTCTCACGTTGATACGCCTGTTTCCGTCGAAGTGATTTGTCAACGTGTTTTGCGGGCTTCCCAATCCTTGCAAAGATGCTAGACACTTGACACGTTCAAGCATTCGTTGTGCAGTAACACTACTGTATACGCTGTATCCGAAAGCTCGCCGGACAAAAACGTGTTGTCAGCGGGCCAAAAAAGTTTTTGCCAGGCGAGCATTCATCAAGGCAAGGAGCCGAAAGCAGTTTGCTAGATGTTTGTTGTCAGGATCCTTTCTACATGCCCTTTATGCACCAGGAAAAAACTAAGCGAACACTCACAGTGTTGCTTGGTACCTAATGAGATGTCAACACCACATTGAAAGTAGTAGAAAAATTACTCTGCACACACAGCATCTAGCCAATATAAAAAAGCATATCCTATTTGAATACCTCCAGTTTCACAACCATTCAAAAAATATATTGAGTTAGAAAAGCTCTCATTTCAAAAATAATTTATATCGCAAATTTAGAATGAATAATAACTTATTTTATGCATAAATATGTCTTCGTGAATAAATTCATTCATCTCACCAAACAACATTACATTAGAATGAAGTAGAATAAAGGAAATAATTTTACGAACTTACCATACCCAATATCCCTTATTACAGCTGTAATAATGTATCACATAAGCACCAGTTAAATAAAGTGATCTATTACTCTGGAGAAAAATTGAAGTATAAAGAAGATAAAGAAAAAGTTCCTGATTTTTAAACTCACGATTTCAATCCTGAAGTATAAAATCATCACGTACCCTCTCTCTTGGAAATATTTCTTACGTGCGAATATAGATGAACTAATTAGAATTATTTTTTCGGAATCTACCAAATTAGTTATGTACTTGCGACCAAAATACAGAATTTTATCTTAGCAATAATCATCTGTTGATTTTGAGAAAATAATTATTTTTATTAGCAAAATATCAAGCTGATGACTTCCCGAGTAATAAAAACTCAAGCAATAAATTACTCTTAGATTGTATTTCTAATTATGAAGCTCTTTTTCTAGAATTTATTTGGTATGGGACTGTACGAATCAATATCTTAAATTTGTGAATTAGGCAATTGTTTTTCCTCTTCATACAGTCAATTACATCAGTGTATCTTGGATTTTATCCGCCATGGCCCCTTATATGGACTATATTTAATTTTTGTGCCCCCCCCCTCCTCCAGTCTTAACTCATATCCTGCCGTGTCTCTCCTTCAATTTATTTTTACCTGTAGGTTTTCTTTGAATTCCCCAGGTTTAGATATAAAACTACTGAACCTTTATCATAATTTTTTTCAATGATCATAATACTTTTTTCGGAAAATTTGGAATAAGCATTGCTGAATTCGGCTTATTCTCGAAGATCTGAAACAACACTTACGGTTCTCTCTCTTTCTGATGTTCGCATATTTTTTCGCACTAAATACATCGAAACTTATGTGTGATGATGCATTATACTGATTATACTACTTCATAAAGTTGAGCATTGGACTATGTTCAAATGCTTGACTTTTTGCATCCAACAACGAAAAAAACGTTCAACTATGTTGGTCTATTGCTGGATCCTTCTCGCTAATACAAGAACACAATCAACACACACGCTCTCAATTACAATTTTTATACAGTGAAACGGAACGTCAACAGACTGAAATAATATTCCGTTCTAGACAGATTTCCGTTTTATAAAGGTGCAAAAAAACACTAATCATTGAACAGACTATATTTTGATTTCGTTTAAGACAGGTTTCACTGTACTAGAAACTTTTCTTTATTAGTGTTTAACTCGTTTATAAACTTATCGTGAATTTTTGTCATTAATAATTAATTGTTTGTTAACCAAGCATGTTCCAATTAGGAAATTATGTATCTTTGTAATTCATACTGTATTTAATTATATTAGTGCATAAATACCTTTCAACTCTTAAAAAGCATTAATTATATGATCGTAAGATTTATTAAAGTTGATATGCCATTTATCGAACGATGGCTGATATGTTTTACTGACAGGGTGATTTCTCACATGTTCCTCTATTTGCAAAAAAGTTTATTCATTAAATTTGGTATTTTTTACAATGCTAGTTCACCCATTACTGTTCATAGTGAATAAGTTGTTTAATGCGTTATGTATTAACACGAATACCTAAAGTAAAAAAAAAGCAACAGAAACAGGAAAGCGAAAACTCGACATAAGATATCGTTTCAAACAATATTTATTAACACTAAAGCCAATCCTTCAAATAAAGGGAATTTGACATGACTGAGCGAAAAGAAAATCAAAAATGCGAGGATGATTGTCACACCATGAACAAAAAATAATATTACAACAAAGACAAATAACATTTTCATCCGCCTATCTTGATTAAATTATGACAAAAGTGAGATCAGTTCAAAACAGTGGACTTCTGTTGTATTTTGTTATGAGAAGTCAAAGGAGTGAAACAAAAAAATGCTTCATCCTTGATTAGCTAAACACTACCTCTCAGGGAGAGTTTTAGCTTGCATCTGAGCATTTTTTAACTCAACAAAAGAACCAACAAAATTTCCGAGGCTTAATCAAGCTTACCTTATGGCTTTTAACTAATATAAATAAAAACAATAAATGAGACAAGATCAATCAACAACACTAATTATTCACAAGTAACTACCTCATTAAATGGTTGAAAAGCTACATAAAAATATTGGTTAGAGATATTTCACATTTTGATCATGCATTAAATTTATAAGAACATCACAAGAACTTAAGGATCTTCAACATGCTGTATACTGATAACACATGTGGGTGTTATGTTGCTTACATTGATATGCAATACAGTTGTGTGATGCCTAATTATTGGAATACGTGTAATTCAGATCAGAAAGTCTCAAATTTTTAGGATGCAGTTTATTTCACAAGATTAATTTTTGCATTATTTTTCAAAGTTACGAAAAGCTAAAGAGAATATACTTCATAGTTCTCAGGATGATAAGCTACAACACTGCTGTGTTGAACAGTTCAAGGACAAATTTTGCAACAAATACAACACATTTACAAAAACATAAAACATCGATGAAGATTATGAGGCTTTAAATTCCAATCTGTAAAATATTTTTAAATAAAGAAAACAAAACAAGAAATAAAAGTGCAATTTTTCTAAAATATGTACACTGTTGTGGTTTTACAACGAAATATGTATTTACTCTTTTTTTATAATTTACATAAAGCATTCCTCTTGCCCCATGAAGGCCTGTACATAATACATTACACTAATATTAATATTTTAACTCTTTTCTTATTTTACAATGAAAGCACTGTAGAATATTCAACTGAGCTGCCTTGCTTGTATCATGTAGCAAAATTTGTCATCTCCACAAAATTAATTGAATAGTCACATGGCACATTATTAATCATAATTTGAACTAGAGGTGCATCTAGAAAGGGATATTTCTAGTGTGCAAACCTCTTGAAGATAACAAAATTTACTCACTACTAACATTTTATTGAGCACAAGATACATTTGCCATGGAAATTATGAACTGTTTGTTAGCTATTATTATTGAGGCGTATTTAAATATTCAGCTACCAAGTTGATAAGGATTACAAACGTGCAATAATCCAATCATCATTTTAGCAGTAGATGCAACTTCTGAAAATCCAAAATTACTGAACATATGCCTGCAATGAAGATGAAATTTTGAAACAATTGTTTAAAATTTGATTTCCATGGAACTGACTATTGATGAGTCAAAAAAATATCATCAGTGTTCATTAATTTACGTACAATAAACGTGACTGGTATAAACATATTTTACACAAGGCTTTGGTAACAAATGTTTTGACACAATCAATTATGGATGAACTGGAGGTCCAAGTCTTTGCCCATATAAACTATAGGGAGAATAGTACACACCTAGCCCTGGGTGTGCTAGTGGTGGCAATGGTGTTCCCGGAAATGTTGAAAGAGGCGATTTGTAGGGATGGTACCTACTAGCTGCTGACAATGAGCTAACCGGGCTAAGACTAGTTGGATATGCTCTTCTCAAACCAGCTGGAGTAGTGAGTGAGCTTGCAGAACTGTAGTGTAGATGACAAGCTGCACCCAGATTTCCTGAGGCTAAGCTGAATACTGGAGGTATGAGAGACAGTGGAGATTCACTAGTTGATATGTTGGTATGAGTCCTTACATGTTGCAATAGTTCTTCAGATGAAGAAAACATCTTGCCACAAAAAGTATCTCCGATCACCCAACTGCAGACATTAGGCCTCGGTAATAGCGAATGCGGGTAGGATAACCCAGGAACAGCAGCTGCTGCTGCTGCTGCTGCTGCCATAGCTGCAGCAGAACCAGACAACCCGGGTACTAGTCCAGTTGTGTGCCCTATGCCTAGACTAGCAGGAGCTAGCCTTTCGTGATTGCACTGTGTACAGCCACTGGGGCATTTCGATAGCTGAGCATTTTGCATGCTCAACTGACAGTTCGTGCAATAAGGGTCTCTACAAACAGGGACAAGCGTTGTTCCACCACTGGCGGTTTTAACTCTTGCATAACCAACATATGGTGATAAACCGCTGGCACCGAGAGGATATGAAGCCTTTAGAGCACCACTTTGTGTAGCAATAGATGATGGATATGTATGAGCTGTTGACACAGCATCCACTGGTAAAGAATGTCCTGGTATTGGGCCACAACCTGAACAATTTGCCAGAGGTGATAGTCCATTTAAGGCAGCTTTATAAGCATTTAGTCCTAGTGACATGGCACTGAGGGTATCCTTGCTGTCACTTCGTCCCAGTTCCAAACCAAGGCTACCCGTTGAACTGTATCCAAGTCCACTGAGAGTATTTTGACTCGTGCATGTAGTAGATGATGACGAGCTCACTGCAGATGATACAGCTAATGAAGAAAGGCTGCCAGATTCCGATTTTGCAGCTAAACTACTGCTGCCGCTATCCGAAGCGGCTGGTGACAATTTTCCACAGGAACCGATGCTCGCGGCTGGTGACCTACTAGAGATGACAGGAGAACTTCTTTTAGATGAAGGGGTTTTTTTCCCGCAAATCTGTTCATTACTGCTGTTGTTGTCTTCCTTCTTGGTGATCGATTCATATGGCTTGAATGATGGCTTGTTATTGGAATCATCATTAACTATGACTGGTGATTTATCTTTTTTATCGTTGGTGTTGTCTTTGGATTTCTCCAGACTAGGTAATATTGGTTTGTTGTTTGGGTTATCGGCTCCAATGTTACTGCAGGTTTGAGCTAACAGAGCGAGTGGACTCTTCTTGGCATCAAGCTGAAAAGAGAAATAGTCAATCTATCACAACATTGTTTGATATATTAACGGAATTGACACCTAACATGAATATAAATTAAACTATCACAGAGATGATCGAAACTATTTTTCATGACAAAAAGTAGATGAATGATTTGATTTAAAATAATTCATGACAAAATTAAATAGAAAGCCGATTTCACTATATTCTTTTTTGTCATTCTTTCTTAATGCATTGTAAAAAAGGATAATGTATTACTTTTTTTGTTTTCATTTGTCGTGAGAAATATCACATAATACAGCATAATGCCGGATCGGTAGGCTACCATTAGCATAACAGTGAAATAAAAAATAATGAAATAAACAAAGTACTACATAAAAGACACACGAAAAAGTTTGAGCTAAATGAATATTACAACAGATCAACCGTATAGGTTTTAATGTTATGAAATGGCCTCGTTACGCCACGTGATAAATCGTGAATATTTGCTAACGCGTGTAATAAGCATTTATTCTCAAATAAGTGGATTTTAATTATTTGTAACAAAACAGTTCCAGTTCAAATAATATCGTGATTAGGTATCTAAGTGAAGTGAACTCGCTGTAATTAAAATGTGAATTATTCCGAGTACTACTTCCAATCATTCAAAGTTTCTCAAATTTCAAAGCAGTTTGCTGTCGATGTGATCTTCCAAGAAGCGCAACGCCCAATTTTGTTCGTGCTATCAATCTTGAAATCAATACCTAAATGACAGGTTTCGTAATCTAGTCCTCAAAGATATTCATTACATAGCTTTTAATAAAGTTTCCAGTCACGCACACACAAAATGCATACAAGAATCGGATAACCGAAAGAAGTTACATACGAATACTTACACCGTTGTAATTTCTATTAAGCTATTGTTAGGCACCCGATATTTTCCTGAATAATTTGATTAATTTTCAGTCAATTTTTCTGAAAATTAGTTGAGCAGTCGTATAAAAATCATTGCTTCCTTCCTCTTTAGCGTCGAAGCTTATCTCAATAATATAAGATTCAAGTGATTATTAACACTTCAAAGAATGGAATATATAAGAACTATATAATATGCAAGAAATCTTGCATAATATCTTTTTTAATTTATTTTTGAAGGCCAGGGAAAATAAATTAGTAAATGACAGTAAATCAACCCCACCGATCGCGTCGCCATGGCTCAAATTCATTACGAGCGGGAATTTAAAGAAAATTCGAATAAACCAATCCGATAGCTCCATTTTGCAAGCAGCCAATCAGGTTGTTGCAAAAGACACACGCAGGCGCTTCTCTTCATTCTTGCCACGACGTTTGACTTGAACAGACATATTATTTTTTTCGTTCCGCTGAGCAACCGAGATTGAAGATTCGGTACTCAATCCAAGTGGGAAACTCGGTCAGCGTGATACTCTTATCTTCTGAAGACCACAGCCATAGTGTGTCGAAATGCATTAGGAATTTTTTAGTATTTCCTGGTGTTTGCCTTATTCGTTGATGATTTTTTGAGTAAGACTTTAAACTCTATAGCAGTGTTTCCCAAAGTGGGGTGATATAACCCCCTGGGGGCGATGGAAGTTTCTAAGGGGGATGTAGAAGCTTTGGGTTTAGTATAGGATCCTATGAGTTGGATTGATTTGGGGGCGCTGAGGAGAGAATTTTTTTGAACAAGGGGGGATGGAACAAAAAATTTCATACAAACAAACAGGGGTCTTCAACCTTTTTCTAGTCGTGAGCAGTGCCTGTATCCATCATCAAAAGAAGAGCACCCTTTTCGGCAAGTTCGACATACATCCTATATTTAAATCCTATAACGCCATTTGTACATGTTTAATTGGAATGTTGATCAAGTGCTCGCGAGTACGAAATCGAACACAAGTAGCGAGCACTTTTCAGGGAGCACCGTGATGCTCGCGAGCAACGGGTTGAAGATGTCTGGTCTATAGCAACCAAACCTTCTAAAGTCAAAAGTTATTATAGTAAAGAAAAAAAGAATTCTTATAAGATTTTAACTATATTAAATTTAACACAAAAAATTGTAGTGAAATCCATTTCCAATACATGTATCGTTAGTAATGCAGTATATATTTTGTAAAGATAATTCACACCACTTGAGCATTTGTTATTCATCATTTCACATGTAAGATTTAGATTTTCGACAGTTTTCTTTTGCACTGAGTAATTGTTAAAATATCTGCTTCTTAAATCTATGAATCCTAAATAAAATTTCAATAAATTATGCATATATATATATATATCTCATACTTACAGCATATTGTTAATTGTTCTTCTAGAAGGGTCGAAACAAAATCACGATGTATTGTGAAGGTAAGAACGTAGTCTTTGTGAACAAGATTATGCCTAATCCGAGGCGCAAAACACACAAACTAGCAGTTGTTAAATTTGCACATAATAATCAAATACTTACATTACAAATTTACAGCATTTTTTCTAAAACAGTTCAAAAAATGTATCAAGGGATGAGTTTAATCTTTAATCTCCCTCAAAAATAGGTCTTAGGACCAATGTTCCCTCTAGCTGCGTGGGTGCGACCGCGATACTCCATTGGTGTGTGTGACATATTGTCATACCGCGTGCTGAAGAAACAGGTCCGCGCACAAAAATGAAAATAAGAAGGAACGTTTATTGGGACCTCTGTGGATTTCCAACAATTACCGTAAACTGGGACAACTTTAAGACAAGTGGGGTAACTTTAGAAGCAAAATTTTCATATTTGAACTTACTTGGCGGATTGAGTTTTCATGCTATCGTCATGTTCTTCATCTACAATTGTTCACAACAATTAGTAGAATGCGTTGAGGTGCTCAAATATATTCGAAGTGATGCTTCTCTGATTGTTGGGGCCTTGTTTCTTTTTATTGTGATTATCATAACTTTGTGAAATCTCTCATAACTTTGATTAGTCAAGTGAAAACAAACAAGTAGTTATTCAATTCATAGTTTTACAATTATTAGTTTACTATTTGAGTTACACAGGTCTACAAAAAATAATTTTTGAGTTTTTTTTAGTTTTGATCACTGATTTTTACATTATTTTCAGTGCTGATTCCAAAAATGCAATCAATTTTTTTCTATCACGTAAGGTTTTCCCACAAAACGATTTCATATTTTGGGGGAAATATGAAATATCTCAAATCCAAATATTTTGGAATGTTTATTTTTATTTTATGCCTTCATAAATACATACTTCACATTTATATCCTAGCTCTAAAATCGCTGAAATATCTTTGGAAATGATTTACTATATTTGTTTATAATGCCCAGTTTCAATGTGGTTTGTATACTGCCTAAGTGCTTATGCATTACTATTGAAATTTAATTTTCTCTTTATCTCAAAAACTAGACGTGATGGAAATTTTTAATTATTTTTCCAGTAGTTAGTATCCAAAAAATTAAAAGAAACACTAATTATTTTTAAGAAAGCTTTTTCATCGCAGA
Organism: Pholcus phalangioides; assembly: GCF_987345545.1. NCBI lineage: Eukaryota > Metazoa > Arthropoda > Arachnida > Araneae > Pholcidae > Pholcus > Pholcus phalangioides. The sequence continues at coordinate 58,716,198 of NW_028301604.1, forward strand.
CCTGTTATTTATATATGTTAATTAAGTAGTTTTTACGTAATGAAATGTAAACATTACATTTGGCAGGGCAAGGGCGTAGCGAGGGGGGGGGGGACCAGACCTCCCGAAATGTGAGAAAATGACCGAAAAAAGGGGAAAAGATGGCCAAATCCATTGTTCTGTCACTTTGGTTCCCCCCCCCCCCAAAATGAAAGTGGTTCCCCCCCGAACGAAATTTCTGGCTACGCCCCTGTGGCAGGGTAACATTAGGACATAGCTCTCCAAATTTTGGTAAGTTTAGAAATGTAAAATACGATGGAAGATTCTACCCTGACAAAATAAATAAAATGTCTGACTCGGAATTCGAAATTAATTGTACGCAGGAGGCAGGAAAACATATTGGAAACGGCCAAATTAAGTCAAAACTTTGGTACCTTTATACAAATTTAATAAAAAAAAATACCTATGCCCAAAAATAATTAAAGGTGATGTGTTTATATTTCGCCTATTTTTGCGTTTCAATAAAACGTTAAGTAAATAAGTGAAGAATTTTCAATCTTTTACAACTTCCCATCACATGTATTTCAAAGAAAAGTAACTTAAAACTTGACTTGTTATTATTTTTTTTTATTTCAGGTTAGTTTCATTTCATTTTTTTACTTAATTGGTGAAAACTGTATAAAAATAAAACGTCTCTAGTTCTTCTTAAACTTTGAAAGCGCAAAAAGAACGTTACTGGAAAAGAAAAAGTGTTTCTTATAAAAACATTTTCTTTTTTCAAACTGAAAGAATGGCCATTTTTTCATTGTAAAACTCCTCTTGTAGAATTTCTACACGCTAGTATTGGAGGTAACAATCAAACAAAAGTGCTAAATGATTTTCAGAGTAGAAAAAAGGCTTTAGGGTAACTTTAAAACCACAGAATTATGTGTCTCTCCCTATTTCCTTTATAAATAATTTCAAATAATCGGGCATGGTAAGCATGGAGGGTTATAGCTACATTTCCCCCCAGAAATCATGCTGACAATTTCAGTACGGATACCATATGTAAAATTATACAATACTTGTCCTTAATTTACCCCAGTTTACGGTATCTACCACGTGAGCAAAAAAATTCACTTGCGTATAATTCTGGAAGAAAAATTGAAATCACGCCTTCCTGTGTGTAGTAAAGTAGACCATTGAAACATGAAATAGCTTTTAAGTAGCGTTCGAAAATTGCAAATAAAAATATGTCATATCTAACTTTGGTTGGATCAGTTATGCTTCTGATCACTACTAAGCATATCAAGCTTCATTACAAATTAATGTTTAGAGATTCAGACATTGGTCTACAAAGTATACATTATAAAGCGAGCAATGTTTACTTCTTGGAAAACCAAAAACCACTAGAATACCACGCAACGTACGGAACTACATGTGTTGAACATACAGCTTCACATTCCAGAATAATTTCCATATGTATTTAATCTTGTACAGAAACGCGATATTTGGAAACTGATCCAAAAAAATGGAGAAAAAGAAGGGAATATTGCACATACAGACCTGTTCAAAAAATCTTTTCTAGACGAGAAAAAAAACATTTTTAATTAAAACTGTAGACTGTGAGAGACTAGATCTTGTGAAGATAGAGCAACACACACGCCTAAGTTTTGCCTCTCAAAACAAGAGACGCTTTGTTACTTCACAGATTAGCATCGTTCTGGCCGCTTGTCAACTGTAAAAAACTGTTTATACAACTCAGCAGAAGCTCTCATCATCAACATTCTTTCCGCATCTTGATGGCTTATCTTGATGAATCAGCTTTATCTATAGGTTCCCGTAGTGCTATCCGATTCCATTCAAGACCAAGCAGCATTCATTTTAGGTCGTTTGCGAAACTCAAAAGAAATGCTTCGCCTCAAAAAAAAAAAGCTTACTTCTATAAAATGAAAAGATTTCAAAAAGAGATAAGCTACCGAAAACATATGCTGCCCCTTTCAGTTCACTCAGAACACAGTGTTCTACAACTTTTACGAGTTTACGCTTATTAAACGGATGATAATTTGTTTGAGATTCTGCGGAAAGCATGAGCCTAACTGGTCGTGAACTTACTCATGCTTATTAAAATGAGATCAAAATATTCAAAATTCAAATGACATGTACCATCAAGCTATTCCATAAGTAAAACGTCGAACTATGAAAATTGATTATGGTTGTTGGAACCATACAACAAGCACATAAACTACAATTTCAGTTCCTTGCAAGAACTTTGTTTTCCAAATAAAATGCATTTCTTAATTGGTGTATTATTGTATTTGAAACTTGACGTTAAATATTTTTTGCATTTGTAGATATGAAATTGATTTAGATGATGAAAAATCACAAGTTTCCCAAATTATTCCACAAGATTTTCAGACTACATTTAAGGACTATTTCTGAGAAAAACATATTTTTTACAATTCATTTTCAGCAGTTACTGAAATTATTTTTCTTATGCGTAACACGAATAAATTTTACAAATTAGTAGCACATTTCGAAAATTCTAGTTTGTTTTTCGTCAAGCATGCTGAAAAGATTATCGAATTGAAGCAAAGTTTTCGAAAAACTAAAAACTCAGGGACTCGCTTCGGTCAAAGACGACTTCGAACATTTCCATTTGGATCCATCAGAGGATATAAACAAAATAATATACTTAACATATATTATTACATAACGTTCAATCGAAGAGTAAAAGTGATTTTTGTGTGAGATAAAGCACAAATATAACTTTTTAGGAAATAAAATGTTTCTGCAATAAGAGGGTTTGTATCAAATTTACTACTGCTATTTGAAATAGCGCGATCACAATAATTCAAAAATAGCGTACCAGATTCAAGAAATGTAAATACACATTAAAGTAACCATTAAAGTAAAATTCGTGGCGTCAGTCAGTCAACCCGATCAGCATAATGCGGGGGTTTTTTTTTTAAGATTATAAGGAGAATCAACTGCAAATCTAGGCTCTTCAAAGAAGATGGAAGGGGATCGGGCTATTTAGATCGCTAGAAAGCCATAAGAAAGCTTATCAATCATAAAACAAGTGCTACTAAGTCTCAAGAATTTTTTTCTCTATTTATTTGCACCAAGAAGTACTCAAGAGCGTCAAAAATCAGAAGTTCGAGACGATAAACTCTTCTCGTAAGTATTGAATAAGATGGACGTCATCAAAAAACAAACGGTCCATCCATCCGTCGGTCTTTTACCGTTTTTCTCTCTCTCTCTCTTTCACTTCTCGTTCATCCTCTGAACACATAGCTCGTCACGCTATTCGAAACGCCAACTGCATATACACACGGCCAAACTGTGCTCACGATAAATTAAACCATATGCAAATCATTCAAACAAAGGACAGTTTTGCGTGAGCGTCAGTCACATACATGGCTCTCATACATCATGAGAAAAAAAATAAATCATGGATAAATAAGAAATTTCGGAAGGTTTTACTGCCTAGTCACGATTAATCTTCTAAAATATTTCACCATTCCCGGCACGAACTGTAGCAAATCAGAAAACCGTTGTTGGCTTCGCGTTGTCCCGGTTTACTGCCCAAAAAAAAATTGCCCAACGTTACTTTCCAAATTTATTTAGAAAACTACAGTGAGAAAAAAAATTATTTACACTTAAGTGTTGATTGAAGTTATACTGTGAAAAATTGTGTGGAAAGTGAATCAATGCAGTATTTAGATTTAAATCGAGAGATAAGTTATAGTAATTCCAACTTATTTTTTATCAGTGTTTCTCAAAGTGAGTGATATCACTTCCTTAGGAATCGATCAGGATGGTGATATAGAAAAACTACGGATATAACATAGAATTCTATATTAACTCAAAAAACGGTCACTAAGAAAAAAATTCTGGATAGGGGACGCGCGATAGACAGATAAAGTGTGAAATACTCCGTTCTAGATCTACGATTTTTCGGGAAAAACTTTGTTATTTTTCCCTCTATGATTCAGACTGAAAAAAATGTTTAGTCACCATTTTTTGCATTGACCCAACTGCCTTTAATAACATTGAAAAACCCACAGAAAATGAACCATAAAATTATGAAACGGATAATTTATATGCTTTGTCTAGCGGATGTTTTAACGAGTAGTTTTTTCTCGGGGGAAATTAGAAAACTACATCTAATATAGGAGCGTGTCGCTCACATCACCATTTCCCAGAAAGCGGATGACTATCCATTGTTGCGGTGCCAGTTAACGCTGGAGTTCGTAACTCAGACAAATTTGCATGTGTAAGACGCGAACAGATATTTACCTCAACTTCTTCTCCCCTTTCTTAGAATGAGCGCTCATATAAGAATGGCTCTTGCTAACCAATAAAAAGGAAATATGAAATATATATGTGTGTGTGTGTAGTAAGAAGTACGCCGCCACGTGAGAGAGAGAGAAGAAAATGAATTTACCTAACTACGTAATAATACATAAATAATGAAAAGCATGTTTTGGTAGCCATAAAACAGGGCTAAGAACAGAGCAAAATATTTCATTTCTCTGTGCAGATAGTTCCCCGCGCACAGCAATCTCTTATTCCAGACGGCCTACGCTCGCATTTAGTGCCGCGAAGCACGGCAGCTTTCGCTCGTAAAACTTAGCAGATTTTGCTGTAAATCACTGGCTACACAAGGGAGATTGGCTCGGTCCTGCCTGCCTGATGCTTCACCAAAAGCCACAACACAAAAGAACTAAAACACACACACACATACACACGGGCTGCTACTAGCAAATTTTCTTATGATGCAGTTCTTTATGGGTTCTCTCCAGAGCTGCCTCAATTTTTTCCCCTTTCAATCCAAGTAAAATTAAATAATTATAGAAACTTCTTTCGTAAGAACTCCTACAGAAAATACCCAATTAAAAAAATTTCAAAAATTTTTAAACAATCAGTACGAGATTTGAGAAACGCCATGTTTAATTCTATATATATTTTTAAAACATAAATATTATTTTTAAATTTCACGCTGTTCAGTGCATTTCATTGTTTCCCATATTTTAAAATTAAAAATAGCAATTTAAATTTGTTTCTGGTATGATTTTGCAGATTTATGCAAGTCTTTTTCTGTAAAATGTTATTCAAGTACAGTTTTTAAAATTCTTTAACCATTAAACCTTATATGCTCCAGTGTATATTTGAATATACATGGAAAATACATAGCCAAAAAACTCATTATACCAATTTATTTTCTCAATTTTTGGTATTTCAGTAATTATATCTTTTAATGTCATTTTCAGCACAAAATACGGCTATATAAGTACAATACTTTTTTTATCTAGAAAGAGTTGATTCCTTGTCATTTATTGAGAGCTGCTGAAATTTTACGTGTTCAAAGATATAAAATCGCACCAAATTGAGGAAATTGCAAATAAAATTCAAGGTAGAAACTATTCATCTTTCCAAAGCAAGATTTTATCTATTTATGAACAACATTAAAATCAAGGCAAACTGTATATTTTACCCTTAATTAACGATTCTGACTAATTAAAAAATCCACTCTAATTGATTAAATTGCTACTTTGATGTATTGTTTCAATTAAAAATATGCCAACACATAATACCAATTTACATCCGTTTTTGTGGGAAAAAAAAAAGATTTCAATGCGTTTTTATGGAGGTGAACCATAGAGGGTTAATTAATTAGATCAAGTAGAGCAGTGTCTCTCAAACTTTTTCAGCTCATGGCCCCATTGAATCATATTTTTTTCTCGTGGCTCCCCTGTTCCTTCCAGGGCCCCACCTGCCCTTATCCAAAAAAGAGCGAAATTCTTTTTCTTATTCAACCCTGGACCAGGCACGGATCCAGAAGGTAGGTAATTCTCTCTCTAAGGCCCGCATTACCCTATAATAGTTTTAAAAAGTTCTTTTATAAAACTTGAAATGCAACCAATAAACCCATGTGCTCGAAAGTAAAAGATACGCTTATTGGTTGCATTTTTGAAGTTTTATAAAAGAGCTTTTACAGTGTAAAGCAGGCCTTAAAAGCCAAATCCCGAATGATATGAAAAAAAATTTTTGAGAACGACTGCTGTAATGAGACGTTTGGTTGAGGTCTCGGGACTTGAGGACTTGACAAATCGAAAAAATATTTAGGAGCCAGCGGAATTTTTTAGGAGCCAAGCTTGATTTTACTTCATGAAAAAGTCCTAAATATGTTTTTTCCAGCACTTAACTTAATGGCCCCTTTTTATGTTGAAAGACGCACTGCAATAAAAAATTAAAATCAGAAAACGTTGTGCCACATCCTTGGAATCCAATTCAGCAATCACATATAGAAACTTTTAATCCTTAATATCGATTTTTCTAGTCACCATAGTGACCTAGCACCTAGGATTTGACAAGCCTTGCCATAGAGCACTCTCAAAAGTTTTGGTGAGCACCATGGTACTCGCAGAATAAGTGTTGAAGTTTCCCGGTGAAATTCAGCTGTCTATATGATCAATAGCTATCGTGCATACAGGAAACCGAATAAAATTTAAAGCTATGAAATTGCTATCAACTACAGCGATACCTTGGCTAATGAAGATAACTTGTTCCGGAATCACATTTGTTAGCAGAAAAGTGATTTTCAATAGGCTTTCATTGTTTCTAAAAAATCATTTAATTCGTTTTGGATACTGACAAAAATTAAAGATAATTTTTATAAAACACGAAGAGGAACTGTAAAAAATAACTGATTGAAAGCTGAGATAAACTAATTCACAATTGAATGAAGGAGAATTCATAGGAAGATGAGAAACTGAAGATCTTTTATTTTTCGCTAAGGTGAACAACAAATCGGGATCCTCCTATGTGGTGTGGTCAACTCATTTCTCTCTCATTCATACAGATGGAAAAGATACGCTTCTACCCAAATTATTTAGCTAGATGCTACGAGTATTGCCTTGTGCACTAAAAACATCCAAATCTAAGCTCCCCTTGTTTAAATGCATTTTTTCTTGGCTTAACCCTTTAAGCGGTTTTTAAAATTTTTCTGATCCACATTATAACTACCACATTGGAAATAAAAGCATGTCAAGAACACGAGATATTTCGGGTGACCGAAATAAAGCAGATCAAATTTGACGAGATATCTCGGGATTGCCACTGTGTTAATCTTTCATTTCACATGAAATGTCTTTCTGAAAGTGAAATAATCTGGAAGGCGATTCCGACTCAGATCGATTCAATAAATCGGCTGTAACAGTAATTCTGATAATGTTTGCCATGAAAATTCAGCACACAACGGGGCTGTGTTATGTTAGTGAGTAAATCCACATCCACAAAAACATCCGGATCCGGATTATTCAGCCGAGGTAGAAAGAAATACCGCAAAAAATTGTTTCTCAGCCGAAAAATTCGTAACACGAGGTGTCGGTTGGCCGAAGTTTCACAATAGTGTTAATTGTTTCGTTAGTGATGGTTATTACTACATAATAGTGGAATTTATTTTTGTAAAAGTTTTATAATTGCTGTGAAGAGCAACCAACAAAAGAATGGATTCTGATTACAATAGAGGGAAGTGTTACACGGCTAGCATTCATAATAATTTCTTGAAGTATGAATGCTTTCAATAAAAAATTAAGAAATTATTATGAATGCTTTCAATAAAAAAATCAAAAAATTATTATGAATGCTTTCATGTATAATAATTTCTTGAATTAATCCTTGTAGTGGAATATTCTTTGAAACAAAAAATAAAATCCGTATTTATGACATTCTTTTATGCGTCCCTACTTTATAGCAATGAATTTTTTTATGCGTAATTTCAATTCAATTAGTGTTTTTTTTTACTCACAGTTTGCCAATTCAAGTGCACTCGATAACAAGTTACATAGATGGTTTCGGGTGATTACAGGCATCCCGAGAGAGAGAGAGAATCGAGCCCAGATCCATGAAGTCTGACTGGGCTCAAGCCAGGGAGTCACGGATAAATCTTATAATTTTAGAGGTATTTGTACATAATTGCACTATAGGGCATGTGAAATATCCTGACGTGGGAACCCGAAAAGCATCCCGGCTCCATAATGTGGAGCCCCGCCCTGAACTACCGAACCGGATGTTACAATGCTAATCAGTCTATATTTCTGCTTCAAGTATAATTTATTGTTGTTAATATGTATATAGGCAAGACTCATCTTTATAAAATGCAACCAATAAAGCCATTGTAACGATTCGAAATTAATAAAAAAAAGAGTTTAATTTATTTGTAAAGGCTTTTTCAAGACTCACTCCTCTACTTCAACCTATAGATATCATTAAAATATATGTTTTATTAGAAAATATCAAATCCTTTCTGTTAGTTAGCCGTCTGGTTAGAGCAGGGGTTCTCGATATTTTGCGTTCCATGCAGCCCCTTGTATATCAATGTTGTATCTGTGTTGATCTGAATACATTGTGAAGAACATACGGCATTTTAAAAAGAAAATTACAACATATGATTTATGGTATTTCCATGTCGAATCAAAGAACTTACGTATATATATATATATATACACACAAAGGTTCCACATATCAATCAAATACATAGGCGTAAAGTTATTAAAAATATTGGAAGGGATCAGAATTCGCACATATGCCGGATACAAAAATACGCCCATGATCATGTACCACGAATAATTAAATCTGTACCTAGGGAAAAAAAAATCTAAAAATTATTCTCGAGATAATAATACGCCTATAAAATTTCGAATCTAAAAATAGCTGATATCATAGGGCAAATTCGTACCCTTTTGACTTTTTTTTTTGATAAACGTAAGAAAGGAGTCAGGGCTTCGGCCTAGGGGCCCATGGATGTATCCATGTATTATTTTTTTACACTTTAATTTAGCTATTAGGGAGGGGAGGGCAGAGGATGCCCTGGGTCAGAAAGGGCGCTTAATTCACTGTTTTCCGGTCGAAATTACAGGGGAGGTGCCAAAATGGACACTGGCCCCGGTCGACTGAGTAAATTTTCGTTTCTAGTTGTGGCCCTGGAGAAAAATCTTGGCTCGGAAAAGGTCCGACTTCGGAATTTGGAGGCCCTTAAAGCAACAGCAAGAAAATTATGCAAATTATACTCAGTTCCATCATCGGTCATGTAATCATTTTTCTCAATTTACGTTTTTGGAATGATATCGAAAAAAATAGTATTTATATCGGTGCATGAAATACCAATATTCGGAGCGAAGACGGAAAACTACGACTCCCGCTAGGTGGCACCACTAATCGAATAGAGGAAACTTCGCGTGGAAAGCGGAATTCTCTCGTAAAAAAAACAATCAAAAACATTTTCAAAAAGTTTGGCTATGGATATTGCACATGTAATTTTTCTTTTAAATATAATTTCACTGCTTTCGCTTCAATATTCTTTGAAATTCTGAGGCAAACATCAAGTATAAGAATTTCAGTATTATCAAAATAAAAAACTTTATCAATTATTGCGTTGGATCGTCACGAATTATTTAGTACCAAAAAAACTGTATATATTAGGTATAGTACAGTTAGACTGTGGTCACACTATAGACAATTTCTTATCCATTGATTCGTTGAATGTTTGAATTATCAAAACCACTGAAACATGGGAATCAGAGGTAATGAAACAAATTTGCTAAAAACAAGTGCACATTCCTACGGAAGTAGCACGTGAATGTAAAATCTTGGAAAATAATTGCAATCAAAAAAATTGTGTCACGTCTATATAATGTCTACTTCATTCTTGACATAAAATAGAGTATATATTTCGTCATGAGAATAATATATATTTCATATATTTTTTACCCCGTCCATAACTTCACCACAAAAGAGTTCTTTACGAAAGACATAACCACGACAGAGATTGATATTCACACAGTAAGATTTAAATCTTTGATCAGTGTATCCACTTCATTACCTTTATCGGCGAGGCACCACTTATAAAAATTCTATTAATCAAAAGTAAATTCAATCAACACATACTCACTCTTATTCTTTTCTCGGCGGCAAATCAAACTGACCGAAATTAAAATATTTAACTTACTTGCTAATCTCAGCGGACATCCTAATTAAAATCAAACATTGTTAAAAAAAAAATTAAAATAGTAAATAGATTAGAAACTTACTGTAGTGGGCAACGGCGACAAATACTCCGGCCGTAGATACTGATTGCTCGAATTCAGCATGTTGAAAAGCCCGATGACAGCTGGGCTGTATAGAGTTGACACAGAAGCACACTTTTTTTTTTTTTGTTCGCGGAGACCGTCCGTTCACCAAGTAAACAACGGAGGAAAAATATCCCGTACGATGGATGAAAGCAAAGATTCGTTTCGTCGACGACGACACGCCGTGATATCTAGAGCTGTGTGTCTATCTCTCTCTCTAGCGTGAGTGTGTGTGGTTATTTTCTTTGGAAGCATCGGAGCGCTCGCTCGCTCTTCACACGTGGTGGGTTGCCAATTCTCCTCCTATTACAACTCACCCCGCCAGAAAATATCGCCAAACCACGCACTTCGACTCCCTTTCTCTCTCTCTCTCTCTCATCCCTGCTCCTCTTTCTTATGTGTACCTTCCCACCCCCTCCACTCCTCTCGAGTCTCAATATCGAAACTGATGATGCACTTGCCGTGAAAATTGCTCGATTCATTCGATTATATTAGCTCGCTCTTCCATTTTGTCATTGTCTTTGCATGGCTTCCACGGTTGCATCTTCGTAGTTTCTAGCATTAAAAAGCATACATCCCGACTACTTATATAAGCATTCTCAACCCAAGAGCCGCGGGCTAAATGTGGCCCCGTGTCATCTGATGTGGCCCGCGACCTCAAATTTAACTTCGTATAAATGAACTAAGCGGTACATTATCAGAATCCTTATGACCCGCAGCACATTTCCAGACCTCTTAAGTGACCCGAGGAGGCACATTTATAGATCCCTTAAGTGACGTGGGCCGCTGTTTCGGATCACTTAAGTGGCTCGCGGCGCATTCCTAGATCACTTGAGTGGCCCACGGTACATTTACAAATCACTTATGTGGCCCACGACACATATTCAAATCAGTGAAGCGGCCTGCACTCTTCAAAAGATTGAGCATCCCTGATTTAGATTTTATGTATGTATGCGAATATAATAAATCATCAGAATATATGCATAATATCAAGAGTTTGTACGTAAAAAATGATAATAAAACATTTCCCGTTTTATTCTTCTTCTTTTAGGAAATATAAATTTAACTAGTTTTTTAGTTTTTAAAAAATAAGTTTTATCCTTAAATGCATAGTTTTGTATGTGGGCAAAGGGTTCTTTAAGCGTTCATTGCTGCAGCCAGTTAGAAATAAAAATTCGGAATCGCTTTTTCACATTAGGTGAGGTCATTCTTTCAGTTTTATATTTTGAATTTGCTGGTAGATGCCCCAATTAATGACAAAAGCTCTTTGTTTGTTGCAGAGCACGTGTGGCTGTGATTTTGCTAATTTGTTAAAATGTTTTATTTGCATTTCTTTTTCTTTTTTTTTTTACCTTTAGGTTTGCAACCAAATTTTTTTTTCTCACTATAATTTGAATCCATAAATACGGTACTGTAGTTATACAGTATATATATTAAACTAATACTATACTTCAATACATTTATTTTATATGGGATTTTTGGGGCTCTGTACTTCCTCTTTAAGGCCCTGTATAAGCAGTAAAATTCTAAATGGATTTTTTTTAATGATTTTTCCAGCTAATTACTATGAAAAAAATTATCAACTCAAAAAAAAATAATAATTTGATCATTTTTGTCGCACCACGGTCATTTTCTGCACACGACGGCTAATTAGACCGGGACCAACAATTTATTGCCGATTCCGAACGGCAGGCTTGTTTTCTATACTGGTCGAGGGGTTGGTGCGCTAACCCCCTCGATGGGGACTAATTGCGGTAGCAATTTTTTCTTGCGGTCTTGTCGCCGTTTGTGTGTTATATACCCCTGTGTCAGGAAATTTTTCTGACAAGGACGAACCGGGTATCGAACTCGCGACACCTCTAAACATCCTTTGGTACTTCAGGCGAGTATCTTATCGACCTGCGCTACCGCGCCCAAAAAAAAAAATTCAAGGATTTAATAGGCTATATATGTGTAGTTTTTAGGATAATATGTTAACTTTTTTTGTGTGGAAAAGCTGTCTGCCTTATCGTTGACATGCATCCGGGACCAGGATCAGGACCATGATTTCCACATCCTGCAGCAGAGCCCTTGGACTAGGATCTTTGGCAGGCCTCTAACCAGATTTTGCATTTGCCCCTCCATTGTGAATTTACAGTGGAAAAAAATAAGAATCATCCTCAGCCACCAGAGCCGGGGCCCTGTCAGCCCCACAATTGTGGGACAATGATTGGTGCAAAACACAATTTTGCGACCTTCTACAACATGGTTTACCAAACTTTTCGCCCCCTTCTTCAGAGAAATTTTTTCTCTCTTCGCCCTTCCAACCAATCCAAATCATAGGATCCTATACTAAACCAAAAGCTACTACTGCCCTCTTGGAAACTTCCAACGCCCCCTAGGGGGCGATATTGCCCACTTTGGGAAACACTGTTCTACAATATCGGTATGTGTGCGCTCTACCCATAAGCGAACACAGTCTTTTCGAACGAGGGGGGTGCGGATCAATAGTGAACGGGGGAATGGATTTTCTACCTCCACCATCACGCCTATGTTAATAGTACGAATTTTTGGTGGAACGGGAAGAGTGGTTGCCCCTACCGCCTCCCCCCCCCGTATCTGTCTGTGGCTCTATTTCCCCCCCCCCCACAAGAGGAGTCTTGTCCACTTCTAGAAGTCCGGAAAGATCAACATTTTTTATTCCGTGCATTAATACTAAAAGAAATCAATGTAGTAGGCCAACTAAAAATCTTGACTTGTGGGTCTTTCAGATGCCATGGCTTAGAAAGTCTGTATCTAAATGCGTGGGTGGATGCTAATACATCTTTTCTTATAGCATGTATTCCGGACCGTGTTTAGGGTCTCTTACGCCTCAGTTCTTCCGATTCAGGTCACCTCATCGGTGGTAAAGAATTGCTTCTCTGGCCAGTTATCTACCGCTAGTATAGTCAAAGGTTTTACGCCCCAAGTTCTTTCTTTGAAACCGAGTGAAACTCCGGTCTATCGCCATCGGCAATTCACTACCAAGTGTGCCGAAAGTGTGAGTGCGTATCTAGTGTTGTGACTGATTTTCAGTACTGCCATCTATATTTCAGAAGTAAAGTGAGTGAAGTGTAACGATTTGAATAACTATACCGTTGTAGGTCTGTTGCTGTCTGTGTCGAGACGTTTTAACAGGAGAGATAGACTTGCATTCACGCCTCGAAGTTGGGAACCACAGAAAACCAACTTCAGTCGACCACCACAGTGGCGACGGTGGTGGTCGGCTGACTTACGCCCAACCCGTTAATCAAATTAGAAAAAATATTATTTTTTAATTGCCGCACAAGCCTAAAAATGGCCATGAGTAGATCTCTCAATGGCTATAGCCTCATTTCATTAAACAGTAAAATCAAAATAAATTGCGTAATCCAATTTTACACTTACTAATTAATTAATACCTTGCGGTCCTGTGCGTCCGCATCATTTGAATCTGCCCAAGGCAGACACTGAAGAAACGAAATACAAAATCTTGTACGGCAATTGGTGCAACCAATGTACAGTATATAATAATTTGCATAAAATTTTCTACATAATCGTGGTGTTAAAAATTTTGACTGAGAATCAGAAGTAGAAGATGTTTGTTATAGGGTGAAAATGTTTTTTTTTTAAATCCCATTGGGCAGTTTAGTCAAGTTTGAAAATTTCTAGACAATTAATTGCTGGTGGTCCAATATAGGGCGGGGTGAATGAGTGTGAGTGTTTTTTTTTTTTTTTCAACGAAGTCTTAATGACTTGGCTAGCGGCCAGCCGTCAGGGACTTAAACAGTGCCGACCATCCGTCACGCAGATGTCAGGCCTGCCAATCAGAGCTGATTTATGTCGGCTTTTGTTGTCAGGACGGAACAGTTGCCAACGGGAAGGAAGAGGGGACTCACTAAATATTGAGATTCGATTAACACAAGAATATTACTTGATTTCAACTTTTGAGAATATGAACGAAAATAAAGAAGCCATATTTTCTTATAAAAGATGAAAATTTTTCCTCTCTATCATTCGTCTCTTACTCTGATAATGTACAAAAAACCGAGAAAATTGCATTGATATATTTGAATATTTATTAGAATTCACGTTGTTTTTTACTGATTTATATAAAAATATATTCTTTATCTATTAAGCGATTAATAAAAATACTTTCTCTGCATTAACGGATATTTAAAAATATAAGTTACTAATATTGAAATACTTATAATTTGCATGGTAATAGAGCAAATAAAAATTAAGAAATTATAACTAAAGCTATTGGCGGATAACAATGATAAAAAATGTAATTGTTTAAAACAATATATGGCCTACTGTAAAAGTGTCGATAAGGAATCCGATTCTGCTTTTGATCTTAGATTAAAGTAAAATATGAAAAATTATCAGCAAAATAAAAAAGCGGCATCTGCTCAACATAATCACGGAGAGGAGGATATACAAATTAAAATTTTTTTATACTCTCCCAATCAAAAAATGTCTGTCAATAAATTTTATTCCTCTCTGTGTTATATCGAAAGAAATTTAAACCCTAAAAATTTGGTAAAAATTCAAGGAGACATCGGTTATTGAAATTTTTGATTTTTCCTGTTTTTTTCAAGTCACAAAAATTTCTGACACTTCCTTATACGTATATAAAAAGTGTCAAAAATACATAAAAAGTGATTAAAAGTGACAAATGATTTCAGAACCAATCGTAGAATTTTTATTCGTTTTGGACACTGTTTCCGAAACTGTGTCCATACTATGCCAAACACACTCTATATGTGTTTTGTAATCTGAAATTTGCCTTTCAATCACATTCGAAAGAGCTATTGTTTCTGTTGAATTATTGTTCATAAAAAAGTAATGATAATATTTTTATAATTTTTTTTTTTCAATTCTGGTTTTCCTCCAGTTAAGTTGATGCAATGTACTGGTAATCATTGCATTTTTCCGCCTTCTAGGCAAGTGTAGGCCTCCGCAAACACCATTTGTAAGAGAACTTTTAACCTACCATGAAGAGTTGAACATCCGGTAAAATATTTGAAGAAAAATTTTTCTGTGGTGAATGTTATGTACACGAGAGCGTATGTTACTCACTCAAAAAACCAGAAGAAAGAGAAAATGGAACTTCCAAGAATCTTAAAAGTAACTCTACTTGAAAACAGATTGATTTTTTTTTAACAGAGGGGAACCAAGGATTATGAGCCTATGTGAGCTTAACAAGAGGATGCCAAGTAATAGCGAAGACTCGGCAAATATGGCAGCTAACATAACATGTACTCCCAAACTCGCTTTCTAAACAAATCTTGATGGTACCCCAGTGTAAAATAGGTGTGTTTTGTTCTCTCGCATCTAGAGACAAATGGATTTAGGCAAGCTGGTCTGCGGTGCAGATAAAAGACTGGTTCTTTTCATTTTGCCCTTCGGGGAGTCCTCTTTCGAAGCGCCACTCACCAAGGGGGCCTCTTGACGTCTCTATGCTGACAAGGGTACAATAGGCGGCACATCAAAGTGACGGACGAACCACTTTATCACCTTCCGAATAACATGGCTCCAAAGTATGAAGGGGAGACTGCGTATATAGTGCCTTGAAGGGCTAAGCATTCACTCAATTAGTCCACAAGCCGTTCTCTCTCTGGAAAAAAGAAGAAAATAGAGAAAAATTGGGAGTCGGGGGGTCGCAGTTCGGGTCGCCTACAGAAAAAAAAAGAATGATCTGCGCCCACAATAGACCGGTTGGCATGTATTTTCCTGTAGTGAATTGTCTGGCATTTCTCAAGGAAGATATGCTCTTTGGTGAAGTCTTTCATACAGTATACACTTCTCTGACGTCTTTAATTGATCGTGAGTGAAGTGATTGATTGGCGTGACAAGAGAAGGTGGAGGGTAGCCTATAATGAAGCCTATTTCATTCTTCTCAAACCTTACAAAACATGCCTGTAGAAAAAAAAATCAATCTTAATAGTTTGATGGTTGGCATACCAGTTTTTGGAACCGTAGGTCAAACTCAGTTCGATGTAAAATCTCCACACAAAAAAAATTACCATATGATGCGACCAAATCTCCCAACAACAAAAATTCTTCAAGACCGGTGTTTTTACTGTTTGGTGATGAAATTGAATTTTCTTAGTGATGGTTTAATCAATTAAAAAAATCCTGTGGATCACCAATGCTGGTGATTTTCAACATTTTTCAGTTCACGACTTAGTGGAACTTCTGCTAGGATTCTTGAGCTTTGTTTTGTATATACATAGTTATGAGTGGTCAACAACCCGGTGCCCGAGGACGACCAACAAGTTGCTATGTTACATTAATGAAGTAGACGTTATGAACAATAAATTTTTACATTCACACCCAGGTCCTCGTGTACACTTGACACATAAAGATTAGAAAGCACTGAGTTGCATTTTTTACATTGATATTTTATTGCACATATTTTTCCTTCTTGGCAGACTGCTTATACTTCCGAGACAACGCTTATACTTATAGCGTGCATTTTTTTTATATTATGTAATAAAATTGTAATCGAGGTTCAGCAACACGCAGTTAATATGCATTAATCCCATTTTACGAACAGTGAGGAAAAACCAAGTATTCCTTGCTATGTATAATCAATCCCCTTTTTAGTGACACTTAATTTTTATAAAATTTCTAATTTCTGATTTGCTCTGAAATACATCCACTTTATACGAGGACAATGTTTTGAAAACTACTGGATTTTAGACCGAACATATGTACATTTTCATTGAAAAGGATGTGTGATAGCTTTCTAGAAAACAAAATAACTAAAATGAATGTCCCATACAATTGTGATTCTTCTCAATTATCTTGAAAATTTTGGAAAAAAACACACAAGCTAAATTTATTCAGTTATATGATGAAAAAAGATATTTGACGTGTTGTCTCGCATTACGATAAATTTCAAACCATTTGAGGTACAGCAGA
This sequence comes from Pholcus phalangioides, assembly GCF_987345545.1. NCBI lineage: Eukaryota > Metazoa > Arthropoda > Arachnida > Araneae > Pholcidae > Pholcus > Pholcus phalangioides. The sequence goes on from NW_028301604.1 coordinate 58,733,219, forward strand.
TGCCGCTTATTACGAATAATGCTATCATTCGAGCATTGTTATCACTTTCATTAAGTACGGAACGGACCAATATCGTAACATTGGAAAAAATTCATTTACATTTATCAGGACTTGGTTTATGTTATCATTTTTTCGAAGGAAGTTTTTTCTTTTTGCATATTTTGAAGCTGAGGTTGAACCAGACTCGCCCTTTCCCCATACATTATCGTTATCAATCTTCAATACTATGTAGAAGGTCAGTACTCAGAAGGCTCCCATATTGAGAAATATTTCTGTACTCGGGTTCTCAATCTCCTAATTGTTCCGCAATAGCCGTCATGATCCATGTACGTGAAGCGCTTCTTTTGCAATTTCTTTCTTATAATGAAGGCATGTTCCTTAGTTTCATGGTTCAAGTGACCACCATATTTACAGTTCCTCGGCCAGAAGGCTTTCACAAAGGAATCTATAGAACGTACCATACGTTATAAAAATTATCGTAATTCATAATACACATTAGACAGTGTGTTCCATTCTAACTCCCCACAATTTCTGAATAAAAAAACGATTTTAGCTTAAAGGGAAAAAAATTCACGATTGTAACCTGTTATGTTGGAAAGAAAAATGGAGTAGTCCTGTTTTCCCATGTCTCGTCTAACGTACATCGTACTTACAACTGGGATTTTTTTTTCGGATTTATAGTTATCAATCGGTATTTGTTATCAGAATCCAGGAGTCCTGATGTGATCACATTAAGCCGCGTGCACTGTATTTAGTTTAACATATTATGGGTTATTTTTTTTAACAACTTTTCATAACTTTAACCTGCAAAATTTACTATCCGAACACATAGGGGTGGCGAAATTTACTATCCGAACACGAGGGTAGGGTTCCTGAATAACATCATGTGACTTGTGTTTTTACCAATAAAATTTCTCACTCAAAATGTTGATGTTTATCCCTTTTTATTACACTGTATATCTTTTTTTTTTTCGTGCTTCAACTTCGTTACATCTTTATTATCTGTGTGGTGCGGCTGGTCGTACACGCGAGTCTTATCCCAGGATGGTAAACTATCGTGGGTAAACTGTCTGCCGGAATGTTTATAGTATTTCGAAACATTTTCTAAACTAATGCTTTCAAATGGGATATTTTGACCCCCGAGGTCAACCAACACCACGGGAGGGTGCACGGGTAGCAGCTATATACGCTGCCGGTCTCAGTAAAGTTGTTTCAAGATATGTGTACATATATATATATATATATACACACATATAACCTTCAATATTTTGGCGTTCTGACGGAGAGAGATGGCAAAGAAGCCGTGTTGGTTGGTGTTCTTCTTCATGATCATCACCGGCCCTTCCTGGATTAGCAAGCAAAAGCAAAAAAGAAGAGCTACAGAAAGAAAAAAAACCGGTCTGGGGGCCCCCGGCGTCAGGGTGATGTGTTGAGGAGGGGCTTCTGGGCGGTTCGCCTGTGTCGGTCTCTAAGAATGATTTAGCGCTTGGGTAACCCCTTGACAAGTGCTGATAACAACAAGACAAATAAACATGCCCCACAGTGCACATGACAGGACGGCCACTTTTTTACCGCTTTGCGATAGAAATCGCCAAATATCGCCAAGACGGTTGGTTGGTTGATCCACACAAAAAAATTGAGAAATGCCCTTCAAAACTGATGAACGTTTCCGATAAGGCAGTACAACAAATGAATACGAGTTGGAATTCTGACAGCGGAGATGACATGTAAATGAATATTTGTGACCAAAGAAGGACAACGCGAAATATTTTTTGAAATGAAAATCTTGGCAGCAACGATTTTTCTTCGCAATATCTGACTGACCCTATCTTTGGATCGACTCAGAAAAACAGCCGGCTGGCATGGAGAGTGTTTTAGATGATTTTTTTTCACGTTATTTCATAGTATGTTGTAATATCCATGTGTTAACAGAAATCAAACACCTCTATATCCTAGAGCCTAGACACCTCCCTACACTGGACGATTTTCAACAATGTAAGCGGCACAACAGATATCATTAAATCCCCTATAAAATGTTGTTTTTTAATGAAATAGGGTTTCCTCCGATTTTCAGTAAGGGTCGAAGAAAGGGGTTTAGAGCAGTGTTTCTCAACCGCCTGGCCGCGGTCTAGTACCGGGCCCTAACATTAGTCACACCGGGCCCCGTGAGTGATTCACAGTTTCATTTTCCCATTAATCTCGTTAGCTGTGTGTATGATCGGGCCTTTCACTTACACAAAAGAAATTTACCGGGCCGCGGGCTTCCAAAGGTTGAGAACCACTGGTTTAGAGAAAACTGTTTCATTGAGAAATCAATTTTACAAAATACCTTGGCCTATCAATGCTAAAATAAGAGGCTTTTGAGGAGGCGAGATATCTAGTCAATGCCACTTAGAGTTAATGTACCGACCATTATACTAAAACACAAAATTCTCACTATACTATACCTCTATGTATTTGGATATCTTTCTAACTTGGACAGATTTCAATGGAACCGTAGGTGTTCAACTTACACGCACACAGATTTTACTGTACTGTATTTCCCGAAAAAAATACGTGCAGTAGCTATGAACGAAATTAACATCTCGAATTGACATCTTTTATTTTTAGATACGCTTTTATTCTATGTCTATTTTTTTTTATTTCAAAGAAATACACACATAATAAGACAGAAGTACAAAAACAATGAACGACATAATAGAAAATAATACAATATAGACAACGGAATAAAGGGAGTAAAAGAAAAATAAAGATACACTTTGCAACCTGTAGAGATCTTACCCACATCATTTCCGAATTTACTTGACAATATATGGCGATTCGTAAAAAAGTACGTTTGTAGTTTCCAGATGTTGTGAAACAGTAGCAAGTAAAGACATGGACCACAACTGCGATAAGTTAGATAGACAGTTGAACCCCGATTTAACGCCACCATTTATTTCGCAGATTTCTAGCATTATAACGAGTTTGAGGTTATATCGAATCGGGGTTTAACCCGTGTAATTCATCCTATATAGGGTGTCCTGCTTGTGTTATTTTTTTTCAGTTTGAAGAGGACTTTTGCCCGGGACTGAAGGGGGTCTTGATCCCTAGGCTGGGTCCTTAAGCTAAAATTTTTCACAAGCCCCTCTATTGTAAATTTATACTATGAAATATATATTCACATCGTGTCCCCAGGATTAGTGTTCCTGTCGGCCTCCATTATAAAGAGGGCATGGGTCTTAGCGGACCTAATCTAACTTATGAAGCTGATGAATCAAGAACTATCTCCCCCCCCCCCAAGTTCTCTCTTCCCTAGCTTCATTTCCCGCAACTGGAGATTTTAGCAATAATTGACAATTTTACTTAACTTTCACAACATTTTTGGCATTGATTGACAATTTTTCGTCAATATAAGCAACTATTGACAATTTTATTTATGTAGCTTTGGCATCACTTTTGACAATGATTGGCGATTTCCCGTATTTTTCTTGAGTAAATATAGTCAGCCTATTTATAAAAGCATATTTTTAGTTCATATTTCCGTTTTTGGGGCATAAATGCATTTTATGGAGCATATTCTGTCAGTTTTTAGTAGGGCTGGTACGATTAATCGATTAATCGGGTCAGTTTATCGATCAATTGTTAATCGCAGTTGAAAATTTGAGTTGAGTTAATCGATTCGACCAATTCGATTAAAATTTTTATTAAAAATTTGTGAATTAACTGGATTTTTTGTTTGAAAAAACCGATTAGATATGTCTTATTAATCATGTTCTAATTTGTTATTAATCATGCTCTTAAGACGGTCCTGCTTGGAAGCATCAGCTCATCTCCTCACAAGTACTATTCGGAAGGAGTTACTAGGAAAACAAGCAACGCGCGCACGGTATAATCGAACGTAGTTCCTAAATCAGTCAATAATGACCAAAAATAACCGATTTTTTTTTTAAAAACAAGATCCAAGATCCAATTGCTTGAAGCAGGCAGCCTTAATTTCTGAACCTATATTCCTATATTTGTTTACATCTACCAAATAGGTGAGTGTAATGAATAAAACATATTTTTATAGAATTTATTAATTGATCGTAAAACTTCGAAAGTAAGTAAACAACAGTGGATCCCACTTATAACGTTTTTAAAAAAAAACCCTCATTAAAAATTGCTGTGAGCAGGAAAACACTCTAAACCGAAAATTTCGATTAGTAGGCTACTGTATTAGTGGAAGTTGGGACTAGAAAATAATATTCGATTAATTGACTAAAAATTTTTGATTAGCCAGTTAAAAATTTTAATCGATTCCCATCCCTAGTTTTTAGGTCATAAAAATCCCAGCCCTACTAATGATTAATTAGCATCAATATTAGAAACGCAAAATATAATTTTCAGTCGTACGATAGATTTTAACAATCGTAAAACTTCGAAAGTAAGTAAACAGTGGATCCCACTCTCATAATGTTTTTAAAAACCCCCTCATAAAAAAATCGTTGTAACCAAAAATCTCGATTAATAGGCTACTGTATTAGTGGAAGTTGGGACTAGAAAATAAGTCGTACTAAGCGGGCAAACGTTCTAAGAGGGAATGTTCTAAAGCAGAATAGACGACTGAATTTGGGGCTTTCTTTTTATTTAGAACCGATTCATCCATTTGCATCATCCTTCTGAATTCGTTACCTGTCCCATATTACCACGAATCAAATAAGAAACGGATTTTTACGTTCTGTGCAAGCAAATTATTCCTGGCGTGATGATTAGAGACAACATTTGTAGATTAATCCGCAAATGGGTTAACCCCTCAATCCCGGAGGAGATCTAAATGAATCCGATCTCGTAGATCGGAGAAGATTTAAATGGAATCGACGGTTGTTTTGCAGATGTTTAATAAAAAAATTATAACTTTTAAACTAATCATTGAATTAATTTGAAATATTTAATGTTTAAAAAGTAAAGTCCTGTCTATAATATTATATATATAGCATCATTTGTATCACTTAAAACTTTATATGATATTTTTTTTTGTGAAATTGTTTTTTTTTCACTTCTAGGCTGCCATAAAACAGCCTCCTGTGTGTAACGAAGAACTACTAGCTCAATTATACAGAACATTTTAGCTCAAAGAGGCTTATACACGCACTTTACAATAATAATTATGCAGGGCGTTTTAGCTCAATGTGATAAAACATGCTCTTTACAATAATATCTCGGATCCCCAAGTGTTAAGCAGCAAACGTTCATCACTCACAAACAATATAATATGATAAATGAAAATAATATAATAATTACGATTGTGTACAAAGCCACATTATTCATCCTTCGAATGATACCAAACATACAAAGATCGTGAAATAATATAATGGATTAAAAAATTAAGATATGAGTTGGCCGCAGTAACGTACTGAGTACCTATGACGGTGATATATACGACGGTGATTTAATCGTGCGTACTGGATGGTTTGGTGACAGATCCGCGCGTTATATTTCGGCATGGGGGAGTTTGGGGACATTTCCGTATAATATCAAGCCCTTTCTTATATTTAAATATATATATATATATATAAATTTATTTTCTTCCTTTTTTTCTATATATATATATACACGTATATTATATGATGTAAGGGGTATTATATATATATATATATATATATATACAGGGTGATTATAAAAAAACTATCCCGACATATGGGAACCTAACTATCATACCATTCACAGAAACTGAATGAAATTTTGGCATAAGGTATTTTGATGTATGCGCTCAAGAATGATATGGAAAACAACAGTGTCACTCTAGCAGTTACGGTTACAGTGAGAAAATTTCGAAAATATCAAATGGCAACACCAAGTTTTTTGTACTAGAATGTGATCTCCATTGTGAAAAACCCTAAATAGCGTTCAAACGGCAACTGTAGCATGAAAATCACCGGCGGTAGATAGGCTAAAAGTGAGGACAACCAATAAGAACAGAGAAGCAGCATAAAATAAGGCATTTTATTGTGTTTCACAAATTTTCCACACGACCTTGTGGAGGACTGACTAATCAGGCTGGGATCTCAGCCGAAGAAACGGTGTGACGAATGAAACGAACATTAATGCTCACGGCAAAGTCCTTTTTACTTTTTCCTTGCCTAGCTCCGGGGATTTTCGTGCTACAGGTGCCACTCCAACGCTATTTAGTGTTTTTCAGTATGGAGATCGCATTCCAATACAAAAAACTTGGTGTTGCCATTTGATATTTTCGAAATTTTCTCACTGTAACCGTAACTGTTAGAGTGACACTGTTGTTTTCCATATCATTCTTGAGCGCATACCTCAAAATACCTTATGCCAAAATTTCATTCAGTTTCTGTGAATGGTATGATAGTTAGGGGCCCATATGTTGGGATAGTTCTTTTATAATCACCCCGTGTGTGTGTGAATATATATATATATATATACCCCTTACTTTCTTTTATTCCCTTCCTGAAGTGGATAGGAGTTGTATAGGGGCTGTATCCACATCACATTGTTTAAGTTCAACTACTTTTTATCACTAGAATGTTGAATTTTTTTGAAAAATTCCACTCCAAACTATTTTTTACCCACAAATGTGGGAAAATTGATAAATTGGCGATTATGCATAATCACCGATTGTATCGGTAAATTCGATGAATTTAATGTGCTTATTACTTTCACCGGTAATTATCCATAATTCCTTATTGAAGTCTTTTGTTCCCTTCATTTAACCAGTTCATTAGTTTGTGTCCATGACACATATTTTGCCACAAAAATTAAATTAAAATAAATGTAGAAAGATTTTCGTCACACACATAATTATGTGCAAATAAAATCAACGTTACCGATCGAATAATATTTTGTAAATTCAAGTAATCTTATCATTTATCCAAACTCGACTTGGGAAAATTTCCCATCTTGGACTCTCATTTTTTTGGCAGTAGATGATTTACAACCAACAGCTTTTGGTCTTTGATTTTGCTTTTCTGCTTTATAATCGTTTTCAAAGTTGACACAGGTATATTAAACTTATTTGCAAGATCAACTTTTGTCATTAATTTAAAATTCTTCCAAAATTTCCAGTTTTTTTTTGGGGGGGGGGGAGCACTTTTTGTTTCCTTGATGTTACAAACGGCAGATTTAACACAGCCAGCAAGCAAATCACCACAACAAAAGAAAATTCTACTGAAAATGATCGAAAAAAAGTAATTCAAACCTTATGCATTTCCCTGTCGAGAAGTTGTCAACTTCATCCAAAACATTTTGACAAATAAATATGTGGCATTTCTTATTCCATTTTGGTTAAACTAAAATCAACCGTCCCATACGCTATATAAGCGCTATTACCATCACCTACATAGGTCCAAATCCAGTCAAAATCGAGATATTTTTAAAGGATATCCGATTCATTGGGACCTCATCATAAATATTTGAACAGAGCAGAGTTCTCCCATCGGATTCATTCAACAACTATGCACGAAAGGAAATAGAGGTTGGTGGAATAAAAAAAGAAGTCTTGCAGGCAACGTACTCTCAACGGACTTTCCCAGAAAATTAGTTGTTACCCCTGAAGGCAATGGCCAAAAATATCCTGTCTTTTGAGAACCAATTGATTGCTTAATAACATCCACGAAAACAATAAACACGCACGAAACTCGGCAATTGAAAAACGATGATGGAAATGAGAATTGGAACAAGGTGTAACCCACGTCATCCGACGTCAAATCGTTAGAATAAGGCTTCATACACATTTCCTGTCAAAATCTGTAATTCCCCCTCCTGTCCGAAATGATGGAGTGCATTTCTTCGTATTCAATTCAGGTTTGAAAGCCATTCTTCAATTTCAGAGAGCTTGTTGCGTGCTTGCTGTGGTCCTGCTTTTCAGTTCATTCTTTTTCCTTTCCGCTATCTTCAGAAACCTGCTCTATGTGTCTCTTTTCAGTGTCAAACTTGAGACACAAAGCATCGCAGAAGAGAGAAGATTAGCGTAGCGTCCTTTGATCACAGCTTCACGCTCTAACTTCATTTGACAGCAGCAACGCAGCTTTCTGTTGCTCCAAAAGAGCTCTTTTCTCTGGCTGTTAGCCTCAGTAAAACCTTGAAACTGTGGGAATGCGATCTACGCAACCTCTGAAATTGAAGTCTTCTGGTTTCGAATCTTTCAAAAGAGACTTGTTTGTACCGTGTGTGATTCTAACTTTCTGACATGTTAAGATTTAATGATTCAAATAATGAGTGCAAAGCTTCTGGAAACTGAAGCAATGAGCATCGTGGTATATAAATAATGACATAATATGAAAACAAAAAAGTATTTAGTTATCACTCCTGGTGTGAAAGTCCTACAAATTACATTGGGTACAGTACATTAAAAACACTTTGCTGCATAATGTATTAAAGCAACAAAAAAATTCAGAGATCGAAGAAATGTGATAAGTGAATTTTTTTAATTAATTTTAGGGCTGGTCCGCTTAATCGGGTCGGTTAATCGATCAGTTGTTAATAACAGTTAAAAATTTTAATTGAGTAAGTCGGCTCGATCAACCCAATTAAAATTCGAGTAAAATTTTTATTAAAAGTTTATAATTAGGCTTGATTTATCTGATGAAACACCTATTAGATGTCTTGAATTATGTTCCTATGCATAACATTCCAGATATGTGATCATATTTTAAAATATTTGAATCGAGATACTGTATTTCGATGAAACTTGTAGACATGGTGAAACGTAGATACAACATACGTAAATTCAACGAAATCTGGTGACGATTTCAGTTTCCAATTGAGTTTGATGGAAATTTTAGAAAGACAAGACAAAAAAGAGTATTGTCTCAACTGTGAATAGCAATTTTTGTATTCGAAAAACACATCATTCACCCCCTCCCCCCTTCCCTCAGTACCATTTGGGTGCAATTTCTAGGGAAACAAGTAACAATATGAAGATCGAAAGTAGTTTTGATGAAAATATTTTTATATATATAGAACCAATTAATTATAAATACTGCGTTTGTTACAGAAGGTTAGCATTTGAAAACTCAATTAATTGATTGAAATTCTTTGATTAACCAATTAAAAAAAATTATTAATCAGTTAAAAATTTCAATCGATTCTCAGCCCCAAATTACTTTAGTCGTTTCGGACTTCAGAACGATTGGATGAACGTAATGCGTAGGACTGCCGTTCGCAAACCCACTTGCGTTTATTTACACTCTCTAAATAGAAAAAGTATGTGGTATAGCTTGACACAAACACATCTGAAAGTGAAATGTGCTGTGTGCACGGCTATTAATTTCCTGGAAACACATTGGCACTAATCGCTCGAATTTCATCATCTCGCAGGACCATACGTTTACTTGGAAACGATGTTGAAACTTGGGGTTGCAATTACCATGACAGGTACCAGTGTATAAATATTGAAGTGGTTATATCCTGTTGAACTAATGTAGACAAAATTTCCTGGTTCACGGCGATCAAAATAATCTTTTGCTATTTGCAAAAGCAAAATACAGTAAGTGCAACATTTTTCTTGTAAAAATACATACGCAATAATGAAAATGAACCTGCCTTTTTATTCTCAAGCTGTTATGAGAAAAAAATATACAGTCGATCCCGTTTATAACGTTCCCACTTCGAACGTTTCCCGCTTAGTACGACTTATTTTCGTGGTCCTTACTCTAATTAATTCGTATTAAAACTTCCCGCTTAGAACGTTTTTCCATGACGGTTTTTTTGAAAAACGTTCTAGTCAAATGAGCTCTGACGATGACCATGTTCTCTCAGTCACTAGGAGAGACAAAAATCGAATAAAATCAGCACATATCCCGTGTGTATAGTGAAAAACCCTGAGTGGTCATAGTGACGGACTTGCATCACGAGAAACCGAGTTCGAACACCACCGACGCCACAGTGATGGTCGGCTGAAATTGGTTTTCTGTGGTTCCCAGCTTCAAGATGCAAATATGAGCCGATCTACTCGAAGAAAGTCTCACCACAGAGAGCAACAGCCATGGCCCCCACAAGGGTGGGGCTGACAGGGCTCCAGCTCTGAGGACCGGGACAATTACCATCAGCTTTCGTTTTTTCAAGCCATAAATTGACCATAGAAGGGCCCGTAAAATATCCTAGCCTAGGGGCCCTGCTCGAGGATGTGGGGGCCATGGCAACAGGCCTAAAACTGTACAAATATTCAGTCAGTACGCTTCACTCACAATTTGAAATATGGATGACAGCACTAATATTTCATATACAATACTAGATACGCAATGGGCTGTTAGGTACCACACACACACTGGCCGCACAACTCAATCGGTAGTAAATTGCCCATGGTGAGATAGACAGAAGTTGTGCTCAGTTAGAAAGAAAGTGGCGAAGACTAAAAAAATATGAGGGGTGGGGGGCAGCGTTGCCACCAATCAAAAAATTTTCTAACCAGATTCTTCATCAAAAATAACTAGAAACCGGGCTTAAACAACCAGAATTTATTTTGGTCCTTATTTAGATATCCATACATCTTGTATTTCCCGTCACATTCCCGTATTTACCGAAGCATTCCCGTAATTTAATAATATACCAGCAGTACACGGGATTTTTTTTTGAAAAAGACTACAACAACAACTAGCAAAACAACAAAACAAACAACTAGATGGAATTTTTCCCAATGGTCGGAAGAAAAAAGACCAGATCTAGTTGGAAAATAACAAATTTGACAACACTGGGAGGAGGGTAAAAATACATTACTTTTTTCTCTGTCCACCCTTATATATAAGTACCTCAGAATAATTTTTACGAGAAGCACGCGTGATGATAAGTGATAATAATCTATCCTTTTAGTCGAGTTTCTGGAAGGGAGATAAAGAAAAACTAGTCTTTTTTTGCAAATTTGTTGACGATATAGCGAAAGTTTATAAATTTCAACTCGCTATAACCGAATATTTTTGTATCGAGCGAGTGATTCTCAAAGACCTAATGTTAAATTCTCGTTTTAAGCCGTATTCGTTATATCGGACTATTACTGCATTTTTCTACCATTTTCGACACTTGAGCAGCTTCTTTAAGGATAAAAAACTCAATGGAGGAACATAATAGCCAATCTTGAACATCTCTTTCTCTTCCCATCTTATAGGATAAAAGAATCTGAACTCCCCAGCGTGGAATGATCGACCTTTGAATTCAAGTGACAAATCTAATTTCACCAAATGTGGTGCCTGCATCGATTTCGGACGATAACATTTTTTTTTTTCTTTCTTGCTTTCTATTCACCTTTTAACACGTGAGTCCCACCCACAAGTTCAAAGAATGGGAGATCAAAAGCGCCGATGTCGTTGCTTTTTCAGCAAGTGGTAGAAGCAGGTTTTTGCTTGGAGTGTCCCTTGGCGTCTCTTTGATGAAAAAGACAGCCCAAGAGAAGGGAAAAAAAATAAATTGCCGTTATAGAGGTGCCTTGAAAGCCACAAGCAAGGAGGTACGATGGTATGTGGTAGCGAACACACACACACACACTCATACAAAAAAATCCAAAGAAACCGCAGTTTAGAGAGCGCTTGCAGCTGATAACGAGCGAAAAAATAGCTTTACTACAGAAAGAGACAGGAAAAAAAATGCCAGGTGGATATAAAGTTAGAAACGTTCAACAATCGTCGTTTTCATAGTCACTTTATGGCCCAAACAGCAAAAATGAACGAAAAAAAAAAAAGATATGCCCAAAAAATAAAAATCTCCTTGGTTTCTGAAAATGCCGACGGTTTAACAACACACAGAGAGAGAGAGCATACATATATTTTATACTAAGGGGGTAGTTTTTTTTATCATCCTTTCTATAGCCTATTTAGAGGAAAATCTATAGAATCTATTATCATTTATGGCATATTTCTTCCAACTCTCTTTCACAACTCCTATGTCCGAAGAGGAATTCCAGAAAAGAGAAGACCTTCCTGCACTTTCGAAAGTGATCAAAATAATTAAGCGTTATAATTTTTATAGTGAAGGGATACAGGGCCCGGTGCTAAAATAATGGTGGGGCAGGAGACGTCTTGATAATTTCGGGGACCCTCCTGATTCTATATATTCTGTGGGAGAGGGGGAATCAGCACATCCAAAATGGTGAAAAATTTCCATGCAAAAAAATATAGATACAAATTTGAATAACAAAATAGTTTAATGAAAATTTTAAATTGGTTGAGAAATAACTTCAAAACCAATTAAAATTGAGAACTACTAATGAAGGAAATTGTCTGAGAACTAATGTAATAATGTAAATTCAGAAACGATCACTCAAAAATGAGAAAAATAAATAACAGAGATCTCAGCACCCATGAAAATTCAGAATAAACGAAAGAAATATTTTCCAGACCTGATGAAAATTCAAAATAAACAGAATGAATGAAAATTGTGAATAAATGAAAGAAATACTTCTAGAATATTGGATGAAAATTCAAAATTCCAGAATTGATGAAAAAATTGATACAAAATTCTAGAATTGACGAAAATTCAGAATTCCAAAATTCCCGAAAATTCTGAATTTACGAAAGAAATTATCATTACCTTAAGTTAACGTAAACATTTAAAAAAAATGAAATAAGAATCGCGTATATATGTCTGAGTCAGAATAAATCATTAAAAATCGTCGATGTATAAGGCATGTTAAATCATTAAAAAAATCGTCTACGTATATATAAATCGGGATAAATTATTAAGAATCATCAATAAATAAATCAGTAGAAATATGTGGTGTGTGTGGATGAATTTTATTATCAGTCAATAAGAACAATAAGAAAAGGACTAAAAATGATTTTCTGGCAATGCCAGTTGTGCATGAATTTCAGCTCACCACTGATATCACCAACCCGAGATTGAGTAGCAGCATGTTCACTGTTTATGGTGACATGTTTCCATGAATTCTTCAGCTCAACGTCATTACGTCATTGATCGAATCTATGAGGGACGGTGCATGGCATCATTAGTCGAAAAAAAATCACCATTTACATTCCAATACTTTACAATGTTAAGTAAAATAATCACTTATACGTAGCTGAGTCATCTGCTTAGGGGTCATTCAAATATTACATCAGCATCGATGGGGGGGGAGGGAGTTTCTGAATTGCTGACTTTTGATGACAAGGGGGAGGGGGGTTTGGATGATGCTTACGTCATCAACCACCCTTTATAAAAATATGAAATATTCTTAATGGCATCCTGTTTGTGGGGCGGAGTTTTGCTGACAAGGAGTGGTCAAAAATGGCTGAAAAATTGCTGACGTTATACTTGAACAGCCCCTTAGCGTCACTGATCAACTGCTAGGGTGTCCCTATATTTAGGTTTTAGGTGTGTGTGTGTGTGGTCAAATTCCCATCATCATTCATCACTTATTTTGGCTCCTGTTTTCTTCGCGATCGTAATCGCGTCAGTGGTGTCGAAGCTCGTCAACTCAAGTAGCTACCCTATCTCATTTGCGGATATACCTAGTCGGGATCCGACTGGTGGTTTGCACCATTAACTTGCGACATTCTGATATGCTTGTTATGTAATAAGTGTAGGTTCTTTTCAAGGAACCACTTAAGCTTCTTCGTGAGGGATTAAATCAATGTGTGTGACCAAACGAGTGGCCTAAAGAGTGTGCTAGCATGTTGTAAGAAAAGAGTAAATGATTCAGTGAGTGACCACAAGAGTGACTAGAGAGTGTAACCATGGGATATTCAATATAATTTTACTCAAAAAAAATCCATTCAATAAGTGCAAAGGGTTTCACTCCTGGATGAAGGAGATAAAGAGACAGGGGGCACGAGAAGAAAATGTGGTCCAAAGGGGCCATGAGCGGAAAAAGTTTTTTTTTGAAAAAGAAGCACTGGTACAGTTGATGAGCTGCAATCAATCGAAAGTAACTTATTCACTCTTGATTGTCATCAGAAGAAAAAAAAATTCAATTGTGTGCTTTCTTGTGACCTAGTCTGTGAAGAACCTAATGATAAATTTTAAACTGTAACTGAAAAAGACTTACTTACGTAAAAAAATACAGCAAATTACAATTATGAATGGATTTATTCATGGATTCAATTTTTCGATTTTGAATTATAAAATGCAAAAGCGTACATAAATTGAATAAAATATTTGTATATGATTATTATCATTTAAAAGTATCATGAGGATAAGATTTTATTATTATTCAGTATATCAGGATTATATTTTATAAATAAGAAAATATTTCGATGTAATTAGAATGCTTAAAGTTTTCAATTTCTCCTTGCATAGAATTAAGTATATTCTTGAAATTGAGTGATGATTAAATTTGAAAAATTCTCTCAAGCTAAATTATTGCGCATAGTTCATCTCACTGTCTTAACATTTTTAGTTTGGTCAATTAATATTTGAAATCCTCCATCACAGCTGTTGGAATTATGGTAGATGTTGTGGGTTTTTCTTTTTTTTGTTTGAAATGGTACCAGCCAGAATTTTCGCCAATCGAGCTATCAGCGTCCTAAAATGGCAGGGCGTACATGAAGTGCCATGGAAAGAGCTATATATCTTTCGTACGAGTCCCCATACGATAAGGGGACATCAGGGAAAGGCTGGTTTATAGCCGGACGGCTATAGCCTTTTCCCAACTCCACCGCTTGTAAACCAACTGATAAGGGTTATGACTTCCTACGGGCACTGAATTTCTACAATCAGACGTAGAATGAACCGTAATAACTGCCGGTACTGAAACCACTCCTTTGAGTTGTGATCCTTATACACTGTGTGTGCGCGCTCTCATTCCGTAACCCGTAAAATTATATCTGCTCTTTTTTTCTGTTATTCTTTTGTTTCTCTTTACTTTTGACAAAAGCAGAAAATAGAAAAATCGATGCAAATTTCCACATGATAACAGAAAGATCTTGCGACATTTCTATAGCACACCATTACCAGGGCCTGCTTCTCACATAAGCAAACTTGGCGTGTGCCCATGACCCAAGAATTAGCTGTCTGTTGAATTTTTTATGTCCTTTCCCCTGCGAATGCTTCTGTCTCAAAGAAGACTATATATAAGGGGCCCCCCAAAAAAATTGATATTTGCCCAGGGCCAGAAGTTATGAGGAATAGACCCTGATCACACACATTACAATATAGTTTTATGAGAACTATATACAGTCGACGCTCGTTATAACGACTTTCCTCCTCCCCCCCCCCCCGACGTTATATTGGGAGGTCGTTAGGGGCCGCTCAAGTATTACGTCAGCAGAACTTTAGCCATATTTGATCCCCTCCCTGTCTGCAAAACTCTGACCTTCTTCCCCCCCCCCCATCAGCAAATTTCTTCAGCTCTGCCCCTCACCTCCTAACGCATACATTGGGATTATAGCCATACGCGCGGGGAGGGGGGCAGAGGATTAAAAATTTAGAGGTAGTCCAGGTCGGTAGGATACTCGCCTAAAGTGCCAAAGGATGTTTAGAGGTGTTGCGAGTTCGATACCCGGTTCGTCCTTGTCAGAAAACTTTTCTGACACAGGAGTACAACAGAAACGGCGACATGACCACAGAAATAATTTCTACCGCAGGGAGTCTCCCATCGAAGGGTTAGCGCACCAACCTCTCGGTGAGTATAAAAAACAAGCCTGCCGTTCGGAATCGGCAATAAATTGTAGGTCCCGGTTTAAAAAAAAAATTATCCCTCATGTGCCGAAAATGACCGTGGTAGAAGTCAAATGTGATCAAATTTTGAAAGATTCAACTAATAGAACATGCATTGAAAAAAAAGGCCTATGTTTTCAGAGCACGCATTCTTTCAATGTAAGACAATTTGCATCAAACTGTACATTCAGGAAGCTTATCTTTTCCACTTGCATGTATCAGACACAGAAATATATACTAAATCACAAATGGATGGGCACCTACGAACTCAACTAGGTTGTGTCAACACACAGCATTGGTAACTCCAGTTTATCTAGTTTTGAAGCTGTTCATTTGAGCCTTCATTTTTTGTCTTTTTTTATAGGCCGGGATTACACTATAAAAGTATGATTAAAGCTTTTTTTTAAAAAAATGAAAAACAACCAATAAGCCCATTGGTTGCATTCGCACGCATGTAACTGATACGCTTAGCTGCATTTTTCAAGTTTCATAAAAGAACTTTTCTAAAAGTTTTATAGTATAATCCCGGCCTTACAGTGCCCCTTTAGTGTTTTATAAACCTTATCTTTTCAAATTTTAGGCTGTATCTGGAACGAATAGCCTACTTTGCTGGAAAGCATATACTGCTTCGACAACGGGATGCCAGTATCGTTTAGTAAGGGACAACTCCAGGTTGTGGTGTCACAGGGAGCTTTCCGCTAATAGGGTTGTTAATAAATGGAATAGTTTACCTTCGGGGTCACGAATTCTAACATAATTGATACGTTCAAAAAGAAGTGCGAAATATAAACATATTGGGACAAGTCCAGAAGCTATCCATACTTCGATAAGACAACCATAATCTTTTTATGGGCTGTGTATTACGTACCGTAGTATCAATTGTCAGTTTTTTTTCTTTCGTGATACAGTATATGCTTTTATATTGGGTTACTGTATTTTGGTTATGTTTGACCAATGTTTTCCAAAGTGGGCAATATCTCCCCGCTGGGCGATGGACAGGTCCAGGAGGCGATAGAAGGTACGGGTATAACCAGGGCCGTCTTAAGAGCACCATGGACCCCCGGGCCAAGTGATTTCACTGAGGCCGTACCTGGCAAATTCTCGAAAAATTCAACTGCTTCTCATTTTTCTGAGGCCCTCAGGTCGTGCCCGGGTGAGCCCATGCGTTAAGACGGTACTAGGTACAACACAGGATCCTATGAGTTCGCTTTAATCGGGGGGCGATGAGAGAAAAAAATTCCTGACGAAGGGGGCGATGGAGCAAAATGTTTGGGAAACTATGTATTTGACATCCATATATTTTATGGGAATCTTTTTTCAGCCACCTCGTTCGGCAATTTGCCGGTTGTGGCCTTTGTATTAGTATTTGAATTCGCGTAATTAAATTATTTTCCATAGAAACCAATTTCCATAGAAAATTCCAATTAGTTCTCATTTTTGTGAGGCACCTCTTCTCTCGAGGCCCCCGGGCCGTGCCCAGATGGGGCCCCCATGCTTCAAGACGGCACTGCCCGCACCCGCATCCGTGTGAAAGGGCCCCAATAACGAACGTGATTCCGGAACGAGTCATCTTCGTTAGCCGAGGTATGAATGTGTTGTGTTGCGATAATATCGATGATTCTGTGCCAAATATATCAGAATGTTTCGTGTTGCTCTATTATTATTATTATTATCATCATCATCAGAGTGTGGAAGAGAGAGCTACTACTGGTTAATAGAGAGAGAGAGAGAGAGCACCTGGCGCCGATGAGTCGCTGTTGTCGCGCGTTGGTGGCGGTCTCGTCCCCGCTATCAGTCAAAATCATGTATCTACCTATTGGTATACATGTCAGTAGAGATAAAAGAAAAGTACTAGTTGATACAGCTTTTGAATGGATGTGACGTAGGTCCCCCGTGAGTGACAGCCGAAAGTGCGTGAGGGGAAAACAGCTGTCAGGACCCTCTTGCGATGGTGCCCTGAAATTAGACACGTGGGTTGCACTAAAAAATGCTTGTCCGAAAGAAAAACGCCCCCCTCCCCCCTCTCTTCTTAACGCTACCTCTTGGCGACAGAATGGGAACAACGCTGAAAAAGAATGACTTTATTGTATTGCCTTTTACACTTCACTGCAACTCTTGACGACCTCGACGGAACGTGCTTATTATACAATCCATGATAAACCACACCACAAACTAATGTCAGGTGCATTTTCTGAGAAATATATAAAAAGACATCTCTTTTTTTTTTTTTTTAATTTTCTTCTTTCTCTTTCATTCTTGTTGCCGATGGTATGTTTCGACTACGTAATATACAGTCGACCCCGCTTATTAAAATCACGGATAAATTTATCATTCGGGTATTGTTATTACTAGGGCTCGGATTTCTATGACTGCATTTTTTTTTTTTTTTTTTTTGCATATTTCGCTATTTTTACCTGATAGAATTTTTTTTTTCATGGTTTCCCGTAATTTTAAGGCACTTTTTCATGATTTTCAATAGTTTTGAGGGATTTTTTCGGGATTTTTTCAGAATTTAAGGCATATTTTAATATTTGAGAGTATTATTTTGCATATTTCGGCAAAACGATAAAGAGGGATTTTTTCCCCCCTAAGCTCACTTTCACTTGCTTCATTTCCTATAATTGGCAATTTTACTTACCTTTCACATCATTTTTGATAATGATTGACGATTTTTCGGTGATATTAGCAACTATTGGCGATTTTATTTGTGTACCTTTGGCATCATTTTTGACAGTGATTGGCGATTTCTTGTAATTTCCGCGGATATAGTCAGAGAAATATGATCAGCCAATTTACAAAAACATATTTTTAAGTTTTTACAGCATTAAGAGATGGTATTTTTTCGGCCCGAATTATACTGAGAAATTGAATTTTCTGGATGTTATGCCGAAACTAATATTTGGAAAAAGAAAAGTGATTTGTCTCCTCCTGGAATCGAACCCGAGTCCCTTTGCATACCGAGCAACAGTACGCTAACCAATACACCAGAGATACATTTTCCAATTTCGGGCCGAAAAAATGCCATCTCTTAATATTAAAACGCCACCTGTGGCGAAAATTGCTGTAGTTAAGGGAGGCTGCTCAGTGCTGAGCTGCTCTCCATTCAGAGCTTCACGCTACTAATGCGTGTTATAAGGAATGGAAAAGTGTGTCTCTGGTGTATTGGTTATCGCACTTGCCCGGTATGCAAGGGGAACCGGGTTCGAATCCCGGAGGAGACAACTCACTTTTCTTTCCAAAGAACGGAACTGACCAATATCATAACATGGGGAAAAATTCGTTTATAGTTATCGGTACTTCGTATAATGTTATCTTTTCCGTCGATTTTTTTTTTTTTTTTTTTTTTTTTGCGCATTCTAAAGCTAAGGTTTATTCAAACAGTTTTTGTCCCTGTAAGTTATCGTTATCAGGCTGCAAGGCTAGAAGGTGTTTCTTCTCCCTCCCTTGTTGGCAAACACGCATTTCCGTGCTCCGTAATCAGTCCCTAGTATTCGCTGTGATCCATCTGCATGTGGAGCTGCTTTTGCAATGGACTTCCTATAGTGAAGTCAAACGTATGACAAGAAACAAAGCCCTTTCCTTCAGTTCTTGATCAGTTTCTTTCAGTTGACGAGGTGTGAATGTATTTTTTCTGAGAACTTTTCTCAAGGGAACTTATATACATTAAAAAATGTAATTCATGATATACATTAGAAATATAATAAAGAAAAGCAGGATTTTAGCTTAAAGAGAAAAACAAGGAAGTTCCGTTTCCGAATTTAGAAAAAAACAGGAAGAACAAACATTTTACAACCAATTATGTAGGAAAGGAAAACAGAGTTGTCACGTTACACCCAGGGCCGTAACTAGGCTGGAACTATCGGGGCACTGCCCCTGGGCCCCGAGCCGAACGGAGGTGCCACAAAAGTTTACATTTGTTTTACCTAATAATAAACCCCCCCCCCCCAAGGAAAATTCTGCCCCGGGGCCGTGAAAAGGCACACTACGGCACTGATTACACCCCAATACCCGTTTACCACACGACACGAAGCATTTGACCAAACGGGATGTATGGTCATCGTACTTGCAAACGAGATTTTTTCGGATATAGTTATCACACACACACACACACATTCGGTTATTGTTACATTAAGGGCGGTATTCACCGACATGGTTTAAGCTATAGTCACAATTTTTTGATAAGAGATCGACACGGATTGGTTAAATTCAGGGTTTTAACCAATCTATATTGATCTCTTATCCAAAAATCGTAACTACAGGTTTAAACCATGTCGGTGAATACCGCCCTAAGCGACGTGGACTGTACTTATTATTATTGGTAGAAAAAAACCCATTAATTTTTATGTTAATTTCCCAACGAATAACATCGGTATAAGATGTTGTGTTGTGTACTACTTTATGTTCGTTTTTTCTCCCCGAGTCTGAAAATACAGGGCGCATGGGTAACAGAAGGTATGACATTTTACTGGCACACCGTTGGCAATACAGACATACTTCCAATTAGAAAAAGTATTCAAATAACGTGTAGAACTCAGATATATATGTCATTGTTGAATATATATGTATATTGTTAAAATAAAAAAATTAACTTTGATTTAATAAAATTCCACGTTTCTAAGTGCAATATTCACAGAGATATTTTTTAAATTCGAAAACCGGAGGAAAATTGGAGAAAAGTAAAGTGTTAAATACGGATAAACCGTTTTACCCGCGTTCAGTGCTGTTTTTTCCCCAATTTTAATCAGTTTTTCGAATTCGAAAATTTCAGTGAACATTGCACTTGGAAACGTACAATTCTTCTTTTAGTTGGCAACAGGAGAGACAGTGCAAAAACTTTCTAAGTGAGCTTTTGGCCACACGGGGATGGTATAAAAAGTTAACTGTTTTATTTTAATAACTATACTACTAGTAACAACTATACCAGTGGCGGATTAAAGTCGTTCAGGACTCCGGGTGCAAAAGAAAGTATTGGGCCCCCTAAATTAGAAAAAAGTGTGAAGTTTGTGTGTTTTTCGGGCCCTCTAGACCTCTAGAAGTCGGGGCCCCGGGCGCGCACCCAGTGCTCCCACCTCTGATACTACCCCTTGCAACATGAATGAGTACTATATGTTATTTGGATTCTTTTTCTAATTGGAAGTAAGCCTGTACTAGAACAAACGGTTCGCCAGTAAAATGACATACGCCCTGTTACCTATGGGGCCGTTCAAGTATTACGTCAGCAGATTCTTAGCCATTTTTGGTCCCCTTCCCCCTCCCTCCCGTCAGCAAAATTTCGGCAGCTCTGCCCCCCCCCCCTCCTAACGCATATTGGGATCAGAGACGTACGCGGGAGGGGGGCAAAGGGAGGTTCGTGCCACCCCCCCCCAGACGATAAAAAATTTATTTTTTTGATGCAAAAAAATATTTTTATAAAAATTAAAATTTCTCAACAAAATAACATTACGCCTATACATTATTATAAGCGATTTCTCTCTCTCTCTATGTTAATTTTAATGCTATTTGAAGGCTAAGAACACAAAATTTCTTTTTTTAAGAAATTCATTGTGATCCACCCTATAAGCCATATATGCTAAACTCATGAGCCGTGGACAAAATGTGGCCCACCACCTCAAACGTAATTTGTAAAAATGAAATAAAAGCGACACATTTACAGATTGCGTAAGTGACCTGTGGCACAATTCTAGAGCATTTAAGCGGCCCATGGCACATTTTCAGATCAATCAAGTAGGACCATGGCACATTCATAGATCACTTAAGTGACCTGCTACACAATTACAGATCAGTTGAATGACGCGAGGCACAGTTGTGCAGAGCACTTAAGCGTCCCGCAACGCATTTCTTGAAAACTAGAGCTCCCCGGACATATTTCCAGATCACTTGAAGGATATACGGAACATTTAGAGATCACTAAAAGTGCTCTATAGTGGACTTATGAATAGGGAGAATGTTAGTTCAGGTGACCACAAATATTTAGCGAAAGGTTTTTCCTCATATTTGGCACACCGAACATCGAGTAAGATGCCATTAGGAATATAAAGTGTGGTTGATGACGCACAAGCATCATTCACACCTATTCTATTAGAATATTCACCTCATCATCCCCTTCATTTGAATTTTGTTTTTTCTTTGCTCGAAATTCACAGGCTTTTTTTGTCATTCCAATCCCCTTCAAAGCAAATTCGTTTTTAATTTCTTTAAATTTTTTTTTTAAATTATTATTACTTTTTCTTTTTAATTCTAGAAAAAACATATATCAAGAAGAGTAATGTAATCCATTGATATTGCTCCCACCGCAACTGCCACCGTCAACCCTATATACAGTATTTTTTCTCTCCTCCCCTTTCATTTATTATATATAATCATTATTGTTATTTGTTATAAAATTGCGTGAATTTTCTGTAAATATATACTCTACAGAAGGGCGCGGTAGCCCAGGTCGATAAGATACTCGCCTAAAGTACCAAAGGATGTTTAGAGGTGTCGCGAGTTCGGTGCCTGGTTCGTCCTTGTCAGAAAACTTTCCTGACAGAGGCGTACAACAGAAACAGTGACATGACCGCAGAAAAAATTGCTACCGCAGGGAGTCCCCCATCGAGGGGTTAGCGCACCAACCTCTCGATGAGTATAAAAAAAAGTCTGCTGTTCGGAATCGGCACTCTACAACAGTGATTCTAAACCTGGGATTATATCCCTTCCCCCGTGGTCCTGGAATATTTTAGGGGGAGGCTACGGGGAAAATCAGATGAAGGGGAGCCACTACAAATGATGAAATGGGTCACAAAGAGCTATGAAGGAATAAAGCTTTCAAGTGAACTAAATGTGGTGAGAAAAAGTGTGACTTTTTTTTCAGAATCTAGCAGAGCTGTCCATGGATGGAACCACCCATGGGCCTATGTGTGCAAGACTCGGGGCTTCATATCACGGCCGTAACCAGGGGGTTGGAGGGACAACTGTCCCGGTCGGCAATTTTAGGTGGAAACAACGAACACCGTGTTATAAAATTACCGAATTTTGAAGTTGTGGGTCCGGCAAAAATCCTAGTTACGGCCTTGCCTCATATTCATAGGCGTAATTGATCTGGCAATATGATTTTCAAATGTTAATATGTAAATATATAAGTTGTTACTTTCAGCAAAAAATGGACTCCAGAGCATCACTTTGCTAGGGGATCCTTGAGACGGCCATGCATAAAAACACCCGCAAGAAGCAAGCTCACTGAACTCTAGCCCAGGGTAGTCTGGACCCAGGGTGATGTGTCGGCAGGGTTAATTTATAATTTAGGTTCGTTGGATCGTTCCGTATTTTACTTTGACCTATTTTTCGCATGTAATTCGCCTCTTGGAAGAGATGATCCCTCTCCCCCTCCTTCTGGATCCGTGCCTGGCTCAGGATTCCCGAGATCGATCTTATAAAATGTTTGTTCATCAATAAATTCAGTTTTGATTAGATTCAATTCGATAAGTAGAAAGGGCCTCACTCTTCGATGAGAGTAGGGAAGGGGTGGGGGCTGGGTGAGACAGGGACCACAAGAAAGTAATATGGTCCGAAGCTAGCCATGGGCTGGAAAAGGTTGAGAAACACTGCTCTACAATGTTATGATTGCCAGCATGAGCCAAGTCGACTTCTTGGCGATTCCTTCCCCCACCCCCCACCCATTGCATAATATATTGTTTTCTTAAAAAATAAAAATATATGTTGTTGAATTATATAACCAACGGTCAAGAAGAAAAAAGCCTGGGTAAGGACTGTCTCTGAGCATGCTGTGTGTGAAAATTCACATTTAAAATTCGTTTTACGCAAAGAATGGTGGGTGGATCAGAACTTATCAAGATATGTATTTTACTCATTAAAACCATGAAAAAAGCAGTCAATTTGTTTCAGAATGATTGCGTGATTTAATGAAAATTAAGAAAATAGAACATTCATGAACCCTTGTTCACAATATTTGAAGACATCTGTTATAAAAGATTGCTTCTCCGCAGGCTTAATAATTTGAATCATTTTTTCTAATTGTCTCATAACATTGAAATGTTCTTCAGTGAACTCTCTCAGATGCCGTGAGAAACCTTTTGAGAATATTCAACGCTGAGAGGGCTCTTGAATTGTACAATGTAAGCCTATATGATTGGAATTTCGGATTTACAATCACTTTCACCATTATCGCTTTAAAATTTGTTTTGATTTATGACCTATGAAACAATCACTGTTAAGGAGGCCTCAGAAGAAATAAAGACATTCTTGTGGATTGCCGCATATTTGATTTCATTTGGGTAGCTTCACCACAAACTTTGTGAAAGTTTAAATCAGACCTTGGTTTGAATCTTTGCATGCATTCGTTCGCAGCAACGTTTTATAAGCGGTTTTTGGAGTTTAAGCATGACGAGAACACGGGGAAAGTATAACAAATAATTTCTGTTGAGTTTCGGTCAGCCGAAACTTTCAAAAACTGATGTTAAAAGCTGGGTGACGTTAAAAACCATCGACATTTTACCGAGGTCTTACTGTGTTAATCGGTATTTGTGCTGAGAGTTCGTGGTTGTTTTTTTTTCTAAAATAAGAGATGTGTCCGTATTTTTTGAAGATCCGATAACCCTACTTATTCTAAAACAAATCCCAGTGACGACCACTGGAAAATAACTTGTTAAGTAATTAATTTCGTATCAGCTATCGAGTTCTATATCGAGAATGTTTTACATGAATCTATTGATGTAAAATTCTATCAAAAAAAGTAAGTTTTCTCGAGACATCAATGCATTATTTCCTATTATGACGCGTATACCTTTACGTCAGTAAGTTATTAATTTATTATTTATATATATATCATGGTAAGTTATGTTCAGGTTGAAAATTATCGAAGATATCTGAGAAGTAAAAGAGCATTCGGAGGAGGACGAAGATAGAATTATGATGGGGGAAACTTTTTTAACTTTTTTTCTGTTGTGCGAAAAATGTCAACAATGATCCAACTCACTTTTAATGCACTCACCCGCAAGTGCAAAAAAATAATAATAATCCTATTGTGAAAAGGTTCCCTTATATTTTTTAGATGTTCCCGGAGGGAGGAAATGTGATTCCTGGTCGAGGTCTTTTTCAAAAAAATAAAATAAAAATAAAAACCTCCCTGACGACGAGAAGAGGATACTAATCGAGAAGGACACCCTTTCATCATCAGAAATTGGTCTTTTAGTTCTTTTTCTGCTCAACGCCTATGTCTATCGTCAACACAACCCTAGGGTGGTCTCACTTCAAATTACGTTCCCCGTTCATATTTTTAGTCTGCGAAACAGCTGCGAAAAATCACCTCTGAGGAAATAGCTAATTTACTTTTTTATGGTCTTAAATTCTTATGTGACAATCAAACTCAGTTGCAACGACAACCAGGGGAGCTCGAAATTATAATTTTTTTTAAGTTACTGGTGTGAAATATACAGGAATATATATACATAATCAGGCGCTGTCATGAAGTTTTTACTAGTTACTTACCATGGGAAGTTATTAATTATTAATGTTAAAGTGCCATGTCATGGTTATCAATAGGAAATGCAAAAAAAATCATTTAATCAATTTGTTAAGCTAGAACTCCAAGAATTTTTCAAGTCCGTAGAGAAACAAATGAAAATTTTGTGAGAAAATGATGAAAAATCACCATGATGAAAACAAGGTTTCATAAGTTACTTATAGTTTAAATAATACAATGAAAATGCATACGCATTAAGTGAATAAAATATACGTATTTTTCGCACATTAGGTATTATTATTATTTTTTAAATACATTAACGTTTAAACAGGAAATAGATTCTCATCTGTCTATCCGGATTGCATTTTATACATAAGAAAAATTTTCAATATCAGAAAAATTGGTAAAATTTTTTATTCTTTCTTAAACCGGGATTACACTATAAAAGTTTGATAAAATATCGTTTACGAAACCTAGAAATACAACCAATAAACTATTTGCTTGAATGTAACCGATACGCTTATTGGTTGCATCCTTCGAGTTTTGTAAAAGAACTTTTATCAAACTTCTATAGTATATTCCCGGCCCTACACAGAAATAAGAATATCTGTTCTTGAAAATGAATGATTAAGTATTTGAACTAGTCTCCATATTCTTTACGTAAAATTCGCTCAACTAGATAACAAGCAAAGTTTATGAGCATTATTCTCTTTGGGAATCGACCGTGAACTTCGTCTATTAATCTTATATAAGATATGTAAAAACCGAATAGGTATAATGCAAACCCTACAACCACGGGGAGTGGGGGCATGCCCCTCCCCCGGCAATCATCGTGTCCCCCACCACCATACCGCCTATGCCTAATGCCTACAACCAACTGGTAATTAACTCTTAAATGCTCAATTTTTTTCCGAGAACTGGTAATTTTTTTTTCATAGTCAATGGCTCGTATTGAAAACCGGAAAAAAAAATCATTTAAAAAAATCTATTTCGAATTGTATTGCTTATACAGGGTCTTATTAAAAAGCTTTGAACAGCTTCAAAAATCGCACATGAAATAAATGTATTGAGGCAAATATTACTTTCCATAACTACCCTCTTTGTGATTCAAATCATAGTAAGAATAAAAATTCGATTGCAAACATTAAGAAAAAAAATAAATGCAAAAAAAACACTATTTAACAAGTTAGCGAAATCACAGCCACACATGCTCCGCATCAAAGAGTTGTTGTCGTTAATTGGGGCATCGATCGAACAGCAAATTCAAAATATAAAATGGAAAGAATATAAACTCGCCTAATGTGCAAAGGTAATTCTCAATTTTATCTTCAAACTGACTGCAGTAATTAACGTTTAAAAAACTCTTTGCACATATGTAAATCTACGAATTTAAGAGCTAGAAATGCGTTAAAATTTATAGCGTCATCGTCAATACAATCCTAATAACGATCTTTTCGGTCCTATATATTTTTTCACTAGCATATATTATATGCTAGTGAAAAATAAAATCCTAATTCCAAGAATTATTTTCTACCTTCTGGAATCAGAATTTTCTTTTCCATTAGTGTATGTAAAATACAGTACATTTTCTGCTGACGTAGGATCTCAAAAATCTATTCTCGATTTATTTTTCTTTCACCTGTTTTTTTATTTTGAAAAAATCGGCTCGAAAAGAATCGCCTCCTCGAGCGTTTGACAAGCTTTTAAAATCATGTTATCAGTTGTGCCACTAAAGATTTATGTTTATAACTTTCACCGACAAACAGTTATATAAGTAACTATCAGCAAAACTCTTCGAAAGAGATAGAGACGTGATGCGTTCTGTCATTGTTCGCACTTTATGTAGTGTTTTTTTCGAAATAAAATGTACTTTTTTTTTCATGTGCCATTTACATTGCATACTCATAAATTTCTATCTCTTGAGCAAAGATTGCACACCCATAGGGCCTCGTGTTGGTTCTTCTTCCTTGTGCGAGGCTGTGATTTACAACCTGGAGCCACAGATCAGTGTCCTGCGGCGAGTATAGGCTACACCTCTCCCACACGAGGGGGAGGCTGTTAAAATTCTGCGGGGGTTCCCAAGCGTAGACGGGGGGTCACCCTTAACACGGTCTTTTTTGATGTCCGCCGCGGAATGGGTTGCAGGTCATTCCACTTGGCTGAGGGATTTGTTTTATTGCCCCTTTTCACTGCAGGAGGGCGTCACCTAGCGCAAGGCCTTCTGCCATCTGATCAGCGTGTGGCATTTGAACGATATACACACGAGGGCACAAGAAAAATACTACCCCATAAAACACTTTCTTTTTCTATCCCTCTCTTTACGTATCGTTTCTCATGATGGAAACTTGTACACTGAGAAAATCACGATCAATAAATAGTGATATTTGCATTAATATCAAATTAATAATCTCGCATGGTCACTTGGAAGGAAAAAAATTGTCTTCATTCCTAACTTTATTAATGTAGTATATTAAGGGTGCTCAACTTTTAGAAGAGTACGGGCCACTTCATTGGTTTCAAAACGTGTCGCAGGCCACTTAAGTTATCTAGAACAGCGACGCAGGTCACTTAAGTGATCTGGAACCATGAGTCACTTGAATAATCTGAAAGTGTACTACGTGCCACTAAAGTGATGTGTAACTGCACCGCGTGTTACTCAAGTGATCTGTAAACATCCCGAGGGCCGTTTCAGTGATCTGGAACTGTTTATCGATCTACAAAAGTGATCTGTAAATATGCCGTGGGTAACTCAAGGGATTTGCAAATGTTCCACTTAGTTCATTTTTGAAAAATTGGGTTTGAGGTCGAGGGTTACATCAGATGACTCCAAGGGCCACATTTTGCCCGCGGGTCATGGGTTGAACGTGTATGTAGTATAGAGTGGGCAACTTTCTTATAGTGATACCAAGTTTTATTTTGTACTCTTCGTCAACGTTTGATATATGTACAGTATTTACGTGGAAATGGTAACTGCCGTGTTATAATAAACATCGTGTGTGATGGCGAACATACTGGTTCTCCAAGGAGTGAGGTATGAAAAAAAATTCAAAGGAAACAACTTCATATGATTATTCTGTAAAAAATGTTCTCTGCGGAATGTTAAAATAGTTCCGCAAAGAACAACGAGTCTCTATACTCATTAGTACGATAAAGGCGTAGGATATTTGTCAGTTTTGACAGGATGATGCATTCATTCACTGAAGTGTTTTTCACCGCTATGAATGATGGCGACTTTGTTCTTCTCAGCATTTCCAACTAAATTATTTTTACTGTACTGATAGTGCTTCCACAGACGTATTATTATTAGTCCGTGAGTAGTTCAGTTCCCCGAGATCTTTTCCTGTTACCGGATCTGGATACAAAACAAATCAAGTGTTTTTTCCGGACTGTTTCGTATCGATTTATTATTCACACGATTTGAAATTGCATGGCTGTTTTTTGATCAAAATAAATTGAACTGGGCACATCAAATGGTTAAATTAAGAAGAAATATGCTATAGTACCTCAAGTAATGAGTAAAATTCGTTCCTGTTCGCTTCCATGTTATTTGTATTGCGAAGTAAAATTTACTTAATTAAAGTACTTTTAAATACACACACACACACACTGTACAATTAATTTTTTCTACACACAAACACATCCCTTTAATATTAATACATACTATACTTGTAAAAAAAAAATTATCGCGGTACATAGAGTAAAAATAGTTATAAGAGATAATACAGGGTGTGTGTGGTTATGAATAAACTGACACTACTCAGGCGTATGTAGTGTGTATTTTGCAGGGGCGTAGCCAGAAATTTCGTTCGGGGGGGGGGACCACTTTCATTTCGGGGGGGGGGGACCAAAGTGACAGAACAATGGATTTGGCCATCTTTTTCCCTTTTTTCGGTCATTTTCTCACATTTCGGGGGGGACCAGACCCCCAAGTCCCCCCCCCCCGGCTACGCCCTTGGTATTTTGATGTGGAACTTGATATATATTTATTCAGCGTTCGAAACTATTGGCGGTACGCTGGTTCGAGACCACTGAGTCGGACCACCGAGAAAACAATTGTAATGGTCCTCGAGACCAGTAGCTGAAAATCTGAGTGGACATATTGAACACATTTAATTTGGTTTGTAAACAAACTTTATGATTAGCGATGTAATATAAATCTTAAGTGTCTATGTGTTCAATATTTTTCGTAATATACGCATTTCAAATCGAGTGATTCTTTTTGAAACACCCTGTATTTAAACATTAACAAATAAATTGGCAAAACACACAACGCATCGACACGCGCTCTAACGCAAGACTATACCTGTTAAACATTCGGCACCACCACTGGGGCTCGGAACCCTAGTGACGTCACAACGATTCCGAGAAGTTCGCTACTCTAGGAAGCAATGTTTAAGTGAGCGCGATCTACCGCGCTCCGTGGGAGTGACTGCATGAGAGCGAACAATTTTTGCATTATAGACAAAAATATTTAAAGAATTGAATTTTTAAATGTGTGAAATAGCGAATTGCGCGAAAGTCGAGCATTTTTTTCCCAGAGTTAAGCCATTCGGCAGAAAATCCTCAATGATCGTACTGGAAATGAAGGTATCTTGAAATTCCTCTTTGACACAAGATGAGACGCATATGCTATTTCCCCAGCAACAATATTGAAATTTCAACTCTGGAGAAACTAATAATATTGCAAATTAGAATTCTCTCACGTTAATGCTGAGTTTTTTATATCAGATGTCACAAAATTTCCATGAAGTTAGGCCAGGGCATGTATCATAGGCTCCAAAGACTTATACAGGTAGGAGCATGGCCTCCCAGAACCACGAAGCTGATAGGGCTCTAGCCCTAAAACCCGGTACAATTCTCATTATTTTTTTACTTTTTCACGCTATAAATTAACTATAAAAGGACCCGTGAAAAGTCTGACCGTGTGGCTCGTAACAGATCCCAGCCTAGGGGGCCCTGCTCTAGGTTTTGTGAGCCATAGGTAGGGGCCCCCGTACCCTCCAAATGACGATTAAAAATTAAAAATATTTTTGTAAAAACAATTAAAATATATCGAAGAAAATACTGTTAATTTAAAAAATGCTTTTTTGAAGGTTAGTAACTCAAAATTTTTCTCTCGAAAGATTCCTTGCGCCCCTCAAAAGGTCAATCCTGTGTATGCTTATGACGTCCCCGGCAAGTGATTTTTCCGAGGCCCCCATCTAGCTAAAAATACTCGCCTTCCAATTTGCATACTGACTCTCGAAAATTGCAACCAGATGTCATTGTCATGAGTTTTTCTCGGCACTTCCCCGAGGCATGGCCGAGTGGCCCATGCGTCGACAAGGCACCGAGTAAGCCAAGTTATACAGAATAAGGATATAAACATGAAACGTGCACATATCTGCAGGCATACTCGTATATGGCACATAAGTGGATCAACTGTGTAGTTTGATCCACCGCATAGTAAAAAGAACTTCCAGATCTAAATCGTGAACGAACTCGGAAAATATATCAGAAAGAAATGGTAGCCGATGATGGTGATAAACCAAAAATAAGGTACGGTGGAGTCTCAATAATTCGAGTCCCGAAACGGAGGTTCCTGATAATCTGAGATATGCTGAATTTTTCGAAATTCTTGTTCAAAAAAACTCACTCTTTCGGTTTTTTTTTGCCAAGAACGTGTTTTGTTTCAATTCCCCTAGGATTGTTAGTCAGCGGTTTTAGTTTGAAGAGGATTCGCACCGTATTTCCGTCCATGACTAAAAGGGTCTTGATCCCTATGCAGGGGCCTTCGTTCGGACCTCAGCCCAGAATTTTCCAGAGGTTCCTCTATAGTAAATTTATAATGTAAAAAAATATTTTCATATCGGGTCCTCAGCACAAAAGCTCCTGTTACAAAGAGGACATGGATCTTGGCAGCCCTAATCTAATGAATTACTCAAGTGCTTAGGGGTTTCGCGTCTTAATCCGGCCCTGATTGGGACCATGGGAAAAAGATAACTGCGATAAAAGAGTGCCACTTCTTTCCCTGGTGGTAAAAAAATTAACTATTTTTTAATATATATTGAATCTTTCTTTTCCCCATATAGTCCATACATCCTATATACCAAGTTTCATCAAAGTACGTCATCAGAATGGGCACTACGTACGTCTGAGTAATGTCAGTTTATTTATAACCACCCAGTATTATAAGAGTACAGTAGAGTAAAAATAATTTAATAATAATTAATATATATATATTACCTTACCTCAACAATAGGTAAAAGTGTTAAGAGTGTTAAGTTCGCTTGAGTAACGTTTCATGAACCACATAAATACTGTAATTACAATGAATCTTACATGTCTGAGTGATAAACTTGAAAATTTTACAGGATAATTGATAATTTTGTTTGGGACAACCATAATTTTTTATCAGCAGAATATTTGTATTTTAACATGATTATTGGTTTTTTATTGCTCTTATATTGGGGTGTTGTATTTTTGATATAATTTAGATATATATTCGACGTCCATATTTTTCATGGGCATCTTTTTTCAGCCACCTCGTTGGGCATTTTGTCTGTTGTGGCTTTTATATTTGTATTTGTATTTGAAAAACGTTTCGGCTTTTTCTTTTATCCCTTATTAATTTACATAGGCTACTGTTACCAAAGTCGCTTGTTTATACCATAGTACTATGATTTTCGAGAGTAAGTGCGTAAATAGGTAGGCAGGCACTTCAGATAGCTGCTAGATAGAGGCACGAGAACATAATTTCGCCCAGCATTTGATGATGTTGAGACGGCCTGACTGTTACTGCTAATCCACAAACCACTTGAAACATTTTACCCCGTAGGAATTACTTTGAACATAACCGATAGTTTCTGTGTTGTTTAAACATGCTTCGGTTTATCTTTTACCTTTTTTTTCGATTTTATGTAAAATCATAATCTTATGGATTTATGCATAGTTACAATGGTCCAATATTCCAGACTACTATTTAAGGAACACAGCAACTAATTAATTGGAACTCTATGTTTCTTTAACAATTCTGTTTTCGATGTCTTCGTCACTTTCTGCATCGATCTTTTCTCGATTCAAAACCATGTCACAAATTTCATCCAACATCAGTTAGTGAACGACGGGCCCATCATTTTCCATATCTATAATTTCTTTAATATCATATTCTGAATTAAAGTTATTTGGTTGCGTACAGCTGTCACATTATGATAAGTTCGAATTTCGGTAACTATAGCAGGCATATGTTCAGAGAACGTCTCAAGAGTGTCATGGGCTTCCGTGTCAAGTGATTTTGCTGAGGCCCTCCTGGCAAATTTACTTGCTTACTCCCAAAAGTTTCAATCAGACCTCATTATTGTGAGGCCCCCGACCGTAGCCGGGTGGGACCATGCGTTAAGATGGTACTGCATATGTCTTACGTTTGGGGGGGGGGGGCAAACATCGACTCAGCGTCACAGTTGCTGTATCTCTTGTTTCGACATTTCACGTGTCGCAGAACGCCTATACTTATTGTTTGCGAATAGATGTGTAGCTTGGTAGATAATTCAAAACAATTGGCATACTCTGTTGTTTTCAATAAGAAAAAAGGAATTGAGTGATCATAATGTAAAACAGACAAAAAGTACTTTTTTGGGTAGGAAAAGACATCAAAGGCCAAAGTTGAGGGAAAAAATGTCCAACAAAAGTATCCAGACAATAGATCAGTCCGAATTACGATGTTTATACAGTAGAGCCGTCAAAGTAATTAAATTACAATAGTAATACATCGTCGAGAAAGCTTTATGAATATATGCTGCAATGAAAACAGATTCAAACAAAAAATCTTTTCATTATGTACGTGGAAGTCAGTCACATCAACACCCAAGTATACAGAATGCTCATAGGGATTTTTTTTTTAACCAAAAGTAGTCGTGTTGTTTAGGAGAATCATGAACTAATGGACGTGGTTGCTTTTGACCGAAAACTTTTTACAACGAAACGTGGTATGCTGCCATTGTTCTCTCTCTCTCTCTCTCTCTCTCTGAAACTGGGCTTAATTGCATAGCCAGTGATCGAAAAAAAAGACCACCCAGTTAGCAAATTACACTACAATTAGGAGATAATGGTAAACAATAGGGGAAAAGAAAGAGACAGGCTAAAAAAAACATTTTTGATATACATCCATGAAAACCTTCACTCACTAATTATAGCACATGAATTAAGCACACTCCTCTTTTTACCTATCCTAGCATTTTTTTCCTCTCTTCCTTGGGCTTTAATTGGTCAGTTTTGTTTTAAAAAAAACTTAGGAAAAGTATGATATGTATTTTGATACAGCAATGCATTTTGACAAAGATGTATTTGATACTTAATCTAATCTTTGGCTAGTTTTTCAAAGAAAGCTTCATTTTTTTAGATAAGTGAATTTATGGGTGATGATTCATTTTATTTAAATGATTTGTCAAGCTTGTATCAGGCTAATCAGGCTTGTATAGTTATTATCATTAGTATTTATGATTTTGTTGCTTTAGCAAGTGCAAAGTACGTACTAAGTATGACGAATAGCCTGAATAGAAATTTCCACATCTGAAACTAAACCAGCAAAACTAAATACAGCAAATTCAATCTCTTGAGGTTTTTTTTTTGTGACGATACAATCAATGACACTTGATGTTTTAGGATTCGGTCTTGTTTTTATTATTTTGTTTAAATAAATAATTAAAATAATTAATTCTGAAATTAATTTCTTTAAGGCTATATTTTTTAGACTTGAATCCTCCTTACGGTATCATCAACTCATCTGCGAGTTGAAGCGAAATTCTTATATTGCGCATCGTAATAGTGCAGAGTGGATTACTAGATAACCAAACTCAGCGTCATCGTTACCAAACTAACGGGTTCTTTCCAAGGAAGAATAATTTTAGTTTATTCATTACATTATTTCGAATATTCATAACATTTTTGTGGCTGTGGCCCAGAAAATCCTTGCTTTATTACACAAAATTATTTTTCAATCACAATAGTATTTTCTATTATGGCGAGTACATACTCGCCACAATATCTTTAACCCCTTCCTCCTCCTTTCTAATATCTTTGAGCCCTCTAAATGTTTTCAATATAAGTTCACTTCTACTTCTTCATCAAAAGAGCTTCATAAACGATACACTAGCGTTACTAATTGTTCATAATCTAAAATGTAGACATTTCTTCTATACAATCACATATGTAGTACATCAATATGTAGTATATATATATATACATACACACATCATATTCTGTGTTTTTAATTTAATATATTTTTTTTTAAATTTGAAATATTGAATGATTCTTTCTGAAACCCCCGTATAAATATTGGCATGATCTATTGATTATTTTACATGTAGAATTTGATGAATGATACAAGTATGGTTAGCAGCTGTTTAGTTGAGTTGAGGCATTTTCTAGTTTTGACATATTTTTACTTACGTTGCGAAAAATAAAAATAATTTTTGTTCGAACGTTTTAATTTTGGAGAATCTCCCACTACTTCATTAATGCCACCCACCCCCCTGGAGGGTCGCGACCCACACTTTTGGAACCAATATGTTAGAGGAATCGTTTATTTTGAGAACAAAAAAATTAGAGTTTATGGTATTCAAAGGAATTTTGTTCTAATTCTTCTCAGTAGCTAGTGAGGTCCCTTGTGGTACACGGATATTCTTGAGGGACCACGGGAAAAAAAGTGGAAGGGGATCCATGCATAGTCGGAGATAGACTTGAAAGTCTGAGGGGGGCCACGGTGATTGCTCAGTGGCATGATGATGATGATGATGTCAATCCAATGGCGTAGTGGGGAGGGGGACTTGGGGGCGTGGTCCCCCCGAAATGTGAGAAAATGACCGAAAAAGATGGCCAAATCTATTGTTCTATCACTTTGGTCCCCCCCCCCCCCCGAAATGAAACTGGTCCTCCCGAACAAAATTTCTGGCTACGTCCCTGTGTCAATCCCTGTATACGCACATACATTAGATCAGTCGGCTTTACCTTTGACGCTGGGGAGGGGGTGACACGTGATTAAGGGAACCACATGAAGCTGTGAAAAAATTGCAGATATTAAGAAACAAAGCATTTAAATGACATATAGTGGGTAAAAATTCCACTACTTTTGACTACAGTAAAGCCCCCACAAGAGAGAGGTTGAAGGTGTTTCTCCCGGATGTAAAGGGCTATAGTTAGATAGTTGGACGGGAGGGGCATAAGAAGAAAATATGGTTCGAATAAAACCTGCATTAAGAGTATTTTAGCATAAGAGTACCAGCTTTCAACCAGCTTTGGGTCCGAACGATGGGCGAAAAGGTTTGATGAACTTGGAAAGGACCACCGAACTTGGATATTAATTCAAGTTTTCCGCTAGTGTTAAAAGGTTGAGGAATTTTGGATGGTGTAAGTTTTTGTGAAAATTCTGGAATGATATTTTTTTGTACTATGTTGGTGGACTTTCTTGAGAAACACATGAACTAAAAATTAAATATTTACCGTTATAAGTCTATGTTCTATGGCGGTGTTTCCCAAAGTGGGGTGGGTAACATCATGACCCCCACATCCAGTAGCGGGGCCCCTAGGCTAGAATCTTTTGCGGGCCCCTCGGTCAGACTTTTAACGGGCCACTTCTGTAGTTAATTTATAGCATGAAAAGGCAAAAAAATGATGATAATCGTCCCGGGCCCCAGGGCTAGAGCCCTGTCAGCCGCCCCCTCCCTATGTGGGGGCCATGGGTAATATCACCTCTTGGGGGCGATGAAAAGCAGGGCCACAACTAGATACGTAGTCAGCCAGGACAAGCACGTATTTTGGTTTCTCCCCTTTTTATGTTGAAGGAGAGGTTGAAGCTTAAATTTGCACCCCCCCTGGTCCGGCGCCTGGGGCACCAGATCCGCCTGCTCCCCACCTTGTCGCGACCCGGATGCAACGAACCAGGGTGACGGGAAGAGCTGCAGAAAAAACACGGGACCTTATGGGATAGCTAAGCAAGGCGACATGAAAAAAAATTATGAGAAGTTGACCGACAAGACCATGATCCCCACATCCTTGAGCAGGGGCCCCTAGGCTGAGATCTTTGGCGGGCCTCCTAGCCAGACTTTTCACGGGCCCCCCTATAGTGAATTTATGGCATGAAAAATAAAAGAATGATGGAAATTGTCCCGGGCCCCAGGGTGGAACCCTATCAGCCCCACCCTTGTGGGGTTAATGAACAAGACCAAATAGAGTTAGTTTGTAAAAACTGTTTTTATGAAAAGAAAACATCTCAAAAAATCCTAGTGGGAGAACTGAAATTCTCAGTTGTTGTTTCGATCATGTGCTGCCATCTGTCAATAGTCATTCAATACCTTTTTGAATCAGCGAGTAAGTTTTTTATTGGACATTATCAGAGCTACAAACTAACTGTTATTAAATAAACACGGTATAAAATAAAGTATATATATGTTATGCTTCATTTTATAGATATTTTTTTTGATTTATTGATGACATGAGTGTAGAAAAAATCGTTTTTCATTTCAGAATGATAATACTGTGTATATAATACGGGGAAAAAAATTTCTTGTTATCGTATAGTGCTGCCATCTAGCCAAGAAAATATACTCTCCTAAATCAATTATAGAAATATCAGGACTTTTAAAATTTTGAAATATATACTTTTTTAAAATAAATTATGAAAAAAAAAGAGTAAAATGACGGAAGATCCAGAGCACACACGATGATTGAGTTGGTCCAAATGTACTCGATTGGATTCAAATTGGGGGAATTTGAAGATCAGAAAAGTACTTGGTCATCAGTGGCGTAGCCGGGGTAGCGATTGCTCTCTAATCGAAGTTTTGCCTACATCGGCGCCTATTCCCCCTAAATCAGTGGTGCACAAACTTTTTGAAGCGCGATCCCCTTTTGACCAAAAAAAAAGTTTTATCGGAGACTAAAAAATTTTATCGGAGACTCCTACATAGGCTGACCATATGTCCCGATTTTCCGGGTTATTTCCATTCCAATTTCTTGATAATAAACGTGCTGTCCCGAAAGTCCTTTTCAGAACGCTTGTTTCGACTAGAATTAGATGATATTGATTACCAAAGATATTCAATTTTTTTTGTTTTTTGATGTACCTAGTGCATTTACTTTGTTTTTTGATGTACCTAGTGCCCTTTATGCAAGACGGAAGTGTAGTGAGGTGGTGATTTTTGTATACCAGGTGATTAAGAATCATCCGATTCCAAAATGATTCTACACACGCAATCGACCGTTAAAAAAAATTATTCATAAAACGCAGACACATACCCCCCCCCCCCCCACCCCGTATATTCACATATTATTTATCATTCTATATATTCTGTATCTTTAATTTTTAAGAAATATACAATTTTGAAATCGAGTGATTCCATGTCACCCTGTAAAAGTACTAACTTGATATCGTCCGCCGCATACGCCAGAAGCATTAATGTAGAAATTTATTTATTTTTTATCAGCTGTTTGGATATATCTTGTTTTACTATCTGACTTGTGCTTGAAACGCAAATGTGTACCCCTATTGAAACACGTTAGGGGCCGTTCAAGTATTACGTCAGCAAATTTTTAGCCATTTTTGACCCCCTCCCCCTTGTCAGCAAAAGTCAGCAAAACTCTGATCCCCCGTGTCAGCAAAATTTCGTCAGCACTGCCCCTACCTCCTAACGCATATTAGTGGGATCAATAACGTACGCGGGTAGAGGGGCATAGAGTGCTCGTGCGCCTCCCCCAGACGAAAAAAAATCATTTTTTTAATAAATTTTTTTTAATTAAAATTTCGAAAGAAAATACCTTTATATGTTAATATAATCTATTTTTGTTAATTTCAATGCTATTTGAAAAGTAAGAACTCAAAATTTCTCTTTAAGAAATTCATTGCAACCCACCCTTTAAGCCATACAAGGGTTTACCTTGACCCGCAGACCAACTGTGGCCCTGAAAGTTATCTGATGTGGCTTGCCCCTTCAAACCTAATTTTGTAAAAATGAACTAAGCGGCATATTTACAGATCGCTTAAGTGTCCCGTGGTACAATTCCAGACCATTTAAGCGGCCCGTGGTACATTTTCAGATCACTTAAGTAACCCGCGACACAGTTCCAGAACACTTAAACGATTCGTGGCACATTTAGAGATCCCTTGAGTGACACGTGGCACAGTTTTAGAGCACTTAAGCAGCCCTCAGTGAGGTTCTACATCACTGAAGTTACCCGCGGAACATTTCCCGATTGCTTAAGTGATCCGTGGCATAATTACGGATCACTTGAGTGATACGCAGCACAGTTCCAGAGCACTTAAGCGACCCGGACACATTTAGAGATCGCTAAAGTGGCTCTGTAGGGGACTTATCAATAGGGAGAATGTTAGTTCAGGTGCCCAATAATTATCGAAAGGTTTTTCCGTTTTTTGGCGCACCGAATAAGATGTCATTAAGAATATTTCATATCTTCATAAAGGGTGGTTGATGACGTAAGCATCATCCAAACCCCCTCCCCCCCCCCCTTGTCATCAAAAGTCAGCAAATCGGAAACCCCCACCATCGATGCTGACGTAATACTTGAATGATCCCTTACAAAACATTTTAGGAAAATAACTTCCATAGAGTAAAAATTCAAACGTCATTTCCCACGTTCTTTTTTTGCAAGGACATTGTACATTCGGGATTCTGGCATGACGGAGCCGATATATTGATTTTGTGCAAGTAGAATTCGATAAAATTGCATTGCATGGTACATGGTAATTAGCTCAGCTGATTAAAGGCACTATTTAGTTTTGACATATTTTTAAATAAAAATGAATTTCTTATTTAGAAGTTTTTATTTTGAAGAATCTCTCGCGCCCCCCCCCTGAATTAATTGACGCGACCCACCCTCTGCGCACCACTGCCCTAAATCACTTTCTTTTGATCCCCACAAAAGAAAAATTAGAAAAAAATTAAATTATTTTTTATTTATTATATTTAACTTGATTCATTTAAATATTTTAAATAATTAATTTGTTTTTTTTTGTTTCGAATTCAAATTTATTCCTGTTCAAGATATGTAATAAATTACAATGTATGTATGTATAATATATTATTAGTCGACAAGAGGCCGGTGCCTGTACGGTAGACAATTTTTATGATCAAACTTTTAGTAAAAGGGATTTTACTAAAAAAATGTTAATTTAATTTATTTAACATTATTTTCTACCTCCATTGACTGAGAGGATGAATATAAACCTAAGTGAGAAAGATACGAAACTGCATTTGCATACTTTCTCTTGCAGTTTCACTGTGACTGGGCGTTATATAGGGGTGGGAAAGCCCTGGCTGACCAAGTATCTAGTTGCGACCCTGCGTTGCATCACCCCCAAGCATAGACTAAAGATATAACTATTATATTAGATATAACTATTATATTAGATATAACTATTATATTAGATATATAAAGATTATATATTAGGTACTGTATATAAAAAGATATAACTATTATAGATATAACTATATATATTATACTATTATAACTCTATG
The DNA here is from genome assembly GCF_987345545.1 of Pholcus phalangioides. Lineage (NCBI taxonomy): Eukaryota > Metazoa > Arthropoda > Arachnida > Araneae > Pholcidae > Pholcus > Pholcus phalangioides. Next base: position 58,772,747 of record NW_028301604.1, read on the forward strand.
CCCTCAAGAGGTGATATTGCCCACCCCACTTTGGGAAAAACCGCCATAGAACATAGACTTATAACATACAGACTTATACTAAATATTTTCTCTTTAGTTCATGGGTTTCTCAAGAAAGTCCACCAACATAGGACAAAAAATATCATTCCAGAATTTTCACAAAAACTTACACCATCCAGCTTTCCTCGACCTTGATTTGCTGGGCTGCTATTCATTTCAGAGAAGAGAGAAAGAAAAGTGTTGGTAATTTTCCTTACTATCATTTTTTGAAATTGGTTTCAAGCTTTTCATCTGAAAGTATAGTCAGAGCATGTTGTGTTTCATCTCAATCAACTGTTTATCTCATGCAGTAAAGTAGTAAGTCGGAGAAATAACCATGGAATAAGTTATGACTATGGCTAGGATTTTTATGGCCTAAAATTTCTAAAAGCTTCTCTATAAAAAATGCATTTATGTCTTTAAAAAACTGTAAATATGCAAATAAAGCAATAAAGAGAAATATTTCCTAAAAATTTTTTTCGTTTCTGTCTCAGATAACATCAGTTTTGAACTAGTATTTATTGAATGAACAAAAAAAAAAACTCTGTTTTTTTAATGTAAAAACAGAAAAAAAACCCGATTTTTTGTCTTCCTTTAGTGATTGAAAACCTCGTTTATGCAGCACAGTGGATTTCCTTTCAGCAGCAACTTTAGTACCACACTATTTGCAAAACAATATTGTCTCATCTGTACAGAAATTTTTCTCACCATATTTAGAAATGAATTTCTTCAGTTTCTATGTAAGCCTTTTCTTCACTTTAGGCATGTTGAAAATTCGATTTTCCAATAATACACGAATCGTTCACAATCGATACAAAAATTACTTACAGCTACTATAAGGGTAACTTCGAAAGAATTTGAAAATATTGAGGCTCTATGGTTTTTATCTGGACCTGCTCGAATTTGATCAGTGATGGTAATCTCATCGAGCCAAAATTTCCCTTTTGAGTACGTTCCCCCCCCACCCCCCACAAATTCAGAATGAATGTGCTGCCATCTATAAGTAAAAATATCTAGCCAAGTACTTTTAGCTTTAGAAAAACATGGCACAAAATTAAAAAAAATTAAATAATTATTTTTATTTTTTTGATAAAAGGTCTCGAGTTTCCACAAACGCTGAAAAATTTCCCCATGCACCATTTTTGGATAATTTTTCCCACGAGTTACCATTCACTGATGCAGATTAATCTATTCACAGCACGCATCATTGTCGTGGCTAGTATTTTTGAGCTCTGAAAATTCATTGTTATTGCATAATTCACGTTTCATTTTTATTGCATAAAAATCCTAGCCCTAAATGATACAGTCAAAGCATTCACTGGCCTTGCTCATGATTTTCAAAAAGATTGCTAAGGTTATCAGTTGGCCATGGCCCCCACAAGGGGTGGGCTGACAAGGTGGTGCTCCAGCCCTGGGGCCCGGTGTGATTTTAATCATTTTTTGTTTTTTCACGCTATAAATTCATCATAAAGGTCTGGTCGGGGGGGGGGCATAAAAGACCCCAGCCTAGGGGCCCTGCTTCAGGATGCGGGGGCCATGCAGTTGGCACGTATATTTCTGGTGTTTGGCCTTTTAATAAGTGGTCGCAGATGGCCCAGGTTGATGGGGGGGGGGGGGAGTTTGTTTTGGAAGCTTTTGTGAATAACGGAGAAGAAAAAGAAAGAGCTCTCATCAGAGGCGTGAACCGAAAAACCAGTCTGAAGCGAAATTGGGAGAGCGAGGGAAAATTTTACTTTTTATCGAAAATTATGAAATATACAAAATATGCCTTATAATTTTGAAAATATGCTCTATCACGTAAAAAGAGCAAAATATGCAGAAAAATAAAAATAAAAAAACATGTGAAGACAGAAATCGGAACCCTAGTTATGACCTTTGTTATCTTGTAGCACCTACATTCCTTTCCCGTTAATTAGTTGAAAAATTTCAAAATAATATAAATGCACTACTCATCGCTCTCCTGAAGCAGACTTTCAGTTCAAAATAAACGCCATGGAGTACCTTCTGCTAAAGTTCTGCTCTTTCATGCCCAATGTGAAGCCGCCATACCATGGCTTCCCCATCCTGTAGCAGGTGTCCTAGGTTGGATCTTTGTTGGGCCACTGACCAGTTTTTCCAATTAAAATTGCCTCGGGCTTCCGAGGCCCTGTCAGCCCCACACTGCTGACTAATGACATGTTTTGTTCGCTAAGAATTTGATCAAACACTTTCCCTAATGCAGCGGAGACGCAGAACCGAGGGCCTGTGAGATTACTCTGTCTTTTTGCTTTTGAGAAGGTTCCTCTCCGGCAAACGTTTTTAAACGACTAAAGAATTGAAAAAACAGAACGTCAACGAATGGTCATCCTAAGTACATCAAGGTTACAAAACACTTAATTGACAGTCATGGATCTTTTGAAATCGAATTCCGAGCTCTGTCAGATCTTTCAAAAACAATAGAGATTGTGTGAAATGTAGCTGAAGAAATACAGGGAACTTCTCAGTATAACGTACCAAAAATAAACTTCTCGATAACGGACCTTGGAACCAAAAATTTTGTTCCGTAACAGGAAGTGTCCGTTAATACATAGGAAAATACACTAAATCCTGTTGACGTAATTCAAAAAGTTGTCTATTAACTGGAGGTGTCCGCTTACGGGGAGTGTCCGTTATGGGAGGTTCCACTGTATGTTTTGTCAGAGAAATAAAATACTGTACCCTCAATGTTTAGTTTACTCTTACTCTTATAACCTTATCCTCAGTGATTTCCAATTAGTACTTACTCGAGGACCCTTTGGTCAAACAATGAGGGAAACGAAGGCATTGTCTATTCCATCGGTCGCTATAGTTTTCCATTCTCTGATTTGTTCTAAAATCACTAAAATAATCAACGAATGAGGCAAATAAAAGGAAAAAATCCCGAAATTTCGAACTCTTGAAATACTCTGTCTAATGTTTATATTTTTTGTCATTTAATAGTATTCAGGGTACCTCATTTGTTTTTTAATATACAACCCCTCAAAAATGTTTACTGTGGATATTTCAATGTTCCAATTAAAGGGTTAAGAGCAACGCGAATGTAGTGCCCAGTGCATCGCCACAATCATTGTCGGCTTCGACTTGTTAGAAGCACCCGAACTTCGTTTGAGAATGAGTGTGAATGAGCTTTAACGCATACATTTTCAAACTCGTAAGTCAAATATTTGCTCACAGAAGTTGAAGCATTTTAGCAAATGTATATCTTTCTCATAACGTATATTACACGCAAATCGAGACGCTCACACCGCTGTATATTAACAAAATGACTAACTGCGATAGACTGTGAATATTAGTTAAAGGGTGTGAATATTAGTGATGTTACTTTTTAATGATTGTTAGGCCGGTATTACACTATAAAAGTTTGATAAAATCCCTTTTATAAAACTTGAAAAATCTAACCAATAAGATTATTGGTTACATTCTAGAAAATGCAACCGGTGACTTTATTGGCTGCATTTTTCAAGTTTTATAAAAGGACATTTATCAAACTTTTATAGTGTAATACCGCCCTTACACTATATAAGTTTGATAAAAGATCTTTTACAAAACTTGAAAAAAAATCAAACCAATGAGCCTATTGTTACGTTCACTAAAATGTAACAGACACACTAATTGGTTAGTGTAATACCAGCCTTGGAGGCATTTAATATTCTGATTCGAAATTTTAATTAATTTAAATTCGAATTTTGAATTCGCTCCTCCTATTCAAACTTTTTACCAACATTTTAGACGGTTCTGGTGATTTTTTTAATTTGCCAGCGTTGTCATTAATATTGGATTTTTTAGTGAACAAAAAAATTTTTTTGCCAAAATAATTAAGTAAAACTATAAAATTAACAAAACTTGAAACTGCTGAAAATAATGTTTATATTTTTGAGTACTTTTTCAATGTGGATTTAAAACGTATTCCTGGTGGAGGAAAAAATTATTCTCATGATGGGTGTCATCACAGACTCCAAAAAGGCGCAAATAAACATATGTATTCCGTGGTGTGTGAGTATAGTAGTTTCTTTTATAGCCGGATGCCAAATAAATAACTGATTCTGTCAAAAGGAACACAATTGTGTTATTAACAGATATCAATGGGGATATGGCACCGTCTGTATCTTTTTCTTTTTTCTGTAATGGTGTAATGGATGTTGGAGCCTAATAATTTTATGTTGTCGAGATGAAGGACAAGTTCAGGTCAGGGTTTTCTTGGAATCTCTCAAGACAGGCCAAGATCTTAACACTGAAATTTTCAGGGTTGGATAAGATAAGAGCCTCACGCTTATAAAAACCAAAAAAAACAGGAGAAATAGGCTGCTATCTTGAATTTTTCTTTCAGAAAAGGTTCTTCTAAAAGAAGAGAACCTTTTCCATGGGCACAACACGGTCTTTACCTTGAAACTTGTAATTAAGATAGTTGTTAGTCTCTCTTTTTTCCAATAGTGCTTTCTTTCTTTTTTGAATTTTTCAATAGTTGTAAAATGGAGTTGGCTTTTCATCTTGAAACACACATGAAAGTTCCTCGATCAGCTAATGTTTTGTAATATTTTCAAACCATGTTTCGACGTTTTGATTCTTGAAAATTTTAATCTTGATAAATCATTTTCATTTGTGTATTCTACGTATATTTCACCAACATGTCAGTTTCTAAATCACACACGTAATTTTTTTCTCACCAAATTATCATGTTGGATTTCGATTGAACAGTACATGGAATATGCAAATCCAACTACTATAAAATCAAAGGTCAAAAGAGGCAAAAAGCTCAATTAAATGGGTGATAATTGAAAATGCCTATTGAAAATTGTTGTTATTAATCATGAAATATTAAACAATGTGTGTGTGGTAGAGATCATATTTGATGGTATTTTATGATTTTTTTCAGTTTTCATTTGATCACCTGAAAAGTTATTTTAAAAAATAGGATTCAAGTAATTCTGAATTTCTTTTTTCCTATGTGTGTGTGTGTGTTTTGATATTATGTTAAAGCGTAACAATCATTAGAAACACGATTTTTCATCCGTCGGCTAAAGATTCGTAAGCGATTTTTTTTTTCAATGATACAATGAATTTCAAAAACGAAAAACTTGGAATTGATCTTTTTTTGTTTTATTTATACAAAAAATTATTTTTGTGTAAATTAAAACCAGGCAAAGTTTCTAATTTTTGTGATCAGTTTTGTTGTGCAATGTTCATTTGATGATTGGTCACTGACCATGATGGATAATGAGACAAATATATAGTGCAATGAAAGAAAAATGAAATGAAAATATTTTAATATTTTAAACCATAACGTGAGTACAAAAAATTATCATACGTCACAAATTATTCACAAAAAAAACTGGTGAAATTATCTTGGAAACATGAATTCGAGTTTTTAATTTTCGATGAGTGAAGCTATTGAACACTCACGTGTATAGATATTACTGGAAACAAATAAGATAGCATTTATAGCCGACTCAGAGACGGATTGAACGACGGGCGCACCGGTCGCTCGCCCGGGATCCCGAAAAACCCAAACTTTACACTTTTTTCTAATTCAAGGGGGCCCAATATTTTCTTTTGCGCCCGGAACCTCAACCGACTTTAATCCGCCACTGAGCCGACTCATCTTCGAAGATGGCGCCATGAATATTTATTTGGGAAGTTATACTGAAATGATATATGGTTGCTAATGAAATCTTAGAGCCACGATAGTAACATAAAAAACTCTATTCATATGAGTATATTACCACGACACAAAAATAATGAGTTTGTTCATCAATTTGTTCCTCGTATATTACAAGACATATAAACTAAGAAGAGATGTGAGCCTTCAGTGGCGAGACGTCTCGAAGTTGATAACTTTGACAGTGATCAAAGTTATCAAAATTGATCAATCAGTCTGTTAAAGTTGAATGACTGATGAATCACCCCTCCAACTAAATTATACATACACATATACATATGAAACATGTATATATTTATCTCATCGCTTTGTTAACAGTAAGATAACTCACCAAATAATTAAAAAAAAATAAGTGTCTCTCTCTCTCTCTCTTTTCTCGATATTTCTTTCTTCGTCAGTTCCTGAAGGAAGAGTAACTAAAGAAGAGTAAACAGACGAAGAAAAATTATCGAAGTAAAAATTTTCTAACTTGTCCGTAGATAACTCCGATTTCAGTGGTTTGTGTATTCCAGGCAAGAAGAGCTGGAGCCTCTCAAATTGCAGATTCCTAGATTACGACATGGGAGGAAAAAAAAGGTTTATTCTCCTTAGTGTGAGAAAACATTATGCTCAGTCTCCCACTAAATCTTCCTTGTCCCAGCATCTTTTTTCTTGATATCTGACGCGTTCCGCCCTGACTATCATTTTGATGTTCATCACCATCCGGTGGCGCCAACTTGGGGAATTTGGAATGACTTCTTTTTGCCGATTTAAAAAAATTTGTGCCTTCAGCGGCGTCTTAATGTCGTCCTCGACCTTTGGTTAAGCATAAAAATGAGAGAGAAAACTGTCCTTCTTCCCCACTCGTTTCAGGAATCGTAAAAAAATGCAGTGTCTAACATTGCAGAAAATTTGTTACGAGATGAAAAAAAATGTTGGAACATTGGATTAGAATTGCTGGTGACTCCGGTACAAAAAACTGAATCAGTTGCTAGGAATACCTTTATATGCTCCGATTTTATCTTCAAATATTTGAAATATACTTCGCAGTTACTCCCTGGAATACTTATTTATTTATTTATCTATCTATCTCCGTTTGCTGTCATTAGTTTTCAGTTTAGAAAAGTTATGAATTTTAGATTCGTATTTGTGACTCTTCTTAGTAACGAAATCAAAAAACAGTGGAGAATGTTTACCAATTTACTAAACGGCGATACACCTACAAGCATGAGTTTCTGAGATGTTTTGTTATTTTGTGTTGGACAACAAATTCCTAACGGCATGGAATAAATGGCTTTAATTTTGAGCTAAAAACTGAAAAATGCTTGTGTTACGTCGTGAAATGGAAACTCTGTGTACCTGCAGGCGTGTAAATAAGAAGAGATACTTCCAACTTACGGTGCTTGACTTTATACTTTTAGTGAGCTTCTGCTGCACCGATATTGTTACATCATTTACTGTCAATAACACAGATATTCCAAAAACAGAAGCACTTCATCGACTACTCAGAGTGTTCGGTATGGATCATCCCGGAAAAAGACATCGCCATCATCAACCTCCGCAATACATGCTGGAATTATACAATACTATTGCCGACGATACAGGAACCGCACGTACGTTTCAACCTTACAAGGCGAACGTCGTACGGAGCTTTCCCGAAAAAGGTAATATTTATTACAAATTTTAAATAAACATTTCAATTTTTTTAATCTAAAAGTTGAGAAGTGAAGCAGTTCGTGTATTAAAATAATTTAAGTTACTTTTCCCCGGATAATGTAATAAAGGCATTGGTCACTTCTTTGTTGTAGGCCCTGAATAGTAGAAATCTGCGAAAAGAACCGATTTAAGTTTGTGTGAATAATTTCAAAAATTTGGTATGCATTGAAAAAGTAAAGAAGCGCCTACTGAAATTACAAGAGATTACGGAATTTCTATAACTGTGGTGTAAAAAGTTAAGAAAAATGCGGATAAAATTAAAAAAAGAATGAAAGCTTAGACACAAAGTAGAAAAGAAAATTTAATTTCGATTATGTCTATTTCCATAATTGAACAAGTAGAAAAAATCGCAGTTTCTTGCAAACAGTAAAAATTTTTCCGCTTCAAAAAAATAAGCGTACAGATGATAGCAAAAACAAACAATTTGATGTTTGAGACATTGCGCAGAGTCAGGCTCAGTTGATGATAAAATTCATGATAAATGGGTTTGGAAAATTTGTATTCAATTCTCAGTTAATGTCATACAAATACAGAGAACATTTTCAAGCCCTGTTTAGAATAGACCTCTATCTGGGGAGGGAGGGTGAGAGAAAGGATTCATGAATTCAAGGAAAAACAAAGATAGTGTAACGTTGCTTTTATGCATGAAAAAAAGTGGGTGAACAAAAGCTTTGCCTCTTCTTATTAGCAAAAGAGACATGCCTACGTGTTTGAAAATTCAAAAACTACATCCATTCTAGTACCTTTGGATGACAAGAAACATTTTCAAAAATGAGCTCGTGAAACTAGAACTTGAAATGAAGAAGCAGAATAATAAAGTTATTTTTATTGCAACGTTGTGAAATAAAACCATAATTTCAATTTCATTTTGATGTTCAGTTAATTCTAATAGCTTATGTTTTTGCAGTACTTCATTGCTTTCGCATAACCGAATAAATCGAATTTTTTTAAATTTATAGTGTTTATTTCGTAATCACGATTTTCTAATGACCATAACACATTTATTTACTGCCCATTTTCCTTTTTTCAGAATTTCTTTATATGCATTAAAAAACACCGTCCATTTTCCCACGATTTGAAGGCACAGTATGTCGTTGTTTAATGCACATCCTGCACATATGTAAACATAATAAAGCAATATGTGCCACTAAGAATACTGTATATTAATTTCAAAATGTAAGAAAAGTGATTATTTTGCACATTTCATTCTACAGATACAAGATACCAGCAACAATTTGTATTCGACATTACTGCTCGTGTTCCGTTACATGAAAAGATCTTGGAAGCCGAATTCCATATATACAGAGCCAAAGAACACCCAGGAAGATTACAAGAGATTTCTCCTCTTCTCGAGGTAATCCATACAGAGACATATAATTTTTCAGCGTATCTTTTTTTCACTTTCTTGATCACGCAATGTCAGTTTCTACTACCAATGATAAATTATTTATCAATAATATTATTTGCATCAATCAATGCATTTACTTCTTCCAATACGGTATAAATTATTTAAGACTAACTCTGCCGGGTTAAAAAAAATATTGAGTTTTTTTTACATAGGACAGATTTCACATGATTATTTTGAAAAAAAGATTTCTCTGAACCCTCTATAGAGCAGCGTTTCCCAACCTTTTAAAGTTCGTGGCACCCTTGGGAATGACATTAAAAATTTGGGACACCCTTCCTTGAAAACACAATGCAGTTTACTACAACGGAAATCACTAAGTAAAAATACATCAGTAGATGTTTTGTTCGATTAACCATTAAAGTGAAACTTGTAATTGATGCTTAGAGAACAGATACTTGAAATCAGTCTTTATAGTTGGCAACGAAACACGTAAATTGTTCTCTAGGTCTTGCAGTCTATTTCTTGACAGATGGCAGCCCTACACATAACAAGCATTACACCGAAACAAACAAACAAACGAACGTCACGTTAGGTTCACAATACATACACGCACAGTCCGGCATGTACCGATTTGTTAGAAATTCCATAGAGGAATGTGTGAACGAGGTGCATGTACCGTTGAGTAATAGTAGTAGTAGTCTATTTCTTGCTTTTTATTTTATTGTCGCTATATCAGAAAGCTTGCTCGCATAGATATGATGTTGGAAAAGGGAAAAAGTGCATTAATTGCTTTCTTCATCATATTAGGATACTCCTCTCTCAGTGCAAGCCAAAAAGCAGCTACACCAACGCCTCACTCTTGGTGAACTTACCTTTGGGCGTGGGATCGGCGCAAAGATCAATAAATTCCAGTGGCGGATTAACGTCGGTCGAGGCCCCGGGCGCAAAAGAAAATAATGGGCCCTTAAATTAGAAAAAAGTGTGAAGTTTAGATTTTTTGGGGCCCCTTAAAAGTCGGGGCCCTGGGCGCGCGCTCGGTGCGTCCGCCGTTGAATTCGCCTCTGATAAATTCACCTCATTCGTGAGCAGTAAAATCAATTTCCTCCGCACTGTCTGCGAAATCAAATGGTGAGACAACCCAGTCGAAATTCTCATGAAAAGAGATGGAAAGTACATATCTATTGCATCTCGCAATCTTCATAAGTGTTGACAAATGAGGTTTTATCAGCTTATCCGGAGGTGTGTGTGTTGGTGTCACTTTCCGTTATTACTTCGAAGGTTTCGGCAGCTGGCTGATGCGAAGATAAATCCTAGAAAGAAAATTGGCCTTGCGGGGAATCGAACCCACGTCCTCTCGCTTGCCAGGTGAGCACCCTAGACCCCATTTAACTAGAAAGCCAAAAAATTCTCTTTCCTTAGAGATCGTGTGTGCTGAACGGGGCCGTACATGGACAACCAGACCAAACTCAGGCCAAAGCTCACATTGCTGACACTGCCACCAGATGGCAACTTATCCGATAAATCTGTCACGCATGAGAGTAATTAATTCGACTTAATTAATTTTAAGACCTTAAGTGGACTGTAATATTTTTGACTTATCTCCATAATATCTCGCGGCACTCCTTAGATAATATCGCGGCACCCTAGGGTGCCGGGGCACACTGGTTGGGAAACACTGCTCTAGAGTCTAGAATTATCATGAAACATAAAGAAAAATTTTCTGAGCAAGTATGGAAAAGCTTCATGAAAAATCTATCTGAAATTGTAATCGAAATGACTATAATTATGAAATAACATAGGCTGCACTTTCATTAGGTTAGAATCTACCAGGTGATGTGTGAAAATATGAATTGCATGGAGAAAAACAACAGACTGCTTGATGTTAGAAAAATCAGTATACACTCTAGTGGTTGGGAAGTGTTCTACGTAAAGCAAGCTGTGATGGACTGGTTGAAATTTCCTGACAAAAATTTTGGTAAGATAAAGAGAAAAAAAAAATATTTACTTTCCCTGCATGTACGAATACAAGCACGAATTTTCCGTTATTAATTAGTACTTTATTACATCTTCCCTTCATTAATTGAAAAACCAATAATATAATCATATAGATCCCATTCATAAATATTAAAAATGTCTTGCTCGTCGTTCTATTAAAATATATTCATAATACTGTTCGTATAAAACACTGCTATATATTTATACATATATGGTCAAAATTCTAAAAAATACGCAAGCTCTCATATATTATGGTATAATTTCTTATAAAACTAATTTGCTGTTATCCTCAGTTCAATTTAATTGTTTCAGGGAAACTTTAAGTCAAAACAGTTCATACACGTCTTTTCTATTTTTGAAATATACGACATCTATATTTGTTATGGGCATATTTTTCTCAGCCACCTCGTTGGGCATTTTACCTATTGTGGCGTTGTATTTGTATGTGTGACTATTTTAATAGCAACTGCATTTTTCTTCAAACTGACAGAAAATAATGTTTTTAAATTTAAAATCTCAGTGTACCTTCAAACTTCTACAACTGCACTTTTTTCAATTAGGTTTTTTTTTCTTCAAGGTTTGTTGATATCTGTTCGCAATTTATTGGGCGAACCAACTAGCTTCCGTTTAGCAAATTTCTCTAGAAGACGTACCAATAAGAAGCCGATCCTCGTTGTATTCACGGACGATGGTAGAATTAGTACACGTAATTCATCTGGTAAGTATATCAATTCGACCTAATCTCTTAAAAATATCCTTTTTTTTCTTCTTCTTCTGAAAATTAATTCCCAAAGAATCTTCTTATCAATCTGAAAAGTTTCGCTTTTTCTAAAAGAAAAAAAAAGGAATCTATTTGGTCTGGTATGAATAATTATATATGAATTTACAAGAAAATTAATATTAGGGTTTCACGAGAAGTCTTAGGCCGTGCACATAGTGCGGTGACCAAGAGGTGCGGGAGTGCATAATAGATACTAGCGACGAAAACAACTGTATTGTTTTGTTCTACACCGCATATACTCGAAAAGCGAAACAAAGAAGCCACTCAACGAGGTGCGGGACTAGAACAAACACATACTTGTTTTCACCTAGATCAGTTGATTTTCGCTATCTGCTGATTGGTCCGTTTCTCCCCTTTTTTCTTTTCGTCGTCTGCGAAGGGATCATCATCACACCCTTATATTTCAGAACCGCTCCGGTCATTTTCTTTATCCTCCTCCTCTTTTACTATGTGCGGACATCCACCTCTTCATCCACCCCTATGCATTTTTTTTCTTCCTAGTCACAACTCTTGTAACTGTACCTCTTTGTTTCACTATGAGCGCAGCCTAATTCTTGAATGCGATTTGTACAGGGTGTTTAATTGGGACGTTGATCACAAGCTCACGAGCACAAAATCAGACACGAGCTTTGAACAATCTGGATGCTTCAGGGAGCACCGTGGTGCTCGCAAGCAACAGGTTGAAGGTGCCTGGCATAAAGCGAGGGATACCTGTATGGATATACACTTCTGAATGACAGATAGTGAAGCGATGTTGTACTTATTATGTGCCACCATCGCTCAAGCCTTGTGAAAATTCAATCAAGGCTGGCCGCTGTTCCTCACAAGGGACATTCTGTCATTATGGACATTCTGTTGGAACTGTTGTCGGACCTTTGTCCCAAGCGATTAGTCGATCCTGGAATGACTAGCCATTTTTCTTGACTGACTAGCGCCGCCATTTTTCATTTGACACAGGACACAGCAAATAACATTCACACAGAAGCACCCAAAATTAAAACAGTGGTCGAACAATGTGGGTCCAGATATGTGCAACTGAGGGGGGTTATGGTTTTCGTGATCTTTATACATAAGTGTCTTGCTTGCTTTCATAAGTCGTCAATTGTTTCATTAATCGTATGTGTCTCTCGGGTACTGTATTTGCATGCTAAGTTTCAAGATTTGTCGGATGATTTTCCAAGGTGCGTAGTTTTTTGCGACAGAGTGTGCTAATTATTACTTCTAAAGTAGAAATTATAGCTATTAAATTGTGCCAGTTCACACCATACTAAATATTTGCAGAAATTAGCTTTGCGTATTTAAAGGGACTGATTAATTATTTTAAAATACAAATTAAACATTTTCTTAATAATATTTAGAGACCAGGGCGAGCACTCGTAATGTTCTACAGTATTTTAGAAGTGTTCGAAAAAAATCTGGAAATAGTTATTATATAGAAGTCAGGAATTTGGTACGCTTCACCAGAACATTTCATAAAATTTCGTGCCAGGGTTCTTACAATGGCTAAGATATTCGAAACTTTGTGTGCACTGTTATTGAAGCATATTTTTTTTACAAATACAGTATCAACAACCACGTCATCAGGCATTTAGTTCAGTCTTGTTTTAAGTATTATAATCACTAAATAAACTAATCTACTGTGATCAAAAAAGTAAGCATGGTTGCTATTCATTCAAGTCACGCGCGCGCATCTGTTCTTGTATAATTTTCTCAACATGTGTAAAAAAATACACCATCCTCACCTTTTGGACACGTGTATATCCTTACGAGCACAATTTGATCGAATACTGTTTTCGTGGTTTGTACATTTATTCTATAATTCCACATAAATTAGTCATAAAAACAGGACTTTGAAAATTTATCTATCTCTTTTCCCCCTCTCCTAGGTTTAACAGTTGATTCAACAAATGATGCAGCTGAGATGGCAAATAGTGCATTTGGACAGCTTTTATTAAATAATCCACTTGCAGAAAATTCTAACCGAAACGACAAATATAATACACGTTCAAGATACGAAAGAGCGCTTTCAGACTCTAGAAAAATTATCAATAATTCAGGATGTACGAGACACGAACTTCATGTTGACTTTGAAAAAATCGGTTGGTCATCTTGGATCATATCCCCAAAATACTATAATGCCTATTTTTGTAAAGGGAAATGCCAATTTCCACTTGGCCAGAACCAGCTACCAACAAATCACGCTACAGTCCAAAGCATTGTACACGAACTGAAACTATATCCTGGACTTGAAACTCCATGCTGTGTACCAAGTAAGTTATATTCGATAAATTTATTGTATTTCGACGAATACGAAAACGTTATACTTAAACAATATGACGATATGGTTGCTGCCAGTTGTGGATGTCATTAAAATGAAATAAAAAAAAAAAGAATTGCATCACACACACAAATTTCAATCAACCTCTCGAAGTAATTGTATGTGTTTGACACAGTGAAGTTCAAATAAAATTGTCGTGATTTTGCAGTTTCCAATTGTCTGCCTTCAATTTCAAGTGTAGTCCTTAGAAGTAAATACAAAGTGTATTATCTGCTTCCTGTCATTTAATTTTTAATACCATCAGAAATTATTCAAAAAAAATTTTCATACTTTAGTTTCAAAATCTCTATACCTGAGCTGGCACGGTCACATTTTTGTAACTACGTGATCAAAGCTGTAAAGCTTGTGATATCTGGGTTCGAATCCCGGTTCGGACATGGATGTCTACTAATACACTAGCAAATTCCCTGGACGGATCGTAAAGATCTCTTGGAAATACGTGGTTATTCTTAAAAAAAAATTCTTAAATTAAAAAAAAAATGTTTCTTTTATTGTGGTTCCCAACCTCTTAAATACCCCGCGGAAATGCGGAAGAGCCTTGACCCCTGACTACACATAGACGCGATTATATAACCCCTGTCTTCCGAAAGGGATTTGGAAGAAAGAATAGAGTAAATGAGACTTTTGAATAGACAGCATAAAATCATCAGTACGTTTAAGAACAAGCACAGGATGATCGCCATAGAAATTAACGTTAAAAGTGTTGATTTTGCTGTTGATATATGGAAATGTGGTGGGTTTTCCGCCACTTCAACAGGTTTACAAATTAAATTGAATTCTTAATTTCTCGAAATCTTGAGTTAGCTTAAGAACAGAAAGCGGAGACAATAAAAAGAGATATACAAAATTATAAACCGGGTCTACTTTTGAGTTGGATATACATTCAATAACACATACACACAGTGATTTCAACTTTTCATTTATATTTTGTCAGGTATGAAAATGAACTTAAGAGAAAGATGTACTCTACACTTGTTAATTCAAGATATACAGAAAAACTGGCTAATTTTGTAGAGATACTAATTTTTGGAAAAATTTCATCTCTGCCCCTATGAAAATGAACGTCTGTATATTGCCTTTTGATATTTAATCGCATCAATTCATACAAATAATTTTTTTTAAATTTACAATTTCTCATAAGTTACATCGAAGAAAGTCCACAGTTTATATTGAAACATTGTTTGGTCCAGGGCGTAACTGGGCTGGGGCAACCGGGCCCTCTTGGGCATATCCGGCATAAGCGGCTAGATATGCGCAAGAGGGATGTGTGCTGACTCCTACATATGCGTACCTCTTGAAATGAATAGGTGGTTTACATATCGCTAGAAATAAGTCAAAGGCTTGTGCGTGCACCTAAATATAAGTACTCTTCTAAATGCTCGGGATACATGCGCACGAGCAGTGCCGTCTTGACGCATGTGCTCACCCGGACGCCTCATGGGGGGTTCACAAAAATGAGATCTGGTTGAAACTACACAAGTAAATTTGCCAGATAGAGCCTCAGAAAAATCACTTGACCCAGGGGTCCATGACACTCTTCAGACGGCCCTGCGCACGAAATGTGCGTATCCCTTTAAATACATAGGAAAAGAGATTAATGTATTTTTCCATAATTATAATGTTTTGATACTTTTCATTACTTCACTCGTTCTTTACGCCGTTGCTGATTATTTTTCAAGTACATTCAGGCATACGCGTACCACAGATGAATTACCATACTCTAATAAATCAAAATTGAAATAGTAAAGCGAAATTCAGCCCCTTTTTTCTGGTTTTTCAAGTTCAGGGCTCTTTTGTCACGCGCGCGAGGGGATCTCCCATTTGAAAAAGTCTCTCCACAGAGAGCAGTCAGAGACCTTCAACACGATACTTTACTTTAAATTACACGCGCCGGGCTGCAGGTTAAAAAACCTGAACTAATCCATAACGACGCCGACTTGCAGAATCGGAAACCATCCGCCACTATGTTTTTACACCCTGACACTAAAATTCAGGCACTTGCAGTTTTCATTTCAAAATACGAAAGGCATCACTACTAAGTACACGAAACACGTGTACACTCTGGAAAGAGTCACACAAAAATATTCTGGCTTGTACCCATAAGCGAAGATTGACTTGGACGTCTGGGGGGGGGGCACGATGATGATGATGATGTCAATTCATATATACATATATACATTAGATCAGTCGACTCCACCTTTGACTCTGGGGGGCATCCCCCCCCCCGTATCTCCGCCCATGCTTGTACCGATTCGTAAGAAATTCTCACGAGCAATGTTCACGAAGTGCATATACGGTTAACTAGCAGTAGTAGCCTCTTTTGTTTCATAGCACATTTAAGCCGGGTTTTCCTAGGAGTGAAACTTTCGCGCTGTATGCAGCGCGAAAACGCTTGGTTAAAAACCTGAAATTCAGGTTTTTTTGACCAATCAGCATTTTTACGCTGCGCGTGCTGAAGAAACCTGCTCCTAGGAAAACCCGGCTTAACCTTTGCCGAAATCTGTTTTACACTTGAAAATACATTACATATATCTTGTTATGTGTCTAATATTATGCATCTCTATTAACAAGTACAGTTAATGATATGTTAATACATCCATTGATATATTCAAGTATATTGGCAAACCATTCACATCGAACACTTGCGCGGTTGTCTTCATAATGATATCATTCTGTATTTTTCTGTGGCGCATTTTAACCTTTTCCGCGGGTTTATAAATTTCATTGATTCGCATTATAACTGGTACAGTGGGAATAGCCAAACCCTCTGTAAAGTACTACTTTTTTTTCCGAGCAAGAGCAAGATGACTTCTAATTTTGTGCAGGTGTCGTGCTCTGTGCGCCCAACAGAAATCTAGGCGTGCTCTGTGCGCCCAAGATAAATCTAGGCGTGCTCTGAGCGACAAAATCTTTCTTTCTTTACTTCAGGAATTCTCAACCTTTCAGACACCGCAGGTCATCAACTCATACTAAGATATTTATAATTCTATATAAGAATCCAGATCCACAAAGGCTTATTCCTGTAATTTACAGTGACACATTAATAGGAGCCAATAGATTCCATTGGAGCAAAAATAATTGAAGACTTTTATTTATTCTTAGATTATTTTTAAAATTATCAATTTTGATAGTTTTGATACAACCTTTTTCACCAATTCTGAAAAAGTTTGATTAATTATGATTATAATTTTAATCTGAAATCACTTAAAATGAATACTTCAATAATTTCAAAAATATTTCCTCGTCAATATATATTGAAATCATTTCGATAATCATACAATTATCCATTTATTAATTGGGAAATAATTTGCCACAAATTACGAAATTATTTTTCTCATTGATTTGTTATTTTTCCACTAATTCTGAAATTTTATTCGTTTTATTAATTCCAAAAACTATTTCTTTTCCGTTAATTCTGAAACTATTTCTTTCATTAATACTCAGTCTTTCAATGTTTTCAACAATTTTCTAGAAAATAAAGTAATATATTAATATATGATAAGAAAATAAAGTAATATATTAATATATAATAAGAAAATAAAGTGGCTATAAATGTATAACGAAGACTTCTTAAAAACCAAAATATTTAGCAACAGAGTTTACACTTTGACACACGAACCGAGTATCACTGGTAATTAGTCTTATTTCATAAGGGCCGGTCTTTTATTGTCGAAGTAAAGAATGGAAAAGGATTTTGTCACTCAAAAAAGAGCACGTAATTTTTGTGCAGGTGTGTGTGTGTGATAGTGCTTTCCTCCCACCTATGAGAACAATAAAAACCGAGGAAAGAAAATACTCTTCTTTTTTTTATAGTACAGGGTGATTCATATCGAATGGGCCAAAAAGGATAGCATAGTACGATTTACGTAATTGATTTATTTAGCCGAAACAAATTTATTCTGAAACTGCATTCATACAAGTTTTATCTGGCAACAGCGAAAATTCTTCCAGTTACAAAATCGACGCTAGAGGAGCTGTTAATCAAAATGGCGCCATCCATGCAGGAGAAAGCATACTGTGTTTTCGAATACTCCAAAACATCATCGTTTATTGTTGTTGAAGGACATTTTCGCACAAAATCGTTAAAGAACCACCGCATCGTCACAACATCGTAAGGTGGGTGAAGCAGTTTCAGGATACGGGCTGCTCATGCAAGAAAACCAGCCCAGGACGAAGATTGGCCAAAACCAAAGTGGTTAAAAAAATTCATGAAAGTTTTTCGAAGTCTCACAAAATCAACGCGTCGTGTAAGTGCAGAACTGAATGCGCCTCAAACAACGGTGTGGCGTGTGTTACGGAAGCGTCTACAATTAAAAGCTATTCGCATTTCAGATAGCACAGGCTTTAAAACCATCCGACAAACCGTTTCGTAAAGCTTTGTGTGAATTTGCAAGATAAGCTGGAGGTGGATGGTTTCGCGAACAGACTTATGTTTACAGATGAAGCCACCTTTCACTTATGTGGCACCGCCATAATTTACGAATTTAGGGCATTGAAAATCCACATGGAACATCAGCGTGATTCTCCAAAGGTGAACGTTTTCTGCGCCGTAACCAACAGCAGGGTGGAAAATGGAAATTTTATTTTCGTAGCAGCATTTACGAGTTTTGCAGCACTTTAAAATTTAGGCAGTAAATAAAATGCTCAGTTGTTATATACATATGCGGTAGCGCGTACGCAGGATTACTTTTTTTTTTTACTTCAAAAAAAAAAAGTATATTTACTTATATATATATATATACATACTTATAGCTCAGAAGAAAGGGGTATCCCCCCCACAGGCACAAAATCCATAGAGATTTCCTCCATATATATATATATATAGAAGAAATTTTTTTTAATAAAGGGACCCATGAAAAATTGTGACCCTTGTGTGTGTGCATAAAAAATAATGACAATGACTTAGGCAAACCACATTCCTAGATGTGGAAGCCCCTATACCTGTCGGTATAACTGCTTTATCTCAAAGCAATGTAGCCTGAGTGGGATGACCATTAAAAAAAGGACAGGTCCAGGATGTTTTATTTCATAGGTTTGTTAGATCATCTCGTATTTCCTGACATAGACATAGGTTTCTCATAGTATTCAGATCTTGGAAGGGGCAATTGCCATCCTCTGGAACTGTGTCTGTTTTGGAATCGGCTTTAAACTGTAGATCCCAATACAATTACCCCGGGTATGCAGAACATGATGTGACGAAAATGGTCACTGTAGCTGTGAGGGATGCTAGCTTGTTACCTTATTATTTTCATTATCAGAGTGTCTACCACATACCCAAAGAAACGTTTTGTGCATTTTTTTATTATTTAAATCAAATACCTTTCAAGCAAACCAACCACTAGCATGGTCTAGACAAAGTAATTTTAATTAATGAGCAACTGGGAACCATTTTCCATTGAACACTAAACATGCCAGTGAATAGCGTAAAAGGAAATGGCATATCAAGGAATAGTAGAAAATGAATAATAGAAAATTTGGAAGAAAAACGAGACTGAAAATCTGTTAAAGATGCTGGAAAATAAAATACATGGAGTAATCACAAATCAGCGAAAAATAGGGAGTGAAAACAGATATTACTCGGATTGAATTTTTTGTGAAAATAAATTGAAGGAGTCGACTTTCTTTTTTTTTGGAAGAGAATAGCTGGAAACAGCGATTGAAGGGTTTTCTTCTGTGGATGAGCAGCAATTTGCGTAGTTTGACCCCATTTTAAACGTTGTCGGAAGCCTAGACACCCAATCGTGGGGAGGGGCCTCAAACTAATTCCATTTGTAGCCCAAAGAAATAGAATTGCAGGGAGGAAAAATGATTTCATGGAAAAGTCAGCTTTTATTGTGACAATTTCAAAAGGGAAAATTTTGGTTTTGGTGAAAGATGTTGCCAAATATTGAAGAATTTCAGCATTTTTGTAGCAGAATGTAGCAAACGAGAGAAAATTGTCAAAATTGTAGCAGACGTCTGAAATTTTAGCAGTTTGTGGATTTTCAAATTCCTGCAACAGTTGTTTTTGGTCCTTTTTTCTTCGTGGAAAAATCGATTAACGGGTACATTTTTACCAAGACATGCTCTCGGAGTGATTATTCCCTCAGTTAGAGGAAGCGATTCCCGGCTTCATTCTGCAGCACAGGGCCGCAACTAGGGAAGAGCAGGGTGTCTGGTGCCCCAGGCGTTGAACCAGGAGGGGCCGAATTCCCCCTTTAATTGCTTCTACATTACAAAGGGCGCCAAAATGCCGGATGACAAAGTATCTAGTTGCGGCCCTGCTACAGCAAGATGGTGCTCCACCACATTGGCATAACAACGTACGTCAATACCTCAACGATCGTCTACCCCAGCGGTTCTCAACTTTTGACTCGCGGAGCCCCATAGGCATATTTTTTATTTATTCATCACAGTCAGAATATATATATATACTTTTATTGTCCAAAATTTTTTTTTTCAAATTTAGTTTTTTTGTATTTTCCTCGAGTGGCCGAGGAGCGAAGGCTTCGAGGAGCACCGGTGGTCTACCCCATCGCTGGATTGGCCGTGCTGGGTCAAATGATGTCACTTATTTCTTTGGCCGCCGAGATCCCCACATCTAACCACTTGCGATTTTTTCTTATGGGGTTTTGTTAAAAACGAAGTGTTTGTGCCTCCACTTCCTCAGGACTTAAGAGTGTTTTAAAGAGGCAAGATATCTGCTGAGGGTTAAAAACTCGTGTGGCAAACCGCTGTATTAAAGGAATGTTCAAAAGAGCAACACAGCATGAAATATTCTTTTAAGAAAATGATTCAATTTAATACATCTGTATTTTGCAAGGAACAACACATAAAATTAGACTTCACAGTGTGAGTTTAGAATAAAAAAACAAAACTACAACCAAGCACTATTTCAATTTAGAAACTCCAACATACTTCTACATCCACCATTCTGGGCTTCAAGATATCTAATGCAAAATTTTGTTTAAAACTGTAAATGAAATTATTGGATAGATTTATAGAGGTTAAAATAATGAGAAAACAGACTTAAAGTTTAAAAACTGACCATTATAAACACAGCAAAGTCTCTACAATGAATTTTTCTGTGCAGCAAAATTTTTACCAGAACATATACATCATCTTTAATTTACATTGAAAATCATTTTTCCATAACGAATTTTATACATATTGGTACTTCAAAATTTGAAGCTTGAATTCATTGGGACCGAACATCGCAATTAATGAATCTACAGCCCAACAATTTGCTTATTTTTTCTTAGTTGGCCAACTTATACGCGTTGAATTGCGAGGCACCAATGAATTTTTTGATAGAAAAATCAATTTCTATACATGACTCAACTACATTTACAAATGTAATTCTTTTCCATCTACAGATAATGCAAACAGTAATTAATCTGAAGTGCAATTTTTGAAATCTAAAATTACTTAGAATGATGCGAAAAATAACATTTCTTTTTAAAATCTATAATAATTCAGATCTTTGTTTTTACAAGTAAATCTGCAAGAAAAAAATTAAGAAAACAACTGGGAAGTCTTTAATTTGTTTATTTATTTTTTGTGACTAAGAGACAAATGGAAAATATACATAAAAGAACACACACGAACAAAACACAAAATAGTGACAGATATAAGTTCATCCCAAAAAATATAAACTGACAAACATTCATCACAAGCATATTCTGAGAATCTATAAGCTAAATTTAATTATAAGAACTCATAAGTTTAGAAATTTAACTTATCTACAAGCAGGGCCAGAACTAGAGGAAGGGGAAAGCAACTGCCCCGGGTGGCAAATTTCAGAGACTGGAAAATTTTAGGGGGAAAAAAATGTTATAAAAGTTTTGATTTTGACACTGCTTTTGTAGTACTGCTTCAATAAAACTAGTAGTATCTAAGCCAAGGGTGCTTTAGCACTCTGTAATTTGCAGCAAAGTGTCAAGTCCCTGCAGAATTAATTCAGAAAACAAAATTTTCTGTATAAAGCTCACGCCAAGTACCCACAGGTCTTAAACACTTCAGACGACTCTGAATGCAAGTTTGAAAAAATCACAAGGCTGTTGTCTATGAAAACATAAGATATGCATATTTACAAGAACAAATAAAATAATTCTGAGAGAACTCATACACAAAGTACAGTATTAAAAGCTAAGTTTGAAAGTCATGAAGAGTAAAATAGCAATTATGCATTTATGGAATACCTTATTGGCTAACGAAAATGACTAATTTATGTAGATCAACACACACTTTGGTATTTATAAAATGAAACTTTCTCATGTAATGTTCATATACAAGCAATCGTAAAAAAAATTTTACTGATAGTACAAAACAAACAAAATAAAATGACAAAATAAATGGAAACTAAAAAGTTATGAATGCAGTCACACCCCAATTTAATGGACTAAGATTTAACCAGCTCTGCAATTTAACAATTTGTTTTCTGAAACTCTGGTGAACATAGAGGTCAAGCCACTATTTAATAAATAAAAAACTCCAATACAACAAATATATTTTGAACTATCCAAAAATTTTTCTTATTTCTCTTCAACCAAAACCACAATCCAAAGATCTGACTTCCCGGGAATAGACCTTCAGCCCTTCTTCAGAGACAAACAAAAATAAAAAGCCATTCAGAATGTACACGGGAAGGTTTAAGCAAATTGATGTTATACCAATACCAAAAATGATTATACTGTCCACATGTTTAGTTTTCAGTAAAAAAATAAAGTTACTTAGAATTTTTGCTGTTTTCACAAATTAATAATGGCAGGTCATCTGAAGAGAAAATGTTCTTCAATTAGTGAAAAGATAACAATCAAATTATTCTTTTTTGAATACAATGATGTTTTAGAACAAGTCAATAAATAATTAAATAAAATAAATTAATAAAAATAAAAATTCAATTAAGTAATGAATCATTGTTCAATCAAGCCTCTATATATTTATAATGCAAGACTTGTTTTAAACTCTGCAGCCCAAAAGAATGCCTTTCTCTAATTAATGGTTTACTATATACCTGCAAGCTTTCCGATTTTGACTCAGAAAAAATTAAATTTCAATACCCGTTTTAAATCACTTTCAAAGTGCCTAATTAAAGTTGATAAATTTTATAAAGTTGAAGCAAACAATTTTTCACAAGTTCCCATAGAACTTGTATTTGAAAATTTATTTTATCTCTTTGTGTGTGTGTTACAGTTGAAAATTGTTTATACATCTCTCATTTATACAAATTTCACTTTTATACGACATTTGGCTTTTGGTCACGATTAATCCCTATACATTTTAATGTTAAAATATTACATCCATGTGATGCACAACTCCAATTATTAGACAATTTGATTTTGACTCTGACCCCAAATATGAAAAACAATATCATTTATCCACATCAAATCCATATACAATTTTTGTAGATTGTATAAATGTGTTGCCAAAATAGTTTTAAATGCATATTGTCAATGCAAAAACCACAAACTTTAAAAAAAAGAAAGAAAAGATGTGATATTTTCAATGACAATATTTTAATATCTTTCTATCTTTGAGCAGCTACAACCATTTCAGAGTGGACACTTACTTTGGACAATGTAATGCCTGTGCTTGTTATTTCTGTGAATTCAGCAGATGCTGAAAGCCCCAAAGAAACAATTTTAATTGTTTGAAATGCGACCATATAGCATTTTAGAATTTTTTCAGCATTATTCCTGGAGAGTGGGAAAGTGAATTTTCAACGTGACCCCATGCCCCCACAAAGAATTCCCAGTTGCTCATTTGTAGTCAATATTTTTTGTGAAATAATACCTTCAGTTCCTCTTACGATCAGTCCAGATGATCACATGTCTGCGACTGCTGCTAATCAGGTGAAATGTTGCCACCTTGAGATATTGTTGATTTAATTTCAATTGTGATTGTATGCTAATTTGCATGACCTATGTACCTCATCCAGAGTTTATGAATAGTTTGCCTAAGCCAGAAACAAAACAGGTTATTTCTTGTATAAGCAGTGTGTTCAATCAATGTTTTTCCTCAATTGAAATATTGTCCCTTATCTAAAATGAGTTTGTTGTTTGAATGATTGTGCTGCGTACTTCGATCTGGGAATTATTGATGTTGTGGTAACTTCACGTTTACTGCTATCATAATTTCTAACCAGATTTTTCATATATCCTATTGCCTGCTTGGATGTTGAATCAACTCAAGTAAAAGATTGCTCCTATGTTGGTTCATCTGTTGCATGATAAGCGTTGTCGATGGACAAAATATCATTGTGAAAGACGAAATGAAAATGTCAGGACCTTGTGAGAGAAATCTATTTGTTTTCTTGTTCAGAAATGTTTTTCATGAATTTTGTTAACCAATGCGCAAACGAGCTTAATGATTGTAAAATGTAAAAAATAATTTGTTAAAGGTAATTAAACTACTTGTGGTGAAGAAATCGTTCTATCTCACTTGGTTGTCTGTTGATATAGGATACATACAAAAAATAAAATAAAAATACAGAAAAAATGCAATTAACATTGCACATTGAAAGCGTTTTGGAGGGTACAGGTCTGCTGATACGAAACCTGTATAATATCAGTACAGTGAACTCTCACTAATCTGACACATAACAGACCAGGGTGTGCCAGATTACTGGAAGTAAATTGAAATTGCCCATTTAAATTTTATTAAACTTCTGTGCAGCGACATAATTTCTCATAGGCGGAGATAGACATGAAAAGCTGGAGGGGGGCCATGATGATGCCAATTCATATACATGTACATACCGGCTGTCATTAATGCTGTAGGGGGGGGGGGCATTGCTCAGTGCCCCCCACATCTCCACTCGTGTATTTTCCTCTTTTATGCTTGAAAAAAAAACCCACCTAAAAACACTGGACAGGCTGGACTAGCGATGGCCGAATTACTGAGAGTTTATTGTACTTTCTTTTAGAAAACTGGACTATATGTATTATCTGCTTTGCTTAGATATAGAAACCAATCAGTGAAACAAACAAAAATATGACCTTTTTAAAAAAGTTTGACTTTTTTTCTTAACTGGAAAAAAATAACATAAGAGTAGGCAACTCAAGATTTAAGCAACAGTAATGTCATGCCAATTATAGTTTAAATATATGTAATTTACAATATAATTTTAAAAAATTCAATTTTGTGGGTATTTTTTTTTGTCAAGTATGATTTTTATATAACAAAATTTTAATTCCAATTGAAGTTTGAAATCAACCACTGAATTATTATAATTATTATTTTTTAGGTCTATGCGGGTGGGGTCATTTTTAAAGAAGTTTCAGGTGTGCATCTTCTGCATTTATACAAACACACACACATTTTGATTCAGCCCGTTGAACGTCATATAAACAGGAAGTCAACTGCATTAAAATTTTCAACTGCATATGTGAATTAAAAGGATATTTTGATGTATAATGTCAGAAAAGGGTATAAAACTTATGCAAACGTCGATGGATGTGTCAACACAAATCATAAAATCTAAAAAATGGAAAAGTTTTGAAATGTAAAAAGATACGCATATGAAATACTGAAGGTGTTAAATGCTTATACGCTTATCTAATTATACTTTTTCAAAACTGAAATAATGAGATTCTATTCCATAAATGAAAAGAAAAAAAAAGTAAAAATATTGAAATAATTTCATGAGTTATGAAAAAAAGTTGTAATTAGAAATTTAATTTTTTCCCCTCAAAAATACTACCTACTACTATTTATGAAACTGTCAGAATATTACATTATTACTCAAAAATTAAATTTGTTTGTACAAGGATGTACTTTTTCCAAGACAAAAATGAAAATAATTTCAATGTATGAAAGACTTAAGTAAATAAGTAGCTTACAAAATGTTAGCTACCCACTCTTTAATTTACCATTTATCACCTATATGGAAAGACTAAACTTGAAAAAATAATAATGTAACTAATTGACGTGAAACTGATAAAAAAAAAAAACCTTGTTTCTTCGGCCTAGAACATGCTAAAATCAGTTAGCAGCATTAGTCATTTGATGTGTTCACATGACAAGATTATATGTTAATTTTGTAACATGAAAACTACATCAAGGAAAAGCCTTAAAAAACTCGAAATCTGTACAAAAGAACTAGAATTAGCTTCAATAAGATAAATTTTTCAAATTTGAAAATAGAAACAAATAATTTAGCTTTACTTCAAAATGGGTTGACAACATATATCAATAAAAAACTGGATAAAAAACTTGGAAATAAAATTCATAAGTGAATTGTACCAATTGGTTTAAAATTAACCTTTTAATGGCCGATGTTCATCAGTTTTCATAATCAGAAAAAAATATTTTTCTTACATGAAGGCAATTGATTTTTTTTTCTGAATGTGAGAGATTCCAAACTTAATTTACAAAACAAAAATTTCATTCATTTCAGCACTTATTCCATAAATTAAAAAAAAAATTTGTTTTTAATTTTAATGTTTCTATGGTAAGTCCAGAAAACATATAGGAAATTTTTTTCATGAATTTTGTAGTTGATATCTATAAACTAAAGGATCAGAAAGGTGAAATAAAAAAAAAATCAATTCAAATCGTAATTCGGCCATTAAAAGGTTAATAAATATATGTACTAGTAATACTTATTTCAAACACTCTTCACTCATACTCTTCAAAATTTGTACGAAAACCATAAATAGCTATAAAGAACTCGAAAACAAAGAAATCTCACTACACATGTCTAAAACACATATCTATCACTGCAAATGGAACCATCATTGAAAAGCATATGTAATTTCTGTTAGCTACATAGAAAATTATGCTTCTAGTTCCAAACCAATTCCCAGCTTATGACCGCCTTGATTAAAATTTTTTCCATCAATCATAGCAGAAAGAGAGAGCTGAATGCCTGAGAACAAAATAATAACAAATTAAATGGGATTGTCTACAACAGTTATCAGTGTATTTTTTCAATTTAATATAATCTAAAATAATTTCAAATTCATAGATGAAATGTGTGGCTAAAACGAATCAGATCAATTATCGATCAAGTTTGGTAAGATTCAAATATACTAAAATATATATATTTCATTTTTGATGTCTAATGATTTCATATACATTCTTACTTACCGGTAACACGATAAAAGTTCAAATCCAAGAATATATATTTTTAAATATTTATTATTTTATTATTTATTTAACAAAAGAAATTTACAAACATACACAAAGAAAGAAAATTGGTCATCGAGGTGAACATGATTGTTACATACTGGGGATGATGAGTTTTTCATAAGAAAGTAGAATGTGTGAAGGGGGAAAAATATCGATATATACACCTATATATAAACACAAAAATATAAATGGGGGGTGTTGATAATCAGTTAAATATTAAGTAATACATAGATGAAGGGAAAAAAATACTAGTTATACTATTGCGGTAATCAATGCATGGCGGGTGCATATTAAATACAGTGGAACTTCAGTCAACGAGCTTAATTCGTTCCACGAACATGCTCATTATCCAAATTGCTTGTATTTTAACGAATCAAACTTCCCCATAGGAAATAATGGAAACTCTGATAATTTATTCCACAATTATTCTTTCATATAAAAATGACTAATAAGAAAAAGACATTAAATCAATAATGCAGCACAATAATAACATAATAAACACAATAAAATATATATAATATAACACCATAAATAAACATACAGTATGATAATGTATACAAATTAACTTACACTAAACGAGTCAAGAGGAGGGACTATCATTTCGGACGATTTAAAGACTCTCTGGTGTTCGCAAACTTATTCTTTTGGAATAAAAAAGTACCTATCTGATGACACTTGCTTTTGCCTTTTTTTTTAGGATTTCTCGGAAACAAGAAATTGCCTTGTCATCAGGGTTGGCAAAAACCCGGGTTTTTTCAAAAAAAAAAAAAACCTACCTACTGGGCTTTTTGGGGTTTCTTCATGGTTTCTGATATTGAAGCATAAGGAAAGAAAGTTATATATACTGTAAATAAATATAATAGATTGGGTAATTTATGACAATTATTATTTATATAAGAATATTAATAATAATTAGCACAGAACATTAAATCATTAACGTTCTGAACATTAAATTTCAACATTAAAGCATAACGAAAGTTCAAACACCTCTAGTGGAGAAACACTGTTCCCAAATGATAAGAAGGAGTATAGTTTATTAGAACTGTGATTGAAAAAACAAAAACCCTCACAAATTATTTGTAAGCAACTAAATTCTGAAACAGATCAATCCGACTGGACTGGATGTTGTCCCTCCTGGATACAGCATTTCACCATTTCTTTCTGCTGCTTAGCTAGACAAGTTATGTGTATAAACTGTCCAAGTTAAAAAATTTTACTTTGAGAGAAGTGTAAATTTCGGGGATAAAATTTAGTCAGCAATGCCAAGGACTGAAGGTTCTGGAAGAAAACAATCCATTAAATGGACTATGGTGAATAAAACTGATAACAAATGGAAAATGACTTATGTAAGTTTTGCAATACCACAGTTAGTACAAAAGTGAAAAGAATCATGTGAATAAATGCAAGAAATCGGAAGCTCATTCCTTGTTTTTGTGTTCATCAAACACTGATGATAATGAACCTTCATGCATTGAAGAGACATCTACTTCATTGAAAAGAAAGCAACCTCTTAAAAATGATGTTTCTACATGCAGAAGTTCAAATATTATAGTGGATGCAGGAAAATCAAAACCCAAAAGCCAAAGGCCAATAGGACAATTTATTTTTAAAACAAGTGACTGCAGAAGTTTGTTCTTGATCGAAAAGTATCCAAATTTTTTATGCTAATAATATATCTTTTAACATAGCAGATAGTGATGCATTTAGAGAAATGGTTAATGCTTTAGGTTATATCCCTCCTAATAGGAAGAAATCAGCCGGATCATTAAATGAGGCAGATAAAACTGTTAATATGCTAATGGCAGAGAAATTGAAAAAATTCAACTATCGCTCTGATGTTGGATGGTTTGCCAAATGCAAATGCTGACTCCATCATCACAGTGAGTATCCACACTAGCAAGAGCACCCACTTAATAGATACTGTAGAATGTGGATCACACAACAGCAGAACTCTGCGTGGAAATAGCTGAAAGGGCTATGGATACTATCAAGCAAGAGTATAATAAAAGTGTTTTTGCTGATTTTTGCGATAACGTGGAACAAAATGAAAAATTTTCGTGACAGAATTGTCCAAAACCATCCACATGTCCTGGCTTTTGGCTGTTCAGCCCATTTTATGAATCTTTATTCATAATTACCAAAAATACATAGAAATATCCATTGAACATAAAGAAATTGAAAAAAGTACTGTGATTTTTTTAGATAATAAAGGATTATATAGAGAATGTGCCAACTTGCAAGTGCAGTTATCGAGTATTGTAAAGCCCTAGAGATAATTTGCGAAGAGATAGCTGTACTCTTGAACAGACAGTAGAAATATGGCTAGATGTATTGGAAAGTAAAGAATTATCTTTGTATAAGGAGTGTGTTGCACATTGCTTTTAACAAGCACTAACTGCATTTCCTTTCCTTGCAAATACGACTGATTCTGCTTTGAGAGGAAAAAGATTAACTAAGGAACAAGAAGCTTCCGCTGAACAATGGATTGAAAAACTGAATACAGAATTTGTTAGAGCACAACAGATGTTTCAAATAGAAGACGCAGATTTCTATCCAGGAACAATGTTTTCACAAAAAGTGATAGAGTCAGTTGAAGCAAAAAAGTTGTGGAAAACCATGCATTGCAAGGCAGAAAAAAATAAGATTTTTAATGCAGACTTTCGCAAATTTTTGGAAGACCTGCATTCAATCAGATCCACATCTGCATCAATTGAGCATATTTTTTCTACTTTTGGACTAGTATGATCAAAACTGAGAAACAAACTAAGATGTGAAAAAGCAAAGAAATTAGTGAAAGTGTATAGATCACTCAAATCAAAAGGTGTTATTGAAAAGGATTGGTAATTGTGAGTTAGAAAACAATTATGAAATGTTTATTTTCTTTACTTTAAAAAAAAAAGACATTTAAAATATAATGGGAAGAAATATAATTTAAATAGCAATGAATGCATAGATTTATTTAAGCGTTTTTCTTAAGACAGGGTCATGAGTCGCCCACATTCTGGACCAAGGACCCCTTGGCAAATATCTTTCGTGGAGCCCCTCTGTAATGAATTTATATTGTAAAAAAATCAAAAATAATAAGCGATTTCAGCAACAGTTGTGATTTTGGCAACTTATGGCAGCATTTTTGGTGATAATTAACATTGTCTCATATTTTTCCATATTTCAGATTATAGTTTCCTATAATGAAAGTGGTCCCCAGTACAGATGGGATGAGTATTATGCCCTTTTGCAGAATATTGCTCAGGTATTCTGCCAAATATCTGTGTGTAAATCGGAGTACATCAAACTAATTCTAAAAAATTATATTAACCGGAATTTCTCATAAATTAAAAATTTACTGATTATATTTTATTGTATGGTGTATATTACTGTCGATATTCCCCCCTTCCAAAAGAGGTTATGTCATTTCTAGTAATAAAGTTATGTAATTTCTAGAATAAGGAAAACATGAAACTGAAAATAGAATCCTATTACAATAAGGTAGAAGTGCATATAAATTACTCAAGTCAAGTTCACTATGGAAAGATGTACCCAGACAAGATACATATTAAGTTCACTACTGAAAGATGTACTTAGACTAGATACATATTAAGCTACTGAAAGAGGCAAAACTGGCAAAGAACATATAAACAGAAGCGTATTTATGGTTTTGCCGCCTGTGGGCCACACAAATTTTGCAGCCTTTCTCCCATTCTAATCCGATCTTGACTACTCTTTCCTTGAATTAATCACCCTGTGCTATAATCCACTTGCTCCCCCCCCCCTCCTCTAGCAAGTACAGGTGTGTTTCTAAAGTCTTTCTTTTAGTCATTCACATGCTTGTGCTGTTTTGGTTACTCACATACTTGCACACTCCCTAGGTCACTCACTGACCAGGTCCCTCGCTTTGTAGGTCACCTGTTTGGTCATTTGCATGCTTGCTCATGCTAAAAGGCTGGGATTACAATATAAAAGTTTTCTAAAAGTTCTTTTATAAAATTTTAAAAATTAAACCAGTAAAATTATATTTCATTTACTGCAATTTAACCTATGAGCTTTATATATTGGTTGGATTCTTCAATTTTTATAAAAGGGATTTTATCAAACTTTTATAGTGTAGTATCGGACTAAGTCACTTTTACTCACATACTCTCTAGGTCACTGACTGACCTAGTCCCATGCTGTCATTCAGCCAAATATCTGTGTTAATCTAAATACATCAAACTAATTTTATAAAATTATATTGATTGGAATTTTTCCTATAAATTGAAAATTTACTGACATTTTATCGTGTGTGCCCTTTCTGTGAAAGAGGTTATGTCAGGATGAATTTCTAGAATAGGGATAATATGAAACTGAAAATAGAATCCTACTACAATGAGGTGGAAGTGAGCATAAACTACAGAAATCAAGTTTACTACTGAAGGATGTACCTAAACAAGATTCCTATTGAGTTACTGAAAGAGGCAAAAGGAGCAGAGAACATCTAAAGAAGAAAAATAAAAA
Source organism: Pholcus phalangioides (assembly GCF_987345545.1). Lineage (NCBI taxonomy): Eukaryota > Metazoa > Arthropoda > Arachnida > Araneae > Pholcidae > Pholcus > Pholcus phalangioides. The sequence goes on from NW_028301604.1 coordinate 58,804,221, forward strand.
AATAACTCGTAAATTTTATGATGCATTGGTAGTTGAGAGTAAATAATGATTGATATTTTCTTGATTAGTTGTAAAATTGTAACAAATGATGGAAAAAAAATTGATTCTTTAAGTAATATGTATTAAAATAAAATATATTATTGAAATTTGATTGCCAGTATCATGACAATAAAAGTCATTCAATTACCAGTTTTAATATTTGTTTAAATAACAACTTATATATATATATATTGAATTTTATTTATGCTATCTCATTTAAAATTACCAATAACTTTATTTTCAATTAAAATGACAAATTTATAATCATGATGAATTTTGAGAAAATTGATATTTGGACAAAATTTCAGCAGAATATTCAGTATTAAGCTAAATCACCATTCATCCCCTCCCTAGATCCACGTAATGATGATTTTTCATGAAATACATTTTAGTTTACTGAGATTTGCTGCAGTCCTTTATTTCCTGAATCTTCAGCAATTTTAACGAATTTGTCAAAAACTGCATTTTATGATTACGATTTACTTCATTATTCAATATTGTATTTTTTCCAGTACTTTCTTTGATTAAATATGGTTATTCTAAGTATGAAGGCCTAATTTTTAGTTGTACCCATAAGAATATTACTAACATCAATAAAAAACATTTTTCATTTAGTTAGAATTAAAGCAATCAAGTTTGCCTGTGACCCACCTGTACGATCGTTGCGAACCATAGGTTGAGAAACGATGGTCTAAACCAGTATTTCCCAAAGTGGGCAATATCACTCCCTGGGGGGGGGGGCAATGGAATGGCTAAGGGTGCTATGAGTAGAAGCTCCAAGTATAACATGGGGTCCTATGGGTTGGCTTCAGTTGGGGGGCGAGGAGGAGAGAAAACATTTCTCTGAAGGAGGTGATGGAACAAAAAGTTTGGGAAGCTGTAGTCTAAACCAGTGGCTCTCAAATTGTTGTCACCCACGGTTCCCTTGCCCAACTCATGGCTCATCTGCGGCTCCCCAGAATAGTTTAATAGATATTTTCGTTTATAAAAGAACCACTTCGAAGTGTAAATAGGTGTATAAATCAATATTCTTTCCCCCCCCCCCCAGCTCATCATGACTCCCCCTGACAAAGGTTGGCAAAGCATCTAGGAGCCGTGATGCACACTTTGAGAAAAACTGATCTAAACTGTATAGGGGTAACTATTTTCAGAATCTCTTGAACCATCATCAGTGTGTTGTGATAGCAATAGTGTATTGTTTTGCTACAAACATGCAGTCTATGTTTTGATAGAACATTACTTATGTTGATTGACCATTACTTATGTAATGGTTGAACATTACTTATGTAATGGTTGAACATTACTTATGTAATGGTTGAACATTACTTATGTTGATTGACCATTACTTATGTTGTTTTGAATTTTAATTAACAATGAAATACAAAAGTATTTGAAATTTATTCTATGCATTAGCATGCTTATCAATAATTAAAGATTGCCATAAAGAACCTGACATTTACCTTCTCTTAGTCTATGGGACAATCCAAAACCTATTTGACTAGAGTTATTGATTTTTGCCTGAATAAAAAAAATAGAACACAGAATATATGATACATTATGCATGTTGCAGCAACTTTCAAACAGTGAAAAATAGAATTATATTCTTTTTGGCAACAATGTCAAAATTGATATGTTAGACACAAAACATACAATGCATAATTCCATAGTCATCAGTAATAACACTCCAAGCTAATAGAAACCAAAAATATAGTTTCTGTAAAATAAACACAGCCTACACTTGGTTTCATGCAACATGTTTACTTAAATTTACAATATCATTCAGCGAATTATTAGGAAACTAAACTAATATCTAAAAGTTCAAAAAGCATTGTTCTAGAATAGAATGCAAAAATAGCATTATTAAAAATATTTTGAAGAATATGGGAGTTGCATTATTGCTATATGTATATTTGTAAATTTATATGTTTAAAAACTTAAAAAGACCTATAATGTATATCGCTTTTAATGACATCTTTCCTATAATGTCAGTTTTTAAAGGTCTACACCAATGAAATTAGCAAATTTGGCTTATTATTTAGTAAGAAACTCTTGCAAAAGTTATTATTTTGTCCCAGAGAGCAACATACTGAGGTCTGACTATATATATGTAAACATATTCAACCAAGTACTACAGAAGTTGTCTTCCATAAAAATAAAAATTTTCAATTTTACTCAGGGTATTTTAACATTTTAACTGACTGGTGGTATTGCATGATAAAAATAAAAATTTCTAAAAAGTTCAATGCAACTGTGAATAAATATTAAATCATACATAGCAGTCTCATATTTAGCTGTTCACACAGGAAAAAGGGAAGGGAAAATGGCTAGAGACATTTTCTAGTTTTGAAGCAATAACCCAAGCTTCCAAGTATATTTTTTATCTGAACTATATGAAACACAAGTCAGTTAAGTGGCAGAGACTGATGTGCCTCAGAAAAAAAAAAAAAAAAAAATCTTCTTGACCAATTCGGTGCTTAACAAGTTAAGAGTTCAACATTTCAGTAACATAATTTTTATAATCTATATTAAGTACTAAAAACTGCTCTTGAATGGAAGCTCAGTAGCTAGTTTTTGACATGTAAAAAAAATTGAAATAAATCATGAATGCTTACTTTCAAAGCAGTATCAGTATCCAGAGTATATATGCATCCTAAACCAAATTTTGTGACATTGCTGCTTGATGTCCATGCTACTTGAACACCAGTTTCAAGATTAGCATTAACTTTTTGATAAACGGAGCCACCAAACTCTTGTCCATCATTCCTAAAATAAAGATTCTTTTAATTGTTACATATGGAATTGGATTATTTAATTTACCATCCTTTCTGTTAAGTCCCCAAAAAATTTCTATCTATACACTTTGCAAACAATAGAAACAAGTTGAAGACCACAAATAAAATAAAAGATATCTGCATTAATCACTTGGTAAAAAGATCAACTGGTGCACCATGGGGTTTAAAAAAATGTGGAGGAAAAATGAAGAAAACTATTAGGTCCTCATCCTTGATTGTTTTAAAAAGTGAATATCCCTGTTATTTATTGAAATAGTGTCCTATATCTACGTGCAGTGCAACGTTTCCCAACTTTTTGCAGACCTTGCCCAACCAACTAGAAAGTTTGTCAAGGGAATAACCCCCCCCCCCCCCCGAGAAACTTCAGTTCTATAACAAAGTTTGGTTTTTTACATAACAAAAATTCTTTTTGCTTTGCATCCTTTTTAATTTTGTAACCTGTGAACTCCCACATCCCACCGCTGCCTCAGTTCTTTCTCTTTCCCTGTTACTAGTAATTTTTAAAATTCAAAAGTAAACTCCTATTCACGTTGAGGGAGCCACCAAAAGGTCATTTACTTAGTTAAAAAAACAGCAGTTCTTAACCAGGGGTCCTTGGAGTGACTTCAGTGGTCTGTGAGCTTGGATGAGAAAGAAATTAACTCATTGAACAGAAAATGTAGGCTTTCATGGCCAGAGTTTATAAAAGTATCCATAGTTTTCAGGGTGTCATGTTCAAGGCTTTTTATCAGCACACGTTTCATGCACTACTGCAGTGGACTATGTTTCTGGTGTATGATGCAGTGGACAATGTTTCTGGTGTATGATGCAGTGGGCAATGTTTCTGGTGTATGATGCAGTGGAAAGCCATCATCTTTGTATTTCCACACTTTTTGGCATCTGACTTTATCGATGTGATTACTCCTGTCTTCGAACCGGTCATATAGAGAGAGAGCACCATCTGTAGTTATGGCAGATATGTTGCCTAAGTCCAGCTCACATTTGGCCAATGTTTCTGCTGAACTTGAATGTAAGTCGAAACTTCGTGTGGTATCCTTAAGTGCAACGACACTAGCTAACGCTAACTGCTCAACAATTTTGGAGTTTTTGTCAATACCATAAATGAAAATGGCTGCTTGTGCGGTATCTGTTGAATTCGTCGATTCATCCATAGCTACTAATTAAAACAAAAATTCCTCACACATTTGGATTTGTGAAGGTCTTGAATACATCTGCTGACAGATCCACGGGTCCTGCTACTGTCACACCAGACAAACTAATGTTCGAAACAGCATGAGCATGTGATGGGCAAAGCACATCAACTGCAGACTGAAGGCATTTTTTAACGAATTCTCCATCAACGAAGGGCTTCCCACGTTTCACAATTTTTTCTGCTATTATGTAGCCAACGCGAACACAATTTTCAGACTGTTGCTTTCTCCAAAGAATAATGACTTGACAATTCAGCTTCGATTTCAGTTCATTGACTTTTTCCTTACGAAAATGTCCCTCCAATCCAGATACTTCACACTATGCTTGGTATCGTAATGTCTCTTAATATTGTGTTCTTTCATCATGGCTACGCTCTCATTGCAAATGAACTGCTTTAGCCTTGTGTTCAACGAAAAAATAAAGGAATGACCACTTTTTTTGAAAAAAATCACTTTTTCTTCAACTTTCCTTTTTTTGCTATCACGGTTCACCATCATGCATTTAAAGACTAAAAAGCTTCTGATCAAAGGCCTCAAAGACCAAAAATACAAGTAAACTAGCTGTACCAATATGTACAAATCCTTCTTCCAACCAATCAAGATACATACATCCACCAGCTCCTTTCCCAATCATGCACCCAAGAAATACGATACCATGGAAATTCCGTTCATTTCTGCTTTCTCCCACTCAAGGAGGATAGAATGTACTCGAAGTTATTTATGGTGAAGAAGTGTATGGTGTGGTCCTCAAAGCAGAACATGCCAAAATCTGCGACGTACGTCGCAGAACAATTACAGCTACTGCAGAACTATTAATATGGAAGTATTTTAAGAAAAAGTGCAAAAAAACACTATTATGGGAATTTTTACCGCAGAACATCTCCAGTCAGCCCAGGGCTTGTTGCAGAGCAATGCAAAACATTCTGCTTTCAGGGGTGTGGTTTCTTTTGCGCTAAAAGCCTTATTAAGAAGCTAAATACTGCACACTGATCAGTCTGTCCTTGTTATAAGTCTATATGAAGCTGGGTGACTTATTTTTGCCGAAATCTTTATTTTACCCTATTTTTTAATGATATTGTGTCAATCGATCAAAATGCTTTGGCAGGCCATGGGTTGAAGACCCCTAGTGTAGATGGTTTGTGTCTACAGGCAGACTTGAAAATTAAATTCTAATTAAAATGATTAAGATGAAATAATTTAAGTGTTTTCAACTTTTAAGCATATGTAATTTTACTGAAATATTATGATATTCAACTTACACATTAGTATGTAGAGTGAAATCTTCATTGGAGTATCCAAAAGCAAAGTCTGATTTAGTCAACTTATTACTACCAGTATCATACGATGCTTGGAAACCAGCAAGCCAACCTCGAATTCTAAAAAATACTGCCACTATTGAATTGAATTTATACATAAGATAAAATTTGACATTAATTCTTAGAATAAAAAGCAGTCAAAAAATAATGTTGATTTACCCCAAAACAGCTGCACCATGAACTTTTGGACCACTGTAATCTAAGTCAACTTCACTGTTAACATGAATATTTTCCATCATATATGCAGCTTTAACTGTTCCAGTCTTCTTGCTTTAAAAGAGACATCCATTTTAAAACTAATTGCTTGCTTACATGCAGCATACAGGGAAAAAAAATTAATACGTAAGTTTTGTACTTCAAATGACAAACTTCTTGGAATGCATGATGCAGCACTGTTAAATTTTTAAATAAAAATTCTAGAGCACGGATTCATAAATTTTTTGGTGCTCATAGCTTATTAATAGCTACAAAATATAGTACCAGATACCAGTGCTGTCTTACAGGGGCGTAGTTAGAAATTTCATTCAGAGGGGAGGGGACCAAAGTGATAGAACAATGGATTTTGCCATCTTTTTCCTGGTCATTTTCTGACATTTTCAAGAGGACCAGACCCCTCAAGTCCCCCCCCCCCACTATGCCCTTGCCGTCTTAAGAGCATTATGAGTCCCCGCTATTCGAATTTTTGAGGGAACTTATCCGACTGGAAGTGATTGCTAACAAATTTGCAGGCTTAATCTCAAAAATCTTATAACGAGATCTCATTATCACAAGGCCTCCTCTGCACCTGAGCCCCATATGTTAATACACCATTAGATGGTTAGATTTATCATACAAGTATTATGCAAGCCTGTCTTTTACTGGAGTTCTATTAAAAAAAATAAGCTTTGTAAAATTAGACTAGTTTTGATTTATCATAATCAGTTCCATCAAACAGCACTTGTGTGAGTATTGTGCACATTCATATAATTTTTTTTTTCAATAATATGACTCACCCCGACTGAGGAGCAAAAGTTGAATCCAATGCGAATGTTAAACCTTTGAATGGCTGATCTTCAACAGAGATTTCTGTAGTCAAGATATTTTCTGTCGACCACTTTTCTTTCAACACTACTCCTAAAAATGAAAAACATATGCTTTAATTCTTTCACCTCATTAATATATTTCACCAAGGCTTGACAAATCTGGGGTGCCAGTTCGCCATGACAGCTAAAAAAATCAGCATTGGCACCTGAAATTTTCTGATTAAATTGGAATACAAGGACAATGCAGAATTTTTTGAATTTGTGTAACTGTTTACACCAACATGGGAAAAGGTCACCAAATCACAGAAAAATGTATAAAAAATTATTTCGGCCTGTCTACTAAAAGAAACAAAAACAAAAAAAATGTTTGGTGCCTGAGAATTTGGCCGGCAACCAAATTTATTTTTCGATCGGTCTTATTTATCAGTTTTTGAAGGAAAAAACCCACATATCTTTAGAGTATTCAGCATTGAATTTATCAATATCATCAAAAGATATCAAGTATAAACTAGATAATATTTCAAATTAACCAGTTGCATAATCCATAATCTGTAAGAAAATAACCAGTAAATGATGAGTCTTACTTTTCATAAACAAAGAATAATCCACTTTTCAGTGCATTAAAAAAGAAAACATTTCCTTATCGAAGGGCTTACTGATATATATGTGATGGATGACAACAATAAACTTGTTGGAAGCACATCACTACAGACCATCTTCAGGCACTCCAATCCTGTCATGCATGTACTTTGGGACAAGGACGGCATCATACGAAGAAGGACTGTTCAACAAGTGGCAACTCAACTCCAAAAAACCATTTAAGTATCACCATAAAGTACTCAAATCTCATTGGATTAATGACTCTCTTAAAGATCTCAAGACTGGCAGCAAAAAAATTGATGATATCATAGGCACAACAGAACACTTGCCTATACCTAATGGACAAGCTGAAATGATTGAATCGAACCCTGCTAAAAATGTTAAAGCCACATACATGGCTTATTCCCAGTGGTTTTTCTTACCTGATGATATCACCTCTCTTCAAAATAACTGACAATGACTCGAAAAAAACTGTTTACAGTATTGTCAACTATTATGTTTCTTTAAATATTGTTTTCTACTCAAAATGGCTTGTACCTGACTACAAATATACTATGATTCTCTCTCTTGAACAAATAAAATCTAGCTTATGCAGTTCAATAACCTCTAGTCTCTTTTCTCACTTGGATATTTGCATAACTAACATGTTTTTCTTTTTCAGAAAACCACTTCACTGCAAAGACTGTTACTATCCCGAGAAAACAACCTTCTGATGAATAACAGACGCTTCTCTGCAAAACTTTACATTGCTACTGCTTGACAAATCATAAAAAAAATTTAAGCACAATCTAAATTTCTTTGGAGCTAAGCATGGCTTTTTAAAGAAAAACAGCCCTAACCTCTTTACAACTGAGCTGAAAATGACTATTTTTTATTTGTGTTCATTGTGTACAAAATGCCCTTTAAAAATAAATTATTTTTATTTAATTAATTTGAGTCAATATCTTTACTAGGACCATTTGAGTCAGATACAGACACGTGTATGGTCTTAACTTAAAAAAAAAATTAAAAACCATCAAAAATGTTGCACACATTACACAAATGTATACCTCTGCAGAAAAGAGGCTAAATAATGGGGTTTTTTCACTTTTCTGGGGTTTAATGGCCCCTTTCGATGTTGGAAGAGAGATCATATGAAAGCAAAAAATTTTGCCTGCAAGCACAGACAAAAAATTTCAGGTGCCAATATGATTTTCTAGTCACAATGGTGACATGGCTCCTGGGATTTGTCAAGCTCTGCCTTATCTATGTACAGCGATGAGAGACAGATAATTTATTTTTTAATTATACCACAGACATTTCCTACAAACAAGGGCAAAATAGACTAGGCCCTACAGTTTATTGAAAAAGCATAACAGCAGCATTCAACATTTTTTTTCATGTATGTCGCAGAGGGGTACCTCTGCACCAATCCCCTTAGTGGGGGACTTCCTGCAGTAGCAATGTGTTCCGTGATAATTTTATTTGTGTTTCTTTTATACCTTAGAGTCATTAAAGATTTTGACAAAGATGAACTGGGTACCAAACTCACGACAACTCTCAACATCCTTTGGTACAGTAGGTGAATATCCTGCTATCCTAGTCCTGCGAAACAAGTACCAAATTTAGAAACATGATGCAAATGAATTAATCAAATGTGAATGCAAAAAACAATAAGTTTGTGGTGAGATTTGATTAGTATTGTGTCTCACAGGTGGTAGCACATGTAAAGCCAACGTCATCCTATTGTCACGCGTGCAATCGCTAGATTAGCAACCACACCATCAAGCGAGCAACATGTCGCTCCCATAGATTTTTGTTTTGTCTCATGTTTCGTGTTGTAAATTATTTAAAAAAAATTAATCATCCTGAGTCCTTCATTTTCTACAAAATCACGCAACCTGTCGACTAAAAGTTCACAAAAATATGCTGAAAATTTTTTCATCTTTTCTCCATCATGTAATATATATTAATTATTGTGAAAGTATGTTTACCATAATCATTCACTTTATAACTGGTTTCCAAAGAAGCTGAAACTTTTCCATCATCAGAATTGGATGATCCACCTACATCAAATTCTACACCAGAGCTTGTCCTAGTTTTACAACTGAGTTTCACCAGGTTGAAAACTACAAAAAAACACCAATTTTCACATTACAATGGGAATCAACATATTAATCATGAATGTACATTCTATAAGCACAATTTGTAAATTACATACAATATCCCTTTGTGAATACATCACGGGCTTGCTTTCCCAAGTCTGCATATGAGGGTGGAACCATTTTTTTCTCTTCTCTTTTGTCAAAAGAAAACGCACCAAAAGATGAAAGACAGCCAACAAGCTAACAAAAGATATTGATTTAAAAAAAAATGATTTCATGATTAAAAATTATAAACTATCAGTTACATGGTTACTGGAAAAATTAAATATATATTTGTACTAGTGATGCTTTTGTCCAGCTTTCAAATACTATTTTTACAAGATGTTTCACTTAAAAGGTTCATTTAAATTTTGATAGATTTTTTTTATACAGCCTTGTTACAATGATACTCAATGTAATGATAAATCTCTCTACAGCAACATTGTTGCAAATCTTGGAATTGTCACTAATGTCATCTTCTCTCAACAATATCCTTCACTGCAAAAAATTCCTCAACTATGTTTTTGAAGATATTTTGAAATTGCTGCACCAATTTTTATTTTACTCAAAAACACCTTCAATAGGCCCACATCGATGAGGTTGCTTCTCCTTGATATAATGATAACACTGCTCAACACTAATTTTATTTCAGAAGATATTTTGGTGATTTAAAGGTTACATTTGGGCACTGAATTCAAATCTGGCATTAGTTTCGTCAGACTCTAGTTTTTGAGATAAAGAGAAAATTAAGATCCAATAGTAATATATAAGTAGCACGATTCCTTGAAAGACTGGTTATGTTTTTGGAGATGTTGATTTTTAAGAAGAAAATTCATCGCTGCCTCCATGGGGATTTTAAACCCGGTCTCTCATTTGCCTGATGAGTACTCTACCCCCTAAGCTATGGAAACAGAATATTTCTTGCTTGGAGCATATATATATACATATTGAATGACTCCGTACATAACGGTGGCAGCAATCAACTCTTAGCTCATGAATGGCATAGGCCACCAGATGGCAAGATATATGTACAGATGTCCTTTCTTCAAATGAGAACACCAGGGTCAGAGTCTCCATGGAGGTAAAGATGAATTTTCTTCCTAAAATCATCATCTCCAAAAATATAACCAGTCTTTCGAGGGATCTTGTATTAACAAGTAGAGAGGGCATCTATACATATAAGCAGCATAAAAAATGACATTGAAACTGCGTGAAATCTACATCAATAATAAACTTAAGATCAATACATATAGAACACTGATGTCTGATGATGATATAAAATATAATAAAACAGCTATAGCACAATCCTTTTTTGGTGATGTGCTGGAGATTTTTTTTAGCGAGAAAAACATCCAAAAGTATGACGAGTAGTCACCAAGAGTAAAATGAAGTCATGCTTTCAGACGTCTTTCTTGCCAAAGAAAAAAACACATCACACTAAAAAATGATAATACTATGGCTGTTAAAACAAAAAAATGACTGCAAAAACAAAGCAACATTCTTGAACTAAATAAGGGATCGAGATAAAAAATAAAACATTCCAGAAAAAGAGATCAAGATAAAAAATATAACACCCTAGACCAGATACAGGATTAAAAATAAGAGATGGGATGAATATTCGGCCCTTTTGCCCAGTATTCGGTTCAGCTAAATAATGCTTAGATATTCGACCAAATATCTGTGTAAATCTAAGCACAAAAATTTTTTAAAAATATATTGATTGGAATTTTATGCATAAATTAAAAATTTACTGATTATATTTTATTGTTGTGTGTATCTCTTTAAAAGAGGTTATGTCAGGGTGAATTTTTAGGATAAGTAAAACATTATTGCAGTAGGAATCCTACTACAATAATGTGGAAGTAAGCATGATTTTGGAAGACGATTTTGGCTGGAAACGTTTTAAAAACCTGGTAACTATGCATCAGGGAGAGACAAGAAAATCATTCCACCGGAAAAAGAAATTTTTTGGTGGAATGATTAAGGAAGGAAAGCTAAGGTTTTTTTCAGAAATGGAAAATCAATCAGACGAGAATTTAGATTGATTTATTAGTAAATATACATTTCTGTGTGCACCCATCTTGATTATATTTGTGTTAGAGTTATTATGTATGTCAAATTCCATATTTTAAATTCTCAGTGTTGATGTGGCTTGTCTTTGCAAGCTTTCTCTACCAGTAAGCCTATACAATTAAAATGTAAAGACCTAGTTATAAAGCTGGTAAAAAAAATTAACCTTTTCCTTAATACACCTTTGGATTGAATGCGTTTTTAGAAATGAATTATTTGATTCACTGGGATACCAGTAATCATGAACTCAGATTTCGCCATTGTCTCGGGACCCAGGTAAATTAGAATAGAGCAGCATCTCTGTATAGCCTAAACAAACAAAATAAATAAGCTCCAAAATCCTAACCAACTCAACTGGCTGCTCTATAGATACAAAAGCCTATTACTACTAGCGACCTCTAGGGACAACTACACAATAACCAATAGTGAAAAAGGAAATGACACCCTAGAAGCTGGAGGAAATAATAGCCAATAGAAAAAAATGGCAATGGAAATGACTAACCATTGCTGACCAGGAACGAAAGCGGCAACAGACTAGAAAGAAAAGTGCTAAAGAAAAAATGTATAAAACTCTAGCTGTTCCCAATGTAATAGTATAGTGAATAAAAGACTAAAATAAAAAATTAAAAGTAAAAATTAATGGTTGCAGACTCTCAAATGAAATGTTAAAAGTATGTGTTATCTCACAAACTAGAACCAATTTGACAAAACCGACAGCAGTTTTAAAATCAGCAGCCCCTAACATTAAATATTTCTTGGTGACTTGAAAATATATATTTTGAGCAGTGTAATCTGTCTGCAAGTATACCTTTTCTTGGTCTGTATAATAGTTACACTGAGATCACACTATACACAAAAACTATAAGTAAATAGAAGTAATTTTCAAAACGTATTCCAGCACATGTGGAACCTGCAACTGTGATGGTTGAGTGGTCAGTTATGAACTCGCATGAAGAAGACCCGGGTTCGAACCCCACAGTGGTGATTGGCTAAAGCTGGTTTTCTGTGGTTCCCAATTTCAAGGCGCAAATACGAGCCAACATCCCCATTAAAAAGTCTCGCCACAGAAGCAACAGACCTACAATTGTATAAATATTCAATCACTTCAGAATATCATTTCAGTGAAATACTCATTTCACTTCAGAAATATGGATATGACAGCACTGAAAAATCAGAAAACTATGTACACATGCAGACTGTTAGGTACACACACACTTCTGGCACAATTCACTTGGTAGTAAATTGTCCATAGCGATAGACGAGTTGTACTCAGTTTGAAAGAAAGTACATGAGCAAACCTAAGTACATTCAGTTGATGAAATAGGCTTTCATGGTGTAGACATCTTAACCATCAAAGCTTTCCTTTCTCCTAAAATTACATTACTCCCACGAAAGCTAGAAAAAACTTTTTTATTCAAGGGTAGTAAAGGTGCTAAAATGTATTTATACTGCAGCAGTTTCAACTGTCACAGATGCTCGAAGTTTAACATCCACATCAATTTTGTATATGGCAATGTCCCAATGACTCATAATCAAGGAGTTGATTTTACCTAACAAGAAACAGTTTAATACTGATGAATCAAACAGAAAAATACTTCTAATTCCTTTCTCGTGAGCAATGAGAGTTGTTGTTAGCATTCCCCTATGAAATAATCTAATCAGTGACGTCCTACTATATATTCATAAATGCATTTACCAGCACTTCCAAAATCAGTCTCATATCAATGAGTCATTAGTGTTTATTTAAAATTTATATTAAAAAATGTACACAAATCAAGACAAGTTTCAAAACACCTAAATTACCTTTTAATGATCTTAAGAAGTGAAACCCCTCGTTTTTACACTCCAAAAGGTCGCGTCGTCCGCACCTTAAACACTAGATGTGTTGCCACTCTTCTTACAGAAGCATTTTGAAAATATCGAAAATCAATGAGGCTTTTCGAATAGACGTCATAACCATCATCACTCTGAGTGGCAAACACTGGATGATCCCATATAGAGATCAATGTTAAATTTGCCGATTTTAGCGTAGAAATGCTGAAATTTAGTGGGGTTTTCCATCATATCAATAACTTTAAAAATTGAATCGAATTTTTGATTTTCGAAATATTAAGTTCGCTTACAAAGGAACCAAAATAGCAGTACCCCTAGTGGATTCTAATACATGCTGATACAAAAAATTTCGAGCACCAACTTAAGAAAGTCTCTTTCATACTGATTTCCAGATGAAAGGTACTTCCAATCAATACCTGGTTAATTTAAATCGCCTAGTATGAGAACCCTCTTACGCTTACACATGTAGGAATTTCATCATGCAATTTGGCGATGTGGTTTGGATCCCTATTCGGTGGATTGTAACAAACCCCAACAATAAGTTTATGACATCTTTTGTTCTCAAGTTCAACCCATATGGTTTCAATATCACTTCTCTGCACGTTACACTCTCTAGCCTTCAAACAGGATTTGATGGTAATTGTAATTACCATATTATAATTTATGAGTTCAAAAATAATTTCAATCTTTGACTTCAATAAAGAATAAAAATCCCAGTAGGCGTCATGTAAAAAACGGGACACTTTTGCCATAAAGTCAGGAGGGATAGAAAAAGAAAGAAAACCGGGACTGTCCCGGGAAATACGGGACGTATGGTCACTCCAATATTACTGGAGGGAGCATCCAGCCGCCGCGACGTCGTCTACATCCACTGAGCTATAAGTAAACTTTACTTATAGCTCAGTGTCTACATCTAATGCAAGGATACCGCGTGACTCGGTGCAAACAAACACGATCCCCCATAGAAATCAATATTAAAATTGCCGATTTTATCATAGAAATGCGGAAATTTTGTTGGGTTTTCCGCCACATCAATAATTTTAAAAATTTAATTGAATCTTTGGTTTTCGAAATATTGAGCTCGCTTAGAGATACGAAGCCTAGAAAATAAAATATAAAATAATGAGCCAGACCCACTTTTGAGGTGGATATCCATGCAATAACATTAATTTCAGCTTTTTATTTATATCTTCTCAAGCACGAAAATGAAAATTAATGTCCCCGTATTGTCTTATAATATCCAATTGCATCAATCCATATAGTTTAGGATGTTTTGAAATTAATTATGGGCCCATATAAATTACATTCAAGAAATTCCGCAGCTTTAATAAATCAAGCAGTTTTGAAGCAAAAACAGGCAGATCAATAACTTGAACTTAAAAAAAATTTCGAAATATCTAGCTCCCATTCAAAAAAAACCGATTCATTTCTATGTTTCTTTAATTTACATGTTTCTTTCATGAGTCGCATAGGAAGTCGCCATATTGGTTACCTTTTATACGTCCCTCAAGAAAAATTGAAATATCTCGTGATCCAAAAAGCCTCATACAGCATTTCATTTTGCTGAAATGACCATATGACTGGCATTTCTCGGACCTTACCTTTTGTATCATTTTCGGCGATACCTTATTAGACAAAGCTGCATTAAGAGTTAACTCACAAGCGGCTTTGGCCTTAGAGGAGAAATAGAGACATAGACGATACTTGGCGGAGAAAACTTATATTTCTCCTCGATGGGCGATACAGTCAACCCTCGGATTACGAACTAATCTTAGTTTACAAACGCTCGTTTCCGAATACGGGACATGGCCAATTGTCGCCAGAAATGATGCCAAAGGTAAGCAAGGTCGCCAACTATTTTTAAGATCAAGGGAAAGTCACCAATCGCGGGAAGTGAAGTGCTACTTCAAATTGCAGTGAATTAAAAAAAAAAAAACATGACAAATATGTTGGATGAATATTTTTATTGAAAGTCGTAATTATCCAAATGTTATTTCTGAGTTGGGAAGATAATTTTAATCGTTGATTCGAAGAATAACAGTCAAGTTGGCTTCGTTGAAAATACGTGAAAACCGGGACATTTTTCCAAAAAAGTACGTACGGCGGAAAAAACTGGAAAAACCGGGACTGTCCTGGGAAATACGGGACGTATGGTCACCTTACGTAGAAGTGGCAGTGAATTCAGCGCCCGGCTCAACAAAGTGACGTCATCGCGCGAAGGTGTTCTGCTAAGAAATCCGGATTTCTCTTGTTGAGCTCTTCTTCGAAGAAAATCGCGCACTATCGAATGTCCCGTATCCTTCGAATGCCTTTGCTTGCGTCCCGTTCTTTCCCAAATGCAACTACTAAAAAATGGCTGTCGAAAATGAGATTGTATAAATAAATCTCTACACTGAACACCATTTTTTAGCCGTCATCTGATGTTCTTGTAAAAGAAAATACGTACGTTGTAAATTTGGATTTCGTATATAATAGACGTGGTAGTGAATCCAGCGTCCGGCTCAACAAAGCTTCTGCTAAGAAATCCAGATTATTAATTTTCCCGGTTGGTTATTTTCTTCTTCCTCTTCAACAGGAATGTCGAGCCATTCCATATCGGGTGCGTAACGTCCTCACATCTAAGACGAAGTAAAATAAATTTTAAATCAATGCGAGAGATTAAAAAAAATGTTTTCAAACACTAGTTTAATAAAAGTGGTTCGCATATCGCGTGAATTTGGTCACGACGAGTGAACCCGGTGAAAAAGCGCGGGACGTATGGTTCTGAAAAAAAAGCGTGGAATGCATTCAATCACATTTAATAATCGTTTAAATCGTGGTGTTGAAATGAATTTATTCATATTTCTCTCTTTTTAGATGAAAAATAACGTTATTTTCTTTAAATTTTTATGCATTCATACCATTGCCCTAGTGATATATCCTCTCTTCACTTGTTAATTACAAGATTCATTGAAAGACTGGTTATTTGTGGAGATGAAGATTACACAAGGAAGAAAATTCATCGCTGCCCCCAAGGGGACTCGAACCTCGATTTCCCGCTCGTCGGACGAGTGCTCGACTATCTAAGCTATTGAAACAGATAGAATATTTCAACCTTGTCGCTGTGCAACTTGTTTCCATAGTTTAGATCAGTGGTTCTCAACCTAGGGCCATATGGCCCCCTTGCGGTCCTGGGATATTCTAGGGGGGCCACGGGAGAAAATCAGAAGAAAAGTGATTCACGACAGGTGGTGAAGGGAGCCATAGAGAGCTGTGAAGAGAAAAAAGCTTTAAAAGTGAAACATGGTTGAAAAAAATATTACTACTTTCAGAATTCATCAGATCCGTTCATAGAACCAGGGTCATCTTAACCCTTGGGTCTATGTGGGCATGACCCGGGTCTTCATGTCTATAATGGAGGGAGGGGGACTGATGGGAATCTGATACTATGATTTTCATCTGTTATTTCCAGCTAAGTATGGAGGGCCGCCAGAGCAACGGTTGATGTGTTGGGAGGGTCGATTTATCGTGCATGTTCGTTGGATCGTACCGTATTTTACACAGACTGTTTTTTAACATATAATTTGAGGACTCCTGAGAGAGATGATAATCCGCCATTTTTGAGTTCGTGCCTAGCCAGGATTCCAGAGATTGATCTGATTTATTAAAATTTCATTCATAATAAAAAAATAGAAAGTATCTCAATTTTTGATGAGGGGAGAGGGGGCCCTGTATAGGACAGGGGGGCCACGAGAAAAAAATGTGATCCATAGGGGGCCATGAGTTGAAAAAGGTTAAGAAATACTGGTTTAGATGGTAGAACACCCGGCCGGCAAGTGAGAGACCGGGGTACGTAGTTCCATATCGTACATAGGATTTTTAACATGGGATGTGCCTCATTGGCTAAGATCACTATTAAGTCACTAAATCGTCACACCCGATCGTGACTTCGGAACTTCGGGCCTCGATGTATTGCGCATGCGCGACATAGTTATTGGCGCACGTTTTTCCGGCGACTGGTGGTTGGCGCCAATATATTTCCTGGCAACGTTTAATGATAGATATACCTAATTTTAGCTACGAGCGGCATGTGCCAGTCGGTATAATAGTTAGAGCATAGGATTGGTGTAATGCAGGTTGTGGGTTCGAATCCATCAAAGACCCGCTTGAATTTGTTTTGTAATAGTGTTACTCGCGGTCTGTTTTGGGAACATCTTGTTTCAACTTATCAGTTTTGCCATATTTCCGGTTGTGGTGAGAACAGAGTTTTAGTTTACTTTAGAAACGAGCACGCACAGGCTCTGTCGCTTTTGCGATGTAAGCTCATTGATTGTGAGCGTGCTGGAGAAAACTCAAACCGGCCAGGAAAGCACACTCGGTTCCGATCAACATCCCGCCAACCCCAAGCAGCACAACCACACACCCAAACCCCCAATCCCCAGGCACATCACCGCTCGACAGTCAGGGCAGCACCGCGAGTGCAACTCCTCCTCCGTCCCGACACCCGCAACAAGGCTCCGCTGGCGCGGTTCACAGCGTGCCAACACTCCCCCCCCCCACGCCCCGCGAAGGGAGACCCCCGACCATCCCCACCCCCAAGAACCTCTATTGTGGATATGAGACAACAATATGTTACAAGACGAGAACATCGCTCCTCATCAAGAAAAACAGGGAACGCCTCGCGACAAGGGCCTCAATCGGCGCGTTATTCTTTACTACGTATGAAGTTATTTGATTTGTCGACATGCAATCTTGTTCTCCTTGTTATTTCCTGCACCTTCGAACTCTGTCTGGTCTCCTCTCCTTCTTTTCACTTGAGGAGTTACATGCGGGGTGAGAACGGAGTTGATATTTTCAGTCCGGGGGCAGGAACCCCCTTTGACGGCCGAAGGGGGCGAAGCCGTTTGCGGGTCGCAGGCGCGCGGGGATATTTACTAATAAAGTAGTCGGAAACATTTTTTTTTACGTTTTGATATTATATTGTATATCATTATTATTATGATAATTATGTTATACTATATTACTATAAAATTTTAGATCCTTGTAATATATTAGCGTGCGATCAGTCATGACAAATAAAAGCGACATCGTTAATGAATCCTGGTGTTTGGCGATAAGTTGCCAAACGTAACAGCCGTAGCTCCGAATCGTAATGTTCGGCTCTTCATCTACTACGTCACGAGATAGGTTCGGAGTAAGAATTTCCCTCGATCTTTAATGACGTAATCGTAATTGTGATCTTCGCCAATGAGCGTATCCCATGTTAAAACTTAAGTACATTATGGAATCGTACTACCGGGATTCGAGTCCCCGTGGGGGTAGAGATGAATTTTCTTCCTTGTGATCTTCATCTCCACAAATAACCAGTCTTTCAATGTATCTTGCATTATTTTACTCGATTGAATCTATAAACTAAAAAAAGAATGATGAAAATTAAAACTTCCGAGGTAACTAATTTAAAAGACAGAATTATGATATGAATATTTCTAAAAGTGCGGACATTGAAATTCTCTCCCGTCTCTTTTTTCTTTCAACTTACGAAGTCATTGATAACATTTTCTGGATTTTTTTTTTTTTTGGAATTTTTCTTTCATATTTTTCAAAAAGATAGACCTTAGATGTTTAAACTTTTTTTTTTTTTCAAAATATTTTCAAAACATTTTAAGATATCTCCCATCGACTATTTGTTAGGATTTCATAAATCGGCTTCAAAAGCACACTGAAACTTAACTTTTCCGATATTACTCACAGGTACCTTATTTTTGGGGAACCACAGCCATTGATTACCTAGAATCTAGGCGATCTAGATCAAACCACAAAACTAACTGTGTAACCTACGCAGACGTAAGGAGTGCCGAATCGGGGTAAAAGAGAAAAATAATTACAAACATTGCAAAAAAAAAAAATTAGAAAAAAAGATTATGCAAATTTTCAAACTGTGAGTGAACTGGACTGAATGATTCGCAGAGAAAACCGTGATTTTTGATGTATTTCATCCGGCTGAGAACACAACACAGCAGCGAGGTTTCAAGATTATTTTACTGGTGCGGCTTATACGCCATGATGGTGCCGAAACTGTCCACATGGATATTAATAATTAACTATAAGATAACGCTCCTGAATTCATCATTGCCCATTCGTGCCCTATTCATTGCATTTTACCTGAAACCATGCAGTTGATCCGCTGATGACTCATAAAGATTGTGCATTTCTAACTTCACGTCCTTATTCTGTAGAACTGTTGATGCGTGGGTCTCACCCAGAAACAGCCCGAGGAATTTATAACTATTAGATCTCTTTACAATTTGCGAGAGTTAGTATGCAAATTAGTAGGCAGGTATTTGTAGCTGGGGGGGGGGGGAATCTCAGAAAAATCAGTTTGATTAATAAGGGCCCTATGATGCTGTTAAAAAGGCCCAAACCTACCTTATGCAAATCGCACGTAATCTCATTCCAAAAACTCAGCATTAACGTGGTCTATATTTCGCAATATTATTAGCTTTTCTGCATTTGCATCCGTTCGATGAACGTCTTAAACAATCAATCGAAAATTCTAGGACTTTTTTGCCGGATGCTTGGTACTGGAAAAAAACGGTTTTTCGATAACTTTTTGTGGTGCCCCTTTCTCTCTGATGCCCTAAGCACGTGCTTATTTTGAGTAATGGTTTATCCTGCCCTGGGAACATCAATAGTGGAAGCACCGCTGGATAAAACTACAAACATTCACCTTGTGCGCACTATTGGTACCAGATGATAACTCCAACGAGGGAGGTTTTCAAGGGGAAAAAATATCACTAGATTTCTTCGGTCGGGTCCCTTTTCGTTTGATGCTCTAAGCATGCTTTTTTTCTTAGTTAATATATCCCTGTCATTCTTTAATGACAGAAAGAAAGACCAAGCCCCGTTTTTCAGTGGAAAAGAATGCGACCACCTGATTACACTCTCTTCCCCTTTTTGAAATAAGCTACTGGCATACCTAATAACATCAAAAATGATATTATAGGGGCTTTAAACTGAAAGCCTCCTTTCGCAATAAATAATAGTTTAATGGGGAAAAAATTAAATTTTAATCAAAAATTTCCAACACATCTGCTGAGAAAAGATAGGGTTTCTTTTGGAAAAATTGTGGCCCCTGAAATTTTGCGGCTTGGTGCGACTGTGCCTTTCGCACCCCTTAAGTCCGACCCTGCCTAGATCGGACGGATAAAATCACGCAATCTCTAGCTTCGTTGGCCTTGTGCTGAGTTCGGCCTGCCTGGAGTAAGGCGAGAGGGTTTTCTTTCTCTACCCTTAGAAGGTATTTTGCTCTCTCATTTCGGAGCGTTTCTTTCTTTTTTTTTTTTTTGCCAGAGATGATTTCACCATAGGAATCAGCATTGAGTGCTGTTTGTGTGTCATATTTTCTTCTTTTCGGAACTGAAGAGGCAACACTATTCTCTTGCTCCACTTCCGTAAACGGCATTAGATGTTGGTGAGCAAACAATGGTATTCTTAAAATGGATGTTGTGATTTTCTTCTTCCGGTTTTTCCAACCGTCTTTCTCATATTATTCTGGAGCAAGCTGAGTCATGGTTAAAATTTAAAATAGCATCTGCCATACATGGGGGAAACTTCCCCAGTAGCACAACGATATCGTTAGGTTATCCTACCGATACTGGTCCGACGTCAGAACATCGAATTAATATCGAACGTCAGAAAGAGGTCGAGAATTTTTACGTGTCCAATATCGAACAATATAGTAAAAATGCATTCACTCAATAAACGCCAAAATATCTTTTTTCTCTAGTAGTAAAATAGTTTTACTCACATTTTTACAGTATTTCCTTTCGAAGGGGAATATCTCGTACGATAATTAGTGCGTTTTGAAATAATCCAAATTTCTTTATGTCGAACTACGTCGGCAAATGTATGCCATTTCTACGTCGAACGGTATCGAAATCTCTGCGTCGGTCTATATCGGTGTGCTACTGGGGTAGGGTTCTTGTATTCGCCGATTTTCGACGGCGATTGGCAAAACGTGTATAATAGGTGAGGAGAAAAAAAAAGAGCAAACGCTGTATGCTTCAGAGTGAAAAAAAATTTCCTCAAGAAAAAAAAAGAAAAAAAATTCCGGAATCCCCTGAAAAAGTGGAAAATAGGGTGAATTTTCTAAAACGTATGAGAACGATTGAAATGATATCAAAAAGGACATCTGCTAACCCTAAATAAGGTGCATGTGTAGTTTAGTAGCACAACCATGTGGACAGCTAATCATAGACGGAAATAGACTTGAAAGTCTGGGGCATGATGATGATGTCAATTCATATATACGCAAATACATTAGATAATCGGCTTTACCTTAGACGCTGGAGGAGGCAATGCCCCATCATGCCCCCCGTATATCTCCCCCCCCCCTTCCCTTGCAGCTAATTTTTCGATGATTTCAAAATAATTGGCAACTTTGCTCACCTTTGGCATCATTTTTATTGACAGCTATCAATATACCGAATTTTTTATCCCGATTTTTGGGATTTTTTAGTAAAAGATGATCAGCGTGTTCATGGCATCCACATCCAGAAGCAGGGCCTCTTAGGCTGCGAACTTTGGTGGGATCCCAAGACAGACTTTTGACGGGCTCTTCTACAGTGAATTTTTGCATGAAAAAACAAAAAATGATGGTAATTGTCTCGAACCCCAGGGCTGGAGCCCTGTCAACCCTGCCCTTGTAGTGGGTCATGAGTGTGATAAAGATTAAAAAATTGAAAATGTCGGGATGGCAAAATTACGGTAAGAAAAGGTCATATGGTCATCCAAACAGATATCTGCCTACCATTTGAGGCCTTCACAACACCCACTGAAACAGAAACCTGCTGGATGATTTGTGGCCTGTGGATGATTGTTGTCAAAAACGAGAGTGGTCAAAACCGGCACAAAGCTAATGTATACATTCTAAAGTTATCTTGAATGTTTCTGGTCGTACTGACCCAAAGCCGTGTGAAATTATTATTTCGTGACATTGTATCGTATTTTGTATGTTTCGTGCGTTCGTAAGAAAGACCGAATGTAATTGATGAACAAAAGTTTAGGAAAGTTCGCCAAATCCATGTCAGATTACGAATAAGGCAAAAAAAAAAATATTCCATTGTATTCTCGAAGCATTTATTTCGATTCCTAATGGGTGATGATAGCAAGTGAGTTAAAGCGTTTCGAATTTTGTATCGGCTTAGCCCAGGTTTATTATGTTGAATAACTGACGTAAAGTTTACTATGACCATGTGATGCACAGTAAATAAAATAATCCTTCAATTACGGAAATTCCAAATTATCCGAAATTACTCGAAAAGCAATATAAAATACATACGATGTTAGTTTTACCAGGAGAATGGAACAGTTATTGTGTAATTCTTTTTTGGCAACATGTTGATTTTTTTCATTGGCGAGAAAATGTCTGAAAGCATGACGAGAAGTAGTCAAGAGTGAAATAGAGTCATGATTTCGGATGTCTTTCTTCCTAAAGAAAAAAATCACCAAGACGTCGCCATAAAGGGATAAAATTACAGCTGTTAAAAAAAAAAAGATAAAAACAATAACCGCGCCATCTTGGTCTCATTTTAAAGAGGAAAGATGAAAGCTGTGTTAGTATCTTTTTTTTTAAATTGTGGCAGCTTGACCACACTTGACTGTGGATTTCATTGCTGATGAAATAGACAGTGCAATAGAGGTTGCCCCGATCCATTGGTCGCACTTGGCATTCCCAATATAGCGGAGAGGGCCCGAAATTAGACTTGCACTGGGGCCGACAACTACTTTAAAAAGGTTGCAGAATGTTCACATAAATTCCACAAAAAACAATAAAAAGAAAAGAGAATTTAGAGATTGTCGCTCAAATTTCACAAGAAACCAAGCCCCCCCAGAGGACCAATGAAAAAGAGAACTGATCCCCATGATAACCAATGAAAAAAGAGAATTTTGAGAAAACTCAAATTTCACAAAAAACTGAGGAACAGCTGTCATATGGTCCGCCACTCGACAATTTTTGGCGCCAAACATGTATGATAGCCCGACGAAAAGTCGCCAAGGCCATCAGACACACTATGGACGCCGAAAAAAATCATCAGCGTGTAAAACATAAAAAAAAACAACCAAGCATAAAAATAGAAAATATAAGTTAAAAAAATTACACCTGGATCATTTTTTAAATAATAAACAGATCGGGGCATAAAGTTTCTCTGGGTTCTGTCAATAAAAACAGTAGTTGAATAAATAAATATTCTCTGTATTAAAAACTAAAACCCGGACCCTTTTTTTAATAATAAACGGATCCCGGCATGTTGAATAAATAAATATTCTCTGTATTAAAAACTAAAACCCGGACCCTTTTTTTTAATAATAAACGGATCCGGGCATGTTGAATAAATAAATATTCTCTGTATTAAAAACTAAAACCCAGACCCTTTTTTTAATAACAAACAGATCCGGGCATGTTGAATAAATAAATATTCTCTGTATTAAAAACTAAAACCCGGACCCTTTTTTTAATAATAAACGGATCTGGGCATAAGAAATCCTCTAGATTCATTTTAATTAACCGATAAGACAGAAGGCATGACAATGAATGAATAATTAATAAATATAACGAAATAATAAAACGGTATTATACAACCTAACCAGCAGATAATAATCCAAGAGACGCGCTGGAAATAGAGCAACGGCTGTTTAGAATTTTTGAAAAAACGCGGTGAACAAAAGAAAAATCTTGTTTGGCGAAACTAACGCCATCTGGTATCACCCAGAGAAAACTGAAAATATTTTAAAAATACAGCAACCCAGAGCCCCATTATGACGCTATTGGCAACTTATCGCGAAGAAAAAGTCGCCAAAGTCGTGGCGGACCATACTGCATCTGTTCCAAAACTGAGTGCCCCCCCCCCCCCCCGGGAACCAATGGAAAGAGGTAAGTTCACTTACGTTTCACAAGAAACCAAGTCCCACGAGAATCAATGAAATGCAGCCAACTTAAAAATTAGGAAGCCGGGTCCCAATAAAATCCTTTTTTAATTTGCAACTCTCGTTCTAATCTGTACAGTCATGCTTTCTCATGCTCCTATTCTCATTTGCATACCTGGATGGCCACTTTTGTTCTCAGGCCTTTATTAAAGTTTGCGGGCATAGACGACCACTTTTGTTGGACTGTGAAAAAAATCTGCATTCGTTCCAGTTCTTAGAAGTGATGGGTTCGCATTTCAACTTCGGTATGCACTTTGTTACAGTGTGTCTAACAACAGCTACTGGTTTACTGTGGCAACGCAGACAATATCAACTCACTTAGCGCTAGTTCATGTGCTTTTACACTCTTTTTTTTTTTAAACACATTCAACCCCTCCCCCACATCACAAGTTTCAAAGTTTGTTATCTTCATCCATTCCTATTCTCTGTCTCCTCCACCATTCTCCCCACCTTAGTGGCCAAGAGGCCAACTTTATATATCAATATTCATTTTGATATGGATTCCAAACCTTCACCTATGTGAAATTTTCTTCCCATGATCCCCGTCACAGCACTTTATAGTACAAAAAATTTCATTAGAATTTATTATGCATGATTGACGTTTTTATGAAAATGACCGCAGCAGTGTTCAACACTGCCTAAACTTTTTCTTTCAAGGTAGAATTATCCCTTGTTTCAAAAGTGACTGGAATTCTCGTTTAACAATTACAGTGAAACTTGTCGGAGACGGACACTATATGAGATGTAAACCGATCTTGGAAGGAATAGCAAAATAATCTCGTGAATAAAAACCAACAGTAAAAAAAGAAATAACAACCTAAAAGTCGAAGGAAATAATAATAATTGCAGCCAGCGCTGTTTTAATGCATGGGTTCACCCGAGCACTCAAGAGAAGAGAGGCCTCAGAAAAATGAGAAGTAGTTAAATTTTTGGAGAATTTGCCAGGTAGAGAGCCTATTCATAGAGCCTATGAAAAATCGCTTGGCCCAGGGGTACATGATGCTCTTAAGATGGCCGTGATTAGGGTTAGGATTTCTTTGCATACTATATTTATTACCATTTTTTTTTTTTTTTTGCATATTTCACCATTTTTATGTGATAGATATTTTAATGATTTTAAGGCATTATTTTGCATATTTCTGCATTATCAATGAGAAGTAATTTTTTCCCCTTGCTATCCCATTTTCTACTGAAAAGCTTATACTAAGTCGAAATAAAAAAAGAAAAGGAGGATCTTAGTGTCCAGAACATCTTTACATTTCTCTTAGTGACAATACCAATTCATTCTCCCCCTTTCTTCAAGCTAGAAACAGAATTTTACTAAGTAAACCTATTGCTGGTGATCCTTCTTGTTCTCCTTCCATTGTCCTTTTCTCCCTCAAGAATAACACATGGCAGTAAATTGATTTTTAATTTTTGCTGATTAAAATTGATTTGTCATTCATGTTATGTGTTCAAGAAGTGCTGCCATCTGTCTTCAAATTCGGAAGCAAGACTTGAGCAGGTTGTTTTGCTTTGTATGTATTACCACATCAATACAGAAAAAACAAGTTGAACTTTGTTATGAAGTCGAAAAAATACAAAAAATATTTTTTTCTGAATGAATTTTGTACCAACAAAAGAGCAATTCGATTATGAGCAACATGAAAAAATATTTAATTTGTATTAAGTGAAAATTATATTGAGCAAGTTTGCCTCTGAAGAGGTTCTTCTTTTGCCTATACTCTTATTTTAGCAATAAGTTCATAGATAAATTTATATTTTTACGTTTTTTTCCATAGGATATGTTTTGTACGCAATAGCCTAAACTTTGTTTTGTTCAGGAACCGAACTAATATTTTTAGAAAAGCTCTGTTACTGATTCTATAAGAGGCCTATACACACATTTGACAGTTGATTAATTGAAGAATTTCAGTTCAAACAACAACTGATGGTTTAAAATAGTTTTAATTGCATTAATATTTTTCATTCATACATCATTTCCCTAAAATTGATTTTATCGGAAATGGAAGAGGAAAGTTTTTAGGTCATATTTTTCTTGTTTTATAGAGCATATTTTTAGTTTTTTAACATAAATACATTTTCTATGAAGCATTTTCAAGCAGTTTTCAAGTCATAAAAATCATAGCCTTAATAATAATAGCAGACAGAAACAAAATGCCAGTGAAAGAAAATTTCCAACCAGGAAGCGCCTACAGGCTGGAAAGGAAATTGCCTAAAAAAGTTGCCAAAGAAAAAAAGGGATCGTAACTATAACTGTTCTGAAGAAATTTGTTTTTAAATTTAGGGATGGGCTTTTTTTTACATTAAATTTACGATAAAAAATATGAATTCCTTTTTATTTAATAAAATAATTGTTCAAAATTATTTTATGCGACTTTTAGTTACCCTATCAGTTTTGTTTCTGTTTCAATGGCTTAATTTATTACTGACTGGAGCTACCAAGTTCTCTTTCAAACTGAAAATATCCTATCACTGAAAAAAAAAAGTAACATTCTTGGAGAAAATGAGAAAGGATTTGATGTGTGTGGAAAGGAAATTGTGGAAAATTTCTACCCCAGTGGTTAATCACCACAGAAAGTTGACAAAGACACACCACCATGCTAATCTCAACAGGAAGCTGCCATGGCAACCATGTAGAGAATGGGAGAATCTTTCTCCCTTTGTGTGGGTGTGTGTCAGAGCGATTTGAAAACCCCTTGAGAAAAGGTTTTAACTTCTGATGGAGTGAATGTATTTTATTTGCACCAAATATTCGATTGAAAAGAAAAATAAATAAATAAAGGAACAGTCAAGTTACTATGACCAAAATATATGTATTTGTTAGGGCTGGGAATTGATTAAAATTTTTTAACTGGTTAATCAAAAATTTTAAAATAAAACTATAATTCGAAAAATTATATAATATTAGCTAATTCTATAAAAATATTTTTTATTCATTTCATATACCTATTCGTTCAATTTGAACAAATATAAAGGTATGCACATAGGGCATGCATGTTTCTGATCCAGGTAGTAGGCGTGGCTTACTCACGACAGGAGGGTGCACATAGTGCATGGGTCATTCCATGTCAAATAACCCAGCCATGACACCCATAGTCTCAGATTTCAATGATTTTTTTTTTATTTGTTACTTTTACCATCCTTATTAACTGTGTGAAATATTATTTGCATATCTGTAGAACTTTTTGAGAAAAAAAATGTTGAAATTTATCAAAAAATGATGCAGATGACTTTTCCGGGGCTCAATTTTTAAGCGGCATTGTTTGAGTAAATAAATCATAACTTTTTCAATTTTCAATATATTCAAGTGAAATTTTCACTAAAGTGTTCACAAAAACATACAAAATATGAATAAAAATAATTCATACACTTACATTTGAAATTTACATGCAAAAAAATTATGTAAACTTTGTTTTTGTGGAATTTTTCGTTAAAAAAATACAATTTTTATAACTTATTTTTAGACCAGAGGCACAGCAGTTACCAAAACAACTTTTATTTTAAATTTCTTCTGAATATATGAAGTAAAATACTGGAGAAAAAAAATAATGGTTTTTTGACCATTAATATATTTATTCTGGCTCGCAACACAAAATTCATCAAAATTAGACTGGATCGCTCCGATTTCAAATACAAATACAACGCCACAACAGGCAAAATGCCCAACGAGGTGGCTGAGAAGAAGATGCCCATAAAAATATGGATGTCATATATTTCAAAAATACAGCAACCCAATTAAAAATGTAATTAATAAAAATTATAAACAATATATACACGTGATAAAATATTATACACTGCCCATGAAGAATACTTATGGTTGTCCTTTATTCTAAGTATGGATAGCTTCTCGATTTACCCCAACATGTTTATCGTATTTCTTTTTAAACGTGTCAATTGTGTTACAATTTACTACCTCCCGGGGGTAAGCTATTCCCTTTATTAACAACCCTATTAGAGAAAAATTTCCTTCGACACCATAACCTTGCATTGTCCCTCACCAATCGATACTGGTGTCTCCTTGTCTTCAACTAGATACTAAAATGCAACCCATCATCCAGGATTCCAATTATTATTTTTTGTTTATTACTTCTACCATCCTTGTTGACCATGCAAAATTTCAAGTACATATCTCAAAAACTTTTTGAGAAAAAAAATGTTTTATAATCTCACGAATGACGTCTCTTAGGCTAACTATTCAAGCAATATTTATGAAAATATATCATAACTTTCCAGATTTCCAATACATTCAAAAGAAATTTTCACTAAAATGCTCACAAAAAAATATAAACCTTAGAGGAAAAAAGTCATTTAAATCTAATTTTTTTTATTAATTGTTAGTTTTTTTATTTTTAACACAATTTTTTAAACACGTTTTTTGGATGCACATCATGAATTTTCAATTTTTTTAAATTTAATCCTATTAATATATTAAGAAAGAAGACTGTAGAAGAGTAAACATTATTTTGACAGTTAATACATTTGAGTAACAAAACACAATTGTACTTTGTCGACTACATTAATTATACTCGTACATTTTGACTTAATATAATGATTCATGCTTAGGAATAAGAAATTTATATTTAATTTTTCATGTACGCTTATACATTTATTACAGTATTCACTAAATTAAGTTTCATGAGTAGTTAATGCAAATAATTCAACACAATTAATAAATTTTAAAATTCTAGGATTAAATGAATTCATGAAATAATTAGAAATGTTAATGTAATGTGTCAAATCATAGTTGGTGAAAAAAAAGGTTTTTTTGGTTTAAATTCATAATTACAATAAATTCATTTATTGTTGAATAAAATAATTTTTTAAATTAAACCTTCACGTTCAGATTCTTAGAAAAGTGTTTAAATTCCAAATAATTAAAAGAATAATTTATTTCACTTTTTTAATTGATCTATAAATATTTCTTATGATGCAACAAAGGCAAACTTTTGCAATTTGATATATTTTTGCATAAAGAATTATTTTGTGTTTGATAAATCCAGATAATATTATTAATCATATATATAGATGTATTTTGAAGTTTTTTTTAACATGCTTAATTATAAAGTTATTTTACCAAAACAGATGTTAATATTTTTTTTAATTACTTTCATTTTTACAGCATATATTTTAATAAATATGATAAATATGAAATGGTTGTACTTGTGTGAAAAAAAATTCTACATTATAATATTTAATACAGTCCTATAGATTTTTCCCAAGAAATAATTTAAAATTGCTGATAAAAAGCCAGAATATGAGGCATCAAATCACAAAGAATGAAATAATTATCAGATACAACCTGATTGTTGTAGCTGAAGCAGATGGAAGAGAGTAGAATTAAAACATAATGTATATAATGCCTAGTGGTGATATATTAGATGTGATGTTTCTTGTTGTGATGATTGTAAAAAATAATAGCTTCTGTGAAGATATAAACTATGGCACACTGGTCTTTGTCCTTCAGAGGACAGCTGGTATCTTATTTGATTATAAGACTTTATCATCAAAGCAGGTGATGATAAAGTCACTGCTGCTGCTTCATTGAGAAAACTAAAACAAAAATGTTAGAACTAAACTGGCTCTCTCTCCCCCCCCCCCCCCATCAAATGATGCAAGTCTCAATTATGATCTTGCTGAAGTCAGAGAATGTGCTCCATAAAGTAGCCTACTCCAGGGTTAGCAAATTTTTCTTATGATAACACAATTTCAATTTGAGCTAAATATTTTATATCACCATTTTGGAATTCAAAGTAAAATGTCAGAAAAGACATTTGAAATTTATAGTGTTGGAAAAAGAAACTGGATCTGACTGTCATAAAAAGTGTTATGCAAAAGTGAAAAATCTGTTACCAATTACATCAATGGACCCATCGTACATCATTCTTTGGAGGAGTGGATCTTGAGGAGTGGAGCAAGTTCTGAATATTTATCTACTGTGTGTAAGCATCATAGAGCTTTTTTCTCAAAGAAGTATGAAATATACCCGAAAGCATGCTTTAATCCTTTTAAATTTCAAGAAAAAAATAAAAGGTTTAAGGATAGTAAACTTGTATTTTTCTCATATAAATTGAATAGATGGTTGTACAAAATCAATTCCAGGGCAAAAAATATGTCATGCCAGTAGGGACAAAGTGAATATAAACATCAATAAATTAGGTTAAGAAACTGAATACTGTGAAAATATTAACAGTGATAGTAATGTAGAGATAAGTAACTTGGAAATGTCAATTACTAAACACAAGAAGCACTTGAAGAAATAAATTCATCTCTACAGAACATAGAAGCGTCACCAATTAAACTTCATAGGGTAGCTCGACAGTGCAAGTCTAACGATTCCAAAAGAAAAGTTGAATCTGCCTGTAACACTTTAAAATCAAAGGTTTGTAAAGTTTTTGAAGAAGAATTACCAGAAAATGAATATCAAAGTTCACTTCATGAAGATATTAAACAGAAAACAAATGATATGATTATTTTTATAAAGTTAATTAGAAATAAGACTCAATTTAACCATCATGACAAGGGAAAAACTGCAAATTTTAACTCTGGCCCTGCTTCATGGAAAAAGGAAATAAATCTGTGAAGAGTTCAATGTCACTGAATATTCTGTGCAAAAAGCAGGAGAGCTTTTGTAAATGAAAAGCAAAGGTGAGCTATTGTGTCTTTATTATAAAAGGAGTCAAAAATTAAATTTCAATGATTTTTCTGCAATCTAATTTTTTAATGCAAAGGTTTAGATTTTCTTTCCTAGTCATAATTTACATTTTTTTGTGAGTATTTTAGTGGAAATTTCATTTGAATGTATTGAAAATCTGCAAAGTTATGATATATTTTGATAAATATTGCTTGAATGGTTAGCCTTAGAGACATCATTCGTGAGATTAGAAAACATTTTTTTTTCTCAAAAAGTTTTTGAGATATGTACATGAAATTTTGCATGGTCAACAAGAATAGTAGAAGTAATAAACAAAAAATAATAATTGGAATCTGGGATGATAGGTTGCATTTCAGTATCTAGTTGAATGATTTGAAATCGGAGCGATCCAGTCTAATTTCGATGAATTTGTGTTGAGAGCCAGAATAAATATATTAACGGTCAAAAAACCATTATTTTTTTTTCTCCAGTATTTTATTTCATATATTTAGGAGAAATTTAAAATAAAAGTTGTTTTAGTAACTGCTGTGCCTCTGGTCTAAAAATAAGTTATAAAAATTGTATTTTTTTAACGAAAAATTCCACAAAAACAAAGTTTACATAATTTTTTTGCATGTAAATTTCAAATGTAAGTGTATGAATTATTTTTATTCATATTTTGTATGTTTTTGTGAACACTTTAGTGAAAATTTCACTTAAATATATTGAAAATTGAAAAAGTTACGATTTATTTTCTCAAACAATGCCGCTTAAAAATTGAGCCTCGGAAAAGTCATCTGCATCATTTTTTGATGAATTTCAACATTTTTTTTCTCAAAACGTTTTACAGATAGGCAAATAATATTTCACAAGGTTAATAAGGATGGTAAAAGCAAAAAAATAAAAAATAAATAAATAAATAAAAATAAATCATTGAAATCTGAGACTAGTCTCAGATTTCAATGGGTGTCAGTTTGGCATTTTGCCGGGTGATTTGAAATGTAATGACCCACATACCAGTTTTCAGCTGCTGTACTTTACACTGTATATGCTTTTTTACTCGTCAAACCAGTGGGAGGGAAAAAAGCGGTGAAAAAATGCTGAGAGTTGCTGCAGCATCATGTATTATAGCCATACCAGTGGAATGGAAGACCCAGAAAACTGACACATTTGTACACGCCGTAAGTACTTATAATATGGCAAAACACGGGCAATTTAGTTGGTAAACTTTTACACTGTGGGCATTGCATTCCCTTTTCGTCTTCAAAAACATATTCATTGTTTATTTGGTTGCTTTCCCAGCCACATGTAATGCATAAAAAATTAGGTTTCTTCTGCAAATTATTTCATCACATTTATTCATAGTTTGAATTTCTCTCACAAATGAAACGTTTGTTCCAATTTTTTTTTCAATTATTATTTTGACAAAATAGGCAATTTGCCAAACGAGGTGGCAGAAAAAATATGAAAACTAATTGCCCATGTGTCAAGTTTTATGAGCAATTTGTATGTTTGAGAAGGAGTGTGGTGATAACCAGGACCCGGATGTGATGACATTGGTATTTTCATGCTTTTTTTTCACTGTTAAGCATTTTTTTTAGTTTTGGGACATTTTTTGCCATCTTCACGATATTTTTTTCACCTGCAACCCTATATAGTCTTCTAGAGTCTAGTGATGTCATTCGAACACATGATGAAGAGGTTCTGGCTTAGTATTCAACCGAAACAAAAAAGAGAGCCAGTATGTGTGTTTGAGGGTGAAAAGAAATTTTTTATGGATATTGCCAGGAAGCATGAGAGAGACGATGAATAGCCAACTGTTGTCATTTTAAATAAATTTTAGCGGCTTCAATAATTGCTTTTCGCCACTTATTTTTTGTTTCCATGTGTTTCTGGGCGAGAGGAATGTACTTGAATTTTTTGAGAACAGCACCTTTGGACCTTTTTCTTGTTAGATAAGACAGTCATAATCCTTTTATGGGCAGTGTGTTATATTGTTAATTATTAGTTTTTTTCGGTGTGTGTGTGTGAGATATATATATATATATATATAGATAGATAGATAGATGCTCTTATATATATATTGGGTGTTGCTGTATTTTAGTTATGTATTTGACATCCATATTTTTATGGGCATCTTGTTTTGGTGATCTTGTTGGGCGATTTGTCTGTTGTGACCTTTGTGTTTGTATCTCTCTTTACACAATAATTAATAAAACAATTTCCTTAACTCTCCATGGTTCACCCCCATGAAAGTGTATTAAATATTTTTTTTTACAAAAACAGATGTAAATTTGTGCTGTTAGCCTATTTTTAATTTAAACAATATATCAACACAGCAATTTAACTAATTAAGAGTCGATATTTTAATTAGCCAAAATAGTTAATTAAGAGTAAAATATGCATTTTGCCTTTATTTTGCTGTTGTCTATAAACAGATAAAATCTTGCTTAGCAAAGTTGAGATGCTTTTAACTTGAATTTCATTTCCCATTCCCTCAATTTGATGTGATTTTATAAATCTTTGAACATATAAAATTTAAGCAGTTCTCAAAAAATGACGCATACAAGGAATCAACTCTTTCCAGATAAAAAAATATGGTACTTATATATTGTCATATTTCATACTGAAATGAGACTAAAAGATGTACTTTCCAAAAAAGTTGAGAAAAGAAATTGGTACAATGATTTTTTTTTTACCATGTAGGCCTATTTGCCATGTACATTTAAATATTGAATATAATACAATGACTTCCAAAATTACAGGAAACAAACCCCAGGGTACCCAGGATAACCCTTTTTAAGTATTTTTTATGTGCATTTGTTATATCTAAAAGTGGCAACAACACACTTGCATTTATTTCAGATTTTTTGTAATTTTTCGTGGGCAATTGTGTTTTTTGTTGGCAATGCTAAGGGGGGGGGGACCGTGTTCCGTATTTTAATCATGTGATGTAGCACAGACTGAGTGTGATTGGTATAAATATGTTTATGGAAGAGTCGATTAACTTTGCCCAAGAATATTAAGACACCAACAAATAAGGCAAATACATGAAAAACACAAAAAATCCTAATGTATTTCGACACCAATGGGTGTTGTCTTCAGAGGAAAAATATTTAACCTTTATGAATGACATAGACTCCCACGTTCAGTTTACAGCCGAATTTGAAACTAACAATGATCTCTCTTTCTTGGACGGATTAGTAATTACATAGAAATCACATTTCCAAACCTTAGTCTATTGTCAGCCTTTCTCTGTCTCACTATCACCTTATTTCAGATCTTGTCATCCCATGAAACAAACTTTTGGCGTTTTGTACTTATGTAGCTAGAGCATTTAACAACTGTTCAGATCGGAAGACATTAGACCATGAACTTGAAACCATCAGAGCAATTGTGAAAGACAGGGGGTTCAACACTAAGATCGTTGACAAAATAAGTAGAAAATTCTTGAAACCCTGGCACAAAGAACGTCTTTAGAAAACATTACGGAGAGGTCACTGAAAGAAAGTGTAGTCATACCCTACGATCCAATACTCTCACTGAAGATCAAACTGATTCTTAAAAAGTTTAATCTAACAACCATAGATGTGCCTCTTAAAAACTTTGGTTTCATGCTCCCTAAAGATGCTATACCACAGAATAAACAATGGGGCATCTATTACATTCCATGTAGTGATTGCTCTCTTGGTTATATAGGACAGACAAGGAGGCCCATAAAAGCCAGATTAAATGAACACGCTAGCTGAGAAATCGACCATCGCCTCTTACTGTTGGCAAGAGGGTCATAGATTTCAGGAAGCAAGAGTTTTTCACAAAGTCAAGTCCACAGTTGATTTAGATTTCTACGAATGCACCTATATTCAGGCCTTCAAAAATATACTAATAAATGGTAATAAATCTACACCACCGATCGCAATGCCATGGCTTAAATTAAAACTCGTACAGGAATTCTGAGAAAATTCGAATAAATCAATTGGGTAGTACCATTCTGCAAAAGTCCAATCAGGATGCTGCATTAGTATCACACGCAGGCTCACAGCTTCATTCTGACCACGATATTTGAAGTGAACAGACATACTTTTCCCGCTGAGCAACCAAGTGTTAAGATTTGGTATTCAACCCAAGTGGGATTCTCAGTCAGCATGATTAGTGGTTAAATATTTTTCCTCTGAAGACATTAAATATTAGTGGTTAAATATTTTTCCTCCATTGGTATTGAAATGCATTAGGATTTTTTGTGTTCTTCATGTATTTGCCTTGCCTTATTCGTTGGTGTCTTCTTAATAAATATGTTTATTTTGTTTTGTCATCAATTTTTATTTATAGTCTAAAAAAATCTGATTTTTATTTCATGATTTAGGCCTGTGCATTTTTTGAACAATTTCTTTTTTAATATTAAAAAATTTAATCGTTCATCGAATAATTTATAGGCCTGACGATGTTTTCAGCTGGACTATAACAGATGTTGGAAACTGGCTCACTGATAATGGCTTTTGTGATTATGTGGATATTTTTTGCTTTGAACATAAGATTGATGGAAAAGCATTACTTCTCCTGACTGAAAATGATTTGAGAGGTCCTCTATTGAATATTCAAGTGAGTGATTATTTTTAATATTTTTTAAATTGCAATAACATTTAACTTCTGAATTTGCTGCATGAGGTAGTAAAATTGGATAACTCTCCTGGTTTAACTTAAACTACCAAAATAGTACAGCGGGTGCCACTTATTGGAATTATAGATAATGGTGTTATTGGAGTATTGTTATCACTGGGGTATTAGTATCACTTTTGTAAAGTGCAGACTAGACACTTTGTTTTTGTAGTTATCAGGATTTCGGTTTTATGTTAATTTTTCTTTATCCAAAAATTTTTTTCACACATTTTGAAGCTGAAATCGTACCAGACCTTTTCCCCTTCAAAAATTTATTAGACTGTGGACAATATCGAAGGTGAGAGAGAGTCCCCCTCCCTTTTTTTGTTGACAAAAATTTCTGTACTTTATTCACACATTTCTCATCAAGCTATAGTAGCCACTATGATCCATTTATATGTGTCATTGCATTCACAATGGACCTCCTATAGCAGAAGCAAATAAAAAGTTTAAAAGAAAAAGTTCCTCTGATATTTGGTGTAACATACTTGGACATTGTAAAGTCTAGAATCAATATGCATAATTTTATCGTTGTGGTAACAGGTCTCTTTGTTTACAACGTACTTTTGTATTCAGCAAGCAAGCAGTTTTGTGTGACCGATCCAGTATTATGTATCTCCCACTTATTAACAGTATTAAATAATCTGTTATTAATAGTATTAGAGACCATTTTTTGAGGTTCTATTTACAATAATGGTGACGAGGCGGTGTTCTCTGGTAAAGGTAAATGAATCTAACCTTGTACATGCTGAAAAAGAAACATTATGCTATAGTTACGATGTCGAAAGTAGGCCTAGTTGGTCAGTTGTAAATTTACGATGATGCTAATGAAGATTTTGACTTTTACATCAGAAGGCTCAAGTAGTATTTGCTAGCTGATGAAATGGAAGATGAAAAAAATGTTCCAGTGTTGATCTCTGTGCTGAGTAAAAGATATAAACTGCAAAAAGTTATAAACTGCTTCCAAACTTGCTAACACAGTGTCTACCCAAGGACTGTGAGTATGAAGAGCTTGTCAAATTGCTTCAAGAACATTTTCATCCTTCACCGATTACTATCACTGAAAGATTAAAATTTCACAGACGAAATCAGAATGAGGGTGAAAACATTGCCGTGTATTTGGTTGAATTGAAACGGGTATTTTCCTTTGGGTAATTTGCTGTAAGGCAACTCAAAAACGTCTATTGGCAATAAAAAATTTTAAACTTGCAGATGCCATTGACGTAGCTGCAGCAATGGAACTCGCTGAAGAAGATTCCAGTAACATTAAGGTTACAGCAACCGGCCTCTCATCGAATGTGAACAAAGTGGGGAAAATTGACTTTTCATCAAAACAAGACAAGATCAAGTAGAGGTGTTCAAGGTAATAAGGCTAGTTCTCAGAAATGCTATCGATTTGGTGCATCATACAGTGTCGAAAGTGTAAGTACAAAAATGTTAGGTGCCATGCCTACAATAAAATTGGACATGTTTCTCCAGTATGCAAGTCAAAACAGAAAAATTTCTCTGCTAAAATAATATATACTGCAGATAAATTGGATGCTGAAGAATATAATTTATTTTCAGTGAATTCAATTAATAAATCAAATGAGGAATCTCGTTTCTTGGTTAATGTACAGAACTGTGGTAAAGAATTAGAAATGAAGTTAGATATTGCGGCAGATGTAGCCATTATCTCAGAGTGTTTTCTGAAGAAAAATTTACCTCATGTTGTTCCCAGATTCAAAAATGTATTTCTTAATGATTGCAATCAAAATCCTATCGATCTATCCAGGGAGGTGATTGTAGATGTCACTCTTATGAGAACCAGATTTCTAAGTCTCGTGCTATAATTGTCAAAGGCAATTGACCAGCATTGTTTGGAAGAGACTGGATAAGATGTTTCAAGTTAAAAATTGGCCTAAAACATTTTCTATACTCAAAGTGAATGGCTCTGGTGATCCTGCTAAGAGGTTAAATGATAAATATTACAAGCTTTTCGAGGAAAGTTTTGAACCAATTAGACACATCAAGGCAACATTGAAAATGAAGGAGGATGTTCAACAAATTTTTTGCAGTCATGTTCTGTGCCTTATTCAATGAAGGTCAAAGTTGCCAAAGAAATTCACAAATCTGTACAACGTTGAGTTTGGCAATTTGTGGAGCATTCTAGTTGGGCAACACCTCTTGTGATCATGCTAAAAAAGAATGGGGATGTTTGACTGTGGTGATTTTAAAGTCACAGTGAAAAAGTATCTTGATCAAAATCAATATCCATTACCTACACAGCAGGATTTGTGTTCGACTCTTAATGGCAGTAAGTACTTTTCAAAGTTGGACCTGAGCCATGCTTATCAACAAATCGAATTTGATCAGCGCTCTCAAGAATGTCTTACTCTCAACACTCATCTCATTTAGTACATACATCAAGATTGTTCTATGGCATAAATAGTGCATTGGCTATTTTTCAATGATCAATTAAAAAGATCCTTCAGGGATTGCAATCAGTGATCTGTTTTCAAGATGATATTTTGATTACTGGGTCGTTCCATGTCAAATCACCCAGCCATGAAACCCATGGTCACAGATTGTGATAATTTTTTTTTCATTTGTTGCTTTTACCATCCTTATTAACCGTGTGAAATATTATTTGCATATCTCTAAAACTTTTTGAGAAAAAAAATGTTGAAATTTATCAGAAAATGATGCAGGTGACTTTTCCGAGGCTTAATTTTTAAACATCTAATTTTTTTCTCAAAAAGTTTTAGAGATATGCAAATAATATTTCACACGGTTAATAAGGATAGTAAAAGCAACAAAAATGAAAAAAAAAGTGTATGAAAATCTGAGACTATGGGTTTCATTTTGGCATTTTGCCGGGTAATTTGAAATGAAATGACCCTACACTGGGTGATACAATCGATGCACGGCCGCGGTACCCGAGGTCGATAAGATACTTGCCTAAAGTACCAAGGGATGTTTAGAGGTGTCGTGAGTTCGATACCCAGTTTGTCTTTGTCAGAAAACTTTCCTGACACGGGTACAACGAAAACAGCGACATGACCACAGAAAAAATTGCTACCACAGAGAGTCCCCCATCAAAGGGTTAGCACTTCAACCTCTCAATGAGTATAAAAACAAACCTGCCGTTCGGAATCGGCAATAAATTGTAGGTCCTGGTCTAATTAGCCCTTGTGTGCAGAAAATAACTGTGGTGCGACAAAAATGATCAAACAATCGATGCATATTTGAAAACATTGGAAAAGGTATTTCAACGATTTTCTGATTATAATGTCAAACTTAGTTTGTCAAAATGTAGTTTTTTGCAAGAAAGTGTAGAATTTCTTGGCCATATAATTGACATCCTACTGATGAAAACATTAAGTGCATCAAGCAAATGAAAGTTCCTACTAATGTTACTGAACTCAAGTCATTCTTAGGTCTCTTGAACTATTACACAAAGTTCATTAAAAATTGTTCCATGCTGTTGGGTCCTCTATATGATTTGCTTCATAAGGACACCATGGAAATGGTTGTCTCAGTGTGAAGAAACTTTTCAGAAATGTGAAAACATTCTATCTTGGGTGCTTAGATTGTTAGTTTTTTAGAAAGAATTTGATGCATCAACATATATGAAAAATACCATACAATTAGAATATAGTAAATATCTTAAACATATATACTTTTAAATAGCTATACACATTCATGTGGTACCACACACACTAAACACACACAGGTGCACAGTCTTTTCACAAATTGTACAAATATTAAGTCAAATTCACAGTATATACAGCACAAGAAATTTTCTCAAATCAAACCAAATAGCTACATACAAGAAAAACAATCATACTTGCATGATCCAACTGAATTATTCACATAACAAAAATCACAATACATTTAGCAAAAAATAATTCCAAAAAACAAATGTATTACACAAATATATACAAGAATTACAAAGATGTTTACAAGATATGAGTAGATGGAAAAACAAATCAGTGATATTTACATAAAATCAGGGACTTGAAAAAAAACAAAAAAAAACACACACTTGACCATTCAAAAAAGGATGTATGTATCAAAATTTAAAAAAAAATCAGAGCCTATTACATTTAGATAAATACACTTCTAATCCTTTGACAAATAATTTTGGAGGAGCAATAAACGTAGCTTTCCAATTACAATTCTGATTATTTCTTATACAAATACTTTGGATAAAAGTAATGCGAAATTTATTCCAATGTTTGCATATAAAAAAGAAGTGATCGTTAGATTCTTGATCATCACAATAGTCACATTTCGCAGAGTCTTTCTGATTAATTCTGCACAGATAACTATTAGTCGGGGCTCTGTTTGACAATAATCTGTAAACTAATGTTTCATATTTTCTCTTCATAAAGTAAGGAAAATATTTATTCATAGTATTGAAAAAACGTGATGCAAGTGGATAAAGAAACTGATATCTGAAATATCGATCAATGTGGATGGTCCAAGACTTATCAAGTAAATTCAGCACATCTTCAACATATGGAAAATCTGGAAAAGTAGGGTTTCAATTATTAATAGCGGTACGAGCCAGTTTATCTACAATTTCATTGTAGGAGATATTCTTGTGACCAGGTGACCAGACAATTGAAATGAATTCTGCCTGGCTAGAAGCATCTATTAAAGAGAGATATATAGTAAAGATGGCTGAATGTGACTTTGGATTTACGGAGGCTAATGCAGAAATTGCTGATTTGCTGTCTGATAATATAACATAATGACGTTTTTCAGATATAAATTTTGAAGCAGCAACACAGCAATGGCAAGACACTCTGCTGTAAAAACAGAAGAAGAGTCATGAACTGTAGCCTGGAAAGTTCTCATATTTTTATTGCAAAAGACACCTATTGTTGTATGAATTGATTTGGATGCATCAGTAGCAATTATAATTGAATTAGACCAATGTAATTGTTCATATTGTTGAAATAAAGGGTTGACCAAGTTTGGATCTATCGTAACCTGGAAGGGTAGTTCATCAGTTGTATATGATATTTTGGAGATAATCCAGGGTGGATTAGCAAAAACTATAGGTTGAACTGGTATGAGCAGATGATTGTCCTGGATGAAATTTATGACAGAAGAACTAAACATGGGTAGAGAAGAAGTCACAGCTGTATTATTTAAGTTGGCACTAATGAATTTGAAGCTGGTGTTGTATATTGATGCTCTGGCTTTAATAATTTGTCTTGATACAGATTTCATAATCATTAGTTCAAAAGGAGGTTTGCCACAAATACTTAATAATAATGGTATTGGAGTTGAAATGGGTAATCCGTATGCAATTCTGAGAATTTGGCGATATAATACTGCACATCTGTTTAAATTTTGTTGTGAACAGTTGTGCCAGAGTAAAGAACTATAATTGAAAAAACTGCATATGATATTTGATGCAATAGCAAGGAGTTTACTACCAGGGGCTCCTCTAAGACGACCAGCAATGATTCGAATTATGATTAATGTTTTTATGCCTTTTTTTAGAATGTGATCAACCTGAGGGTTCCAAGTAAGTTTTTGGTCAAAGATGACACCTAAAATCTTGATGTTTTGTACTAATGACAGAGGGTTCCTATTAATGGCTAGATTACAAGTACCAATGACATTTTTCTTTGTAAATATACTATATGAACGCTTTTCAACTGACAGAGTAAAGCCCCATTCTCCTAACCAATCAGTAATCTTCAACAATGCATTGTTGATATTATTTTCTAAGACTTTAATGTCTTTATTACTACATCATAATAGTATATCATCTGCATAAACAAACTGATGGATAGAACTGGGTAATTGAACAAACATATCATTCATATATAAATTGAAAAGCCATGGCGATAAAACTGATCCTTGAGGAAGGCCTCTGTCAAAATTGATTAGATTTGACTTGTGATTTCTCCAACTAATATAACATTTTCTTTCAGATAAGAAACTTTTCAACCAAACAATAAATTCACCATAAAAACCTGTGGATTGAAGTTTATATATAAGAGCAGAATGTATTATAGAATCGTATGCACCCTTTATGTCTAGAGAAACTAAAATTTCAATCTCTAGATTTGAAAGTATGGACGATATTGCACTTTAAATCATTTAATCAATTTTGTGTCCCAGATTTAGATTTAAAAGCATATGTGTTTGAAGGGAACAGTTTATATTTCAATGATGTCCAGTTCAATCGAGATAAGACAATGCGTTCAAAAATCTTCATAATTGTGTTTGTGAGAGTAAGTGGTCGATATGATGAAGGGCAAGTAGGTGTCTTGTTGGGTTTGAGAAGAAAGATAATCTTTCCCTTCTTCTAATCCAAAGGAATGGTGCCTGATGACCGAATCTCATCAAGTTCAGAATTCAGGAATTTCAGATGATCATCTGAAATTAATGAATAGGTCTTGCTGTTAATTGAATCATGACCTGGAGTTGTATGTGGTGATTTAATAATTGCTGTCTTCAATTCAGAAATTTGTATTGGAGAATTCATATATCTGTAGCAAAGTTTTGACAAGGACCACAAAAGAAATCAAAGTCTTTATGGATATAAGGTTTGATAAGGGTTTGCTGTAAGAGTTCAATTTGTTTGTAAGGATCACTGATGACTGTATTGTTATGATGAAATAACAAATTATCATCTTCATATACTTTGAAGTGAATAACTTTCAGTCTTCTTAAAATAGTAAAATTTTGTGGATAGGCAGCATGTTTATAGAGTTGATCTTCGAATGATTTATTTCTTTGATTTTTCAGAGTTCTTTTAAAAATAGCTGAGTTTTTCTTATAAATAATCCAGCATACCTGACATGGACATATCCGGTATTTACGAAATGATCTTTTCTTTGCTATTAGCAGCATACGTAGATTAGCATCAAAATAGTCATTGTATTTGAAATGATGATGATTTGAAAATCTTTGAGCCTCCATG
The DNA here is from genome assembly GCF_987345545.1 of Pholcus phalangioides. Lineage (NCBI taxonomy): Eukaryota > Metazoa > Arthropoda > Arachnida > Araneae > Pholcidae > Pholcus > Pholcus phalangioides. Next base: position 58,846,392 of record NW_028301604.1, read on the forward strand.
TGTTTATTTTTAACAAAATGAAAGTAAGGAATATTTTCATCATAGTTATTCAAACTGTCATTAAATGTTCTCCAACTAGTATATTTATGAATACTGGATGTAGATCTTGCTTGAATTTTCAATTCTAATGTTATTGGAATATGGTCACTATCGTACAGAGAGTTGCCACATGACCAAGTAATATTTCCAATTAAATCACTACTACAAAAACTTAAATCAATTGAGTTAGAAGATTGTGAAGAGTAATAAGTAGAAGCAAGCGGTTGAATTAGCCCAATAGAATTCTGAAGATACCAATTATACAGCTGACGACCAGCATTATCAGTTCTGGATGAACCCCATGCAGGATGTGAGCTATTAAAATCACCCAAAATAGCAAAAGGTGGAGATATTTTATCAAACAGCACATTCATGATGTTAATAATATTTGAAGTATCTGCTATATGTAAGTTAACAATAGTGAAATGAAAATTCTGTAAATGAATTTTGATAATAAGAGCTTCAACACCAGATGAGTTATATTTGAAAAGAATGTTTGATGGAAACTTATTTCTGATAGCCATTAACACACCTCCTCTACCACTATCAAGTCTATCACATCTGTATATTTGGAAATTGGGTAGATAATATAATTCATCATCAGATAAAAATGTTTCTTGGAAACATAAGATATCAAATTCATTAATGATACGAAGAATGTGATATTTCTTATTTTTAATACTTCTGCAATTCCATTGAAGAATTCAATGGATGTTAGTCATGATTCAAACCAAATCTTTAAGTAAATTTTTAAGTAAGCAGTATTTATAAATTAGTTTGATGATGAGTAAATGTAGCATAAAATCAAATGTAAGAACAGGTTGTCTTTTTCTTTGAACCATGACTTTCTTCAACTCTTTAAGAAATGCTCCTATTGAAACTATTGTATCTCTCAATTGATCATCAGAAGAAGCCGATCTTTTTCTTGAGGAATTAGTAAGATCTTGTAACATGGGCTGAAGCTGGTTAGTTATAGAGGAGATGATTTCTGGTGCACTTTCTTTCAATGATTGTGTTATTTGTACAAAAATTGACACGTTTTCAAGACAAATAAATTCATGAATTTATTTGTCTTAAAAACGTGTCAATTTTTGTTGGTGTCTAGATTTTGTTTCGTAGAATATGGCAGATATTCAAAGGGTAAAAACCATTTAGAATTAACTCATTAGCAATTTCATCTAATGGAATTTCAACAGGAATATTCCTCACAATATATTTTGAGGATAGTGTATCAGTTAGAAGTGAGTTAGTAACTGGAATGTCAAGGATAGTTTCATGTTAAGGAGCTCCTTGGCCACCAATGCAGAATTAGTAGTAACAAAAAGATCATCACGCTTGGCCACCCTTATTTCAGTAATTTGGTCTGAATTACTAATCACATTAGTAAAATTTCTTCTGAGATCATTAGATCTGTACGTTGGAATTCTAGTAATTCCGTGATATTTCACAGTGAAACTAGTGATGTCAGTTGAAAAATCTATTATTTCATGATTAGAATAATTAGACGACCATACAGGGAAATTAATACCTTGACCTTGGTTTGCATTACTATTCCCTTCTTGAGTCTCCATTAAACTTGCTTCCATTATCGCTAGAGATATGGTGGTTTCAATTTACGCCGTCATATAGGTAACTGAAGACGACTTGAAATTAAATATTCAATACGGGTATGATGTTAGAAATGGAAACGCCTTCCGACGTTGCTCGATGAGAACTCACCTAATGCAGGTGCCACTAATGTTAGACACAATAGGCCTGTCTTTCAATCTATATTCCTTAACTTGATAGTTGTTAGAACCAAAATACAAATTCACAAAACTGAATGAATTGCAAAAACAACACGTCCGTACATGAACTCACCTCCTCCCATTTTGTTAAATTTTTACCAACACCTTGGGTGCTGTTGTATCACATTTCATAGGCCATAAGGAATGTCCCATAGCATATGCTTCTAGGACATTAACTAAAGCTCAAAAAAATTATTCTCAAATTGAAAAAAAGGCAGGAGCTATGTTTTTGCTATAAAAAAAATTCAGCAGTATTTGTTTGGTAAATATTTTGTATTGGTAACTGAACATCACCCTTTAGTAAGCATTTTTGCACCAAACAAAGATATCCCTGTAATTGCAGCAGCTAGGCTGCAGAGGTGGGCTTTGTTGTTATCTTCATTTAAATATTATATTGAGTACAAAAAGGGTTCTGATCATGCCAATGCTAATGGAATATCTTGTGCTTCAGTTGAATCTGAGATGGATGCACAGTATGATGTATTCAAGATTTCATATTGTGAGGATTTGCCGATAACTAGTTCAGATATTGCAAAGGAACTTGCAATGGCCCAATTTTGGGGAATGGCCTTGAAGTATGTTCAGAATGGTTAGTATGAAAGACTCGATAATGAGGCTTTGAAACCATTTTCCATACGGAGGGATCAATTGCCCATGGACAGTGATTGTCTTCTATGGGGAATGCGTGTGATCATTCCAGAAAAATTTAGAATACGTTTATTAGATTTACTGCATGATACACATTCTGGAATTTCTAAGATGAAAGCTATTGCTAGAAGTCATATTTGGTGGCAAAAGTTGGACAAACAAATTGAAAATCTTGTTCAGCATGTCAGAAAGTAAGCAAAGCTTTACCAGGAACCCCACTTCAACCGTGGGTGTGGTCCAAATTTCCATGGGATAGGGTGCATATTGACTTTGCACAAAAAGATCAAAAGAATTATCTTCTGGTTGTTGATAGCCACTCTAAATGATTGGAAGTGATACAAATGCCTTCTATTACTTCTGTTAGTACCGTTGATGCTTTGCAACTGTTTTTTTCTAGATATGGTTTACCATCAGAGTTGGTTACTGACAATGCTCTCAATTGGTTTTAGAGGAATTCAGATCTTTTTTTAAGATCTAATGCAGTTATTCATACTCTGATCCCAACATATCATCCTCAATCTAATGGACTGGCAGAGAGGTCAGTACAGAGTTTCAAAAAGCCATGCATTGTTAAAAATGCAAAATGATCCAAATGACCATAGATCATTGAGAGAGTAAGAAAATTTTTCAATTCCTGATGACGTATCATTCTACACCTCATTGTACAACTGGTTTATCTCCTGCTGAATTATGTTTGTCCAGACAACTGAGAACAAAATTATCTCTTGTACATATTAGTGTTCAAATAAGAGTAAAAAAACTACAAGATTCACAGAGAATGTATTATGACTGTTATCATAATGCAAAAAGGTATTTTCACCCTGATCAGGAAGTTTTTGTTTGATCCAGTAAGAATCATCAATGAATCAGGGAACTTTGGTAGAGCCCAAAGGAAAGAAGACATGGATTGTTAACATCGGTGGTGAGGAATATCTTGCCCACATTGATCAGTTATGGCCTGATCATGCTTATAATCCAGTGATTGCTGATAGTAAGAAATGTGATATTCCTAGGAAATCAATTGTGAAAGAAAGATCTATTACATATTTTTCTGTTGATGAAAATATTACTCATTCGTCACTTCTCCAAATCCCAGTCATGACAGCGAATCTCCATCTAGCTGTGACAATTGTATTTCTGTGTCAGATGTCAAAGACAGTGAATTGAATCCTTCTGCTCTTGATAAGAACTGGGCGACAAAAAGTGATCTGGTGAATCATGATATTGCTGATAAAAGTACTGTACCAGTGACTCATTGATATCCATTGCACGAGTGAAGAAAGCCTTCACCTTTGATTTATGAACATTAACTTTTAGTTTTGCATTTATATAATTATTTATGTATTTCATATTTTTTTGGTGGAGTATTGTAATATTCTTAGCCATTGTAAAGGCTACAATCGATATGTGTAATTTTGTTATTATGTTGTGGCAACGGCTCTCTTTGTTTACAACATACTTTGGTATTCAGCAAGCAAGCAGTTTTTTGTGACCGATCCAGTATTATGTATCTCCCACTATAAGAATATTAAATAAGGGGCTGTTCAAGTATTACGTAAGCAAATTTTTAGCCATTTTTTGACTCCCCCCCCCCGTCAGCAATATTTCATCATCATCTCTGCTCCTCTGAATCCTAACTCATATTTTCATAAAGGGTGGTTGATGACGTAAGCATTATCCAAACCCCCCCCCCTCCCCCTTGTCATCAAAAGTCAGCAAATTGGAAACCCCTCCCCGCCATCGATGATGACGTAATACTTGAACGGCCCCTAATCTGTTATTATAGTACTAGACCAGTTCTTGACGTCCTATTTGCAATACTTGGCCTGTTTCATTTAGCTAATTAAATGCATAGTTTGGTGGTTGAAAGATTTTTCAAGGTATCTATGGTAGGTACTAGTATTACAAAAGTATCATAATCATAGGTGGAGATATAGACTTGGAAGTCTGGGGGGGGGCACGGTCATTATTGCTGGGGGGCACGATGATGATGTCAATTCATATATATACATTAGATCAGTCTACCTTTGACGATGATCATAATCCAAGTGGAACAGTTCTATTCTAACTGCTCACAATGACTGAATAAAATACATAATCTTAGCTTGAAAGAAAAATATTCATGTGTTTTGTAATGTTTAATACATCACCACCAGTTTTCTGTTAAAAGAGAAAAAAACAAAGAGATCTGTCTCATTTTTTTTTATAGAAAAAGGGCTGTATGGTCATCTTACTTGAATCTTGATTTCTTTTATTCAACATGAACATTCTCACAGAACATGACAATTAAACGAACAATGAAAGAACAAAAAAACGAAGAAAAGAACATCAAGCACATACATTATGTGCCCCCAAAGGACGGTCACCCCTTTGAGGAACAGTTTTTGGATATAGTCATTAATCATTATAATTGTACGCCACCATCTTGAGTACGCCTGTTTGTGAGAGTATCAAGTCTTGATCATCTGAAGATCACAGCATTCTTTGATACCCAGCAGTTGTGCAACTTTTGCTTTATTACATCTGTGTTCCAATTCCAGATTGAACATGGTTATTTTTACCGAGCTATTCAGAATCAACTTTAAAGTGTGGCTTATGGTCTAACTTACTTGAGTATATAAAATGTATGACAGTATAAAGAAATGAATAACTTTTCCCAAAAACTGAACAAAAATATTGTGAGCGCTTTCTTCCAGAAAGAATTTTGATTTCTTTTAATAAATCGATACTGTAGAGTCTTAGTAATCTAAGTTTGAAACCTCTGAGGTTCTGGATAATTTGAGGTGCTAGAATTTTTTAAAATTCCTTTCAAAACATTTCTATTTTTTTGCCAAGAACAAGTTTTGTTACATTTTGTCCCTTTTATCTTATAAATGTGAGTAATTTCAGTTGGAAGGAGGTCTTGATCCCAAGACTATTCTCCGGTGGATCTTCAGGCCTCTTTACAGTAAATTTATAGTGCGAAAAATAATATCAGGTTCCCCAGGGCCTGGAGCCTATGTTAGCCTCACTTAACCATGGTCTATGGGTATTGGCAGTTATGTAATGAATTAGGCCATTGTATTAAGGGTAAAAATAGGTAGAAATATGAGTATGAACCCCCCCCCCCCCCCCCATTCCTCTTAGAAAGCCATTTTCCATTACTATTCTGATAATCAGAATTTTCAGTAATCTGAGGTGGTCTTGATCCCGTCCACCCTGGATTATTGAGACCACTGTAAAATCAAATGCTTTCTTTTTCTTTGCTCTTTTTTGCCTATCTACTGCCTGTCTTGTTTCTTATCTTTGGCGATATGTTGAATTTCAACACTTTGGTATTTGAAGTTTCATATACCAAAGTGTTGTTTTTTATTTGCAACTACAAACAAATTATAAACTTTATGCTTTTCCGTCTGGTTCACACACTTTTGAAAAAATTCCTAGAAGTCACATGATCCCTTTTTGACCGTTAGAAAGTAGGACGTGTTTCTCTCATTTTATGCTTAGGGGGTTCTAAACATATATGTTTGTGAGGTTCCACATTCCTTCAAAATTTAGTTTAAATTGCAATAAAGTAAAACAAGTTTTCAAGCCACTGGCTTTCAAGGCAGGTTTTTGATTTTTTGCTTTTTGCCGTAGTTAGATTATAGTATTTTTCTAGTTTCATTTATGATTTTTCATTGAAATTAAAGTATTAAATACATGCAATTTATTTGATACAGCCAAATAACTTTTTTAAATGCTCTTATTTTTTCATAGGTATTAGGGGATTTGAAACATATAATGATTGCTATTAATGATTTGAAACGAAAAAATCATAAAAGTTTGGCTACAATGAGGTATTCTACTGGAGATATCACAACACACTTACCCCATTCTAATACTGCAAGACTGCATAAGAAGCAGCGATTCTTTAGTAGTAGTGATTCTTCTGCTGAAACTGATGTTAGTGGGGATGAACTTACTCATTCAGAGTCAAGTTCAAAACAGGTTGGTGTAGAAACATATCTATGTGCAGTCGATGTTCATTATAATGACCCTTGTCATTCCACTGCAAACAGATATTCTATTCAGAGGTTGTTACATTAAAAGTTAAAAAAAATTCAATTTTCATAAGAATTTCATATTCAGTTTGAATAAAAAATTATATTATTCATTTTGTTATAACGCAAACAGCTACAAGAACCGTGAATTATTAATATGCCATCAATCAACTGTGTCAACAAGGGAACACCAGTATAGATTATTAAGGGACAACTCAAGGTTGTGGTGTCGCAGGGAATTTTTCTCTAATAAGATTGTGAATAAATGGAATAGCTTACCCCTAGGGGTAGTAAGTTCTAAAACAATTGACACGTTTAAAAAGAGATATGATAAACATATTGGGGTAAATCGAGAAGCTATTTATTTTTAGATAAGACAACCATGAATATTTTTTATGGGCAGCTTGTATTTTATCATGTATATAGAGTTTTTAGTTTTTATAATTGCACTTTTTTTTTAAATGAGTTGCTGTATTTTAGAAATATATGGCATCCATATTTGTTATGGAGATCTGTTTTTCAGCCACTTCGTTGGGCATTTTGCCTGTTGTGGCATTGTATTTGTATAAGAAAATGTATCAGATTAGAAAATAACAATGAAATTTTAATTATTTAATACATGTATTTATGTACACACAATTTGAGGTCTAAGCATCTTACTTATTTCACACAGTCTTGTTGAATGAATGTAAACAAAAATTTGCTGATTTTCAGCATGGACAGGAGTCTGCTTATCTGTATACTGTGTCCTTATCTGAAAAAAAAGTGATTCAGTATGACTCCCTATTGGATGACATATTTTTATGTTCTGATCAGAACTTTTCATAACCTTTCTTCTCAATCCCGGATTCAAAGAAACCTCAACCTAGAAGAATTGATGTCGTCAGTTGTGCCACAGTGACTCAGATATTTATCAAACATCCCACTATGTCTCTTGTCATTACAAGAAAAATATTTAAAACTTATTGTACTGTTCATTATGATGGAGGGGTTGCAATAAGGCATAGTTGTTGTAATGAACATCGACTGTATGAATATTCTTAGTGATTTATTTGTGCTCTTATTATTGCATTGGTGTTCATATTTTATCATTTATAGTATTGTTCTCCAGCTTGTATTAATGTTTGGTTTCCAGAATTTTACTGAGCTAGTTTGGTGTTGCTCTCTTTGATCCTTTTCCTTTAGATGATATTTTTTGAGCTTATAATAGCTCAATAATAGCTTTCAAGAAATTTTTCTACAATCATCATTTTAAGCAGTCGATGGTCCTGCTCTATATACAGACAGCTCCTTTTTTCTTTTTCCAAATGGATCTGCACACATACAGGGTGATTACTTAATTCCTCTTGCTGCATTTTATGTGGGAAATGTTGATTCTAGGGCATACTTCCAATTAGGAAAAGTATCCAAATAATGGGTAGAACTCAAATAAGTCATTCTTGTTGCAAAAGGTTGTATAGTTATCAATAAAAAATTGGTGTTTGCATAAAAAATTACTTTTTATAGAACTGAAATGCTGAACAATCATACGATTCAACTGAAATCCATTTCCCGAGTCTATTTTGTGATAGATAGCTGAATCAAATTAGTGTAATTTTTTTAAAAAACATTTTCCTGAATTCTACCTTTAATTGTTAACTTGGTAGAAATGTAACTGCTAATTATCTAGATTTATATCATAAGAATTAATTTTCTACAGATTTTACTACAGTGGATCCCGGTTATAATATTCCCTTTCAGAATTGTTGTGGTCCCAACAACTTTTTTCCTAGCTTGATAATATTATTTTTTTGTTTGGTTTTGAGAGTTGTAGCAGCAAAAAGTTCAACTTTCCCACCAAAGTTCTTTAAACTCTATTTCAGTGTTTCCCAACTTTTTGCAGTTCGCGACACCCTTAAGAATAACATTAGAAACTTGGGGCACCCTTCCTTAGATAAAGAATACATTTTATTTTAACAAAAATGACTGAGTAAAAATACATCAAAAGAGTTTTGTTTGATTAATCATTTATGGGAAACTTGTGATTGATGCATAATTGATTGTTGATAGAGCACAGATACTTGATATCAGGCCTTATAATTGGCAACGAAACACGCATATTGTCCTCAAGATCTTGCAGGCTGTTTCTTGCTTTGCAGTTTACTGTCACCATAGCAGAGAAGGTTTGCTCTATAGATGTCATGAAAAGGGCAAAAGTGTGTTAATTGCTTTCTTCATTAGATTAGGATACTCCTCTCTCTCTCAATCCAAGCCAAAAAGCAGCCACCGACTCTCACTCTAGGTGAACTTACCTTTGAGTGTAGAACCAGCACTAAGATCAATCAATTCATCGCGTTTGCTAGCTGTGAAATCTATTTTCTCTGCACCGTCTGCGAGATCATATGGTGAGACAAGCTAATTGAGATTCTCAGTGGAAGGATATGGAAAGTATTATCTATTGCATCTTGCAATCTTGATAAGTGCTGAAAAATGAGGTCTTTAGCTTATCCAAACATAATATCACTCTCCGTTATTACTACAAAGGTTTCAACAGCTGGTTGATGTGAAGGTAAATCCAAGAAAGAAAAGTCAACTCTCCTTGTGGGGAATCGAACCCGCATCCTCTCACTCTTGCCGGGTGAACACACTAGACTACAAAGAGACTATTATTGTTTCTGAAAGGCACGTGTTTTCAACATGTTTAGTTTTTGATCAGTGTTGCAAAACATGTGTCAAAATATCTTTCTCCTGGCATTAGGTAACCAGAAAGAAGATTTAATCAAGTTATGAGGGAAAAAAGCAAAAAAAATAATAATAATGAATAATAAATATGAATTTCTTAGTTGCAATATCAAGCTGCAATAATGTTTCATCTAAAGACTTTGCTTTGAGAATGCAACTCTCGTGCTCTAGTAAAACAGAGACATATTAAAAATCTGTTGTCCTTATAAAGTTGACCAAAAAAGGATCGATAAACACAAATAAAAGTGTAGTTGACCAAAAAATTATTCAGAATATCAGTGCTTGTTCAAGTTGAAAATAAACTACCAAAATATGTGGAACATGTTGCGAGTGTCAAGCATAAATTATGTGCTGGAATAGGCAAAATCCGACATGCTGTCTCTGAAGATGGTTAAACTTTAATGAACTTTTTTCATTATTAATTTTGAACAAACAACACTGCTGACTATATTTTATTCATCAGCAGGTAAAGAAGTGCCCCTAAGAATTTTTTTTTTTGGATGGCATTTATTTTTATAATTTTTTTTTTGTTCAATTTTGTAAGAATGACCTGTTTGTGTGTTGTTTTTCAATAGAAAAACAAGAAAACATGTAAATGTTGAGGAATAGAAATAATTGCTTCTGACTAAATCTGTAGTTGATAATGTTAGTAAATAAATCAAAAACTGCACAAAGAAACCACGGTAGGTTTAGAAATTATGTCATATCTACTGATACTTACCAAGATTTCCTGTTTAAATCATTTTCCTGTTTACCTTTTTTTGTGCCACTTTTTTAAAAAGCACTATAAGGGGTTTCCATTGTATTTGTTTTTTTATTGAGTCTTTAAATTATGAAGGGAATTTTGCCACACCCTGTGTGTGTATGGATATCCTTTATTATGATATTCTATGATAGCAGATAACTTTTTATCACATTTATATGTGAATTATTTTTTTTTGTAATGTGAAGTATAATTAAAGAATCTTGTAGAAAGTTTAAATTGACTTTCTAACATCGGAAATATGTTTGTTTATAATCCATTCCAAATCATTTTATGTGTTTAATTGGTTAGAGAAAGCTCATTCCACATTGGGTTTTAGTTAAAATGTATCATGTATCATCAACATATCAATCACAATGTAAATTGGAAGAATGAAATATTTAATATCATATTTTATTATTTGTTTTTATCTCATGATATTACATTTCATTGATTAATGTATCTATATCTGAAATCATATTTTGATGCATCCAAATATATATTTTCTTAAATTAAGGATCTCTATTGTTTTTACCTACTAGGTTTACATAATTTTTTTACTTACAGAATTATCCATTAACTGTCAATGTACAGCTGCCTGGCATTTTTTTGTTAGCGCACCAACCTCTGGTTTGACAGGTGAGGGTACAAATCCCTGCTAGGGCATGGAAACATTTGAGCAGCCTTTTGGAATCAATTTCAAGTTATATGGCCTGATCTAATTAGTCCTTGTGTGCAAAAAAATGACCATAATAAAAACTCTATTAATCAATAACTTGCCCTTCCCCCTCCACCATCTCATATACCAATAGCCAATTGATTAACATGCCAATTTCCAATTCAACAGGCCTAGTTTCAAATCCCATTAAAGGTAAGATTGTTTTTGAATGCATTCAGAATGACCATGGTGATATAAAATGAACTGAATAATAATGAATCAGCAATTTATGTTGACACAGCCAGAATTCATCTCCGATATCACTTGATATGACTCAGGCACTGGTAACTGATAAATTTTTTCAGACCCAATTCTGACTTGGATGGCTTTAAAATTATAATAAGGTGGTGGAAAAAAGTTTATGGACAACCGAAAAATCGTCCTATCTTGAAAACTTGTGGATGTAAATATATTAATATTTTAAGATTATAATTATATAAGTGGAACTTAACATTTTTCTGTGAAATTTATTCTGATGAGTGCTGCACTGGAAAAAAAAGTAAAGGAACACTCAGGGACACTGTTTTCTGATGTCAGTTAAAGAAATTTTCATTTTTCTCATGTTGGCGTAACAGCAGAGACTGCTTTGATAAGTCATGCACTGTGGAATCAAATTTTTTTCTGAAAATGTAAATTTAGCTAAAGCCAACATATTTATTGAACGTTGAAAGCATAAAATACTTGCTCTCAGATAAACCAATGCTTAGTCATGAAAATTCAATTAAAAGATTGAATGTTGACTGTTGGTTAAAAGTTTCATACATGGGCCCGGAAATTATGGACTGAATGCTTGCACAAGAAGGCTTCTTTCTATTACCATTTGTCAAAAAAAGACATAGTTTTTATATTGAGAAAATCTCTGTGTGATTCAAAAAAATAAAAATACAACTTTCCTTCCACACATCAAACTGTGTCTAATGTGGTAAAAAAATTCAAATGTCTGGTGTGCAAAACCAAAGTACAACTTTCCCTTACAGAACAGCACAGAGAAAAGCAATACAAATTGTATAACAGCATGTATCTTTTGGTTCCAAGTGGAATGACAATCTTTTATTTGATTAAAAGCAATTTAGATGAACTCAATGGTTAAATATTACTGACCTATGCAATGACAGAGCCATTTTTTAGACATAATATGAGGGGTTCACAGACCAAGTCCATTTTTTACAAAAAAATTTATGCAACCATAGAAAAATCACTTTGGCCAAAAAGAAAGATATGATGGATCCTCTCCTATACATCATGAATATTTCAGAATCTTCTAGTGGAGGCAAATACTAGGCTCCAAGCTACTTCCTCTAGAATTAATGAAGATATTTTTTACAGTGATTGATTTATGACAAATTGTAAAATTTTTTATTCATTGTAATTGATTTGTAGTTTAAATATACCTAATGAAAATATTTCAAAATCAAGAATTTTTCATAATATAAAATAAATCATAATAAAATGTACTTCACTTATCCATTGTAGCATCATATGTTTTCACGTCGAAGCTTCAATTCACAACCATAGTGGACCAAGTCCTCATCCTCATCCAATTTACAACAAAAATACTGATTTATTATTTGTAAAAGCAAGGCACTAAAAAAATGATATTTTAAACAGAACTTTGATACATTTAATTCTTTTACAACACTGGAACTGAATTAATTATCTATCAAAAACTTTAAGGCGTTATTATCCATAATGAAGATAAATGGAATTGGTCTACTATGATTGTGAACCCCTCATGTAATATACAGGGTGCATAGATAACAGGGGGGCGCATGGCATCTTACTGGTGAACTGTTGATCCTAGAGGTATACTTCCAATTGGAAAAAGTATTCAAATAACATGTAGTACTCAAATATGTCATTCATATTTGAAGGGGTTGTATCATGTTTGAAGAGAGTGTGGACTCATTATTACTAAAGTACGCCATTATCCCGTACGTTACAACTGTTAGAACGGTTGCACTCTGGAATAACTCCACAGGGCTGGTGTCCACACCTTTTATTCACTATGACACAGATTTACATACTGTTTCTTCTTCTTCCCCAGGTTACGTTTACATGCATGGTGTTCTTTTTCTCCTGATAAATTTCAACAGGAATGCCATTTCGAAACACGCTAGTGCGTTTGCGTTTCATGTTAGACCATGCATTCTTTGATGACAGTTGCTTGTATTGGTGTGTACTATCGTCTCTTAAAGTTTTTCCCATCTTTTCTGAATCACCCTGTAAATATATTTATATATATGTAGGCATATCTTTTTTAGACAGTTTCAGCAGAATTTCTATTTTCTGAGGCACCTTTTGTAACTTTTAGACAGTTTTTGTTCCAACAGGACAATGCTTCTGCACATGTTCCAAAGTGTAAAAGGTGTTGGTTTGAAGTCAATGCAGGTGGAACCTCTTAAGTGGTCATTGAGAAGTCCTTTTCTTAATCCTTTAGAGCACTTGTGTTACATTTTGAGTCAAAATGCAACTCAAAAACATGGAAAGACAATCTTATTGCAGTCATCAAACAAGCTTGGAAGATGATTGCACAACTAGTTATTTATGACTTATCTCTATCAACGGCATTCCGAATGATAAAGATTATAAAGAAAAAAGGTGTCTTTTTGAGAAAAACTAAATTTTTTCATATAATTTTCAATTGTCCTTAAGTTTTTTTCCAGGTTTTGACCTGTATTATAATTTAAACAATTTTCTTTCTGGAGCAGATCAGTACTTGTCAAAATTATTTTCACTGGGAAAAGCTTAGTTTCACTTGTAATCATCGCTCTAAAATTTTCATATATTTACATCCATGGGTTTATGAGGTATGCTGATTTTCTGGTTGTCCTTAAACTTTTTTCCACCACCTTATACAGAGAAAATCCTGTGTAACGATGTCTTTTATAATGATAATTGCCTATACGACAATGTTAATCTCTGGTCTCAATGTATTTTTTATAGTGTTAATACATTCCATCTATAAGAATAACTCCTTTATAACATACGTTTCTCTGGTTCCCTTGAGTATCGTTATATAGGCATTTCACTGTGATGAAATGTAGAGTAGTTACTAATTTACCTGAAGTATATTTTCCTGGGCACAAGCTAAACTAATTCAGACTTGTCTATATTGGTCATACTCGTGAACTGACACCATTACATACTAGCCTTCTGTATACATGGTGAAAATGAATATTTTTGCTTTTCATCTCCCCCCCCCCCCCAAGAAAAGTATTACATGGTTCAAATTAAACCAAAAGCAGAAATAATATGTTGATGTTGCACGTGAAATATTGAGCATTAGGATGAAGTATACAGTAGAACTTCATTTATCTAGGGCAAGGGGGATGTGGAGCATAAAAAAAACCAAGGTTAAGTCTATGAGAATTCTAAAATTTGCGAATTTACAGTAATTTTTGTGTAGGTTGAAAAAATATGTATTTTTTCCTTTGCTCTGTTGAAAATAAATATCCTTATATAATTTCAGCCTAACAATCACAATTTAAATTAAAGAAAACATGACAATCATATAGTTATATATCATAGTTGTACTCCAAGTAAAGCATCTCTGTATATAGTTGGAATATTAATTTTTTCAGCTTTTTTTCTCATTCTTTTCACTTATTTTTTATACATATATTTATTTTTATCCTATTACTATTATAGATGCATGAAACAAATAATAATTTCAAATAAATAACTATTAAAATATAAATGCAAATGTGCTGAACAAATGAGATCAAATGAAGGTTTGGTTTATAGTTATATCATGCTTTATACCATAGTTTCCCAAACTTTTCCATCGCCCCCTTCCATAATTTTTTTCCTTCTCATTGCCCCCCCCCTCCCATCTCAAGTCAACCCATAGGATAGTATACTGAACCCAAAGCTACTACTGCCCCCTTAGACACTTTCATCCCCCCTTTTGGGAAACAGTGCTTTATACACGCTGTACTATAGTTGTGTAGGAGCAAGTTTAAATTTTTCTTTCTTCATTATTGGAGACAGTTTATCCAAAACAAGTTTTCTTTTCAAAAGGGTTTGTTTCTGTGTTGCAAGCAAATACATCTTGTCTCATTCAAATACTAAAAGTGACACTTTTAAAGGCATTGGTGTACAAATAATTAAGTGGAAACTCTCAAAGTCATTGATGCATGAAACTTTCGCCCATTCAAGAAATACTTTTCAAATAGTCTCAAGTGATAAAAATTAGTAAACATTTGGTGTCTGGGGTATATATTGGCTAGTGTTTCCATGATTTCCTCTCTAAGAAAATTAATACGAAGAAATAATTTTTTTTCACATTTATAGAAAGCTAAAACATTTTCTGACTGATTGTGCCATTAAAGGGTTTAAACGTTTATATGTATTATTTAAATCAATAAAGTTCAATGCTGTCATCATGATGATCTTATCAATGAAATAAACATCCTTTTTTTGGTTTTGCACTCAGAGCAAACAATCATACATTAAAAGATACTAGGTATTTCTTTATATTTCATTGCATATCACTTTGACTTGTTCTGGAATTATTTTTTGATAACTGCCAATGCTACAACCACACACAGTCATCACTTATTTCACATAAAAACATAAAATAAAATTTGTTCCTTCACTTATAAGGTAATATGGAATGGGCGTTTTCCCTTATTAGACATGCTCTAACTTTCCTGCCATTCCTCCCTTTTTTTTTGGAAATTTTTAATTTTTCTATTGCTGAGTTTTGTTATGTAATCTCAGACCTGCCAACTCTCCGGATTTAGGCGGGAGACTCCCGATTTTTCATCCTTCCTCCCGCTCTCCGGATTTGTTAAAATTTCTCTGGATTTTTGCAGAAAATTAGATTTTATGCGAGCTTTCATGTAGTCATGATGTCAATGACTGCCGTCGTCGTTAGGGAAAACACCCATAGAGGACAGCCGTAAAAAAAGTTTTGGTGACCACATTTAAGCAACTGGCAAAGACGTGACTTTGTTTACGTAGCGTTTATCGGCAATCATTTATCAGGGGCATGACCTTGGTAGCCGAAATTCCGGTATAATCGTTATTGTACTCCATTAACAGCTGTGCGGTAAACACAAGTTTTTTCATCAGTAGCTTTGTATTTTGAAGTTTTTAAATTGTTTCCTCCAATTAAATATGTCTTCAGAAAGAAAATATAAAACTTTAAGCTATATAAAGCTTTTTAGAGTTCATATACCCAATGCTATCAATCACTGATAGCATCCACAAAAGGAAACTTGTTTTATGAACAGTATATGTAGATGTGATTTCTCTATTCTGCATGGAAAGACTGACATGGAATTATATTCTGCTTGGGGGGGGGCAATGCAGAACTTGTCTTGGGGAGGAGGAATGGAACTTTTTCTTAATTTTGATTTAAAAAAAAAAATTTCGAAAAAAATATTTTTTTTGTGAATTTTTTTGATTGAGTCTATGAGTGTCGGGGGAGTAACTCCCTTCTGGAGAATCTCCAGATTTTTGGATTCCAAAAGTTGGCATGTCTGTAATCTATTTCATCTTTTCCAATAGCTTCTTCGGCTTTAGCATCCCCCTTTTTGTTTTCATTGTACTAGCATGTGCCATTTCTTTTTCTCATGAAGGAAAATTCTCTTAATAAAAAACAATGGAAATTTTGGTTATTTGTAGTTTTCAAGAACTTTCACATAAAAAATAATTGTCTAAGAATAGAATGTTACTAAGTTCTGCTATATATACTCATATTTTCATGTTAATTTTTTTGTTCTAAAGATATGGATGAAAATTTATCATGTGATATCTAGTATTATAATAATAAATTAGTATAATAAAAGTAACATACTTCTACTGATATTGCTGCAAATTTATTGAAGCTAGTGCATTCAATAAATTTTTTTTACTCTTTTAAACTTTATGAAATGTGTCATGATTTTCTTTCTTTTCAACAACATCAGATGCATTCAGAGGTAAGATATTTTGTCTTTTTCTTTGATATCTTTTTCTTACGTTTTTCTTTTTATCTTGCTGTGTAAAAAATTGTTTATTGTTATTTCTTTAATTTACGCATGATGTCATCCTCTTGGCTAGTATGCTTTTGACACATCAACTCTTTCAAAATTTTTATCAGTGTAGTGCAGTATTTTAAAAATTATTCAATTTTTCTAAGCAATTTCAGAAAGTAAAACAGACTATCCTAAAGGGAAATTCACTCATTGGAAAAAAAAAGTTATATCCAAACTCTAACAACTATATACTATACCTTCAGTCAAAAATCAGTTTTTGCTTTTTTCAGAAAAATTTTAAAAGTGTAGCAAAAGTAGTCATCAACTTTTTTAAAACCAAAGATAAATGTTTTGAACAAAATCAGGGAGTGTGCCTGGGAATGAATTATCCACGGCTATAGCGGCTATGGAAATTCATGAGCATCAGCATTTTATTTGATGAAAATTCATTGGAATGCAAATAGTTCAAACATCTTATAGCAAACATATAAACTCATGAAAATTTTAATCTCCTCTCTTTTAAATTCCAAATCTTACATTTATTCTCAATTTTTATGAAATGTCAGTTGCTATAGAAAATTTAAATGAAGGTTGATGGTTGATTTAATGAAAGATTTCATGGTTGCAAGACTATATTTTTTAGATTATCATAATTGATTGTGATTTTTACGTTCATGTTTTATTTATTATTTTTATAATAATTTATTTTTCATTTCTTTATACAGTTAAAGCCAGAGCTTTGGAAAACAGTGATAGGGCTGATATATTTTTTTACTGTCACCTGGGTGACAGCTATTGTTATGGTGGAAGTTCATGATCGTGTTCCTGATCGACAAACATATCCTCCCCTTCCTGATATATTTCTCGATAATGTGCCACTCATTCCTTGGGCTTTCACAATGTGTGAGCTAACAGGAATTGTTTTATTTTTCATATGGGTTGTCATTCTGTTCTTCCATAAGCATAGGTAACTCAAGTTATTGTTTACAAAAGCATTTTTTGCTTTGATTAAACAGTATTGAAATTTTCACATTTCACAGAATATAAGTTATTTCTAATTCTTCCAAGTGAAATATAGATATGAATATGTTTTATGTGCCATTGTAGAAGTGCAGGTAGAGCAACTATCAAAATGGCAAGTTATAAAAAACGTTCTTAATAAATCAATTTCTAGAATGTATATATTGTCTAGCACTACAGTTATAGTCAAATCCTTGTTAAGATGAAGTCAAAGAAATACCAGAAATATTTTTTTCCCATAAAATTTTGTATTAACTGACAAAATAACAACAATTTGTTATGAAAAGAGATTTGAAACATAGTATATAGTTAAATGATGTTCACATAGTGCATTAATACTGCATTTAGTTGCGTTAAAGTTTATAAACTCTCTTATAAGTCAATAAAAGTAAAAACATAATGAAACAAATGTGTATTGCATTAACCATTTTATGATCAAGGATGTAATATTGTATCCAAACTCCAGTGGAATAAATTCAAACAAGTTCTCTGTGTTTTCTTTCCTCTCTCCTTATCATTGCAAAGCTTTGTCGGAACCCTATAATTGTTTTTCCTCTTCGTTTTCTCTATACCCTGATAGTGATTTTTTCCACATATAATGTATCTTTGTACTATGCACATATAAGAGTGAAAGAGAATAGGTGGGGTGAGGGTGAAAGAGAAATCTACTTAGTACCCACACTCTTATCAACTTATCTGTTATACTCTTTTACTCTTTCATTTTTTTCCCTTCTACCCTTTTTCCTTTTTCTAACATTCGGTTAGGTTAGGACAATGTTACCATATTTATTGCTGATTCGTCAAATAACGATCATCTGATTTGTTGCCAATCGCTTGTAAGCAAAGGGTTTAATTAGTCAACTCCAGAAACATATGTAAATAAACTTTTTAATTCGTAGAAAATTCATAAAACAATGAAAGAAAATTAATTTTATGTGACATATTCATAGGATCCATAGAAAACCCTGTATCCACCTTTTTATGGCTAAAACTGAGAGGTTCTCTTCTATAAATGTTTGTTCTATCTGCAGTAAAGTGTACATACTTTATGTACCAAAAACAAATGCCAGGTGAAAAATAAATGTCAACTATGAAGTTGAATAACATGGAATTATTGGGAATCCACACTAATTGTAAAGATATCGTCATCATTTTTTTAAAAGCTTCAGACCTTCCTGGATTTGTTTCTAGGGAGGAAATTCTGAAAGAAGAATCTGATTCCTTTCATATGAGGTGCAATTTTCATTTCAATTTAAACGAGTGTTGGCATTTAAATGTTTGTATCGAATGAAGATTTTACTATTATTTCTCAATATTAATTCAATGTGAAAAATATTTAATTCGTGTTGAGCTAGTTTGTCTTAACAAAGTTTGACTGTATTAGTTTCTTGACCTTGGTCAACTTCTCTTATTACTGGATGGTCACAGTTTATCTGTTCATGCAAAATCTTATGTTTTGAATTAAAAAAAAAATAATAATGGAAGAAAACTGATAAATTATAGAATTTTTACGTTGCAAAGCAAATTAGTACCATCCAGTCATGTTTAATAATCTTAGCCAATTTTTGAATTGATTGCGGTTAGAAGGTTTGCCCAATTTCATTCAGAAGCAGAATAATGTGAAATTGTGAGTTTTCCTTATCACCACGAGCAAATAGACCTTATTTCTTTATTGATGTGTTCTGATACAAGACAGGTAGCCAACTCATGGGAAAGATGTAAATAAGTCAATGTGGGCAAATATGGTTCTAGTACAGATACTTTGGTAAATTAGCACACATAAACAAATATAGGATTTTTAAACTGGGCGGGGAATCACAGACTATGAATAGTGAAGGAGGGTGATTGTCCATATCTGCCCTCCTGCCTAGGCCAATAATAACAATAATTTTTTTTAGCAATGTATCCTGTGTATCCTTCATCCTATTTCCCCCATGTATCCACCTATGTTAGCATGTTAGTACATGTTATGGACTGAGCTCTGTGTTTTCTTTATTGTGTTTATTTTGTTATATGATCTTAAATAAAACTAAATTTGAATTAAGTTGAAATTTTTATTATTTTCTGTTTGCTTATTTTCAGGTTTATATTGATTCGCAGAATGTGTGCTCTATTTGGTTCAGTATTTCTACTTCGCTGTTTTACCATGATTATTACGTCTCTTTCTGTTCCTGGGAGACACTTGGATTGTAAAGCTAGGGTTGGTAAACTTTTTATTCTTCTGCACAGTTTTTAACTTATAAAATTTTATGTTGTTTCTTAACCCTAGATAATTAAACATTCATCTAATATACTACCTAATAGATTAGTTACTGAGTAACACTGATTTAAGTTTAGTTATCTAGGGTTACTCAGAGCTACTTGAACAGACCATTTTTTTGTGAATTTCTGGGTGGTGTAAAATTAATCTATTAATCTCTTTCCATAACAGGGCCAACTCTGCTTAGGCTGCAGTTATTCCTAACAGTGTAACATTTGTTCATGAATCTTTTGTCTGGGTGTATGACCATTTGCTTTTAGGTATTTGGAGAACTGATGGATTATGGGCACTTCTTGTGCTTTATACCTTATATTTTTCCAGGAGTACTGGGAAAATAAGTGTAATTTACATGGCATTTATTTTTTAACCATTATCTAATCAGAAAAAGTTTTCATTTTCCAGCTGAGCTGTTTCAAACCGGGGGAACTGCTATATCTCCCCTTAAAAAATTGTTTCCAAGACTGGACTTGGGCAGCTGTAAAGAATGCAATCACACTAGACCACAAAATATGGGGCAGTGAAACTGAAATTTAATGCATTGATTACATGTTACAATTTCGCTTTAACTGCTTAACAAAGCCATACCTTGAAATTCCATTGATCCATAGATTAACATAGGTTTTAATTAAACATTTGTGCTTTATGCCTTATTAATAGACACACATATAGGCACTAATCCATAGCCTCCACATCCTTGACTCGAATTGGGCTTTGATTTTTGACAAGATTTCAGACTAAAACTTTAAGCTGAGACTCTTTTATAGCCTTTCAAGAAAGGTAATACAGTAGTTCAAAAAATTAAAAATATGTAAGATCAATCATTGGGCCCCCCCAGGCTAGAGCACTGTCATCATCTTCTGTGCAGGGCTATGGTCTTAACAGCATCATGAGCTCTTGTGCAAAAATCTCTCCTCCGAAGAACCATCCCTACCAGATTTTAAGTGTCAGTCTCACAATTTAGAATCCTGTCTGGTGTATTAGACATTATTATGTTTTGTACATGATCTCTTTACCATGAAGATCATGATTCTCTGGGATAATTGGACATTTTTGATGGACCCCCAAGCTAAGATTTTTAGCAGGTCTAAATGATTTCTATATAGAACAAAAACAAAAATAAGTTCATCTCTGAGGGTAGACCCTTGTCACATCCTTTGAGAGGGTAGCATGCATAAACAAAGTAGGCCTATGTATATTATAAAATAAGAAAATATTGTAAAGAGCCACAAAATGACCAAGTACAGCTCAAATTCATGTACATTTCAAAATTTATATTGTTGATGTACTTTACAAATATATTTTCATCTCAAAAATTCTGGGACTTCACAATATGAACTTAATGTATGTATCAAAATCTTTTAAGGAGACAGACATATGATTCCACCTTAATTTTAGATTTTCTAGACCCCATTGGTAAGCCTCTTTATTTCTGTTTCTTGGCAGTCATACGGTACGTGGTGGGAAAAAATCTATGCTGCTATCTTGATTTGGATCGGTGGTGGTATGACTCTACAGGGTGTTCGTACTTGTGGTGACTATATGTTTAGTGGACATACTGTTGCGCTTACTCTTCTAAATTTTTTCATAACCGAGTGTAAGTATATTCAGTTTCTACTTTGTCTTTTTTTTTTCCTGCAGTCTCCTTGAACTTTGAATTAACTAAGATTGATTGTATATAAAATAGTATAATACAGGTTGATTCAAATTGTCTTTCTACAAGGCTATCTTTGTAACCATTGACTTTAGAAGTATATTTCCAATTACAAAAAGTTTTGAAATGACACACAGTTTCTTAAAATGTCATATTTTTTTATGGGTTGTGTAAATAAAAAAATTAATTAATTAACTTTTTATATGGTCCTGGGAGCTAAAACTTTCAATTAGTGAAATGTAGAACTTGCTCCAAAAAGTCATTTTCAAGAAATTCCATATTTATAAATGCAATATTTACAGAGATATTTTGACTTTGCAGTTTTTATCAATGATCGAGGGTGTAGTTCACAAATTGATTAAATTAAATTAAAAGTCTGAAAATTCTGACATTGTGACTAAAAAAGTAATTTCACACTTTAATAATTTTAATAATGCTTTTCCAGTAGAGCTGTTTCACAACAAAACCATCTGTACATTTGCATTTCTCATGTAACCAGTGGTTTGAAGTTGAAATCACAACCATTTCCGGCATTTGCTATCTTCAGAAGAGGGATTTACAGCACGCTATATTCTCTTTTCAAGTTTAATTTCTTGGTCCTGAAAAGGTTGAATAATTACTTTTTATAATTTTGTCCAGAAGTGAGAAGTATATCTGACAGTGAATGATGAATAGCTTTATCTTCTTTGTACACAATAAAATTATCGAAATAAAATGAACAATAGTTGAGATCATTATTTTTGTGTACAGTCCCTAAAAATTAAGATATTCAAGCCAATAGAATTTTCCAACATGGGAAGTCAGCAAAATATGGTGATTTATAAATATTTCATTTAAAAATATAGACTTTTTTGCAAATGACTTTTTGGAGGAGGAGGTTCTAAATTTTACTGATCAAAAGTTTTAGGACTGTAAGAAGTTAATTTTATAGTTTTTTTAAATAAATAAATAAATATATATATATATATATATATACCCTTTAAAAAACTTGTCATTTTAAGAAACCACATATCATTTGAAAACTTTCTGTAATTGGATGTATACTTCTAAAGTGAATGGATGCAAAGATAGTCCGGTGGGCACATAATTTGAGCTACCCTATATAGAAGTTTAGGGATAACCAATATTTTTTTTCGACATTTTACTGCCTTGGCTAATGAATACATATTTGGCTAACAAACATTTTAGTTGATATGGACACATACACTAACACAAAATAGCTGTGTCAAAAGCTTTAAATTTTTGTGCTAATAAAAATAAATTCAATGAGTTATTGGTACTTGAGCATATTAAAATTCATTTCCACCTCAGAATCACTTTCCAGATATACCCATTTGTGTCTTTCAGAAAGATTTTGAGCCATTTCATGTGAAATGAATAATTAAGCTAATAGAAAATACATTTAAAAAAAGTCTCTGACTTGAATTTCAATGGATACGGTAAGACTCTTAATACTAAATGGTATATAAAGATATTCAAGTTTTTATCTTCCTTTAAACTCTCCCTCATCCAATTGCAAAGTTGTTTACCTCAGCTTTCAGTCATTATGTAGTAGAGTCTTGATAATCAGTGGTGAACGGGACGGCAACCGTCTTGGATTGATGGAAACTCATATTATCATATTATCTGAAAAGTAATACAAAACAACTTTATGGAGGGGGGGGGGATCTACTATTACCCAGGGACGCCGGAAGTCAAAAATGATTGGTGTTGCTTGAAGTGTGTTTGCTTTAAAAAAATAGTAGTAGTAGTAATAATATCCTATATTCCGTGGAGACCAACGTCCTATTTTCAAGTAAATGTCCCTTATTGTCCCAAGCTAGTGTAGTGGCCAGGATGGGATCTGAATTCACCCTTTGACCACTGAATCAACATTGCAAGAGTCTGTCAGAATATAATATATTCTTGTTGACCAGCTGTCTAATTGCAGATCTGTTGCGTATTTATTTTGTGCATGTGTGTATTGTGGGTTCGGATCAGATTCTGTGTATGTAATGTTTGGTGGAGAGGAGATAGGTTGTATTTCTATTGGTAACATGTGCACACATGGTGAACTTGAAAAGGTACGGTCACGCCCAGGGTCACAACTAAGACAGGTCAGGGAGTCTGGTGCTTTGGGCGTTGGACCTGAAAGGATGCTGAGTTTACTCTTTTCATTAAAAATTATGGGGACTGAGGTACCAAAATAAACACTGTCCCCAAGCGTTTCCTAGTTGCGAGTCGCAAGCACACTACATCGTAAAACAGGATTAAAATTCATGATAATTTTCATTTAAATTATTTCATTTATATTGACTCATCGAAAGAACGGAGGACTGAGATCCCGCTTCAACCTCCTCTGATTTATGGGGGGGGGGACAATTCAGTGTCAAAGGCAGAGCCGACTGATCTAATGTATATATGAATTGACATCATCATCATTGAGTCCTCCCCCTCAGACTTTCAGGTCCATCTCCACCTATGGTCTAACTATAATTTATAACTCGTTCTTCAGCTGCAGGAGGTTACCCACAGTGGAATTCGTTGTTAAATTCTGAAAATGGGGGGGGTGGTGGAGACTGGTGTTCTTCAATCTTTTTTCCCTTCTTTTCTCTCCCAGGGCCATAACTAGACTGGCCCTGAGCCGAATAGGGGAGACCCAAAAAATTTATACTTATTTTGCTCAATAGCAACCCTTTCAAGAAGGAAGTCTGCCCCGTGGCCCCAAAAAGGAACAATATGACCCTGCTCTCTCCAATTCAAGTTGATAAAAAATATAATATGGGGGAAAAACAAACAGGAGATGACAATAATGACAGGGTTTGGATATCGCATCAGTATTGCACCTAGAAGAAAGAATAAAACAGTTTTACTTTTATAGCTGAAAATAGCCCACGTTAGAAGTATTAATTTGATTACATATTTCATTTTGTCTGTAACTTTCTGCTCAAGCCTTAGCTCAAAATTCATATTAGGTAATTTTATGTGGTGCCATACAAAAAATGTGTTTTACGCTTTCTTAAAAACAATTTATAACTTTTGAAATGTATGTTTATTACTTATTAGAATTTCACGCACATAAATTAATGCACCTTTTTTTTTTTAAATTCCTCGAATATAATATTTGAATAATCTGTAAAGTGTGCACATAAAAATTGTGAAATTTGGTTATAAACCAAGAAAGTGGCAAGAAATGGATCTCCCCACATCACACACCTTTATGGGAGGTTCTGGTATGGGCCATTTTTCCAGTTTGGCCCAGATCTTATTCGATCATCTGCTTATATCTCTTCGTTAGGACAGAGTGGGGAGCCGTGATCTGGTTAGAAGGAGGAGGTACAGGTTATTTAATCATTAGTTCTTTTAAACCAGTGATACTCAACCTTTTTTGACTCATGGAAACCTGTTTTGTTGTAATTTCTATGGCGCAGCCCCATGGGCCCTTCTTTTGTAAAATATTATTTACTAATTTCTTTTATTTCTTTGAGCTGCGCGGAGCTCCTGGGAAATTCGCACTGAGAGAAGAGTCTAAGGATGGTTGTTTATAAGTTTACTATAACTAAAATTGCTAAGGACGGTTTAACAACAGTATAACCGCTGTTTTAAACAATCATGCTGAAATAGATAATCTGAAATCAAATAATTTCAGTATGCATTTTAGAACTTTTTCCTCATCAATTCTGTATGTTCATTGGATTTGCAGTGTCCTCCGAAATTTAAACTGAAAACCATCACCGCCATTAATAACATTACAGGTCATTTGGGTATACTGTAAAATTGAGTACAATTGATAAATACATTTTGAATTGCTAATTTATTATTGTGACGTCCTTTTCTATTCATTATTTTTTCCTTAATCAATTACATTAATCATCTGTATTAATTAATTCTTATGAACTCTTTTACTTATTATTTGATGCCTTTTTTTGGCTATTGTTAATATTTTTAAATTTGGCTTTTTTTTTTTTAATTCAAAACTAATCATCTAAAAACGTTATTTTTTTTTTCAAATTTTTCAATGAATAGGTCTTTACTTATTGATTCCAGCTGGTACAACAATATACAGGGTGTACTGTAACTTGTAACTCGGCCCTTATCTCATCAAGCGTTCGTCGTGGATAAATAGTTCCAATTTAAAAAATTTTCAAAGCGTGTTAAAAAATTACTCTGTACCAGTTTTGAGAGTGAAAATACAATGTGTCATAAAATGAAAAATATAAATTTTTATATGGAGACCCTGTCCCAAAAATCCCAATTAAAAAGTTGTCCTGAGGCCAACAAAAAAAGAAAATCCACGTTTTCAAGCGCAACCTTTGCAGGGATATTTGAATTAAAATACAGAATATTTGGAAAAGAACATCGCAACTAACTATAACATAACTCCTTCCCATACTTATGCTTTTCCAACTTTTCTCCATTTCTTGGATTCAAATGTCTGCGAATATTGCAGAAATGTTTCAATTTTTTTTTTGGCCTCAGAAGAGTAGGGCAACAATTTTCTAACTGGGTTTTTCAAGACAGGGTGTCCTTATAAAATTTTTATTTTTTTATATTGTGACATACTATTTTCACTCCTAAAACTGGTGGAGGGGGGTTTTTTGAATGTATTTTGGGAATTGTTTAAATTGAAACCATTCCTCTACGATGAATGGTTGATGTGATAAAGGCTAAGTTAGGACTTACAGGACACCCTATATATATGTTTGTTTGGCACTTCATGGAATTTCCTGATGTATTTCCTGCATGGCCTGCATCAGGGCCCCAAGGGTGGGATTTTTATTTATCGGGCCCCCCGAACCAGGCTTTCACGAACCCTTCTATAGCAAATTCATAGCATGAAAAAACAAAGATGTTAGGCCCCAGGGCTTGAGCACTGTCAACCCCACCCTGGTGGGAATCACGATTTCTTGAGTTATGCTCACGACAGTATCAAATCTAAGCGTAGCATGCTAATAACACGAAGTACAACAATACAAATAAACCACAAAATATTTTTGGTATCAATGGAGTTTTTTCTCAATCAAAATAGAAAACAAATGCAAACGCTAATCAAAAAAGGAACTTCTGCATAGTGAACTTTATGTGATACATTTCTACAAGCGAAAGTTGAAAAATAAGGTGTCAAAATCACTGTTCTATTCATGTTTTTAAGAATCAAAAAATTCAATTTTCCCGAATAATAAGTTAACATGTTGAAAATTTTTTTTCTGTCTCGCACCCCAAAAAATGCTCTCCCTCACCCCAGTTAAGAACCTATGCTGTAGACAGATTACCGTTATACTGAGACTTATTAGACTGAGGATGTGTCTAAACAAGATTTTAAAAAATATCATTGAAGAGAGAATTATCATTGTACCGAGTATCATTAGAGTGAGGGTTGACAAAAAAATGTTGGTATGAGATGATATCCCTGGATGTGAGAGATACACACTGTTACAAAGTAAATAATACAATAGAGAAAGTTGTTTGGATAAAAAAACTAAAAAAAAAGTCAACTCACATGAGGTATAAAATTTGCTCTTTCATCAATGACAATGTGAAATTTCTTTGAGAAGAAACGTATAATTCTTTCTTTTTTCTGCTCTTCGTGAGAGCTTCCCATAATAACCACACAATTACCAATAATGCACACTGATGGCAAATATGTATATATCCCATGGTTATGAAAGCGCGTGTAGAAAGAACCAGAAGGCAAGTAAAGAATATGATTGCCTTCTCTAACTTCAACACTGCTAGTCATTGGACAGAAAAAATTTGGGGGTGGGGGGGGGGGGAGATTACCAGGAAGCCTAAAATTTATCGAATATGTGGGAACATGGCTTTTACAACAAGCAATTTCTGAACTGTAGTTTTTTTCCCTTTTTTTTCGCTATATGGTCACCACTGAATTCGAAGGCTAGTGGAATAAAAAGGTTTTTGGAAGACTGTGGCCTGGAGCAAAGGCAAAGTATTTAAAAAACTAAAGCTTTTTAATTGTTTAGTTTTGGAGAACAGTGTTTTGCGGTGACACTTCTGTAGTTCTCAATGATGTATGGGTAATAAAAGAGAGGGTGTGTGTGTGTTCAAAGTACAACAATTTCGTTTTTTTCCTAATTATATATTTTTTGCAAGAGAGTTGACACTTCTCTTCCCTACAATTTGGTTCTTTTGTGTACAGCCCAATCTGTGTTTAGAATCACTGCAGGTTGGACTTGCTGGACAGGGGCCATTACAAAGCAGTGGGGCTGCCGCTTAATTGCAATTGCCATGACTGGAAGGCAACAACAAGTTTTGTCTGGCTCTAATTTCACCTAATAAAAGCGCTCTGCTTTGAAAAGAATTTGGGCAACGCATCGCAGACACGCTGGGGGGGGGGGAAGGAGGGGGGATTTCCAGAAAATAGAAAGAAGAGGCATAACTACAGTGCAGATATGGGTGTCATCCCTGCTCAGAAAAACCCGCTGGGGATAAAGAGGAAGATAAGTAGACACTGGTTGTTTTTGAATAGAAATAGTGAGCAAGATCTGTATTGAGAAACTCTTGTCTTTTTTTTGTGAGCCAGTATACCAGCCAAAAGTAGCAGGTTTTTTACTTCTGTTAGTGCTTCTTTCAGGGGCAAAACTAATGCCAAGTAAATTAGGATACATATTTATAATTAAAAAAAAATTGGCAGAAAACAGAGGATTTGAAAAGGGAATTTCAAATAATCCAAGCATCTCTAAGTTTCAAGACTACTATGTGTTGTTTTTACAGTGCTCCTTAGTGTGTTATAAAACTTGTCTTCAAATTTTGGACTGTTTCTGGAATGAATTATACAGTTTCCCATACAAGTCTATAGGAAATTATTTTTTAGTTAATGAATGTGATTCTGGAACAAATTATCTTCATTAGCCGAGGTATTATTGTATATTGATATACATGTATTTTTTCATTGCGCCCATGTTTCCCATTTTTTTTTTTTTTTTGTAATTGTATGGCCGATGGGGACGGTCGCACAAAATTTCGCTGTTGCGCTTCGATCTCTTATGTCCTTGTATTGTGTATTTTAAATGTGTAATCAGTTTTGAAGATTTATAGGACAACGTCTTAAATTTATATTGTGCTAAATTAATGTTCGGTGCTTTCTAATTTGAAACATTAATATAACTTTGAAGGATGGAGTTGAACGGCGCTGCGTCCACATTAGTGGTGTGAAAGATGTGATTATGTGTGTTTAACAAGTGCAGTGGATACCTAACCACTACACGGGGTATAACTTACGATCTCAGTATTACACCGAGAGGAGAAAAATGGTCAAAAGGCATCCCTGTAGGTGGACCAGAGGACCGTAAAAGTGTAAGTCTTAAGTCACTGGAACTATTTGTTTACATATTGTGAGCTTGTTTACGTTCACTGGTGAACCATGAGCGAACTCATGAGTTCGGTTGCGGATATAACTCGTGAGTTGGGTTGTCAGAGGTAATTGAAGGATGTCTGATGATCGCCCTCTGCCGTCACTGAGTAGAAACTCTTTCAACGGTAAATTCTATTAGTACTTGGAGGAAATGTGCAGTTTTTCTTTCTGCTATGTGTGATAAGAATTCTTCTGAATCTTATAAAAAGGAACGTTTCAATTTCTTATCTTCTGGGTTAACCAAGATGTATGAAGATGTGCATCTAATTGAAAGGGAAAAATCAATCTTTTTTTCTGCTAATAGTGGTGATAATTTTCCTCCCGATGCCAGCTCTAATTTTCTTGCTTTATCGAACTTAATCGAAAGTTGTTTTCTTAAAATTGAGAACCGACTAAGCAAAGTTGAACAACTTACTGAAATTATTCCAACGGTTCAAATGGAAGTTGCTAAATTGTCATCCAATACTGAAGTAACTGTGCTAAGTTAGTAAGTAAATAACTAAGCCCTCGTGTGCAGAAAATGACCGTGGTGCGACAAAAATTATCAAAAATGATCAAATTGAAGTAACTGGTGGATCTTCCTCTGGTCTGACACTCTCTAAGACTTTATCAAAGAAAATGCCGCCGCAATCATTATAAGATATGACCTCTGTACCTGGCTATGCTACTTCCGGTCACGCTCTACGGAATAGACAACAAACTGATGCCTCAACATTTAATCGGAATAACTCAACTCAGCCTAAGGTAGTTTCTGATGTTAATAATACACCTCAAGCTCGCAAGCCAATTTTAAATTGTAAAAGTAAAAGTTAGATTCTTAAAGGAGTGGTTAATCGTTCCAAGAAATCAGCTGTGTTTTTATCCAGATTAAGTCCCGATAGTACAACCGAGGATATTGTTAGATTCTTGAATTCTAATAACCTTAATAATTTCACGTGCACCAAGATGGAAACAAAATATAAATCATACGCCTCCTTCCATATTGAAGCTAATGAAGGTGACATTAACATTTTATTAAATGGTGAGCTCTGGCCTGAAGGTTCCATTATTTCTCCCTTTTATGGGAAACTACATACATCTCAAATTGAAAAGTTGGACAGCGTGGACACTAATTCAGACTTTGAACAGAGATCAAATGATAATAATTGACTAGAGAAGATATCTATTTATTATCAAAATGTATGAGGCCTTAGAACTAAATTATCATCTTTTAAAAATGCAATTCTTTCCAGCAACCATGATTTTATTTGTCTAATGTCTACTTATGTTTTCCAATCACAATTTAATCATGTGTTTGCGACAGAGAGCTCAAGCAAATAGTGGTGGCCAATGGGAGGATGGGGAAAATTCTTTGACAGTAGTCAATCCTGAATTTTTGGCAGCTTTACCTCCAAGTATCCAAGAAGAGGTAGCTCTTTTCCTTTGTCAATTCTATTTATTTCTTTTATTTCTATGTTTCACACTTGTTAAAACATAGATTTATTACCTTTTCAATCTGCAGACTCGATATACAATATTGCTACTGTTCATGGACCAGAAACTGGTGTATGTAAGGCAGGGTTATATATATAATTTCATCTTTTTTTGAAACAAATTTTGACTAGGCCACCAGATAAAAGTGGTAAACTGGCTAAAAGTGTCAAAACTATAGAAGTAAAGTATGTGATAGTGAAATGTTTGATGATAGATATTGTGTATTTTGCTGTGACCGATCTTGCAGTAATCTAAATTCCTCGAGAGGAGTGGTGTTCTTATCGCAGCCAAAGATAAATTTAAAGTTGGTTCTGTTACTCTTGATTGTAACTTGGAGATAACTTATGTTAAGATATTTTGCAGTGGTGGCAGAATCTTATATTTGTGTTGTGTTTATTGTTCACCAACTTGTGGCTTTCAGTATTATTGTGAATTGTATAATATCTTCGATAAATTTTACAATGATGATAAGTACAATTTAATTATAATTGGGGATTTTAATATTCCTGGTATTAATTCGAGTATTAGTTTCGATAATTTGCATAATGGTCAATCAAGATATGTTTCTAGTCTTTTCAACTTCATGCAACAATATTCCTTAATTCAATGTAATTTTATCACTAACTCATTTGGAAGAATATTGGATCTGGTTCTGGTATCTGTTCCTTATTTTTCTGTGTCTGTCAACCGGGAGGAATTTCCTCTTATAAAAGAAGATACCCACCATCCAGCATTATTGATATCTTTAGATAAACTTTCTGTTGAGCGTCATCCCACCAAAGGAGTTAAGGATTTTAATTATGATTTTAAAAAAGCCGACTTTCATTCCTTGTACAATTTTTTTTTGTCACTTTGATTGGAATTTTTTACATTTGTGCACTAATGTCAATGAGGCTGTTCATATGTTTTACTTATACATTTTTACAATTTTTGATATGTGTGTACCATCAAGAAAGAATTTTACTCGAAAATATCCTCCCTGGTTTGATAAGAATATTATTTACAATATCAAATGTAAGGAAAAATTTTGTAAAAATTTCGTAAAAGGTATTTCATGACTAATACTATCTCTGACCTAGTACAATACAAATGTTATAGAGCTAAGGTTAAACTCTATATAACACAAGCTCACAAAAAATATATTGATAATATTGAAGCAGCTCTCAGATTCAACCCTAAACAATTTTGGTCTTACTGTAACAATAAAAATAAGAATACACCTAAGTATATGTATTTCGAAAACAATGTTTTATTAACAGACGCCTTGATTGCTGATGGTTTCGCCAAGTTTTTTGTATAGAATTTCACAACTTCTGAGAATGATCACAATCATTATTCTGCTTCAAACAATGACTTTCCTTTTTCTTCTGATGTTGTCAGTATTCCTTATATCTCCGTAAATGACATCAAATGTAGTATAAAAAGATTGAAGCTCCAGAAGTATTGATGGTATACCTCCATATTTTGTCAAGGCATGTGCTGAGCATTTGCTGTATCCACTTTTATTAATTTTCAATATGTCTGTTAAAAATAGGATCTTT
Source organism: Pholcus phalangioides (assembly GCF_987345545.1). Taxonomy (NCBI): domain Eukaryota; kingdom Metazoa; phylum Arthropoda; class Arachnida; order Araneae; family Pholcidae; genus Pholcus; species Pholcus phalangioides. The sequence continues at coordinate 58,878,328 of NW_028301604.1, forward strand.
ACGGATGAATGGAAGAAAGCAAGAATCGTTCCAATTCTTAAAAAAGGTGATAGATATAAAATTGAAAATTATAGAGGTGTGGCCATTCTATCACCTTTCGCTAAAATGTTTGAGTCTATTTTATATGATAAAATCTATGCTCAAATTAAGACCTGTATCTCCCCAAATCAGCATGGTTTTGTTAGAAATAGATCTACAGTTACCAATCTTCTTTCCCTCAATACCCATATTGTTGAAGCCATAGCAAATAAAATCCAGCTCGAGGTAATTTACACAGATTTCGCTAAAGCATTTGATTGTGTTAGCCACTCTATTTTAATGTACAAATTAAAAAAAATTGGTTTCTGCGATGATACTTGTAAGTTATTTGCTTCGTATCTAAAAAACAGATTGATTTTTGTATCTTTTGGCTCGTCTCTTAGTGATGGATCTTGTGCAACATCTGGAATTTCCAGATGTTGGAAGAACATCTGAATTTCCAGTCCCTCAGGGGTCTGTCCTTGGACCGCTATTGTTTCTCATTTTTATTAATGACCTTGCCGCTGCTGTTCATAATTGCTTATTATTTGCTTATTATTTATTTTGAAATATTTGACTTTATTGTAAATTTAGAGTCTTGTTCTATTGTTCAAGATAAATTAACCCACATTTACCACTGGTGTATCGAGAATCATCTACACTTGAATATTAACAAATGCTTTGTTATGTCTTACACCCGTAAGAAAAATCCTATCACATAATCTTACTATATTGGAACTGATATTTTACAGAGAAGATATTCTGCTATGGACTTCGGTGTAATTTACACCTCTGATTTTACCTTTCGTGATCATATTAACGGCATTTGTAGGAATTCATATCGCAAACTTGGATGGCTTAAAAGAATAACTAAAGATTTCACCAATTTGGATACAATGATTGTTCTTTTCAATTCTATAATACGATCAAAACTTGAATATGCATCTGTTGTTTGGAATCCTCATTACAATAATGCTATTGATGATATTGAAATTATACAAAACTCATTTATGCGATATTTGTATTTTAAGAAATTTAGAGCACATGACATTACAATTTCCACAACTTTTCTCCGACAAATTTTTTTAATTACCAGTCTCCAAAAGAAAAAAATATTTCATTCTTTTGAAATTTTTCAGGAATTTGGTTAATGGTAATATCGATTGGTCTTTTCTGTTATCAAAAATAGGATTCTTGGTCACACAGTACAACACAAGGTCAAATAAATTATTTTATGTAGCTCACTTTAGGACATTGATTGGTCTGTCTTGTGCTATAAACAGATTTTGTATAATAGCTTACCTGATGAATTTGATATATTTGCGACACCTATTGGTAAATTCAAAGAGCTTCTTCTCTCCAATTGATCAGCGATTTTTTTTTAAATTATTTAAATAGTGATTTCTTGTATTTGACTGTTAAATATTTCGTTTTTCTTTGTGTTCATTCATTTTTCATTTTATTTTTAATCGTCTCGTGTGTTTTTATTTATTTTCATTTTTAATTGATCTAGTGATTTTATGCAGGCCTTTATTTTACTTATTTGGTATTGACTTGTGTTTGTTTCTATTTTATGTATTTTATATCTGTGTATTGCATTCTATTCTGTTTGATTTTATTATATTTACAATGTTTAGATCATACCTTGCTGTAATTGGATTGTTTTCTGTAGCATGGTATTAAATAAATAAATAAATTATATTAATGTTAACTTATGCCTAAGATTTAAGGACTGTAACTGCCATCTCTTATCCATTTGGGTTATTCACTATTGGTTATCATGATGAACTCTTGCACATTTCTCACTTTTAAACAAAAAGGTTTAATATGCGAACCTCTAAAACAAATCATTTTAAGCTACACATACTCATCTGTTAATTGTGTCATAGAGGTATAGACAAATAATAGGCATTTGCATACAAGAATCTTAGATAGTCTATAGCAGCGGTTCTCAACCTTTTTTGACCCACAGAGCCCTTTCCGGTATATAATTTCTATGGCGGAGCCCAGTGTAAACCTATTTTTTATTTATTCATCAAAGTTACTGACTTATTTTCATTATTAAAAAATATTAATAATGATTTTTTCCAAATGTATTGGTTTTGTGTTTTGTCCTCGAACGGCTGCAGGGCCCCTGGAAATTCACACGAAGCCCTTAGGGATCCACTGAGCACTGGTTGAGAACTGCTGGTTTATAGATATATATACCTACCACATTTGATAGAGAAGCTCACAATCAAACCAAACAAGGTATCCATTGTAAATGATTGATCATTGAAGTGTACTAACATAAGGTGAACACAATGTGGTTAAGTTTTTTTCCCTTTAGAAAAGTTGATTTTCTTTAGCTATTCATTGATTCATCCATAATTAATCTCATTTTTTTGGTTCACTTTAAATGTGTAAATAAACAAATATAAAAAATACGTAGTTCAAAAATATTTTTAATTTCATAAGTAAGTTGAACTATATTGGGCAATCTGTAATTATTGTGCTAAACTTGACATCTTTTCTATTCAATTATTCTGGACGAAAGTTCAATATTAATTTGTTCTTTATTAAAACACTAAGCTTCTGTTTTTCTCCCCACAGATACACCTCGCAAGATATATTATCTTCATACCTTTACATGGGTTTTGAATCTGTTTGGCATTTTCTTCATTTTAGCTGGTCATGAACATTATTCAATTGATGTTTTCATTGCATTTTACATTTCTACTAGATTGTTTTTGTACTACCACACTCTTGCAAATAACTGTGCACTCACGCAAGGTGACCGTAAGAGAACGAGGATATGGTTCCCACTTTTCTCCTTCTTTGAATCTGGAGTAGATGGAATTGTGCCAAATGAATATGAATGTCCTGTGCAAATATCTAAAAGATTAAGAGGTGTTATTAAGAGCCTTTTTGCTTGAAATAAAACTTTTCATCTAAGGCTCAAAATTGCAACCACATTTTGATTGTTCCTTAATTTGTACTTTTTTTTTATTTGAAATACAGATTTTTTTCAATGTTGAATTCCTTTTGAGCTAGCAGATGTTTTTCATTGTGATATTTATGTTCTTTTCCGTCTTTAATTTTGAAAAATGTATAAAATTTTAGTTTTTAAATGAACCCTTCCCTATTCAAGATGCTAACAAATTTAAGATGTTTGTGTCGTTATTGGTGTATGAAAGATGTTCGAGAGATTTTCAGAATATATTTTTTTGCCATACCTTTTCTGTAGAAAACTGAATGAAGTATCAAAAGGAGTTTTACAGTTTTGGCAGAGTTAATCTGGAATATATATTTTCTCAATATGCAAAATATATATATATATTTATGACCCAGAATAAACTATTTTATGGTCAAAATTACCTAAAGATACAAATGATTCAATGAAATTAAATTAATAAATAATAAATCTCTCTTGGCTGATAAGATTTAAGGATATATATATGATGATATGATTTAAAGATAATAAATCACTTCACTGATATTTATTATGATAATTTTTTCATTTCTCAACTTTCAAAAACTTCAAAATTAAAAAAAAAGTGCATCAAATACTGCATTGATCTGGTTTTTATATTTTTATAACTGTCATCTATTTTTTAAATAATATGCACAACATATTTTTTACTTCATCATTAACCCTTTAACTGTGCAAATAGTTGGAGATATGCTTCTTTCTCTTTGTGCAAGTGGAAAATTTCCCAATTTCTTTTTTAGTAACATTTTAAAATTTATATATTTTTGTTTTGTGATAGATAAATGGCGCTCAAACTCAGATGTTATATAGATCAAATTGAAAAAAAAGTGAATAGAGTACAAGCAAAGCTGCCAGAAAATATTTAAATAATGAGAAAAAGAAAAAATATAACATATGTGCATACATCATCTGTATGCCATTTTAAGAATTTCATCATAACCCTTTAAAAGTGGCATTGACGAGATATCTCACCTCATTCAAGGCCTCTTATTTTAGCATTGACAAGCCCAGATATTTTATAAAGTTGGTTGTGCATTGAAACACTTTTCCCTATACCCCTTACTTTGCACCTGCTGAAAATTGAAGAAGAAATTCTACTCAGTTACAAAAAGATATAGTATTTTGAAGGGGGTTTAGTGATATCTGCTGTGCAACTTAAAGGGTTAAGAAAGCAAATCAAAACATTAGAGAATGATTGAGCAGGCCACTAAAGCCACCATCTAAAATCAGTGAAAGCAATTTAAAAATTAAACCAGTTTTATTCATTCAAACTCCATAAAAATTTATCAAAACAATCATTCACAATTTAAACTGTATTTTAGTGAAATAAAGGTATAAATTTAATTCATTTTTCATGAAATTTGTATATTTACTATTATACTCAACTACGTATCTACTTTCTTTTTAAAATTATACATATGTGCTTGATTCAAGCACTTCTTTGTGCAGATAGTATCACAAACCCATACATGCTTCATTTATTTGGTTTCTAACTACTAGAGTACATTGTTGGCCAACTCAAATGTTTTTTGGGATTTATTTCACATTCGGAACTGAAAAAAAAATTAGAGGTGTTTCTAAATTATATACAATTTGTAAATAATTATAATTGCACATAATGTTTCATTTGGTTTGTAGAATTGAAATCATAAAAGCTGTCGAGCCAAAAGTTTACTTTAGAACTGCTTTAAAAGCCACAGCTTATCTTCAAAAAATATCATGGTAATTAAATTGTACTGCACAGAATCATTCTGCATGCTGTTTGGTATAAGTTAGTTGAAATTAATTTATTGATTGAATGAAACACTAATTAATGTAATTTTTTTAAAGTATTAAAATATTATATTTCTGATAATCAGTTGTACTATTTGCTTAAGATTTAAAATATTTAAACACAAGATACACATAACATTTGAATTAATGCTTTAACTTTTCTTTCTTCTCGATTTTTATGTTTAGGAAAACAGTTATACTATGATCATGTCACAGTACTACTGTCAGTCACTCAATTTTCAAACGACACATTTCAAACGAAACGTAACTTCTCTGATGTAAATTCAAATTTTTCTTTTTTTCGAAGAGGAAAAGTCATTTTTAAGTATATTCAATTAATTAATGAAAGATGTAATGTAAGATCATATGAGATATAAAATATGAAGTAAAAATAAAAAAAATTATGGGATGCAAAGAAATGGGAAATTTTCTTTCTATATATAGTTTTTGAAGGTAAATGGCACCACACCACAGATTTGTGTTCACATAAAACACTTTTTGTAAGCGAATTGGTAGAAAAAAGGTCTGACTGTACTGTATTTTCAATTAAAAATATACTTATATTGATAATTGCGTATGAATGGCTCAGAATGAAAACCTTGTGTCTGAAAAATTCTCAACTTTACAGTTGTTATAACACCTTAATAATTGATAAATGGCATGCTAAAATGGAAAAGTCTATTAGCAGTAAAAACTTTAAATAGGATGTAAATATGTAGAAACCTAGCAATAAAACAACAAAATTCATTGAAAATATGAGGTGTTCCCACCAAAGTTGGTCAAGAAGTGACATATATGGTTCCACTTTTTCTCCATGAAAAGCAGATTGGTGCTAATTATTATTCTTCAACAGCTGTAATAGGTGAGATTCAACATTTAGAATCTAAAACTGTCAAGTCATTTTCATAAAAAATTAATGTACAAGGTTTTTATTCTAAGCCATCTATATGTACATTCAAATTGGATACAACAAATTTCCATACTATAAATAATACATAAAACACTTTTGTGGGTCATTATACTAGCATCATGAACTATTGTGTTAGTTGAATATTTTATTTGAATCTGTATATCTCATACCATGGGTGCACAACTTTTCATTCTATGGGCCACCCACATATGCAAGATGACTACCGCTCCCAGGCCTCAAACTGTTGCATTTATTGCATAGTTTCGATTAATTGTTTTTTTAGGAACACCTATCACAGAATTGATAGAAAAAACCCCCTTTTGAAGGCTACTTTTGGCCTGTGGGCAGAAGGTTGTGCACCCCTTTTATGTCAAGATTTCAGACAATCTAACTTAATCTTCTTGGTAATATATATTTGTTTCTCCTTGTTTTATTCACAGTTATATAGCATATAACCTTGTTTTTCTTCAATAACCTTCATTCAACTTCACATTTGCCAACTGATCATTTTTTAATATAAATTTATGATCAATTTTGTATATGCTTTAAAAATACCTGTAATTTTAATTAACATTTTGAAGGCAGTGGAGATGTGATGGTTTCTTCATGACATTTCAAGTATTTTGAAAAAGCTATTGCTTTCATTTGAGCTCTTGAGAGAGCAATTTAGATCAACAAACAGTACAGTTTTAGTAAAGAAAGTATGTTATAGTGCATTTATAGTGAGCTTAGAAGATAGACATGGTTTTTTTTATTTTTTGTTAGTTAAGTAAATATGAATTCTTTTTTTGTTTAATGAGAGCATTATACAACAAAGTCCAGGCAAATATTCAGATTTCATCTGAAACACAAAAGTTACTGAGTTTAATAAATGCAGTCAAATTTCTATGACTGAAATTTTGTTTCTCAGTTTTAATCTTCTGTGTAATGTATTTTCTATAAATAAGCTCTATAACTCAAATATACATTGTATGTTAATATATAAATTATGTATATAAATCATATATAATTTGAAATGTTTATAAATACTCTCACATCAAAATTTGACTGTTTTAAAGAAAGACATCATATAGTGAAAATTCAAACATCAGCTGTTTTCTTGTGCTGTGTTATTCAAGATGTCATCTGACCAGTAGTCTTCAATGCTGGAGCAGAGGGTTTAATCATGAAGTTTTCATTTAGTTATAGCTATATTGTTTTTTCCCTTTTATTGTATTTTCATTTCTCATGATTGTGTGACAACCAAATTAGTCCATGTATGTATTTGATGTCCCATGTAATGTTAGAAAATGAATATAGCGGAAATTATTCTGTGACAGTATTCAATATGTTTTATTCCAGTCTCAACATCAAAATTGGTTTTAATAAAAAAAACTGCTCCCACTCTCATAACTATAAATATTAATTCAGGCATTTTGATTGTATGTTAAGTTTGTGAGAAATTTTCTAGTTTTGTCACTTCTAATTTTATAGTGGAAATATTTACCTTATTGTATTCTTTCATACATATGACATGAATCATATGTCATATACCATCAAATGGGGTGAGAATTGTCAAAATTTCATGTATTGTGCTATGGTACCTATGGCCTTCAACTTAGCGCTACATAATTTTCATGGTTCGTATGGTCCTTAAAAACATTGGAAGGAAAGTTAATTTTCAAGGCCTTGAATGTCCTTAAAGATCCGCAATAGTCCTTGGAGAAAAAAAAACACGTTTTCTGAAATAGTTTTCATCATCTTTTTTTTACCCATAAGTGACCTTATTAAAAAAGGGGGGGATATGATCAGCACCAAGAAAGGGCCTCTGCAGCCAATTACCCTGGATAATAAAGATTGAAGGTTAAAAGCAAGTTTTTTTTTTCCATGGTTCTTATCGAAGCCGCTTGAAAGTTATGCATGCTCTGCAGCTTTATACCTTATTAGACTTGGCCAGGGGTTCTCAAACTGTGCTCTTCCAACCTTTGCCAGGATGGCTGCAGAGAAAAAAAGTTTGAGAACATTTGGGGTAGGCACAAGTAGAGCTTCGTTCAATGTGTGTGAGATCACCTGCATGAGTGCAATGACATCAGTACATCCCTAGCAACGGAATGTGCTAAGGTGTCTTTAAAAGTATATTCTAGTAGCTCTAGGATGCATAAATTGCAATGCAGTTTATTTATTGAACTCTAGATGCAGCCTCTGGTGGACAAAGAGTGTTTTTCGATGGGAACTATTTCAGGGGGGCGCTCAATGTAGGCATTTTGAATGCTCCCCCTTCGAGCTTCAATTTTATATGTTGAAGGGGAAAGTCTGCATTAAAAAAAGGCATAACAATAAAATTGAATTTACAGGAATGCTGGAAAATATCTATAGAAAAATATAAACTCATGAAACAAAAAATAATGGAAAATAAGAATTGATGACAATTCAGATTTAATAAAAAATAATTTCTTGATTAATGAAACATCAAAATTAATGAAAATTCAGAATTAAAGGAAAATTATTCTGTAATTAAAAAATAATGGTGGAAAAATAAATCCAGAATTAATGAAAATATTCCCAGAATTAATGAAAATAATCCTAGAATTAATGAAAATTTCTGATGAAAATTTGGGATGGATAAAAATTAAAACTAATGAAAATATATTAAAAATTGATGAAAATTCAAAATTTAGAAACAATCACAGAACTAACAAATACTTGGAATTAATGAGAAATAATTCCAGAATCCTGTTTTTATGGTCCCTAACATATGTATATATATGGATGTATTTAGGGTCCTAGAAAATCATAAAAATTCCTTGTAAAAAGTTCATTCTCAAGGACTTGAAAATCAATATCTTGAAGGAAGAAAAAGTGACATATTTTTGCTGGAATAATTTTGGCCCATTAATGAGCAAAGCTACCTCTGATTTTTTTAAACAAAGATATGGGGCTTTTTTAATGATCTAAAGCGCTTATACTAGGATCTTGAAAGGGGGAAAAAATGAAATGGCAAGTATATTTTTAATAACTTGTGGCTGAGAAATCCCTGTGGTCAAGATTAATTACTAAGTGTGGAAGACAAAAATGTAGCCAAGTGCAAGCTGTGTTGCAAAATCATTAATATCGCTTCACTGAGGGGAATTGGTGCTGAAATATTTTATTTATTTATAATAACATGATCTCCACATATTTTCAAGGGATCAGTATGATCCATTCAGGGAATTTGTTAGTATTAGGTTAGTAGACATCCGTGCCTGAACCGGGATTCAAACCCAGACCTGCACAGTGAGAAGCTAGCTCCCTAACCACTTGACTGCCAGGCAGCAATTGTCTCCTCTCATAATATGTTTAAGTATGCAATGAATTCTCTGTATGATGCACATTACAGATAATGTTAAATGAAATGTGTAAGCTGTAATCCCTGAAAAAATTTGTCAAATTTAAATATGCACATGATATTCATAGGAAAAATGTGCATTTGCAGAAAGAGTCCTTGAATTTTGTAATTTTATCTTGAAAAGTGCTTGAATAATCATTGCATTTTTTTCTTTGCCAGAAAAATCATTGAATTTTCTTCTTTGAAAGAGAAACCGTGATTTTGTAACCTTGTTGCACAGGTCCAAGGCTATAATTATTTATAATTTCAAAGAATATCTGTGTGTACATGAGATCAGAAATAATGGGTGACAACACTCACCCTGTGTTTGGGGTGAGAATTATTTTGTCCTGAAGTCATAGCAAATCACACATTTTCGGTAAGCAGTGGGAGTTGTGAGAAAGAGAAGATTTCAAACTTCAAGTATCATGTACTTTCTTTTTGTAATTAATTTTTTTCAACACAATAAAAATAAACTTAAATTGTCCTAAAAAACACAAGTAATTAGCATTTACAAATTGAAATGAAATTTCCAGTGTTAACAAATATTTTTGAAACTTAGAATAATGATTCAGGCTAGTGTAGAAAATATCAAAATGAACAGAATTGAAAACATTAATGGAAGAATTTTTTTTTGTTCAACTCTATCTTTTTTTCTAAATTTATCCAGGTTAAATGCCATCCATCCTCTTCTATGTTTTTTGATAGAAAGTTACTCATCTAACAATATTTTTCTTTTCTATAGCACCAATTTCTATATTGTCAGGAATCTCGTCTTCATAAAATTTGTTTTCATTCTAAATAATTTGAGCGATAAAATCTTTGCAGCACTTTTCATCCCTGTATTTAAACACAAAAGAAGTTCCTTACACAGTTAGGCTTTTGTAATCCTCTCTTCCAGTGCTGCTACTCCTGTCACAACACTTATTCCAAAATCAAGCAGATTTCTTCTAATTTTTGAAAATTAACGATCTTGATTTGAGCAATGAAATCTAAGAAAAATGCTAATCTAATCTTTACTTACAGCAACAGCAGCTCAAACACCACACATGTTGTCAACATCACCTGGCAATGGAGAAAGCAGCTAGAAGTAATACCAGCATAACAAAAACTGAAGAGAACGTCTTAATTTGCTAATTTTTTCCTGCACAAAATTTACCAGATAATATTACAAGTATCATATAAATGAGTTGGTATACATTTAAGCAAACATAAATGGCCAAAAAAATGACGAATACATTTTCTGGGAATATTTTAGAGCTAAAATTAAGTTTTTTTCCACAACTGACCATTTTCACCCCCTTGGACAATACTCACCCTGTTTGACAGTGTAAAACTTTTTTGCGCTTTCAACCACAAATAATGAGTTAGTGACTGCCATCAGCACTAGTGAATGCATTATTACCAGGCATACTTTTGAATCAATATATATATTATTTTATTTAAATGTCCTAGGTGTATTAACACTTTACATTTGTTATTGGGTAAATCTGTTTTAAATAAGGCTCTCTGGACTGATTCGAACTGGCTTTAAAAGAAAGTTTATACTTTTTGGTCTCTAGAAGCTTTAGGTCCTTGGTCTCTTCTCCTATTGATAACGAAGTGTCACAGTTTATGAAAATATTATCAAGAGGAATAATTAATTATTCACTAGAAAACTGCATCAATTCAAACATAAATTTTGTGTCATTTTAATTCACACCTTAATCAATGTAGCATTTTTAGCCCAGGTTACGAAGACATTCTCCAACAGTACCAAAAGATGTTCAGAGGTGTTGCAAGTTTGATACTTGCTCAGTCTTTGTTAGAATCCTCGGTGAACAAGATCACCACATGTCACACTGCTACTGCAGGAAGTCCCCACACAGAATAGTTAGCTCACGAACTTCTGTAATATAGATTTGAAGTGGGAAAAAGTGTTGTTATTTGAAATCTGCAATAAACTGTGAATCCCGGTCTTATTAGTCTTTGTTTGTTGAAAATGACTGTTGCAAAAAAACATAAAAGACCACTAAAACTCCTAGTGCGTCTAGTTTGTGGGGGGGGGGGGGGTCATTCTCTTCATTCAGTGCTCTAGAGCAAAATGACACTCAATCAGACCAATGGAAAAATTTCAGACAGACATCCACATCAAGGCAGTTCCATCTAAGCTAAGCCAATGCATAAATATGGGTGGAGATTTCAAAACAATCTTATTCAGTTTCAAAGATTTCAAGATTTTCATTCAACTCCTCATGAGGCAAGTCACTTGAGTTGTGGAAACGTTGACTGCAAACTCTGACTTATAGAAAACATAGTAAAAAAAAGAAAAACTTATTCATCAGAAAGAGCGTATGTCATTTCCTTTGTATTTTATGACTTTATGTATTATTATCAAAAAAAAAATCCAAGTTTTTTTACATACTATATCTGTCACTGAGTGATTGTGATTTAATGAACTCTGGAAATAGTCTACAAGAGTAATGCTGTTGCAGGATGTTTTTACCATGTGCATTATATCAACACTTTGATTTCAAGAAGTAAGAACTTGTTTTTTGTATGAAGGATACATAAAAAAAATGTTTTTTGCATACCATCGGATTAGGGTACAAATACAAATCAGTGTGTGGTTAAGTGTAGACACAAATATATTGAATATCACGCAGCATCTTAATTTTACATTGGCATTTTTATTCAGTCAGCCAGTATGTCAAAGTATCTGACCTGAGGTCAAAGTGCTAAGATGTGCACCACCTACATCATAATGGGGACTTTGCATATAACATATTTGGCATCTTAAAATAAATTTTTAGCAGTATGTATTGTACTCGTATAGGTTAAATAGGTACCTTCATAAATCTATGTATACAAATAACAATTAATATACTTACTTAACAACAAAGAATGGGTTGGTCAATTTTTTTTAGCTTCACACTCAACATAAATTTTGAAATTCCAGTCATATGCCGAGATTGCACTAGTCTTCTTAAGGTGCTAGAGATCTATTGCAGTTTGAATGGAGTTTTAATGCTCAAATAGTATTCAGTGTTAAGCCCAAGATTCACGTGTGCCACATACATTGACCAAGAGAATGCTTGATTTTTTATTGTACATACTATATTCACAATGTCAGAATCGGACAAAAAAAGCCTATGACTTATTTGTGCTCATAATTATTGTGATGAAATATTTGTGCATTTTTATATTTTGTCTACATTCCAGGTGTTCTTAATTGATAAAATTGTATATAATTTTATGTGAATGCTCGTGTATATATTTGAAATATATTTCAATAATTTTTCACTTTCTTGCAGCATTGTGATCTTATCCTCAAAACGTTGCAGAAACTGATTAGATTATATGCATTGCAAAGTATATATATATGAGAAAGTATTTTACAGGAAATAACTACTTGAGTCACAAGTGTTGTACTCTAATTTCATGTTTGGAATTTGCTTATACTGTAAATTTCAAATTTTACACACACATACATGCTGCATATTAGGTTTAGTAAAGTATTTCTACTTTTAAACAGCTTAGTCTTCACTTTATTTCGTTTACGAATACATACTGAATTACTCTCAAATCCCTTATCATTGTTTTGATATTTTTCTTGAATGTTACATATAAAAAACATTCCTATGATTTGGTTAATTTTGTGAACCAAAAAAAGAAAAAAAAAATCCACTATTTTTTGACTTAGAATGCAAAGGTGCACCAGACTACTAAAAAGTATTTGCTTTGAATAAAATGGTCTGAGGCCGGGATTACACTATAAAAGTTTGATACAAAATCTCTTTTATAAAACAAAAAATCCAGCCAATAAAGCTCATAGGTTACATTCGAGCAAATGCAACCCATAACCTTACTGGTTGAATCTTTCAGATTTTACAAAAGAATTTTTAGAAAACTTTTATAGTGTAATACCGGCCTTGGACAGATTCCCTCTGATACAAGTGCACGTTATCAAAAAAAAGAAGGAAGCAAAGTGGCGTGGTTTTGCTGCAAGACACAAAACATGGTTATATCTCCGGCATGTATGCATATGATTGGTAATGGGTAAGTTTGCCAATTTTTTTAACAGCTATATATTTCTTATATAGGATTACCAGGTGTCTTCATACACTTCTGAAATTTCTACCTTTTGTCCTTACTTTCAGGGTTCCAGAATTTTTTCATTTTTTTTCTTTCATTGAAAAAAAATTTGCACTGTGAAACAAAAACTTGTTCATCAGTGTGTGTGTTTATTTACTTTTTTTTTCTTTTTTGCACATTTATTTACAAAATACATATTATAGCCACTGTAGAAATAAAATTTACTATCTTTTATCATTTTGACTGATTGCTGTCTAAATACACAGTAAACAGAGCCTAAGTTGCCTCCAAGTAGGACAGATTCCATTCTAGCCACAGTTATGCGTTCTCCATACAACGATAGGAGAAGAAAACCGTAACATCTATCTTGATAACGCCATTGGTTTGTTTAGCAATAGCCGATTTTGTGCACTGGAAGAGATTGCACTGTCTCAATAGCATCACGGGGGCCTCCAAGCAAAGTAATTTTCTGCTGCAGCTTCTATCTGGCAGGGTAAACTTTCAGCATTAAACAAAACCAGGCTCTGTCATCAAAGTTATTTTAGCACCATCTCCCGAATGACGTGGGTGTGTCAGAAAAAATCCCCTCACCAGTGTCAAGCACTCCCTCAACATGCCATGAGGCAGAAAAACAAAAGGAAATATGAGTTATATACAAATGCGTGACATGAAATGAATACAGTATGCAGGACAGTCAGTATGCATTTCTATCTGGCAGGGAATACCAACCTACCAATTTACATATTTTTCTGGGTGAAAAACAACTTCATTGTTATAGTGGTGCCATTTCTAGTAAACATGTAAGTGGGATGCTCATGCTTGCGTCTTCATTTCTAATTCTTGGGATCTAGTAACCCTATCCCTTGGCATGTCATCTTAACATATGAGCCTCCCAGGCACAGCCCAAGGGTCTCCAGTGCAGAGGAGGAGGCCTCATTATAATGAGATATGGTTACAATTTTTGAGAGCAAGTATGTAAATTGATAGGCAGGTATTGGTAGTTATGTATGGGGCATCAGAGAAACACTTGGCCCGGGGTCTATGATGTTGTTAAGACGGCACTACCCCCCCCCCCCTCCCGAGAAAGTAGTACTCCAGGGCCCTTCCTACCTGGCTGAAAATACTTCCTACCAATTTTTTTTCAAAATCATATATATCACTAGATCATCATTCGAATTATTATACAAACACAAAGGCCACAACAAGCAAATTGCCCAACGTGGTAGCTAAAAAAGATGCCCATAAAAAAATATGGATTATGGAGTCCCCCTTAGTGCTCTAGACCCCAGGGTTGTGCTCAGGTGGACTCATGCATTAAGATGTCTCTTAGCAGTGACTGTTTTTTGCATCAGCAAATATGGCATGTGCCTAGGGCCTACCAAGTTTTCACACAAGGCCTATTTTGATTCCAAAATTGGCATCTTTATTTGATGTTTTAATTTTTTTTATTTTTGACAGTTTTGGGGGGGGGGCTGTCTCAAAGAATACAATATATGAGGGAAAGGTTGTGTTTGCCCAGGATTTAATGAGGAGCAGGTTCCTGTTCTTCAATTCAGAAATGGATGAAACAAAACTCAATGATTTATATTTTAACCCCTTAATGATCATGGGTGAAATATCTCGTCCAAATGCCTGTGAAAGAAACTAGCAGCTATCTTCGGTTTCCTTTACAGAGTTGCCAACTGCTGCGGATTGTCCGTAGCAGAGCCGCCCTTAGGGGTGAGCGACAGGTGCGATCACACTGGCTCTGCATTTTGGGGGACCCAGCACTTACGATAATAATTTCTTTTGTAAATTCTTAATTTCCATCACACACACACACAATTTTGGAAATTTGAATTTTTTCATTTCTGGACTTACGTACTTATTTCACAAATTCTTAAATTTCATCCATTCTGGAATTCTGCATTTTAATCTATAAAGAAGAAACTAATTCTGCATTATGATCTAGAAAGAAATTCTCTGGAATTCTTTCTTTAATAAATTCTGAATTTTCGTCATTCCTGGAATTATTTCTTTCATTTATTCTGAATTTTCGTCATTCCTGGAATTATTTCTTTCATTTATTCTGAATTTTCATCATTCCTGGAATTCTTTCTTTCATTTATTCTGAATTTTCATCATTCCTGGAATTATTTCTTTCATTTATTCTGAATTTTCATCATTCCTGGAATTATTTCTTTCATTTATTCTGAATTTTCATCATTTCTGGAATTATTTCTTCCATTTATTCCGAATTTATGTAGGTGCTACAATTACCTCTGTCAATTATTTTTCTTATTTTTAATTCATCGATTCTCAATTTTCATTAGTTTTAAGACAATTTCATTTGTTAGGACCTAATTTTGATTAGCTTTGGAACTATTTCTTTCATTGATTTAAAATTTTCTTCAGTTCAAAATTTATATTAATTTTGTTTTTTTGTTAACTTACATTTAATACTTCTTTGTATGGATATTTTTTAACATTCCTGTATATTTTGTAATAATTTATAAATTTTTGAATGCCCGATTCCACTCTCCCACAGAATATATAGAATCGGGGTCAAGGGCAGCCTTCAATTACCCATAAAGATACCCGTAGTTTCTACGGACGGCCAGGCTCAATTGCGGAGCTATGGGAGATACTCTCCAATACAGTGGAACTTCGGTTAACGAGTTTAATTCGTTCCATGAACGTGCTCGTTATCCGAATTGCTCCTATACCAATACAAGGTCACAACAGGCAAAATGCCCAATGAGGTGGCTGAGAAAAAAGATGCCCATAACAAATATGGATGTTATATATTTCTAAATTACCACAGCACCGCCCCCCCCAATCAAAAATATAATTATAAAAACGAAAAACTATGCAGGGTGGTAACTATCGACCACCCAATAATCGCCGCCGCGCGCGGATCATGCAATGAAAGAATTCGCAATTGGTTGTTCAGTAATTTGTACGGTGTTGTGAACGATTTTTGAGCTGTTTTCACTGGACCCACCTGGAATCGGTTTTTTCAACGAACACAAAGGAGAGAAAGATACACAAAGGAAGTTTGTGTACCCACGAGCGGATTAGAACCGCTGCAGAGGGTCGTGCGTTGTAAGATTTGCTCACTAGTGTATACGCGATAATCTAATCTCCCGGATAAGTTTACATAGGAACAATATAAAAATTCTGGAATTCCTTTGTAACAAAATTTTATTATTACGAAGGGATTTCTCCGGTCTCTTGGAGTTCATTATAATGGGGTTTGACTGTATTCCCCCCCAAAAAAATCTGACATTTTTGCACTAACGTAATTGAACTTCGGCAATTCGATCTGAAAAAAGTCCTTTTTACTTTTATAAATTTAGGAAGGAAACAAAAGGACGAAAGGGTGGGGAGAAAAAAAAGAAAAATGGCCAAGAGGGGCTCGGTTGTGCATAAATGCCTCGAAATTCCACTTGTGTGCAAAGGGATTCGCGCCTCATTTTCAGTTTTGACAAAATTTCACGTTTATGAGACGTTTGACTACGGTTATGATTAATCTCTATATATATAGCTTTCAATATTAAAATATTTCATTTATACGAAACACAAGTTTTATTATTTGACACATTTTCATTTTGACTCGAACTCCAAATCTTTGGCATTTAGACATCATTTCCAACTATCAAATCCACGCAGTTTTTGCGATTGTGAAAACGCGTCGCTGAATTGGTTTTGCATGAATATTATCAACACCAAAAACCATAAATTTTAGGATAACAGACACAAAGAGACGCATTGAGCGGGTTATGGACATTTCAAAGTGAAGACTTACGTGAGAATTTATTGCACTTTTCTGAGAAATCAGCAGACCCAGTGAGTCTCAAATAAACGGATTTAAATTGCTTTAAATGTGGTCACACGCCCTTTTAGAATTTTTTTTCTAATCTCCAGAACATTATTCTTGCAGGATAGGAAAATTGCATTGAAATTATTTGGGATGTTGCAGGCCAGTAGTAGCCTAGCAGCAGGCTTAAGTAGTAGGGCAGGATTACATGTAGAAACAAATCAGCAAACCAAATGACGTTAAGACAGTCTTAAATATGTTTAAAATTACGTTTTTCCTGTTAAATTGAAAGGAATGGCATATGAACACTTGCGATTGAAACAACAGTAATTTTATGCAATTACAGAGTTTCTTAAGTTGTACAGCAATGTAGTTTTAAAAAATTAAATTTCGTGGGTATTTTTCCTCATGTATGATTTGGTCTCGTTTTGGAGTTCGTTATAACGGATTCGACTTTATTTCTTTTGAGCAGAGGCAATTAAACTGGCACCCCCCCTCAAAAGTCATAAAAAATACCCCAGGACAATCATTCTTTATTCGATTTTCTGATCTCCATCAGACCACTCAGTGCCGGCTGAAGATAGCTTTGTGCTAAACTAGATGGCTATCCGTTTGTAATTGCATGAAAACTATGGTTTTTTTTAAGAGCTTTCATTTTTCAGCGATCTACTTCTTGGATTACATTTACTACGAGTACTCAAAAGAATGTCAATGTCAACAAATCTGTCTACTTTCTTTATAGCAGCCCTCTTTGAATGAAAAGTCTTCGAACACACACAATTTTCTGTCTTTATAGTTACTCCATTTTGCTTAAACCTCTTCTATAGTTTTTGTCAGGGCCTACTGTCACCCCCCAAGCCATAAAACCACCGAGATTACATGTAACACTTTTTTATTTCCTTCCTCATGTTAATGTTACTTGAATAGGGGGAAAAATTGCGAAAAAGATATTCTATGCATTTTGTTTGAAATTGAATTTTTTAGTCAGTGACTAAATCCGTAATCAGTAGCGACCCGTATCAGTAGCCGTGGCTCCCCTTTTGCGAGATTTTCATCCGTGGCCCCCCTTGGAACATCCTGGGGCCATATGGCCCCGGTTGAGAACGGTGTCCCCCAACATCTCTGTCGGAAGATCACGTGACTCGGTGAATACAAACACGATCCCCATTAAGATCAATGTTAAAATTGCCGATTTTGCATATAAATGCGGAAATTTAGTGGGGTTTTCCGCCACATCAATAATTTTAAAAATTGAATTGATTTTTTGATTTTCAAAATGTTGAGTTCGCTTAGAAATACGAAGCCCAGAAAAGTAAACATAAAATAATGAGCCAGACCCACTGTTGAGGTGGATATTCATGCAATAACATTAATTTCAGCTTTTTTATTTATATCTTCTCAAGCACGAAAATGAAAATTAATGTCCCCGTATTGTCTTATATTATCCAATTGCATCAATCCATATAGTTTAGGATGTTTTTAAATTAATTATGGGCCCGTATCCAAGAACCGCAGTTTTAATCAAGCATTTTTTGAAGGAAAAACAGCCAGAATTTGAAGTTAAAAAAAATTCCAAATTTCTAGCTCCCATCAAAAAGAAAAAACGATTCATTTCTATGTTTCTTTAATTTAGATTTATTTTTTTCATGAATCGCACAGGAAGTCGCCATATTGGTTACCTTGTATGTCCCTAAAAAAAAAGAAAAAGAAATATCCTTAGAGGTAGGCTGACCATATTTCTTCTAGAGAAATACGGGACATTGGGATTCAAAATACGGGAAAATACGGGGCATCGCCAATTATCGCCAAAAACGACGATAAAACCAAACAAAGTTGCCAAATATTGTTGAAATTACGGTAAAATCACAATCGCGGGAAATGATGCATTACTGCAAATTGCAGTGGATTAAAATGTATTCCACGAAAAAAAAAACGTTTACCAAGGCAAATGTGGGAGATTTATATTCCCATATATAGTTGTAATTATCATAAAATAATTTATGAGTTGAAAAATAATTTCAATCTTTGACTTCAATAAAGAATAAAAATTCAAGTAGGCTTCGTGTAAAATACGGGAAAAACCGGGACACTTTTGCCAAAAACTCGGGACGGCCAAAAAAACAGAAAATACCGGGACTGTCCCGGGAAATACGGGACGTATGGTCACTCTACTTAGAGAAATAAAGTAAATATAACTTTATTTCTCCTCGATGGAAATATCACGTGATACAAAAAAACCCTCATACCCAGGCTGACCATATTTTCTCGAGCAAAATACGGGACATCGGAATTCCAAATACGGGAAAATACGGGACATCGCCAATTATCGCCAAAAACGACGGCAAAGATGAATGCCCTTTTCTTTTCAAGATAAAGGTTCGATAAACGCACGCTATCCGTGAACCATAGAGGGTGCGATGTAGAAACACGCTTTTTTCGAACAAAGGGTATAACGTCGTGCAAAACAGAGGACAGCTTCGTACTAAATTCTTCCCATTGACTTACCACCCCTACTGATTCCAACCGGTCTTTGTAAAATTCCGCTAACCTTCCTCTCAAAACATCAAAGTTAGTTCTCCGAAAACAAGGAACCAATCTTTTGTTATCAACCTTACCCGAGGAAAAGTTACAGTGAAATCTGACGATACGATGATCACTGGAAGAAAACTCTTCCCCCACTGAAACATGTTCAACTAGATCCTCAGAGCTAGTAAGAACTAAATCCAAAATAGCAGTACCCCCTAGTGGATTCTGATACATGCTGATACAAAACATTTTCGAGCACCAACTTAAGAAAGTCTCTTTCATACTGATTTCCAGATGAAAGGTTCTCCCAATCAATACCTGGGTAATTGAAATCGCTTAGTATGAGAACCTTCTTACGCTTACACATGTGGGAAATTTCATCATGCAATTTGGCGATGTAGTTTGGATCTCTATTCGGTGGATTGTAACAAACCCCAACAATAAGTTTATGACGTCTTTTGTTCTCAAGTTCAACCCATATGGTCTCAATATCACTTCTCTGCACGTTACACTATCTAGCCTTCAAACAGGATTTAATGGTAATTGTAATTACCATAATATAATTTATGAGTTCAAAAATAATTTCAATCTTTGACTTCAATAAAGAATAAAAATCCCAGTAGGCGTCATGTAAAAAACGGGACACTTTTGCCATAAAGTCAGGACGGATAGAAAAAGAAAGAAAATCGGGACTGTCCCGGGAAATACGGGATGTATGGTCACTCTAATATTACTGGAGGGAGCATCCAGCCGCCGCGACGTCGTCTACATCTAATGCAAGGATACCGCGTGACTCGGTGCAAACAAACACGATCCCCCATAGAAATCAATATTAAAATTGCCGATTTTATCATAGAAATGCGGAAATTTTGTTGGGTTTTCCGCCACATCAATAATTTTAAAAATTGAATTGAATCTTTGGTTTTCGAAATATTGAGCTCGCTTAGAGATACGAAGCCTAGAAAATAAAATATAAAATAATGAGCCAGACCCACTTTTGAGGTGGATATCCATGTAATAACATTAATTTCAGCTTTTTTATTTATATCTTCTCAAGCACGAAAATGAAAATTAATGTCCCCGTATTGTCTTATATTATCCAATTGCATCAATCCATATAGTTTAGGCTGTTTCGAAATTAATTCTGGAATTATTTCTTTATTATAATTATTATTTCTTTCATTACTTCTGAAGTAATTGCTTTAATCAAATCTGGATTTGTTTCTTTCATTAATATTGAAATTATTTCTTTCATTGATTCTGAAATTATTTCTTTCATTGATTCTGAAATTATTTCTTTCATTGATTCTGAAATTATTTCTTTCATTGATTCTGAAATTATTTCTTTCATTGATTCTGAAATTATTTCTTTCATTAATTTTGGAATTATATCTCATTAATTTTGGAATTATATCTCATTAATTTTGAAAATTATATCTCATTAATTTTGGAATTATATCTCATTAATTTTGGAATTATATGTCATTAATTTTGAAATTATCACTTTTTTATTAATGCTGGAATTATCACTTTTTCATTAATGCTGGAATTATTTCTTTCATTAATTCTAGAATTTTTCTTTTATTAATTCTAGAATGTTTTTTTCATTAATTCTAGAATTTTTCTTTCATTAATTCTAGAATTTTTCTTTCATTAATTCTAGAATTTTTCGTTCATTAATTCTAGAATTTTTCTTTCATTAATTTTGGAACTATCTTTTACTTCAATTCTAGAATTACCACTTTCATTGATGTGGTGGAAAACCCTACAAAATTTCCGCATTTCTATGATAAAATCGGCAATTTTAACATTGATCTCTATGGGGGGATCGTGTTTGTTTGCACCACTGAGCTATAAGTAAAGTTTACTTATAGCTCAGTGGTTTGCACCGCGTCACGTGATCTTCCGACGAAAGGTGTTGGGGGACACCGTTCTCAGTCAATACCTTCTAAAGCAGAAGGTGAAAGGAAGCAGAAGGAAAGCTTGCTCTAGAAGGTGTTGTTTCAGCACTGCTATAGCCACTAGAATCCTATCCAGTCGCCTTAAGCACTGCCAAGGCGGAGACCGCTGACGTCATGCTCCTTCCAGTAATATAAGCTCGATGCCTCATACCAATACCTTCTAAAGCAGAAGCCTTCTACAGCCTTCTTGCTCTAGGAGGTGTTGCTCATACCATGGAGGAATGAATAACAGGAGGTGACGCGACCAGCGCCTCCGTTGAGAAAGCATGGGAAATCTGGGTTGCCAGATGAAGCCAGTGATCGATCTATTAAAGGGACCAAGTAAGCCCAAACAAACCGTGGCTTCCCATGCTTTCCTATGAGAAACATCCCCGTTTTTAAAAATCATTTAAAAATTTACTATTCACTTTAGGAACTCGATTTTTTCCCTCAAATTCTGTGGATATATTTATACAATTGAACGAGAGCTTTTACAATTTTAGTTGTTCGAATATTAACTTCAACAACATGGAACCTTTTGCAAAAATAACCAAAATTTACCCATATCTTGTGCCCTAAAATTCCTTCTCGGCATTTTAATTTTAAAAAAATTATGCCAAAGCATGTAATACCTCAGTGCTGAGAGTGACACTATGTTTAAAGACACTTGAACAAGTGGTGTTTGAAAAAATCTGACTTTTTTTTTGCGAAAAACATTATATATGCAAAACATTAGCATATATAATGCCTTTCAGCTGTTTATATTAAAATATTGTAGAAATACTTCCAGTCTAGGTAGAACAACAACAACAATTTTAGATTTCAAATTCAATTCGAAACTGTTTTTTTTTTCAAGTTTTCGTACACATGCCACTTTAAAAGCAAAGTAATAGGTACAAAATGAAGAGGGGGGGGGGAAACAGCCCAAGTGATTATTTTCCTAAATACTATAGGCCAGAAAGATGACTTACCGCGGCTCGTAAAAAAAGTTTTTTTTATTTTTAATATTTTTTTTCTCAATACTACATCTACTGTACATAGCGGAAGGTTCGGATGGGCGGCATATATTTCAATCATACGTATTCAAGAATATGAGAGTGGAACGGAAGAAAGGTGGCGAAATTTGTACAGTCTACAGGCAGCAAAACCATAAATACACAGTGGTGGAGGACGCTCGAGCACTTCCAGTACTTTGAGGCACGGGGGTGGCAAAATGCTGTTTGTCCCGGGTGGCAAAAATCCTAGCTACGACCCTGTCAGAAAGTGCTCGAGCATCTCAGAATTGATTCAGAAATCAAAATTCCTCATGTAAAGCTTAAGACGAGCGCCCACGGGCCTCAAACACTTTCGAAATGTCCCGGATCTATGATAATGATGAACGAAACAAAAAGGCAAAATAAACAGTTAAAAGAAAAAATTATGAAAATTGCATTTTATTGGAGCTTCATATTATTTTAATTAATCATATTTCCATAGACATTAATGTGATGCATCAAATTTTTAAAATAAATTGAAGGCATTGAACTAAAAACCTATGACGAGTTGAGAGTTAAAAATGATCTTCCCCTTTCAAAAATAAATTAAAAATATAAAAACCCCTTATACAAGGATAAAATTTTATCTTTCCCCATTATTGGATCATGTAGATTACCTGAAGAGGCATTAAACAGTCATGGTTAAATTTATTTAGATATTAATATTTTAAGAGAATTCGATCCGGCAAAACACATGTTAAGTATAGGGAAAAGAGCGGTTTGTTTGGGCTTACTTAGGGTGACCATACGTCCCGTATTTCCCGGGACAGTCCCGGTTTTTTTCCTTTTTCTAGCCGTCCCGACATTTTGACAAAAGTGTCCCGGTTTCTACAGTTTTTTACATGACGCCTACTTGGAGTTTTATTCTTTATTGAAGTCAAAGATTGAAGAAATTTTTGAACTCATAAATTATATTATGATAATTACAACTACAAATAACAACATTATTCTCCCATATTTGGTTTGGTGAACGTTTTATTTTGTGGAATCCACAGCAGTTAGCAGTAATGCTTCGTTTCCCGCCATTGCGATTTTTCCGTAATTTCAGCTTTATTTGGCAACATTGTTCACTTTTGGCGTTGTTCTTGGCGATAATTGGCGATGTCCCGTATTTTCCCGTATTTGGAATCCGAATGTCCCGTATTTCTTTCGAGGAAATATGGTCAGCTTAGGCTTACTTGTCAGTCCATAGGGTTGCCACAACGGCTTCAATTTTCCTGCCTGATGTCATCTCCTGTTATTCTTTCCTCCATGTGCTCATACCTAGGCTGACCATATTTCCTCGAGAGAAATACGGGACATTGAGATTCCAAATACGGGAAAATACGGGACATTGCCAATTATCGCCAAAAATGACGCCAAAACCGAGCAAAGTTGCCAAATATTGTTAAAATTACGGTAAAATCACAAGTGCGGGAAATGAAACGTTACTGCAAATTGCAGTGGATTAAAATGAATTTCACGAAAAAAACGTTCACAGAGGCAAATGTGGGAGATAAATATTCTCATTTATAGTTATAATTATCATAATATAGTTTATTAGTTGAAAAATAATTTCAATCTTTGACTTCAATAAAGAATAAAAATTCAAGTAAGCGTCGTGTAAAATACGGGAAAAACCGGGACACTTTTGCGAAAAAGTCGGGACGACCAAAAATACAGAAAATACCGGGACTGTCCCGGGAAATACGGGACGTATGGTCACCCTACTCATACCCATTCATTGCTCCATGACTGTGATGCCATGTTTTCAGTTATGGATTGTTTTTGTGGCAACAGCAATGTTTTATTGCACTGTTTGTAAACATTGCGATCTACAGAAACAACATAAAAATGAAAGAAGCATCTTTTGGCAGTTGGGGCAAAATATCATGTAAAAACAACCATCAAATGTACGGATAAACCAAATTATTTGCTTCTCTGGACTTAAATTTACTTTGAGCAATTTCGCTAAACTATGCATTCATTATTTATTTGCTTATTATTCATTATTTTTGTCAGAATTTACGCTAGAGAAATCGGTAAGCAAGATTCATTATTAATTTAAATTGTTTCTTAACCCTTTAGGCAGCAATGAAAAGTGACTAAACGCCCTTTCAAAATGCCATATCTTTTGTAAGGAATTAGGCTTTCTTCCTATTTTCAGCAGGTGCAAATTAAGGGGTAGGCCTGTAGGGAAAAGTTTTCCATTGAGAAATCAACTTTATAAAACATCTGGGCTTGTCAATACTGAAATAAGAGGCTTTTATGGAGGCGAGATATCTCGTCATTGCCGCTTGAAGGGTTAAAGACAATAAATAAAAACAAGTGTTTGAAGTATTGAATGAAGCTAATTTTTTTGGTGTTAGTTTGTTCGCATTTTAGAGATTGGTAAGAAAATTTTATATGACAGCATCTGAAAAACCCAAACCAGTGTTTGCAGCATGCACGAGTACCATCCATGTTGAGCCTACTTGATACCTATTTTAACGGTATCTGAGAGAAAAAACCTACTGGTAAGAGAGAAGACTTTAGAGTGATGTAGGTCACCGCTTTGTGTTTATACTTTTATGTATTATTTTATTTCCACTGCCATTAAAAGAAAATGATTTTGAGGTACAGTAAAACCCCTCTTTTTCAAACACCAGCGGGACAAAAAAAAAATGTCTGCAAAAGAAGGGTGACCGTAAATCAGGGATTTGAAATGTGTATTATGCTAGGGAAATCATAATTTGTTCATGAAAGAGGGGTGACAGTTAAGAAGGGTTTACTGTATAACAATTTTGTATGAATTTGAAGGGGGGGGGGGGTAGGAAGCAGTGCACATTGTCAATTTGCATAGCTGTTACAGCTTTATTATTACTGATGGAATGAGTTGCGCCTTTAAAATAAAAAAGCAGAAATTGATGTCTATAATGGGACTTCACATAATTCATAATTATTTATTTGTTAACATAGAGTAGGCTCTCTATAATCTGGCTATGCTCTAGTGTGACCCGTCCACTAATCCAGCATTTTTTTCTCCAAGTGTAGAGGAGGAAAACTTAATATTTGTCTATGTGCATAAAAGTTTATATTATTTGAATTGGCTTTTTCAGCTAACTTCCTGTAATCTGTGATTTCGGTAATATAGCATACCCTGGTTACAAACATCGGATGAATTAGACCAAAAATAGCTGTAGTATAATCACTTTTGGCAAGAATATATTATAATCCCCCTTTTTTTTGTGACTTTTTAAAAATTTGTTGCCATTTTCCCATAATATTTCAAACAGCACATTTTAATTTTCATGAGCCCTATTTCCATTAAAATCACAAAATGCAGCGGCATATCTTAATGTTCAAGACTTATTCGTGAATAAACATTAGCCTAATATTCAAAACTTGAATCAGGTTTTTAAAGAACACATTCCCATGCTTTTTGACCCCTTTATTAAAAGATGAAAGAGTCACTCAAAACTCACAGGTTTTAATTTTTTTTAAAAGCCCTTGATGTAGATGACTGAGGGCTTCGTTCTTTTAGTCCTCTTCTGTGATGCAATGTCGCACTTTAATACTTGCAATACTATACAATGCAATACTTGCGCTTTCCCCTGTGCCAAAACCAGTCCCGTTTTGAGGTGTGATGAGCACAGCGCAGGAGATTTTAATGGTTGATTTTGCATAGCCGCACCCCAAAACTGGTTTTTGTGCAGCTTGGAATCATAGAAAATCATTGTGTATTAATTTTTAACTAGGCCAGATAGTATGGAGACTGGATAGTCAAGAGTCTACTGTAGTTTGAAATTATATGTTTTCTTTTCAAATCTTAAAATAGTATAAGAGTAGGCCTACTTGAGATTTAAGCAATGGAAAATAATTCATTTTATGTGATTTTAATAAATTCATTTTTGTGGGTCATGTTTTTTTACTGTTGTCATTATTTTTTGCTTTTCTATAGGCCTGCATTTTCTTTATGTTCAGTAGCAAGGTTTCTATGGCTTTCTATATAGCTGCTTCTGAAAAAGTGCTGTTCATATAGTAAGGCAGTAAATACAGTATCATAAGGTTTGACAAATCAAAAAAAAAATTTAACACCAATTTCCCCCCCTTTCCCCCGGCAAATTGAGTCCGAAGTAGTATATTCTTCACCTTGGGGACCCCCTTTCCATGTTAGCAGACATGCTGACATAATTTCTGATAATTTTATGATGTCTTCAGACTTGAATTAAGTTAAAAAAAAAATTAGGCACCAGTGATTATTGATGTGATAATTATTAATTTTTTAGTCACCCTGGCTCCTAGGATTTGCCATGCCATGCATATCATTATGAAATTTTTATCCCCTTCATGGAAAAAGAAAAAAAAACCCAGTAAAATGATATTTTAAAGTAATTTTTTATGAAAAAAAATCACTTCTGTTCCTTTATATAATCCTATTTTCTCCACAGAACCTCCTTCAAGTGTGATTGTGAAAAATGATGGTCCTGCTGTTCTTGGTGGGCGTATCAAATTTACTTGTTTTGTGGATTTACATATAACTGGATCGGAATTGTTAAGCTATACGTTCAGTGATGGCATTCAGACAAAAAATATTGAACTGCATTCTGCTAATGCTACATTTTATGCTGTTTTTCCTGCAAACCTATATAACAGTGGATCCTATAATATGACTGTTTCAGTCAAATATCTCAAACATCATAAAGAAGTTGGAACAAACTTTACCATTTTTCAAATAACAAGTGAGTTCACTCAATTATTTTATGAAATGAATTTTACTTATTTTATGAAACCAATATTATATTTTCTTCATGTCATTATCAATTATCATTTTTTTTGAAGACAAGTTTTCTCTTGATTTTTTTTTGAAAATATATGTCTATAAAAACCATATATTTATCTTGTTATTGTTTGTAATAATGAATTGTAACATTTATTTGAAGGTTTGGTAGGAAAATATCACATTAATTTACAGCTGTAAATGACCAAGTACAGTATAAATCTATAATATATAATGACATGTCCTGACTGACTGATTCATCATCGCCGAGCCGGAACCACTGTAGTTATGAATATGAAATTTGGCCATTAGTTTCATTGTATGAAGTAAAGACCCACTAAGAAAGGGTTTTTGAAATTCAAACCCTAAGGGGGTTCAAAGGTTATACAGAGAAATCATGCCGAGCTGAAACTGCTGGAGCATTATTTATGTAATTTGGTCAGTAGTTTTATTTTATGATGTAAAGACAAACTCAGAAGGAGTTTTACAAAATTCGACCCCTAAGGGGGTCCAAACGTTACATAGAGAAATCACGCCTAACTGAAACCACTGAAGCTATATTTATGAAATTTGATCAGTGGTTTTATTTCATAATGTAAAGACGAAGGTTTTTTTTACAAAATTTGACCCCTAAGTGGGTTCAAAGGTTATACAGAGAAATCATGTCGAGTCGAAACTGCTGGAGCAATATTTATGAAATTTGGTCGGTAATTTTATTTTAACTCACTAAGAAGGTTTCTTTTTTTCGTTTCAAAATTCTACCCCTGGGGGGGGGGGGTTCAAAGGTTATACAGAGAAATAATGCTGAGCCAAAACCACTGAAGCTATATTTATGAAATTTGGTCAATAGTTTTATTTTATGATGTAAAGACCAACTCAGAAGGGGTTTACAAAATTTGACCCCTAAGGGAGTCATAAAAGGGTTCAAATTTTATACAGAAAAATCATGCCAAGCCAAAACCGCTGGTGCAATATTTATGAAATTTGGTTGGTAGTTTTGTTTTGATGTAGACTCACTAAGAAAGTTTTTTTTTTTCAAAATTTGATCTCCTAAAGGGGTGATAAGGGGTTCAAAGGTTATATAGAAAAATCGTGCCAAGCTGAAATCAGTGAAGCCACATTTATGAAATTTGGTCAGTAGTTTTACCTCATGACAAAGACTTACTCTAAGAAGTTTTATCAAAATTTGACCATTAATTAAGGGAGTTGTAGGGGGTTGAAATGCTATGTAGAGAAATCATGCAGAGTGAAAACCGCTGAAACTATAAATTAGATATTTGGTCAGCATCCTCATTTTATGATGCAAAGACTTGCTAAGAAGGGATTTCTCAAAACTCACTCCCTAAAGGGGTCTCAAGGAAGAATTTTCGGATTACCAAATTCACGTGAGGGAAGCCGCGGGTAACAGCTAGTACAGATATGTAATGAATTCTTCATGGTGTGTAAAAGATGCTGCATGAGCACGTATAGGTTAAGTTAAAACAACAACCACAACATGGGCGGAGATACGGGGGGGGGGCGGAGATCAAAGGTGGAGTCGACTGATCTAATGTATATATGTATATACGAACTGACATCATCATCATCGTGCCCCCCCAGACTTCCAAGTCAATCTCCGCCTATGAACCACAACAGTGCTTAAAGTATATTTTGCAGATTTCTTTTGGGCTTATTTTATGTTATTACTGTCATGCATTTCAATGCACTTTTTATTTTGTAGTGTGCAATACAGATTCCTAAATTTCACAAAAAATTGTGATGGTGAAAATTTTGAAGCTCACTGAACATTTTCATGTTTGTTTGTAATCAATTTTTATGTTTCTGTTCATGATTTATCATCTTTAGTATTATTCAAAGGAAGTTTTACCTATATTTATATATATATTTTTCATTACAGATTATCTGAATGGAGAAATAATTGTATGGCAAGAAGATAGATATGATGTAGATGAAGTTGCTATAGGAAAGAGTACTACATTCTTCATTCATTTGCATGATCCTAGTGATTACCTATCAGATGTAGAAATAAGTTATAAGTGGAGTGTTGATCATGAACGACAATCCTATTCACATAACAATTTGAGTTATTTTTATAGTGTTCCGGGGAAGAGCTATATAATGACTGTTGTTGTGGCAAAGCTAAAAAATGATGTTTTATTGTATGGGTACTTCAAAAAAAGTCTGAAAGTAGAAGGTAATGTATGCTTTTAAATCAATTAATCATTTAAAAATTAATGCTTAGCCAGATAAAATTTATTGTTTATTAATCTTGTGTTTCAAGAAACTGGCGTCTTAAATTATTGAGTTGTTTGGCAAGAGAAATATGTTAGTTGAGTGAAGTTACAAGGATGAGACATCACATACTATTTTAAACAATTATTTGGCACGTTTTTTTTCCAACGCTATTTTTATTCACTCTTGTATTCTTCAGTACTATATTTGAAACATCAACTAAGGTATTGAGTAAATGCTCAATTGTGAAACATAACAATTTGGGATACAACTACACAATTTAGGATGTCAAGTATGACTGATAGATGAGTATCAATATTGCTTGATGGAGTGACTAGTTTTTTTTCAGGCTACGGTTACATAAGAAATCTTTCAGATACTTTTTTGATGTCTCTAAAATCACTTGAAGAATAAGAACTTACTCGAATAGACATTAATTTTTTAATTATGAACAAATAACTTAATTTACTATATTCTTGTGCAATTTTGAAGGAATAGAAGCAAAAGTAACTTTTGGATGGCAGCATATTTTTTATTTTCTTTATAATTCCTTAAGATAGTGTTTTTTATTTTCATCCCATGACCTGCAGAAAGTTTTGGTTTAAAAAAAAATTATTTTTTGGAACAGTTAAGGACAGTTTTGGATGCTTTTGGACAGTTGGAACCATGTGTCTTGCCCAAAACCTTGTGTGGACACCAACACCAAAAACCGTGTTTTTGGTGTTCTTCCCAACACCACACAAGGTTTTGGGCAAGACACATGGTTTCAACTGTCCAAAACTGTCCTTAACTGTTCCAAATCTCTAAGTGTTCAAGTGGGACATAGAAACCAATAAATTTTATTTTGAAAATACTTCAAGAGCCCCTCATACGTTATGTATAAATTTATGTCATTATTCGACTTTTTTTTTAAACCATTAGAACATCCAACCTTGTAATGTAACTCATATAATTTATAAGAATAAAAATATTTTTCCTCAACCTCTTGCTGTAGTTTTCATTCGAATAAGACTACTTTATTTCTGATTCAATTTGGCGGCATTTCACTTATTGTGATTTTGATTTTCAAATAATTTGACTTATAGCTGAAGCTCTGAAGGAATCCTGTCCACAAGTCTGGGGAATGGCTATAATTCATATAAGATTTTCATATAAATCATTGATACTTTTTTGATATCACATTTTGTAGTTGAAAATTACTGAAAATTTATTTATAATTCTATTTTCCAGTACCAGTGTATAATGTCAGTTATCTCGGAAATCCTTTTATTCCTCATGGGGATATGTTACTTTTGAACATCAGTTGCAAAGGAAGGTAAAATAAAACTTATTTACTGTATTGTCTATTTATTATCTATGCTACTTCCATTATCGATCTTTCTCAGTGTATAGAAATGATGAAGAAAACATAATATTGATAATTTTTTAGAAACCAATAAGAATTGAACTTCATAATTTGAAATTATAAAAAAAATTAAATTCATTGTACTGTATTTTCTAGAAAATAAGCTACATGCCCTTATGTATTAAAAATAGATATTTGGCTTCCATGGCTTTCATAGAAGTCTTTGATAAACACTTTTTTTCTGTTGCTTTTTCTGTAAAAAAAATGCAGCTTATGTGAATTTTTTTTTTTTTGTCAGAAGTTGTATTTGTATAAGTGATCAAAAAGCAGAAAATGGCCATAATCAAAATCATCAATGACCATTTTCTATGTTTCAAATAGCATGAATGCACAGTATGAAATTATATAGGAAGATGCAAGAGAGGAAAAAACACATTTTTTTATTATTCACTGCCACAAAGACACTTTAAGTTTCAATTTTTAGGAGATGTAATAAATGAGAGATTAAACTCTTTGGATTGCTTTTTTCAAGTCTTGAACTGCACAAATAGTCTGAGATGTAACTCTCCATATGCACAAGGAAAAAATTCACTCTTTTTATCTCCTAAATTGCAAATCATTCATAAGCGGTTCAGCAGCCTACTAAGCTCAGATTCTGTGAGCAGTTTCAGGGTTAAGCAACTGCTTATGATAGCATATCAAGTTGGATGAAATTTTTGTGACATGCTTTAGAACCTTCTTTTTATGATGGTTCAGGTTGGCATTAGAATCATTGTTCACATTTTGTTGTATTTCACTGTAGATGTTTTTGCTTACAATTTTTAAATGAATGATAAAGACAATCTGTGAAAGTGGAAATAAATTTTTTTTGTCTAATTATTATTCAATTTATATATTTGGTTTTACTTATACAATTAACTGAAAGTCAGTTATGACTTATTTGATCATACATTCTCCTCTGTATTGGGTTGAATAAAGAGATCTTGGATACCCACAGACATGAATGTTATGTCAGTTGTGCATCCTATTTTTAGTGAGGTATTTTTTTTGTAGAATATTTTATTTTTTTAATTATTATGAGTGGAGATAATTTTATTTAAAAACATTCAAATATACTTTTTATTTCCCATTCATTTTTCAGCTGGCCTTTTTCATACTGCTATAAATATTATGAAGTCAATGAAACAGTTTCCAATTTTTCGTGCTCAACACCTGTTCAGTCTAATACCTGCACCTTTCAGATACAGCGCTACATTCAGCATTCTGGAACTTCTCATATAGGGTTATATATCAGTAATGATGTCAGCACTGAGAGAAAATTTATAGAGGTTTATGTCTACAATGGTAAATCAGCATGATTTTTATTCAGATTTTCACTTTTTTTCAAAAATTATGCTTTACATTTTTATTTTATTCAAAAAAATTTAGAAGACAGAAAATTTAAAGTTAGAATTCCAAATATAATATGAAGTATATTTTTGTTGTCATAATTTCAAGCACTCAGGTTACAGAAATCTACTTTAGTTGAATGTATCAGATAGTTCACTCAAGAAGCAAGCAAAAAAATTATTTATATAGTTTGCCCCTGAATGAAAATTGCCAACAGTCAAATATTATGAATCAAAACAAAATTGTATATGATTATTATTATATGATAATTATATATGATCAAAATTATATAGAATCATATAGAATCATATGTGGTATATCTCCCTGTTCTTGTTCTGTATGAGTGAGGAGGGGAGAATTTTTTGTGCTTTATCAAATGAACAAGTGCCTGGGGTATCAGAGTGGAGGTCGTTGGAGGCAAAAAAAGTTAGCAGAAACAGAATAAAATGTGTGTTTCAAGGAAAAGAGCAGGGTCATAACTAGGTGCTTGGTCTGGCAACTGAGGTAATAGACTTGCTTGCTCCCCCCCTAGTTGCGGTCCTGGAAAAGAGGAACAATTTTTCTTTGAAAAACCATTTGTAAATTTAATAGGAAAAAAGTAGGTAAGTCAAAATGATATACAGTAAAACCTCGTTAAGTCGTTATTTTTCTTCAGATCTTTCCAGCTCTCATAGACCACAATGTTATTAAACCCTCGTTTACTCGTCGCTAATTTCGGTTAAGTCGTCACTATGAAAAAGTTTGAGAAAGAGGAACAGACTATTTTTATGGGTCCGATTAAAAAAAGAGCTTGTTAACAGCATTGCCATATGCTTAAAAGTCACCATAAAATCCTATAAACCCAAACGGAACAGTTTAAGTAGCGAAAGTTATGCTTGGGAAGTTCATTTGCTGACTAAGGTTTTTGGAACTTTGGGGACTGTTCAAGCTAGATCTCATTTCTGCATGGGCTCCATTGGAGAAACTGGATAAACTGTGAGACACCCAAGCTCTGTCCCAAGAAGCAACTCAAGCACTTCGCTTCCCCCCCCCCCAAGGGGCGGGACCAGGACATCTCCGGCAAAACCAAAATTTATTGATATGTTAAAGATTACATAGTACAAGGAAATCAAAAATTATGTAAATCGAAGAATCAAATTAATAAAGTTAAAGTCAAAGTGCAACGGGCACGAATAATAAATAATCATAGAAAGCATGGGCTCTACTAATTTAGGGCTTGAAATTTAAACAAAATATCTTTGTTGAAAAAAATTAGACATTCTTTCCCAAGTTGAGGTCTTCTGTTTACTTTTCCCTGCCCAGGGCCCCCTCCACAAAGTCAAAAGTGTTTGAGATTACTTTGTAGTTGCATCATGAACTACTGGTGAAGAATTCAAACACTAAAATTAAATTTGATGTATATGTAAAATTAATGTGCAATAGAGAGTTCTGTCATGAAGAAGAGCTACTTATTCAAACAGTTGCTCTGCTAGTCTAAATTAAAAATTGCTAGTATAAATCAAAGTGTACCAGTACATTTTACCTCAATAAGTAATAAGAGATCAAAAAAAGGTAAAAAGTGCTATTATTTTTTCTTTTGCAATCTATAAATTTTATTAATATCGTTATTTTGATTCATACTTTAATAAATGTCATATTACTTTAAATTTATACGATTTTCATAACATCACACATTAAAACTGACGAAACTCCAGTTAAGTCGTCACTCTGCTTAAGCCGTCATAATTTTTCGGTAACTTGAGGTGCGAAAGCTAAAAAACTTTTCCATTTTATTTTCTAGTATCCAAAAAGCCTCAACTGTCAGTTATCATCATTCCTATTGTCTGCAGTCTTATGACTCTAATAATTATAGCTGGAGGAATAGCATATTGCATTCAACAGCGCAGCCAACTTTTCATAGAAGTTGCAAATTTTGACTTTCAAGATGATTCAGATTCTTATGTGGAAAGAACATTTTTTGAAAAGCTGTTTGACCCATTTTTGTGTCGTACTTGTGATTTCAGAAATAGAAGAAGCAGTGAATGTTCTGAAACATACAGTGAAACAGCTGAGCCATTGTTAACTTGTGATTCAGCAAAGTCATATTCATAATGCATAATTATTCATATTCATAATATGATTAGAAATTGTGATAATCTTTTTGTCCCTTTTTTTGTAATAAACTTTATTAAAAAATTGCATTGCATTTACACATGTTTTTTTTTCTGGTTTTAACCTGTCACCATTCATAATTTTTGGATGATTTTGAGTGTTACAAACTTTTTAAATCTATTTTTGCATGTATAGAGAGAAGCTTACTAGTAAAGAAAGCATTGAATGAAGATCATAAGAAAAACTATATTTGTATGTTTAATCTAAATTATATTAAGTTATAAGACAAAAGTTAAACAAGAGAAACTAAAAAACAAAAAAAATATCCATAAAAAAAAAGATTTAATGGACAAAGTTACTCTTATGTTCCAGCAAAAATCTTATACAAATAAAATTATTTTATTTATATATAACTAGCACCCTACCTGACTAGAAATGCCTGTCTACTATTTTACATACTTATTCTCCAAAACTAACCAGATCTCATCATGAGGCCCTCTGGCCATACCCAGGTAGCTCCATGCATTGAGATGACACTGTAAAATGTCCCGAAGGTGCCTTCAAAGATGGAGTGATGACAGCTGGCTGGAAGTATCCGCATGACAAAAAGATCAGACAGAGGAAAATGCAAGAATTTAGTGGAGATCTACATCTAACAGTCTATTGTGAGAATAGTTGCTGATGATGTGTAATTGTGAAACTAGAGCACAGTAGATTCTCTCAATAATCTGGCTGTGCGTTAGTCCAGTCTGTCCAGTAATCCGGTGTTTTTAGGCAGGTTTTCTTTAAATATGGGAAAAGGAAAACATGTCACTGCATGTCTGTGAGTAGGAGTTTATATTATTTAAATTTTCTTTTTCAATTATCTTCCATTAATCCAGTGATTTCAGTAATCTGTCACACCCTGATCTAATATGTTAGAGTCTACTGTATTTTAATTAAAAACACACACAACATAATGATATTTATCCATTATTTTAATTTTAATAATGTGATCCTCACGTATTTCCAAGAGATTGGTAAGATCTGTCTTACATTTAGAAAGCAAGACGCATTTTTGTTCTTCAGGAAAGATTTAGAGTTTCTATTTGATTTTATTCCTTCTAGTTCCCCTCCTCCCCGAATGTAAATAGTCATTATGTATTTGTTCTCATTACATCGGCCAATAAATATGATTTCATGTCTAACACAAACAGATGCGGGGGGGGGGGGGGAAGTGAGAGAAATTATTTCCTCCCCCCCCCCCAAAAAAAAAAAAAACAGGGAGTAACAAAATTTGAAAAAAAACTGTTCTGTTTCCTAAAATAAAAGAAGTATGGTAACACAGTATGACCTACAGGTCTCCATACCACAATAATTTTTTTCTCCATCATCACTATCATGTTCTTTTCTATGATTAGCTCCACCATCTTTTGTTCCTCTTCCTTTTCATGTGTCCGGTCATTTTGACT
Source organism: Pholcus phalangioides (assembly GCF_987345545.1). NCBI lineage: Eukaryota > Metazoa > Arthropoda > Arachnida > Araneae > Pholcidae > Pholcus > Pholcus phalangioides. The sequence continues at coordinate 58,913,962 of NW_028301604.1, forward strand.
TAGCGTCTTCATAAGTGAGCGACCTCCAATATATGAGGTATTTTTTATCTTTTGTTTTCTATGCTACTGAAGAAGGAACTTCATATAGTTCCAAAACCAATATAGTTGTAGTTCTCACCATATTTTGGGTTTATCCACATTGTATTTTACCTGTGTTTATGTTTTCACCTGAAAGGTAATCTCTTTCTAGTATGACCTTTACTCCCACTAAGTTTCCCCTGGATACATTGTCCTAGATTTGTACCTGATAGCAGAGAAGTGTGAAGATGAGAATGTATTGTGACTGTAAATAAGTATATAATAATTTTTATACTTAAGTTAGAAAAATATTGTACACATTAACTGAATGATCTTAAGGTTTTGAATAATTTCACCTAATCATTAGAAAATAAATCAACTCTACATATAATTCAGCATTGATTGTTCAAATTTGGTTGGGAGGTAAGGAATGATAAAAGAACACATGATTTCACATAAGAAAGTATGGTTGTAAACATCATGTACAAAGACATAATACAGCATGTTCAGAAGGGAAGGATACAGTAAAAGTAAGTGTTAAGTCAAATAAAATTTATTTCTCCATGGTTATCACAGTGTTACAGCAGGTTCTCAAAGCTGTGGCCATTTGCTATGATGCAGAACTGACAGCACTGTTGCATTGACTGGAAAACATTCTAGAATATGCCTGGCACTTCACGGTTATTGCCAATCACTCTGCTGCACTACTTGTTAGGTGCATATCAGCAAGTTCGTGAAATGCATACAGTTCTTGTTCAATGATATCCAGTTGAATAAAAACAGGCTGCAGTAGTTGGACATCTTTGTTCATGAACAGAAGTTGTGGACACACAGCACACTCCACTATGTCATGCATATGTTCGTGACCATACTTTCCTATGTGCAACCACATCATTTTGGTACTTCAACAGCATCAGTGTGTGGATAGCATGGCTTTTATCAAGATGCACATTGCAATACCAACAAAGCAGCTGCTGTAGAACTGTTTTGACAATAACAGGATGTTACCAACCCTGGTATGCAGTACAGTGCAACAGTTGCTGTTGGTTTCAATTTGTTCAAAGCATTCAAGCTTCCAAGCGTTGAGTGAGCTTTTACTCTAACGTTTCATATTGATTAGTCAAATATTTGCTCATAATTTTTGATCACTTGCAGAGCAGGACACTCACAAGTCCAATTACCACTTTAGAGTATTATTGTAAAATATTGTACACTGTGTGTGTGAGTTTGAGAGATGTAAATTTTTTCACAATACCTTCAAAAGGATTTAATTATATAATAAATCTGACAAAAAATATATTTATCAAGATAATTAGATGATTTTACATTGCTTTATTTGTGTAATGATTGTACAGTATATTTTCTTCTGTCATTAAAAAGAAGGAAAAAGTTCTTTTTTCTAAAACATTTGTTTATACTACTTTTCTAAGTACATTTTCATTATGGAAAACACAAATATTTCTTTCAAGTGTATATTTTTCTTCCTAAACTCAAATTCAATGGGCAATTTGGATATATTATAATTATGAACAACAGCATCAAATTTAATGCTACTTATGTAGATTTTTTTAAACAGTCGAACACAAAACTTTTCGAGGAACACTAAGAAAGTATCAAACAAAAACAAATAGCATCTTTGATGTTCTTTTTTTTTCAAGATTAGGAAAGTGTTCAATAATCAAAAATAGGAACTTTTAGAATTTACACATATTACAAGATATTGGTTCTGTTTACATGAATTATAATCAGGGTTGGTAAAAAACCTGGTTTTTTTGAAAAAAACCAAAAAACCATGTTTTTTTGGTTTAAATAGTATTAACATTAAAAACAATAAAATTTCTGAAAAATCATTCAAACTTCCAATAATTAACTAAAATAAAATGTTTATTAATGTAATTAACACTATTCCCATGGTAATTAATCAATAAATATTTATTACATTTGAACAAAAACCAACTTTTGCAATTTAATTATTTTTTGCTTAACTCAATGGATTACTGTGTGTTTGAAAATTATTTTAATGTTATTATTAACCATATAATATATAAAGGTTTTTCTCCAGTTACTTTCAGTATACTTAATTACGAAGCTATTTCGCAAGTAATAAAAATTAGGTGAATATAATGTATTTAATGAAGCATAAATAATGCAGATTAATTAGCAATGGTTTACGATATACGGGGTGATTATAACTAAGGTTTGGATTTCAAAACACTGTAAAAAAAGAACGATTGTCAGAATGACTTGAAAATTAACATGAATGTTCCTGAAAAAATGGAATTTTATTTGGTAAAGGGGAAAAATATAATTAAAAATGTAAAATTAATGACATCATCCACCACTTGGGAAATTTGCTTGCAGAATGGAAATGATAGCCAGTCATGGCAAAATGATAACTTAATTATAGCATTTCACGATTTCATAATTCATGGAAACATCACAAAAAACGAAGTAATTGAACAAATAACTACAACTTACTTAAGAAATGTTAAATATGTTGTCCACCGCGTGTTCTGGCTATGAGGTTGAAAGCACAAAAATTCTTGTTCAACAACGAAATCGGAGTATGCCATGGTCATAATGTAGATGTTCTTGCAATTCAGCTTTATTAAACCACTTAATCTGACCACTGTTTATGAGGTACATTTTGAGGTACCCCCACAGCCAGAAGTTGCAAGGGTTAAGGTGCATCCTGTCAAAATGGGTCTTCAGCAGCTGCTTTGCTGGTATTGCAATGTGCATCTTGATAGAAGTTCTATCCACACACTGATGCTGTGGAAGTGCCGAAATGATGTGGTTACACAAAATAGATTATACTGCTGGCCAAGTACAGCATCATTTACTTGCACATTTTGCACTTTTTTCTTTTGCGAAAGAAACTTCCATTGCTTCAGGAGTATCCATGCAAATTTTCAAGTCATTCTGATCAGTACTTATTGTATAGTTTTGGAATCAAAACTTAAATTATAATCACCGTGTATATAGCTGATTATTTTTCAAAAATCTGTTACTACTATACAGTAGAACCTTGATTAACTGGGCTTAACAGTGTGTGTGTGAAAGTATAAAAAAAATAACTATTTAATATTAAGACTGGGAGATATACAGTAGGAGATGTGCTACTTCTTATGGGAAAGAAAATGAAAATGTATGTGAGGTAATGTAACAACTACTACATTAGTCTTTGTCCTTTAAGGACAGCTGGTGTCTTTATTGGATTATAGGACCACCTGCCCCTAGCATGATGGTGTCACTACTGTAGCTGCTTCTTTGTGAAGGGAAAAAAAAAACCCTGTGAGATAATACACCATTACATTTAGATGTGTGATGCAATCCTTATTCATGAATTTGCTAAAGATAGAGCATCAGAATGTAGCCAAAGGTTAGAAAATGTTGTAAGAATGAGAAATTATGTCTTTTATATATAACTTTAAATGACCAAGATACTTCATATGAAAAAAATATATATATTCTGGCCACTTTTATGAGACTTTTTGAAAAAAACCACTTATAAAATCTTATGTCATTTAAAGATATACCATCAGAATGTACTCCAAGGATATAAAATGTGGTAAAAATGAAACATTTTGGCTAATAATGAACCAATATGATATTTTTCAAGGAAAAAAATGATATTTAGGCAACTTTTATTTGATTTTTTGAAAAAAACCACTTGGTTAAAACCAAGGTTTAAACCAATGTCAAACAACCCTGGTTATAATGAATTAAAAACGTTAACCCTACGTTCCCAACTTCTTTATAACAGAGCTGGGAAGATATATTTCCATTATTTTCAAATTACAAACTACAGTACAGAATTATATCTGAGGTTTTGTTTAACCCTTCTACTTACAGGATTTTGGCAACAAATTCAGATGATACACAATTGAAGTACCTGCGATGATGTGGAAAAGTGGTATCTTTGTTAACGTCGTGGAAATAGAGCGGAAAAATGGATGGAGCAGGTTATCCATACTTCCCCCCCTTCTTCCAGCCTACCTTCCTCTATCATATATGATACAGTATTTTTTTTACTGGTCAAAACTCAGCGGGCTTGAAAAGAAAAACAATAGAAATGTTGAGGTAAAGGGAAAAGCCATCAAGAAAAAAAAAAGTTCATTTATAGGGTTACCAACAAAGTATTTTGATATGAGGAAAAAGAGAAAAGAGCTGGAAATTTATTTCTTCCGGCTGCTCTGTCAACGAAATACAGTTCAATTTGACGTTCAAGGGGGACTGCAAAAAAAAAGAAAAGAATTAGCCAAATGTTTAAATTGTTTGTTTTACTAAGTATTCCATTTGGTATTTTGAGATATGCGATAGGTGTTTCTGCACATGACCTCTTTCATGGGCACAATGAGATCTCTTGATAACATAATTCCCCGCCTCGGAACTAAAAAATTTGGTCGGAAAATTGACTGTCAGACATTATAGAGTAAAATACTGTGTATTAAAGTTCTATTTCATAGGAAGCAGAAAATGTCTGTGAAAGAGGGAATGATTGTTATGGAAAATATTAATGTATAAGGGATCAGAGAAAACTATTTGGTCCCACATCAAGCAAGGGCGGGGGGGGGGGGGCAATGCGGTGAGCTAGAGATATTGATTTTATGTGGAAATTTAGGCTTTGAAGTAGTTCTTCAAAATGGGAAATATTTAACAACCTATACACTGGGAAGCCGCAGACGAACCATGAATTAGATAAGGGAGCAGTGGGTGACAAAAGTTTGAGAACCACTGTCTTAGTTGGAATGGAGTAAAGAACTTTCCCATCAGTACTTTTCAAGGGTGAAGAATTGAGTCAGGTCTATTTATCAGATTTATAACTGAGCATTCAAATAAATTCAATGTGTAATTGGAAGAGAGAAAAAACATATTTTTCATTGTGTTGAAACTTGTGTTTTCTCTTACACATAATGAAAAAAACGAGTAGTTTAACCACTTTATGATCAAGGACGTAATATTGCATCCAAATGTCTTTGGAATAATGTCAGACGAGTTCTCTGTTTTCTTTCTCCTCTTATCACCATCAGGCTTTGTTGTAACCAGTGGCAGCTCGTGGTCGAATTTTCTGGGGCAGGGGGCGACGTCAAAACAAAATTTTATTTTAAGATACCAGTAGTCAATTTTCACAAATATGATTTTTCTAATTTATTTATTCTAATTAATTAGATAATTTGTGTATTAAAATTTTATTTTCAGTACGTCTGTTCAAATAAAAGTAAAAAATTCAAGCTCAACCAGATGGTATCAAAGTCACATCCATTTACTTATATATTTTATATAAGTACTAGTATATATTTTACCTCAGTTATATATAACATACCTTGCTCAAAACATACACTGTGTATATAAAATAATAATTAAGAAAAAAGTTTAAAAAATTGGCCGGACCAGAATTGAACATTTCTGTGGCTGCCCAGTCCTCGCACCTTGTCTGGCGACTTAAAAATCACCAGGGGTGGTATGTGAAGGGGAAAGATAAGTTTGTGTCTGTGAGTGTAGAGAATGAAAAAAGCCAGGAGAGATTGTTTGCAAGATTTTTCACAAATCTTTGCAAAATTGAGAGAAAACAACACAGTCGAAGGAACTATGTCATAAAAAGGAAAAAAATGTAGCAAAGAAAAAAATCGGCTAAACCGATTTTTTTTGGAGCACCAAAAAACAAAAAGACAAAATTTTTTCGAGTCTGACATATTCGGCCGATTCATAATTAGAATTTTTATGCTTAAAAATGAAGTAGCACCATGTGTTCTATACTTTGAAGAATAAATATAACTTATACACAAATACAACGCCACAACAGGCAAAATGCCCAACGAGGTGGCTGAGACAAGGATGCCCATAACAAATATGGATGTCATATATTTCAAAAATACAGCAACCCAATTAAAAACACAATCACAAAAATTATAAACGATATATACACATGGACAAAATATTATATAATGCCCATAAAGAATATTATGGTAGTCTTATTCTAAGTATGGATAGCTTATCGATTTACCCCACAACATGTTTATCTTTTATTTCTTTTTTAAACGTGTCAATTGTGTTACAATTTACTACCTCCGGGGGCAAGCTCTTCCATTTATTAACAACCCTATTAGAGAAAAATTCCCTGTGACACCATAATCTCGCATTGTTCCTTACCAATCGATACTGGTGTCCCCTTGTAAAAGCAGTTGATTGGCGGTATACTAAAAGTTCATGGTCCATCCTATCCATCCCGTTGCAAATTTTGAACACTTCGATCATATCACCTCCACACCTGCGTTCATCCAATGTAAACATATCCAAAAAATGAAGTCTCTCTTCATAACTCAAGCCCATCCTGATGATAGACAAATATCTACAGACACGGAACTATGTAAAAAATCCTATTTTGACATCTATACCGATGGTTCAAAGACGGAAGATGGAGTTGCTGCGGCTTTTACTATCCTTCAGAAAGATGACATCTTCTACAGATGGTCTTGTAAGTTGAATGCCAATAACATCGTATTCCAAGCCGAACTTTTTGCTTTACTTATGGCTATTAAGAAAGCGGAAGAACTCCAGAAGAGAACATCTATCTTCCCAGATTCACTTTCATCACTCTATTCAATCAAGGATCCCCTGTCTCAACACCTCATCGCTAGGCAAATAAGAAAGGTTCTGTGTGCCAATCCTCAAATCAGTCTCAATTGGGTGAAAGCTCATGCAGGAACATATGTGAATGAACAGGCAGACCAACTTGCAAAAGCTGCAACTGCAAGGGTGACGTCTGACTTTTCGCTGCTCTTCCCTAAGTCATGTCAAAGAACATCTTATCTGAGGAAATGATGCGCAAGTGGCAAAATCCATGGCAGACAGAACGCAAAGTTGGCAGGAAAATATATACCCTCCTCCCCACAGCTAGATACATTGGTTATATTCTTTTCTGAACATGGTCCTTTCCCAGCATATCTGGCGAGATTTCATCGACAGACTAAGAAATGTAAATGTGGAGAGGAGGGCACCGTCATCCTCTACGCTATAGCCTGCCCGTTGACCAAAGACTCCCACTTACAAATCCCTATTGCTGATAGAGTCTTGGGGAAATTGAAGGTCTTCCAAAATTCTGGTAGTTATAATAAGATTAAAAACCTTATTAACTTTATGGAAAACAATCAAGAATTATACATCTTCTCGAGACCAATGGCATATCAAGACAGAGAAGATCCCTTGGACTCTGATTCGGACTCAGACTATGTACCTTAATTGCGACGTATTTCCTAACCCCATAAGCTATAAAATATATAGTGATATTTTGATGAAATTACCCTATCATTCGTGGTTGTCAGTGATGCCAATATTGTATTCTTTCCATGTTCATATATGATATATTATTTACCCAAAGCATATACTTCAGATTCAATGTTTAGTAATATCTTGTTTGAATTTTGCTACACTGCTTTGATGGGCTAAGTGCAATTGTTGATTGAATTTTATTATTGATTGAATTTTTATTATTGATTGAATTGTTGACTGAATTTTTTATTTAATCATGCATAGTTTGTGGATGTTGTCTTATATATACGCATAATTATATTTTATCTCATTTCATGTATATTTATTACGCATATGTTATATACTATACAATGTTTACATCGTATCATCATGTATATGTACTGTATATATCTTACATTTCGTGACATCGCTTTTGTCTAGATCATTCCCAGAGCCCATCTGTAACAAAAACTCTGACGTTGTACCCGGACACCTGCTCTTTTTATCAAATTTTATATCATACTTTCTCTCAACTGCTATACGAAACGCCATAATTATTGTTGTTCATCAATATATTCATGTGTTCGAATGCATACCGCCGGTGAATCCACTAGTGCACAACTAAACTTTATATATTCAAGTGAACTTTGAAATTTCTTTGGACTTGATCTCATCATTTGGACTATAATATCCATATCTAAATATTTCTCTAACTGGCAATGAAAAGTCCCCCCCCCCCCCCGGTTCCTTCAGTCTTGTGATATTATTAATACAAGTAATTGGTCAATATCGATAATTCCCACTTACATATTTATAGTTCATTGGACCTGAATTTGTACATGTATCCTGTTTTTCATGTTGTATTTTCAGATTCGGACCTATGAAAAAAAACCCTTCCAACAGAAGACAAGATGAGAGAAGTTGGTGTTGCAGATTGGCTGATTGTTGGGGACAGAGTACAGTGATTAAGGCGGATGGCTCGGGATGTTTTCGTTTTGCGGGCGATCCGCCTGGCGGGGGTTTCCACGGACTTTGGGGTGGTGTGATTGCCGTGAGGCGATGGGGGCCCCTCGGCGGGGTTGGGTCCCGTGGCTTACGGGCTGAGGATGCCTGCCGGGCCTGAACATCAAGAAAGTTTTTCCCAGCATATGACCCAGCGGCTAGATAATCTGCTTCAGAGCGTGGACCATTCTTGGGGTTAGTGTTTGTAGTCCTTTGCGTGGGTCGGAGGTGCGGTGGCGCAATGCCGGCCGGCCCATGGTCTTGGTGGCTGGCGGGGCTTGTTCTTTTTTCCAGCATATCCCAGCCGCAAGGTAGCCTGCTTATATCCCACAAGGGACAAAGCGGGGGCCATGTTTGGTGTTTGCATATAACTCAAGCCCCGTGTGCCAATAAGGACGCTTCTCTGTACCCCTTCAATCAAGTCTATGTCCCTCTGTAGGTACGGTCTCCAAAACCTTACAGCATACCCTAGTCCAGGGCGAACTAAGCCTTGAAAAAGCGGAATAATGACTTTAGGAGAACGCAGTATATTTATTGCATATATTATGTTTAAATCAATTGCTATTTAAATTTTCACAAATACATTTTCCGCATGGAAAAAATGGAACAACTCCTTGAATGAATGCTTTAAAAAAACTGAAATTGGAAATTTATATACTACTACTTTGAAATCTGCGGCGGGCCGGATAGAACGTGTAAGCGCGTGGGCCGTAGTTAACTATTAGACTGACTGAAGAAAATAATTTGGATATAACACACAGCAGAAACAAAGCCTTGAAAAATATTAGTCTAAAACCGGCATATTTGTATAACATTTATTGTATGTGCGGTAGATCTAACGTTTTCTCACAGAAATAAATGAATTTTTTCATTAACGAATAATTTCATTGCATAAATAGTTGCAGTTGTTGTCGATAGATGACGCTACAAAAAATTTAACTTTATCGCTATTTGTCGGCAACACTGAGCTATAAGTAAATTTATAGCTCAGTGGTCGGCAAGGAACACGTAACTATTCTGACAACAAATTTTTATTTAATGAAATTCTATCTTTCTGTGCGAACTGAATTATTTATGTTTTTTGAATTATTGAATTTTTACGTTTTTTTATTACTTTTTGATCATCTTACGTAGGGTGACCATACGTCCCGTATTTCCCGGGACAGTCCCGGTATTTTCTGCTTTTTTGGCTGTCCCGACTTTTTAGCAAAAGTGTCCCGGTTTTTCCATATTTTGCACGAAGCCTACTTGAATTTTTATTCTTTATTGAAGTCGAAGATTGAAATTATTTTCAACTTATAAATTATATTATGATAACTGCAACTATAAATGAGTATATGAATCTCCCACATTTGTCTTAGTGAAAATTTTTTTTCGTGGAATTCATTTTAACCCACTGCAATTAGCAGTAATGCTGCATTTCCCGCCATTGTGATTTCTCCGTTATTTCAACAATATTTGGCGACTTTGTTTGGTTTTGGCGTCATTTTCAGCAATAATTGGCGATGTCCCGTATTTTCCCGTATTTGGAATCCCAATGTCCCGTATTTCTCTCGAGGAAATATGGTCAGCCTAATCTTACGGATATTTATTCAATGAAAATTTCCCTAAACAATTTCTTTTTTGAGTAAATTTTTCGCACATTTTGAAAAATGTGCTGCGAGCCAACACCAGCTAAAGCAAAGCCAGCTATTGGTGAATATATGTAGTCAAGTACGTGCTTAGTAAATTATTAAACTGTATGTATAATTTAGGAAAATAAATATATTTTTTTTGTTTGGTGAAGTCAAAATTTCCACAAATGTCAATAAAATTTCTACGGAGATCAATTTTTCTCAAGGATATGGGAAATTTATCACTATGAGATTTTTTGAATAGACGTCATAATCATCATCACTTTGGGGGGACAAGCACAGGATGATATCCATAGAAATCAATGTTATAATTGCCGATTTTACCGTAAAAATGCGGGGCTTTCCACCACATCAATAATTTTAAAATTAGAATTGAATTCGCGATTTTCGAAATATTGAGTATGCTTAAAGATACGAAGTCCAGAAAATTAAATACAAAATAATTAACTGAACCTACTTTTGAGTTGGATGTTCATGCGATATAACATTGATTTCACTTTTTATTTATATCTTTCCCAAGCAGGAAAATGAAAATTAATGTCTCTTCGTATTGTCTTATAATATCCAACTGCATCAATCCATATAGTTTAGGATGTTTTGGGCGCGGGGGGTTGTGGGCGGGGTGCATGTGTGGTGTAGCAGTAGTAGGTAGGGCTCGTAGGTAGGGTAAAAAAGGGTTCGAGGATCCATGATGTTCTTAAGTCAGCCACCTCGTTGGGCAATTTGCCTGTTGTGGCGTTGTATTTGTATTTATATATATTTGTATTTAAAATTAATTATGGGCCTATAAATTAAATTGAAAAAATTCCGTAGCTTTAATCAAGCATTTTTTGAAGCAAGAACAGGCAGGTCAATAACTTGAACTTTAAGAAAATTTTCGAAATATTTAGCGCCCATCAAAAAGAAAACAATGATTCATTTCTACGTTTCTTTAATTTAGATTTGTGTCTAGCATGGCACCCAGTTGTGGCCCAGCCCATACATGATGTATCCTTCTACTGTATACGTATAAGAGCAAAAGAGAACTCTACTTCGTATAACTATAGGGAGTATAAAAGGAAATAAGGGAGTATTTCTATCTTTTATGTGCACTCATGCAGTATACTGTTTTTCTTTCATTCTTTTCTTCAACTTCTTTACCTTTTTCTAACGTGAGGTTAAGTTAGAACGAGGTTACCATATTTTTCTCCCATTCGTCAAATAGAGATCATCCGAATTTCTCGCCGAAACCTTGTAAGCGAAGCGGTTAATGATGGTTTTACAAAGGAAAAATTTTTCCAATTCTAATGTATGCAGGAAAATCTGCACAAACAAGTTATCAAGAAAAAACACAATCATTGATAGATATAAGTTAATATTCTCTTTATTATTAAAAATCGGAAAAGTATGATGGGTTCAAAAGCAACAAAAGCCAGATACTTCCATTCCATTTACGCAATTTATCTTGTTGAAACAAAATTTTTTGATTATCTCTGAAGTAAGATCATTTGATCTACTTCGGAGAGGATCAACAAATTTAGTGATGAACGAATAAAATATGATGATCGAATGAACCTATCTTACTTCTGAGAAGTTTTAGAAAAGTAAGAAAATATAGCGACGTGCTTTAAAAATTTCTTTCGAATTTAACATCAATTCAATCTACCGGAGTCACAAGACCGAAATTATTGATTAAGAGAGGAAAAGAATAGAATGTTAATACTGTGTGTGTGAGCTACATTAAAACGAATTACAAAAATTTATAATTATGTATGATTTTCTAAATTTATCACAATTTGGACATACGTTAACATACAAACCGATTTCTCTTGAGAGTACGATAAAAATTAGATAAAATATTAATCACTCAAAACTAATTAATTTTCATTTGAAGCACATAACTTTTCTCTCGTTTTTCCAATATCGTAATTGTGCATAACATAATTGATTTTAATATGCAGAGTATGATGTTGACGTTAACAAACTCTCATTATAAGTTGGAAAATAAGAAAAGGAAAAAAAATCCTTTGCTTTAATTAGATCCCGGAAGTTTAGGCACTAAAAATGGTTGAAATAGGCAGGCAAAAAGGCACTAAAAATGCCTAAAATAGGCATTAAAAAAAAGCATTTATGATTTATAGAATAAATAAATAAATAAAACTAAGGTATTAAGGGTCCAAAAACTAGCTGAAAAAATTAGTTGCATTTAATCCCTCCACTACTTTTTAATTATGGTTTTATAATAACTGCATTATTATCCAAGTGAAACTGATTTCAAGCCCAAAATAAAATGCTAGTAGACCCTCAGGATTAAGTTAATTATAGGGCCACCATTACTAGACGTTGATAAAATGATCTGTGGGGCTCCTTCAAGTTGCGAATAATTCTGTAATACTTTCGGTTGTCTTTCCTGGAATATTTCCTGAAACGCTTCCACGACAGCCTTCCCCAGTTTGTTTGTTGTATTATTTGGAATAAGTTGAAATATAACTACTTTCTTCTGTTGTAGTAAAAAAAATTAACTTTTTATATCGCCACATATGCGAAACACCTTCAAGCGTGGGGCCCTGTGTGACCGCATCTATCGCACATCCCTGAGGGCAACTCTGGTCAATTTTATCGAATACACAGTATGTATGTAAAATAAATAGCCGTGGTTGTTTGTAGTGCATATGGTATAAAAACCCAGAACCCCCTCTCTGCTCCTGTCCTACCCCGCTTGTGCGAGCCATGACGTCAACTGATGACTTCTTGGGACAGTTCAGCTATACATACACACTACTATTAAACCACACATGCACCTCGTCCACTTTCCTCGGCGGAATTTTTAATGAACTGGTACATGTTGGAAAGTGCGTGCGTGTTGTGAACCTAACATGAAGTTTGTTAACGTGTAATGCTTGTTATGTGTAGTGCTGTCATTTTTCTATACATACACACTGCAGTTCAATGCCTGAACGAGGCATGCTATGTGAAGCGCATGTGGAGATGCAAACTTTTCCAATTTTCCTCTGCTTTTCTAATATGGGCTGCGGGGGGTCATCTTAAACAAAAAATCATTCACTTCTAACACACCTGACATCATTTTGTCAAAGCAAAGTTAATGCACGGCAACACCGATCTCTCAGATCACTTATTCATATTGAAATGGGGCTGGGAAGTGTGGGAGGGGGAATTTTTGATGCATACTACCGAGAGAGTTGAAGAATTTTAAAAGAAAAATCTTTTGTTCTCGATGCTCAAAATATTAAAGTTTTACAGATTATGGCCTCTGAAATTCACTAATGAACTTAAAAATATGTTAAAATAGGCATTTATGGCAGGAAAATTTCAAAAAAGGCCTTTTTACCAAAAAAGTTTGGAAATAGACAAAAAAAAGGCATTTATATTATATATGGCATTTTTCCTGAACTTCCGGGCCCTAGTTATAATCTCATGGAATTACTTACTTCCCATACATAGACATGATCTATCGCTACAAAGACATCGCTGCGTATTGTTTCCGAAGAGGTTGTGTCACAAATGTGCTGTAATTTAAGAATGTTAGGATGAATTAGGAATTCGATGAATTTTATAAAGAAATGAATTAGGAATAAAAAAATTTAAAGAAGAATGAAGAGGAATGTGTGTAATTGTGAATATGGGAAACAAAATGTGTTTTTTTCAAACACACCTCGCCTCCGACTCACGGCAATCACACCCCCAAAGACCCCGGAAACCCCCGCCAAGGAGTTCGGGTGGATCGCCTGCAAGAGGCCAACGAAAACATCCCGAGCCATCCGCCTTCATCACTGTACTCTGTCCCCAACAATCAGCCAATCTGCAACACCAACTTCTCTCATCTTGTCTTCTGTTGGAAGGGTTTTTTTTCATAGGTCCGAATCTGAAAATACAACATGAAAAACAGGATACATGTACAAATTCAGGTCCAATGAACTATAAATATGTAAGTGGGAATTATCGATATTGACCAATTACTTGTATTAATAATATCACAAGACTGAAGGAACCGGGGGGGGGACTTTTCATTGCCAGTTAGAGAAATATTTAGATATGGATATTATAGTCCAAATGATGAGATCAAGTCCAAAGAAATTTCAAAGTTCACTTGAATATATAAAGTTTAGTTGTGCACTAGTGGATTCACCGGCGGCATGCATTCGAACACATGAATATATTGATGAAAACGAATAATTATGGCGTTTCGTATAGCAGTGGAGAGAAAGTATGATATAAAATTTGATAAAAAGAGCAGGTGTACGGGTACAACGTCAGAGCTTTTGTTACAGATGGGCTCTGGGAATGAACTAGACCAGCGGTTCTCAACCTTTTTTTACTCACGGAGCCCTTTTCATTATGTAATTTCTGTGGCGGAGCCCTGTTTTGCTCGAGAAGCCTTTTTTCGTAGTTAATTTTTATGGCAGAACCTTGTAGGCATCTCTTATTTACTTATCTATCAAACTTACTGATTCATTTTATTTTCCTCGAGCCGCCGCGGAGCCCCTGGGAGATGCACACGGAGACCTTGGGGCTCCGCGGAGCTCCGGTTGAGAACCGCTGATCTAGACAAAAGCGATGTCACGAAACGTAAGATATATAGAGTACATATACATGATGATACGATGTAAACATTGTATAGTATATAACATATGCGTAATAAATATACATGAAATGAGATAAAATTTAATTATGCGTATATATAAGACAACATCCACAAACTATGCATGATTAAATAAAAAATTCAGTCAACAATTCAATCAATAATAAAAATTCAATCAATAATAAAATTCAATCAATAATAAAATTCAATCAACAATTGCACTTAGCCCATCAAAGCAGTGTAGCAAAATTCAAACAAGATATTACTAAACATTGAATCTGAAGTATATGCTTTGGGTAAATAATATATCATATATGAACATGGAAAGAATACAATATTGGCATCACTGACAATCGCGAATGATAGGGTAATTTCATCAAAATATCACTATATATTTTATAGCGTATGGGGTTAGGAAAGATGTCGCAATTAAGGTATACAGGGATTGAGTTATGCAAACACCAAACATGGCCCTCGCTCTGTCCCTTGTGGTATATAAGCAGGGGATTGAGTTATGAAGAGAGACTTCATTTTTTAAATGTGTTTACAATGGATGAGCGCAGGCATCGGGGAGATATGATCGAAGTGTTCAAAATTTTCAACGGGATGGATAGGATTGACCATGAACTTTTAGTACACCGCCAATCGACTGCTTTTACAAGGGGACACCAGTATCGATTGGTAAGGGACAATGCGAGGTTATGGTGTCACAGGGAATTTTTCTCTAATAGGGTTGTTAATAAATGGAAGAGCTTACCCGCGGAGGTAGTAAATTGTAACACTATTGACACGGTTAAAAAAGAAATAAAAGATAAACATGTTGTGGGGTAAATCGATAAGCTATCCATACTTAGAATAAGACTACCATAATATTCTTTATGGGCATTATATAATATTTTGTCCATGTGTATATATCGTTTATAATTTTTGTGATTGTGTTTTTAATTGGGTTGCTGTATTTTTGAAATATATGACATCCATATTTGTTATGGGCATCCTTGTCTCAGCCACCTCGTTGGGCATTTTGCCTGTTGTGGCGTTGTATTTGTATTTGTATATATGAATTCAGAAAGAAATTCATTTGCAGCTGTCCAGTTTAATTTCATTTCTGTAGAACAATCTTCTGTAAACTTTTGATGACGACGTAAACATTTTCGTTGGCTTACCATACTATCACAAGAAGGCAGCACCGTCACATGTGTGTGTTGTATTCGCTATTTCTTAGAGCACTTAGAGCAGATTCCCAAACGTGTTTTACATCGCGGCAACCTTGGGAATGAGATTAATTAATATGTGAAGACGGCCTTCTTGTTTAGGCTCTGGGTCTCTACATAAAAAAATTTAATTCTGGTGGTAGAATGTTAAATACGTGGTGGCCTTCCTAACTGATTTGAAGACAATCCAGTGGCACCCCTAAAGTACCGTCATACACTGATCACCTTCACAGCCGTATTACGTTCAAAATACAGTAAAGCTTGTGTTTACCACCTACGATACAAAAATTTTCTTTGCCAGCTATTTTTTTTATATTGCCAACTAATTTTCTTTGCCTACGACAGGGGATCAACTCGTAGAGGTCGAGTTTCGTCAATATTAGAAATTCTAAATTTAATAGCTTTACCCATTCTCTCATCGTATGACGAACAGTATACTTCCATGATGTTGCAACTGAGACAACTGCGCATATCACACATGCACTCTATCATACGTATGTACAGTATATGCACAATCGAGTTACATTGTTGCGACCATCTCAGAGTTTTGACAGCAACTGCGTGTAGGTAATGAAATGCTGTAAAATTCGTTAGCTGGCTTTTCGTGAATATTAAGAGAAATTTAAGCATTCAGAAAATGTATCAGTCTTTACTTACCACAAGTTTCAGTGACGTTCTATTGTTTATTTTCTTAAAATTTTCACTTATCCTAGGCCACGTTAGGAGGGAAAATGACATTACAATAGACTGCAGTTGGAAATTGAATAAAGTGTCATTATTGTACATTTAAATAGAGCTGGATTATTCTACATCTTCAATAAACAGTATAAATCGAATGACTATTCATATATACGTCTGTATCTGCAGCTGAATGTATTGGATCACTATTCTCGTAAAGTTCGAAGGTATGATTATTGATTATTGTTAAAAAACAACAAAAGACTCCTCTGGTAATTAATTTATGATATAAATTTAATAACCCCTGGTTAATCGGATATACATATACAACTGTTATACAATTTTTGACTTCCTAATGATCTACTTTCACAATTTGTTTTTGTTTCCCATACATGAAAAGAACGAAATGGGAAAATATTTTATATTTATTTTACAAAGCAAATTAAAAGATTTACTGCCATAACTTCTGATTTTGGCTCATCTTTTATGTAAATATTTTTTTTCCAAAACATCTTTCTTTTCGAAGTTGCGTTTGTGCAAAATTGATAAGTTTCTCATGTTACGTTCCCAGGAAAAAAAAATAATTCATTATGATAGAAGGTACTTGAAGAATATATTTGGTGAAAAAAAGGCAAAAGAAATATAATACATCGAAATTTTTTAGTGACAATGTTTTTTTTTGGGGTAGAAAACCGTTTTTTTTCCGAGTAATTAATTGCGTAATTATATCTCGGGGTCAATAATTATTCATCACTTCTCGATTTACTGGAAATGAGTAACTGAAGGCAGGAAGCCGAAAGGACTTTTATATAAATAAAGGCAATGTACACATGGATACATACGGGCATCGATGGAGAGCATCGCGAATGGTGAAGGAGAGGGAATGACGAGATGACGTCCACCAGGTAATCAGCATTAACATGTAGAACGAACATCAAAATAGAAGTTTTGTCAGCGAATGCAATTTTGTTTCCCTTTATCACTTATTTACCTACAGAAAGTCTGATTAAGTAATTACACTTGCATTCTGTACCTCAGGAAAAATAAAATTACATTTCCGTATGATTCTTATATAAAAGCTTCCGTTTTCTTTGAAGAGATGAAAGCGATGAAGATTTTTTAGATGAAGATATGAAATATATCTAAATATATATATATATATATATATATGTATGCTGGAAATAAAAGTGTTGGTCGTGAACAACGAAAACCAAAAGTTTAGGCACTCTTGAGGCTATGTCATATCACATTAACCATTTCATATGTTACATCAAAATTTTTTTATTCAGCCATTCCCGATTACTAACTAAAATAAATATCTCAGATATTCAGTCAAAGTACAGTATCTAGGTCTATCTATAAAGGTTTTTGCTAGTTTAGAACTTCAAGAATACAATCGACAATTTACTTAAGTATCATTTTATAGAAGCAGGTTCCATAGATCAAATTGTCTTCCATATATGATTTATTTAATGTGTTAAATTTTATATGGGTTTTTCATATTTTAGCGTTATTTGTCTCAGCGTTTTTTTTACTAAGCGGCAAGAAAATAAAAAAAGGTATACCGTTCAATGAGACTGATCTTTCCCAACTCATCGAGGGCATTCTATTGCTTGAAATGAGATTGCATTCCGAAAACATGCACTTCAAATCAAATGGTGTACTAATTTATTATTGTTTAAATTTAAAAAAATAAAACCCCACAAAGATTTAAAAAAAAAAAAAAGAGATTCACACAAAAAATGATGCATGGAAAGTCCTGCATACGCTACTGACCATATCCATGTTTGGATATCGCACTATTATGTGACCAAAGAGCCAGTACTATACAAAGGTATTTAACATCTGGCTGATGCTAAGATATACTGTATTGGAAAGAGAAAATTCAACTCTCCTGCGGGGAATCGAACCCACGTCCTTTCACTTTCTGGGTGGACCACTAGACTACAGAGACAACGAACATCTCAATCTTTTCTTGGAGCTCGTGTGCACTGAACGGGACCTTACATGGACGGTCAGACCTAACTCAAGCCAAAGCTCACAATTGCTGACAATGCCACCAGTTGGTGACTTATTCGAGGCTAAGTAATGCTGAAATTATTTCTTTTATTAATGCTGAAATTATTTCTCATTAATTCTGGAATTATCTCTTTCCTTCATTTTGAAATAATCACTTTCATTAATGCCTAAATTTTTTTATTAATGCTGGCATTATTTCATTCATTGATTCTGAAATTATATCTTATTAATTCTGGAATTATATCTCTTACCTTCATTTTGGAATTATCTCTTTCCTTAATTCTGGAATTATCTCTTTCCTTAATTCTGGAATTATATCTCTTACCTTCATTTTGGAATTATCTCTTACCTTCATTTTGGAATTATCTCTTTCCTTAATTCTGGAATTATCGCTTTAATTTTGGAACCATCACTTTATTTTGGAATCATCACTTTAATTTTGGAATTATCACTTTCATCAATCTAGAATTATCTTTCATTAATACTGAAATTATCTCTTTCAATGATTTTGGAATTTTCTCATCGATGCTGAAATTATTTCCCTTTCGTGTTTATTGGTTTAAACTCCTAGTTATGCCACTATACTTTCACCGAGTCACGTGATATTCAGACGAATGTTGTTTTGGACACTGTTCTCAGCACTGCCAAGGCGGAGAGCGCTGACATCATACTCCCTCCATAATCTGGATGCGTCACAGCCTAGGCGGAGTGATACATTGGATACATTGTGTATCTCGTCTGTCTAGGACAGTGTTTCTCAACCGCCGGGCCGCGGCCCAGTACCGGGCCCTGACCTCATTCAAACCGGGCCGCGAGTGATTAGCGTTTCATTTTTCCTTATTAATTTCCCGTTGGTCATGTATTTGACTGGGCCTTCGACTCACAATACTGAATGAAACCGGGCCGCGGGCTCGAAAAGGTTGAGAACCACTAGTCTAGGAGGCTTTGGTATAAGACGGAAACCTATCTTCGACGGAATTAAAAAATAGTCCCTTCACTGATTAATATTCTTACGCGCACCTGTATAAAACGGACCCGGATTCGGACCCCATCGGCACCATAGTGGTGGTCGGCTGAAGTTGGTTCTCTTTGGTTTCCCACTTCGAGACGCGAATGCGAGACGATCTCCCGTTAAAAAGTCTCGTCACAGAGAGCAACAGGCCTACAACGGTACAGATATTCAATCATAATACTTCACTCATAGTTCGAAAAGTAGAAGGCAGATGGCAGCGCCATAACAAGCCTCCCGTTATGCCTACAACGTGTACTCGCACATACCAACATGAATATGGACGAAGTGCGTGTGTGGTTTGGTAGTAATTTAGTGTGATTCCGAGCATGTTTTTTTTAATTATCCGTGCACGTTAAAAACGTTATTAAGAACGTTATCCGTTTATAAAAACAAAATGCCGTATTCACTTCTTTTTCCGTCTCTATAAAATGTTGAACATCTTGAAAGTGCTTTCGGATCGTTTTTTTTATTGCCGAACGTCCTACAGACTCATGCTGGTGGAAGAATGTGTTTAAACAAAGATGTTTTATAACTTTCAAATTGGACGATATAGTCATCTCAAATTCTCATCGTCGCTTGGGGAAGCTGCAATTACTTTCATTGGAACTTCCAGAGCCGCGTCAGTGAGATGACCTGGAAGACTCGCAAATGTGTAGACGTCATGGGTATACATCAAAAATTAGTTGGTTTTTTTTGTTATTGCACATTCATATTTTGAATTTTACCAACAAAACATTTTTTTACAAATTTCTCTGCAATTTTTTTATATTGCCCCTGGGGGGGGGGGGGTTTGGTGCCTCCCTCCCTTATAGCGGTGACGTCACCCACCCCCATATACCTGTCATTACTACATATACCTGATGTGTATAATCAAAACACTTTTCGTGTAATTTAATGCCTCAAGGTTATTCTCATGATGATGAAACAAAAACAACTCTGACTGAAAAATGTCAAAAGTCTCATTTCAACGATCATGAATTATAAATGAATGTGAATGATATTTCCTTCTCCAAGTGGAGAAGCGTGTTCTATAAAAGCTCGGGAATTATTGTTTTTTGTCAATGGAGGTTTTTTTTTATAATCGTATATTGAAGTTTTTTCCAACTACTGTACATTATAATGCTGTAATTCAATTTAACTTTCTCGTTCTGTAATATCCGAACTCCCGAATACTCAAATCTAAATAATTTATTCGACTTTGTTATCACTTATTTGATTTATTTCATTTAATTATCTTTGTGTTTACATTCTGGTACTGGAATTCTTTTTTAAATAGAGAATGTGCTAAAATGAACAAGTGTTTTATATTTACAGTATAGTGTCAGGATACTGACCTTTTTTCTTTTCTTTTTTTCTCTTTGTTACATCTCATTTTGAAAAATAAATTTAATATTCGAGGCTCATTTCCCACACATCAAAAGAATGTTCAGAAAAACGTCTTATTCCTGAAAAAAAGTGTAAATATTGTTCGCCTTTAAAGAATTGTAAATTTAATGCTTTATACGAAGATAAATTTATCTCTCATACATATTTTAATTTTGAATGGTTTTTTTTGTTAAAATTTTTCGGTAGTGTGCTTTTCTTCTTTCTCTGAAATTTTTGTAATTGACTTTACTGAAAAAAAAAATCATTCAGTTTTTCCTAGCTTATTTTGTTATCATCATAAAGTACGCCGTGTGACGTAGTAATACCAGTATCCTCTATATAATTATCATTTATTTTATTTATTTTATACGTTTTGTGTCAGTTACTTTGTATTTTGCATTTTGAATTTCCTTTGATAAGTGTACCTTGAATTTTTTTTTTTTTAAAGTAACTTACATATTTCCTTCTCCAAGTGGAGAATGAAAATGAGAAGTGGTTGAAGAGTAATTTTTGTTCTTGTATTTTTTATTTTTTCACAGTCTTAATGTCTCACAGTCAATAATAAGGAAGAAAGAAATTTTTTGATGGAAAAACAAGGGCAAGAAACTTATCTACTGAAACATAGTTTTGAAAATATTCCAATCATTTTCAAAAAGAAACTAGAATCTTTTTCCCTAAACTCTGGCATTGTATAATACCAAAAATTGATTTTAATATATGATAATTATGCTTTGAAAACTGATATTCTCGATAAGTGCTATGCACCTAAAAATTACTTATGCATTAAAGTTTTGGAGTTCTGACGTTGTTAAGGGGTCGCATACCTATTAACATGATGAAAAAACATGCTCTAATATAAATATCATTAAAAGTACTATTTAACTATTGGTTTATTTCAAATTTTTTACACGTTTTTTTTATATTTTATGTGCTATCCTATGCAGTGTAAAGTTTCACATATCGCTGACGCTTGACTTTCTGTAAATTTTCAAAAAAATGCATTATAAGCAGCTTGTTCATTCGATAAAATACCATGACATAAATGTAATTGAATAAAAATTGATTCAAACGAAGAAAACTTAAGTTCATGAAATGAAGCAAAAGTTTCAGATTTCATTGATTCAATCTTATTTAAAATTTAATTTTAAATTAAATTTCATTTAAAAATTTTTTAAATTCAAAATTTAATTAAAAAAATTTTTTAATTCAAAATTTAATTAAAAAAAATTTTAAATTCAAAATTTAATTAAAAAAATTTCTAAATTCAAAATTTAATTTAAAAAAATTTTAAATTCAAAATTTAATTTTAAATTAGATTTAGTCAATAAAATCTTAAACTTTTTCTTCATTTCATGAACTAAACAGTTTGAATCAATTTTTATTTAATTACATTGATGTCATGGTGTTTTTTATCATGCGCGCAAGCTGTTTTCAATGCGAAATTTTGAAAAATTTACAAAAAATTAATTATCGGAGATACGTGAAACGTTTTGCTGGCATAGAATAGCACATACAATGAAAAATATGTGTAAAATATTTGAAATAAATTGATGGTTAAATAGTATTTTCAAGAGTACTTCTATTAGAGCTGTGTTTCCCAAAGTGGGCAATATCGCCCCCTGGTGGGCGATGGAATGTTCCAAGGGGGTGATAGAACCAACTGATTTAACATAGGTATTCCCATAGGTATTTCCCTCAGTATTATTCAATTGCTTATATAAAATTTGCATTTTTTTCTTGTACATTTTTTTGCTTGTGCCAGCAGCTGATTAAAGTTACAATCATTCATTGATGTTATGGAATGAAGCACTGATAATACAAATAATTCTTGTAAATGGAAATATTTTTCCTATAACAGTAGAAGTTATTTTCTGCTATGAAATAGAACTTCTAATCATGACTTCCAAATTAAATTTGTTCGCTAGTAGTAGTGTGTGTTAAGGAATTAATAGAGACACACCCCAATTTGAAGACGAATTAAATCGTGTACCAAGAAATAAAAACTTGATAGATTGTAAAAACGTGAGTGTTGTAAAAAAGTTACATATACATTTTTAGAGGAATTAAATAAAATACAGTAAAACCTGTCAGTTTGGGCACCTCTGTATCCTGGACACTCACCTACTTACATTAAACGGTTTTGAATGTATGTGTATGTGTGGCACCAACCACACAATCCTTTTACCCAGAATATGTCCACAATACTTTAACTCTATATCTTAGACACCTCTTTAACGTGAACAGATTTTATTGGAACCGTGGGTGTCCAACTGCGGCAGATTTTACTCTACATTGAAAGTATGTGCTCTATGCTGAAAAAATTTACAGACACCCTATGAATTGTATGAATATTCAAATAACAATTACGTTGTTGAGCAGCGGTTCCTTGTGGCCAGTAACACGAATGCTGAAAGATACCTGTGTACATTTTGGAAATATTCGGTGTTGGTTACACTCTTTCAGTACAGTATGTACTACGGAGTTGTGTCGCACCTGTTCCAACATAACTCGTCCTACACGGTCTGTTAAGAAGTTGTTTACGGCTCGGTGTAGGAAACATTCTCTGGTCCGCTCACAATAGGATAGAGGATTTTAGAATCCGGTAGAGATTGAACGCCGTTGCAATCCTTGTCATGACGTAAGCCTTTCTATCACAACTACTACACCTTCACCACACACATAGTAAAAAAGGAGGAGGATAGAGAAAATAGTCGGAGGGGTTCTGAAATGCAAGGGTGTGATCAGTCCGCAGAAGAGGGAAAGAAAAAAAAAGGGGAGAAGCGAACCAATCAATGGATAGCGAAAATCAGCAGATCGAGGTGAAAATAAACAGATCTGTTCAAATCGCGCATCTCGTTGAGTGGTCTCTTTCTCTCTTTTGTCTCACTTCTGAAGTATGCGTGGTGCGGAACAAAACAATACAATTGTTTTCGTCGCTAGTCTCTATTCTATTCTGCACTCCCGTACCTCTTGGTCACCGTACTATGTGCACGGCCACAAAGATAATTTTTCTACTGGAACTATTAGTTCTGAAGAAGGATAAAGAGTTTTTTAAGAAGAAATTTCCATGGAACAGAGAGACAACACTTTTAATAACAAGAACACTATTTCGTGTCATAAAACATAAATTCTACTTGTATTCTTTCACATGACTCATGTATGCGTAATGTGGAAGAAGGAACATGGAATTATATACTCCCCCCATATTTCCATTATGTCTTCCTAAAACGCTTTACTTTCGAAATCTACTCATGTGTGGGAAAATAGAAAAGATCTACGTTTTACTCGAATTCAATTTCCATTTCTCTTCCATATGCATGGTAGTGTTAGAATGTGTTTTCTTTCAAGTAATACAGTGCAGTCATGTGTGCTAGTTTCTTGTTTTGTTTTAGCTTTGTAATATTCCAATGATAGAAATGTAACTAGTTTATTTTAGCAAAATAATAACAAATCATGTTACTAACAGTCTGCAACTGCATTTTATAATATACAGTATAATACTGTTTTTTATCTATAGCCAGTGCTTAAGAATTGTCACCTGTGACGTTGTAAAAAATAAAACTTTTCTGATAAGTGAAAAAAGAATTGATTTTTAAATATCGAATAGAAATACGTAAGAAAAAATTTCTTAAAATATAGATCACTGTTGCTAATAAATAAGAGTTTTGAGGGGGAAAAAACTGTTCTTATACCAAATATTCTGTGACGTCTCATCTAGGTGATATTTCTCAAGCATATTGTTTGCTTAAGGACACTAGGAATAAGTTTAATTTGAAAAGTTAAACTTCTTTTATAAGACTTTTATATTCAGTATTTCTATTCAATGATTTTTATCGTCTCTACGTTGAAAGAATATTGATTCTGTGAGAGAACGCGTGACAAGCTAAAAGATATTAAATATTGAAGAGGTGCTTTTCAACAATAAAGTTCGAAATTAATAATTTTGTTTTTTTTTGTATTCGTTTAACTTACTTTAAAGTCACTGTTATTCTAAACAAGAAGTTTTTCCCTTTGAATTCTAATCCATTTCATTTATTTTGTGTATGTGTGTGTGCGCGTGTGGTTCTTTTTGTGTGTCAGATACAGTATTTATGAGAATAATGTAGTCCGAAATCTTGAACGGAACTGGTCAGATTTTCAAACGTGATGCCTTGCTTTAGATTGTATATGCTCTATCCGTTGCACGCGACATCAAATTTAACAAGATTATTATTCCAGGTCAACCAATAGTCACAGAAAACAAAGTAAAAATTTAATTATTGAAATAAGATATAGAGAGTAGCATGATGTGGTTTTCAAAAAAATGACTAGAAGTAGCACTCTTGAGTGCTTCAGTGCTACTTACGTTCCGTAATGTGTGGGGAACAATTATTTGACCTGTTTTTTATTTAAAGTTTTGAGGTTTTTTGAAAATTTTAACAAAATTTTAAAGTAACTTGTCATTTATATCTTGTCTTGTTCGGTTCATATCAAAAATGTAGTGAAGCTTGATCAAAGATAGTAAATTTGTATTGATAACATACACGCACGGTGTGGAAATCAATTTTATGTACATGAATAGATGTTCTCCACTTAGTAATGATACTCGTTGAAAACAGTTACGAATTTCGTACGATGTGTCCCGATTCATTAAATTAATAAACAATATTTACTTTTCTTTTATTTATAAATCGAATCTGTTTAGTGAAAAGATGATTTTTCAGTTTTAAACGTGACTTTTTTTTCCTGATACTTAAACAAATACTGTAAACAAAAGAATATTTACTTTTTTTATTTCGACAGATGAATATATGGGTAACGTTTTTGTAGTTAAATTTTTTACATCAGAAAGACCTTTTAAAAACCTGATTACTTCAATTTTTTAATAATGTCCTCCAGTTAATTAAATAGATTTTCTTCTTAAGAGACCTTGACTTTTTTATTCTCAATAAAAATTTTCCTTCAAAAAATACATTTTAAACAGTGCATGCCGCTCAATGTGATCACATCGGGACTCGAGGTTTCTGCTAACAATAACTGATTGATAACTATCTGAAAAGTCTCGGTTGTATGTGAGATGAACATATGTCCCGTTTAATCGAAGGAAACAGCTCCGTTTTTCTTTCCCACGTAACAGGTTTCAAAATGTTAAATCGTGCATTTTTTTGAATCGTTCTAATGCAGAATTTTTTCCCCTTTGAGCCAAAATCCTTTTTTCTATTCAGAAATTGTGAGGAGTTGGAATGGAACACCGCCTTGTGTGTACTATGAATAACGGTACTTTTTATAATGTGCGGTGCGTTCCATAGATCCTTGGTGAAAGTCTTCCGCCCAACTGTGAATGTGGTCAGTTGAAAGAAACTGGTTATGAACTGAAGAAAGGAATTTTTTCCCTTACAAATGCTTTCATTACTATTTATTATTTTTTTATAATTATTATATTTTTTCATTAAAAACCATTTTTCTCTTGTGTATACAGTATTATAATTTTTCTTTTCATTTTCCACGGTAAATATGCACATACGAATGCTGATTGTACCATTATATATGACCCTATGTTATACTGTGTGATACATAGGGAGACGTTTTTGTGACAGAAAATAAAAATTAAAAAATGCTTTCACTAGGAAAGAAATTGCAAACGAAGTGCTACGCATACATGGATTATAGCGGGTATTACAGCCCCATTGTGAAGTGCATATGTAATGTTTGTCAACAAGGGAACTTTCTGACCTCCTACATAGTCTAAAAGATTGATAACGATAAATTATGGGAGGGGGGAATGAGTCTGGTTCAACCGCAGCTTCAAAATATGTAAAAAGAAAATGAATTTTTACGAAAAAAAATTTATAACATAAACTAGAAGTCCTGATAAACGAATTTTACCCCATGTTATGATAATGGTCCTTTTCTTACTTAGCGAAAGTGATAGCAATACCTGAATGATAACATTATCCGTGATTAATTTAATATCATGACGAAATAACGAGCGTTCTATATTTTTTGTCCGTTTTTTACCAATGCTCTTAAACACATCTGAGCTAATTACTACCCTTATCCTGTATGCCAGCGGTTCTCAACCGGTGCTCCGCGGAGCCTTTCGGACTCCTTGTGCACTCTCCAGAGGCTCCGCGGCCGCTCTGGGAAAATAAGAAAACATTAAAATTAAAAAAATATATAATTATAAATATTTTTAAATAGTAAAAATAAATCAGTAACTTTAATGAATAATTAAAAATGGGCCTACGGGGCTCCGCCATCGAATTTTTTTACTAAAAAAGGCTCCGCAAGTCAAAAAAGGTTGAGAACCGCTGTTGTATGTAATCTCATGAATTTTGTCTATTTCATAGAAGTCGCACATACATACGCACATTGAATCAATCGTCTCTTTTTTCAAGTTAATTGCTAAACTGAGACTGGCTCATATTCACTTGTAATTTTTGCAAGACATTCAGAAAATTAAACATCAATCATAAAATATCTTGAAAAAAAATCATAAAACACCGATACGTGTATTTTTTGGTTCTGATAAGAATGGATTTTTCATTACCTATAAAGAATCGTTTGGTCGTATTTTTTTTTCGATTAATCAATCAAACCATTCGAGAAAAATGTTATTTCTGTTGGAAATGATTGCTTTGCAAACGGAAATAAAGTTTCATTTGTCAATAAAGTATTTTTAATATGAGAAAATTTTACAGTTCATAACATATTTTTAAATTTGCATACTTGATACTTGAAATGATTACTTAATTGCAGTCTCTCATAATTTCATTTTCTGCTTAATTATTGTTTTTTTTTTTCCAATAATTGAATTGCGAAGTATTCTTCTATCGTTAAGTTTTCGTACAAGTATTAATGCTGATGTGCTTATTGAGTAGAATATAGTTTCCACGTGAATAAGTTCAACAACTGCGGTTACAGCAAGATAATTCGTATACGAGTATATAACATGAGCGTCCAGCGGTTGCTTGAAGTGGTTAGTCGATAGTGATTAACGATCATAACTTACCACAAATCTAGTCAACGCATGGAAGTAAAAGATGGATGACTCCACCCGAAGATCCCCCCCCCCGAAATATCATGAATTATATGATCAAATGGTCAAATAGGCGGAAACATATACTCAGACTAAGATGCTCTCAATCGTCTCTTCAGCTATGTGCAACACAGTGGCTATAATAGTTTCACTATTATTCCTGAGATAATATATTAATCGTGCAAATCTTGTAAATTGACCCTTTTTGTGAAGATAAAAGATAATGTATGTATATATATATTTTCATTTTTAAGATACATATATATATCCCCAGAAAAACAGGAAACAAATGTTTCTCTCTTTTTTTTGTTCTAGTATCCAATAAAATAAGTTTTAAATTATTACCTAGAACTTTTATGTTCGGTGGATCAAAACTCTAACGCAGTTTTTAATTTCACCAGTTCAACACTATGCGTCCAATCAAATTATATTCATACATATTTACATACAGGCTCGCGTTATTCTTTTATATCAATATAAAACCAAAGTAGCTTTCTTTTTATTATTTGTCTGTGTGTTTACATATTATCTTAATTAAACTTACAGTAAGTTCTTCCCATATAGAAACACATTAGTTAAATCATAAAATTATAATAACAGAGCAAAATATATGAAATGTTGAGTAAAGAAATGACTTCAGCTCGCAATGACGTGCATAAAATCAATCACCCTTTAAGATATTAAGAGTATTACCAGACCATCGACCGTTATATCAGAAAAACGATTCAGATCGCTAATCCTCAGAATGCTCTTATCATCCACAGATGATCAGCGTAGTCAACACCTTCTATAGCAAAAAGCCTCCGTGCGAAGCTTTGACGTTGAATTCATCCTTTTCACCTGCAGCCATTTGATATAGCAGTCCGACGTATGCGAAATCTTTACTTTTTTTGCAGTATATTCAATGACTGTAGGTGAAATGAATGACTTCAGTGACGTCATGAGCTTCGCGCGGAGACTTTCTGCTATAGACGGTGTTAACGTAGTAGCCTGCTCAATCATCCTGTGATGATATCAATTTTTTCCCCCTTTGAAATATGAAGTTCTTAAAGTAGCGTATAGATGGCGTACGCGTATATATCTCAGTTTTTTTACTTCTCAATTTCCTAACACATGTCCTTGTACTGTATAAGATGTATGTTTTTGAGCAATGGTAGAGTACCTGCCTGCCACCAAGCACTATTTTGTTGGTGATTGTGGGTTCGAACCAAAGCCTCCTAAGCCCCATTCACATGTGCAATAAAACATCCCGGGAAGTTCCCGGTAACGGGGACTTTCGCTACAAACCATTCACATGACGTTTAGTTTATGCCGTTAATTCCCCTCTTCTTTCCGGAAGTCGTCACTGGTTACGTGGGTTGAACGGAAGTGATTGATTCAAGATGACTGACGAAGGATCTTAAAGTAGTTTTCGCGGCGCAAAAGATCATGGGAGAGAAGGTCGGTGTCGACCACCAATCCACCCCAAGAAAGATGGGCTTTTATGATGAGCTTCTCTTCCACCTTTTTCTTCCCTACGAGGGGAAAAAAGTTGTCATGCCAGTAATTATCACCAAAGCGACCCCCAATCTTGCACATGTGAACGGGGCTTTAATGTGTGGGTCTCACCCGGACACAGCCATGGCCCACCCTAAGGGTGGGGCTGGCATGACTCTAGCCCTGGGGCCTTGGACGATTCTTATAATTTTTTTGTTTGTTCATGCTGTAAATAAAGTATAAGGGGCCCGTAAAAAGTCTAGTCTGGGGGCCCGCTCCAGTCTCCAGCCCAGTGGCCCCGTTCTAGAATGGGGGCCATGGACACAGCCCGAGGAGTTCATGACAATTTGATCTGTTAACAATTTGCGACAGTTAGCATCAAATTGGTAGGCAGGTATTTTTAGCTAGGTAGGGGGGCCTCAGAAAAATCAGTTTGCCCAAGGGCCCTATGATGCTGTTGAGAAGGCCTAAACTTACTTTATGGAAGTTGCACAAAATGTCATTCCAAAAATTTACCATTAACACAAACTCTAGTTTGCAATATTATTAGTTTATCTGCCTTTATGCTATCCTTTGGATGGTCTTCACCTATACCATCAATTAAAAATTGCAGGATTTTTGCCGGATGCTTGATGCTGGAAAAAAATTGTGCATGGAAAATTTTTTTTTTGATAACTTTATGTGGTGCCCATTTCTTGCTGGTGCCCTACGGACGTGCTTATTTTGCTTAATGGTTAATCCGACCATGGGAAGTTGGATATTACACAAACTCCATTCACACACTCCAGCATGGTCCCTCCAGGGAAGATTTATCATTATGATTGCGGAAATCTCATATATCTTGTAACAAAAAATAGAAAAATATTTTTTTATTGTTAAAATAATTATTTCAGGACAAAAAATTCCTATCAAAAATTAAGATAAAATTTTAACTTCTGAAAAATTATAAAAAAAGTACATTCAAAAATCCAAAAGTTACTTCTTTCGAAAATTCTGAATTTTATCAATTTCTGGAATTATTTCTTTCATTGAAGAAATTATTTCCAAAATTATTTCTTGGTGAATCTTCGGTAGTGTCAGACGGTGGTGGCCAGACTGTTGACTAGGTGGTCTAACTGTTAAAGAGTGAGTGAAGATGGCATATTTCCGTCGAGCAACTGCTTCAGTTCAAGGTCATTCCTCTGCAATGAGGTCGTAGTTCATGGAAGAAGTAGGTAAACTCCTGCTCGTGAGAGAACATCCGCTACCACATCGCGAAGTACTAGATGCAGTGGCAATTGTGTCGCCGCCACTTTTGGTAAAAAGCGACGGTAAAAATTGACCATGCTGACAAACCGGCGAAGTTCTGCTTTGTTTTTGGTTCTCGAATAAGAGTCAATGACATCAACCTTAACTGGTAGCGGTTTAATGCCCTGCGCGTTGACTGAATGTTCGAGGAACTTGATTGAACTGCATGCGAACACGCATTCGTCGATATTGAGTTTTAGTCCATGTTGACATAAATGTTTCAAAACCTAACGCCTATGACAGATGTGCTCTTCAAGATTTGAAGATGCAATTAACACGTCGTTTAGATAAGGGAAAAATAATGGAAGTCCTCGCAGTATTTCGTCTATATAGAGCTAGAACATTTGCGCTGCGTTTTGCAACCCGAAACTGAGGACTTTAATTCAAAGAGTCCGAAAGTGGTGACAATAGCAGTTTTTTGTACATCAGAAGTGGACGATTGTATTTGATGATAAGCTCGTTTCTAGTCTATAGTAGAGAAGAGGCACTTACTGTGCAGAGATCCATAGACAAATCCCTAATATTCCTCTCTCGTCAGGAACTGTCTTCGCGTTGAGAGCTCGATAGTCGCCACAGCATCTCCACGAACGTTGGATTTTTTTACCATGTGGAGGTTGACTGGACTACTGACTATTTCAAGGGCAACAAATACCCATGCTAATCATTTTATCGAACTCTCCTTTGGCAGCTCGCAGCATCTCCGGGCCTAATCGACGGGCTCTCGTGTAAACCGATACTCCTGTAGTTTCGATGGGATTCACCGTTTCGTGAGTTGCTTGCACTGGACTTGATGTTTCTTCCGTGAGCTCTTTATACAGAATGATTAAGAAAAGATGGGGAAAACTTCAAGAGGCGATAACTACACACCAATACAAACAATTGTCATCCAAGAATGCATGGTGTAACATGAAATGCAAACACGCTAGCGAGTTTCGAAATGGCCGCCCCGCAAACATTAAAACGGCATTCCTGTAGAAATTTATCTGGAGAAAAAGAACACCATGCATGCAAATGTAACCTGGGGAAAGAACACACACACACACACACGCACGTGCATTGTGTTTTAGACATCTTCCAATAACAAATTAACACTTTTCAAAACTAACCTGAGTAAATTTCCTGGAAGTGTCAAAAACTAATCTTCTCCTTTAGCAGCCGTAATAATTTGCGACAATCGAACAACACTCACCGTACAGCATCACGGGGGTGCATTTTGAAGTAGTTAACGCTGTTCCTCTTGGTGACCGTACCTGAAGGGTGTGAAAACCCAGTATTCCATATTACCCGACTTTTCCATATGATCTTCACACTTCCTTTGCTTCTGTAGGAATTGCTATGGATTTTATGGGTTTTTCAAAGAACAATTTTGATCACTGATCATTTTTGTCTCACCACGGTCATTTTCTGCATACGAGGGCTAATTAGACAGGGACCTACAATTTATTGCTGATTCCGAACGGCAGCCTTTTTTTATACTCACCGAAAGGTTGGTGCGCTAACCCCTCGGTGTGGGACTCCTTGCGGTAGAACAATTTTGTCCAAAACACAAAGCGTGTCATACTATCAAATTACACTAATGCTTTTTTGATACACAATATACTAAGTTTCTTACTCGACACATTGAAAAACTTAGAATGAAATACACCGAAACGAACCTTTTCATTACGTTTTAATCGGGCTTTGGAAAATTTTGTTTCGTTTGAAATATTTTAGATTATCGTGCAATATAAAATTTCTTTGTTTTTTCTGTTATTCAAATGGAGAATTCCAGCTGATAGAAGATGATGAAAGGTGAAATATATACGATATTAACGATTTTGATACAAAATATCTCATTGTTATGCACATATTAATTACTAAGTTGGCATTTAATGAACCATATTATTTTTTGGATATTTCTCATTCAGACAAAAATCACACGAATATCAGCACCGATATTTAAATTCATGAATTTCACAAACAGGTGAAATTGAACATTGAACATTACTATAAGGTCTGAATATTTTGTGGCACGAATTTTTAGCACTTCCACTTCATTTTTGATCTATAAACGATTAAAATTCCATTCACGTGAATGAATTCAAATTAAAGTACAAATTTTTGGTGGATTGTATCATTTTAAGATTGATAAATCGCAATTTTTACAAATTTAACGGAATATTTCTCCATTATGCATCATATATTTTTAAACAAAACTGTTTAAGTGGATAGCGTTACAAAGTATTGCTGCATGCAATTTGAAATAGAACAATTTAAAATAGTAATTCCTCCTTCGAGAGACACATAAGGAAAAAAAAAAACCGATTCGGTATACTTTTCTAATACAACTGTGTCAGAGAAGCGAAAAACCTCATTCCTTGGAAATCGAATTTACTTCACCAAGAGGAAAAATAAATTTTTTTTTCTTTTCGTTTGATGTTTGAAAGGATAGAACGGAAATTGTACAATGAATAACGTATTTTTTTCTCCCATATCAGAAACAGAGAGAAAAAAAAAAAAAAAAGGAAAAACGCTATATTTAGAATGGAAAGGGATATGAACAATAATCATGCAAGTGAATGTAGTGGAGCACAAAATTGCATTCTTATGCGGAAAATACTTTGTTTGCTGTTAGAGAACGTATATCCGAATAATTTTTTCAAGACATTCACCAAGAAATCTAATCATAGGAATAGTATATTTTCCAAATGGGAAAAATAATTTGTATATTTTCCAAATTACGAAAATATTCTATTACAAATATCTACGCTACCAGTGACATCTATAAAAGTTTATCATCGCTATATATATTTTCAATTTTATCACCTAATTGTTCAGAGTCAATATTAAAATATTTGCATAATTTAAATAAATACCATATTGAATAGTTTAAATGAGTACCATAGGTGAATAATTTAAATCAATTCACTATGATTCATATTATTCCTGTTGCTCTGATTAATTTCAATTTAGTTAAATAACATTGAGAAAGATAAAAATACAGATATGAAACAACTGTAAAAAAACTATTAAATTATATTTGTATTTACTTTCCCATTTTGTTAAATAACGAAACACGTGAGCTTTGGTATTGAAAAGTAGGTAATATAAAACCAATATATATATTTTCCATTTGAATACGTAAATGTAAAAATATCAATTTTGTTTATGGTAGGAATAAAGATTTGTTTACAAAAATATAAACATGGGATTAACAACAGACGTTACATTTAAATTTACGTTTCTAAATTTAATATATTCTTAAAAATGAAAATGATCGATGTAAAATGTGTAGAGAAAAATAATTTGTTAAAAATTTTGTGAAAAGATCGAATTATTATTCGATACGCGTAAAAGTTATTGTGAAGTATCCAGTAAACGCAAAGACAAATATAACTTCTTTTTAGAATAACACAGAAATTCCGTTGTATTGCCACAAACCATTTGGCTACAATCTTGCCCTGAAGTGGGGAGGATAGGTTTCCCGAGGATGATGGTACTTTCCGCTACTATTCACACGAAGGTTTTTAATAGCCGGCTGATGCGAAGATATATTTAGGAAAGAAAGAAAATTCAACTGCTCTTGCTGGGAATTGAACCTCACCCCTCCACCACTTGCTGGGTGAGCGCCCTAGACCAGTAGACTAGAAAGGCAGTGAAAACCTCGACCTTTCCTTAGAGCTCGTGTGCTTTGAATGAGACCGTACATGGACGGTCGGACCTAATTCAGGCCACTGCTCCCAATTACTGACACTGCCACCAGATGGTGAATTATCCGAGGATGATGTCACTCTCCGCTATCCATACAAAGGTTTTTAACAGCTGGCTGTGCGAAGATATATTTGAGAGAAAAGGAGCTCTAAGAAAAGATTGAGATATTCGTCGTTTTTGCTGTTGAGTTGTCTAGGGAGCTCACCCTGCAAGTGAGAGGACGTGGGTTCCACTTCCCGCAAGGGCAGTTGAATTTTCTCTCTTTCTTAAATTTATCTTCGCATCAGCCAGCTGTTAAAAACCTTCGTGAGGATAGGTTTTGTAAAAATTGAAATCTATTTTCATTTTTTGCAACTGCTCTCTCTGTACGTCTAACTGTGGCTACCGCATATCTTTCCCAATATGAATCTGGACAACTCTACCTCTTGAGAGTTGTCGTGCCGCAAAAACCGGCTTATGGTACTTTTCTACTTCTTTAACTGGCTACTCTATCGACTGGACATTTTCGATCTGAATATTGGTTACTGAAAATTCAATAATGTATTAGAATTACGAATCTCT
Source organism: Pholcus phalangioides (assembly GCF_987345545.1). Lineage (NCBI taxonomy): Eukaryota > Metazoa > Arthropoda > Arachnida > Araneae > Pholcidae > Pholcus > Pholcus phalangioides. Next base: position 58,948,766 of record NW_028301604.1, read on the forward strand.
TGTGGTATGTCTTCTCTTCAAGGTCTATTGTTTTTAATATTTAAAAAAATCACCGAAACAATTCTGTATCAATATTAATAATAATCAATATCTGTCTATATGGTAGCAACAATAAGACATTCCTTCATTTTATATAGTCAACGCTCACTCTTGGCTGAGCTGTTATATGTGTATAATCAGTCTTTATTTTGAAGCATCTGTTATTGTGATTTTGACACAAAACTATGAAAGCTAAGAGAAGTTGTGTCACTTTTATGGGAAGTTCATGCTAAGCACACACACACACAACGTTGTCTCATAAAATATTTAACTGTCTAGCTTCATTCCTATTATAAAGAATCTGTCTCGAGTCAGAAATACAGGAAAACTTTATATATTCGCAGCAAAATGCTTGAATAAAGGTTTTTTTTATGAACAGGCATTTTGAAGCAATTGGGTTTCATTAGCTTTGTATTTATTATCCCGTACTAAGCCCAATTCAAGAGGGTGATTTATTTCGATAAGATACCCTTCGCAGTCTCATATACAACTATCAAATAAATAATCGTCTCTGCCTGCCAACTTAAAAACTAAAAAAAAAAAAAAACCGAGATGAAGTAAAAAGTCAACGTTCCAGGTGATGCGCAAGTATGATATACGTCTTTGTTACTTAAGAACACGTGATTTGATTTCTTAAAAACGGATAACTTGCCCCATCACCTACGAATATTATATCAGAACCAGTTTTTTGTTGCTCACTTTTGACAGCTGCCCAAAACCACTAAGGGTTTTCTGAAATACCCTATCGAGATTGCACGTAACAATGCTGAAGTTTAAAAATTCGGGAGAAACTTTTCTTGCTTATGCAGCTCGGTAGCACATTGCTTACAGGCAAGACATTGGGGTTGTGCGAATTGTAGAAGAAATAGATGTAGCGCTAACCAAATTGGCAAAATTAATAGGCTCCTAAACAATGAGTTTAACATATGTTTGCGTTTTCTTATTATGCATTATTCATATTCCACGGAGTATGATTTTTTCTTTAGGGACTTTTGAATCTTTATACGTTGTATTATGTTACAAATATTTTTAGAAGTTACTTCTTTAGTAACGAATACTTTAATAGGTATTTTAGAAAATTTATCTTTCGAACAAAACTTGTATTAGGAAATACCCATTACTTATTCGGCAGTAATGGGTTTCATTTAGGTCTATGTTATACTTAGGAATAATTTTCAACTGTATGAAATGTGTGTCATAATCAAAATATATAATATATTTCTTCTGCTTGAATTTCGCTTACTGCATTTCACTACGTGGTACGCCGTGACGTGGCAAATGACTCGTACTGAAAGGCAATTTTACGCTACCCCCTGTATGAGAAGTTCTAGTTCACAGACCGTTGAACATTCAAAGAGCATTAGCCAGATTTTTCCAAAAAGCTTAAGACGCCAAGATTCCACTGTGTACCTGCAGATTTCATTCGTCATGTTTTTATGATGACAAGTTTTTTGTTCATTTTTTTTTATCCACTATTCTAGTTTTTTATGTTTTATTCGGAAAAATAGTTCAATAAGCTTGAAGCGTTAAAATATATTATTGTTTATAATATATTATTGTTAATGTATATTATTGGACAGTCGACAATGTTTACGAAATGGGCGATCGTGCTCCTCGTCCGTGTCGTCAGCAGGTACAGAAGGCAATAATTAGTCGATGTTTTAAATGGTGGTAATAGGATCATTATAATTAAGATCTCTTGCGTGGATTCACTAATTCCTTGGACGGATTCATTCGTGCTCAAGTTCAGGTCAGTAGATATGTGTACAGTTCCGGGAGGCTGGGCGGCTAAAGTAACAATGCAAGGGGTGCGGTGTGTACAAGCTTTGATTTAGACGCATAGATGTTTAACATGATATTGAAATGTTAATTCATATGAAATAAAATTCACAAGACGCCATACGCATGGCGCCTTCACTCTTTTGAGCCATCCCTTGACAACGAAGATATTGAACAGACAGGGTCTGGGCTATACCCAGTGATGCTAACTCGTGGGAAATTTCCCATATTCGTGGGAAAAATTGGTCCACATGGGAAATTTCTTGGTGTTTTGTGGGAAATTTTGAGAGGTCGAACAAAAGAAGTTTTATTGAAAACAATATATAAATGCAAAACAGTGTTTTTCTATATATAGTGTAAAATAATTGATTACACATTTCCACCAATAGATGGCGGCACAAATTTCGGAATGTGTGGAAAAAATTTAGTCAAAAGGGAAATTTTGCTTGACGAGGTTACCATCACTGGCTATACCTCTTAGATACTTCTTATAAGCCATGTACGAGTTATTGACATTTCCAGTCACAATAATGGGCCCTATCACTCTAGGCATGTTTGTATTTTGGTTTTCCCCATCCAGTAATTTTTCACTAGCAATCAAATGAAGGCAAAGGAAGAATTCGGTTCTTACTTGTCCGGGGGGGGGGGGGGGTGGATGGACCACCAGAACCCTCTGCACTTCCTTAAGCCGGGTTTTCCTAGGAATGGGTTTGTTGCGCAGCGTGAACCGAATTAGGCTATTTTGCGCTGACAGAAACGAGTTACATAATCACGCTACGTGTTTGTGTTTTCCTGGTGAGGTGCATCAGATCAGGGTGGCTATGTAAAGTATATGGCTTTGGCATCAGCTATTCTGTCTGCATGCTCCGGTTTGAAGGGAAGGGAAATAAAACACAATTTTATTTAGCCGCTGTGGTGGTCGAGTGGTTATAGTGCCGGACTCGTGATGCGAGGATCCGGGTTCGAACCCCACAGTGGTGGTCGGCTGAAGTTGGTTTTCTGTGGTTCCCAACTTCAAGGCGCAAATGCGAGCCGATCTCCCCGTTAAAAAGTCTCGCCACAGAGAGCAACAGTCCTACAACGGTAAATCATTCAACCATAACACTTCACTCATAGTTAGTAAAACTGGGGGCAGATGACAGCACTACACATAACAAGCATTACACAGAAAACAAAAAAAAACTTTACGTCAGGTTGCACTACACGTACACGCACATTCCCGCATGTACCGATTCGTTGGGGGGGTTCCGCGGGGGGGGGGGGTGTAGCAGTAGTAGGTAGGGGCTCGGGGATCCATCATGCAGCCACCTCGTTGGGCAATTTGCCTGTTGTGGCGTTGTATTTGTATTTGTATTTGTTTATCTGGAAGTTATCATTCGTCATGTTATACAATAACAAGGCATTCTTCATGTCTTTTTCTTGTTACAGTCCCTCATTCCATTTTTATCTCAGGAAACAAATTACCGACAATCTGACTTTGGATCTTTGATGGTAAGGAAAAAAAACACATAAACACATGAGTTGAAGCGACGCGGCGCAAGAATGATGCAAAAGTAGCTTACATGCAATCGAAATAAGGAAAAAATCATTATTACGAGCTTCAAACATAACTTACATGAATAATAACCAGTTCATTTTACTGCTTTAACACTTTTCGGCACGCTGCCCTTTAAAGTTGAAATTAAAAAAAAATTGTAAGCAGTCTATTCAGGCCTGTAGAGGAGTACGCAAGTATAATTTTGTGAAGATTGCACTTACCGTTTTAATTTTGTGGGTGTGCCCAAAGAGGGCACACCTTAAATTCGGGACTCGATAGGCAAGCTTTCAATGTAAAAAGTTAAAACTTTAAAGAATAAAGAAATTAGTGTACAGCCAACAAAATAACATAGACATTTTTTTCCAGAAATCCTTTTTGTACCAAAAAAAGAATATTTAAAATTTGAATCCATTTCTTTGAAAAATAAGGGTTTTCACAAAATAACCACGGGCCAAAAGTATGGATCGGCTTGTATGGTGCTGTTATCTAGTGTTGATAAAGAAGATTCAAAGTAATCCCTAAACTAATTTTCATTTTATTTATCGTTTATTTTCAGTATTTGAAAAGGAAATTTTTAGGTGTGGGCACACCAAGTCGGAAAGGGTTAAAGAAATCATGGACGAGAGAGAAAAAATGGTGAAAAAAAAAACGGAGGATCATTGTCTAAATCAGTGGTTCAACCTTTGGAAGTCCACGGCCCGGTAAGTGAAAGCTTTTGCGTAAGTGAAAGGCCCGTTCATTAGGGTGGAACGAAAAAGGGTGTTTTTTCACTTTTTTTAGAAATTGATGTTGCCTTAGTATTTAAAAGATGCCTTTCAATGTTTTAAGAAGTTATACCAAAATCTAGGAAAATATTTTAATATCTTGAGGTTCCTCACAGACCCTAAAGGTTGAGCAAAAGACTTTTCTAAGTACACATTATAAAAATCTTTTTAAACATAAACGTTTATTTTTAAAAAGCATTCTCTAAAAAAGAAGAAATACACTTAATTTAAAAGTTATTCAGTACATTAGGCAAAACTGAATATATATATATAAACCCAGAGAAATGCTCACAAAAGATAAGATTTCCATATATGTTATAACTGGCAAGCATATTTGCTTACTTGCAGCTGCTACGGCAGTTGAAAGGAGAATTTTTCAAGCACTCCGAATATAGTTATTAATAGAGGGAGATGAAAATAAACCCTTTTTTTGGGGGGGGGGGGGAGGACAAAACTGTACCATGTTCCAAATTTACAAAAAGAACATAGTTTGACGATATACGTGTCAACAAGGAGAATGCCTCTATTGCTTCCTCTGTTATCACACTGTTATTACATTTCACTTTTTTGCAAAATAGTCCGCTTTTTTTCGAACGATGGAAGAGTACTCCTTGAATTTTTTCTGGCTTGAATGAAGCCTTCATGACTCTCGGTTGTTGATACAGCAAGAGATGCTTTAGTTACGAGCCGTACGTACCGTTCAACTGCTTGTGTGTGACACGGAAAATTCGGTACAGATGGAAAAGCAGGTTCATATAATTTTTGTGGGTCCATTTCCTAATTTTTCATAATAGGTGGTTCAGTCACTCGCAGAAAAGTTTATTTTCAGAACATGGAATGTACGGATTTCTGCTTCTGATAATCCTTCATTTCTAATTTTCAAAATTCCCTTATTCCCAGTTTTTGTAAACGAGATTCTCATGTGAGAGTAATTAGAGCGATAAATTCTCTGGGTGGACGTAGAAGTTTTTTTTCTCTCATCGCCCCCAACACAATCTAACCCATAGGATCCCATGTTATACCCGTAGCTTCTACCACCCTCCTGGAACATTCCATCTCCCCCCCAGGGGGAGTTAACGCCCACGTTGGGAATCACTGATCTAGATGCCTTAGAGGTAACTCATTAAAGTGAAAAAGACAAATAAGCCATTGCAAAAGATGGCCTATTTTTTTCTCTATTAATTTGATAACACCATTTTTATAACCAGTATTATAACAGTCCCGTCGCATCCGATCGCCATCAATTCCTTCGTATCAAAATCTTGCTTCAAAAAGTCTAGGATTGATGGATTGATGACTTTATATCCCTTGCTCTACTGCTTCTTGGAGTTGTTCAAAAGCAAATGAAGTACTTGCTTCGGCACCGATTGATGGACCAACTTCAGTACTAGTAGATAAAAATGCTAACTTCAACGGTAAACTGTGTTTTGGCTCATACAGATCCCTTTCCTCAGAATCGTTGGATATAGATGAGTTTTCAGTGGTTGATGAACTAGTTTCCGTCGTTTCTTCTTGAGATGACTTCAAATGGGATACCATTTTCACATTTTCCTTTGTTCATTGTTTTTCAATTTTTTCGTTTTTAGGACATCTACTCGACCAATGGCCATCTTGCGTGTACTTCTTTGATCTTGCAAGAAATCTCGCTCTAAATTTGGAACCTTTCTCAACTTGTCACATTTAAAGTCTTCAAAATCACATTTGCATGCTGCAATGTCGAACAATTTCCGTGCTTCGCACTGAAAAGATTTCAAGTTCAACTTGAAAGTTTGAGAATCTTTCCTTGCTTTCATATTTTTCTGAAGATTCTTGTATTTACATTAAAAGTCTTTGAAAATTTTGCATATCCGTTTGTGAGAAACCGTAAGAATTGAAGCAATTTTCCAAATATTTTCTATCTTTGGCACGATAATTTCAAGAATGTCTGCAATAGCTGGATCTTTTCGTGATTGTTGTGCCTTCATATTGCGTTGAGTCAGCAAATAACTAAGCTTAACATCACCATAGGTGGGCGGGACCCGAGAATCCCACTCTTTAGGATTTCCTAAAATGTCACAACAATAAAAGCTTCTGGTCATCATTTTGATTGCTATACACCCTCTCAGTTAAGGGGTAATATTGCAAATGAATACTGAAAACAAGGGAAAAACAAGGGTCACTGAATTAATCACGTGTTCAGGGGAATAGGAAAGCCTCCTGCGCGGTGTCATGTTACGGACTTCTACACGTGCGTAAAACTTCAGGGGCGACGAGGAACCTCAAGAAGTTTGAATTTTGTGGAAAAAATTAGGAATGGCATTTCCTCACATAAAGGCATATTTTAAATTCTATTATAATGGCAATTTCGAAATTTTTTTTTTCGCTCCCCCCTACCGTTCATACAGACAACTAACAAAAAATGAATGGAAAAAATGAAACTGCGAATCACTCATGGCCCGGTATTGGGCCGCTGCCCGGCGGTTGAGAAACAGTGGTCTAAATGATATGGTAGAGCAGCTTTTTCTTTTCCCACAAAAATTTCTAGTACGGTAGTGAAACAATAATTGAAATCTTAATTAGACGGCTCTGTAAAGACGTTTGATAATATGATTAATTAATATGAATTGTAAATACTTCATGAAAAATAAAATAGTACTTCCAGTTTTTACAATATAATCACACTACCTCATTAGACTCCTTTTGCGTCTTATTATTTTGGAGTTTATTTGCTGTGAAATCTTCGTGAAAGAGTCTCGGCTGTATATTTTACTACCAAGTATTTCGACAGAATTTTTTAAGTGAATAATTTCGGTAGCATTTTGGTATTAAGACGCTTTAGTGTACTTTGAGGAAAAAAATCAGGGGTACAGTATAACTATCCCTTAATTCAGCATCATAATGATGATAATGATCAGAATTCGATGAAATTTCTTTAAATGCTGTTCACAACAAACTCTGATCGTCATCTTGCGAAACTATAAAACAAGAAAAAAAACCCGTAAAACAAACTTTCGTCGCAAACGTCAGTGTGCGACGAACAGCGTTAAATGCGGAAAAACCGTTTTACCCTCATTTAACGCGCTGTTCTTTTCGAAATTTCCTGAATTTTTCGAATTCGAATATCTCTGTGAATATTGTACTTAGAAACATGTATTTTTTTAGTTGGCATCAGGAGAGACAGGGCAACAACTTTCTCATTGGAAGTTAGAGCACAAGGGGAGACCGTACAAAAAATTTAGATTTTTTATTTTGTTACACACTGTACTTTCACTCTCAAAACTGGTACAGGGTAATTTTTGAACGTCCAGGGTAATTTTTTGAATTGAAATCATACCTCTACGATGGACGGTTGATGAGATAAAGGCCGTGTTAGCACTTACGGGACACCCTGTATATTCTATTCTCTTTGTGTGTGTGTGTGCGGTAAATTTCTTTCATAACATTGTACATAAACTATAAATTATAGCAGCAAAAGGAAAAAATTCTGATTTCCTACTATCCATACTTTTCAACTATTGTATTAATCAGTTTTACGAACTAAGCAGGTAGTAATATTTACTTAACGTAGAAAAACTCACAGAATGTATAATTAATTTAGTGAAATTTCATTGTGAATGGTAGAAAAATGAATCATCCTACGAAAAGAGGGAGAGAGAGCTCAGTGTTATGTGTGTGTGTGAACGTTATTTCGATAATTCAATTTGGTTTTCAGTCATGATAATTTCTTCCCATCCTTCATGAAATGATGTAGAGAATACTAAGAAATGCAAACTGAATATTTCCCCTATCGAACGAGAGTCTCTTCCACGTTCACTCTTGGAAAAATCTGGCAACCAAAGACATTTCAGTAAAATCATTCAATAAGAAGAATTGAATAATGGAAATACATGTTCATGTATCTGAGTGCATATATACGCCCTTTCTCGAGATTTTCTTCTGCATAAAAATTGATATTTCCAGCTTTTCCATTTTCAACCATGAAAAACCTCTATCTATCCGTTCAGTCGGTTTGTGGTATGAGACATGATGATGTAACACTCCTGAATTTTCAATAAAATGTAAAAAAACCCATATAATGTAGAAAACCACGTAACAATACAATGGTAACTGGGTTTTGCTTTCGCTAATGATGCTATTTCCACAATAAGAGTAATACACAGTATTTCTTAAGAAATGTATGAATTCAAATTGTTATTTTCAACCATTAAAAGAAAAACATAAAAAATCTATACTCACGTAGTATAAACTATTTTTTACCCGTGGCTTCGCTCGCGTGAATTGGTTAATCTGGAAATTACTCGGTGATGATCCCTCCATATAACATTTGAACCCCTCATGACCCCCTTGAGGGGTTGAATTGGAGGGATACTCCAATATACCCCTTGGATACCCCCTTGGGGTATCTATATTATAAAAATATAGTACGCCACCCACAAGGCCGTAGCGAGGGGTGGGGTATTTGTGGGTGCCTTTCTTTCAAACCGAGAACAACCCCGGTCTACCACCACGAGCACTTTACTACAGAGTGAATTGTCCAGGAAGTGTGAGTGCGTATATGATGTTATCTAATCATTTTTCAGTGCTGCCATCTATATTTGAGAAGTGAAGTGAATGATGTGTAATTATTGAATATTTGTACCATTGTAAGCCTGTTGTTGCTATCTATGGCGAGACTTTTTAACAGGGAGATCGGCTCACATTCGCACCTTGAAGTTGGGAACCAGAGAAAGGAGTTGTATAGTTATTAAAATATAAAAATTAACTTTTTATACAGTGTGTCCCCGTGTGCTCCAGAATCCAATTATAAAGTTTTTTGCCCGGTCTCTCCTGATGCCCACTAAAAAATTTCACGTTTTTAAGAGCAATATTCATTAATGTATTCGAATTCAAAAATGGAGGAAAGTTGGAGAAAAAAAGAGCTATAAATATACGGGTAAACCGTTTTACCCGCATTTATTAAGCAAAAAATACAACTGCTAAGGCTGCTGGCTTTCTAAACAGAGTCTGTTACTCACGCTCTGTACTCAGCCTCAAAAACAAAACCATTATGTGCATTAAGTTATTAGCAAATTATGTGCTATGCAGCATCATGCTTTTCCACAGCAAAACCTTCTGTCATCAAATAATTATAAGTGCAACAGAATAAAATATTTATTTATTTATACAATATTGTTTGACCGAGACCTATACAAGCGAATGTGGTGATGGGATTTGACATAGGAGAACGATCGATGCTACATACAAAATCGAAATCAAAAATTGAAGTACAATCTATCATATCAAATACTAATAAATCTAAAAATACTAACAATATATAATACTTCTGCAATATACCGGGCAAAATGGTATATCAGAAATATTGAGATGATGAAAGATCTGAAAATTGAAATCATCCATGACTATTTAGTTAAACTTTGTTGAGACTATTTTGATAGGACTGAATCAACAGAATATCAGCACATCAGAGACATCTCGCCCTATCCTGCGGGCGAGATGTTAAGTTAGGTTTCCTCAACCTAAGAACATACTGGCCTGATGAGGGTCAGTGAATTTGGTTGTGTAAATAGTTTTAATTTTCTCTTCATTGGTTGAAGGTATCGTGTTGTATCATGTATATCCTGAACACTACTACTCGCGTAATAATTAATCGGGTTAAATAATTTTGTTTAAAAAAAAAATTAATTATAGTGTAAACATGAACAAGAAACACTCGCAATTTTCTCAAATCGCAGTTTTTGAGTTCACCCGTTAAATTCAAAAAGTAAACTACTGCATCAAAAATTCTGAAATTTGTAGGAATATTTATACATGTCTGAGTAAAATGAACTACTATATCTGATCATGCTTCAGAATTTTATGAATTTTTTAAATTTAAAAAATTTATAAATTTCAAAAATCTGAATTCAACATTTTTAAAAACATACTCCCATGGGTTAATTTCTAAACCTGAGGTTCATTTTACTAACACACATAGTGAGTAAACATTTCGGCAACATTTCAGAATTTTTGGAGCAGTCGTTTTTTTTAATCTCACGGATGAACTCAAAAACTGCAATCTGAGAAAATCATAATAACAATTGCATAAAAATTTGAAAAGTGCAACACATACACGAGGGGAAAAAAACCTGGTTTTCGCTTTCTTGATTTTCTCTTAGGATTAATGGAAGACGCCTTCATATACGTGTATATAGGGGTTCTAGTTATAACCCTCGAGCTTATATTACTGGAGAGAGTATGACGTTAGCGGTCTCTGCTTTGGCAGTGCTGAGAACGGTGTCCCCCAACATCTTTCGTCGGAAGATCACGTGACTCTGTGATAACAAACACAATCCCCCGTTATTTTCTTATGGCATCCACAGGAATTTAAAATAACAAATGAACGAAATAATTTCAGCATCGATGAGATAATTCCAGAATTAATGAAAAAAGATATTCTGCAATTAATGAAAAAAAATATTCTACAATTAATGAAAAAAAATATTCTACAATTAATGAAAGAAAATATTCTACAATTAATGAAAGAAAATATTTTAGAATTAATGAAAGAAAATATTTTAGAATTAATGTAAGGGATAATTTCAGCATTTTGATAAAAGTGATAACTCCAAAATTAATGAAAGAGATAAATTCAGCATTAATGAAAGAGATAAATTCAGCATTAATGAAAGAGATAAATTAAGCATTAATGAAAGAGATAAATTCAGCATTAATGAAAGAGATAATAATAAAATTAATGAAAGATAGTTCCAGAATTAAAGAAAGAGAGAATTTCAGCATTGATGAAAGAAAACAATCTAGAATAAATGATGAAAGAGGTAATTCCAGAATGAAGGAAAGAGATAATTCCAGAATGAAGGAAAGAGATAATTCCAGAATGAAGGAAAGAGATAATTCCAGAATGAAGGAAAGAGGTAATTCCAGAATGAAGGAAAGAGATAATTCCAGAATGAAGGAAAGAGATAATTCCAGAATGAAGGAAAGAGATAATTCCAGAATGAAGGAAAGAGATAATTCCAGAATGAAGGAAAGAGATAATTCCAGAATGAAGGAAAGAGATAATTCCAGAATGAAGGAAAGAGGTAATTCCAGAATGAAGGAAAGAGATAATTCCAGAATGAAGGAAAGAGATAATTCCAAAATTAATAAGAGCGACAATTCCAAAATTAATAAGAGCGACAATTCCAAAATTAATAAGAGCGACAATTTCAAAATTAATGAAAGAAAAATTATAGAATTAATTAAAGAGATAATTCCAGAATTAAGGAAAAAAGATCCAGAATTAAGGAAAATAGATAATTCCAGAATTAAGGAAAGAGATAATTCCAGAATTAAGGAAAGAGATAATTCCAAATTAATGAAAGGAAAAATTATAGAATTTATGGAAGAGATAATTTCAAAATCAATGAAAGAGGTAATTTCAGCATTAATAAAGCGATAACTCCAGAATTAATGGAAGATCATTCGAGAATAAAGGAAAGATCATTCGAGAATAAAGGAAAGGTCATTCGAGAATAAAGGAAAAATCATTCGAGAATAAAGGAAAGATAATTCGAGAATAAAGGAAAGATCATTCGAGAATAAAGGAAAGATCATTCGAGAATAAAGGAAAGATCATTCGAGAATAAAGGAAAGATAATTCCAACATTAGTGAAAGATAATTTCAAATTGATAAAAAAGTGATAATTTCAAATTGATGAAAAAGTGATAATTTCAAATTGATGAAAAAGTGATAATTTCAAATTGATGAAAAAGTGATAATTTCAAATTGATGAAAAAGTGATAATTTCAAATTGATGAAAAAGTGATAATTTCAAATTGATGAAAAAGTGATAATTTCAAATTGATGAAAAAGTGATAATTTCAAATTGATGAAAAAGTGATAATTTCAAATTGATGAAAAAGTGATAATTTCAAATTGATGAAAAAGTGATAATTTCAAATTGATGAAAAAGTGATAATTTCAAATTGATGAAAAAGTGATAATTTCAAATTGATGAAAAAGTGATAATTTCAAATTGATGAAAAAGTGATAATTTCAAATTGATGAAAAAGTGATAATTTCAAATTGATGAAAAAGTGATAATTTCAAATTGATGAAAAAGTGATAATTTCAAATTGATGAAAAAGTGATAATTCCAAAATTAATGAAATAAAAAATTCTAGAATTAATGAGAGAAATAATTTCAGCATTGATAAAATTGATAATATCAAAATTAATGAAAGAGATAATTCCAGAATTAATGAAAGAGATAATTTTAGCATTGATGAAAGAAAATTCAAGAATTAATGAAGGATAAGTATTAATGAAGGAAAATAATTAATATTGATGAAAGAAATTTTTCAGCATTAGCGAAAGGAATGATTCCAGCGTTAATGAAAGAAATGATTCCAGCGTTAATGAAAGAAATGATTCCAGCGTTAATGAAAGAAATGATTCCAGCGTTAATGAAAGAAATGATTCCAGCGTTAATGAAAGAAATGATTCCAGCGTTAATGAAAGAAATGATTCCAGCGTTAATGAAAGAAATGATTCCAGCGTTAATGAAAGAAATGATTCCAGCGTTAATGAAAGAAATGATTCCAGCGTTAATGAAAGAAATGATTCAATCTTTTTTCATCTTTTAGTTCTCTCTCTCTATCCTTTTTTTCAATCTTTAAAACCCAATGTTTAGAGACAGAACTGTACATTTCTATGGACAAATTGCCACGCACGAACTTTGTTTTCACCGAGTCACGTGATTTTCTTGAATTTGATGTCGCTGCCGTCGCAGCAGCTGGATGCTTCCTCCAGTAATATAAGCTCGATGGTTATAACTCATTTATTATATGTCAAATAAAAAACTGAAAGCACTTTTTCATATTATTTTCCACAAGGAATCACGTATTATTGGGTTGTCGATAGTTACCACCCCCTGTATTTTGGTACATTTTCTACGCCTCAAGTCATTACTCAGAATAAGGGAGTATACGGTATAGAAAAACATGTTCAGATGTTGAGTTGCACTTCCGTTTATTGGCACACAAGGAATAACCATCCTTGGGCACACAAAAAACTTCGGAGGTGACGACAAAAGTTGAGAATCCCTGTTGTAAATGTTAATTTTTTCTGTTTCCGGCGTTATCACAAAGTTGGGCTGGAAGAGATCTTTTCAATGGAATAAATTTCGTGGCATCGTGCTGGCGTTCGTGTCACACTCTATTTGTTTAGAATTGAATGAATTGTGGATGAATGTGTGTGTGAGAAATGACCGAGTCACATAAAAAAATTGACAACATTAATTGTCAAATTGTCTTTCCTCAAACAACATCCAGACAGTATAACAAGCGCCCGAGTGGTAAGATGCTCGTCTACCACCGTGAAGGTTGCCGTTACTGTCCCAGATTAAACCCAGGGGAGAATATAGATAAGATATTTTCCTAACGAGCTTGAGACAACCACCGATAGATGGTGCGTTCTTTCCAACCCAACTCATTAATGTCAGTAAATTGCAATATAGCCAGAATTGATGAAGTAAACAGTTTGAAGAAATAACCACGATAACATCAGATGCTTGCATATACGATCTGATTTGTATGAGTTTTGCTTAGCTAATCGCAGTTGGACACATAATTTAATACGAAGTACAATTGACTACTTCACCAACTCTGGCCATATCGCTATATTGCAATTTACTGCTGTTAATGAGTTGGTAACGAATTCACCATCTATCGGAGGTCACCTCAAGCTCGTTAGAAAAATATATTATCTATATTCTCCCCGGGTTTGAACCTGGGACCATGACGGCAACCTTCACGGTAGTAGAGGAGCATCTTACCACCACCCCACTCTGGCACCAGTGCCATTGACTGGTTACTAAGCGAAGATAGTTTCGGAAAGAAAAGTCGCATCCTCTGAGGAATGGAATCACCAACCTGTCACTATCTGGGCGAGTGCTCTGCCATTAAGCTACAGAGGACAGATATTTTCTAACCTTAGAACGTGTTCTATGCTGAGTTAGGAGGCTGTCTACTGCGCAGTCCCGTTCCGCTTAAAGAATAATTTGTTCTAAGGTTTCAAAATGTCTGTCCTCTGTAGCTTAATGGTAGAGCACTCAGCCGGACAGTGAGAGGTTTGTGGTTCCATTCCCCCCACAGAGGAATGTGAATTTCCACTCCGAAATTATCTTTGCTTGGTAACCAGTGAGTTGTACTTCATATAATTAGTGGGGAGGTTCTCATCGCGCTCGCGTTTCGTTGTGTACATAATTTAATATTTGCGTATTGCCATCGCTTTTGATCCGAGTTTCACCCAATGAAATTCATGAACAGCCTCACTATTTGTAAATTTGTATACCGTGCTTAACTGTTAAAAAACAATGTAGAATGCTTTTTTCCTTAAGAGGCTTAAAAGTTAGCCTGAGACCAAAAAAATCAAAACTTGGAATCCACAGAATAATCTTTTTCCCAAATAATGAGTATTTTTTCTACCATTTGTTTAGAACATAGTCAAGTATTCACCAAGTATTAACATAGCAAATGATATCGTTCTCTCAAGAAAAGCCTATTATTTAGGTAAGTGGAAGTTTTTTCGAGCTCAGATAAGATGTATTGCTCACTCCTTGTTAGAACGGACAGGTGATACATTCAGCTATCCGTATAAAGTAACAAAAGAGACTTAAAACTTTTGCAATGGAGTAGCATAGAATATTCACTTTTTTCTGCTCCTACCAAGAAAGGAAAAAGGAAAAAATCAGGGAAAATCGCATTTTATGGGTTTCACTCTGATAAAGCCTACATACTTCTGAGAAATCTGTACTCTTTAACTCTCTAACCATTTTATGGATGTACGGAATGGCATTTACTCTCGATTCTTCCACGAAAGCTTTTCAGCTAGGATGATTGTCTAAATCCATCGATAGCATGTAATTTCCTGAATAAATTTGTCGTTTTGATTCTATATTTCTGAATATTAGTAATCTGTGAGAAAACAATTTATCTGTATATGGTTTTGCTTAAGTTCAATTCAAAAACAATAAGTTTTACTGGGTTGATCTATTTGATTCTATTACAGCAAAAAATAAATGTTTAAAGAGTGATCTCTTTAATATAAAATAAGCACAACAATACAGAAGAATTTTGTGACACTGTAAATTCAATAAATATTTTTGTGAGACAAGTTCATTAATGTACAAATCCTTATATGTGGAAAGACGTTTCTACGAATGAAATGAATGAAAAAGCAGGACATACGATCGATATGCCACTGGCTCTTGAGTTTTGACACACTTTCACATCTCCTCAGTGAAATTCTTAATTTACACAAAAAAGTTTAATTTTTTACATAAATACTCCTATTAGAAGCGATAAATATCTATGGAAAAATGTTGATACCTGATTTATTTTCTGCAAGATGAGCAATATTCAATATTTATGCTTTTTTAAAAAGAATTATTATTAAATTTTTTTTTCAAAACAGGGAAAAATGTTATCAGTAATTGTTTACCATGGTAACGAACATATCGCAACGAAAGGCAGTACTGGCAAGTATAGCACAGTGGTAGTGTGCGTGTCTCTCGTCCCGAGGTTCGAATCCTAGTAAGGACTAAAAATGTATTTTTAAAAATGTGCATCTGTGTGATTTTTAGAATGTTCTCTCAAACCGGAAGTACGTTTGATACTGATTTACATACTGGTTTCTGGGATTTACCAAGCGCCGTCTATAACCTTACACTGAACGATTATTGTATTCAACACTCAACTGTTCTCTCCTATAACGATTACCTTCACGAGTGTTTCAAGAATAAAATCAATTCGAATTCATAGGTATTTCGTTGTTAAGCCTTAGTTACTTAAGCAAACTACGAGACAATATTCAAAAACAAACCACTCCATGCACAAGAAATAAAAGATGCGAGTAAATACAATGGTTTTATAAGGTCATTACAAACATAACATAAGCATCGCAAACCTTCAAATAATGTCTGATGGAAAAAGTTGAATAAAAACTAAAAATATTTTTGATTTTTTTTGTTTAAGAGGTATTCAATAATTTATTTTAAATTTCATTAAATTATTCATATTCATATTTGCAGACTCTGGTGTTGATATAATATATAATGCCAAAGACGAACAAAACTTCGAATAAAAAGTAAATAAATAAAATAAATTCTGAAATTCATCATATTAGACATTGATCTCTGAACGCAAATCGAATAGTCAAGTAATAAAATATGTCGAGGAAACAGTTATTGTCCGGATATTATGTTGAGGTGAGCTCGGAAAGAAAAGTCATCACGTCTCCGCCGGGACTCGAACCCAGGCCCTCTTGCATACCGGGAAAGCATGCTACCATCTACACCACTGGAGACACATGAATCTGCCTACCTAATTTCACGCACTGTGTCGTGAGGCGCTGAAGTAGAGGCAGTAGCCTCTCTTAACTTCAGGAAATGGCCCCCGGGTGGGATGGTTTAGAGAGATATAGATGGCTTTTTTCTCAGCCAGAGATATCAAGGAAACAGTTATAAGGAACAGTTATAAGGAACAGTTATCAAGGAAACAGTTATAAACAAGGAAACAAACCCGGCGGAGACGTGATGACTTTTCTTTCCGAGCTCACCTCAGCATAATATCCGGAAAATAACTGTTTCCTTGATATCTCTGGCTGAGAAAAAAGCCATCTATATCTCTCTAAACCGTCCCACCCGGGGGCCATTTCCTGAAGTTAAGAGAGGCTACTAATGCCTCTACTTCAGCGCCTCACGACACAGTGCGTGAAATTAGGAAGGCAGATTCATGTGCCTCCAGTGGTGTAGATGGTAGCATGCTTGCCCGGTATGCAAGAGGGCCTGGGTTCGAGTCCCGGCGGAGACGTGATGACTTTTCTTTCCGAGCTCACCTCAGCATAATATCCGGAAAATAACTGTTTCCTTGATATCTCTGGCTGAGAAAAAAGCCATCTATATCTCAATAAAATATGTGTTAGAAATATTTTTAACATTAAAAGCAATACTATGAAAATTTTATAGTTCAATATATTTCCGAAAGAATTATCCACCCAACTAATATGATTTCTTAGGAGAAATTTTATGGAATGCAGTTTGAATTCGGAGCCACATGTTCAACAGTAATTTTTAGGATATTTTTTGGAATTTAATAAGTTTTCTTTTCAGTTTGTTACAGTAACATATTCTTATCAGATTTTTTTCAGGGCTTTTATATTAAGGACTGCCAAAATGTATCAACTGTCTTTCAGAATGAGTAGCTTCCAATGTTTCAACTGGGTGTATACAAAAATTTCAGTGCAGTGTTTAACTTCACTTCTCCTTTAAATAATCATATAACACAAACTACGGTAGTTCATTGAGCCAAAAATGTGAGTATTTTTGAAATGATTCCACGTGGTCTCATTTGGCATTTATAGTTCTAACTTGGATGGAAAAAAACCCATTTGGATTCGAATATTTGTTGTTTGTCCCGATAGTTCAACTGCTATTTCTCCTTATCTTATCAGCAAACTGCCAGAAAAATGTATCTATTACTTTTATGGTTGGATCGTATCCGTCATAAGTGTGTGCATAGATGACAATGACATGCTTTTGAACGGATTCAAAGATGCCGAAGCTTGGGAAATACCGAACTCAAATATTTATAAATTCTAATAAAAAAAATGGAACTTCTCAATATCTAGCATCGCAAGTAGCTTTTTCAGTATTCTGAAAGTAGCTTTCTGATTTTTTACCTCTGGAGGTAGAGGTGTCTCGAATGAAATGTAACTATAGAATAAATCGTGCAATTGTATCAATATTTTGATACGACGGATTATGTACCGTACAATGTGGGCTAGTAGGATATCATCATTTCATAACGCATGTATAGTTTCTTGGTTATTGAATATTTATGTATACTGTGTGTGTGTGTGTGTATAAGCATGCAAATAAGTCAAACGTTTCTCTGCTTTTTTTTTTTTATCCTTGCAGATTTTGCAATTTATTCATATTGAGAGGTCTTATATTGATATGAATAGTAATGGAAAACTGAGTGTGTGTATATATTACCATTACCATCAACCGTTTTTGGTTCACTACCGAGAGTAGATTTTTTCCTTATGTTTTTGCTACCCAGTTAATTCCAAAAGCCAGCTTTCTAATCTCATCATTCCAACTTACGGAGGGCGCAATCGTAGACATTTAAAGTTTCTGATTAACTTTCAGTATATAATGCTGGTTAGAATATACGTAAACAAGGAGATTCCAAAATTCCCCTGGTCGCATTATACTGGTGAGCTATTGATCCTAGAGGCATACTTCCAATTGGAAAAAATATCCAGATAATGTGTAAAACTCAGATACGTCATTCATATTGCAAGGGGTTGTATAGTTATTAAAATGAAAAAATAACTTTTTATACGGAAACCCTGTCCTAAAAAACTAATTAGAAAATTTTTGCCCTATCACTCCTGAGTTGTAACAAAAAAATTCCACGTTTCTTAGTGCAATATTCGTTGAGATATTTCGATCCAAATATCGGATAATAGTTGGGAAAGAACAACATAAACTAACGGACAACGCTTTTTTTCTAGCGTTTATGCTGTTCCTTCCCATCTGTTCTCCGATTTCTGAATTAAAATATCTCAGAACGTAGCAGTCTTGCGCAGTCGAGTGGTCAGGGAGCTAGCCACTCTACTGCGCAAGACTGCTACTGGAGCGATTGTGCAGGTCTAGGTTCAAATCCCGGTTCGGGCATGGATGTCTACTAACACATTCCCTGGACGGATCATGCTGATCCCTTGGAAATACGTGAGGATCACGTTATACATTTTTTTGAAAAAATCTTGTCCTTAGAAAAGGGGAATTTTTGTTATTTGCCTCGGAAGAGACAGGGTGAAAATTTTCGAATTGGGTTTTTAGAACAAGGTGTCCGTATAAAAAATTAATTTTTTTTATTTTAATAACTATATATGTCCTTGCAACATAAATGGCATATCTGAGTTTTACAAGTTATCTGGATACTTTTCTAATTGGAAGTATGCCTCTAGGATCAACACTTTACCAGTAAAATGAGGCAAGGGGCAGGGCCGTCTTAAGAGTATTATGGGCTCCCGGGCAAACTGATTTTTCTGAGGCCCTACCAAACAACTTCTCGAAACTCAACCAGATCTCATTTTTCTGAGGCCCCTCTTCGCTTGAGGCACCCCGGCCGTACGGCACTGGTAAGGGGAATTATGGAATCACCCTTCATATATACAGCAGGGTCAAAAATTACTTCTCTATAATCAATTGGGCCTGGTGGCCTCAGTGGTCACGATACTTGTGAAAGTAACTTAGACCGGTCGTCCACTGGAAGCTACAAGTAGCGTGCATGCGCAAGACTACTATAGCATGCATGCAATTTGTTTTCGTTCGTTGTAGCTTTCAGTGGGCGACCGGTCTCAAGGTGTCCAACTACGTTGAAAACGTCATTTTGGAAGAAAATATGGATTTTGATTTTTTCATTCTTTATGTGAAAGATATATTTTTTGTGATTCCTAAACAGGCTTTGTTTTGTTTATACGAGTATGATGCTTAGAACTGAAGTTACGTTCACTGCAGTGTTGCGTTTTTGCAAAAAAATAAACAGTGAATAAAAACTTTAAACGTGTTTTACAAAGAATGCTATTTTTTTTTTTGGCATTTTACCATAACTAGAAACATGATTTAAAACAATCTACTCGTTGTATCATTACGGAATTTTAATATGATATTTTACTGTATATTTTTAAGGTTATGAATCAACATCTAAGGTCTGTCATATGTACTTGCCTAATTATAGTGTTTTATACATGATAAGTAGAATGGAATTTCAAAAATGTCACACTTAGAGGAGAGCGGGATTATACTGAACAGCGTAGAATTCCGAACACCGTTGTTCTCGATGACGGTGTGAATATAGAGGGGGTCTGATTAGTGTTGCAGCCTGGCGAGGTTTACCATAAATTCATTGAGCGGACGAATGCCTTTCTAGCTGTTTTATTGCGAGTAGTGTGTAAAAAGCAGTTTTTTCGTAACTTCTGTTAGTAAATTGGTGCTAATTTAGATAAAAAATAAGTAAAATACGTTCGCGTTTAGAGTACTGAGGTTGGTATCATTAGATTTTACGTTTCTTTAGCTATGTATTAAGTAGGAAGAAAGTTTGGTTGCCATGTACATTTTGAGGTTGGATTGAGAAATTGCCACGAGGTGTTCGGTATTGTTCTTAATGCTTTGTTATAAGAAATTTTGTGAATAAATAAATATTACTGTTTTTTGTTATCGCTGAAATATGAATTACTTACACTGAAGTGCCAAAAGTCATGGGATACCTCTTATTATAGCTGCCCTTCCGCCTGGCAGTTGAGTTGTTAGGGAACTAGCTTCTCAGTGTGCAGGTCTGGGTTCGGGCATGGATGTCTACTAACACTCACAAATTCCCTGGACGGATCATGCTGATCCCTTGGGAATACGTGAAGATCACGTTATTATTAAAAAAAAACTTCGCCGGGTAAAGGAGGTCCCACACGATATTAAGAGGTATCCCATGACTTCAGTGCTGAAGTGCCAAAAGTCACGGGACACCTCATAATATCGTGTGGGACCTCCTTTTACCCGGCGAAGTGCAGTAATATTAAGAGGTATCCCATGACTTTTGGCACTTCAAGCCCCGTTCACATGTGCAATAAAACATCCCGGAAGTTCCCGGTAACGGGGATTTTCGCTGCAAACCATTCACATGACGTTTACTTTATGCCGGTAATCCCCCTCGTCTTTTCGGAAGTCGTCACTCGTTACGTGGGTTGAACGGAAGTGCTTGATTCAAGATGGCCGACGAAGGAGCTTACAGTAGTGTTCGCGGTGCAAAGGATTATGTGAGAAAAGTCGGTGTCGACCACCAAGCCACCCCAAGAAAGATGGGCTTTTTTGATGATCTTTTCTACGAGGAGAAAAAAGTTGCCATGCCGGTAATTATCACCAAAGCAACCTCCAATCTTGCATATGTGAACGGGGCTTCAATGTATATTAGGCCTTCTTCACCTCTTAAAATGCAATTTATTTCAGACAGCACCACTCAGATATACAATTTCATGGTGAGCTGGACTCGTCATTTCAGTTGAAGAGGTTAATACTACTTTATGAATCCCCTGTTACTAATCATAGTTGATTGTACCCAATAAGGAGAAGACGGGACTTCAATATTTGATAATATTTCGATTGAAGAGAAAAACCCAAGCTCAAGTGTAAATGCACCTGAAGTTGGTGGATCAATTTCATTGAATGCGTAAAAATCTACATCATGTGCTTCTGGAATGCATTTAAACAAATTTCTCCCTGTCTTAACTTAAAACTGGCAAAATCTGGTTTAAGAAAGCAACTTTCAATTGTTTTTACACGGACACCAAATAAAAAATTCCTCCTGAAGATGCATCTAAAGAAAAAGAATTAAAACTCGAAACAAAAGAACTACAGAAAAAGATTAAGGAAATGAAATCACTAAAGAAACTTACAAAGCAAGAACAAAAACAACGAGAGAATATCGGAATAAAAGGAAAAAAAAATTATGGAAGAGACTAATTCAAAGGTTAACAAAACAGAACCAGAAGAAAGCGAAAACCCAAGAAAAACTGTCTAAAATCAAACCCCAATACGACTTCAAAAGAAAAAGTGCAGAAGAAACATATTTTGAATCATCATGGGAAGATGAAGATAATATTGACAAAACATTATGTAGGCTAATAACGACGAGTTAGACGACGTCGATCTAACGACTTTCATGGATACCTCTTGCTACTTCGATAAAGGGGTCTAACTCAAGCAACATTTGTTTTATGTGTGGTCAATTCGGTAAGAACAAAGAACACTGGTTCAGGTGTCGTTTGTGTTCTGGGTGGATGCTCTCAGAATGCAGAGGCTGCAGAAAATTTTATTTGCGATTTTTGTAGGCAGCGTTAGGTTCTAAGCCAGTTTCAACTCTGCTGTTGATGTTATTTTTGCTATTTTTTAAGAACATAGACGTAAATGTTACTTACATTTTCAGAACCTGAAAAGCATTCATATAGATCAAAAGTAATTATTAGCTTTATGTTCACCTTAGTTGTATATTTTCACAGGAACAATTGATTCTAGAGTTGATTATGTCATTTAAGTAGTATAGTATAGAACCGAGCACGCCCAGGCTCTGTCGCTTTTGCGATATAAGCTCATTGATCGTGAGATCGTGGGCATGCCGGAGTAATTAAATTAATTAATTTCATAAAAAACTACGTAACGGAAGCTACATTCCTTACTTATCTGACCCCTTTCGGTATTGCTTCGATCCACGGGGAAATTCTCTTACAAAAAAAAAAATTTATATGAAAACTTTAACTATAAAGTAAATTGTTTTTTTAGTAGGTAATGAAACGGTATCTACCTGTAGTAAATTTTTTTATGAACAAATAATTGTGTAATTAGAGATTTCCCTTAAGTGTTCGGCATTACTCCGCTCACCCCTACATTAACAGACTTAAGTATAACTTATAAGCATATCATACAATCCTCTAAATTTTGGTTTATAATCTGCATCATTACTAGCTAAATATACTGTGAGAATAACAAAACATTCCATTCATGTACTTTTTTTGCAATTGTGTTTGAAATATTACATGAATTCTGATTAAAATTTGACATTAAGATGCCTTTTTTTTAAAAATAGAAAATTACATAGGTAGTCCAAAATGTATTGTTGTTTTCACCATTTTGGGACACTTTCTATCAATAAATATTATTAAAGTTCATTCCAGTACCATTTTATAGAAAATTGACAATTAAGGTATTCGGATACCTTAACATCTACTCATTTCGAGATAGGCTTGTTATCATGTGAACAGCATTAAGTTACGATCGCGGATACAGTGAACAAACTTCGAGAAAATGAAATAGCCGTGACAAGTGTTGTTGACTACAACGTTATTAACATACAACATATCATTTGTGCAGATTTAGTTAAATGTTTAGTTTTTGTTAACGCCCTTAGGGCAAAGATTACGATGCCCGTGCCCGAGCAAGTCAGGCAAGTGGTTAAACAACAAAAATTCCTTGTCAGAATAGTTACGTTCATCGCCGACAAAGGATATTGAAGTTGAAATTTTTTTTGAAAGTGGCATCTGTCGATAACAACTGGTAACTATTTTAGCAATAAAATTTTTCGGTAAAACTTAGGATATCACTCGCGCATACAATGAATGTTGTACAAATATGTCGGGGTTTTAGACTAATAGGTTTTTTCCCTGCAGTATGTTTATATTCAAATTATCTTCTTTGGTTAAAACCTAATTTGTTTTTCTTCTTTGGTTAAGCTAGTGATAGGCGAAACTACGGCCCGCTTAGAGGTTCTATCTAGTCCGCCGCAGATTTCAAAATACAGTCAGTTCGCGATAAGTTGAACTCTGATAACTCGAATATCTGTTGGAATCGACGTTTTCACTCAGCCCCAGAACATTTTCCGTATATTTTAGTGTTAAAATTTTCCCTTAATTCGAAGTTTCCTTCCTTTCAGTCAAAAATTTCGGGTTGAGAGAAATTTAAAGCATAGAATTTAGTAGCAGAATTTCGCATTTCATCAATTTAATTAAGCACTTGGCAACATAATTTAGCATTTAACAACAGAATCTAGCATTTAACAATAAAATTCAGCATTTAACAATAAAATTCAGCATTTAACAATAAA
Organism: Pholcus phalangioides; assembly: GCF_987345545.1. Lineage (NCBI taxonomy): Eukaryota > Metazoa > Arthropoda > Arachnida > Araneae > Pholcidae > Pholcus > Pholcus phalangioides. Next base: position 58,972,562 of record NW_028301604.1, read on the forward strand.
ATTCAGCATTTAACAATAAAATTCAGCATTTAACAATAAAATTCAGCATTTAACAATAAAATTCAGCATTTAACAATAGAGTCAACAGATTTATTTTTCTGCTTGCAAAAAGTGAATGATTTTCTCACGAAAGGACAAAGAAGAGAGAGAGTCGAAAATCACTGCATTTTTTTGGCAGAAAGAATCTTGTATAGACTTTATTTATAATTATTTCATCTACACGAGTATTATGTATGCATCCGTTTCCATAATAAAGTATGTACGTCTAGTTTACACTGAAGTGCCAAAAGTCATGAGATAATAGTGCTGGACTTCGCCGGGTAAAAATAGGTCCCACACGATATCAAGAGTGTACCTATGACTTTTGGCACTTCAGTGTATTTCTAAACATTATCATTCAATAATAAAATGTGATGAAGTTAGAATAACTTATTTTTCTGAATTTCTTAATCTCGAGTAGTTTGATATGTTTTACTTATAAGGTATTTGTCAATATAGCACTGTTATTTTAATAAATATTTCCTTTTCCCACTCTGGAATCGGAATTTCCGATAAGTTGAACTAACGATAGCTTGAAGTTTTTGTCGGCCGCTGCATATTCGACTTATCGAGATTTGACCAATGAAGTTTTCAACTTCAGTGATTTAAAAAAAATTCATTCAAGGGGATGTTCCATTTTTCGCATATGGCAAATACAGTTGTGAGAAGTTTAATAGAAATTAATTTAAAAATCTTTGCATGGACAAAAAAATTGAACATAATATGCAATAAATATGCTGTACTCATATTTATTTTTTCACGGTTGTTTTGAAGGATGAACCATTGCGTCTCATTTGCAATGAAAACGTGGCAGCCTTCAAAGTGTAGAAAACATCCCCCACTTCATTACTAAGCATAAAAATTCCAATTATGAATAAACGGCTGAATATATATCCTTCCCACCAAAATTTTGTTATTTTATTTTTTCAGCCCGCCCCCAAAAAAGTTCCCCCACCACTGGGTTAAACGAATTTTTTTTTTTGCTACTTTTGCCCCTTTTTATGACTTCTAATTCCTTCGACTGCGTTATTTTTGTGTTTTGTCTCGATGAGTGCTCATTTTGCAAAGATTAGTGAGCTCCTCTCCTTGCTCTTTTCATTCGCTACACATACACTACACAACTCACGCACATGGAAACAACTAAATTCATCTTGTGGAAAAAGTTGTGGTCAGGCATACTGTACTGACTCCTTACTTCTATACTGCTAGGTTAGGCATGAATTTTTTTCATTTGAACAGCCGTATTGAAAATAAAATTTCAACACACAAATTATTTAATTAATCAGAATAAATATATTAGAAAAATAATATTTGTGAAAATTTTGACTACTTGTATCTTAGAATGAAATTTTGTTTTGCCCCCTCCCCCCCTCAGAACATTCGACCACGAGCCGCCACTGGTCAAAATTCACATTTTCATTGTGGACTTGTGACATTGTACTTAGAAGTAGAAATTAAACTATCGACGTTTTTATACGTTCTAAGCCGGTGATTCCCAACGTAGGGCTTACGCCCCACAAGGGGGCAATTCGCTTTTTAAGGGCGGAAATTTGAGTTTTTCTTTGAAGACTTGGAATCGTCGTAACTCCCTTCATTTTTTATATCAGTTCAAATTTTTAACTTTTGAAAAATTTCTTGATTTCTTTCTTTCGTTTTTCTCTTCCAGTGGACCTTAATCAAACTCCTAAAGGTTCTTAATGTTTTCTGTTTCACGGAAAATTTGTGCTAGTAAGATAAAGTCCACGGACCCCCCTGTGCCAATAAAATAAAGAAAAATGAAAGCCATGAACTCCTTTAAAAAATAATATTCTGTGTATAGCAATGTATAAACAATGAGTCAATTGTTTTCTCATCCAAGCTCACAGACCCCCGAAGTCTCTGCGAGGAACCCTGATGCGACGAATCACACTGCTTTTGACTAGGTAATTGTAGACAGAAATGGGGAGGGGACAAAGACCTCTGGTTTTAAAACTTAAGGAGGCAAAGCAAAAACTAATGGTTCTTAGATTTGAAAAAAAAAGAAAAACTTTCTTATGAAACTATGAAGTTTCACCGAGGAAGGGGGGAGTAGAAAGAATAGTAGCATCACAGATAGATAGATAGATAGATAGAACCGCTCACAACCCCGGACTGATGAAAAGCACCTTACTTCCGTTACCTCAAAAGAGGCAGAGTTGTGTCGGAAAAGTTAGCAAAAATTTATAGTGGTGGCTCCCCTTGCCCCGTGCTCGCAAGTATCGAATCACTCGCGTCGTTCTCCCTATGAAGACAGCCATAAACGCGATGAAACGTACAAGCCATTTCACAAAAATGGGTGACTGCATCCAATGTCTAGGGAGAAAAATTGCACGTACGCCCAGTGGCACATAAGGGCCGGAAACCGCAGCCTCGGATTTCGAAAGAAGTGTGGAAAAGACTTGTGGGCAAGAAAGAAGAAGAAGCTGGCATGTTGAAGTGGGAGAGATTTGAGAATGGTCTAAATACACAATGTATACAAAATATATATATATACAGTGCCTCGACTTTGACGGGAAACGAAGAAACAAAGCCTCCGTCCACAGCGCCGAGCAGTCCTGTTTCCCTTTCCTTTTACAGAATATGCAATATATACACACAGAGCCTGCACTGCGACGGAAATAATCAAACAGAGCCTCCGTTGACCGTGCTGGACATTCACATTTGAATTACACGCATATACATTATTTACATTAGAAAAACTTCCCTTTTTATACTATTGGGAATGCACATAAACATTACTATGAAGGCAGTATTGGGTGCAAATATCACCATGAGCTTATACAAATATATATTCAAGGTTACAAAATTACTATCATACTATAAAAGTGCGGCGAGAATAATCAAACACAGCCTCCGTTCACAGTGCTGGGTGTCAGGATCACATTTGAATTACCCACACATATTTGCACAATATATTTATAAAATATACGGTATTTACATAGTATAAATTTCTCTCCCTATATAATTGCAGATACACATAAACATTACTATGTACGTCACATATATTCTAAACAAATGTCATAATGAGCTCATACAAATATTCAAGGTTACAAAACCACCATCATACTACTTAAGGAGTATTACTTAAATATTATGGTTCAGGAGCCTAAGTGCGCCCCTCTATATTGAATCTGCATGTTTCAGATTCTACTTCCGAATCACTAGTGGATTGTTCAATGCTCCCAGTTATTATCAAAATAGTTTCTTTATTATTTATTAGATAGCCCAAGAGTTGTTGTAGTTTCCTCGTTGCAGATCTTAGGTAAATTAATTTTCCGTTTCCACAAGATCTCTCGTCCGTTCGGTGGCGCCTCTAAATGGTATCCCTTTGTGTACTCACACTGTGTCACATAGTGTATTAGTAGCAATACAGAAAGAATTCCGGGGGGGGGGGACATCTGGATTTCATATATGCTTTGGTAGGGCATGGTTGGGAAACGCTGTTCTAAACAGAGCGATAAAATATTGCGATAAAAAATGTGTTTTTTAATGTCGTTAACATGATTTTTAAGCACGTACCTCGGAGTGTATACTACGTGCACATGTAAAGTTGTAAAGTTTTCATTAGCCTATACGAAGTCCTGAAATATTGCGACCACTAGACGCTCTTCTTACAATAGTCCTCTCAAGTTGCTATAAGAAATAGAAGTGACATTCAGAGCAAAATAGAAGGAAAATATGCTATAAAAGCATGTCTTCAATATACTTGCTAAAGTTGATTGAAAGCGAAAAGGTTTCTGAGACAAAGCGTCTGTGCGTTCATCTAAAAGTATTCTAGAAACGTCTTTAGCACAATACGTTTGAATCAGAAAGACATTTTCCAACAAAGAATGATGCATTTATATATACGTCAGAAAATAGAAAGCATCTCAAAATCATGATTCTGGTGGTATATCTATTGGCATATTTCAATGGTTTATCATAATTTTTAGAAATATCTGTGTACCATACTATGCTTGGAAGAAATCATACTTTTCAAAATTTTAGAAACACATTTTTCCTTTGTATTTTTATTCCTGGAATATATTGAAAAAACAGTTTTATTTCTCAAGAATATATCTACAGCTTTTTTCATGATCAGTATATATTTTAGAAGTGACATTTTAAAAATATTTTTTAGATACAAGAATGTAGTATGTTCGATCTTCAATGCGTTTTCTTTCCTATAGGATATTTTAATGAAACCTTTTGGGAATTCACAAATTTCTTTCAGAATATTGATGCAGTATGAGTAATTACATTTAATTAGATTGTGTTTTGTTTCATATTCCTAATACAAAGATGAGAACTAAATTCTAACAGGACCAAAGTATAAAGCCTATCTCAAAATTGTTATTTTAGTTCTAATTATATCAACATCGGCATTAGTAAGTTCTATCTAAAGCCAATGTTGATTATATGCACCACTCCTTCAGAACATCAGGAAGTAAATTTGGATCGTTGATAATGAGCGAACAGTATCCAATTTATGTTACTTGAAACTGATCTCATGAGTGGTTTTTGCATCCTAAGATACAAAATTATTTTATTTGTAACGTACCGCCTGGGTTCTTCAATACATCCACTGTACTTAATCATAACGGCAGAAATTTGTTATCGGAAAGGAGTCTGGGAATACGTTTCCCATATTCCCAGTAATTACCAGAAAATAAGCCGCTGGGATGTATGAGCCGCAAACACAATCATTTTTGCCGAAACGCTGCGACTTGATATATGCCACACGAAATTATGAGAAAAAAGGCAGAGGAATTCGTGCCGTTAAAGCTCGTAAGTGTGCTACACTTTGCTTCTTTTTTTCTTCCTCTCCTCGATACTTATATTATTTTACATCTAGTAGCGTCGAATTGTGTGCGTATGTCTGTACATTTTTTATACCAACTTTTTCAAATTTTCTCCAAAATTTGCGTACACACTAAGCAAGACACTACAGTGCCTTTCATGCAAGACAATAACTCGCTTCCGATAGTCATTCCAGACCATCAAATAATAAGTATTATGTAATATTCAACAGTCGGAAACACAGCTTAGAAAGAAACCTTCGCAAGTAGTAGTTTAATTAGTTAGTAGTAGTGGTTTTTAAAAATCAATGGAATGACTGAAAAATTTCGTATTTGCTCCAAAAGATTCCTTTGACGAATTAAGAACAGTTACGGTGGAAAAGTTTCAAATTTTGAAAAATAGAGTTATAAATGGTGATAAAAGTTTGAGAAGCGGTCAGGATGACCCGTGCGGTATTTTTAGTGTTAAAGGCTTTCGAAAATGGCATTAAATATAGTTAATAGTTAAAGATAAGGGGTCTCTTTTCTGACTGAAAGAACCTCTCACTCTACTTGGAGTGAAATAGAGAGTGTGTATAATTATATTTAGCGTGTTTTAAGCTGTCTACAGTTGTAAACATCCATTAGAAAATTATAAAACTTCAGGAATGTCAGAATGAAAAGGATGGGAAGAATTTTCAAGGCCCGTTTAAAGACCGAAAATCTTCACATAGTTTTGTGGTGTGGAATCACGCGCTCGTAAAAGAGTTTCATCAGCAAAGCAAATTCTTGTACTTCAAAGACATACTGTTCAGTGAAGAAATAAGAACGGAAATGGATGTGTGTATGTACTCAAAGCTAAAGAAATTTGGTCACATATTTGCTCAAAAATTAGTATGTGTATTAAACTTGCATATAATAAGCAATCTAGTGGTAAATGTCGAAAACTTTTGCTCTCACGAGAATTTTTTTGGCTCTCAAGTTCTTTGCTATCTCTTTATCAAGTCATTTTCAAAGGTCCTAGTTTTCTGATGTCAACGTTGTTGAAACCCCAGAACTTTAATTATTGACACTGTAGAATAGTTAAAACATTCAACTCATAACAGGTTCATAGATAATTATTCATTCTTTTTACCAAGGTTACCGCAGTTATTCGAATGCTTCGAGCACTTTGATTTCTTAGTGCAGATGAAGACAAAAGTAATCGAGAAATTATCCACATGACAACCATATTTATGGGGGAGTGTATATACCTTCAGTTGTTTTAGTTTATTTTTTTTTAATTATTCCTAATGAACTTTGGGATGCTGTATTTAGGCTATGCCAACCATATCTTTATGGACTTTTTCTCCAATATTATCATTTTTCAAATATATTTTCTTTCTTTTTTAAATTTTTTGCGTTTTTTTTTCTAGCCACCTTGATGGGCAGTTTGCTTGTTGTGTTACCTGATTTTTTATTTTTATTTGTATAAAAGTCAAGATATGATTCAGCACTGAAATCATAGCACATATATATATATATCAAAACATAGCTATGAGTGTTTGATAAGGTAATATATGGTGAGAATGATAACATTCTTCTGTCCTTCTCTTAGTAGGAGGTAATACTTAGCTAGAATAAAATGTTTTTGGAGTAAAACAACGAGTAAAAACGTATTGTATAAGCAGCCACGCTTCGAATCATCTGCAGGAACCAAAAATTTACTTCTGAAAGCGTACTACGGTAATTCAACTAGTCAAACAGCATAGATAAGATAGACGGTTAGACAACAAAAACTAAGGAAAAGAGTACCAAGAGTAGTGATTTAATTGATTATGTCTTTTTGGAAACTAAATATAATCTATTTGATGAATTCTTTTTTTTATTTCTGCTGTTTCAGAAGCTCTTTCTGACATGTGAGCGTATATACCGTACATGCTGCATATATAATGTATATTGCGACAGAAAAGAATTTACACAGTCTCAAGTTTATATACAGTATTTATGTCTAGAGTACAATAATAATATAAGTTTGGCTAGGAAAGTGATAGTCTTTAATGTTCTTAAACACATTTTCGAAATCAATATCTATGGAGGAATATTTCCGAGAATCAAGGAACGGTTTTGATACTTGTACTACAGCAAAAATAATGTAATATTTCTTTAACTTACATATGTTTTTCAATCTGGCACGTTACGGGATGGATACTTGAAACAGGGACTACACGAAATGACAATATCGTATTTCTGTGATCACAAATTTTTAGAAAGTAGGGTTTCTTATAAAAATTTGATTTCATCTACTGTACTTTCCGTCATTCAGAGTTGCGGATGTCTTCATATTTCAGAAAGCAGAAACCGCATCTGCCTGTGTATATGGTGAATCCCGAATTTCGTATGCTGTAATATTTCTTGACCTCTCTATGGGTACACTATAGCGAGAAAATATATTTCTACTAAAAATAAAAAAATGTTTCATACAGCTCAAACTTACACAGCTCTATATCAATATTTGTTTTCACATTTGGAGTACTTACTTTCAGATAATGAATTGACAAAATGAATATTACAAATCATCACTCAAAGTATACTTTTTATGCACGTAAAGTAAACATTTTCTATAAAACAACAGTAAATAAAGCTGATCGATGGAATATCGGTAACACTAATGTGCCATAGTGCAGGTACTTTTAGATAGTTAGCAGCAAATTAGGAAATATTATCGTAAATTTCACACAAATGTCTTGTTGAAGTTTCGTTGAAGGATTTGCTGAAGGTCTGAAAAATTTTCTCAAAGAAAATGCGACAATAAATTAATATAATCAAGCACGTGTATTTTTTTTCCGTTTTTGCAAGAGCTAACTTCACACGTCTGCGATGAAAAACTTTCTTGAAAAGAATTAGTGTTTTAGTTTTTAGGATGCTGATTACTGGAAAAAAAATCCATCACGTCTAGTTTTTGATATAAAGTGAAAATTAAATTTCAGTGGTGTGTAATACAATAAACAGCATACAAATCACATTGAAACTGTGCGTTATAAACAAATATAGTAAATCATTGCAAAGATAATTCAGTGATTTTAGGGTGTAATTGAGGGGGGGGGGGGAAGCTGATTCCGAATCTGTCATTGGTCTTGTCATATTGGCTCTACTTTTTGAGCAAAATAGCTATAGTTGGTTGCAACGAAAACGTGGTAGAAGAAGCATTAAAGACAATAAAAAAAAAGTTCCGCAGCCAACAGCAATGAATAAAGATCATCTGTTCAACACTGCAAACTAATAGAAATACAGTGAAACCTCGTTAGTGCTTTACTCGGGTAGCACGTCACTTCGCTTACCGGGTCACTTTTTGTAAATACCAATCACCTTCTATGGGGTTCTAATGTTATTAAACTCCTGATAATACGATACCAACTCCGCTTAATGAGTCACTTTTATGAGAACACCCTTTCGAAAATTACAATTCAAATCGGAAACTCTTCGTACAATATACACGATAAGTTCAACGTTCACTCACTTCACCTAGCATTTCAAGCAGAATCCACTAAAGCATCCATTTCCTCGCCCCTTCCACTGCAGGCAGGCTTGTTTGACATATTCTTTTAACACTGGGCGACTTCTTATTTGAGAATGGTTCAGCGGGATTTTTTGTTCTTGACGAGTTGCAGTTCTTGGCCAACTTTTGCTAAAAAAGCGTCTGTGGCAGAAATTCACCGATGTTGTTCATGTTTTTTTTTTGAGAGAGAGAGTTAAGTTTAAGCCACTCAATATTTTTGTCGGCTCTTTGACGTTGACGTTTTAAACAAATCTTAGAATCAGAATGTTCTCCAAATTAAAAAAAAAGTAGTTCGTTCACTTGTAAAGCCAAAGTAGCGTTATAGTGGAGGAATATGAAAAATTGCCCTATTAAGAAAATTTGTCAGGACTGGAAAGCACAACAGACAACTTCCAATTTAGATCATTTGATTATTTTTGTCGCGCCATGGTCATTTCATGCACACGAGGGTTAATTTTATACAGGGACCTACAATTTATTGCCGATTCCGAATGGCAGGCTTGTTTTTTATACTCATCCAGAGGTTGGTGAGCCAACCCCTCGATGGGGGACTCCCTGCGATAGCAATTTTTTCTGCGGTCATGTCGCCATTTTTTGCTGTACCCCTGTGTCAGGAAAGTTTTCTGACAAGGGCGAACCGGGTATCCGAACTCGCGACACCTCTAAACATGCCTTGGTACTTTAGGCGAGTATCTTATCGACCTGGGATACCGCGCCCCCAATTTAGATCTCCCTTGCAAAAAACGATCGCTTCTTCAACTTCCAATCCCCCTCAAATAAAACTCACCAGCGTCTTTTTCAGTGAAAAATAAACTTATTTTTTTTTCGAACTCGTAATGAATATTTAATTTTCATTTAATAATGTTCCAAAAATTAAACTGCCTTAGAAGACGAGAATTCTTTGGTTTTTCATAAACATGCGAAAACATTTGCGAATTTTCAAAGATCGATAAAGGTAATATTTTGTGCTGTACAAATGCGTAATTATGTAGCAAATAAACATTAATAGTAATCAGTTTTCATGATTGAACTCGTTTGAATAACTAAAATTTGGTTTTCTCTGCATGAATGATCCAATATAAAGACAGGAATCAGCAAGGCTATGACAAACTCCGTTTAATGAGTCACTTCGCTTACGACATCATATTTCTGTTCTCCGAAGAGTGACTTATTAACGAGGTTTGACTGTATTAAGACTTTTATATTTTCATTACCTATCGTAATAAAAGCACACTTTTTCACCTTTATTTCTTTACCAGTGTATATTTTAATAAAAAGCCAACTTTATTTTGCCATAAATCTGTAGGTGATGGAGAAAAAATAATGGTTATTTTCGGTTTCAGCCACCAAAGAAAACATACAAATAACCAAAAATATCCCATGCAGCTGAAAGTTTTTTTTATTTCGCAGATCTGTGTTTTTAATCACTTTGTATATTCTTACTGTAATACTCTGTTACAATATTGTCTCTCCAGTGTATCTTTGAAATTATCATCATAAAGAAAAATAACTCACGCAACCGTCCATTTGTTGAAAAAAAGAAAGTATCACATTCTGTTTTGGCGAAAGACGTCTATATATTTTCAAGTATTTTATTTTTCCATCTCATTCATCTAATGTTTCTTTCTAATGTTCCTTTCTTTTGTTTTACATACAAGCGTAACTTTTCGATGCGTGTTTTCCAGGGCAGCTTCCGAAAAAAAAACCAATTTTGCTACTTTCCATGTTATTCTAATCTTTGTGTTGTCAATATCAATTTTTGTAAAGAACTATTGGGCTGTTTAGTCAGCAGTTTCTTAACTGAGAACACTAATTTATGAAAAAGAGTATATTCGTAGAAAAAGAGAGTTTCCGTATGTAGATTCCGTATAAAAACTTTTTTGTCATTTATATGGAAAAAATACTCTTTTAGGGAATTTATTAATTTTTTTTTTATATTTGAAAGAAGTACATAAAAAAGTAATATTGAAAAAAATGTAAAAGTAGTAAAGTACATGTTCTATACACAGGGTGTCCTGTGTGTAAGTGCTGAAGCGGCCTTTATCTCATCAATCGCCTGTCGTAGAGGTATGATTCCGATTTAGAAAATGCTCAAAAGGAGTTCAGAAATTACCCTGTACCAGTTTTAAGCGTGAGAATACAGTGTATCACAAAATAAAAGAAATCCAAATTTTTATATGGTCCCCTCGTCCCTTTAACTTTCAATTAGACAGTTGTCTGTCTTTTCTGAGCTCAAAAAACTTGATGTTGAAACTGCGATATTCACTGAGATATTTTAATTCGAAAATCGGAGTGAAGTTGCAAAAACTAACAAACAACACTGTTTTCCCTCACTTTTATGCTGTCCTTTCCCCAATTTTCTCCGATTTTTGAATTCGAATATCTCTGCAAATATTGCAGTTAAAGACATAGCATGTCTTTTGTTGGACTCAGAAAAGACAGTGGAACAACTTTGTAATTAGAAGTTAGAGGACGGGGGACCGTATAAAAATTTATATATTTTTTTATTTTGTTACATTCGGAATTTTCACTTTCAACACTAGTACTGAGTAATTTTTGAACATATTTTGAGCATTTTTCTAATCGAAACCGTACCTCTACGACAAACGATTGATGAGATAAAGGCTGCATTAGCACTTGTAGCACACCCTGAATAAGCACAACTGGGCCGAGAAGAGTCACGTCGTTCACATCAATCGAAAGCAAAATGATTGTTTGGAATCATAGGAATGAAACTCTGTGAAATATAGAAAAATGCTACAGAGTTTCTCGCTCAGCTAGTTTAACCAGCCACAAAAAATATAGCGAAATGCAAATCATGTAAGCACCACAGCAGAAATCACAGTGCAGCCTCTTTTGAAACATCTGCATTAGCCTTATATTTTGCAAACCCTTCTGAACTGTAATAAAAGATGAAGCTTTTCTGAAAAGGAATTATCTTTCTTCGAAAGTATCGAATCGCGTTCGTCTACTCACAGTGGTTGAATCAATTTGTACTTAGCATCTTTGCTAAATTGGACTGGATAATGCTAGAATTAGTCAAGAATAGTGACGAAAAATGTGTTTGAATTTTGTTCATTATTGAGATGAAATGAGAAGTTTCATAGACATTATTTTATGACAAGAAATACAGATGAAGAGAAAAAAGCCAATGATTTATAATACTTTGATATTTATTTACTTCAACGGGTATTCAAAGATTTATATCATTAAATCTTATATCATATAATATAAATAAATAAATATATATATATAATCATAAATAATATAATATAAATCTTATATATATATATAAATCATATTGGAACTTGAATATAACGTGAATCATATTGTTCATTCATGAAAGCAAATATAAATATCTTATAGCAGACTGAAAGTGCTAAAATTTCCATCAAGGACTTTTCTCAAGTTTATCTACCATTTTATGATGGAAAAGGGATTCACGTTATCTCTTCCCAACGGAATAGTTGAAGAACTTTGGGCATCATCAAGCACCAGTCCAGTGAGAAATACTTAAATGTTTCAAAATTTGTATATCCGAGAACAACATTTCACAAAATATCAACAGATTTCTTCCAAGTTGAATCTGCGTTGTTGTAGCTGATCAGTTTATAACGCGTCCAACATTTTTTTCTAACTACAAACTACCGTAAATGACTAAATGATCATAGAAGACACTTTTAGCTGTTTGACCAAATATTCAAAATGCACATAATTCAAAATTTAGATTATAATGAGAAGATAACAGAAATTCCCATTTTTCTTCATTAATTTTTGTTTTTAATTTGATTACTTGGCCAATTTTTTTTGCAGTTTCATAACGAAATTTAATTTATTTATGCTGTAAGAAATTATGAAATAATAATTATAATCAAATACTCCCTGATTTTTCGCCATGATTGAATATTTATGGATATTCAACACTCGAGAAAAAAAATAAGTTCTTTTCAGAACACAACGTATCAAGATAAAAGATCTGAGTATAAACGTGAATTAATCAATGTGGCTAGATGTAGCGTATCGTGAAAAGAATTATAATAACGCATGAATATGACATGATAGAACATGGCTATTTGCTTTACTATTTGAACCGCTGTAAGCGAATGAGCATACATAACATGTCCATCGCAGACAGATTACTGCGAATTCGAACAACCTAACTAGGCGTATGTTTCATTAGGGAATTAAAGGAATAATGAGAACAATAACGTTGGTAATTTACGCTTGTGAAACGCGCTGATAGCATTGCTATCTTATTAAAACGTTAAATTTTAAGGTTGGATCTCGAGGGATTTTGCAGCGCTCATCATACGTTATACGTTCACTTTATCTAAAGCTATACAAATAAACACTCTTTATATACTTCGTTTACCTAATCTGTCTGGCAGAAGCAAATTGAAACAAGCATTGAAAAAAGCGCAAAAAAAAATATTTGAAAATGAAAGAAAATTGAGAGAGAAGATACAATAAAGAAGAAAAAGAAAAATATCTGAATTCATACCTGTTTTTATGAACATTGTTCCGGATAATGTCTCACACAAGTCCTTGAAATGAGCAGAGGATGAAAGAAAATGCAGGACGTCACAGATTTATTCCACAGAACAGCTGTTTACACATTTATAAGCAGAGATCCTGATGGAACGTGATCTAAAAATAGCGAGAGCGATCTACAGATTACACCGGTCTTCCGACTAAAATTTTAGAACTCTCTAGTTCCGTTTTAGCGGCGTCACTTATAAAGACGAAACAGACCTTCTAGAATGATATCGATGATTCGCGTGACATCTTTACATTTCTGGTTTGGCGTCAACACATTGCCGAATCGGAGCTGTCGCCAAACGTGCTGACTTAGCGGTAGTTACAGAAAATTGCATCACCGATTATTTACAGGTGAAAGATGACATAATAAATAATCACTATTTATATAATTTTTGCAGCAATATGTTTACTTTAAGTACTAGACAAGATATTTTCTCTTATCATTGTCCAACAGTCAACTACTTGCCCGCTAGTCTTATAGCAAACTTCCAATTTAAAAATTTTTTATATATAAATGCTATCATACCATATAAGAAGTTTGGTCACACAATTATTTCTTAAAAATTGAAAAAAAATTTGAATTTTCATACCACGTACTGGTCTTTTATAATCCTATAAATCATATTCAGTAAAAAAATCTTCATGCACTGACATGTTAAAAATAATTTCAGTATCAAAATTAATTAGTTAGAGCTAAGTAAAGTTGAAGAGTCTTTTGTTGAGAGATGGGGAGAATACCCAAAATTATTTTGCAAAGGAATGTAATTTTAATTTATAATTTAATTTTTTTCATCAGGAGCACCCTAACAACTCTTAATGGCCATAAACGAAATCTTAAAACCGTATTGCTTTTTTTTATGGCTCCTTGAAGCCTGACTGGAGAATTATGTTTTTTCTGAATAAGGAATATGCTTACGCGCGCGCGCGCGCGGCTGACATTACAGTATAAAAGTTTTACAAAACTTGAAAAGCAACCAATAAACCTATTGGTTACATTTATGCGAATGTAACCAATAGGCTTATTGGTTATTTTTCAAGTTTTGTAAAAGATCTTTTATCAAACTTTTGTAGTGTAATCCCTGCTCAATTTGTTTAACCCTTTAAGGCTATTTTTGCTAGTAGTGGTATATTAAAATATTTTTGGGATTGGGACTGATTTAATAAAAGAGAAATTCATATAATTAATTTAAAAAAATAAATTAAGTAATTAGTTTGTCAATTAATTAATTTTTAAAATATTTTAATAATCTTTTTTGCTTTTTTTTTGAAGTTATTAATAGATGGTAGCTTTAATGATGAGTGGGGAAACAGCTTACCATGAGCACTTAAAAATTGATGAATTTGGTGCCATGGCCTTAGGAAGGGTACCATGTCAGTGAATGAAACTTGTTTTACAAAATATGACAGATAGCACCCGGGTACAGTAGCGTTTTGAAGGGTGGGCCAACGAGCCTTAAAACTCTCATCGATTTTGAATTTTCAACAATTCCGATATTACTTCTGTCACCAATCATGAAATTTATATCTGAATTTTCATTAATTTTTTTAAGTCTGCTCATGCTTTGTTTTGTCATTTTTCAGCATATCTGTAAACTAATTTTTTTTTCTTCTCTTCTCTTTGGCTTTTTTTGATGATAACTTCTCAATTATTTATTTTCTAATTGGAGCTCAAGGAGCTCCGAAATATTTTGGCCCCATTCTATTGAAATACACTGCTCAAAACAATTAGGGGAGCAAGCAAAAAAGTGAAGAAAACCGTGCGAGACAGCCACGTATTGGCATACAATGGATAGTACACGCGTATCAACGCGGAATACAGAAAAAAGACGTAAAAAAATTTGGAATTAAGCTTTAATTCTTTGAAAATATGGAAAAAACATGAAAAGATGATTTAGGGCAACAATTTGGTTACAAGTAAACGATAAAAAAAAGTACTGTTTAGACATGATGCACGAGTTTTAATAGGGCGTGTGGTCTCCTCGAACAGCTAAGACTGCTGCACACCTGTTTGCCATGGATGCGATGAGGTTATCGATCAGACTTTGGGGAATACTGTTCCACTCGTCAAGAAGTGCAATCTGCAAGTCTCGGACCGTAACAGGCGGCCTTGGTCGCGCAGCAATGCGTCGTCGATTCAGATCAAAAGAGCACGCTGGCCATTCCATACGCTGTATTGTTTCAGCTTCAAGCATGATCTCCACCAGACGAGCTCTATGCGGTCGGGCATTATCATCCTGGAAAACAAAGGAATCTCCAATGGCTCCAGCGTAAGGGATGACATGAGGTCGCAGTATCTCGTCTGCATACCTTCGGGCCGTCAAAGTGTCATTCCGAATGATATGCAGGTTCCGTACGTCCGCCTATGCTGATTCCACCCCATACCATCCAACCAGCTCGTCTGTATTGTGACCTTTCACGAACGAATGCGGGGTTATTTCGAGTGCCCCTGTCCCTCCATACCAGAACACGTCGGGTGTCACACTCCAGACTGAATCGGGACTCGTCTGTAAACAGCACTTGGCTCCAATCATGTTGCTCCCAATCTCGATGTTCAGCAGTCCATCTTCTTCGGGCCGCACGGTGGCGTGGGGTCAACGGAATGCAGACCATTGGTCTACGTGCATAGAGCCCTCCCTCATGAAGCCGATTACGTACTGTTTGGCTGGACACCGTTCGTCCTGTTGCCAAGAGCAACCGTCTTTGCAGCTGCGAAGCATTCTCTGTTCTGTTTCGACGGGCTGTTAACCGTACATACCGGTCATCAGTTGCTGTAGTGGCGCGTGGCCGACCTTGCCCTGGTCGACGTCTAACATTTCCTGTTTCTTGGAATCGATTCCACAGCCTTGCAACAACACTTCTGGCGACTCCAACAGCGTCCGCGACACTACGTCGTGTTTGCCCGGATTCCAGTCTGCCTATAACACGTCATGCCATGGATTATTCCGGTAAATCACGTTGTTGAGACATCCTCAAATCACCTTGTCTCAAAAAAAAATACTGCGAAATCGAATTTCATAGTTACGGCAGTAAAACAGACGTTTCTGCAACATCCCGATTTCTGCCCTTATCTCCTTTTTCTGGTTTTTGACGTCATGAACTTTGATTTGCATATGAAGTTTTCTTCTTCCGTTTCCTGCTAGGCTTTAAATTATGGATGATTCATTTTATGTTACTTATCGGTATACATCTTTGCGTAATTTTGTTAAAACCATGTGCTCCCCTAATTGTTTTGAGCAGTGTAGTTTAGATGGCCGGACAGTATAAACATTTTATTTTGGGACTTTTAAGAAACACTATTTTTACTTATATGGCTTCTAGGATGATTGGTGACAATATTTTAAACAGCTTTTGCAATTAGGAGATTCCTCTAAGACTAATGGTTTAGGTTGCCAATTAGTTATTAGCCAATTATCTATTGAACAGCAATAAGAGAGAAACACTGTATAAACGCATTTATATCATTTATGAATCATGTAGTGCAGATTGGAGTAAATTGATATAGCAGGATTCGTATGCAAATACGCAGATCTACGTCAGTAGGGGGAGGGGACATACTCATTATCAGCGATAATCGAATGACCGTGTATATGATCAAGACAATATTTTCTTGCGAAAATATCTTGTTTCGATATATGAAAATAATTTTCAAGGCCTGAATTAGTTCTCAGCAAATATTTCTTTGTGACAAAGTCTTTGAGAAAACTCAGTTGTCCCAAGTTTCTTGCATTATATTATATCTACATTATTTTAATTAAAACGGTATTGATGGTGACAAGGTTATATAGATGAGTTGGTGAGGTCGATATGATCTGGAACCATTTATGAGCTGGCACTAGCCAATGAGGTTTCCATGTCCGACAATTTGATGCATATTACTGGTAATAAAGTGCACCGTCAAAATAAGCATAATATGTGATTCACTTGAACAATTATTATTAATAATAAGCGAATCTCATTTTCTTCTATAATCTTTTGATAAAATTTTTCTCTGAATCAAAAACAAGTACAAATACCAGAACAGACAAAATGTCCAACGAGGCGGCTAAATAAAGATGCCCATAAACGATTGGTGATGTTATTTTTATGAGGAAAAATAAAATTATGTTCTTGTTATTTTTTTCGTCTGCTATAATTATTAAGCTACGCTACATTTTACTAACGCTTCATTCATGATTTGTATCAACTTGCCCTAAGGTGGGAAGAATTTGACTTTCGCGACCAAATAATTGCTCAATAATTCATAACTTTGTTTATGAAAAAAATACTTTTAAGAAAACTAAAACGAGTTGAATTATCGAGAAGAATATGTATTTGAACTGTTAGAGACGACGAAAAAAAAATTATTGAACAAAATGTATCAACCTACTCCATCATTTATACATTTTCACATATGTTATCTTAGTGAGATTTTCTAATAAAATACAGCAAAATGTTTTTATTCATATCAAAACATTCAACGTTGCAGACACCTTTTGTATACTGGAAAACAAAAGAAAAATGTCATTGAATGTGATCAAGGCTTGAGACAAAATATTTTCGTTGGCATCGCAGCGTACGAAAACATTGATATACAATATTAAAGATTTAAACTGTAATATTTATATTCGATGCCGTTTCAAATGTAAGGAAAATGTTTCAAATATTTTGATATATTACACATTTCTTTCTTTTTCTATCAATTTTGCATACTTCTTTTCGGTAATCATTGTTTTTTACTAAAAAGAAAGCATCTTCGGTATCGTTTACAAAGTAAAATTAGCAAAGTGGCTTCTTCTTTATTCGATTTTTAGCAAATTGATTCACTTTGTTTGAAATTGAAAATATTTGGCAATTATTTATATTATAAACGTATCTGTAGGACGGGAGCCATCTTTTTTGGTTTTATTTATTTTTTTACTATTTTACTTTATGGAGTAAAGTAAATATAAATATAACTATTTTTTATTATTTTTTTTGTACTATTGTACTTTGGGAGAAAAACAACCGAATGGTATAGAAAGTTGAAAAATTTTGGTCGTAATCAAAATAAATGACTGAAATACATAAAATTTTTTTTAACGAAAATAGAAACGCAAGTGATAATGGGAGATATTACACAATTTTACTTTCAAGAATATAAAATCAAATCATTAAAAATCCGACGATTCTCACACACCTTTTTCAAACCTTCTTTGAAAGATTAAGTAAGAGAATACTTATATAATTAAGGAATAAATCGTATTTGTTATTGGAAAATGACTTCTGAGATGAGAAAAAAAGTTAATGAGTTTATTTTTATTCCACCTGTTTCCGAGAAATATTAGAGCAAGTAACGCCTTGATTTATAAAAATTCAATAATTTTTCGCATGGTGAAAAATAAATGCTGTGAATTTTTGATAAAAATATAAAAATAAAATTTTGAAAAAAATATTGAATGTCATAGGCGTATATTGAATGTCTACAACAACAAAAAATACTGTTGCGGCTCAATTATAAAAAATAACAAAATTACACAATTCTTAAATTCTTTTTCATGCAAGTAAAGCGTTTTCACAATTTTAAAAAAAACCGCAAAACTCATTTATTTTGAATTTGTTAGGGGATGTTCGAAAGCACGGCTGAATATGTTTATGGTTATATTGGCTGAAGAATTCGAGAAACAAGATCTCAGAACTCAAATCGTTAGAGTTGCAATATTTATGAAAACAGCGTCATGATAATAGAAACTAACACCTTTAAAAAGTACAGAAGTACAGCTTTCCAGCGAATACACGTGTCTCTGAATAACTAAATATCATATGATTTTTATTCGTTCAGCCAGTTTAGAATCAGAAATTATAATGAAAATAAAAAGCCTCACGAAATAAAAAAAATTATTCAACCTAGTTTAGAATTCGTTAAGGGTAAGGAATCGGGGCAACTTCAAATTTTACTTCAAAGCATGACTCTAGCGATTCTGGAAACATAACTTTGAACATTTGTTACTGGAACTGTACTAATCAACATGGTTCGAACTGTGACACAAACTTTTACCTATCTACTGAAATTAACAGTAAATTTTTGAAGCATCTGTTGCTCGAAAGCTTATTTCAATTTTTTATCCAGGTGCTTTCATATTATTGCGCAAAGTAGGAATCAAAGGAAGCGTATGGAAACGATTCTTTTCGTTCAGCTTCTCACGATAAATGTATTACTAATGTGAGGATAAGAAACTTTCTGTGTTAATGAGTAAAGGCACATTTTTGAACACACCTTAATTTTAGCCAACCGATAGCATATGAATCAGTAAAGACAAATCGAAAACAGCGTGAAACCGAACAAGTCGTTTTATTAAGTCTTCCTTCTTTTCTTTCAAAACTACGAAAATACAGGGTGGAAGAAAAGTTTATGACACATTTCAAAAACAAATAAAAAATCAACCAGCTGACATAAAAGGTATACAAGATGCATACTAAAACTGACCTGGTATTGCAAATTGCTAGCGAATAGTTGATCCTAGCGGCATACAGTACTTCCAATAGTAAAAGTATCCAAATAACGTGTGGACCCTAGATGTGGACCTAAGATAAGTCATTTATATTGCAAGTGGTCGTAAAGTTATTAAAATAAAATTAAAATAATTTTAAAAAAAAACTTCCACGTTTCCAAGTGCAATATTTCAGCGAATATTGCGTGTATTCAGAAACGTGAAACTTTTTTTCGTTGGCCTCGGAAAAGACAGGGCAACAACTTTTTAATTGGGTTTTTGAGCACAGGGTGTCCGTATAAAAAGTTAATTTTTTTATTTTAGTAACAGTACAACACCCTCAATATGAATGATGTATCTGAGATCCACACGTTGTTTGAATCTTTTTTCTAATTGTAAGTATTCCTCTCTAGGATCAACGGTTCGCCTGTGTTTTCCGGTGTCAGGTGTTAGCTATACACCTTGTGTATACGTATATAAAAATGTGTGTGTGTGTTCCTATATATATACAGTACGTATTTATGAGTGTTCAAGTTATACACCAGCGATCAAAATGTGCTGCCACCTACCCTTTAAATAGGAAGTTAAAGAGGAAGAAGCCTGGATTTTTGCGTTTTTTAATAATCGTGTTGTGAGTCCACATGATCTTTGTGGAGACTATCTTTTAAATGGGAGACTGGCCCACATTTGCTGCTCGAAGTTGAAAAACTGCAAAAAACAAACTCAAGCCGTCCATCTCTGTACCGCTTGTGGGGATTGAACCAGGACCTTTACTATGTTCAGGAAATCATTTTACCCCCCCCCCCCCCCCACAACCGTACAGCAGCTTCATTTTTACTATAGCGAGCTGGCAGGTATACAGTAAAACCTCTGAATAAGGGACACCTTATTTGTTATTCAAATAGAGGTGTCTCTTATTCAGAGTTAAATGAGTTCTTACCATTATCGCGTGTAATTGTTCTTATCATCTGCCTCATAAATAGAAGCGTTCCTTAAAACAAGCCTTGACTGTTACATGATTGACGGTCAATGTGATTGAATTTTCCCAATCTAGGCTCTATGCTAATTTACACTTGAAACTTTGCCGTTACCGATTTCTGTAAATTTTATGTATAACTTTTCACGTGTAATGAGATTAACAGCTCTTGTAGTAATTTGAATATTCTGCATTCGCCTGTTAAATACTGTAATCACGAATTGAAGAAAATTAAAACGAAATGATTGTTAGCCGCTAATTGAAAAATCCGTTATGTCTGTACTAAGACGTTGATCTGCATGGACGGAGTCTGTCTTGCTGTTCTACTAAGAAATCGGTATTAAACGTTTGAAAGAGTGCACTGAGCATCTTATACAAGGTGGTTCTAAATTCAGGGACAAACTTTAAGCGGTGATGTAAGACACCTGAACAAGCATTTTTGATCATAAAATGTGCGATCGAATCGCAATAGCAAAGATGGTAGAGGGTATTTTTACAGAGTGCACAACAGCACTTTACCGAAAAACAAATATGTATCATATTTTTTCGACGGATTTGCTGTGATATGTGCTATCAACCATTCGAGGATGCATATGCACCTTCAGATTAGATTGGAGTTTGTTTTTTATTGGTGCAAGAATCATCAAGGTTATGCTGCGCCAGACAATGATTAAGCGGTATAATGACTTTGTGGTAGAATTTGCGTTACCCAGGTTGCACCATAAGAAGGTATTAAAATACCCTGCACCCTATAATGGTTGATTACACTTATTGCAGCAATTGTTTGGCGCGGCATAACCTTGATGGTCCTAGCACTAATTAAAAACACACTCCAATCCAATCCGAAGGTGATATTGCACCCTCGAATGGTTAATAGCATATTTATCGCAGTAAATTCATCAGAAAAAATATGATATTTGCTTTTGGTGAAGTGCTGTTGTTGCACTCTCTAAAAATACCCCTTACAATCTTTGCTATTGCGATTTTACCGCACATTCTATGACCAGAAATGTTTGTTTTTAGTGGTCTTAAATCATCTCTTAAAGTTTGTTCCATGAATTTAGAATCACCCTGTATGTCCATCTAATAATCCGGCAAATACGATAATTCAAACGAAATCTAAAAAGTTTATACAAGCAAATTTTTTTTTTTACTTTATGACGCAAACGATGCGACTGAAATGAAAAATATTTATTGCGACATGTAGAAATTGGTATGAAAATGTAACTCGATCAATAGAAAAAATCCGAGACCACACTAATTATTTCGAATATGTCGATTCATAAAATAATTAATTTGATTAAAAGTATCTGATTGAATGCCGTTATTATTTGGCCGTTTCCACCAGCCACATCAGCTACCATTTTTATATTCTTCATTGAAGATTTTCACGCGTAACAGTTTCGATGAAATTTAAAAACACTCAAAAAACATTGCCCTGATCAACACGTAATCTGATTAAAACGACAGCGTAAAAAAAACGATCACGCAGTAAACACTACGCACTGTAATGTACCTTCCCTCAAAAAATTTGACTTGATAGTAAAGGAGAACAAATTACCACATTTTGACAAAAAATTGTTGATTTTCGGAAAACAATTTTTCCAATAAGTCTCATTTGGCTAACGTTTTACAAATCTGGTGATAAATTTGCAAAATGTGGTGGGGTGAATGTAACACGTAATAACAAGGTTAACATAACTCTATACGAAGAGGAGAAAGCGCCAATCGTGCAATAAAATAACTGATTTTGACTTCTAACGAGATTGAACATTTCCGTTCATTTTCAAAAAGTCTGCAAACCTCTGTTGAGGAAGAATTTTACTTTCGTTGGTTATTTGACACATAACTGACAAAAATGACACATCAGAAAAACTCAAAACGTTATAACTCATTAAATATTCCTCTGATCCCAAAACGGAAAACACTTTTCTGTATTAGTTTTTCACAAGGAATCATACGTATAATTATTGAGCGGTTGATAGTTACCATTCTGTATATTGTAAGAGATTTCCGGATGATTAATTTTTAGAAATGAAAGACTTCGATGGTCGCTTCTCTGCTTCTTTATACAAATTCACTATAGATAAGCCCAAATTTCCCATATGCTTTTATTTCCAAGTATGATCTTCCTCAAAATGATGCATAACAAAAAGTTGAATGTTCTCTGATGTTGAAAATTATTATTTTTTGTTCTCCGGACATGCATCTGAGATTATAAATCACATGTTTTATGCATCACTTCTTTTGAAAAACGCAATTTCATTTCAACCTCTCAACCAATGGGTACTTTGGGTACTTACGATTGCAATGGCTCACTGAACGGTTAATTCAGGTGTAATCATGAATCGAAAGGCGATTGCTTTGCAAAATAATCTAAAATCATAACTGAAATCAGTGTGTACTGCTTATGCGTAAATTAGGCATGGTTTGTGAATGCAGTTTCCGGAACATTACGATTCCTTTGCTGTGAAGGAAAACATTAAATTTTCGCAGAAATCTTCGTGTGCGGCCGATGTTCATTACGAATGCAGATCTCATGCCAGGTGGCTAGCGAGAATATTAATAGCTTTAAACGCAAGGCAAATTTCAAGTTCTTCACACTTGGTGAGATCCTGTCTCACAACGAATAGCAACTACGACTGGAGGTAACAAACTCAAGCTGATTTTATATTACATTCATCATTCCATTTTAAGCCGTTATTGAAACACTGTTTTGATAAGGTGACCTTTTCGTCCTGCTGAGCTGCCCTGGATTCATGGAATATCAGGAATATTCTATGACTATGTTAACAGAAGCACTATGGAATTTCGTCCGTGGAAAATAAACTACAAGATGTGACTTCATGACAGGATTGAATCGGATTTTTAGAAGAGCACTAAATTGCAGGCAACAACTTTTTCCATAAAAATTTATATTTTTCATAAGTAGATCATTTTCAATTATCCTACAGGACCCACTTTTTGTGACAGATAATAATTCGAACAAGCGATGTAGTAGAGTTCACTATTCATTCCTGTCTAGGGAAAATGTCAAATTGGTAGTTGTAAATTCATAAGAAACTCAAGTGACCGGCTTTTCCCCACCTTATCCAGCAGATCCAAAACCTGAAAAAATGTCTTATAGTGGACACGTACCTCTGCTGCAAACTCATGTCACGTTTTTCATCGATTATCTTTATTCAAAGTCAGCGTAAATCATTGCCGCATGATTCTATAGGTGGCAGTATTCTCTTCAGACACCTTGCTGATGCTACCAGCAGCAACTGATGAAGAATGACCCCGTTTGAATTCGCAAATAAAAATATCTTTCAAATCAGAGTTTTGAAATTTTTATTTTGCAAGATGAACATTTAAACAAACCAGCTTCGTGAGCACGTGATTTTTACTTTCAAATATTTTAACAAAAAACATCGATTTCATAAAAGAAACTTCTGAAAGAATGAGTAATTAACAGTGGAGCAATGCAACTAATGAATGTATCTAACTTATCGAGATGTATCAGTTCTCCCGTGACACACATATATATATATATAATATTTAATTATAATCCAAGTGTTAAGTAAAACGTTTATCTCATTGTTTACTATTTGAGGAGGAAATAAATATTTGGAGTTTCCTAACTTGACAAAAATTAATTATCATAACTAAACATATGACTACTGAATTCTGTTGCAATGAAAACTATTATTTTACATCAATAGTCTCACTAATTGATCAATGAAACGAAAACAATCAAATATTCCGTGCATAAAAAAATACCGGTATTATTCTCATTGTTTTCAATTAATTAATTTCAAGTTTACTTTTAAATCTTTAGAATGTTTATATGCGATAGAAACAAATATGCAGCCACGAAAGAAATTTTAATGTGGGAAGAATTCGAAAGTGTGAAAAAATATTAATTTGAAAAAAACTTGAAGTTATATTTCTGATATATATTCCTGAAAAATTATGCAAAACTTTTCGGAAAGTTATTGAGACGGAAAAGCACATTACTGCACCAGATGTGTATCCTTCCTTCTTCCCAAAATCGGAATTCTTAGGAGATCCAAGTTTGATTGTGCGTGAGTATTTTCAAATATATATATATTTTTCATTTTAAAAGTTTTTTTTCACTCTTATTAAATTTTTTTATTTTTTTAAGACCAAAGTTTTTCATTTGAGTCGGTTTGACGTATTTCTGTGGGATTCCAAACTTCATCGTAAATTCATTTATTACTGTATAAATTTGTACAAAATTTGCTATTATAGGTATGGCGATAAATAAGTTGGGAATCTTCTTCAAAGTCATGATTACGGAAAAAAAGTTAATAATTTATTACATTCTTCAAGTTCAAGATATAAAATCTCACTTGTGTGCGATTCATTTACGCGTCATTTACTGACTATAACATTTATTTACTTTTTCCTTTATTTATCTCCAATTCAACCGGAGACAAGTAAATATTTTTGGAAAGTATTACATGATCAGTTTAGATTTTTTCTTTTCTTACTATTTAAACTGCATCAAAGTGCATTAGAACATTGTAAAATAAAATAAAAAACGAATAAAGTACCACACCGAAATAAATGTTCAATTTTAAATCAGACAATAGAAATGCATTTCGAAGTGATACACATTTAAGGAAAGAGATAATCAAGAGAAAGAGAAGGAAAGAAAATTCAGTAAAAAATAAATGGGATTCAATACAAATAAAGATATAACAGGGGGAATTCCTACTCTCTCGATTTCTATTTTCAGTGTGAACAATATTTTGTTTTTCATTCCTGGAAAAATAAGTTCAACGCTTTATCAACGTCACAAACTCAGATTGCATCATTACCATTCAGCTTAAACCAGCCACTTGTTTCTTTTCAAACAAAACAATTGCTTTATATGAATTGATGCACAAAATTTAGAAACATTGAAGAAAAAGAATAAATTTGATAATCTTGTCCGAAACCTGATGGGGCAGAACAAATATTTATACAATTGGTAAGAGTATACAGGGTGTCCTGTAAGTGCTGATGCGGACTTTATCCCATTTCATCAACCGTTCGTCATAGAGGCATGATTTCAATTTAAAAAATGCTCAAAATGTGATCAATAATCACCCTGCACCAGTTTTGAAAGGGGTAACACAGTGTGTCACAAAATAAAAAAAAATCAAAATTCTTATACGGCCCCCTGTCTTCCAACTTCCAATTATAAAGTTGCCCTGTCTCTCCTAAGGCCAAAAAAACCCGATGTTTTCAAGTGAAATATTCGCTGAGATATTTGAGTTCAAAAATCGGAGAAATTTTTGAAAAGAACAGCATAAATGGGGAAAAAGAAGCGTTGCGCTTTAGTTTTCGCTGTTCTTTCCCAACTTTTCTCTGCTTTTGAATTCGAATATCTCAGTGAATATTGCACTAGGAAACATAGAATTTTTTTGTTGCGCCGGGAAAAAACAAGAACAATTTCGTAATTAGAAGTTAAAGAACTGGTATAAAAATTTAGATTTTTTTTAATTTTGTCACACACTGTATTTCCACTCTCCAGACTGGTACAGGATAATTTTTGAACATATTTTGAGCATTTGTCAAATGGGATCATACATCTGCGACGAACGGTTTGTGAGCTAAACGCCGAATCAGCACTTACAGGACACCCTGTATACTATACATAGGAAAAAGTCAGCACGCACAAGTTTTGGTTTGATGCAGCAGAATTTCTGACTGCTGCAATGTAAATGTTGCAAGATGATTTCCGGCCAATTCACTTTGCTACAGAATAACACTTATAATGAACCAACAGATCGAAAGAAATTTAAATCACGGAAAAAACAGTCTTGATTATAACCTTTCGAAATTGCAAGGTGAGTTGTTAAGGACCTTGTGTTTGTTTCAGCTTCGAAAATGAAAATTATACGTCGAAATGGAAATTTCTTAGGTGTCTGATGGTGTATGAGCAGATAAAATATACAATGGCTTTTATAAATTAGAGAAAAGTCACAAAATTAGTGATTATTTGAAAAGCTATGAGTCAGTTTTTATGAACGGTACCCAAAATATTGTAAAACCCCGCCACAACGATACTCTATTTTAGCGATAACTCTACAACGATATTTTGCTCGGAATTGCCTATAGTCTAATGTTAAACTCCTCTCAATATAACGATATATCATTTGCTACGATAAACCCCTCTACAATGATATTTTTTAAATAGATTTTTAAACCGCTACAATGATATTTTCTTATATTTCGCTCAAAATCACCTTCTCAGTATATTTTTATATTTCTCACCAGTTTTTGTTCTTTCGAGGGTGTTTGTACTATCCACCTTCCGAAAGTGTAGATGAAATTGCCATGAAGTTACTTTCTGTGTAATACACAAAATTGCTGTGCAGTAAATCACTTTCAACTGGTGTGGAACAACAAAGTGAATTTTATTAATTAACTAATCAATTTTTCGTTGCGAATAAATATTTGTGAATGCATTTTATGATGATACTAACAACGCCAATTCCGAACAGGTACCAAAAACAGCACAAATTTGGTGGCAACTGATGATAATGCTTGCTCTCGATATAACGGTAATCTCTCTGCGCAGCACCTGCTTTGCAACGGCAATTTTTCATGATCCGTTATATCAGGGTTTCACTGTATACACTGTGAGGAGCGGAAATGAAAGAGAAACACGTTTTTTAGGCAATTATTGTACTTTCTAAAGTATCACAAGTATGATAATATAATATAATATAATATAATATAATATAATATAATATAATATAATATAATATAATATAATATAATATAATATAATATAATATAATATAATATAATATAATATAATATAATATAATATAATATAATATAATATAATATAATATAATATAATATAATATAATATAATATAATATAATATAATATAACATCTTCTCTATGAAGTGTAATTACCTCAAATAGCAATACATCATATAGAGATTTTCCCTTCTGTGTCAATGATGTTGTGTTAATCAGCTTAATAGAAAGTGAAGCAATTGTTCTTGCAGTTATTTATTTATTTATATAATACTGTTTGGCCAAGGCCTATATAAGGTGATGGGATTTGACATAGGGAATTGATGTAGTGACAAATAACATGTTAATATTTTGTTCATTTTCATTTTAATACTTGAATATATTCATGTTTATTATAGGAATTTTATTTATTCATGTCATATTATTTGAATAAATTTATATTATTTCGAACTGGTTTGCGTCAGTATGTTCCACTCGATGTTAGATAATATGAATTTATCATATATTCAACATTTGGGAGACTGATAAAACGCATGTATACTAATGTATATTTATTAAAGCAATAATGACGTCTTAATGTAATAACCTCGGGAACATCAAATTCCTGCTCGCGTGATGTTAATGGCGCTGCCCGAGGTACAATATAAGCTGTAATAGTAGTAGTGATCTTTTGTTTTGTTATTTTAACTGTAATGCAATGTAAGTTGTTTTGTAAGGTGAATTGTTAACCTCGGGGGCCAATGGTTCTCCCGGGGATAGAATGTATATATATTTTAACATATATAGTTTTATTTAAATTGAGAAAATAAATGTTCCCTCCGGGGAACCCCTGTATAGCGAATCACATTCGCCGGGTTGGGGTAAGTAGCTCATAGGGCTACATACAAAATACGAGATTGAAGTACAGTCTACAGAATTTGATGGGAGGTTGTTCCAACGAATGATTGTACGGGGGAAAAAAACTAAAATTGAAGAAATCTGTGGATGTAAGAAAAGGTTTCAATTTTTGGGAGTGATTGAATCTATTGGAAAAATGTAAAGATTTGATTAGGGTGTGAGTAGTGTCAATGTTAAAATTGCCGTGAATAATTTTGAAAAGTAGGGATCGGCGAGCGATATATCTACGGGAGGTAAGCGGAAGGATATTAAGTTGGCGTTTGAGTTGTGTGATGGAAACAGAGGAACACTAGCAGAGTTTAAAATAAAGTGGGTAGATTTATTTTGGATAGATTTCAACTTATCTATATTGCTTTGTGTATGGGGATACCAAATTTCGCAGGCATAGGAAAGGACAGGAAGGATATAAGTTTGGAAGCATAGATGTCGGAGGTGGAGGGTGGAATATTTTAGTTTACGACGAAGGAAAAAAAGTTTTTGAAGTCATTTTTGAAATATATAGTCTGTGTGGTGGTTCCAACGAAGGGGTCGGCAGAAATTATCACACCCAGGTATTTGTAATGGGGAAATCTCTGTGATTAAAGAATTAATGTTGAGCGCTATCCAATGACGCAACCGATTACATCGCTACAATTTTGCGTACTGCAGTTGCACACAACAGCATTTTGTTGACAAGATATTCAAATTTCGTATAAATTGGTCGATTCTTTCACATCACAAATGTTTTCTGAGACTGACATGCAATCTAAAAATTTCATTTTGGCATACAATCTATAATTGTCCTGAAATATTTATGATAGTATGGTTTTTGATGAACTTGAAAAAATAAGAAGAAAATAAAATATAAAACAACACGATTTTATATTTATTTCATTTCTTCCCAAAAGGAATTTCTTCACGCAATAAATTACCCTTTATTGAATGGTGAAATTAATTCGAACAGAAAAGTTTAAAATTCACCCACATTCTTATTTCACGTCTTTTCCTTTTTATTTCCTTCCTCAATAGTCAGATCTTGGGAAATATACGAAAAGCACTTACCTCAGGATCAGTATAATAGGTGTTTGATGCTTACAAAGGAAGCCCACTAGGGAATTTTACGATTTGCCTTAACCAATTGGGTTGGGAGTTAGCCGAAAGACTAATTTCAAACAAAGACATTTCCAGTTTAAAGTTCAAACGATTTCTAAGCAGATAATTCAACTAAAAACTCCGTACATATGTATATACAATATATTTTATTCACTAATCACATTTCCTCGATGCTTTTATTTACTCGAAATGACATTTTCTTGAGATCTCCTTTTGAATGAATTATACTGGAATAGAATGTCAAATAGAGAGGAACTGTGATATACAAATACAAATACAAATACGACGCCACAACAGGCAAATTGCCCAACGAGGTGGCTGACTTAAGAAATGATCTGATAGAAATGAAGTTGAAGAAAGCATCCTTGTGGGTATAGTTGACCCCAATATAACGAACTCCGATTCAACGAATTTCTCGATTTAACGATTTTTTCCGAAATTCTAACAAAAATAAAGGCTGAACCTCTATTTAACGAATAAAAACACTCGATATAACAAATTTTTTCCGAACTCTGCGTAATTTTTTTCTTATTTCTCGTCACCCAAAATCCGAAGATATGATATCCCAGGATTGGACCTCCAGTTTTTCATTCAAAAAAAAAAAATGAGAGTGGGAATCTATGTTCCCTTTTTTGAGTAAAGAAGACAATAAAGCCATTTAGAGTGTGCGTCAGAAGGTTTCGGTCAGAGGCGGATTTAACTGCTTGCACACCTAGTGCGCGCTCTAGGCACCTACTTCTGAAGAGCTCCGCAAACCCCAACATCAAGTATTTTTCTAATTTAAGGTGCTTAACATTTTCTTCTGCAACCTTGGCCTTAACCGACCTTAATCCGTCTGTGGTTTCGGTGGCTAATTGTTGTACACCAATACCATAAAACATTGTGCACCGCATATTTAGATTTCAGGAAAGAATTGAAGTTACTTCAAGTTTGTGCTCTGTTTTGATAAGCAAAGAATGGGTGGTCATCTTGAGAGAAAACACTTTCGTTAGGTAAAAAAATGACGATTTCGATTTAAATTTTTAAAAATGTTGGACGTACGAAAAAAACTTCTATTAAGCAATTTTTTCATGCGCATCCTTACTTTATTCTTAAGTTTATATATTCTAATGAGAAATAAGTTTAACAGCAACCCTAAAGTAAGTAGGTTTTAAAATTTGCCGTTTCAAGTACGTTTATGCTCCTGGTCAATTTCACTTCGATTTAACGATTTCCTAGATTTAACTAATAAAATTGTCGGTTTCTTCCAATTTAATAAATCGAAGTTCGACTGTATTAACTATTTATGAATATATCTTTCTATATTTTTTTCTCAAAACGCTGCATTCTGTTTAAGGTAGCGATGTCAAATTTTATGTCGAAAAAAAGGAAAAGAAAAAATGCAGAAAAATATTTTTCCAGTTACTAAATATGAATCCGATTATGGTTTTTGCTTCATTAAAAAAATAAGACGCATGGGAATTTCATAAGTGATCTTTACTTTAAGTTAGACGGCAGCCCATCTATTGGCAAAATTTGTGGATAATTATCATTAATCGCTTTCAAAGTTGTGGTAATTTTCCGGACACCCTATATCATCTCACAAACAAGCATACCAAAATTCTAGAATGTTCCCAAATACTGGAGTTTCATGACTGCTGATGCATGCATCTCTGCTAGGCTAGAAAACAGACAAAAAGTTTGGGGAACTATGCTTTATATCATAGAATTTATGTGCGTATGATTAATTGATTCTTTCTGGAATCCTAAACAAACTAGGAATCAATAATTCTTTTTTTATTAAAGCATTGTACGTACACGTTTATCTCTCAAGATAGGACAGAGAAGATAAGAAACAATACACTGCAGACGTGAACACATCAGCAGCTCCTATTAATGTATTGGTTATATGCCGATGCATTGCCGATCTATATTGGCCGTTGGAAAAGGACGAGATATTTTTTAATAGTGACCCAGAGAAAAATTTAAAGAAAAAACGAATATGCTGAACAAAATTAAGAAATATATGGCTTTTCATTCAAGTCAAAATGTAATAGATATTCCAAACAGCACTCTAAAAAACTCGGCAACGTGCAGAATCGCTCACGTGACTCCGTCATAAGAGACCTAACGCGTTTTCTAGAAGAAGCGAGACATGAATATCAAAACCGAACATGAAGGAATAGATGAACCTGCCAAAAGTCAAATTCTTTTCCTCCCACCACACTGAGTCAGTCCTGAGATTCTTCTAAGAATTTTAAGAGCAAATACTTTCAAAATGAAAGTGAATTTTGAATCTTTACATTAAACAGCTTTTAACTCTGTTAAAGTAAAAAACATTATCCTCCTCAAAAACATGTTTTCATAAATATATACTCACAAAATATTGTTGATCAAAAGTATCGTTGTCTAAATATTGACTTTTTATGA
Organism: Pholcus phalangioides; assembly: GCF_987345545.1. NCBI lineage: Eukaryota > Metazoa > Arthropoda > Arachnida > Araneae > Pholcidae > Pholcus > Pholcus phalangioides. The sequence goes on from NW_028301604.1 coordinate 59,004,038, forward strand.
CTTTGACTTTCAAATTTTAATTTTGAATAAATTTATTGAAAGAGAGGAAAAAATACTTTTCCTTCATTTGGTTTTTTTGTTAATTTCTTCAAATCCCACCCTGAAATTTAATATGTTAAAGTTAATGAAAAATTGGTAAAAACGAAGTGAGAAAAATTTCAGTGTAATACTTTTCAATACATTTTCGTTATTAAAGCATCTTAATTTTTTCACGTCTCTGAAAGATAGCAATCATTGAAATATCAAATAAAAACAGTTATGGCCGATAACATTTTCCAATACGTATATATCCAATAGTCAATACTGATGGACATTTTCAACTCGAACATTGGTACGTGTTACTATAACAAAGTAATAAAATAAGAAATGGTGTCCAAATGAAATGAGACTAAGTGTTATCGGAACACACATATTTCCATCGATTTTAGGAATAGGAATGAGAATAGGAATAAGAAAGGAAGGAATAGTTCTTGGAAACATGAAGAGATGATTCATTTGATTCCTTCCACGACATCAGATGATGAAAATGTTTGAGTTCCGGTTTAATATTCGGAAGAGAGAAATTAGAATTTGAGAGCGAAAGGAGAAAAAAAAAGCATCTCGCAAAACTTTTATAAATCTTATTGAATTCATTGGAAACGGGGGAAGCAACAGTTAGCTTTCAATTGAGAAATGTATCAAAACGTTAAAAGGAAACGAATCAAAGTCACTTCAACTGCAGAAGTTAAAGTTTGAAACTTCTTGTAGATTTTTAGCCTGGAATACTCCCCACTCTTAATATTTTTTACGCTACAAATATACATAACAATATATGAATTTAATAACGTCGTCATCACGGAGGAAAAAATTTTAATGTATTCATTTTTAATTTGCGAATTATTGGGAGAGTGAGTGACACGTATAACTTATTTATTTATTTATTTATACAATATTGTTGGCCCTTGGGCCTATACAAGAGGATGCGATTGAGAATGACAAAGATATTGTTTGATGTTGGATAAAAAACTAGTGATAGAGGGAGATTCAACAATAGAGCTTGGGAATTTGTTCCATTCACCAATGGTATGAGGAAAGAAGCTGTATTTAAAGCAGTCAGTGGAAGCAAAAATAGGTTTTATTTTAAGGGAATGGTCGAGTCTTCTAGAGATGTAGGATGGTTTGGCTAAGATACCAGAAGTATCTATGTTGAACTGACCATGGAAAATTTTATAAAGCAATGTTAATCGAGAAATGAGACGAAGAGTAGAGAGAGGGAGGAGATGAAGTTCATTTTTAAGTTCGGACACAGAAATGAAAGATGACCAGCAGTCGTGAACAAATCGGGCGGATTTATTTTGAATTGATTCAAGTTTGTCTGTATTACTGGAGGTGTAAGGGTCCCAGATTTCAGCGGCGTAGGAGAGGACGGGGGATATGTAAGTTTGGTAACAGAGAAGTCTGATATCCCGAGTAGAGTGTTTAAGATTGCGGCGGAGGAAGAAAAGTTTGTTAAGACACTTCTGGTAAATGTAGTCGATGTGTTTGTTCCAACGTAGGTCGGCTGAAATAATGACACCAAGGTATTTGATATGTGAAACTTGGGATAACGGTAAATGATTGATGGAGTAGGAGTATTCAAGAGGAAGAAGTTTACGGGTAACTTTCATGTGAACCGTTTTTGAGATATTCATTGGCATTTGCCATAGGGAACACCAGTCGGCGATGGAAGCCAGGTTATGTTGGAGAAGTTCTTGATCAGATTGATGGTGAATGATACGGTAAATTACACAGTCATCAGCAAAAAGTCTAGTGGTGCAGTTGAGGGATTGAGGAAGGTCATTGATATAAATTAGGAAAAGTAACGGGGAGAGGACTTATTAGCGAATAGTAGAAAGTTTTTAACCTTTGAGGGGCGCTTTTTATTTTCTACAGTATTTAATGAAATTACTTGATAAATGAAATGTCTGGGCCTTTATGAATGTGGAATATGGTGAGATTTTTTTTTCATCCTTGAGAAGGGAGGTGGGCGGTGATTTAGTGGGGCGAAACCACTGCCCCTATAGAACATGATATTTATGAATTGTCAAGATGTTAGTTTTATATCTTGGATAAATATAGTGATACAGTGAACCTCTCTTTTACGGACACCGGCGGGACGAAAATATTCATGCGTAAAAGATTGGTGACCGTTAATCAGGACAAGTGAAATGATGGATAATTACAGTAAAACCCCTCTTAATGGACACCCCTCAGATGCGGTCTCCCTTATTATACGGCCAAATAATAATTTCCCCATGTATTTCAAGGTCCTGATTAACATAATTAATATGAATAAAAAAATGAAAATTTTGGAAATTTTTTAGGTTATTTAAAAATTCAATGACAAATCTAGTACTTGCACGATTTTGTATTAACCAATACTAAACATAGAAAAACGTGCGAAATAAAATCTACAAAAAGTTATCTAGAATTATTCAATAAGAATTTATATACGAAATTCATTCATATTACTTATTTCTTCTAACTTACTTTTGCAAACATGAAATTTCTAAAAACATATGACATTCTTCTGATAAGAACACATTGGCATTTTACAAGTACTGCACATTGTAATTGTTCAGTAGAGCTTCTCTTTGATACTATAAAAGGCATACCTTTGTGATGTACACTTTACTGGTACCTGGATTTTACCTTTTGTCTTTTTCTTCAGAAAAGGACAAGGACGCCAACCTCCCCAAAAACACATAATTAAGTCTCCTTACTTGTAAGCATATCATATTACACCCTAGCAACAAGAAAATGTCACACTTCTTAACTCTAAGTGGGCGATTTACTCATGAATCCACTTAAAAACTTGGGAAAACAAAACACAGTAGACTCTCGATAGTCCGGCCCGTCCAGGAATCCAGCGTTTTTGGGGTGTTTTCTTTGAGTATAGAAGAGGAAAAAGGTTACTGCATGTCCGGGCACAGAAGTTTATACTGTAAACTCCTATCTTGGCGGACACCCCTCAGATGCTGTCACCCCTCTTTTTGGCCAAATAATAATTTCCCCTTGTATAATAAAAGTATACATTTCAAACCCCTGATTAACGGCCATCATTTTTTTACGGACGAATTTTTTTTGTCGCACCTGTGCCTGCAAAACGGAGGTTTTACTGTATTATTCAAATGGACCTTTTCAACTTACTTCCCGTAATCCAGCACACCCTGGTCTGATATGAGCCAGATTAGAGAGAGTATGCTGTATAGAAATTATCAGTAATTTTTCTTCGTTTTATGATTTCAGAAAACGAGAGAGTATGAGCTAAAAAATTTATAAGTTTTGTCTAGGCATTTTTGATCAAATTTTTTGAGATGAAATGAGAAAAATGAAAACTTTTCATCTTCTAGTAGCTAAGTTTGTTCACATATAAGTCAATAAAAAAAACTATTTTGTGCTGCCATCTAATAGCTTTATTGAATGAAATCAATAGCCTCTCTGGGGATACTACGCGGAGGTGAACTTCAGAAAAAAAGTGTCATTCTCTCCACCGGGAATCGAATCTAAGATCTCTTGCCTATCGGACAAGCACACTGACCATCAGGGCCGATTCTGGACATTTTTCAAGTGTAAGCGAATAATATTTTGGTGATAAAAATCGCCCCCTCCTCTCAGTTGGCGACCCCAAAAAATCGTCCCCTTTCAGTTGGCGACCCCAAAAAATCGGCCCGCTTCAGTTGGCGCTTATAACAATTACACAGCAGCGTGACTTGCTTAGAGAGACATTGCAGCCTCTCTTTAACTTCAGATAATGGCCTCCAGGTAGCGGCAGTAGCGATGGATGTCGCTACTCAGCAAGTGACGCTACTTTGCGTGTCTTAAGGAAAAAAAGATCGTCTCTTTGTGGTATAATGATCAGTGTACTAGCTCGGTATGCAAGAGATCCTTGCACTATTTCCTGAAGTTCACCTCGGCATAATATCCAGATAGCCTATCGATTTCATTTATCTCAGCCGAGCAAAAAAAAAAATATATATCATCCATCTCTAGTTTTATTGCTATTTTAATGTTAGAAAACATATTTTTCCAACTCGACTACCCACCCATAAACCACCACCGGGCTGAGGAAAATGTTTTCAAACAGGTGGTTTCGCAGTGAAAGCACTGCCCTTCAAAGGGTTCATAGGCAAGAAGGCTATTTTTCTAAGTTTTTTTCTTTGTGGACAACCCCAAGTTTTTCTGCCAGATGTCAGCAGTATCACTCTTTTCGGTGGAGGGAGAAAAGAGAAGAAGCGCGTTTGTGTGTGTGCGAACATCACTTCGTTTTCGTTGGTAGTTTCTCAGCCAAAGCGAAGCATCAGCAGCAAAGAAGTGGACGGACGATTTTCTTGTCCTGCGCACCCATAAAACCACTCGCATCAGGTCCTACATCCACATGTCAACAAAATTCTCTCTCTTTGTAGGTTAAATGAAAATATATAAAAAAACTAATTTCTAAAAAATAAACACTTCTTTTTCTGCAAGCAAATGAAATCAAATGTGCAGTGTGACAAGTAATTTTTGTCATTCTCTGAGAAAAAACTTGAATTTTTGGTGAGTGAACATTTTTTTATATTGTTTTCAGAAAATTTTTCATCCTTTTTATAAAATATTTAATCAACTCCACAATATTTAATTTCAAGTCAAGTTTTGAATATGAAACTTGAAAAATCTGAGGATTATATAAGAAACTATTTAAACTTTGTAAATTAGATTCAAAAACAAATATCTAATGCCGTATTCATATATATTGCATGTATTTTTTTATGTCAAAATATTAAAAGGGTAGGTTTTATTATTAAAATGTGGATACTAAAGTATCCACAGTTATGTGTAAGTAAGAATTGTATAAGAAGCGTTAGTGGTAACCTCTTCAAACCTGACCAAAACTGACCATTAAAAAATGGTTTTTGATTTATTTGTGTTTATTGTGTGTCAAAATGCCCTTTAAAAAGAAAAAAAAAGGAATTCATTCATTAATCAATTTGGGTTGATATCTTTACTAGGACCATTTGAGCTAGGTACTCTTACGCGTACCTCAAATCTTAACTTGAAAAAAATAATCATTAAAAACCATTTAAAACAGTTAAAATAAGAACAAGTTAAAAACTTCTAGAGCGAAGAGGACGAGGAGCAGGGTTGATATTTTTTATACATTACTAGTATTGAATGAACAACAGTATCTCATTACTTTGACAACGCTGATGAAATTCGTAAATTAAGAACATTTTTTGTGATAAAAATATGCTGCCGAATAGGAAATGCATTTTTAGGATTATTGTTGGTAGAGAAAAAACGATTCACATATATATACTTTAGTGTACCAATCGCTACAAAAAATACACTTAATAAATGTATTTTTATCAACACATTAGGTTCAAGTGATGATCAGTTTAACCTAAATACTTTTCTAAAAAAAGCTGTATTGAACGTCAGACGTTAGTTTGGTATCACTATAAAGATGAGCTCAAGTTTTATGTTAATCAATGCGACAAAGTTAATACCACATAGTGGCGTGACAGACTCAAAGAATAAAAACAAATTGATATAAAATATGTGTTACTGTATATTTCATGTTATGTTTTTCAATTATATTTTTGCATCACAGTTTTTTAATGAATTAATTTTTTGTCTGTGATATCAGTGAAGTACACATGTATACAGCCTTCGAACAATTAGCAATTTATTCATCGAGTTAGCACACTTTATTTCCTACCATTAATTTAATCATCACATTGCTAATATGTGATGATCCATCTACTTCATCTACTCACTCAAAGATTTATAAAATGAAGAACAAAACCTCACACACACACACACACACACACACACACACACACACACACACACACACACACACACACACACACACACAACGTTTTCACTGTATACGTATACATGATTCATCTATAAATTTCCTACTCCGAATATTGTACTGGAAGAGACTTTAGCCCGAAGCTCATCTTAACCGTAAATTTCATTACCCATTACCAAACGGATTACACGAGTAAAATAAGCTACGGATTTAATATCCCAACCAAATGAATTGTCTCGTAAAAGATTAATAAACAAGTGATACTAGAGTCTAACCTTTCTTTTTAGCTAATCAATTTTTTTTCTACCGATTGTTTCTTTTGATCCAAGTATGCGGTATAATTTTTATTGAGTATTGACATAAATTGACTTAAAGTTTAGTAAAGAAGTTTACGGAAATTTTTTTTAAATTTTTCACTCATCTTGTGTATTTTTGTTGGTAATTTTTAATTTTTATAACCTCTTCGTTCTAGAAGTGCACATATATTTACCACCAGGTTTAATGATTTTGAATTGGATTTAAATAGTTTTCAATGATTTTTTTTTTCAAGTTATGACTTGAAAGATACTCAAGTGTACCTAACTCAAATGGCCACAATAAATATAAAGATATCGCCACAATAAATGTAACTTTGTTTTTTAAGGAGCCTTTTGACATACAATAAACACAAATGAATCAAAAAAATTTTTTTTTTAATAGCCGGTTTTGTTTCAGGGTTGAAGAGGATATGTAGAGAGAAGTACCAAGATATTACATGCGTTTATAAATTGATACTTATGATTTAAATAGTGGATATCTGATCTTTCTAAAGATTGTAAAATATGTATTTTCATTTATCTTTTTTTTCAATTCACAAACAATGACAATGGTCCCAGAAGAGTTTTCACCGACTGCTAATAAACTAATGATCATTTGATCATTTTTGTCGCACCACGGTCATTTTCTGCACACGAGGGCTAATTAGACCGGGACCTACAATTTATTGCCGATTCCGAACGGCAGGCTTGTTTTTTTATACTCATCGAGAGGTTGGTGCGCTAACGCCTCGATGGGGGACTCCCTGCGGTAGCAATTTTTGCTGCGGTCAAGTCGCCGTTTTTTGTTGTACCCCTGTGTCAGGAAACGTCCTTGTTTCTGACAAGGACGAACTGGGTATCGAACTCGCGACACCTCTAAACATCCTTCGGTACTTTAGGCGAGCATCTTATCGACCGGGCTACCGCGCCCCAATAAACTAATGAAAATATATTTTTTAATCTTATTCAAATGAAAATCTTTCATATGAAGAAAAAAGTTGAATGCATACACACAAAATCAAATTTTCACTTTTTCACCCTGCTGAAAACAGGAAATTAAAAAATTGTCTTAATAATTATAAATTACCGTTATTCCTAATTAAAAAGTTTAAATCACATCATGCATCTTTCTCATGTACCAGGTTTTAATTTGCATAATTTATACATTTCACTTTAATCAACTACTTCTCTTTGTCAAATTCGTTTGATGTAGTCGCTAATTTAATTTTATGATAATTAATTTGATAAATAATAAATTAAAAAAAATAATAAATAAAAAATAATAATAAATAAAAAATAATAATAAATAAAAAATAATAATAAATAAAAAATAATAATAAATAAAAAATAATAAATAAAATAATAAATTAATTTAATGTTTATATAAGGAAGTTAGACATAACTTCGTTCCATTTTATGACAGTAAAGTTTAACCAGTATTGAAGTGAGATAACATGTCAAGTACGAGTTTGAAAGAAAAAATATCTTGTTTAAGATTACGATAATGTCCTTTCGGTACGCCTGGGCATTTTTCAATTGCCTATTGAAATTAAAATTTTTAATTGTATATTTTATTGAAATAGTCTGTAAATGTATATGGTGTCTTAAAAAACAATTTCTGACATTGAAATTTCAATGAAACTTCACAACCTTATTCAATATCTTATAAATGGTCTGATAGTATTACACAAGTACGGGAAGCGGAAAAAAAGAACAGATTGTGTGTGTATCTATGCTTTCTTTCTTTCGTCGGACTCGTGTCTACACGTATATACCATCTACCCGTAAATAATAGTAACACATTTGGGTACTCTAGCGGAAACTGGAACCCAATAGAACCATCAACGACTTGGTCAATATGCTACTATGGTCTTGTGACAACATTACTCAAACGAATATCTACTCTTCACATACAGTACTAGTCGGAAAATGCCGTGAATCGGTTACCAATTTGATGAGAAATATGGAATGGAAAATATTTTTTACTGATGTTTGCTGTCATCTAATCGCAACCGCAATTTTCTTCCAAACATAAACCTATTAGAATGAATCAGAAGCATCGGAAGCCTCGGAATATATATTCTATAAACCTTTTTGATCGGAAGTGCTTTAGATCTGTGGGTGCTCAGTATCGCTTAGAAATTGTGAGCTCTTTATACTATTGCACATTACCAGCCAATCAGAGTCAAGCAACTGTGACGTCATAGAAACGTCACAGTGGACCGCGAGGCTACCGGAACTTTTGATCCATTTGGCGCCACCATATTTCCTGGCGACATTTAATAATGGATATACTAAATTCTACTCTAGTTCGGCAACCACGATTGGTAGAGTCCATCTTCGTTTCAAAAATTTAATCTCTTATTTCATTTAATTTCTTTTAACCGTTGCACATTGTATATAAATGTGATTTATTATATAATAATTCACACCAATTGTCAGATTCAGGGGAATGGGGGGGGGGGGGTGTTCCCAAACAGCGAACGTGACGAGACAGGGGAATGGGGGCCGCCCCCATATAATAAGTTACCGTTTATTGAATCACTAAAAAATGCTTTCATTTTTTTCTGATTTAATCCAAATGGGGTTCAGTTGCATCAAGTTGACAATAATAACGGCTCGCGAAGCGAGCGCTCAGAGAAGCTGGGCCCTGCTATCATTTATTGATTCATAGGGTGCCGACCCATTCCTTTGTTATTGGTTCATAATGAAAATAGATTCATTAGGAAACGAAACCTAGAACTTGCGTTGCGGCAGGCCGCTGTATTTATTGCATGTCAATATCATTATTATTATATAAAGTAATTTATCATTATTATTATATAAAGTAATTTATCATTATTATTATATAAAGTAATTTATCATTATTATTATATAAAGTAATTTATCATTATTATTATATAAAGTAATTTATCATTATTATTATATAAAGTAATTTATCATTATTATTATATAAAGTAATTTATCATTATTATTATGATCATTATATTATAGTATTATTAAATTATATGTCACTGTAATATTATCGTGTGAGCAACGAGACGTCGTGACAAAATAAAAGCGAAATCGTTAATAGACGCTGTGCTTGGCGATAAGTTATCAAACGTATATATAGCAGCAGGAGGTACACTTTACACACATACGGTGATGTTTCTACGACGTCACAGTAGCCTGATTTTGATTGGCTGATAATGTGCTGAGTATAAAGAGCTCACAATTTCTAAGCGCTAGTGCGGGTGCTCAACTTCAGCAGCATACGAAGTTTAAGTAACAAAAACAAAAAATTTCTGATTTCAGAATTAATACTGGGATAGTGCAATTCTGCGAGATATAAACAGTAACCTTTTGGTTCCAACGTCACTGGCTAAAACGAAATATAAAAATTATGGAAAGTGATTCTGAGAGTCACATCAAAAGAAATGGGTTTGAAATAACTGAAACAGCAAATATTCTGAAAAAAGTTTAATGTAAAGGGTGTTTAAAAAAAAATCACCTGATTTTAAATGCATATATTATGAAAAATATTGAACGTAGACATTTAAGATTAATTTATATTACATAGCTAATTATAAAGGTTTTTTACAAACCAAATTAAAGGTGCATTAAAGGTGCTCAATATGTCCACCTTGTGATGCATGGCATATGTCTATACGTTAGTCAAATTCGTCCCAAACTTTTGCGAGCATGCTTGCATCCACTGTTTCCATGGCTGCTGTTATGCGTATCTTCAGTTCGGCTAATGTAGCTGGAAGGGGAGGCACGTAAACGTAGTCTTTTATAAAATCCCACAAGAAGAAATCACACACTGCGAGGTCAGGCGATCTTGGAGGCCAGTGATGTTTAATTGAATCGTTAGGTCCCGTACGACCGATCCATCGTTTAGAAATGAGGTTGTTCAAAAATTCTCGAACGTTCAAGCTCCAGTGTGGTGGCGCCCCCTCCTGCTGGTAAATGAAGTCATCCGAATCTGTTTCTAACTGTGGGAAAAGCCAATCTTGACAAATACTGAAGTGGCGGCCGAAGAAAAAGCGTTAGTGCTACCTGTCAGCATCTGCGTGAAACTCGAGATTTCCCTCTTTGTACCTATATATTATTCGATCAAAACGGATTAAAAGCTGAAAAGTTATGATTTTTTTAAATCGGATGATTCTCTTTCAAATACCCTGTACAAAAGTTGCAGAATTAGTTTTTCCGAGGTTAGAAATGCAGGGGAAAAAACAACGTAGCACTAAAGCAAATAACAATAAAGTTATGTTCGACGATTGTTTCAGCATTCACGGGTGTCGTTTTCAAGAAGCATAAAAGTGTGATGTCATGTGATCAGTTTGATCACTTTGTGTGTGTGTGAATATCATTCAGATGTTATTCTAAAATGAAATTGTGGTAAGGCAATGAAAAACAATACTTACTCTTCATACGCTCGCTCATTCTAACAACGTCTCCTGGTTAAAGAGCTTTTTTGCGCTCCTTGAAAACGGTTGCCGTGGGTTCCCTCATGGGTGCCTCATCGGAGAAATTTTTATTTATATTTACCAGTACGGTGTTGTACAAAAGTTAGCTGAATGAACTTGAAAAACTTGCTCTAACTGGCATAAGGATTTCTGCACTATCGGTCGCATATAGGTGATAAAACCATGAGAAAACCAAAAAAATAATAAAAATTATAATCTACTTATCAATATAAAAAAAGACCAAGCAGCAAAGCGAAAATTTTTTTAATCGGTTTTAAAGATGCTGTTAAGACCGGTATGGGTTCTGAAATCCATTACTGATTTCTTTAGAGTCGCAATAATTCCGTCACTCACGAAGAATTCGTACATTATCCGTAACTTGTGCCTAGTGCACGATGAACTTTTAATTGTATATGGCAGTAGTACCCTAACTTATTTCATTAACACTTTGTTTAAGGATGATGTGTGATGACCTGAGATAGTGCGAGAGAGGATAAATTTTTATCATATGGCTATTATAGTGGATTTCACAACAAATACGTATGTGTCCAAATTGCTCTAACGATGTTTTTAAACTTCGTTTTATGATTCATTTGCCTTTTTTTACGTTTCGTTTCTTACATTTTTTGGAAATTTCTATTTGTTTCTATTTTTAAAAGAAGGCCGAAATCACGTCTTTTATAGAAAAGATAGTTTTTCTCCGAATTTTTGTTTTTTTTTCTTAGATCAACCCTTTTTTTTTTCTACATAACATTTGTTTGATCTTTAACGGCTGAAAACCACCGTTTTTAGTTATAAAAAAAATATCAATTACATAGGCTTATTATCGATGACTTAGAGCTTGGAGGCTTGGTGAAATACACTTTCTCTTTTATTATAAAATATTTTTTCTGATGTGCCACATTTTGAGCATTTTTCGAATGAAGAAAACTCTTTATGGCACGTTCTTCTCCCCCAATTATGATACTCAAGAAATTTAGCGCAGTTGCCAACCTGATCTTTAAAGAAAGAGCCTAAAGTTTAAGTTATTAAATTATATTTAAACGTCGAATAATTTTTTAGCTGATGTGAAATGCGCGGTATATGTTTAATACAAAAACACCCCCCGAAAAAAAAACTATAACAGGACTCCAAGATTTCATGCGTGCGATGGCAACACCAAGTGATGTAGGTGTTCCTGGCGCTCCGATTATGGATGTGAAATTCTGTTTTTGAAAACCTTTAATAATACTTTGAGTGCCACGCAGCCGATTTTTGTTAAAGTATGTACTAGTAGTATATCTTCTAATCAACAAGATAAGGTCAATTTTGATAATTATTCCAAAGATGTAGTTGTATTTGAACAGACTGTGGGTGCTGACGGGTTTGCTGCCGATGATGATCGTCCATCTTTACAACGGAAATGTTAGTGATTCTGGTTTCCAGTATTTGGTATCGATTGTCAAATCTATTGATCAGAAGTTAAGTGAAGGTTTCAAAACCTTAACTAAAAGAATTGATCAGTTGGAATCTAAGTGTTGTTTAGTTAATTCCATTACTATTCCTAATGTGAGTACTTTTTCTGTTTCTGAGGCCCGTGAGAAAATCAAAATGTACCACAGCATGTATCGAAACGAGTGTTGGTTAGTAGGTTTCATGTCGATACCTCATCTTCAGATGTATCTCAATTAATTGGTGATTTGAGATTTCGATATGATTGTGTAAAAATCAAGACTGGAAATTCTAGTTTATATGCATCTTTTGTATTAAGTTGTGATCTCAGTAATTTTGATAAGCTGATGGATCCTATTATCTGGTTTAAGGGTGTGAACATTTTTGAGTTCAAGAGTGTACCAAAAATTTGTTTGATGAACGTAGTGATGTTCCGTCCAGTGGTGATATTGATCAGACAGTGCAATCGGAGGAATGACCATCTGTTAAAGTGAACTCTCAGGTCTCTACTAAAGATCGACTGTTTGTTAATTACCAAAATGTCCGAGGTCTTCGAACTAAACAAATGATTTTTTTACTTCGGTTCTTTCTTGTAACTATGATGTAATATGTTTAACGGAAACATGGCTTGTAAATTATATATGTAGTGATGAATTATTCGACGACAGATATATAGCGTTTAGACGTGATCGTAGTGACTCCCATAGGTTAAGAGGTGGTGGTGTGCTTCTTGCTGTCTCTCAGACATAGTTTTTGTCAGCTAGGTGTTCGGTTGCTGAAACTTCCAATGAAGACGTCTGAGTAAACATTAAGCTTTCTCAATTTTTTAGCGTTCATGTATGTGTTATTTGTTTTCCACCATCGTCTAGTCATTCATTGTATAATGAATTTTACAATACAGTTGATATTTTATCTAATTCTAAATCTGATATTTTAATTTTTGACCATTTTAATGTCTTCGATCGATTGTCAATCGAATACTCATATCAGTTCTTTTACAACTGTTAAATCTGAAATGATTAATTTCATTTTGGTCCATTCGTTTCTCGAATTAAATAATGTTGTAAATTCTTATGGTAAAAGGTAAAATTCAAGGGTAAATCTTGTTAATGAAAATTGCCTTAGGTTTGATGTTCATAAAGCAATGAACTCTCTAGTAACTGAAGATCCGTATCACCCAGCATTAGAGATAGAGACTTCAATTTATTAAACTTTACCTAAACGTATTACACTTAACAACATATTGAATAAGTGTATTCCTAAGTTCAAGACTAAAAAAGTAAATTCCCACCATGGCTTTCCTCTGATATTGTTGATCAAAAGGAAAAATAGGTTACTTAATTCATATCTAAATGGTCAGTCTGAATCTATTGATAATCTGCGTAGCGTCCGGGATGAACTTAAGCGTAAAACGCATCTTCAGTATAATAATTATATATTTCTTCACTTGAAAATTATATTATTCACAACCCTCATAAGTTTTGGTCTTTCTGTCGTAATTGCTTTCCCAGTGTCATGTGGCAGATCATCATCTGATTTTCCTATTATTGGTGGATTTTTTAGTTCAGCTTTTCGTTGCTCCAACAACTTGTCTGCGACTGAACTACCAAGTTATGATTTTGCGAATAGTTGTTTTTTTAGTTCCATTACTGAACTTGATGTTTTGTCTGCTATAAAAAAACTCTAAAGTTGTAAAGGCCAAGGCAATGATAGTATTCCATTATACAAATTTAAGGGTTGTGACTCATATTTAGCCGTCCCTCTATCTATCATTTTTAATATCTCTATTAGTTCAGGTATCTTTCCTAAAATTTGGAAGACTTTCCCAGTGTTGACTGTCTTCAAAAGTGGTGACAAATTTGATGTTTTAAACCAGTGGTTCTCAACCGGGGGCCATATGGCCCCCTTGTGGTACTGGGATACTTCAAGGGGGCCACGGAAGATAATAGAGAAAGGGGCCATGTCAGGTGGTTTGGAGAGCTGAGAAGAAAAATTAAGGTGTGAAGAAATTTTTTATATTAGTGACTAACACTTACAGTGAGAGAGAGAATCCAACAAAACCACCCATAAAACCAGGGCCTTCTTTAGGGCATGGACCCACCCAGGCCTCACCACCTACATTTTGCAACAAGTTCCCTAGGATGGGGTTTTTCTCAAGTCCCCGGCTAAATTTTTCACACCCCCTTCCCTATATGAAATTTATTGTATGAAAAACAAAAGAAAGAGATGAAAACCATATTAGGCCCTGGGATGTAGCTCTGTCAGTTCCACTCTTGTGAGGGGCCTCATGCCCATAAGTGACTCCACCTTATGATATTTTGTATAGTACAATTAATTTTGGAGGCCAATTTTCTTTTTTTCAGTATAAATTCACTGAAAAAAATCATTTCAATACGTATAAAGTGTCTTGCTTCTAGATGAGAGTTGAAAACTCTGGGGGGGGGGGGGGGTAAGACAGGGGAGCCACGAGAAAAAAATATGGTTCAAAGGGGGCCACGGGCAAAAAAAGGTTAAGAAACACTGTTTTAAACTATCGACATATAAATAAAATTAATTCTATTTGAACTTATTATATAGGCAAGAATTTGACCACGTTCGTTCCTGGTTTTCCAGTTTCCAGCATGGTTTTATTGCCACGAGATCTTCATTAACTAATTTAGTCTAACTTTCTCAAGTTATAGCACAAACTATAGTTAATATGCAGCAAATTGATGTTGTTGATAGTGATTTCTTAAGGCTTTCGATTCAATCAATCACATTATTTTTCTTCAGAAGATCAGGGGTTGGGACTTTTCTGGACATCTGCTCAAATGGATTGAGTCATATCTTACTGGGAGATCTCATAGAGTAATTTTTAATGGTCGTAAATCCTCTTGTTATCCATGTAACTCTGGTGTTCCCCAGGGGTCGATTTTGGGTCCCTTAATTTTTAATTTATTTATAAATGATTTACTTGATTGTATTGATACTAAATGCTTAATGCTTGCTGATGATGCAAATTTTTTTCATGTTATTAATAATGTCGATTACGCTGCTAAATTACATCTATCTATTAACAAACTTAATTTATGGTGTGTAAATGATAAGTTGTATTTAAACATTGATACATGTAAATTTATTACCTACAGTAGGAGGCATTTTCCACTTATATGTGATTATAGTATGGGTGGTCAATTACTTCAAAGGGTTGATTCGGGAAAGATTTAGGTGTACTATTTCACAGTTCTTTTTCGTTTAACCAACATATTAATTATATGGTATCTAAAACATCCAGAAATCTTGGTTTTATAATTCATAATAGTAAACTTTTTCACAATCTTTAAACTATCTTGTTGCTTTTCAATTCCTATGTTCGGTATGTTTTGGAATGCTGTAGCATAATTTAGAATCCGTGTCACTTATCTATATATATAAAATTGATTTTCTGTCTGTGTATGTTTTCTATACAAATCTACAATTTTAGATTTATTGTCGCCAAATTCTGTAAATATACTAAACGGGACCTGACGTGAACGATAGGTTACTTTAAAAATTCGTCAGAGCTGGGAAAATGCCCGAAGTGGACAAAAAAAAAAAACAAAACTGTCGAACAACAATGATTCTGGGCCTCAACAATGACTATTGTAATGTTTACTTTTATTACCGTGGTTCCTTAGCAATACGTTTCAAACATTTATATGCCTTTACAATAGTTTGTCACTTCTTTAATCCTGCCAATATTATGTATAATAGTTTATTCCTTTATGATGGTTTTTGTGACTTTTTAAATCCTCCCAGTAATTAAGAAAACTCGGGCAGCGCCGGGTATTATAGCTAGTTTAATATATTTAAAATTGAACGTGTTCAAAACAGGTTTTTACATGATGTGTATTCTAAGAAACATCAGTCATATAATTATTACTTATAAAACGAAATACTTCTCTCAACGTTCAGTTACGATTCACTTGAAATTCGCCGTCTCAGGGTCTTTACCAGAAAGATTTTTTGTAAAAATTCTTCACTTTAATATTGATGCACCTGATATTCTTAAGCTCATTAGTTTTTATTGCCCACGAATCAACCTTAGATGCCGTAATCTTTTTTATGTTCCTCATATCGTTCTAATGTTTTGAAAAATTTTCCATTGTACCGATTTCTAAGATGCAGTAATAATGATGATGTATTTTTTAAATTTTCATCTTATTTTTATTTTATATGTACCTATGTTTCTATTTTTATCTTGTGTTCATATTTGCAAACTTACTGGGCTTTTTTATTTTTGTGCTTGTATTTTTTAAATAAATAAAGATATGCATAATGATGGTATCTGAGTGATAGCATTTTTTGTCTTTTCTATAAATGACGTATCATAAGAGTATAGATGAAATGGGACATCTTTCGTCGTTTAAGAATACGGTGTTTTGTATGTGAATGAATATGAAATGAAGTTGGTATTTTCAAAGTTCCGAAAGTTAAAAATGAAAAAAGCCACAGCATTTGAATTTACTCTTTTCTGTGTCGTTAAGGAGCATTTAAATATTTTAAATTTTTCTTTTCAGATGTAGGTTTTTTTTTTCAATTTTCGAAAGGTTAGAGGTTTTTCGAATTTAAAGAAAGTAATGAGAAATACACACATACAAACATGAGCTGCCAATGAACTGACACTGGTGAGCTTAACATCTAACACAAATACGTGAAATAAAAGCGTTTTTATATGCATTTCTTTGATAAATAATCCTTTCTTTCGCTTCATATGATAATCGTTCATCCACATGCCTCTCTCTCATCATCTTTTATATACCTAATATTATTCTTGGCTCAGCAAATTTTTCATAAATTTTTTTTCTCAAAATTTCATAAACTGAGTTTCCAAATAAAACTAGTGTTGTGAGGAGGAAGAAAAGGTTGAAAGTCATGATACCGACTAAACTATAGGTGAAAAAAAAAGTTTATCTTAAACATCACAACATCTTAAAAGAGTGATGCTTTTGATTTAAAGTTTGCAAGACATCTAAAATGAGGAAAAAGATGCATTTTTAGTTACTATCGTCGAAATTCGACCATCCAATCACTTGTGAAGGGACGTCGAGGTTGGGGATAAGACACTGGGTAAAAAGCGTATGCAAGCTAATTTCCCGTTCTTCATTTTTCGTGTACGCTACTTCAAAATCGTATTTCAATGCTCGCTTGCATTTTTTCCCATCATCATCGGTTGTGGTACCTTCCCGAAGAAGAAGTAGACAGTAGTTTCAACGATTGACAGATAAAAGAAAACGACAGGATTATTGTCCTATGTGAAAGTGGTTTATCGTATAGCAAAGTTTTCCACTGCGTTTACCGTAATGACAGTACTATTGCTACTTAACCGTACATGCACCTCGTACACATTAGTCTGGGGAATTTCTAACGAATCAGTCCATGCCGAAAGTGGCCCTAAGGTATTTACGTTGACAGAATTGTGCTTGTTTTGTGTTCTTGCTGGTGCTGCCATCTGTCCTCCATATATAATGAAATGACAGAAAGATTGCGTTCACAGATTGTGGCGACATCAAGTTCATTCATGCATCAGCTCACCCTGAGAAGGTTCTTTCAGACCTCTGTGGATAAAATAATGAATTTTGATCGCCAAATCTAACAACTACGAGACAAGTTTGTCATTGCACCTCACCCGGCAGCGTGTTAACCATTGCTTAAGCCATAACCGGTTGTGGACATTTTTCAATTGTAAGCGAATAAAATATATTTTGTGAAAAAAATCCCCCCCCCCCCTTCAGTAGGTGCTTTAAAAAATTGGCCATTTCAGTTAGTGCCTTCTGCGGCTATGCAGTTCCCACGATTCAAGGTCCGGCTCTTACGTAATATGAGTTCATAAAAACCGAAAAACAACTTCGAATAGATAGAAAAAATTGTCGCAGATGATAATAATTGAAAATAAGTGTATAAACGATTATAAGTTGATTAATAAATAAGTTGAATAAACGATTAAATATGCAGGGTGTCCGATCTTATGGTTATCCCTTAACCGTTGGTATTATAGGAAACTCCAAAAAACGGTTCAAATGCTGCCGGATTTTAGGAACATTTCTATAAGAAAAGCTCGAAAATAGGCAAAAAAGGCATTTATGGCATTTTGCTTGAACTTCCAGTCTCTAGTGTTGAATATCAAATTTCGACATGAAAAACTCAAACAAGAACTCGCTTTTTAAAGTGAATTACGACAGTCAACACAAAACATCTCTCAAGATATATCTTATAAATCATTTCATTTAATTTTAATCACATTTTCCTACAAAG
Source organism: Pholcus phalangioides (assembly GCF_987345545.1). Classification (NCBI taxonomy): domain Eukaryota; kingdom Metazoa; phylum Arthropoda; class Arachnida; order Araneae; family Pholcidae; genus Pholcus; species Pholcus phalangioides. Next base: position 59,022,304 of record NW_028301604.1, read on the forward strand.
TTTTTCTTTGAAGCAAAAAAAAAAAAGAAAAAAAAGAATTATAACAGTAATATATCGGGAGAGAGAAGTAGTTTTTCTGATAGATTTCGGACGATTTAGAGTAACTTTTTGAATTACTGTCTAGTGCAACTAGGACCGTGTTCCACATGTCCTACATATTTTTGGCTTTACGAACAGATAAATTGAGATGGAAATTTTTAGAAGCTACCGACCAGGTTTGTTCTATTTGTTGATCATTTATTGTTGTTGATTAGTTTGCTTGGGCTACGCTTAAGTCTTTCAAGTCATTAACAAGTAAATGACAGCAACTTTTCCAAAAACTTTCGATAACAAAAGATACGGCAGTTATTTAGTTCCCTTAACATATTGATAATTCATCAAGCAGACATCAGCGAGAAATTAATGGGCAACCATACTTTGTTTTGTGCATGCTATTATTATAACGATCGTCTTAACGTGTTAAGATGAACATGGTTTGAAAAAAGAGCGTTATTAGCATCCGTCAAAAAATGTTTGATTCAAAATAGTCAAGTAAAGACCATCCCAAAAATATTTAAAAAAATTTAGAAACATTAATCTTTTCTCCCGAGTATTAATATATTTGCAGAAAATAAAAACACAAATAAACTGTTTCATAGCATCTGGCTGAAAAAAGTTGAAATTCAACGTTCGTGAAATTTACAGAGAAAATATATTTGATTGGACGACATTCTCAAAAAACCAACATCTAAACAAATAAAAATTGTTATTAAAAAAAAGCCACCCCACAAAAACAGAAATATTCACATATTTAAACACAGTCTAATACTGGCGCAAAAAACACATACTTTCTACGTAATACATGTGTTCCTTGATCTTGGTTTTATTTTTCGCTCACCCGAAATATTATAATGAGTCGTATATCTTGTGTTGTTGGAAATTGAGCAAAGCCCGTATCCATCGTTTTGCTCATACAAAAAAAGAGTAAGGCCGTGCCGGAATTGTAGACCTTCCTCTCAATATGAACATGAGACTCGCAATTTTTTTAAAGCAATCACCAGTCTCATATTCACAAATAATAAAAACGCTGGGAATGTTCTCGCATGTTTTTTATGCACAAGTAATGATGCGACTTTTAAAAGCTGTAGTGAAAGTTTTTGTTGTATAGTCCCAATCGAAAAAAGGTGCAGATGTCCAGCCACGTGTTCTTGCTCGACCTTTGGTGGCTATCACTTGTTGTTTGAAGCGTGAGTATTTTATAGAGCGGTCCATTCTGATATCAATATAACGACATAGCATTAAAGATAAAATTCTTTTCATTTCTGCGACGTAAAAACTTTTATTGCGCATGAAGTATGAAGTATTTTTCAATATGTTGAAGAAACGTGCGAAGAATACAGTTGAATTTTTCTGGATATCTAAAAGTACAAAATTTTTGATGCTGTCTCATAAAGCAATGGATTTTGTCGCAAGACATTCTTTTGACGTTATTTATTGGGTGTTGGAAACGATAAATTCATTTCATTTCTTTTTTCTCAACATGGAGCTTTCTTTAAAATAAATTCATACCAACCGCAGATTTGAGCCGTTTAAGACGTAAAATGTCAATGAGCAATGTAGTCACGAAGGCTGCTTCTTGAACTCCATGGTAAAAGTCCTACGTGAACCTCGACTGTATTGAAATTTTTGTAGAAATAAAAAAGTTAACGATCACTTATATTTGGCACTAAATGCAGATCGAAGAATATTCAAATTAACAAAGGAAGAAAAGACGTGTGAAAAACACTTCTAGGTTCATCGCATCGGAATTTTATATATATGTTACGATAACTGTAATATTATGCATACTTACTTATTACGCATTAATAATTTATTATGTGCATACTTACCAATCGTATTGATAAACTTATCACTTTTACTGGAGATTATGCATAATACCCAAGCGTCGTTGATAAATTTGATAAATACTGGAAACATTATCACTTTTAAAGACGATTATGCATAATAACCTGGTGTCATTGGTAAATTTGATAAATACTTGAAATTTATCCTCTTTATCTGTGATTATGCATAATACCCAAGTGTAATTATTGAATTTCATAAATATGAAAAAAATTCCAAATGAGTCTAGTATGTGTGATGGATACAGCAGGACCCCGAATTTTAGCGGATAACAAATTTTGCGATCGTACCCCGATATAATGATGCAATACCTGTATGAATTATGTATGAATTATCATATTGTACGGATTTATCATGTTTACCAACGACGTGGTACTTGGCATAATCGTCGGTAAAAGTGATAAATTTAGGCAAATTTATCAGTCTCACCAAAATTCTTGGTAAGTATGCATAATAATCGGTTATCATATATAAAAAACGCCTTTATCACATTTACTTTAACATATATATCATAAAAAAGAGTTTCAATATCATAAACAAAATATAGTTTTCGAAGACGGTGAAAGAAAGACATAAAGCAATAAAAGAGAAATGAACAAATTATATATGTGGAGTATTTTCCTCGCTCAGAATATCTCCCATCGTTGGCAGTAGTTTTATTGCGATACTGTTTTCTCAGTACTCAGTCACGTAAAACGTACGTGAAGAAATTTTATAAAGTTATTGTATATCATCGAATTGAAAGAAAAGAAATTGAAAATATTGGAAAGGAAAAAAAAAACAACTGTTTCTAATTCCATCATTTATACTTTTTCATGAAAAATTTTATAAATGATATTAATATGATTCATATATATGTCTAAAGGTTACAGTATGATTTTATTATGATATAATTCATTTTGTACGAAGGTTTTTAACAGCTGGCTGATGCGAAGAGGAATTTAAAACCAAAAGAAAATTCAACTGCCCTTGCGGGAGAATCGAACCCACGTTCTCTCACTTGCCGAGTAAGCACCTAGACCACTAGACTACTAAGGCGACGGATTTCATTATTTTCTTACGCTCACCCGGCAAGTGAGAGGACATGGGCTCGATTCCACGCAAGGGGGCAGTTGAACTTTTTTCCTTTCCTAAATTCATCTTCGTACAGCCAGCTGTTAAAAACCTTTGTATGGTAGTGTGACGTTATCCTTTGATAAATCACTATCTGGTGGCAGCGTCAGCAATCGTGAGCTTGGTCTTAATTAGATCGGATCGTCCACGTACTGTCCCGTTTAGTGCACACGAGCTCTAAGGAAAGTTTGAAGTTCTTTGCCTTCGTAGTCTAGGGTGCTCACCCGGCAAGTGAAATGGCGTAGGCTCGATTTCACTCAAGGGAAGTTGCATTTTCTTTTTCTACTAAATTCATCTTCGCATCAGCCAGCTGTTAAAACCTTCGTATGGATAGCGGAGAGTAACGTCATCCTTTGATAAATAATTTTATCGTAATATTTAATTTTGAGAAGTGACTAATTTTGGTAAATGGAACATGAAATAAACAATAATTCGAAATTATCGAGTAATAATATATGATACCCAATATTTATTTTACTAATATAGTATTATCCGAAAGAAAAAGACAATGAGATTGGAATGAATTTGGAGAGTTTCGAAAAATCATTAAGTGATTCTCATCTTTATTCACCTGCCATTTTTTTATATTTGAAACGCAAAATATCAATCTTAGCAAGGGTTCATTTAAGGAAAGCAAGCAAACAAATCGCCGTTGTTCATTATGTACAAAAACGCCGAAATTCTTTTTGAAATGTTAAATTTTGACAAGCTACACGCAAACAAATCACTAGAAAGTCTCCGAATCGTAAAAAATAATAATTAAGTCAAAATTCCCATCAATTTTGTTTCCAGTGAAATAAAAATAATTCTAAACATGAACAGTTATGTGTTTGACAGGTATATTTTTAACCAGTTCATTCTGAGATTCACACTTTGTATCTGACTATGATAAGGAGTAATAACTATTGTAATATACAAGAACAAGCAGAATAAATATCTTTTCCTACGTAAAAGGGAAAGAAGTGATTTTTCGTGATGAATAATGTATTGTGAGTATTTTCGATGCGACAGAAAAGAACTGCGATAGTAAACCAAATGATTCGCGACACGAAGAAATACTAATAATTGAAAATAAAGTGAGAAAAGAAAATCTCATGCACTTGTTTAAATAATCATACTTACAACGAGTACATATGGGTAAGAAGGGTAGTAGAGAAGTGGTGTCTAATTATCGTCCAGTGAGTTTGACGAGCTCCCTCTCGAAAATTTTGGAAATTATCATCAAAAGGCAGTTTGTGAAGTGGATAGACGAGAATAATGTATTGTCGGATAATCAGCATGGGTTCAGGAAGGGGAAGTCATGTGTAACTAACCTCCTTTGCTTCTATGATTACGTGACTAAGGCTTTGGGTAAGAGCAAAAATGTCGACGTTGTTTACCTTGATTTCCAGAAGGCATTCGATCGGGTCCAACATGGCAAACTCTTGAAGCGTTTACACGAGATTGGAATAGGGGGCAACTTGCTGAATTGGATAGAATCGTGGTTAAGAGATAGGTCGCAACGAGTTATGGTGAACGGGGAATTCTCTGGTTGGACAGACGTCACAAGTGGAGTTCCTCAGGGAAGTGTCCTTGGCCCCATACTTTTTTCACTTTTTATCGATAAACTCGATCAGGGTATCGATGGAATTACTAGCAAATTCGCAGATGATGTGAAGCTAATGGGGGTAATCGGGAATGAAAGCGATAGGGAGTTGCTCCAGACCAACTTAAACAAGATTGCAGCATGGGCAAATGAATGGAGCATGACGTTTAGCGTAGATAAGTGCATGGTCGCTCATTTTGGTTCGAACAACCCACGGTTCTCTTACGAGTTGAATGGTGTCACTATCCCGGATGCAACTAGAGTCACCGATTTGGGAATTCTCATTGACGAGCGACTTAAGTTTTCTGAACATTGTTCAGCGGTTGTCAAAAAATCGAATAGAATGCTTGGTCTCATTTTCAAAAAGGTCTCTTCGCGTTCTCCTAAAGTCATTCTTCCGCTTTTTCGAGGCTTAGTTCGTCCTGGACTGGAGTATGCTGTAAGGTTTTGGAGACCATACCTACAGAGGGACATAGACTTGGTTGAAGGGGTGCAGAGAAGAGCTACGCGTGTCCTTATTGGCACACAGGGCTTGAGTTATGAAGAAAGACTTCATTTTTTGAATATGTTTACATTGGATGAACGCAGGTGTCGAGGAGATATGATCGAAGTGTTCAAAATTTTCAATGGGATGGATAGGATGGACCATGAACTTTTAGTACACCGCCAATCGACTGCTTTTACAAGGGGACACCAGTATCGATTGGTGAGGGACAATGCAAGGTTATGGTGTCGCAGGGAATTTTTCTCCAATAGGGTTGTTAATAAATGGAATAGCTTACCCCCGGAGGTAGTAAATTGTAACACAATTGACACGTTTAAAAAGAAATACGATAAACATGTTGGGGTAAATCGAGAAGCTATCCATTCTTAGAATAAGACAACCACAAGTATTCTTTATGGGCATTGTATAATATTTTATCATGTGTATATATTGTTTGTAATTTGTGTTAATTGCATTTTTAATTGGGTTGCTGTATTTTTGAAACATATGACAACCATATTTTTATGGGCATCTTTTTATCAGCCACCTCGTTGGGCATTTTGCCTGTTGTGGCGTTGTATTTGTATTTGTATTTGTATTTGTATATAATAAGTACATACTTATATAAGTATTTAACAAGAAACAATCACAAAACTGTGTGTGGTTAGATGAAGGTTTGGATTTTTACTTTTCATTTTAAAAATGACTGAATTGCTATGATAAATTTATTGCTGATGAAATACTACACGTATTCCTTAACAATTTTACGTACAAGGTTTTAGCAACAAATTTGGATTATCTCTATTTGACGAATCGATGATAAACCTGGTAATCTTGTCCTAATTTAACCGCACGTTAGAAAAAGGAAGATGTTGAACGAACAAAATATATAAAAGGAAAAATTATAATAGATAAGGTAGATAAGAGAGTTTTTTAGAGTCTCTTTTCACCATCACCCTGCGTATTCTCTTTCGCTCTTACATGTATATAGTAGAAACATGCATTATATGTGTGGAAAAAATTATTAATAGGAGTATAGAAAGAAAAGAAAGAAAGCAAAAGCAACTTTTCAGTTTTTGATAGGGTTACTATAAAGCTTCGCGATGGTGAAGAGAGAGGAAAGCAAACACAGAGAACTTGTTTGAATTTATTTCACTGTGGTTTGGACGTAATACTATGCCCCGTGATCGTAAAGAGGTTAAAACTATTCACGTAATTTCAACTATAACTGGCACAGCAAGCTTTCTCAATATCGACGATATCATTTGTTGCCAAGCTACTACTACTACTACTAAACCACACATGCACCTCGTCCATATTCCTCTGCGGAACCTCTAACGAATTGGTACATGCGGGAATGTGTGTGTACGTGTAGCGAAACCTGACGTGAAGTTTGTTTCTGTGTAATGCTTGTTATGCATCGTGCTGCCATCTGCCACCAGTTTTTCTAAGTGGTGGCAGATCTTCTGGTGGTGAAGTGTAATGATTGAATAATTTATCGTTGTAGGCGTGTTGCTCTCTGTGGCGAGACTTTTAAATGGGGAGATCGGCTCACATTTGCCACACAAGACCACGGCGTTGCCAAGCTACTGAGCGGTTTCATGTAGTTTAGTTCTATTTAGAACAAGCCTTTTTGCATTCATAGCTGATAGCCCGGGTAGTACGACTACAGGTATGATTCAGGACAGGTATGATTTTGTCAAATTTATTGCTGATTTAGTAATGCAAAAAATTTAATGATAACGAATTTGAAGGATATGAACATTTATCAGCGTAATTGAGCACAACGTCAGCATTTGAAATTGGCAAACGTTTTTTTCCAACTGCCTGCACAAAATTATAGTGAAATATTTTTTATTTAATTCAAACCCAGGGCAGTTCATGTGGTGGTGTATTGTAAACGATCGTAGGAATTCACGGGCTTAATAATAATTTTTTATTCTTAGTGAAACATGACTCAAGTTTCAGAAAGGGAATGATTTTTGCATGAACAATGAATAGATATTTCTTTAATTGAATGGAATTTCACCTTTTTTTACTGTCATTGTATGCAATTAAAATATATTTTTAACTTTTTATGATCCTGAGTTGAAACTAACATTCGTGGGATGATTTTGTTTTATGCCACCGTTTTGAAAAATGATCCCTACACCAGAACTGAAACAACTTGTAGAATTAAAAATTCTAGCAGAGAATGAATATGGAAAAATGTTGAATGAAACAGATGCTTAGCAGTTTATTGATTCTATAATTTGATTTTATAAACTGACTGTGATTAGTAAGAGACACATTATACATACTCACTCTCATGATGTAAATCTTACGACGTTTATACAGATATTCATATTTATTCTGACTCAAAGAATTTTTTGCCGATTTATTTGATATTCGAAGAAAACTCTCATGTAACTCCTTAGAAACTTCCAAAACATCATATGCATAGGCTTACTACCATTCCGGTCGGGGATATGTTTCAAAGTTTTTCGTTATTAAAATATTTCTCATAGACCATTACTGGAAAAGTTTTCTTTTTCTTTGTGGAAAATTTGAATTTTGGCGAAGAAGAAATCAAACATATTTTTCTAATTTTTTTTTGGAAGTCTTTCTGTTTTTAGTATTTTCTCCTTTACTTGAATTGCTACCACAGTTTATGGAAAAAAATCATGCAAAACATTAATGATTATGCGCTGAAATTCACGCAGTCGAGTAAATGACAGTTGTAGATGTAGTGGCGGAGAAATAAGTAATGGACAGATTCCAGAAGCACTCGTAACGTTGATTTTGATCTTAGTATTTCGGCTGAAAATGTTTTACATGTTCGCATTCGAAACATATCATGCTTTTTGGAATTTTTCTTTTTCGTTATTGGTGAATATTACGTTTTCGTTAATCACTTATGTGCCCAATGTTCGTTTACAATTCCATCTAGTATGCTGAGAAATCTCATACTCGAAAAAAATTCAATCAAAAAGAAAACTTGGAAATATGCACAAAAAAAAAAAAAAATAAATAAAATAAAAACAAGAAAACACGCATGTTTCACATGTGTGTCATGTCACGAGCAATTTTAGGACCTTCACTCAAAAAAAAAAAAAAAAATTATCCGGAAAAATAGATGTTCTCTGGTAAGGAATTCCAAGGAAGTGAACTGTGAAATAAACGAGAGTCAAAAGAAGCCGGTTGAATCACATCGTATCGTATCCTATTAATCATTTCGAGTCATAACAAATATTGTCTTTTTATTTATTGTGATTAAAAAAAAAGTTCATTCTTTAAACCTCTATGCAGTAACGCTAATACCAAAGAAACCTCAATTTACAACTATTTTATTTATAAACTCTTACTTACTTTTTTTATTTTTTCCTTGTTTTTATTCTCACTAAAATTTCTTTTTCTTGTTTATAAATATTGAAACTGTCAACAACTGAAAATAAAATAGATTTGATTTTTTTTTTCATCAATCAGACAGCATTAATTCACTTTATTTTTTTTTGAGAATTTTTCTCGATGTTTTTTTGTTGAAAGAACCAAAAAAAAGTTTACTTTGTTTTTGTGAAAACGTTTTTTCAAGACGATCTGAACTGCGAAAAAAATTTAGAAAGAGTACAAGTTTTAGCGCATTTTTAAATGCATTAAAATTTAGAGGAAAAAAGTTTTCTTCCCATGACAGTGCCAATGATCGATAGCTACCACGATTTTTCGTCGATGGATGTTAGGAACAGCGTATAACTTTATTTCAGATGTTCTTCAAAATTTGTAAAAGCTTTTATCCACTTTTGGGTGTCAATCCCTTGTTTGCAGCATGTTCACACGAACATTCAAAAATTTAAAGTAGCTGCTAGTTTTCCAGAATTGCTTAAAGTTGTGAATTTTCAAGAATTTGAGTAGAAGGTCTATAATATATGTAAAACTACTCATAACATATTAGGCCGATATTGAAACTCATATCAAGCAACACGATAGTTATCAGAGGTTTCACTTGATAATAAAAATAAAATAGGACATGCTATGTGTAAGTGTTTTTCCGAATAAACAGCGGAGAATTGCGGTAACGTTTTTCGTAGAACATGTTTTTTTAGTCTATAATGTAGAGGAAAATATTGAACCTCGAGAGAGCATAGTAAACCTTGAAACATTTGAAATAATTTTAAGAGTACAGTATTGCATTCTCTCTGGCAGATGTTTTTTGAGTTAAAGTCATTAGAAGTACATAAGCCTGCATCTGAGTGGTTTTAAATATTTGTGTGACCTTGACAGAGATTTTGCACGTAAGCACACCTTTTAGTAAAAAAAATATGTGAACTTGTTTTTGCTGTGTTTCTTCTCAATATTGTGAGTTCAGTGAGTATATTCTATGCTATCACCGGATGAACCATACTAAGTGCTCAATCATACCAAAAGCACTGTGAATATAATAATTATATTTACAATATTAATAAAAATATATTACAGTTCAAATTATTATATTAATTCAATAATTCATTCAATATATACAGTTTTTTAGACTTGACACATATTTTTTCTATTATTGGGAATCGATTAAAATTTTTAACTAGTTAATCAAAAAAAATTAATCTATTAATCGAATTTTAATCGAATGTTTTCAAATGTTATTCATTCATAGAAAATATATATATACACATATACACATATACATATATATATACAGGGTGATCACCGAATAAACCCTTATTTCAAAATTAAATATCTCTACAACAAAGATCAGTAGAATTATGCGGTAAACGGTACGTTTATTAGTAAAACTGTAAGAATGTTGTACAGAAATTTCGAAAATTTAGTTTTTCTTTTAAATTTTTTAAAATTTAAAAAAAAAACAACAAAACTGGAGATTTTGGGGTTCCGAAAATCCTCATTTGTGTGAAGAGAAACCATTGCATTCATGTGTGCTGACAAATTGTTCCAAAGTTGTAACGTAACGTTCAGTAGTAATCGTTTCTCGCACGAAGGGGCCGATAATGCCTCTGGCGCATACCGCAGCCTATGCAGTAACTTTAGGCAAATGCAGTGGTTTCTCTTCACACAAATGAGGATTTTCGGAACCCCAAAATCTCTTGCTTTGTTTTTTTCTTTTTAAATATTAAAAAATTTAAATAAAAACTAATTTTTCGAAATTTCTGTACAACATTCTTACAGTTTTGCTAATAAACGTACCGTTTACCGCATAATTCTATTGATCTTTGTTGTAGAGATATTTAATTTTGAAATAAGGGCTTATTCGGTGATCACCCTGTATATATATAGTGTTGGTAACTATGTAATCTTAATTGATGCTATGAAAACATATTCTATTTATTTTACGCATCTATCCACTGAATAGATGTAAATAAAAATAGAAATACGTAGATTATAACAAATAAAGGCCGCCCGCTTGAAGCGATTTAATATCGTCCCCCTTTGCCAGAAACAAAAAAAAAGTGCAAATTTCTACAACTTAGAAAACGACTTTTCAATGTTTATTCTTCCCATGTTACTTTATGGAAGTTGTTCTAAAATATTTTGTAAAATGTGTTTCAATTGAGGATGCACATTTGCGCGTTTCTGGAAAAACAGCAAAATAAGTGATCCAACCAGCTGATAAACCCAAAAGTGAAAATTTGCGCATTAGAATATGCTTGCATATCCTGGAATTTCTTAACTTCGATCTCGTTTTTTTTAAATCAGTAATTTTAGAAATCATCACTAGTTTACGTTGAATTTGTGTTTCCTCATGTCGAAAAATTTAATCACAATATTGATTCAAATATTCAATACGGTCATAAATAATGTTATGTATAGGAACATAGTTCACGACATTTAATCGGTTCAGTCAAATAAATCAGGTAAAATTATAAACTGTAAACAAAAATTTTAATTGAATTTTGATCGGATTGATCGAGTCGATTAACTCAACTAAACATTTTAACTGCAATTAACAAATGATCGATTAACCGACCTGATTAATCGGACCAGCCCAAGTTTTTTCCATAATCGATTATCAACCATAACTCGAAAACGGTTTAAGATAGAACAGGGTTGGTGCGCTGTTTCATAATCCACTTGGGCTCGTCTATCACCCCCTTTCGTTTGGCAGAATAGGTCGGGTTCACCCTGTATATATATTACGGCAAAAGCCTGAAGACTGGTAAAACTTAGGTTTTTACTGGTAAGATCTAGGTTTTACCAGAGTGAGTTGGTAAAAGCCTGAAATACACTTGTAAACGTTTCATTTCGGACTTCTATCAAGTCAAAGCAAGTTTTTAATCAATCAATTAACCATCATGAACATTAGTATTCCTAATGCCATTTAAGTGAGTAAGAATTCTCTTGTAAATTAATTTATCAATTTACTCCGAACAGTAAAAGCCCGTATTAATGAATCAATTGACTATCATGAATTCACTAATTCCTGACGCTTATTAATAATAATACTTTAGTAATTATAACTAATGGTTAATTGATTAACTGAATAATTTTGAAAATTATCATTAATTACCGCCATGAACTTATTTCCTGATGATCAGCGTTATGATGGTTCATGGCGTTTAATTAATTCGTTATTCATTTATGAATTATAATTATTACATAACAACAATTATTTATTAATTAAAACCGGCAGGAACTAATAAGTTCGTGATGGTTAATTGATGCATTAAAAACGGGCTTTGACTTGATAGAAGTCCGAAGTGGAAACGTTTACAAGTATGTATTTCAAGCTTTTGCCAACTCGCCTTGGTGAAACCTAGGTCTTGCAAGTAAAACTTAGGTTTTACCAGTCCTCGGGCTTTTACCACAGCACATACATGAATAATTATATTTGTGTCCTTATTTTGATGTTTTTTGTTTCTATTATAAGATTTATATTTAAAAAAAAACTAATTATATCATTTTTTCAGTATTTTTTATTAATACTAATTGTAATATTTTTATTATTTGTATTTTTTTGTCTTTGTAATTTTACCCAGTTTCAAGGTACAAGCTTCAATGTACAAGATCCAATGTTGTACCCTGGAATATTTTATCCCGCTCTCAAATTCATATTTCAATGCTATAGTATACAGAAAAGTCATTATTACCCGATGTTTCATACAGTACTAAAAATTAATTCAGTGAAATTTTACGGGAAAAACTGTCTTTTGGAAAAAAAGTTTGAAAAATAATGTTACAAGGCAATACCGATTGGAACAACATCCCGTCAAACGTTATTGATTGTACAACAGTTTCTGATTTCCTTTGTAACATCAATCGTCTCTGTCAAACTTCACCACCGCATTCCCGTAGGCCTTGACTAGGCAATATTGTATAAATAATAAATAAGTGAATAACAGTCTCCCCTACACATTATATTCATAATACATTGTATATACAGTATATGTGAGCACATTGAAACCTGAACGCATTTCTCTTTGAATTAAAAGTTTGAAAAATATCGGTTCTGGGGCATTTATAACTTGAAATGAAATTTCTCTATGTTTATATATTTGGCAGATAAACTTCTAGAGAAAAAAATTGTAGGCATACATCGAATAATTCAGTTCTAATCGTACATTACCAACTTTAACTTTTTATTGCGTATTTGATTAAAGATACAATGAAACGAATGAGAAAGAATGAAAAAGAATATTATACAAATTTGCAGCATTTTCATTGTACAGTACACTGGCAGAGAATAAGATTTACCCTTTCAGTTCTTTTTTTGTGTCTAGAATGTATGAGGAAATTCTATTGTTGGAATTTGGAAAATATCCAAAAAATATGGCTGGCACCTAAAGCGAAAAAGATAGAGTGGCTCAATCGGCAGAAGGAATTCACATTTAGATACAAGGCTTATAGAATTAAGCCAATGTCAAGATGATCAAGTACGTTTCCAAAGAATTGATAGTTTCTTGAGGCTATATACCCCTTAAAGCAGCGATTGTCAACCTGTGGGGCTCGCCCCCCCAGTACTGAAAGGGGGGCGCTAGCATATCGAAAGAAATATGTATTATTTAAAAAAATGATTATTTTACTCTGAAAGGAAAGCAAAACAAAATGCATTATAAGATAATAAAAAATAAAATTCGCATTTACACTGATATAATACACTTCAAATAGGACTTTATCAGTACTGCACAATGTATTTAATAATTAGAATACATCCCATATTGTTCAGTATTTTCGTGACTTTCTCAGAGGAAAGATTGTTTTATTTTCGTTTAAAATAAGTTGATAAAAGTAATTTTCAGCAAATTATTTGAATGTAATATTCCATATGAAAGTTCCAAAAATTTCATGGGGGGGGGGGTGCCCCTCTGTACTGCACTTGTGGGGGGGCGCGGTGAAAATTATGATTGAAAATTGGGTCACAAATACTGAAAGATTGAGAAACGCTGCCTTAAAGTATGAAATTTCTTGAACAAAATATAAAAAAAAATTCCGTAACATCACGTTATCTTAAGTGTTCGAAAGTCTCGATCAACTCAGTTCATTATTTACATTTTAGTATACTAGTATACTTAGGATAATTTAAATAATACGTATACATTATGGTGGTAAAACACCAGTAAAAACTAACTTTCCGAAATGTCGTTGGTCTGAAAATGAACCCGATCTTCTATTTTCTTTGAGAAAAATGTATGAGAAAAATTTATATGAAATCAGAACTTGAAGACAAACAATTTTTTTTTCAAGTTTAAAAACAAAAAATGATGATAAATACGACCATAACACTTTTTTCACCTCTTTCTTAATATCGAACGTTCATTCGTTTATCGCTTGAACGCGTATCCACAGCTCGTTAAATAAGCTCTTTACATTCTTAACTTTTATATATATATATAGAATGGATCAGGGGGGGTTTAATCATCCATTCTTTTTCAACTCGGTCATCTTGACACTAAATTTTTCTCGTTACACAAAAAACACATATTTTTCAGTTCAAAAATACCCAATTAGTAACGAGTTTCCTCAAACAATTACGGCAATAACGAAGAGTAATTCCCTGCAGCAATATAGTGCCGTTTCTGCATACTTCTTACCGGTTCGTCTTTTGTTATACTTCTTAATTTAAATAATATACTAAAATCAAGAGAATTTTAATAACTGTGGATCTCTATTTCAGTACAATCAGCCATTTCTAATAATGTTGGTTCATCCGAATTCATATATTATAATGTTTAGGGCATTTGTAACAAGTTTATATTCCAAAATGTTTGGTCAACATGGACAATATTTGGACATTTTGTTCATGGACAATATTTTTTCCTCTCTGAAACCGGGAACAGCGCACTATATTCTGAGCTAAAAAAAAGATTTTAAATTCATTTTACAGGAGGGTTTCAGGGAACATGCGATCGGTAGAGCAAGCTGTGGATATATTTTCGGTATAATATCAGTCTAAAGCTTCACGAGTCAAAATCATTGTTTACGCCCATTCCTATTTGGTTATCAAATGCAACTACACCGGTGTTCAAAATTAAGAGAATTTTCACTTTTGGTCAATTATCTCGGGACAAATTTCAATGAAATTTGGTATGCACATAGGCTTATATACTAATACAAACAAAATAGGCATACAACAGTTATTGTAAAGATGCATGGTCGTCCGTAAGATGCACCACTGCCGAACGGCTGATCACTCCATCCGGCGAATATTTTCACTTTCCAGAAATTGGTCGATCATATCAGCTCTATGTGGACGCGCGCTGTCATCCAATAAAGTGAAATCAGCTCCAACTGCACTTCTGAAAAGGCAAACATAAGACTCCAAGATGTCATCCCTGTACCTTACAGCAGTCACAGATCCTCTGGTGGTCTGTGCGCCCATTCAACGTGATGCTTGCCTGAACCCTCAAACCTCCGTCTCCATAGTGGTCTCTTTTTCTGATGTTGGACGACACGGTAGCGGATCCCGATTCAGCCTAACAACTGATTCTCAACGTAAGTTTATCTTGAGAGAACCAGGACCACTACGGTGGCGGAAGTTTGATGGTTCGGGTATGCATCACGTTGGATAGGGGCACAGACTTCCATGTCTTTAGCAGAGGATCTGTGACTGCTGTTAGGTATAGGGATGAAAGCCTTGGAACCCTAAAATGCTCACCTTTTCCAGAATGCAGTTGGCGCTGATTTCATTTTAATAGATAGTAGCAACGTGGGTCCAGATGGAGCTCGCATGGTCGTCGAATCTCTGGAAAATGAAGATATTCGCCGGATGGAGTGACCAGCCATATCTACAAACCTGAACTCCGTTGAGCATGCCTGGGACATTGGAAGGGCAATTGCAGCTCGTCTTCCCCTCCTAGAAGAACCATCCAGAAGTCGGAAACAGAGTTGCAGGAGAAGTGGGGTTGACTGCCACAGAGACAAACTAAGCAGCCGGATTTCCAGTATAAATTCACGTTGTGCGACCTGTTTAACAGTAGGCCTAAGAGGGGACTATACCCACTATTAACTCTTTTTTTTTGTTCGATATCGTAAGCTCTGTGCTCTGTGTTGGACCATCCAGCACTGACGCGTCTTACGCGTGACCATTCATGTGTACAATAACTGTTGTATGCCTATTTTGTTTATATTATATCGACTATGACGTATGCTTACGCAGAATTTTCTCGAATGGGGGGGTTCAATTTTTTTCCTATGAATGGGGGTTAGTTTAACATTTTTTCCTGCAAAATATCACTATAATCTTGACTTGGGGGAGTTAGAACCCCCCCCCCCGGCGTACGACAATGACCTATGTAAATACAATATTTCATTAAAAGTAGTCTAGCAGTTTTGGACATAATCGGCCAAAAGTAAAAATTCTCTTAATTTTGAGCACCAGTGTATTAACATATACGAAATTATTTTCTTCGTATCTTCATATTTATCGCCAGATTCAAAATCTTATATATATTCCGAGTTTATCTCGTTCCTCATTACATTAATTATTATGCAAATTATGATCATATTTTATTAGCCAGTGATTTCAACGCAAGAAAAAGGTGGGGACCATAATCTGTAAGAAATTTTCATTTCTATAAAAACTTTAATCTACCGAACTGAACCCCCCACCTTCACGGAGGAGAATTTACTTTTTTTCTTATAACGATGCTAGTGTTATGGATTTATGATTTGTTTTTGTCCTTATATTCTTTTTGTTTGCTGATTTTGAGATTTTTTCTCTGACAATGTCGCCACATTTGAACATAAAAGTTAGGCTTTCATTTCCATCTGTTGCAGTTGATATAGGATCCGCATTTCATTGTCCCGCTTCGGCGGAAATACAAATACAAATACAAATACAATTACAACAAATACAAATACAAATACAAAAATCTGGAAAGAAATCCCTCACCGCAAATATTTATCACAGCCTTGGAATGGCTGGCGCCCGAGTGGCGTGGTCGTATGATGCGCATCTGCTACCGTGGAGGTTGATGGTACGGTCACAGGTTCGAATCCGAGGGAAGAGATATGTAATATAAAACTTAAGAGATGTTTTCCCTAACGAGCTTGAGGTGACCGGTGATAGACAGCGCCTTTATTTCCAACTATATATATACCAAAAGTTATACGTATCATCACTACACCACACGGCTTGGCTTCTCGATCGAGATCTGGAAAAAAATGTTCTAAGAAAACTCAGAAAAACACGACTAGGGAAAAATACCGATCTTCGCACCACTTATACAAAGCGACATGTAAACTATAAATTTCCAATCTTTAAATAAAAAGTTTTAAATTGACACCTGCGCACTTTTTGGGACAGCATTAACAGATTCAGATTTAAATTTTCGTTCAAAATTACTATTTTGAAACTAGAGAGTGTTTTTTCTGCGCAAATATTCTGCACATACGTACTAATTTTTTGTAATTTTTTACCAAACATCTCAAGTCCGGGTACCCAAACATTTCCAGCGGAACCATTTCTCTCTATTCCCATTTCTTTACTAAAGAATATGATGATGAGTTTAGAACGACGTTTGCTCTTTGGTTTGCTATTTTAAAAACCATTGTGTGATTCTGCTCTTAAAGCTATGCGGTCATTTTGCTTTGTAAAGGAGCTTCGGAAACTGTCCTCATCGCCTCATTCTGGCGTTCTTCAAATTAATTTATTTAATAATATATCTTCCATTAATTTTCTAATGGATAGTTAAGGCTGTATACAGCTCAGAGCACTGCAAATTTAATTAGGCACTCTATATATTCATACAGCTACCTCCACTTGATTGATTTTACATTTAAAATTTTTCGTTGATGTGATGATATAACGAATATCGATTAAAATATTGTTTTCATGATATTTGGATTATATTTTTTATTTTTATGTCGTGTCACTGCATCAATAAATGTGAGTGATAAATACTCATCGAAAAAAAGTTGCAGGTGAACAGTGTCTTTTATGAAAACTGTTTGGATTCCCATAGGATCTGTTTCTGAACTAGACTGATAATTGAACTGAATCCATGGTTTCTGAAGAAACGGTATTCATTTGTCGTGAAGAAAACAAAAACGGAACGAATATAAGAAAGGAAGAAACAGTGCAAAAGGAATTCATGATAGGCACAGGAAAGATAAACATTTTGTACAAACAACCCATGGAAGGACGAGCGAATCAAACTGAAGAAACGTGAACAGAAGTAATTTGCAGCTTAAGCGATCCCTTGCGCAGGATTAGTATGTTATTTATCGCTTGAGAGACTTAATAGGATATTCTATAACTTGTTAACCTTTCTGGAATTGAAGAAAAACAAAACTACCATGAGAGAGAGAGAGAGAGAGAGCAGATATCATGGCACCATGCACGCATCTACACACACACACACACGCACGCACGCACACACATAATCGCCAAACTTGATCAGGTGAATTTGTTCTTCATCGGCTTATAGATGAATAAAAAACTGACAAGCTAGTATAAATATACTAGTTCAATAATTTTTTTACCATAATCGTCTGACATATTGATAGTTATATTAAAAAATAATGTTCTCTTGAGTTGTAGTATAAGGCTATAAATAAGGTAAAAATTATTAATCTCAGAAGGCCTATGCAATGTTGCTAGACGATGTTGCTAGTTGCTAGACGAAATACATATATTTCGAAACTCTAGTTTCGAAATATATGTATATAGTTCTTTAGTTTTCCAGTTTTTTTCTCGGAATCGAGAATTTTTGAATGGATATTTGCAGTTGATTCTCTTAACAGAACTTTCTTGTTTTATATTTGTTTCAAAATAATGTTTATACAGGGTGATCAGTGAATAAGCCCTTATTTCAAAATTAAATATCTCTACAACAAAGATCAATAGAATTATGCGGTAAACGGTACGTTTATTAGAAAAACTAGGAATGTTGTACAGAAATTTCGAATTTTTTTTTTTTAATTTTTTAAAATTAAAAAAAAAAAAAAAACTGGAGATTTTGGGGTTTCGAAAATCCTCATTTGTGTGAAGAGAAACCACTGCATTCGCCTAAAGTTACTGCATGGGCTGCGGTATGCGCCATGTGTGCTGACAAATTGTTCCAAAATTGTAACGTAACGTTCAGTAGTAATCGTTTCTCGCACGAAGAAGGGGCCGATAATGCCTCTGGCGCATACCGCAGCCCATGCAGTAACTTTAGGCGAATGCAGTGGTTTCTCTTCACACAAATGAGGATTTTCGGAACCCCAAAACCTCCAGTTTTTTTTTTAAATTTAAGGAAATTTAAAAAAACTAAATTTTCAAAATTTCTGCACAACATTCTTACAGTTTTGCTAATAAACGTACCGTTTACCGCATAATTCTATTGATCTTTGTTGTAGAGATACTTAATTTTGAAATAAGGGCTTATTCGCTGATCACCCTGTATATTTATTCAACGAATTCATAATTTCTTTCTATACAATTGTTATTTTTATAATATTGTCCTCTAATTGAAGATAACTAACACAAGAACCAGTGAGAATGAATTATGAAATGCTTTGTATAAATTTAGATATATATACTCCACATGAGCATATATATTTAATTTTTTTTGAAAACTTAACTACCTATATATAAATCATGTTTGAAAATGTTCGTGTATAAAAATATAATAGAGAGCTAGTAGCATACGAGCACAAAACCCACAATAGTGGTT
The DNA here is from genome assembly GCF_987345545.1 of Pholcus phalangioides. Classification (NCBI taxonomy): domain Eukaryota; kingdom Metazoa; phylum Arthropoda; class Arachnida; order Araneae; family Pholcidae; genus Pholcus; species Pholcus phalangioides. The sequence goes on from NW_028301604.1 coordinate 59,041,448, forward strand.
TTGATATATTCTGTCCAATCTTCACCTGCATTGTATCAGAAAATCTCTACGTTTTAGAGTAAAGTCATATAGAGAAGTAGACATGTATGTGATGTTTATGTTTTTACTTTGGAGGAAAGCCAACAGAAACACCTAACCTGATATTTTTGGTTCAATGAACTTATAAACAGAACTGCTTTACCACAGACCTTAACCTTTTACAATACCAACCCACTTACGCGTTTGAGTCATATATATCACAACGATCAGCTTTACTATTTTCATTGACGAAAATAAGAGCGCAATAGCATCTTTACGTTTGCTTTCTGTGGAAACACTTTCTTTGTGAACGTGACCAATCAAACTGCGCCCTTCTTCTCATCGTTTGCGTTTTTGCAGCATCTTCATCATTGAGTTACTTTCCCTCGAAATGCTTCCTCATTCTCTCTTTATACTTATCATTTATCCTCGCTTGCATTCTGGAAGCATCAGAAGAGCAATTTAGGTACTCCTGTTCTTGCAACCCTGTAAGGCTACAGTAAAGGATGATTCATCAAACATTTGCTGCTGAAAAAAAGCAAGCAAGCATTTCTCTCTAATTTATGACGATAAGGTATACAGGCTACTACTTCACCAAACACAAACTCTGGCCATATCGCTATACTGCAATTTACTGCCATTAGTGAGATGGGTTGGAAGCGAAGGCGCTGTCTATCGGTGGTCGCCTCGAGTTCGTTAGGGAAAATATCTTATCGATATCCTCCCTTGGGTTCGAACCCGGGACCCTGACAACATCTTACCACCATGCCACTCGGGCACAAGGTATGCAGGCTGTCCCAAATTGTTTGCACAGCAGATATCTCTGCAACCATTGACTTTCGAAACATACTTTCAATTACAAAAAGTATTCTTATGACGTGCGGTCATTCAAAATGTTTCCCAAAGGGTTGTATACATGAAAAATTACCTTTTTATGTAGATCCTATGTGCTAAAACTTCCGATTAGTGAAATGTAAATGTCGATCTGCATCCTCGCATAAGATCCTCGCATCGCGAGTCCGTCACTATAACCACTCGACCACCACAGTGGCAAGGTGCAGGGAGTCCCACACTGAAGCCTCGGTGAGTGAAAAAAAAAAGCAAAATATCGAACGCTGCCGTTCGGAATCGGCAATAAATTGCAGGTGCCGGTCTAATTAGCCCTCGTGCGCAGAAAATGACCGTGGTGTGACAAAAAAAGTGATCTAATGATCAATTATTGAAAGTTCTAGCTCACAGAAATTGTAAATTAAATTTCTTTAATTAAACTTCTTTTCTGTATACATTCCTAAGAAATATTATGATAGTTTTAGTAACTGCACGTTATTTAAAAACTTTTTTTAATTGAAAGTAGGTTTCTGAAGTGAACTATATATATATATATATATATATATATATCTGCCGTGCAAAGAATTTGAGACATCTTGTATTAATTCGCGCCATAATTTCTTTATGCTTTTTTGAAGCCGTATGAAGTTTAGTCATCAGAAGTCACTTTTTTCTAGCGATGTTTTTTGAAATTGTCTAGAAATTATCCTGTAATATAGATGGCTTTTTTCTCAGCCAGAGATATCCAGGAAACAGTTATTTTCCGGATATTATGCTGAGGTGAGCTTGGAAAGAAAAGTCATCACGTCTCCGCCGGGACTCGAACCCAGGCCCTCTTGCATTCTTGCCCGGTATGCAAGAGGGCCTGGGTTCGAGTCCCGGCGGAGACGTGATGACTTTTCTTTCCAAGCTCACCTCAGCATAATATCCGGAAAATAACTGTTTCCTTGTTATCCTGTAATGTTAACCATGTTACTACTGTGTGTGCTTGACGGTGGTAAAAGAGGTTAATTTAGATTTTTAGATTGATAATTTGAGCGAAATCAAGAATTCTAAAGTCCTGTCAATTTTTTTTTTAAATGAAAAAAAACTATAAATAATTACACTAATCGGAAAGGTTATTAGTGATTTCGACTACGTGCAAAATTAGTGAAATTAAATAGTCGAGTTACGTGCCCAATTGTAGATTTGATTTTTACCGATTTCTGTTTTCCTTAAAAGCGTAGCGTACGTCAATATGACATTCGCCTGCCGTACCAAATTATGTCCCAACGTCCCATGAGTTCGAAACATTCAATACGTATTACTTCCACTTGTTGGAAACAGATAATGCTAAGACGACGACAAAAACATATGGCCGCTTAAAAAAGACCCCCATTATATATGCCACTAGTGCATCAACATCTTGGTGAGTGCAATGAACGAAAAGACATAAGGAATCGACTATAAAATGTATTTCTCGTCTTATGTGCAAAAAATAATCGTTATGTGAAAGAAAGTTCAATCAAGGGATACGTCATTATGCTGCGGATCACTCAAGTAATCTGGGAATGTGCCGCGGGTAACTTGAGTGATGTAGAACTACACCGGGGGCCACTTAAGTGCTCTAAAACTGTGCCACATTTCACTCAAGAAATCTTTAAATGTGCCACACAACGCTCAATTGTTCTGGAACTGTACCGCGTGTCACTCAAGTGAGCTGTAAATGTGTCTCGGGTCACTTAAGTGATCTGTAAATGTGCTACGGGCAGCTAAAATGCTCTGGATTTGTTCTTAGTTCATTTTTACAAAATAAAGTTTGAGGTAGTGTGCCATATTTGGCCCGCGGGCCATGGGTTTTTGCATATATGGCTTAGAGAGTGAATCGCATTTCTTAGAGAAATTTCGAGTTCTTAGCCTTCAAATAGCCTTGAAATCAACAGAAATTGATTATAATAAAATACAAAGGTATTTTCTTCCGAAATTCAAATTTTTTAAAGTATTTCTTTTTCATAAAAAATAAATAAATTTTTGATCGTCTGGAACCCCTTTCCCCGCGTACGTCTATGATCCCAATGTGCGTTAGGAGGTAGCAAGCCGATCTGACGAACTTTAGCTGACAAGGGAGGGAGTAGGGGTCAAAAAAATGGCAAAAAATCTGCTGACGTTATATATTAACGGCCCCTAACTCCATATTGCACGACACGAAGGCGATACAAACACCAATGAAAAATGCATAGCTGACTAATAGACTACTAATACTTTATTTCTAGACATCAAAATATGCTGAGATGAATGAATAGAACCATTTTTCTCATCAGAAAGGTTTAGACACGGAAAAAGATTTCAAGCTGTGAGACGTATTTAAATGAGTGGAATACAAGTATAACATGTCTCAAACTAAATCCAAAAAGTTTGACAGTAATAAATCATTTACATCAGTAAAGATAGGGGATAATGCTGGAACTGGTAGTCATCACTATAGCGTCTTCTGTGAAAGAAATGACTGCTTGGATATTGGTCACGTATTGCTTTTTATGAGCAAAGAACAATGAGGGAGGGCTTTTTCTAAGATCTCGGTTCTGCCACAAAACGAATACATAGTATGTTTTTTCTTTCTTTTCTTGTGTGTGGTTTTTCGGAACAGTTCTTTTGTCAGTCTGATGTTGTCTCTTTTCACTTTTTATGTACTACAAGTCTCTGAAATAAAAAAAAAATTGTGTGTGTGTACGCAAAATTGAGCAATATTAGCGTAAGTTCATTTGATGACGAACGTTATTATTTTTATTTTAGCGGTAGTGAAGACAGGAGTACATTTGAGAAATTCCCATCATATTTCATTCATCACTCTCTCGCTCTCTCTCTTCATTATTTTTAATTTAATAATAATTTTGTGAACTGAGCCAAGAAACTTCAGTCGTGAAAGCCTAATGCATAAAATACCCCTGGCAAACAAGTATTAAATATTGTTTCTTTATCCTAAGGATTAAATGAGGAAAACTTAATAAATTTTGTTAATGTACAGTATATAAAACTGGTATAATTGGCTAATGTTCGTTATAGTTATTTTTATCTGTCAAATCATTGAATATTAATAAAATTCAACACTTTTCTTAGTTGTGCGTGTGAGGGGAGGGAATATTATAACTATTCGGGAAAAAAAATTAAAATTAAAATTGAAAAAAGATGATTGATGCAAGATTTTGAAATTTTCTCCCGCTCTCAATTTTCAAACGACATTTGTATTTTATTCCACAATGAAGATGTGATGAGAAAATAGATTATGCCCAAGTTTTTCAATTCCCAAATTTTATAGTTTAACTCACATGTCTAAATTTTATCTCTGTATTTCCTTTTTTTATATTTAAAAAAAACATTTGAACTGACCTGAAAAGGTTAAAAAAACATTAAAGTTCAGTTATTCTGGTATCATCCAGAATACTTGATAACTGATTTAATATGTTAAGGAGTTTCATTAAGTTTAAAACAGATACATAATTAAATGTAAATTAGGTAAGTGAAAGCGAGAGAAAATGAAAACTTTTGTTTAATACAAAATGAGAATGCCCCGAAAAATTAATATAAGATGGACTTAAATTCAAGTAAACGGGTTATTTTAATGAATAACTTTATTCCACAAAAATAATGAATAAAGATAAAACATTCACGAAGCTAATTATAATGCGGAAAAAATACTCTCGTAAATAGCTAGTTCATGTTATATTTTTTCAATCCTAAGAAAACTTGTTCTTGTATGAAAAAAACTTCAAGAGTTGTTAGAAGTTGTTGAAGAATTCCTGAGTTATTATATGACAGAGACAGAGGACTTGTATAGTATGCATAGAAAGCATAAATGGAGAATATTTGAGCACATCGATGAAAGCCTTTCTTCAGTGACAATTTTTTTTTTGGTGGAAAGAATCAGTTAATCGCATTCGCATCACATGCATGTGGAAACATTACGGAAACGTTTGTGACAACAGTTTTAAAATCACGATAATGGAAAATGTCAAAATGATGGAATGTATTGTATCGTTTTGCATATCCGATTACGCGTTTCGGAAAAAATAAAGTTTTCCTGTGATTTTTTTTCTGATTCTGTGAATTCCACCAAGTATATGAATATATTTTAGAAAAGAATTTGATGATTACATTAGATGCTGTATTTCAATCGCATTTCGTTTTATACGTTACGTATAAAGTATACATTTACAGTAGCAGCGAGGACATTAGTTTCTCTTTCTTTGTTTTGAATTGAATAAACCTCATATATATTCACTATATATTAAAGTGTTTTTCTCACAAAGAAACCGTTTTTCTTAGCTAAAGTAACAAGTTGTGAGCATGATCTAATAAGTAAAAATGGCTGACTTTCATTTTGGAAAAGCTTTTCTCTTCACGTTTATTATTCTAAAAATATATGTATGTACATTTATATGCTTTTGCACTCCAATTTTTCAAAATTACCTCTCGTTCAACCCAAAGATAAGCCCAGAATATTTAGATGTTTGGTAGTAGTAACGAAATGTCTCCATATTTGTCAGATTATCATTTTTATATGTCTTGGTTTTTCCTGCTCGAACGTGCTTTGTTTTGGTATTGCTTTCTTAAAACATACCATAAACTTCCTCGTTTTCCGATTTGGTAGAATAGCTTGTGTTGTGAGAAAAAAAATGGAAACTGGAGTTATTTTAAGAACAGATAAAAAAACAATGAAAGTGTTAAAAAAAAGTTTGAATCTCATAAATTTTTAGGGTATCATCCTTTTTCACTATATTTCTAATGAAGTTTTAAAAAATAATATAATTTGTAAAAGCAAAATATACGGTAAAGTAATTTTTAATCAGTATATTTTTTTAGCACTAGGAATTTATTGTGAAGTTACTTAACCTGTTAGCTCAGAAATTTATAATTTATAAATCTTTAGTTATAAAAAAAAGATTACATCTATAAAAAGCCATTTTTTTTCAAAATTCCGCCATATCTCTGGTGCACCACATCATCGCAAAATACAGCAAAACCTTCCTTTTGCGTACATCTTGGGACAAAAAAACATCGTCCGTAAAAGACCGTTAATTAGGGGGGGGGGGTTTGAAATACATACTTTTATTATACAGGGGGAAATTAATATTTGGCCCTGACAGTGACATCATCCTCGGATAGATTAAAATATTCATTCGTCTTTGAAACTAAAATGCATGAAAACATATTTTGTTTTGTCATGGTTATAAGATAATTAAAATAAAGTTATGAATCGCGTTTATTTTGGTGTTTCACCGGAAATAGTTTTCTTCCCAATAAGTACTTCACATTCGCAGTCCACAAAAATTCGTATTTACATGAATAATTATTCACGCATACATTCCTCTTCTTATTAATCTTTAAAATTCGAAGTACTATATACCACGTAAGAATAGTTGTTTCGACTTTTCATTACGCACTTTAGAAAACTTCTACGTATAGCAGAAGCTAGTTTATTCCACTGTGTCTTGACTACTATGTAAAATGTTTTGTTACATTCGCATTCGTAGTATCTTGCCGTTAAGTTCACAATTGAAGTTCATGATCAATTCAGTTGATTTCTTACAGTTCTGAGTTCATGGATTTTTTGTGAAGTGATTATTTTTATCATTAGCCTTACTTTAAGATCAACTTCTAGTTAGGTGGTGAAATTTTAGTTAATATTACGATATGAAGCACTAGAGCGGAAAAGTTAATGTATTTACTATATTTAACCCAGTTCTTGATTTTCTGAAAATACAGGACATTGAGTGCCTAATAATGTTTAAAAGATTGAAATACACGATATTCGTTCTTGGTATATAAGTTTTTAGTTTAAAAGGAAAAAATGTTTTTTTCCCCGAAAGCAAGTGAAACTTCTTGAAAACTTCTACTAAAAAAAACTTGAAGACGAATTGAAACCTTATACAACCTAGAAATCAAAACTTTTTCTTTTGAATTGTACAGTATTTTTGTAAGTATAAAATCTTTACTATCTCAGGTAAATAGTTTAAGCTATCAACACACACAACTTCTTTTTTCTTTAAATCTAGAAGTGAGATGATAAGACTTTTTGGATATTTTTTCATTCCGCTCTGAAGAAAATTGAATGGATAAAGTTCTGAAGGTGAAATGATCTTTTTTGCTTTTCATCTCACTTGTCTCTGTTTATATCCATTTCCGCTCTCACACAAGGCGCGTTTTAAATCTCATCGGAGTAGTATTTCTCAAGCAGAGACAATGAAATTCCAGATCAGGCATACGTAGGTGCACACGAAAATAGCTGAAATAGCAATATTGCAAGAGCAACGGGTTATATACATAGGTTTCTTGTCTCGATCTACCGAGTTGCATCAGTCTTGCGTGAAGTGGTTCGCTCATTGATATGGGACTATGCGTGTACTCTTACGCGCGGATTCTTGTGATCTTTGGGATGTGCAACCACGTAGAGCAGTCTTGCTCAATTTTTCTGTACTTAAGAACCAGTAAAATATGTGAAACTATACAACGGACAATGTAATTCACAGCACGAGTTGTGACCGTGTCTCATATTTTACGGGAGGTTCTATTATTTTTAGGCAGTAGGTACTTATTTTTGGCCGTTAGGATATTATTTTTTACACAGTTGTCTTGTTTTTTCAACGAAGTTCATTTAAATTAATATTCTTTACTAAAATCGTGAATTCGAATAAAAAATTTTCATAACTTATAAATTACAGTATATAATCATGATAATTATGGCTATAATTTGCTCATCTCATATATTTGTCATGTTCAATTTTTTTCCCGTGAACTGCATTTCAATTCACTACGAGTACCAATATTCCTTGACTTCTCACGTATTGGTAATTTTTCAGTAATTTTAGCAACAAAAACTTTACTGACTAATGGCAACGTTTTTGGTGACAATTGTCCCGTATTAGTCCGTATTTAAGATCTCAATTTTCAGTTTTTTTTCAATGAAATACGTATAGTCACCTAGTCATGATTGAACTGTTTTTTTCATGAAATTTATTTTTGTTTATTGTGATTCGTTTCAGTCCTTTATTGTTCCGCCCTTCAGCAAGTTCACCAATAATTAAAAATTTCATTGAAAATTGCATTTTTTGGATGCAATTAGCGATATTTCGCATTTAGGATCACAATTTGCCGTGTTTTTCTCGATCAGATAAGATTACACTAAGTATAAAGGTCTAATTTTTTATTTGAACCTAAACGAATATTATTAGCATCAATCGCAATAATATACAATGTTATTTCATTCAATTAGAGTTCAATCCTCAAGTCTGTCAGCAGATCTCTGCCATCGTCGTGGACCATAGGTTGAGAAACGCTGACGTAGTAGCGACTGCAACGTAAACCATTCGTATGCTTCCACAAGATGTATAAGATGCAATTTAAGATAATTACAAGAGATTTTACACTTTTCAAAAATGAAACAATACAAATTGATGATGATCCGGCCGTGAAAAACCAGAAAAACATCAAACAAAAGCATTCAAAACAGACTATTTAATAAAAATTGTCGAAAATCATTATTCAAATTTTTTAATAATTTCTTAACTTTATTCATGGACTAATTGCCAGCTGGTTCTGTCAAAGATTCAAGAATATGAACCACAGATGTCTACCAATTTCTTATATTGTGTGCTTATATTTCAGCAGAGAGACAAACGCGTGATCGAAATTTATTCCTTTGCAATTGCAATGCTTCGACTCTCACATGACCTTCCGCTTATTTAACACAGTTCTTGAAGAACAAAAGGATAATAGTATATCCTGCCTACCCTATTAGCGGAATTAAACTGTGTGACTTTTATCCAATATACAAAGAACGATCTCAGAGAAAAGCGATTCAATAATCTCGATGAAGTGAGGGAAAAATAAACGTTGGCTTAAAAACAGTATTCCGGATCAAAAAGATTTAAGACTGTTTTCAGAACTAGGAAAATTAACCCGTCCAGTGTTTCTGACGTAATATTACGTCGGGAGTTGAATGGAAGAAATAGAGACACCATTCCTCGCTACTATTGTTATGCCACGTGTGAGCACATAACAAAGCAACCGTAAAACCTTTCATGTGAGAAATTAAAAACACGTTATTTTCACTCAAAATCATATTTTATCCCACTTGTCTTTGTCTGAGGGAATGTATTTTTAAATAAATTCGTAGATATAAAAGACGCGAACATATCAGAACAATGAATTTTTCCTACGTATGATTTTCTGATCTCAGAAATCATATGAAGTCCTATATAAAACCAAATATAACTCACATTATATTTTTAAATAATATTATGCGTGGTGGCAATAACTACTGTTCATTTTTGATACGATGTTACGGCTCCTTGACTTATCTACTCTCATTCAGTTCAACCCGATTGATTAGAAGTTCAAGGGGGACTGCAAAAGAGAAAATAAATAAAATTATGTAAACGTTTGTATTCACCTTTCCATTTAATATTTCATCCGACTTTCAGAGCCCCCCCCCCCCCCCAGAGATGGGTGAAAGCTGCAGCAGCACATGGTCCCTAATTTTGACGGACTCCGCAATTGTGCAGAATAGAAATGGTGTTTTTAATTTGTTTTCCCTTTTTTTTAACAATAAAATAATTTGGCTGCTGTATATCTAAGACAATCATTATCATCCAAACCAATAGAGCCTGCGTTATACAATAAGATCTCTCGATGAAATACCCACCTACTTCTCCCACATTGGCACTGAAAACTTTTGTGCCATTACAGAGTGAAATACAAATGCATTAAACTCTATTCCACGGACCTAAAATAATGTCCGAAACGGTGAATGATCGTTGATATATATAAGTTTTCTGTATAAGAAACTAAAGAAAACTATTTGTATCGTGAAAGGGGTCCCACATCTGGGAGGAGCATTTGATTTATGCTCCTATGTGTGGTTTAACAATTTGATAGCTCTTATCAAAACCAGTAGATGAAAATAAATCTACACACTCTTCAATAAGAAAATCGCATTAATGGTACATAAATATTCACCCTTTGAAGTTAAATATCAACATCAGGTCTTGATTGTAAGTCCCTACTGAGAGCATAATATTCTTATCTTTGATTTATGCGTACTTACATGGTCATAGCATGCTTTTTCGGGGCCCCCATGCCGGGATTTTCTTTGGGGTTCTCCTGAAAGGGTTATGCGCAGAAAAAAGGAGGGGTTAGGATCACGCACTCAGCTCGGGAACAAAACTTAGTTACGGGCCTGCGTACTTACAAAACACTGGCGTTTCATGCAACTTTCAAACTCAGTAGAGTACTATAAATTCACCAAATATTCACTTATAGACGTTCCCCAGTCTCCATGTACTGTATATATGTTGCTGCCAAAACCCGAAATGCAGTCAATGCGCGATGGGGCCGGCCACTTTGCGAAGTGGAAAAGCGTTTTGGTCAGAGTCCGAATTGCAGGAATGATTCGGACTTTGGCTGACCATTTCGCGAAGTGGCGGAGATCCCTGGCCAAAGCTCGATGTGCTGATGTAAGAGGTAGGAGCCAAATAATTTTTTTTTATTCGCCAACGTGTGATGCATGTCTATATATAGCAGCTATATTGGATTAGCTTCATGTGATGAGAGGAAAAAAAATGAAATTTTTGAGCGAAAAACTATAAAAATAATTATATAAACATAGTTTTTTCTGCTGAATTCTGAAGAAAAAAAATGATTACCGCATCGTGACCGGTTTGATGGGTTGCCATGACTAACGTGGACATAATTATCACGAAAAAATACGCCAACTTGACGATGATACCTAATCGTGTCTTTTGTTATCGGACTTTGGCCAGGGATCACCGGCCACTTTATGAATTGGCCAATTCACGAAGTGGCGGGCCCCGTCGCGAATTGACTTCTTCTTCAGTTGAGTTTCTCTAAATGATGAGGAGCTCACAATTGCAACTGAGCTTATAAAAGACCCTACCCGTGTTTGAAAATCTACCATATCAATTATCGTATCACCCCAGAGTGCACGTGAATGCTGCGCAGATAGAAATTGTATTTCACGATAGTGAAGAGAATGTCTTGTTACGTTGCATGCTGATCGCTTCAATGGGCACGCGCTTAATGAGATGTAAAATACGTGTCCGCGTTTAAACTTGCGTTAAAACCCATTTGTTTTCCTTCACGGGTCAGCATGACATTTTTCAAGCTAATTTTGTTTTTATCAGTGTATGTGGGTAATTACTATTGCGGAGAGGCTACAAATAGGTCTTAAAAATCTCTTTCGATGAATAACTCTTTTAATCTACGTATATATCACCCTTGTGAATATTCGTTTATTTATGTTTTTCGATGTTTGAAATTCTAAGAATTCTAGTAACTAGTGCTTTGGTATGATAAGTTCTGAGAAAACAGAATAATATTGACTTGTACCAAAAAGTAAGAAACAATGGTTATTTGTATGAATGAGACGAAATATATGTATAACAATGTAAAATGAATCGAATGAATCGTATCTGGGTGAAGTTGGTTTTTAAACTACAGTAGGACCTCGATTTTCCGAGATAAAATGGATCCAGACCTTAAAGAATTGTGGCATTAAATGCAATAAATGAAGCCAAAAAAGGAGAAAATCACTCAAAAGTTATTTTTAATTACAATGTAATATAGAACGAATAAATGACTATACTGTAGTAAAAATTACATGAAATACTATTATTTATTTGCGTTTACAACATTTCAAAGATTACATACAGTGCTTTGAAAAATAGTGTTTTCATGTTTTCTGCCATCGAATGTGCTCTTAAATGCTTCATAATGGTTCTCGCGACCTATATGGTTCAAGAAAGTTTTCCACACAAAGTTTTCTAAACTTATTGTCCTTATCGACCTCCCCCTTTCAGCAAAAATAAAGTCCTATCGTCGCTCCCTGGCTAAACCACCTCCATAAGATCTCATGTATCTGTAGCTTCTACAGTTCCATCGACCCCTCCTCTTCACCAAAGGGGCGATATATACCATTTTGCAAAAACTCTCTAATTTCACAACCTATAGTGCTCTCGTTACACTCTGCGACATTTTGTAAACCAATCTCTCGCACTCTAGGAGTTTAGCACGTCATTTTACTTGCCTCTCTAATTTTTTGAATGAATTTCTGAAAATTATCTCGTATAATCCAAAACTCGGTTAATCAATACTCTGGTAATCGGGGTCCTACTACTACAAATAAAGAAAACAATTGAGAACCCGTAAAAACATTATTGCATAACTTACGTTAAAGATATTAAAGGGAGAAAAAGAGAAAATAGAAGATAGTACTCGACCGCTGATAAAAAATAAGCCATATTGTCACACAGTTGATTCAAAAATAATATATCACCTCTAGCTGGGTTACACGATGTTCATGTTATTAACGAGGATCGAATCAACTATTGTGACATAAATTTCTATTCTTGCAGCAGAACAGTTTTGACCCCAGTATTGGACTGGCGAGCTTGAATCTTTCATTCAAGAGCTTCCCCCCATTGCTCAGTTGGATTCAAATCCACAAAACCTTGCTGGCCCTCACATGTGAGGAATATCTTTGAAAATTACAGAATTTCTCTGACTAACATAGTCGTATGGCTTCGCGCTACAGTCCATGAATAAAAACCATGGATTCATAGGAGAAAAAGAACAGGTTTTTGAATCTCATTCCCTTGTGCCTTGTTCTATTAGCAGAACTTGTTCCGAAAAGGTAGAGAGCTGTGCTTCTATTAAAATTTATGTCGGCTGTGATGAAAATGTCACTCTATGATTCTCAGAGAGTGAGAACGTGTTATACGTTCTCTCTGGAAGATGATGCTACAAAAATCGCTCTGCAAACAACGCCGTGATTGATCGGAGAACATCACATTGCTCTAATCACTATTTGTCCAGTTCGATGTTCCTGACTCTATAGCAAACAGGTTCCCTTTCACACGCTAGTCAATCGCAGGCAAAAACTTGGTGTATGGTAAGCTCTTTGTAAAATTTTTGTTTTAAAAAGTTGTTCCTGTAGCCTCCGTAGTTTCGGGAAACAGCTGTCTGGGAGATGTATAGTAGTTATGTCACGCAAAAAAATAATATAATTATAAATAAATAATATATATATATATACATATATATATACATATATATATACATATATATATACATATATATATACATATATATATACATATATATATACATATATATATATATTTATATATATAGAGAGAGATGTATACGTACTACATATAAGCTTTTCAAAAGAATTTTTTTCTTCAACACCATAATTCGAAACTCACCAACCGCCACTAGATATACAAACAATCATCATGGAGATGAAACTGTTAAAATATCTTGACATTTAAAAAAACAAAGTTTTTCATGATGAATAATATAATTTTCACTATTAAACTTGATGAATTTAATTCTCTTGTAATTTTTTTCGTAAATAATTTTGGTGCAGAAAATAACCGCATAAGTTGATAGAATAATAAAAACAATAATAAATTCTGAAAATAGTTAAAAAAACAAACTCTCTGTCTTGTATAGTTAATATAATTTTTTTTAATAACTTCATAGAAAGCTTGTTTGAACAAAAAGGAAGTCAGGGGCAATGTAGGGGGGGGGGGGAGGTTGGTGCCCCGGACGCTGGATCAGGAACGGCGACGAGTTGACCGTTTTTTCATTCAAAATTATGGAAAGAGAGGCACCAAAAATGGACACCGGCCCCCATGCGACAGAGTAAATTTTTGTTTCCAGTTGCGGCCCGGAAGAAACTTATGAGAGAAATTTTGTTTTCCATGAACAATTTCTTCCCAAATCTCATATCATAAATACCGTCCAGTCATTCAGTTCAGTTCATCTAAGTGTGTGATGTCTATAAACTCTATTTGGTAATGCTTTTCTACCACATATAAAACATACGAGGAAGAAGGATATTAGGTGTAATTCTCCGAAACGGATAGTTTCCATTAGGGATGAAACGTGATACAAAAAGACTTGTTTCGAGTTTCACACGACCAAATTTCAAATAGACGAAAACAGTAATAGGATATACTACGGTAATCTCAAAATAAGCTTCAACATTCACTGTTGAAGTAACAATCATGTTTTCTACTTCAATGCTTTAAAATCTATCTCTGGACATATACATCTGGGCAATTCACATTGATCTCTCACTTATACGTCAATGCAAGGGAACAAGAAGATGAAGACGCATGAGTGAGAGAGGCGTATAAGTGAATATCACTATTATGCTATATCTTTGAAAGGGAGTGCAGAAAATCGTCTCATACGTGAGAAGGCGTATAAGTGAGAGATTACTGTATACTTCATTTTTTCGATTAAAAAAAATGTATAGTTCTAATCATACAGTGATACACCTCGGCTAACGATGATGATTCATTCCGGAATTACGTAAAGCCGAAACGTGATTTTCCATGGGTTTCTATAGAAAATCGTTTGATTTGCTCCAGGTTCTGCCAAAAATTTGAGATAAGGTTTAAAACACCAAGGAACTCTATAAAAAAGACAAAAACTGATTATAGGCTAAAAAAAAACGAACAGCTTCAAATTTGAATAAATAAGAATCTCCAAGAAGATGAGAGATGCTGAAGATCTTTTTAATTTACACTAATGTACACACAAACAACACCAGCTTTAGTCTAATAAAGCTGTTGTTGCCACAACCCAGACAAGTTAGTAGCTGTTCTCATCCATTTGTGATTTGGTCAACTCATTCCTGTGTCTGATACATGCAGATAGCAAAGATAATCGCCTAGAATGTTCAGACTGCTCAGTGTCTTGCACTGAAAGAACGAACGTATGCTCTGAAAATACAGTTTCCTTTTTTTCAATGCATTTCCTATTAGCTGGATTATTTTATTTTGAATGAAATTATTCAAAAACTTTCAGAAAGAAAAGTGAAGGTGCATCTGAAAAAATACTTCGAGGTAGGCAAGAATTAATTGGACTCGAGTAACAACAATTCGTGATGACGATTGGCACTGAAAATTTAGCTCCAGCTGTTTTATATTAGCACGTGCATCCATTTTCACGAAAATGTTCATTAGCCGAATCCGTATTCGTCAGCCGAGGAAAAAAAATCACGAAAAAAAATCTTAGTTGGACGAGGTATCACTGTATGTTAGATGAAAAACTAAATAGCTCTCATAAATTATTAGCTAAATATTAATTTAGAATATCTAAACGCTGTTGATTCAACAATGAATAAGTACTAGAATAAAGAAGAGAATTGATTATTTCCTAAAGAAAAAATAAATTTTCATGATTACATTTTCTAATTTATTATGTTTATACTATTATTATGATTCAAAACAAAAAAAAAAGAATGTATATAGAGGTGCTATAAAAACTGGTCAAATATTAATTATTTTAATAGATTTTGATTATTATTATTATTTACGAATTCTTTACCAATCTGGTAAAATGATTGGTACCATTCTACGCGTACACAGAACGTCAGAAATACGACAAGTTTCAGAAGTGCTGCATGTTATGAACAAAAAACACGAGTGAAAAATTGGAATTTTTATAAGAAACATGTATTTGTGAATATATCCATGCTATTTTCACGAAAATGCATGCAAACATTGCACATTGCACAATATTAAACTGTAATGATTTTTAAAAACAAAGTTATTTTAGTTCATTTTAAAAATTCCTAAATGATTTGGCACGTTCTCAGACTTTTATTTCAATATATAATGTCAAACAAATATGCAATTTTGGGTAGGAAGACTATACGTCCTCGGAAAATGCCGTAATTTCTCAATTGATATGGGATTGATAATTCCATATTTTTATGGGCATCTTTTTATCAGCCACCTCGTTGGGCATTTTGCCTGTTGTAGCGTTGTATTTGTATTTGCATTTGTATTTGTATAAATAGTTTTGATCTTATATATTAAAATCTCAAATAAATTAACACTTTAATTTCAAGTTGGCTACGTTTTCGCTACATGAAATCAATGACAAGAGTTATTGTGATTATCACTTTATTTGAAAATTTATCAGTCACAGCTGACGAAACGAAGGTAAGGATGTAAAAGTGTAGTCATATCTGCAACCTACTATTTGTTAGTGTTGCAAAACGATTCTCACAGGATATTATTGCCATTAGTTGTAGTCACGTACAAAGCTCATTTGATCAGCCGTCTTCTTGTTTCGAAATTCCTCGCGAGATCTGAGCGACAAGTTTCCAGTAGTCGTGAACAATGAAAAGGCTATTATGATGGCAAATGTGAATTCAGAAAGAAACATATTTATCATCAGTCACGAGGTCCAAATATTCTTTAAATAGAATTGCATGCATCAAGATTGTTGTTTTCTCGTTACGTGATTTGAAACGCTAAAACAAGGGTAAAAAGAAATATGAAACATGAACCTTTTTTGTGATAAATTATTATGATTTTGACAAAATAAACGTTAAACTAAAGATGACATTTCTTAGTAGAGTAGATGCAAACTAAACAGCGTGAACGAATGGTCATGTCTGTTCACATTCTGCGTACCTTACAACCAAATTGAACTTTGCGTTATTTTTATGTGCCTCGGAGATATTATGAATAAAATTATGAAATGTGAATTCAAGAGGTGAAAATGCAGAAATTTTATTTACATACATATTGTTCACTAACTAAATTCAAAGTTTACAATCATGATAAATTTCACGTTTCGGGATAATTTTTTGCCTTTTTTTATGATTCAATATAAAATTAATCGAAAATTAAAATAAAAATTTCATTAAACATTGCTGTTTACATCACAGTCATTTCTTCTTAAATTCATTAATAGATAATAAACTGAATAAATAGATTATTTTAATTTATATAATTTCACTCATTAGTAACTCATAACACTTAGAAATAAAAGGATTAATCAAATCATTCCATTCCGAGATGATTTCCACCGATTTCCTCCTCAATAATGCTTTGAGCTGAATTCCCAAGAATTTCAGTTAACGTATTTGCCAAAAGAATTGTTTATAACTATCTTTACCTTTTTAGATAAATCTTTATAATGATAGTATTGAATTAAATTGAAAAATAATAAGGCATTGTTCCATACATCTTAGATGCTTCAACAGTAGGGATCAGTATATATACAACTAACTCTATGATTGTTTTTTACATTTATTTTTATTCCTAATACTCTTCAGTGAAAATTAAAATTTTATAAATTTCTACTGCTTTAATACATATCTTTTAGTAATTTTAATTTTTATGATTAATTTTTAATTATTTCTTTTCCTTAACCCATTTGCATCATTCGAAAAAGTGGAAAATTGGCCCATATCACCAAAATTTTTTTATTGTATAAAGTTAGAAATATTTCAAAATGAAAAAAAGTGAAAAATAAAATGGCGTACACAAAGAATTTATAATTTTACTTAAATCAATGAAGATATGCATTGAAAATAATTGGAAATATTGCTTTCCTCTTCTCTTTTACTTAATATCTTCCAAACGTAATGAACAGTAATGAATAACGTTTGGAAGGAAAACCTTCCAAAAGTTACTATTGATTATTTTATTATCAAAATTAAATTTTTTATACTACCCCAAAAAACGGTAACAATCACGATTTTTTTCTGGGAGGGGGGGAAAGAGAATTCAACTATCACAGAAATATTTCATTCTGTCTGGTGACCGTTTTCATATTTTACTTGAATTTTAAAAAATACACCGTACATTTATATTCTTGTTGGACACTTTTCTTGAAACACCACGTATTGTTAGGGGAGACGACACTTCTTCAGTCAATCTAAAAAACTCATCTATTCAGTTTTACTCATCAAGTAACGACATGTTCTTATTAAAATCACGAGTGCACTGCACTGAAAAAAATGAGCACTGCCACTTGGTACACGAGAATTCAATGCACTTAAATAACATTCATTCATCACATGAGAGAGAGAGTGAGGAAACAACAGAGTCGCATATAACTTAAATTCATTATCTATCCAGAACTCTCGTAGATTAAATCAAGTTGGAATTTCGGGAACGCGACGTACGATGTCGTCAAATACTTGCATGAAGTTTTGTGTGTGTGTGAAAAAAAAATATAGATATATTTCTTAGTATAAAGAACACGGCCATAAACAACAATTTTTCCCCAGTTAATATTTCTTTTAATCATTGTACATGTGATTGTTTATTAAATCCATTACCCTGAGAGTTTTTAACGAAAAGTAAGAAAAACTGATACAGTGAGAAGGTTTAAAATTTACGATATCTTCACTAATAGGGCTTTCAATGACTTTTTCGCGCCAGTTTTCAATAGAGAAGGGGTAATATGCAAAGTACGAATGAGTCATTCGATGATAAAACCGCAACGATATTCAGGTGGAAGATGTGGAAGTCTTAAAGCTTCTAAAAATGTATGTGCAAGCAAAGCAACAAGACTGGATCATATTTATCCTAGGGAATGTGCAAATGAACTGTTGGGGCTAGTTGCACAGATTTACAGAAGTAGTGTTGCTGAGGGTACCAAAACGTCGACGTAGTTTATCTTGATTTCCAAAAAGCATTAGATCCGGTTCAAGCCACCTCGTCGGGCATTTTGCCTGTTGTGGCGTTGTATTCGTATAACATGGTAAAATCTTCAAGCGTTGACATGAGATTGAGATTGGGCTCAACTTGCTCAATTGGATAGAATCGTAGTTAGAGCTAGGTCACAACGGGTTATGGTGAACGGGGAATTTTCTGATTGGACAGGTGTCAGAAGTGTAGTCTCTCAAGGAAGTGTCCTTGGCCCCATACTTTTTCCAGTTTTTATTGATAAACTCGATCAGGGTATCAATGGGTATTGTTAGCAAATTCGCAGATGACGTGAAGCTAATTGGGGTAGTTGGGAATCAAAGCGATAAGTATTTGCTCCAGACCAACTTAAACAGGATTGCAGCATGGGCAAATGAATGGAGCATGACGTTTAGCGTTGACAATTACACGGTCGCTCATTTTGGTTCGAACAATCCACGTTTCACTTACGAGTTGAATGGTGTTATTGTTCCGGATGTAACTAGGATCACCAATCTGGGTATTCTTATTGATTTACTAGGCTTATGTTTTCTGAACATTGTTCAGCGGTTGTCCAAAAAGCCACTAGAATGCTCGGTTTCATTCTGAAAAAGGTTTCTTCCCGTTCTCCTAAAGTTATTTTTCCGCTTTTCCGAGGCTTAATTCGTCCTGCGCGGAAGTATGCCGTGAAGTTTTGGAGACCATACCTACAGAGGGACATAGACTTGGTTGAGGGGGTGCAGAGTAAAGCTACACACATGCTCTCGTTGGCACACAAGGCTTGAGTTATGAAGAAAGGCTCGATTTCTTCAATATGTTTACATTGGAAGAATGCAGGTGTCGGGGGATAAGATCGAAGTGTTCAAAACTTTCAACGGGTTGGATAAAATGGTCCATGAGTTATTAATACACCGTCAATTACCTGCTTCGACAAGGCTACACATTATCGTTTAGTAAGGGACAATTCCAGGTTGTGGTGTCGCAGGGAGTTTTTCTCTAATAGGATTGTCAATAAGGGGAATAGCTTACCTCCGGGGGTTGTGAATTCGAACACAATTGACACGTTTAAAAAGAAGTACGATATATTTATGGGCAGTGTATTTATGGGCAGTATTATATACCATTTTTCTTGGCGATATATGCTCTCTTATATTGGATATTTTGGTTATATTTAACATCAATATTTTTTATAGGCATAATTTTTTCAGACACCTCATTGGACAATTTGCTTGTGGTGGTCTTTGTATTTGTATTTAACAAGGTTTTAGTTACAAGAACGAATCACTTTAAATACAAATCAGCTTAGGCGTTCTTGATTTTCAGCAGAATCGAGCACCTCTGATATTCCAGCATTTACAATCGTGCGTAACTCAACACGATTATACTCGCATGCCGTGTCGATTCGTCAGAATTTCCTGTAAAATGCATAGTGATCTCAAACGTATACGTAAGAATGTAAGAAAACAATTCCATCACACACCGCCACATTATTCAAGTTCATATATCAATAAACAAGCAAAATCCTCTTATCGCGACACAAGCTCATCTTATCCCTTCATGTTTGCAAATGTAAAAATGAAAAAAAAAAATGTCATTTTAAACGAAGCAATCTTATTTAAGGACTGATCTTGGAGCAACAGATGATAATGGTTTTCTTATTATTATAGCAACTTGATATGTACTATGCAAACATTTGCATAAACAAACCCCGCAGTATCATTTTCAGTTCTAGTGCACATAAAATATTTGTACTTCTATTTTTTTCTCACGTTTTCGCATCACTTATTTAGCTATGCATGATTTTTTTCAAGTTTTTACTCTCCGATATATATAATAGATATTTGGTATCAAATTGAAATTATGTTTATTTATCGAACAGTAGAGTAAAAAAAGGAAAATGAAGTTACACAAATTGTTCCGTAAACGGAGCCAGTGTGTCTTGGTAGAAACAGTTTAAATGTCCCTTTATGTTCAGTATTAGCTACACACTAAAATTTTGGATGGTTTTTTTCTCGTTTCTATTCTTATGGTAAACGTATCTGTCTCGTGAGTTAGATCAACTTCTTCATTTGCATATGGATATCACTCCGTCAAATACGGCGTGTTTTCAAGATTGCTTCGGCGGCCTAATGCGGAGAAAAAAAGAACTTTTGAGGGGGATTGAAATTCATTCTGCAGTAAAGCTGATATATGGGACTACGTTCTTTTTTAGAAAATGCATTAGCCTTGCAAGCAGATATTATGGGAACAAATGGGGCTGATCTTTAGTCCACATTCGTACTACAAATAGAGAGGCAGATGAGAAAAATGGGAATAAAACTGAGTTATCAACTTTGTGATTTTGTTTTCTAAGAGAAACTGTAATCCACACAAAGTCGAAATTCGAATTATGTTATAAATTTTCAAAGAATTCTTTTTCCACATTTTTTATGTTCAGGGGTTTTCTAGTTTTTGTTAAATTATGGTTTTAAAAAGAGAGCATACATATTTTACAATATATATATATATACATACATTGTAAAATATGTAAACATTTTTCATAGAATATGCATATTTTTGTATATATTCGTACATGCGTACTTTCGAAGTTATTCGCTTGAAAATATATGCGTCCGTATATAAGTAAGTTTATGAAATATACGAGTATATAAGTATATCAGTGTACAGTTTTCAGTATTTGAATAACTTTTCATGAGTGCCGTTTTTCCCCCGTGATAATCGAATTTTTCATAATTATTGTATTTTCATCACCGTATTACTGTTCTATGACATTATGGTACTTCAAAATGTAGAAAATAACTTCCAAATATAAATAGGTTGTATCCCATCTTGCAATGTAAGTCTTCAGCGATAAAATAATTGCTGATAAGAAGGATACGGCGAGACAGATAACTCATTTTTCTAATAAATATACATACTTTTGGTTTATTTCCCATGGTTTAATTAAACATTTTGAGTTTCCTATATTAGGTTCTTCTTCCGCCATGCCACATTCGGCGTTATTGAGAAGCATAAATTGAGTGTTTAATACGTGACCGCAACCGTTGAGCATCACATAAATTTTGAGAGTTGCTGCAGGGTATGAATGAATATTTTGCATGCTAATACCGAGGTGGAGAAATTGGGTCATCATAATCATAGTTGAAAGGAATGTCTGAAGCATCATTATCGATAGGCGCACACAATGGTTTTTCATGAATAATAACCTTTAAAAACGACAAGTACCACATATAGCTTGATATAATTACGGAAAACTAATTATATATATATATACATCCACACACTAGAAATTAAAATTATAAGAAAATGAGAAAATAAAAAGATAAATGGAACAATGAGTAGGTCGTTCTCAAGGGAAAACTCCCACATTGTTCCAAACAACAAATATACATTTATATCCGAAATTTAAAAGGTCACTCGCGAAACCATGTCGAATTATCGTCCAGTGAGTTGGACGAGCTTCCTCTTGAAAATTTTGTTAATTATTACCAAAAGGCAATTATAAGAATTGGTGAAGTGAATAAACGATAATAATGTATTGGCTGATAATCAGTATGGGTTCAGAAAGGGGAAGTCGTGTAAAAAACCTCCTTTGCTTCTATGATAACGTGACTTAGACTTTGGGTGAGGGCAAAAATGCCGATTTCCAGAAGGCATTAGATCGGGTCCAACATGGTAAACTCTTGAAGCGTTTTGACATGACAGTGGGGGAAACTTGATGAATTGGATGGAATCGTGGTTAAGAGATAGGGCACAACGGGTTATGTGAACGAGGAATTCTCGGACTGGACAGGTGTCACAAGTAGAGTCCCTCAACGGACTTAGCCCTATACTTTTTTCACTTTTTATCGATAAATTCGGGTATTGACGGGATTGTTAGCAAATTCGCAGATGACGTGAAGCTAATGGAGATAGTCGGGAATCAAAGTAATAGGGAGTTGCTTCAGACCAACCTAAACAGGATTGCAGCGTGGGCAAATGAACGGAGCATGTCTATTAGCGTTGAAAAGTGCTTGGTCGCTCATTTTGGTTTGAACAACCCACGTTTCACTAACTAGTTGAATGGTGTTATTATTCCGGCTGTGAATAGGATCACGGATCTGGGTACGTATTCTTATTGATGATCGGCTTAGGTTTTCTGAATATCGTCCAGTGGTGGTCAAACAATCGAATAGAATGCTCGGTTTTATTCTCAAATAGGTTTCTTCACATTCTCCTAAAGTGATCCTTCCACTTTTCCGGGGCTTAGTCCGTCCTGGATCAAAGTATGCCGTCAGGTTTTGGAGACCATACTTACAGAGGGACATTGACTTGGTCGACGGGGTATAGAAAAGACACACCCGTACTCTTGATGGTACATGGGGCTTAAGCTATGAAGAGAGACTTGGTTTTTTGAAAATATTTACATTGGAAGAGCGCAGATGGGGGGGGGGGGATATGATTGAAGTGTTTCAAATTTCAACGGGTTTATTAAATTGACCATGAGTTATTAATACACCGTCATTCAACTGCTTCGACAAGTGGATGCCAATATCGATTGGTAAGGGGCAATTCTAGGTTGTGGTGTGGCAGGGATGTTTTCTCCAATAGGGTTGTGTAAAATGAAATAGCTTACCTCCTTAAGGTATGACATACGACAGTTTGATGTACTTAATTTATTTCAATCATAAATTTTGTTTACAAAATATTTTTTTTTCCGGTTTATGACTTTCTTAGAAAATTGGCGCGTGATCACAGTTTCAAAAAGGCTACATAATTAAATTTCAGAAACGGAGTAAACAAAATTCATGATATTTAATTAAAGTAATGTGATTACAAGGTGCGTTTTAAATTGGTATTAGTAATTTCCGAACATCGATAAGTACTTTTATAATGAGGTCATTTACGTTGCTGTTGTCATTAGCGCTTTCGTCGAAATTTAAGGGTTTATCTGAAATTTGCTAATGTATTTATGGGTCTCCTTCGTTCAGTTCCATTTTATATCGTTTGGGACATCATAAACTCTTTAGCTTAGGGTATCTTGGAATAATAATCAGCAATCTGATACTATGATGAAAAATTGCCCTCGAACAGAGAAATTAACATTTCGTGAAGAGTCAAAATTTCATTCAAGAATCCCAGTTTCCGAAATCTGTCATTCCTCAACCAATATGATTGAATATTTAACAATTTTTGAATAAATTATCACAAATTGAACATCTTTCTCATGAATTTCAACACACATTAATTTACATCTCATTCATTGTATTGCAATCAATTGCTGATGGTATGACGATCAGATACAATAGTTTACAGATTGTCGGACACAATAGGAAAGCTTTATATATACCGGGATCATAGGTATGGCATTTTACTGACGAACCATTGATTCTAGACGCACACAGGCAATTAGAAAAAGTGTACAAATAACGTGTAGTACTCAGATATGTCATTCATGTTGCAAGGGGTTGTATAGTGATTAAAATAAAGAAAATTAACTTTTTATGCAGACACCCTGCGCTCAAAAACCCATAAAACCCATGCTGGTGAAACGGTTTTCCCGCATTTATTGCTGTTTTTTTCCAACTTCCGTCTGTTTTTTGAATATGAATATCTAAGTAAATATAGCACATGAATTATTTTTAGTTGGAATCAGGAGAGACAGAGCAACAACTTTTTAATTGAATTTTTAGGCACGCGAGGACGATATTAAAAGTTAATTTTTTTATTTTAATAACTATACAACCCCTTGCAACATAAATTACATATCTGAGTACTACACGTTATTTGGAAACTTTTTCTAATTGGAAGTATGCCTATAGGATCAATGGTTCGCAGTAAAATGCCATACGCCCTGTTACCTATGCACCCTGTATATACAGTAAAACCCCTCTTTACGGACACCCCTCTTTTACGGACGAATTTTGTTGTCCCGTTGGTGTCCGCAAAAGATAGGTTTTCCTGTGTATATACTGTAGTTCCGTAATATCATCAGAAAAAAAGGATATTTTATAAGTTGATATAACGCAGATAATCCGGCACGTCCACGATCTCACGATCACTGAGCTTATATCGCAAAAGCGACAGAACCTGGGCGTGCTCGGTTCTAAACTAAACTGAACTAACGCAGATAACGGATACGGCAAAAACGCGAATGCTATTTGAATAATTCTTTTGATCTCACAATTTTAAGAATCAACTCAAGTAATTCCATTATTATTTGACGATCACTCATTTATTGTCCCGCAATTGGTATCTCACGATTGCGTGGAAAATGCTGGATGATAACTCCCTTGCCACATTTTACTGGCGAACCGTTGATGTTAGAGAGGCATACTTCCAATTACAAAAGCTATCCAAATATTGCTCAGAACGCAGGTACGTCATTCGTGTTGCAAGGGGTTGTATAGTTATTAAAAAAAAACTTTTTATCCGGGCTCCCTGTCCTCAAAAAAAACCCAATTAGAAAGTTGTCCTGTCTTTCCTGAGGTCAACAAAAAAGTTTCCAAGTGTAATATTCGCAGAGATATTTGAATTTACAAATCGGCAGAAAGTTGAGAAAGAACGGCATAAATCAGAGAAAGAAGTGTTGTCTGTTAGTTTATGATGTTTTTTTTCCTCCAACTTTTTCCTCAACTTTTTGAATTCAAATTTCTCAGCAAATACTGCACTTAGAAACGAAGTTTTTTGATAGCCTCAAGACAGATAGGACAACAACTTTCTAAGTGGGTTTTTGAGTGTAGGGTGTCTGTATATACAAAAAGTTAATTTTTATATTTTAATACAATAATACAATCCTTTGCAACATGACTGACGTATTCAAGTTCTACACGTCATTTGGATACTTCTTCTAATTGGAAGTATACCTCTAAGATCAACGGTTCACCAGTAAAATGCGTCAAGGGAATTAAGTAATCACCCTGTATATTTATTATATAATAACAATAATTATTACAATAATTATTGATAATTCTACAGCAATTTTTATGAATTAATTTTAAATATCTTTTTCTGTAGTTGCGAGAGAAGACAGCCATAAGACAAGTCTCAGAAATAGACCAAAACGACTTGAAAAAAAAAAGCTCGTACTTCGATGGCAAGCATCTGATGGTGACTAATCTATTACCTGAAAGAAAATTGCTCATTGGCTTTACGTTCTTTAAGTAGTTTAAGGCAACTTAGCTTTTCTTAGAGATGGATGCAGCGCCAATCAATATTACAGAATCATCTGAGTTACCATATAATATCTCTGTTTTAGCACGATGTCTTCAATTGCTGCAGTTAACGACTACTAGCCCTTTAGAAAACTTGCAAGATTTTGTTAATCTTACTTCTCACAACGAGCCACTTTCTAACTGCGCAGAAAAAATAGGGAAATACCCAAGTGCTACTCAACCGTATCTACTACCAACATGGCAGCAAGTTTTGTGGGGTTGCATTTTCGGCATAATGGTCACTATTGCTGTATTGGGAAATTCTATCGTAATCTGGATTGTCCTTGCGCACCAACGAATGAGAAATGTTACCAACTTTTTCTTGGTAAACTTGTCTGTCACAGATTTATTGATGGCTATATTCAACACCATCTTCAGTTTTGTTTATATGTTAAGCAGTGATTGGCCATTTGGTAAACCGTACTGTACATTTTTTTACTTCATTGGGACGCTTTCTGTAGCCTCGTCAGTATTTACCATAACAGCTATCAGCATAGACAGGTAAGAAATCTCTTCATATTGATTTCATGGTGATTCTTATCGTATGTGTTGTGAACTGACATTTACCATAAACTTTGCTTTTTTGAAGGAATTTTTATAACTCACGTAAGATCCACTTAACAAATATTAGAGATAATAATGAAATGAAAAAAAAAAGATTGCAGGGAAAAATGTATTTTCAAATACTTTTGGAATGAATTCTTTGTAAGTTGAAGTTTTTTTTGTACTAATTACAAGCCTGACAACTTCTCTATCAGATGAAGTTCTCTTGCTTTAGTCATACCGAATGTATTTTTGTCTCTCCTCACCATCAATATAGCACCTGGTGCAAATTATGTTTGCTCTGTCGTGAAATAGTTAGTTTCAAGGCACGTGTAATAGATTTCATGCAGCTGTCAGGCAGATGACCTAACTTATATTCACGATCTACGGGTTAGCAGCAACCCTGCTAAATACATCCAGTGCATTTTTAATGAATTAACACAATGTAAAATATGTTTCAGTCGTGACAGAAATTTTCTGTGAAACTTTTAGACACATTCTCCCTTCTCTCCCTTTATATCGCTGATTTAAATTTTATGTGTCCAGGTAATATTCACTTGTGCGTATATGTTGTGTGGACGAGATTTTTTTCTACATATGACAAAACAGCATTCAAGTTGGGAGGGGTCTCAATGTCACCCATCCATTTCATGGAAAGGATTTACAGGGGGAAAAAAGAGCTGCAATGCAGCATATGAAAATCAAAAATTTGCAAAACCGAGAAGTTACGATATTCGCAGAACTGGTGAGAAAAAATGAAAAAATTCAAATTCAACATGAAACAAAACAACAACTTTAAAAATGAGGTTCAAATTTTATAATGGGGTTTTTAGAACAGGGTAACCAAAAAAAAAGTAAGTTTTTTTATTTAAATAACTATGCACCCCTTGCAATATGTATGACACATATATCTGAGATTCCCACTGGATTTGAATTTTTTTTTCAATTGGAAGTATGCTTTTACGATCAACTATTCGCGAGTTATTCTAGGATAAAGGACTTTCTCCTATGCACCTTGTATATTGACAAACACAAGCATTTTCTTTTCCATACTGTATTGCATACACTTTCCCAATACGGTACAGAAGAGAATGAGGCAACTGCACTGAAAGCTAGACTAAGATTCTAGAAAAACACATTATGTGACAAATTAGTTAAGAAAAGAAAAAGCAAATAATAGAAACAAATTGGTTTTGTGCCATACCATTATGACAGTTGAGACAATCGCTAGAGTAGTAAATATTGATACAGTGAACTAAGTTCATTGTCCTATTCTACTGTCATTTGTTCATCAATCAACGCTATAATTAGCTTTTCTGTGGATGGAGGAAGCAATGTGTCTGTGGACCAGAGTTCCTCTTTCATCGATCTTTTTTCGACATCAGTATTATTCACTTTCAGAAGTATTTTAATAAGACTAAACACTTTAGTTTAATGGAAAAATACATCTTCGTTTAATGTCTAGTCTCAATCAAACTATAAATTAACTCTTTAATGTTGCACCCAATACAATAAGGAAGGAATTATAGTGTTGATGTCGGGGTGTCGTATTCTCCCGATACAACGTCTAAATAATGGAGAAGAGAAATACTTATGTGAAAATTCATTTTTAACTTCTTCTAGGACTAACGTAGTGTGTAATACTTTTTATTTTTATTTTCACTCTACTCAATTATACATGGCATTTTCACATATAGGCTAAAGCCTGCTTTTTCAGTAATATTACGGTACCGCTACTAATCAATACCGCAATAGAATCAAAGAAAGACAATAGACAACTCCAAATAGATATCAATTTGAACGTCCTTCTTTGCGTATACCATAACCTTTTTTGCATTGGTTTGCTTTTAAGAATCTCTCTGAGAGTATCATTCGCTATTCGCAAAATATGACGTGCTGTGCATCTGTAAAATATGACTGAGTAGACGGAAATCTTTCTTGATATTGACATGATTCATCTCTGAGACAGCATCAACTCGATTATATTATTGCAAAGTTGCCAGATGAACATTATTTTTCTTAAAGCCATCATATCAGAAGATAACTAACCCGAATTTTTCTCAAGCCAAAGTGTGCCTTTGGTGATAAGACAAATAATGATACACAATACTGAAACCATCTTAGAAAATTTTCTTTGTGTCTATTAGAATCGAGTTTTTTTTTCTCCTTGTCCATTGATAGCACTCAGTTATTTTTTCAGAGAAAGCCATGATCTTTGTCATTATGAGTCTAGTAATAGAAACGGTTTGATTTCTAGGTTTTCTTAAGAATCCGCTCTTTTGTATAATAATCTCATTTACTTTCTTTCATATTCATATCAGAAATTCATATCACTTTTCTTCATACTTATATAGGGTGTTCTGTTAATGGACTGGCCAACTCAGAGGGTTGTTAGTAGGGCATCAAGAGGAACAAAAATTGCAATGGAACATGGTGTAGCAAACCACGTTGATAGGATGAAAATCGCGAAAACGCATGCAAGCTCTGAGTCCAGAGGAAACGAAAGGTGAATGCCAGTTGATCGTGAATGCGTTCGTGGGTTCGTTCACCATATCTGACGTAAGCAGCGTGGCGAAACGCATGCGCTAGGGTAGGATCACGCGCTGCGTACGACGTAAGTTAGATTGTCGTTGCTGCGACAGACATCAAAAGCATACTTGGAATCTTCGAGCTCGTCCGGGAATCGTTTTTACGTCGTTATAGACTGTGCAATGACGTCAGCGGCCGTCACTTCTAACAACTCTTGTAATCATGAATTAAATAAATTTTTTTGTAGTTATTATTGTACTCTTTGTCATTCCAACGTGACGTCGAAACCTGCATGCGTTTTTCGCGATTTTCACCCTCTCAACGTGGTTTGCGACACCATGTTCCATTGCAATTTTTGTTCCTCTTGATGTCTAGTAACAACCCTCTGAGTTTGTCGGTCCATTAACATAACACCCTGTATAGCATAACTTAATTAGTAAGTTGGGAGTTTCGTTATTGTTAGCACGGATATAATATATATAATATGGTGTAACTTTCTCTCACTCACTCAGATGATACTTAAGATATTCCAGAGATTACCCGACACACCTCTTCGAAAAAATATCCTATATCTAACCGGGAAGAATCGCTATCTCAGAAATGAACAAAGCACAATAAAATACAACACTTGTTAAGTACATCGTGCTTAGTTTCAAATTATTGGGCGCATTTTCAAAATTAATAAGCACTTTTGAAAACTGGCCTAAGTAAATTTCTGGAAGCGTAAAAACAAATATTTTGCTATAGCATCCGTGATGATGGTGAAAACCGAGCGACGCTGACGGGGGCATGAAGTAGTTTATCGCTGTTCTATTTGGCGGCCATACCTGAAGGCGGAGAAAACCCAGTATTCCATATTACCCAACTATTCCGTAATCCTCGTACTTCCTAAGTATACAGTATTATTTCCATGAAAAATTCATTTATTAAATTAAAACTGTTTTTGGTGTCCCTGTGTCGTTATTAATTTTTTCCCAGGACAATGAATTTATAAGATATGGAAATGTTATATTAGTTTTTTTAAATTTGTTACCACTTCCATGATGGTTGGGTAAAGTGAATCAAAGTCAAAAGATGAATGATTCAATTTGCTTTCTATGGAGAATTTTTCAACAGCAAGAAATTTTTTTTTTTCAAATTACCGAATAAGTAATAATACGTAATATACGTCATCCATTTTTTTGGGACAAGAGAGAGTCGTTTACTACGATACGATCATATGCTTTATTATTTTTTCATCTACTTGCGTGCTGGCTGTTTAAAACATTCACACCTCTTCAATAATTTTGAATACCTCTGCATTATAAGTTCATGTGAAGATACTTCTACCGGTTCATAATTTTTGATGATAGCGGCGGCGTCTTGAAGAAAACAACTTTTTCTGAAAATGTGTGGAAATCAAGGAAAAAAAAATAGAAAAATTGAATCTTAAAATCTTCCGGGAAAAAAAATATTTTGTTGGTTGTTTGGTGAACGACATCAGTAAATTGTTGTTTGTCCTCTTCTAGATCAAAAGAATTGTTGTTGCAGAAAAGATTGAAATTAAGTTTTTCTTTCTTGTAGCAAAAGCCGTTGATACGACTGAAGGGTTTATGAGAGAGATAAATAAGAGAACAAACTAATTTGATAGAATTAAAGCTGAGTAGAATGTGAAGTATCCTAGAATTTCGAAAAAATGGTATCCTAAGAATAAAATAGTATCCTAAATTAAAAAAAAATAATATCCTAAAAATTTCGAAATATTTTGCCTCGTATTTTTTATCACTTTTCGAAGGTGTCTTTGAGAAAAATTTGTCACACCATGAATTCAACACAATTCACGATATTCTTCCAAGTTGTTCACTAAAAAACGCTCATAAAAAAGCAAAAAAAAAGTATTTGGCTAACAAGCGCATTTTATCGAGAGAAGAATTGATTGCTGTGAAGTTGATGCATTAGCCTCTGACGTCTATGGGTATGGTTTCATTTTTTGACACTATGTGGAATAAAATAACAGTGGCCGGAGCTGAGATGAAAATAGTGCCTTTATACAAATACAAACACTAGGCCACAACATGCAAATGCCCAACGACGTGGCTGAGAAAAAGATTCCCATGGCAAATATGGATGTCATATGTTTCTAAAACCAATTAAAAATGCGATTGCAAAGCAACCCAATTAAAAATGCAATTATAAAAAGGCTTAAAAAATTTGGGCTATTATTTTTTCATTTTCTTCACTCAGAGGAAACTGGAATGACACAGGTTTAGTACAATACTTTGTTGTATCTAAGCACAAGGGCATAAACCAGTGTTTCTCAAAGTGTGCGTTGCGGCTGTCAGGGGTGTTGTCAAACTTTGCCAGAGCCATCGCAGTGAGCTGGTGATATTGATGTGTGTGACTGATCATGCTTTAAAGTAGACGTTTTATGAATGCACAATATCTATTAAACTGTTCTTGGGAGCACAAAAGTTTGTATCATTGTTTGTGGTTTAATGAAGAAGAAAATTATATTTTCCATGTCTCTATGTGTGTGTGTGTATATATATATATATATATCTGTATGATCACTAAAATTATTGGGTGATAAAATAAAGAAAGAATAAATTTTTTTCCACTTGTTTTTATTTTCTGAGCCATGAGTTTGAGTTTCTAAGTTGAGTTAGTGCACTATTGTTTCTAGAAATGTGTTTTTTAAAAACTGGAAAATAATCAGTTTCAAACATTACAAAAAACAAAAGCATCAGCTAAAATGTGCAAAAAACTTGGCAACTAAATCCCAGAAGTGCATTTCTGAAAATATTATTCTGAAAACCATAAAGCATTTTCAAGAAATAATATTATTTGCAAAGGATTCCCTTTTTAGACTTATAAAGACAAATAAATTCCAAGTGCTAAGTAATCATTGGATCTATTTGAATTATGATAGAGAACAATTCATTCCAGGAAACTGCGAATTTCCACACATTTCATATTCTTATTGTCTCCGGCGAAGAAAATACGATAAAGGGAGAATTTTGTTCTGTATTAGCGTTATTGTACTCATCCTTATTCTCTGTAGCATGAATACAGATAATTATCTTACATGTATCAGTTTATTTGGTATCGTGTTCGAAGTGGACATGTTCTGAGCGGGCAACAAGTCGTGTTCCGAGCGGAACTTTTCACCCCTAATATTTGATCTCCGTCTTAAAAATGATCAGCTTTTTTTCCTGATAACGTAAGGCTATGTTGCAAGGAAAAGAAAATGAAGATATTCATTCTGATCTGGGTGAGACTGCAATGTATGCGTTCCTAAATTGTTCCTGAATATTACAGAGTAAAAATCATGTTTATAAACTTTTACAAACAAAGAATCCCATTAATTAATGTTGTGGCGGTGCTGCATTCCATATGCAAAGTGATGATGCGATCGTTTCCAGTTATCTATTGCAACGCCCTCACCCACTATATAAGATAGCCGCACACTTCAATCAATGCTATAATATTTTTACTGCAGTATGTTTTAACATTATGTTTGGTTAACTAATAATTTTTGTTCAAGTTTAAACAAATCATGTTAAGTTAGGAAGTTCTCAGAGTTGTGACGTTGTGTTGGATATGCCTCTCGTTTAATCGAACACAAGCGGTCAGGTTGAGACCTTAAACCAACCAAAATGTGCAGAAATGGTGGATTATATAAATTTAAGCCTAATTTTTTAATATTGCAGTTGCATTACTACACCTACAAAGCACAAGCACACACATCGAAGATTAGAATAAAAATGAAAATAAATATCTTTCTTCCCAATATTAGGTACATGGGTTAGAATCACAACAGTTGTGTGCCGCCGGCGCCGTGAACATGTTTCCCGTTAAATCGTCCGCTTCCAACACATTACTCTCAGCACGTAACCGTTTGTTATCGAGCAACAGTGAACGTCGCGGTGCACAATACAACGTGTAGTACATTCGGGTAGTATGGAATACCAACACTTATGTTTTCGATTATTACAATTCGAAATATGGTGTAAACCTGAAACCTCTGTTCCTATAAAATTTAGTTTCTTGTCTTTGCATTGATAAGTGTATCGTATTTAAAAATACATATAATAACTATTAGGAAAAAGGCATCTAAAAAAAAATTTCGTAGGGTAATGTGGAATAGTCGGGTAACACGGGGAATAGGGGGTTAAAAATGAAGAAAATCAATCCGAAGTGATCAAAAACAAGATTTAATGAGTCTATGATAGTGAATAATGAAAATTTCTTCGTTTGTAGTTGGTGATGCGGTGGTGTAATAGCCTGTTTACAAGAGTCACAAATGCCATCTTCCTATTCTGCTCAAAAACAGTCAAGGTGGGCTCACAGAGAACAGGGCATACATTATTTCTAGACCTTTTCTCTTCTTACTAAACTTTCCCATCTTGAAGAGATATTCTAGCCCAACTCAGATAATGCTCATAGTATTCCCATATTACTCGACACACCATCCGTGAAAAATAGCAAATAGCGTTCCATCTAACTGGAGAGAATCGCTTGCTAAAAATGAGCATAGCACAATAAAATAAAGCACTTGTGATGCATATTTGGACTTGGTTTCGAGTTATTGGGCACATTTCCAATAATTAATAAGCACTCTTAAAAACTTTCCCAAGTAAATTTCTGGAAGTGGAGAAACAAATATTCTCCTATAGCAATTGTTATGATGGTGACAACCGAACGAGACAGTGACATCATGGGGGGCATTTTGAAATTGTTTATCACTGTTCCACTTGGAGGCCGTACCTAAAAGCAGAGAAAACCTGGTATTTTATGTTACCTGAATGTCTTATATATGTTCTCACCTATTGTATTATCATATTTACCGTATGAATGTACTATATGCGATAAATGGAAAATTCCGGGGATTTATTTGCACATCTTTAATCAGCTGGGAATTTTTTTAAGACAGAAAAAAAATAACAAAAAAACAGCCGATAGGTGGCGCTAGTACGAGCGATTTCAGTGGAAATATGCAAATGAGACGGTTATAAGAACTCACGCACCTAATCCATAATCCGTTCAGCGTTGCAAACCGTGTATGTGAACAAGGATGCTGAGTGCGGAGGATAAAGCTTTGTTGGTGAAGTTGTTTTTCACGTGAAACCAGGAATCGTGTAAGTGCCGGACGACCGTGTCAATTTAAGGAAGGCACGTTCGCCGCGTGTTGCAGCCGAAATTGAGGCGTTAGCGTCCGAATCATCTGCAGGGACCAGAGTGCTCGTGAAGCTGCCAGACGCTTGGGCTTACCTCGGTCCGCAATATTACAGATTGCAGTCGTGTCATGAACTTTTACCAGCGGACACCGTACAGAGAGAAGCATTTGAGAGGTGGGCTTTCGCTAAAATCTAACCCTGCAAACCGTTTTTTATTTCGGCTATTTTGCTAGTTTTTATTCATTTTTAAAGTTTCTACGGACTTTTCGCCCACCCTGTATTTAAAATATACGAATATAATCGACGTCACTTATTAAAATCAAGAATAACGTAATAATACGGGTATTTTCATCACTTTTGCAAAGAACGGAACGGACCAATATCATAAAATGTAAAAAATCGTTTATAGTAATTGGGACTTCGGATAATGTTATCAATTCCTTTTGTCCATAGTATGCTTTTTGCTTATTCTGAAGCTAAGGTTTAACCAAACTTATTTTTTTTATCGTTATTAGGCTGCAAGACTATGTAGGAGACTAGAAAGTGTTCCCCTCTCCCTCCCTTGTTGACGAAAATTTCTGTACTTGATGTTGTAATCGATCAGTAGTGTTCGCTGTGATTCATGCACGTGTGGAGCTGCTTTTGCAATGACCTTCCTATAGTGAAGTGAAATGTGCGATAAAAAAAAAGCCCTTTCCTTCAGTTCCTTTCAGTCGATCAGATTCGAATTTCTTTTTTTCCGAAAGAATTTCTCAAGGGATTTATGAAACGTATTGTACATTAAGAAAAATGTCGTAATTTCATGATATATACATTAGACAGTTCCATTCTAACGCCTCTCAATGGCTGAATAACAAAAATGCAGGATTTTATCGCAAAAAAAAAAAAATAATCCTGTTTCAGAATTCAAAAAATTGGAACGATTGAGCAATTTGCAACCAGTTGTGAAAGGAAAGAAAATCAGACATGTCCAGTTCTACCAATATATGTTCACGTCACACCGACCTAACGGGATGTGTGGTCACCGCACTCGAAAACGGGGGTTTCCTTCGGATATAAATATCATTCGGCTATTGTTACCAGAAACCCTGAGTCTCGATGTAGTCACATTAAGCGGCGTAGACTGCAGTATAACGTGTAAAGCTTCATCATGTTCGTCGGTAATATTGATACATTGTGAAAATTCTTTCATTTTAAAAATTGGATCATTTTCAGGAAAAAATATAAAACTCGTCAAAGAATGGATTTGTTTCGCTGTAACATAAGTATGGTTTATAGAGTTTGAAACGCTGCAGATTTGCATGTTATATTACCATGCTTCATTACACCATGCTTCATCACTATTATATATTCACTGTTTGTAACAATATGCCAAATTTTTCCTCAGAAAAGAATGTGAAGTATGACAAATATCCAGGTAATTATAGGGATAAGCTTGAGGAATGAGGTGCACAAAATAAAAAAGGAATTTTAATGTTATTTCAGTCTCTTATATTGTGAAAAAATATCATATATTATTTTTCCCTCTGTTTATTGATGTCATTGGAAAAAAGAAAATGATTTATAAATGATAAGCAGCTCCGTCTGGAAATGTTCAAGAACTCGGGAGACTCCTTTATCGGTTTCGGAAGAACGGTCTCACGAAACCCAAGATTGATCAGTTGTTTAGAAATTTTTCGGTGAAGTTTGTTGTCCAAAAACTTAAAAAAAAAGAAAGAAATTAGTTTCTGCGTGTTACAGTGTTTTTTTTTCAAGGGGAAATGAAGATACTTTCATCTTACTAGACATGAATAGGTGAAAATATTCCATGTAATCTGGTGGTCGAAAGAAACTGTTATCAGCTGTTGGCGCTAGCTATAAAAAGTCTTAAGATCAGAAGTCTCAATGTAATTGGTTTTTTATCTTCTTCGTGACACGATGATTATTCTGGAAACAGCTAATGGAAATCTTTCTATTCTCAAGTGTTCTTAGACAATCTTTCAGCCAATACGATTGCAGTGGATATCAAAGCTTATTCTGATATACGATTGGTACGAAAGTGTCTGTGATTTTCCCTCGCATACAGTATATAGTCGATCATTTAACCCTCTGTGGTCCGATACATAATTGATTATACGTGGCAAATATATAGTAAAAAACAACTCATTACACACTAATTTCTTTTCCAAAAATTTTATTGCATTTTAGAAAATACATTTTATAGTGTTATGGCAGCACAAATACAAATACAAATACAACGCCACAACAGGCAAATTGCCCAACGACGCGGCTGACCCAAGAACATCATGGATCCCCGAGCCCTTTTTTACCCTACCTACGAGCCCTATCTACTACTGCTACACCACACATGCACCCCGCCCACAACCCCCCGCGGAACCCCCAATGAATCGGTACATGCGGGAATGTGCGTGTACGTGTAGTGAAACCTGACGAAGTTTTTTTGTTTCTCTGTAATGCTTGTTATGTGTAGTGCTGCCATCTGCCACCAGTTTTTCAAACTATGAGTGAAGTGTTATGATTGAATGATTTTTCGTTGTAGGACTGTTGCTCTCTGTGGCGAGACTTTTTAACGGGGAGATCAGCTCGCATTTGCGCCTTGAAGTTGGGAACCACAGAAAACCAACTTCAGCCGACCACCACTGTGGGGTTCGAACCCGGATCCTCGCATCGCGAGTCCGTCACTATAACCACTCGACCACCACAGCGGCAATGGCTATATGGCTATATAAATCATAATATATGGAAAAGCTATAGAAATAACATAATTTTTCATCTAGAAAGAGTAAATTCATTGTTGGTGTCAATTTTAAGAACTGCTGAAATTTTAAGTGTTCAGAGATCTCAAGTAAAATTCAAGATAATGACATTCATTCATTCACTTAGTACATCCTCTCACTGAGATATTTAGCGACCAGGACTTACACGTTCCTTTAACCTCTTACCCGTGCCGCTCGAACCCAGTTAAGGTAACTCAAAAGTATAATGCTTGTGATTTCACGATTGTTATTTGTTTTTTTGTGACGAGAAAGTGTTTTTTTTTCACCTTAAAGACCAAATTGAGAGTTAATATTTTCCATTCATATAGTGCATGAGATCAAACAGAGTGAGAAAATGACTTTTTTTGAATTGTTTTATTGATTTTTTAAAACCATATTTACGATGCGACACGAATTTACATCCCTATCTGTAAAAAAAAGTATTTTTAACGCTTTTATGGGAGTGGACCACAGTGGAGGTTAACTAGATTTAATTCTAAAATCAAATTTCATAATGCTCAAATCATGTGTCGTAGACAATTCTTCAGTTTTTTTTATTTCTGTTGCGTTATAAAATAAATTTGAATTTTTTTTTTTTTTTAATACTAGCCACTATCAAAGTAAGAACATTATACCGAATAGAAAACAAAAAAAAAGTATACAAAAAAAATTCATTGTTGCTGTTTTTTTTGGTTCCCTCCATAGACTAATAACTGTAATGATAGTCTGCATTTCATATGAATAATTAATTCGTTAATTTATAACTACATAATTAGCTAAGTATTTTCATTAGCTACCTCTCAATTTCATTCAGTGCAACAGCAATATGGATAATCGATCTGGTCAGTTCTGTAAAAGAGAATTAGCTGCAGAGTTTCCAAACTAAGAACTCAAATTCCAAAAATATTTTACCTTTCTTTCAAATTTATTATAAAATGTTAGGATTTAGATGTATGGATTCACAAACTTGAAAGAGAGGATTGGTAGAGCAAAAATAAAATTTTGATACATTTTTCGAACAGGTGTAAAACAAATAGAAAATCGCAGGAATAAATACTCCTCATGAAATTCAAATGAACAAAAATATATACAATTTTTTTTTCATTTTAGGGTGAAAGACATATCTGGACTACAGCCAAAAATAGCTATTTTTCTGTTTTGCTTTGAGACTTGCACAGACTCACATTTTTCTACTATTGCAATATATTAGAACTTGTTATGCATAATTCTGCGTATATATATATATATATATTTATATTTGTTATATAAAAGAAATATAAAAGAATTATGCATAATAAATTTCTACTGAAAGGAGAAACTGAAATATTAAAATATTATAGAAAAAATTATGGATTATTTATCCTGCTCTTTTAATACTCAATATGCAAAAAAAGTATTCGTTGTTGTTTTGTTGATGCATTTCAGAACATTTAAAGTACAGTAGACTCTCGCTAATCCGCCACATCAGACCAGGGTGTGCCGGATTATCGAAATCGCCACATAACTGGAAGTTTGTTGAAAAAGCCCATTTGAATAATACAGTAGACGCCACTTTTAGGAATCACGAATAATTTTATCATTCATTATTGTTATGACTTCTTCAAAGTACGGAATGGACCAATATCATAACGTGAGAGAAAATTTGTTTATAGTTATCTGGATTTTGGTTCACATAATATCAATTGAGTCGTCCAAATGCAAAACTCGTTAAGCGCCAACCAGTTGTTTTTTTTTTCACAGAAAGTGCAAAAGAAACTTTGTAGAGTGTATTTTTCGAGCTGATTGCTTAAAATGTAAAATTTTAATAACATAGCATTAACATTTTAACAAGCTTCCGCTCAAAAAATATACTCAACAAATGTTTCTTTTTCACTTTCTGTAAAAAAAACTGGTTGGCGCTTAACGAGTTTTGTAACTGGACTACTCAATTTATTTATTCCGTCAAAAGTTTTTTGCACATTTTCACGTTGAGGTTGAATCAGACTTTTTCCCCGATAAATTATCAACCTGCAAGACTATGTAGGAACTCAGAAGGTGTACTCTTTCCTTATTGACAACCGTTTCTATATACGGTGCACAATGCCCTATTTGGGCAGTAGTAGCAACTATAATCCATGTGCACATGAAGTGTCTTTTGCAATGGTCCACCTATTGTAGAGACAAATGTGATGTAAAAGCAAAAGGCCGTCTTCTATGCTTGAAGAAAAACGCCGGATTACTGGACTGGCCGGATTATCGAGAGTCTACTGTACTAATTTTGCGGTCACTTACAAACAAAAAAAATTTTTCTACTATGAAGAATTTTAAAAATTCTTAACATAGTTCTAGTAGTATTCTATTATAAAAGTAATAAAAATATCCAGCGTTGTGTGTGTGCTCAGGAAAGGTAGTAACTTTGCCAAAGTATAGTACGTACTTAGTGTTCATTAGCATATTTAAAAATATTTGCATATATGTACTTCGTTACGTGTGCTTCAATTTTTTTTTTGAATTGCAATGCATTATAAGTTACGAATGCTAATCGTTTTTAATACTGTTTTTCAAGCAAGCAAATGATTCATAATTTTCCCAATTTTTCATGCATTCAACTGTATTTAAATACTATATAATACGCTGTTTTATGAAATACCATGTCATATTTTCTTTGATTTATACATTACACTGATAATTTAAAAGGTGCAGCCTACAAATGAGGGAATTTATATATATTTTTTAATATCGTTTTTTTTAGATACGAACTTTCACACATGTTCATATTCTCCTCACCGCCAAAATGAAACACCATACTTGCTGTAAACAAGTGAAAAAATTAATTAGTAGGTCAAAATTAGATTTTGACGTCATTTTACAAAGCTCATTAGTTTCAATCAGCGTGCTGTATTTCTGGTTCTCTCTGATTTCATTAATTGAAAAATGACACCAACGAGTATAACAATGAAATTAATTAAGCAGGAAAAATCAATCAAACATTTTTAATATTCTGAGGAAACAATAGACTAATCAGAATTAGATGTGAACTTAGAATTTACTCTATTTGATAAAATGCTGTCAGAGATGTAAAAGGAATACAACTTAATCATGACTTCAAATTATTTTATCACTATATATTGATGAGAAATATTATACTTATTATAATTCAATTTTTCCTCCACAATTTATTGTTCATTTTATAAATGCATGAAACAGGTTATAATGCATTCCCTTCCACACTGTTCAAAACAATTACGGGATGTATATTATTTATTTAAATTTATTAAAATTTCTTTGATTGTGTGACGCAACTCTTTGTGAATACCTAATATTGTTCTCAGTCAATATTTTATCAATTAAAATGCTTAAAAATCACAACTGAATAAAAACTACATTTTCCTTGAGGGTTTTGAGCAGTGTATCTAATTATAAGTTATGTATTGGGTTGTTAATAAATGGAATAGCTCACCTCCGGATGTCGTGAATTCTATCGCAATTGATACGTTTAAAAAGAAGTTCGACAGATTTAATGGGATAAATCGAGAAGCTATCCATACTTAGATATGACAACTATAATACTTTTTATGGGCAGTGCATTATGTATTTGGTGATATATGCTTTTACATTGGGTATTTCGGTTATATTTGGCATCCATATTTTTTACGACCATAATTTTTTCAGCTACCTCGTTGGGCGATTTGCTTAGTGTGGCCTTTGTATTTGTATTAGTATTTTGCGATACAAGATATTTTGGGACTAAAAATAAAAAATGCAAAATCTACGCAAAATCGTGTATTTCGGAAAGAAAGTTCTATTAGAACGCTTATCAGTCGTTGACCTGGGAAAATGTAAAGCAGTATTACACCTTTAGACTTTGAAGCTCACGATTGACAAAAAATTAACACCAAAAAAAGTTTTTTCGCAGTTATGGAAAATAAAAATGCATTAAGGTTATTTTACTGAGATAACTGGTTAAATTTAGGAAGGTTAAACTAAATCCCATAATAAACGTAAGTTGTTAATTAAATAAATTTATAAAGCAGTTTTCCATGAAAGGAATTCATTGACTCATGAAATAGGCGCCAAGTTTAAACACAAACTATCAGTAAGTTGCTATACAAGCAAGGTATTTGCACTCGAATTTTTGCTTTGCAAATTAAGGCAAAAAGAGCAATGTAAGATATTCAGTCATCTATTCATGTCTCCATATCAAATAGTTGTTCACTTTTCAGTGTGCATTATCTGAAATATATGTATATATTTTTAAGAAATTTCTCTCAAGTATACCTCTTAACGCATTTTCTGTGTATTCGGATAGAGAATAATCAGCGTGAAAATTCAATGAGCTTACAGCACTATTATTACTGTTTTTCATGAAATATTTACGTAGCATATTTCAGGTTTATCTTATGAGATTTTTCATCATTTGCTTATGTCTTTGGGCACTTTTTTCTTCTTCGTATTTATTTATTTCCGTAATACTGTTCTCATTTTTATTGTGCCACCAGGAGTTTCTGACAACGTATGATAATTATTCGTAGATTGTAAAACAATTTTGTTTTAAGAGGTTAATATATATATATACACGTATATGTTTGTGAGTGGTTTACATAATACAGATATCGGGTTAGATTGAAATTTATATTCCATTTCTTAGTCCAGATATTCAAAAACCGCAATATTTAAAGTGATTCTGAAAACTTTCCAGTTATTCCAGCTATGAAAGATGTATCATAATGCTCGTAAAATGGAACCAACTGCACTAATTTGTTCGGCTATTTAAAAAGATTACTTCAATTAATACTTTAAGCAAGTATACTCGACCTAACTTAAAAATATGGCAACAGTTAAAAGAAATTCTAAATGGATGCTTTTGAAATAATAATTGAATGAGGATAAGTTTCCAAAATATTCACGACCAGCTGAACGTTCAAAATGAAATTTTAGGATTCTCATTTTTCCTTATAATACTAACTATTATATTATATACTCTACAACGTTTGTTAAATCTTCTACTAAATTTGTCGGTAATCTTAATTTTGTCGACCAGCACTCATTTAATGCACACTAATTGGACCGAGACCTACAATTTATAGGCCATTCAAAACGACTGTTGGAGACATTCAAGCTCTAAACTTAGATCAGTCGAGACAGAGATTGTCGCGTTTACCACTAGACCACCTAGTTAAAAATTAACCAAATTATAAAACAATTTTAATGTTTTTATTTTGCAAAAAAAAATGTATAAAATAAATTAAATATTTTTTATTTGTTCGATCAGATTTAAAAATATTTCAAGAAAATAAAGTTTATCCATTTCTCTCTTTCCTCAAAATTTATTTTTCTTTAAAAATAATTAAAATTTTTGAGACATGTGAAATCTCATTTACTTTTATATAGGATTGTAAAATGTTTGAAAAAAATATTTATAATGTAAATGTAATTCTAAAAATTGTAACAGTTCGTATTTATTTTTTTTAATCATAAATATTTCATTACAAGAATATGAAAAAAAATTGAGTATTAAATAGCAATAATGCGGATTTTATATAGGGTCCTTAAAATACTTTGGGTGATAATTTCAATTCAGAGAAGAAAATTTCATGTACGTTATTTAAAATTTATCCAATTTATATTTTCGCTTTGTTACCCGTGTTCCTCAATGCTCTTCAGTCATCATTTGAATCTGAATCTGGGATGGTCAGACAGAGGTATAAAATTTGAGGATACGCTGAATTATTGGAAATTCAACACCAACAGATACACATTTCAGAGTATGGATGTCTAGGCAGAAATCCAAATATCCTGAGTAATGTCATTTCTGGCTATGCAAATGACTTCGGTTACGTCTGTGTGGAAGATACGATAAAATTATTTACTTCCTTACGATTTAATGAAGTTTTTTCGAAGGCATCCATCCCGGAATCTGGAGCAAAACTCATACATAGCTATACTTTAGGTGGTTATTTTTTCCTACGAAATAAGCCCTTTTACAGTGAATTATGATTACTTGCATAACGATGATATCATATCAGAAATATATCATTGTAATAATTTTGGGAAAAACGAAGCGCAATTTTTTTTGGACTTCGGATGAGTGTATCGGATATGTACGATTATGTCAGAGACAGTGATTAATAGTCAACTACGTTAACGAAACCATTCATTCAGTAATATGGATTTCCCAGCAATTTAGGACTGATTTACGACAATGCGAGTATCATACATACGCGGTAAATTCTTCATAATAATACAAGCTCTTCTAATGCATCAAAAGTAAGAGAAATTGCCATATTATTATTATGCATATGTATAGTATATCCGCTCTTAGCTAGACGACGCGTTTATATATACCACATGCAAAAATTACTTCTTTTTCCTCTTCATTTGTGATAAAAAAAATAAAAACAAAAAATTTGTGGATGAAAATTAAAAAAAACAAACATTATTTGGAAAGAAGGAATAACAAAATTTAATGGCCGCTGTGGTGGTCGAGTGGTTATAGTGCCGGACTCGTGATGCGAGGATCCGGGTTCGAACCCCACAGTGGTGGTCGGCTGAAGTTGGTTTTCTGTGGTTCCCAACTTCAAGGCGCAAATGCGAGCCGATCTCCCCGTTAAAAAGTCTCGCCACAGAGAGCAACAGTCCTACAACGGTAAATCATTCAACCATAACACTTCACTCATAGTTAGTAAAACTGGGGGCAGATGACAGCACTACACATAACAAACATTACACAGAAACAAACTTTACGTCAGGTTGCACTACACGTACACGCACATTCCCGCATGTACCGATTCGTTGGGGGGGGGTTCCGCGGGGGGAGGTGCATGTGTGGTGTAGCAGTAGTAGGTAGGGGCTCGGGGATCCATGATGTTCTTAAGTCAGCCACCTCGTTGGGCAATTTGCCTGTTGTGGCGTTGTATTTGTATTTGTATTTAATGTAATTTATACAATAATTTCGAAACGCAAATATGGCGTCATGGTGATTGAGTGTCATTTTGCAGATTATAATGTTATAATGTTTAATATAATTAAGAATGTGTATTTGCTTGATGAATGGAGCAATATATATTTTATCGTGCCTTCATAAATTTTACTTGTTACTTGATTAAAATAACTTATCTAAATATGGCAAATTATTATCAATAGTCATTGTATATGAGGATCAATAAATTTAAAGTAAAATCTTGTGCGT
The DNA here is from genome assembly GCF_987345545.1 of Pholcus phalangioides. Classification (NCBI taxonomy): domain Eukaryota; kingdom Metazoa; phylum Arthropoda; class Arachnida; order Araneae; family Pholcidae; genus Pholcus; species Pholcus phalangioides. Next base: position 59,085,140 of record NW_028301604.1, read on the forward strand.
CTTTTCTTCTTTTTTTTCATTTGTGAAGATGCTTTATGGCATAATGAAATTATCCCCACAAAAAATCGCCTTCACGCCACACATCATCTAGTGCGCTATTATCTTCCAACTATAAATATATTTTTCATCTTCTAATAATATATATCGTGATGCATGTACAGAATGGTTCAAAGCTCAACGTACAAACTTTTAGAGGAGGTAGAAAACACAAAAATGAAACAGAATCACATAGGAATGTATGTCCGGAATCTCCGAGCCGATCAGCTGGAGGATAAATGAAGATGCAGAAATGATAAGCCAATAATGGGTGGAAAAATGCTTTATTTAGCGATACTTCACACAAGGACGGTACGTGTACACGTTAAGTTTCACAACAAGTGCCAAAAGTTCTTACCATCCACAGTTATGCAAAATATGCATTACTGTTGCTGTTATCCGCTGGAGGAATAGTCGTAGTTTTTGAAAGGGTTTGGCAGTCAATGCGTCCCACATCAATCATATGTAAGTCCCACAGACACTACACCTTCATTTTCTTCTCTTTTTCTTTTACATAACTTCCGTGAGTTTCTGTTTTCAAGCCACCTGTCAATATTTCTTTGAGAGATATGTTTTAAGAAAAAATCTTTCTAGAGGTACATTATTTCTAGAATCTTTCCAGTTTTATATCTATCTATATATATATATATATATCTAGCGAAAGATCAATCACGATATTATCTCTTTTACTAATGAATATTTCATTTGAAACGTTGACGAAGAAACTACCGAATAAGAAGCTATCTTTATTAAAGTCGCGAGGACAAGAAAATATATGAAACTTTGAGATTTGAGGTGCTATGATGAGTTTCTTATCGATCGCCCCTTCTTACGAAATTAAGCTGTCTGATTTCTGGATAAGTCTTTCAGCAAAGCAGCAAATTTAGAAGCAATAACGTTTGCATTTGAAATGTAAGCGTTGATTATTTTCGAAATGAATATATTGTAGGTTGGAATGTACTCTGATTTATCATCCGTATTTTACTCGCAATAAATAATCCGCTAACCTTTTCGAGTTATTACTATTGAAACTAGTTGAATTCCATAATAAAAAGTGCGCGCTTTTCGTTAGAAATCCGAACATTCATTCTGAAGATTTTCACGGGAAATATTATATATTTTGTTTAGCCGTCACGTAAATTATGATTTAAAATGAATTCATCTTAGAATAGTTTTTAATTTTATGTTTTTTTATATTTTATGTTTATAGTAAACGTATGTTAAGAAGTACTCCACAAGTTGTTCCAGATGCTTCTAAAATGTTTCAAAAACTATCGATAGAAGTATGTTTTTGATGCATGTGTTTAAAACCGACAGTTTCTTATGGATATATATCTTGCAGTCTTAATTTGTGCACAGATTTTTATTTCAGTATAATTACCATATATTTATTATGATTTTATTTGTTTCAGTAAAGATGGCAAAAAAGATAAGTTAGAGAATCTTTGCATTCAAATTTTGGTGCATACATCAAATATTAGTTTGCGTCTACGTTTTTCCTTTCATTATAATTGCAGGGAGTATCGTTCAAAATATTTCTGCTGTTGGCTATGTCCAAAGAATAGGGAAATTGAAATAAAGAATGTTGAGACTTCAACGATGGAGTTACCGTCGATGCTTTCTGCTCTTAGTTACTTTTTTTTAATTCTCTATCTATATCATATACGTACTTCATTCGAGCTGAACATAGACGACAGAAAGCGTTGGCAAAAGCGAGCAGCAAGTTGAGTCAATTTATAAGCTGAGAATTTTATATTCCCTTTGTGTGTCGTGAATGGTTATTCATGAAAAAAAAGGATCCACATTTTTCATCGCATAATGTGTTGATAGCCTAAAAAACTTTTTTTTATAATGTGGAAATGTCTTTTTATTGTGTGAGCTAAGTTAAGGGGGAAACAAATTCAACATACACACAAGCTATTGGGGAAAATGGCTCCAATAAGTATATTTTAAATGCACTTATTAATTCTTTTCAGTCTTTCTGCAAAAAAAAATGTAAGTATGAAAGAATTTTGTTTTAAACTTTTTTTTTTCAAAAATGGAACAAAAAAAAGTCAGATACTATACAAAAAAGTTGAATTTAATATTCCTTTTTTCTTATTTTCTCTACGGTGCTCTATCAATGAATGTAGGATGAAAATGAAGTTCCAGTGAAAGTTCAGTTTCTAAATTCGTATTTTGACGAAAAGAGTCGAAAATAAGAAATTAATATACGTACACTATAGAATTTTTTAAACTAGAAAGTCAGTTCTTTTCATTAACATCTGCTATGAAAACAAATTTTGATAACCTATTTGAGGATGAACCGCTTTATTGCGTTACTTTGTGTTTGAAAAGGTAGCGCATTTACTTTTCCTTTTATTTTTTGTTAAAACATTTTGAAATATGATAAAAACTACGTATACTATTTCAAATGTTGAGTCAGAACTTTGAACTTTGGGGAAAATATGGGTCTTTTCGCGACAGCATGATTTTTTTTTAGATATTCGTCTTTTACATCTGCTAAACGTATAAAATATTTCTTGATGCATATTGAGCGAGAGCGTGTTCCTTGCGATAAGATAGTTTTTTTTTCAGCACCTTTTTACAATAGTTGGAACTTTCGAACACTTGACAAAGAGAGAAACAAATTCAAGAAAATTTGTTTTGGATGATTACTTTTGCACGAAGTGCATTTATAAAAATTGAACTTGTAATTTTCAGAAAAGAGGTCGTTTTTCTAGTGTCGTATTTTAATACGACGCTTTTTTTAAGACAAAAGAAAAATCTATGTTAATAGGACATCAGGAGATATTAAAAAAATATATATTATATACAGGGTGATCAGCGAATAAGCCCTTATTTCAAAATTAAATATCGCTACAACAAAGATCAATAGAATTATGCGGTAAACGGTACGTTTATTAGCAAAACTGTAAGAATGTTGTACAGAAATTTCGAAAATTTAGTTTTTGTTTTAATTTTTTAAAATTAAAAAAAAAAAAAAACTGGAGATTTTGGGGTTCCAAAAATCCTCATTTGTGTGAAGAGAAACCACTGCATTCGCCTAAAGTTACTGCATGGGCTGCGGTATGCGCCATGTGTGCTGACAAGTTGTTCCAAAATTGTAACGTAACGTTTAGTAGTAATCGTTTCCCGCACGAAGAAGGTGCCGATAATGCCTCTGGCGCATACCGCAGCCCATGCAGTAACTTTAGGCGAATGCAGTGGTTTCTCTTCACACAAATGAGGATTTTCGGAACCCCAAAATCTCTTGTTTTGTTTTTCTCTTTTTTAAATTTTAAAAAATTAAAACAAAAACTAAATTTTCGAAATTTCTGTACAACATTCTTACAGTTTTGCTAATAAACGTATCGTTTACCGCATAATTCTATTGATCTTTTTTGTAGAGATATTTAATTTTGAAATAAGGGCTTATTCGCTGATCACCCTGTAGCTTACATTTTAAAAAATGACATTTTTTTCATAAGATTGTATTCTCGTATCTTAGTGAAAAAACAATTTGTTAGAAAAAACTCTCAGTGACACCATAATCTCAAATTGTTCATTACCAATCGATACCGGTGTTATCTTGTCGAAGAACTCGATTGACCGTGTTTAACAACCCATTGTCTCTTATAATAATCTCGTTGAAAACTTCAAATACCTCAGTAATATTCATACGACACTTACGCTCTTCCACTGAAAACATTCTTTCTTCCTAGCTTATGCTCTGCGTATAAGCAAAAATTCGTGTAGCTTTTCACTGTACCTACTCGTGCCAAATCTTTCTGTGGGTATGGCCTCCAAAATTTCTCTCGCTCCTAAAGAGAGAAAATACCACTAAATCACGCTTGAACCTTGTTCATATTCCTCTGCGGAACTTCTAACGAATTGGTACATGTTAGAATGTGCGTGTGCGTGTTGAATTGCGATTACGAAGCAATGAATTACGATTTTCAGCAGTGAATGTGCCACTTATGCGATAGAAGTATATGAAAATGACCCTTCCGACCGTTTAAGAATTACTCATGGAACCACGGGCTGAAAAACACTGAACTAAAATTTGAAAAGATCTAAAAAGATCTCAAAGTTTTCCTTTGATTTTTGTCTTTGTCATATTTAGTTCATAATACATGAAATATGTATTATGAACTAAATATGACAAAGACAAAAATCAAAGGAAAACTTTGAGATCTTTTTAGATCTTTTCAAATTTTAGTTCAGTGAATTAGTTTAGTACATGAAATATGTATTATGAACATATTTTTGACACATGTGGCACATTTTTTCTGCAGTTTGACTCCTTTCTTTTCAAGTTTGATGTTTTTCTCCTTTATCGAAATGAACGGTTGCATTTGCTTTGTCATAGATTTTAATGAAATCTTAGTCGATCGTCTCTATTCAACTTGCTTCTAAAGCTTTGACTACAGCATATTGTAAAAGATGAAGTAAAATGTTTTCTCAAAATCAAGAAAGACCAAATAGTGGTAATTAATATTATTTATGTTTTTCTACGAGTCCTCAAATGTTAGCCCTGATTTTTTTTATTTTGATAAAGTGTGTTAAATTTCCTTCAGAACCTTTTTTGTTCCGTGTTTGAATAAAACTATAAGGGTCAGGACATAAAAGGGAAGATCTTATGGATAACTGATATATATAACTGATATAATTAATGACATATATATATATGGGGTGATTCAAGTATTACGTCAGCATCGATGGGGGTAAGGGGTTTCGGGTTTACTGACTTTTGATGACAGGGAAGGGGAGGGGGTTTAAATGATGCTTACGTCATCAACCGCCCTTTATAAAAATATGAGATATTCTTAATGGCATCTTACTGGGTGTACCAAAAGCGAAAAGAACTTTTCGCTAGTTTGTGTGTGGGCACCTAACTTTCTTCCTATTAATAAGTCCTTTAAAGAAATCACTTTAGTGATCTCTAAATGTCCCGCTGATCCTTCAAGTGAGCTGGAAATATGTCCGAGCCGCTCAAGTGTTCTAGAAATGTGTAGCGAGCCGCTTAAAGTGCTCTGGAACTGTGTCGCGCGTCACTCAAATGATTTGTAACTGTGCCATTGATCACTTAGATAATCTGGGACTGTCCCGCGGGTAACTTGAGTGATGTAGAGATAGCCGCTTAAGTGCTCCAAAACTGCGCCACATTGCACATATAGGATCTCTAAATGTGTCACAGACCACTACGAAAATTAAGAAATTAAGAAAATTAAAACTTTAACCTCATTAATTCATTTCGCTTTCCTTGAGATTCATGGGTGGAAGGGTAAAACTAAACATTTCAAGCGGAAAATGAATAAACTAGAAATATGAAAATTTTGTGACTCTAATCCATTATTTGAGACGAGGCTTTTTTTCTTAGTTACTTTTCTCGTGGAGAAGTACCTTCAAAGGGAGATTGCGAGTGACACAATTCCACATAAGCGAATAACTTTTACAAAAAAACCACGCGTGAGAAACATGCAAAAAAGTAAGAATTCGCACAGCTTTAATTGAGACTTTTAACAGTGACATACTGTATTTCTTGATCCAGTTCCGTGCAGTGCGCGAGAAAACTGTGTTTTTTTTTTGTGAAACATGACAAACATGGAGCTTGCGATCAAGTATGAAAATTTCCTGTGAGACACTTATATTTATATTAAATTTTAGTGTTAATGAACCAGAGGAAACAAATATTTTAAGATGTTTAAAGAAAAAGATCTCCAACGTTTGCAATAAGAAAATGGACTATGGCTGTTTAGTAAAAATATTATAAGCATTAAATCATGATGCGATGACTTTTTTTGCTCTTTTTTCCGAAATATCGAAAAATGATGTACAAAGCACGATCATAGTCAGCCATTATCATCATTTTTTTGTGTTCCGAATAGCATTCAAATGCACACTGATGACTTTTTAACATGCGATATGGGAATTTAAGTCTTATTTCGGTCAGAATCTTGCTCGAAAATTCATTGGATCGAATTCATTCCACATATATATGTAAAATTCAGCATGTTGGTAACGTATAAGATACATGCTAACTGCAAGTCTGTGGACAAATGTGATATAGAGATTTTCTCGTAGTATTATACATATCATTACTTGCAGCCAGTCTAAAAATAGTCTTATTTTTAGAATGGACTTCTATATATTTTGTGGTGTGGTAATTTTTACGTCCAAAGACCTATAAGAAACACATATAGAGATATTAGAAAAATGGTTAATGACATTGGTTTATTAAACTGTGTTCGCATATTTTGGACATAAAAGCATTTAATACTGTATAAGGATGATAGTTATATATTTTGAGGCTTATAAAAATGAATATACATAGCTGTATCATCTTTTTTGGGTTTTATGCACAACATTTTTGTGTGACACTCTAAAAAAAAGTATGACCTTTCATAATATTGCAGCTTTTCTCTCTCAGTGCATAATTTCCAAAAGACCACGTAACTCATAGAAACTCACTCAGTTAACACAGCGTGAAAATTTAGTGATTCAAATATAATTCTTGCAAAAATTCCATATGTATTTGTAGTTTTTGATCTTCTGAAATATTTAGTTACAGGAGCCGCCTAGTAAATTAGTAATTTTTTTTGCTGAAGCGAGTTATTACTACATTTACTGTTCCTTATATGAATCCATTAAATGTCAATTACAGTGGAACTCCACTCGACGTTCCATAAAAAGTGGCCGTCTGCGGAGGTGACCGCTGAATAAAAATTGTATGACAGGAAAAAACATTTCAGTAAATATCATAGGTTACTTGTCTTGTTTATCCTGTCACCCGGGAAGCAAATTTTTAAACTTTCTCATCGTCGAGGAACAACCATATAAAAAAAGCATTAGTCTTTGTCATCCTATTTATAAACGTTTCCAAGCAGATGGTGTCACACAACAGAAGATCCGATTGATCCAAAAATATATTTAGGCAGATGTAGTAAAACTATAAGTTTATACAAAAGCCTATACAAAGAGAACTATTAGCTGTTAATGGATTCGAAAAAAAAAGAGTTGGTTTTTTTTTCAACTTTTATCTACAGGGAAGTGGTCGCGGGCAGGTTGGCTGCTGACGGCATATAGAGGTGGCCGCGGGATAGGGGTGATTTTTGTATTATGTCTATGGAGCCTATTGTTCGATCCGAGAAAAACTGGCCGTGGAATAGAGGACCGCTTATGGAAGTTTCACTGTAGTTGAATCTATAACTGACTTCTTCACTCTTTTTGTTGTTTTTTTTCTTCATCCATGTAGAAATTTACCGTATAAAAAGAATTTCACAAGTTCCTGCATATAACATTCGTGTATGATTCTTCCAAAGTTTTTAAATTTCTCTCGCTTCAGTTTGTTGTGGAATACTATACTCCACTGTAATCTGGCTAATGCTTTTTCAGCTAGTTCAGTGTTTTCCAACCTTTTAATGTCACGGACCCACTATAGTGTGGTCAATGCACCGCCGCCCCCACCCCGTAGAGTCATAAGGCCAATTTCGACGTCGTCCTACGCCATCCATAAAATACAAAATGTATTGTTATATAATTGGCATATCAAAAAAAAATTCGCAGCACAAAATATGTCATTCATGCAATGATAGTAATGAAAAAATGATGGACCCTCACAAAGTACTCACGAACCCCGGAAGTCCGCGGACCATGCGTTGAAAAACACTGATCCAGTTGGAAAAATAAGTAAATGTAAACTATCTATTACAGTGTTTCCCAATGCGGACAATGTCACCCCTTTGGGGAGGCGATGGAATGGCCCAAGGAGACGGTTGAAGCTATGGGTATAATATAGGATCCTTGTATTAGCTTGCGTTGAGGAGCGATGGAACAAAAACATTTCTGGAGAGGGAGGCGATGGCACAAAAAAATTTCAGGAGAAGGAGGCGATGGAACAAAAAGGTTGGGAAACTTGATCCGTATTACAATAACTATATCTTTTTACACCAAATTCATATACGTAACCTTATATTCCTCAAGTGTTTCAGATTTTTTTTATATCTGGTATAGAACAGGCCAGCAATTTTATAGACAAGCCATTTTCTTCAGCCAGCATGCTAACTTTTTTGCCAATTGTGAACCGTTATATTTCAGTACAGTTTCAGTGACGCGTTATAAAATTTACTCACATCATATGGAAGATCATTATTATAATGAACATTACTGTAACCATGCGTTTAATTATGTCGTCCATAAACATACTGTTATGCATATGAATAGAATTTTTTAATATCTTCAAGCAAAATATGTTTTATGTAGAAATAGGTTTTTATTTATTGAAAAATAAATAGTTTTAAGAATTTAGCGCTTTATATATACAAATTTTATCAGAATAGCATTAAGATTATTTGCTTATATATATGACAAAAATGTATCGGAACATATTAGTCAATAGAATTTTCTAACACATCGCCACTATGTCTGATACCTGGGAAATATACAGGGTGATTATAATTAAAGTTCGTTTTTGAAAAGGCTGTAAAAAAAGAACCACTGGTCAGAATTACTTGATATTTCACCTGAATATACATGAAGCAATGGGATTTTGTCTGGCAAAAGAAAAAATAGTTCAAAATTGACCGATAGATGGCGCTGTACTCGTGATAAGATTTTGTGCCAGACAAAATCCCATTGCTTCATGAATATTCAGGTGAAATGTCAGGTAATTCTGACCAGTGGTTCTTTTTTTACAGCCTTTTCAAAAACGAAATTTAATTATAATCACCCTGTATATAGAAATAGGCCGAAAATATTTTATCATTCAAACCAGCGATGAGAAATCTAATTTTCTTTTATGACTAACATATTTTGAGATTTCACATGTGGGAAAAATTAAATTTGCATACAGCACCCCGCACTCAGGGTTTTATTATTTATACTTATTTCAGTCAATACAAATTTGAATTCAAATACATAGTATGTGAAGGTTGGACTAATTTACCATTTTTAGTGTAAAAGGATTAGAAAATTGAATATATTTCTCTTATTTGGTTTATAATAATTTAATGAATTATTGCGAGACCTCTAGAGAAATTAATAAAAACAACGCTTTGAATTTTTTTTCGATCAATTGAAAAAGTTAACAATTCATGGCCAGTGAGCTCACTTGTTTTAATTTTTCAAATCAGCTATTCAACCATATCAAAACAAAGAAAACCTTACGCGTGTATGCCCTTGAGCGATCGAAAATGTGAACCTTACTATTAATCAAATGTGAAAAGAAACCAGAGAAGTACTGTGAAATAGGATATTGTTAGATTTTATTTTCAATTCGAAATTAATAAAATAAGGAAGTGGCCTTGAGATATATGTGGTGTTAGTAATATCATTACTTAGTGTGATCTCCATGAATATAGAATCTTTTTTTCCTGAGCAGTTAATAGAATTTCCATTACATGAAACTGCTTTCTGTTATTAAAATTGACTGAGAAACGTGAAACGCACTTAAATTTGCCTTTCTGACTTTTGAAAGTACCGAGTATTTAAAAAATATGTTTTTTTTTTAATTTTACACAAATTTAATTGGGTGCTTTTGTTTAAATCCAATCGAAGCGTGGTATTATGATTGGATTACCTTCTTCTCCTAACTTTCCCTTCTTTCTAGAAATTTTCCGTGAGATTGATTTTCACTTGGACAAAGGTGTCATTTTCCCAGGGCTTCTATATTGTGTGGCCATCAACATATTTGAATTGTACATTGAAACTTCCAAGTACCAGGTTTATCAAATCAATGTAGTTTTTTTTTTTTTGCTTTCAGGCTTTAATTAGAACTAAAATGACCTACAAAAAATTGTTCGTGATAGTTATTTCATTTTTTCATAATGTGGTACTGAAACGGTTAAAAATACTAGTTTCGTAAAAGCTATGTACAGTATTTACATTCTTCGTTTAAGACAAATAACTTTAAAAACTCATTCATTTTGAAATAGTAAATATTTATCCAATAGAGAGGTTTGATTTTAAAAATATATTTGACATTTTTTTATTTTCGTACATTTTGTAATTTTCCAAAAGTTATATACGGCAGTTGAAACAACCACAAATAAGGAAATTTTATTATCCGTTTCACTCAATTGATTCCGCATATTATGATAATTGTGTGCATGAATGATCAGAGGATTCTTCGAAAATCCACATACCGTATGTTATTGTAGTAGATAGAATAAGATTTGGAAAATATTTTATAATAGCCCAGTAACTTTAGGCCTAAATCAGGGTCGATATGACACAAATTTATAATTAGCTGAAACTTTCACGATTAACTCCTGTATAGGTGTAGAATAGATCCTGAATCATCCAATTTCTCATGTGCACTTCCATCCAAAATGTCGGATCAAAGATGACCGCCAAGCACTTTTTGGCTTAAGTGATTTTCTCCCCATATCCCAGTCAAAAATCATCATTTTTCAATTCTGAACAAATCTGTGTACTCTGCAGGAATGCCTGTTTTGATTTATACCTACGTCTACTCAATAAAAAATTGTGAATGAGCTGAAAATCGATTTATTTAACGTCAAGATGTGAAAATTTCCTGGTTAAAAATTCAATGTTGATCTGTTTTCGCCTCATAACTTTGAAATTATTGACGAACTGTAAAAAGTGATTTGAATGTTTTTTGTGGTCCTAAGTGGGAGGAGTTTTTTTTTTAAATTTGAAGATCCGTTGAAAAAAATTGGTTGCGATATTTATTTTTTGCTAAAAGGATCGTTATCTCAAATTTGAATTTTTCAAGTGCAGTTAGGTACTTGATAGGTAACTATGAATGTTTCCAAGTTAAACTTTCGCGACTGAGAGAGAGAGATAGCTTCCTAAAGTACAGAAATCAAATCAAATTCTAAAAATATTCCAGCATCCCCCCCCCATTTCACCCCATGGGATTGCCACATAGGTACCTACTTAAAAAAAAGTACTCCTAGCTTCCCAACAACGTCCTCTTTATCTCGATGGGTTTCTTTATGCCTTATGGACATAAAAGTATCAGAAGTCTTTCTATCCTCAGAACAACATGTTGACTTTCGGCCTTCCAGACAATCATGAGATGATTCCGATTTCGCATAGCTATTCAATTAATTGTTGCTTCACAGACAGTCCTTTCAATGATAACTTTCCTACACACTTATTGAGTAATGTAGCTAGTGGGTTGGTTGCTGATGATAAAACGAATTGTGACAATGCAAAAGATGTTTGTGAAAAATTACTGTCCTCGGTTGCTGGAAGTTTCTTTGGGGAAGCTAAACTTCAAAGAGAGAAATGAGTTATGCGAATATCTGCCACAAGCAATACATTGATAATAAGCGGAATGAAAGTGTGGTTGTCGAGGTGCGAGTATATATAACATAATATTCAATCCTCTGCAGTTGTTTACCAGGATTGCTGCTTTCAGTCAAATGAAAATTTACGAGATCATCTCAAATATGAATTAGCTTCTCAAACCCCCCCCCCACTTTTCGATGAGGTTTTCTTGAGAAAGAATACAAAATCAACTTTAGCAGCTATCACCGAATCAGTTGAGTCGCGTGTCCACCATCAACCTACTCGTCTATTGTAGATGGAGGATTTCTTATGCACGCATTGGCTTGGGGTGAAACTTACTCCTGCAGAGATATATAAATCAAATAAGTTAGGTTTGTGCAGAAATACTTTTCTCCATGTAAGGCAGTGGTTTTTGATGGATACACGTGTGTTTATCAACTAAAAGGGAGGAGAGGCAAAAAAGGATGATGCCAAAAATGTCTAAAACTATAGTTTTTGATGAAAATATGGTGGCAGCGATTAAACAAAACTCCGAGAACAAATCAAGACTAATTCAAATGTTGTTGCGCTACTTCCAATCTGAAAGTCCAATAGCAGCTGGGGAACAACCTGGATTCTACTGAATGGGAGTGGTTCATGAAGGAATGTAGATTGAGCTTCTTACAGCTTCCGAAGAACTCCTACAATATCCTATAATGTCTTGTGACTAAAAAATAGTCAATTCGCGATAACTCTAACTCCGATACCTCGAATATCTGTTTAAGTCGAAGTTTTTACTCTGCCCCAGAACTTTTTCGTATGTAAATGTTAAAATTTTCCCTTAACTCGAATGTTCCTTCCTCTAAGTCAAAGTTTTCGGGAGTGAGAGAAATTTAAAAAAACAATTGCATTTTTAGTTTCTCCCCCAGTGGGGAATTGAAGGTGTGGCGTACATAAATAAAATAACTTTTTTTATCTCCCTTTCCCCTTCTACCCCAGTTTTTTTTTTGATAAACGCTCACCAATTACAATCAACTTGATCATCTGCGTTTGGAATTCATTTGTTGTACATTTGGTCTTGTCAAAATCTCGAAATCGATATTTCGCCTTCGCCCAGTTGCGAGTGGATTTAGGATTCAACGTCAGCACAAATTCTAATTGTGCGTAGATTTTTCAAAAAATTCGAAGTAAAAATCATGGAAGCTTCAGATTTGAAAAAAAAAACAAATTATCGATGAAATGAAAAGAAATACAATTCTCAAGAAAAAATTTGTTGTTCCAAAGTAAGGAATCCGAATACCGTATCAAAATTCTTGAAAAAAACAAGGACATTATTCGGGCAAGACTCTATTCAAACTAATCATCCATTCCACACTATTAATTTGATTCCCAATTAAATATGATTGCATTAGAGTAGTTTATCTGTGCAAATTTCTTCATTTCCAGTAGTTTGGAATCGAGATTTTCGATAAGTCGAACTAACGATAACTCGAAGTTTTTTGTCGGCCGCTGCACATTCGACTTATCGAGATTTGACTGTAACTGCAGCACGAGACTGTGAAGCAAGATGCAAGAAGGCAAACATTCCACTGTTGCAAGTTTTGCAGCTCTTGCTCAGGAGAGACAAGTTAAAATTCAACTCCTTCTACTAACGGTTTCGAAGATGATGATGATGATGAATGACGGCTAAATTTTTTGATATATGAACTGTAGACTGAGTTTTGTTTTTATTCTTACGAGTATTACTACTATTATTGTATTATATCTGTGGCATTTAAATTTTTTTATGGTAATCACTGTAATAAAGTGCTATAAAATTTGTTACGACTATTTATTTATGTACTTTAGGAAGCTATCTCAGTCAGAATTATTTTAGTCGCGGAAGTTTAACTTGGAAACATTCATAGTTACCTATCACTAACACCAAACATGGCCCCAAATTGCATAGTTACCTATCAAGTACCTATCTGCACCCGAAAAATTCAACTTTGAGATCACAACGACCTTTTTAGCAAAAAATAAATATCTCAACCAATTTTTCAACGGATCTTCAAATTAAAACAAAACAGTCCTCCCACTTTTAGGACCACAAAACACATTCAAATCACTTTTTACAGTTCGTCGATAATTTCAAACTTACGAGGCGAAAACAGATCAACATTCAATTTTTAACCATTAAAATTTCGCATCTTGACGTCAAATAAATCAATTTGCAGCTCATTTACAATTTTTTTTATTAGGTAAACGTAGGTATAAATCAAAACAGGCATTCCTGCCGCACAGGTTTTTCTAGAATTGAAAAATGATGGTTTTCGACTGAGGTATGGGGAAAAAATCACTTGGATGGAAGCGCACATGAGAAATTGGAGGACTTTTCAGAATCCATTCTACACCTATCCACTACACCTATTCCGCTAATCCTGGAAATTTCAGCTAATTATAAATTTGTGTCATAAAATCCTAAATTTAGTAGACTAAAATTAGTATAAATAAATGAATTGTTTTTTTCATTTTAATAAACTTTCTAAAACACTTTTGATGCAGCATTAAGTGTGCTGCTTTAAACAAAGTACCTTCTCAATTCCTCATCAACACGTTCACATAATCTGCTTTTTTTCAATTCAGCTAAATGCTTGTTTATGATGCAAAAATCCAATTTTTTTTCAAATCAGAACCTCAGCAAACCTTCTCATTTTGAAAATTCCATTAAATTCGGTTTCTGATTCCAATATACTTGAGTTTACAAACTTCAAATTCCGTAACTGTTACTTATGATACATCAGTTTAGTTTTTATCCAACACTGCCAGATTCTTTTCTAGTTTCTGTGCAGGGAATTTGGTACTATGATGAACATTATCAAGCTTTGCCTGTCTTTAAATACCCTGAAGCATCTCCGTAATTAGAAGTGCACCTTTGGGCGCAATAAGAGGAAGAACGTTTGTTTCACTTTTCTAGAAGAATTCTTGCCAAAAAATAAATGAATCTTCTCAATTAAAATGACTCTTTCAGAAAAGCGAAACCAAACTGCAATAGAAACTTGCTATTTTACTGAAAGAATTCGCTTGAAGCACTGATTCTTTCGTATATATATGAGTGACTATTTAAACGTACGAAATAGTGAATGTCGCAGTATGATGGGTTTAATATTCATTAGAGATCTAAATATCTTACAAATGGTTGAGTAGAAATCACATAACGAATTTGAGTCTACAAATAGTCGGCAGAAAAATGCATTACGTCTGAAAAGAGATACAAATAAAAAAAATCTGAAAATGATGGATTAAAATTAAATGTTCTTATCATTATTTGATTGTTATTCGTCTACCATATAACTTGCCACTCACGTGTGGTAATGATGAAAGAAAATTGAAAAATTAAAAAAAATTGAATATTCTTTTACGAAGATCAGTAAAGATGAAATACTGTGTATATACAGTATATAATAATTCCTTGCTACATTTTACTGTTAAATCGTTGATGCTAGAGGCATACTTCCAATTAGAAAAAGTGTCCAAATAACGTGCAGTACTCAGATATGTCATTCATGTTGCAAGAGGTTGTATTGTTATTAAAATAAAATAAAAAAAAAATAACGTTCTATACGGACACCCTGTCTTATAACACACGATTAGAAAATTTTTCTCTGCCTTTCCTGAGGCCATAAAAAATCCTCGTTTAGTGCAATATTTGCCCAGATATTTGAATTCAACATCAAAAGAAAGTTGGAAAAGAACAGCGTCCGTTGGAGATTAGGCTGTTCCTTCAAAACTTTTCCCCAATTTTTTGAATTCAAATATCTCAGCGAATATTGAAATATCCCAGCGTACTTAGAAAAGTGGAAATTTTTTGTTGGCTTCAAGAGATACAGGGTAACAACTCTCTAATTGAAGTTTTTAGGACAGGTTGTTCGTTTGAAAAGTTAATTTTTTATTTTAATAACTATACAACCCTTTGTAATATGTATGACATAGCTGAGCTCTACACGCTATTTAGATACTTTTCTAAGCATGCAGAATCAACGGCAAGCAAATAAAATGCTGCAAGGGGAATTAATGAATCACTCCTGTATATTCATACATAACTTATATTGTTCCATGCAATATAATAATCAAGATGTCATTTCATGGTATTTTAAAAAAAAAAAAAGTTTTCCTCAAATTTCTTCAGTGTCATTGAAATTAGATAATTGCTATTTTTTGTATTATTATTAATTGCGTTGAAAAATATAAATGCAAATATGACAGATCATGATACACAAAATGCGCAGTGATCTGTAAAAAATGGATTAAAAAAACGAAATAAAATTATCTATACTATTTCTTAAGAAACACATAATGCCTAGTAATATTTTTTTATAATCTTTTTGTGTTCAAGCACCCAACTTTCCATTCATAGACTGACAAGCTTGATTATAAAACTAAATATATATTTAATGTCAAATTCAACGGTGAGGTTTAAAGATACAGTGAAACCCCTCTCTTGCGGACACCAGGAGGACAAAAAAATCGTCAGTAAAAGAGGGGTGACCGCTTATTGGGGATTTGAAATGCATACTTTTGTGGTACAAGGGAAATTCTTTTTGGGCGTAAAAGAGGGTAGACCGCATCTGAGGGGTGAGCATTAAAAGGAGTTTTTTTAGTGTACTAATTTTAATTTATACAAACAGATGCTATCGTGAATTACCATGATGATATATAAGTGACTATGTTCTCTATGCCAATGGGTCGTCACTTACTGACGCTGTGTCAGAAGTGTCGTGATAATGAACCTCGATGAGTAATTATTTTTCTTATACAAATCATATTTTATTACAATAACATTTAAAAAATTCCTTATGAAAACTGAATGAAAGATCCTTTGGCCTTAAGAAACTTTGAATAGACCGATCAAATAATTCGATTTCGAGCAACTAATCAGAACGTCCGAACATTTCCGACTTAATGCTGGCACTCAGCTTCATTTTTACGGCAGCGTCTGATCTGTACAAACGAATAGACAGATAAATTATTTTGTTATGAATTAATTCATTTCAATGACCTTTGCTACGAGATTGAACAGTTGTAGTTGTAGCCGATTTAGTTTTATGTCCATGAAGGCAAATTAGACAGGAAGGAAACTGCAGATTGAAGTCGTGTTCGAACGAGTTCCAATAAGCCACTCTCGCGGTATTCGAACAAGTTCTGTCGAGGCAAAACTTGACACGTTTACCACCCGACTGTCAGGCTGAAACATCATGAATTGATGAGAAAATGTGGTGAATAAAACAAATTCTAAATAGCAGACATTTACTAGTGTATTTGTCTTTTGACACACTTGACACATTACTTGTGTACAAAGTTACTCACCAACTAAATATAGATACTGAGTCACCATCGCTAACCCTTCTAAACTCTTCTCAAGAAAATCATTATAAAACATCCGTTTTCCTTATTTATATTGTTAGAAAGTAATGACAATTTTGCTAATTAAACACGTCAAATCTTCTACTACAAAATTAATAGAGGATCATAAATTTTTAGCTGAGAACAAAAGCATGCAAATTTGAAGAGAATGTAACATTTTCTGTGAGATGTCCTTTTTCCTCGAAGGAAATTAGTCTCATCCTCGATGTTCCTGGTAATAAATATCTAGTACTGGTTAGTTATCAACATCCATGTATAGCTATCAGCAAACAGGAACTTCTCTAGTTTCCAGTTTTAATGGTAGAAATTCCTTTCAAATAAATTGAAAAGTCAACAAATCGACCTTGCATTTCCTTTGCGGCAAAGGCAAACCCCGATGATTCAAATGAAAATTTCGCATTGCTAAATGAAAATTATTTATTTTCATGAGTGCGAGTTTACACTGGAACTGGAAGAAATTTGAAATATATATATATATCTCAAATTAGTAATTATACTTGGAATCATAATTCTATGAAGAGTCTTTGACCAGCGCATAGAACGAAAAGAACACCCTTGAAAATTTTACGGAAACTGTGTTAGCGTGGTAGTCTTTTTTGCTACATTTTTGTCAAACATTAAAAACTTTCAATTAAAATATTTTGACGTTCCTCAATTATCTTATTTATTTGAATGAGCTTATTGGAGTAACTCGTTCTGTTCAAAGCCGATTACGAATAGCAATACAAAGCCAAATTTACGACTTAAGTGCAAACACATGTTCAAAGATTGATCCGTTACATCAGAAGTCTCAACCTTTCATGCTGCACATACGCTATAAATGCGTAAAAGGGTTGAGCATCCCTAAAAATGCATAGAAGACTTAAACATACAGTATAATATAGTTACAATACAGTATAATTTAATATATACACCTACTCCAGGTGAAGGCAGCATGTGTACCCTCGAATTCACGTAGGATTGTTTTCCTACTTCTAGAAATGGAAGTGTGTGTAAATTTTGACATGCGTAGGAGTCGTACGAAACCCCTTGAAATGCATGAGAGGCTTGCTTATACCACTACAAATGCACAGAAGGCATGCTTATATCCACGAATACACGGGCGTTCGTACACCCAGAAGTACGTTGAAAACTTGCGCACTCCCTTGAATATTCTGTCGTAACTCATATTTTGCACTTTTTTTTTATTACTTTACTCGTTTTTTTTCCGTCATTGCTGTGCGCATCCGTGAATGACCCAAGACGATGTAAATCACCGCTTTACATCGTCAAGTTAAATATTATTTTCTTTTTTGGATATATTTACATGTACACATATTCATCGTCAAATTTGAAGATGCAATTTTGAATTCTGAAATGCGATGTTTCAAAAATTAATTGTTTACTTAAAAAAATACTGAAGTACAACATATTTGCATTTATTCATATAATGTTGTATCTTGTAACTTTTTACGAAGTAGCTGCTCTCATGAACGAAAAAACGCATAAGTTAAACTCATTATTGCGAATATCTAGTAGTAATTTTTATTCTTTTAGAAAAAAAGAATAATATTATTTTCAGAAATTAAGAGAAAAAAGAAATCGTAACCAAAGTAAGACGTCTACTTCTGGTTTTCATTTGCTTCGGTAGTTTTAAAGTCTCTCATTTTCATTAAATACTTTCAGGCATGGTTTTGTCCTTCATAATTCTAATTTTATTAAATCCCAAGCCACGTTTACAACATTTAATTAAACATACTTCTATTATATCAAGCTTTCTATACAAAATAAGTCCGGAACAACATTATTGAAAATTTGGTATTGGATAAGAATTTATTCTTTTATTAATCATTTCCTCCCCATACTATTTGACGGTATGGGGGATTAATACTTGGAAATCTTTAATGAGAAACAAGGAACTAATTATCTGTTTATATATAAAGTTCAAATAATATTATAATTACTGGTTTTTTCCAATGCAATAATAAGTTATAAATTGTTATAATACCATAATTGAAAAAGATGCGTGTTTTCGGCATTAAATTGAGGTAGAAAAAAAAGACTGAAAAGATCTCATGAGATGGATCGAGAACATGCAAATGAAAAATTGTTTACACGGTGTAACAATGTTATCTTTTTTCACGTATAATATATGATACGAGTTTATAACCTATATATTTCCTTTTTTTCTCCTATTCTCCATTAATTCCAATGGTATGGCTATTAAATACACCGAAAGGACAAATTATTATACGCACCTGGGTAGGAATATGCTAATCAGCATAAGCATTTCCAGTCAAATGGCAGCTTCAAGCAAACTTAGGCATTAGGTAGAATATATACCAGATGCTGATTCTATTAAGTGGAATCTACTGTATTACTGTATCTGTTGATTTTAACATGAAAATAGTTGATGCATATATATATTTCTCTCTATAACTTATTTATTTTCTATACTGCAGAGAACTTCCTCCTAAGAAAACTTTTTTATTGTTTCAATCATCAAATTACCATCTTACGTAATAAGAATAGTTTATTAACGTTAAAATACACTCATGTCCATAAATTAAGGATAATTCAGAATCACACGGAAATCGAAATCTAAAGTAAAAATTTCACCTGTAGAATTATCACACACATCTGCAAGAATGATATGCAAATTTCAGGAAGCCACCAGATGATGCCGATAGTACGCCACAATGACGAGAGTGTAAGAGGGGGGGGGGGTATATATGGAATGGTGGCAAAGAAGTCAAATTGTTCACAAGAGTTCTGTAAGGCGCTCAGTGCCATAAGCGAATAGTTATGACACAGAAGACGCATGTGGATGATTTTTTACGGGGTAGAATTATTGGCCGCCTGGAATGTGGGCGTACTCAGATGGAAGTAAGGAACTTGGAATTGCCCAAAGTGTCATTTCTAGGCTTTGGCAACGATTCCAAGATAACGGAAATGTCAGTAGACGTTACAGTACAGGTCGCCCCCGAGTTACAACGCCGAATGAAGACCGGTATTTGGCAGTAACTGCCAAAAGAAGCAGACGGAGCACAGCATCCGACCTGTCTCGTCAGCTATCTGCAGCCACGGGTACCACAATTTCAAGGCAAACAGTGTACAGATGTTTGGGAGATATTGGTCTATTATGCTCGCAGGCCTGTCAGATGTGTTCCGCTCACGGCAACTCACTTTCGGCAGCGATTAGCCTGGAGTAGAGAACATGCAATGTGGACATCGTCACAGTGGGCTTGTGTGATGTTTTCCGACGAGTCCAGGTTTAGCTTGCAGTCTGATTCACGTCGGACTTTCATATGGAGAACGCCAGGTACCCGTTACCACCAAGACAACATCATTGAACGACACCGTTACGGTGGTTGCAGCATTGCTCGTTTGGGGTGGAATTATACTGGGTTCCAGAACAGATCTGCATGTTCAAACCGGAACCATGAAAGCCCAAATTTATCGGGACATCATTCTGGAAGAACATGTACGTTTGTTTAGGGGTGCCATGGGCGCAGAATTTGTGTTTATGGATGACAACGCCCATCCTCACGGAGCAAACATCGTAAACGAATGCCTTGAATCTGAGGATATAACCCGTATGGAATGGCCAGCATTCTCACCTGACTTGAATCCGATAGAGCATGTGTGGGACATGCTTGGCCGACGAGTTGCAGCCCGTCAACCACCTCCTACATGTGTACCGGAACTTCGGAGATCATTGCTTGCTGAGTGGAGTGATCTTCCCCAAGATCAGATCGATAATTTGATACTCAGCATGCCTAGGCGTTGTACGGACTGTATTTCATCGCATGGGAGACATACAATGTATTAACCATCATACCAACCATGTAATCGTAAGTTTTTGTAAAGGATATATTTTTTACAATTGCTCCAGGGAGCAAAAATCGTAGTTTTTATGAATGGTATCGTACATACACCATAGTTTTTGTTCTTTATCTTTTGTTTAATAAATGGGCTTTATGAATAAGTAACGTTTGTTTTGTATCTGAACCTTTATTTGCCGGAGCTGGCATTATCCTTAATTTATGGACGTGAGTGTATAACATGCATTAGTTTTAAGAATTTAGAAGTGAGAAGTCGAATTTAAGATTAAGTTTATTATATCAGATTTCGGTTTTTACTGTATTTAATGAAACAGATAGATTTTCATATGAATTCAATAATTCTGCGATTTCATAAGAGACGACAATAATAATGTTTGGTTGAAAAAATTTAGTCCAATAACATATTTTAGTAAAAAAATGTTAAAAGCTAAGTTCTAGTATAAATATCCATTTCGAAACGGACGTCGATATCAGTTGTAATTTCCATTATGCAACGCAGCGGTAACCGCGCGATTAGTTCAAACTCATTATTTCAACATTGGATTCCACCAACCTCACTGCTAGAGTTATCACCACGTGATAATCATTTTCGATTAAAACGTAGTTCATCACGAACTCCTTCCGTTACCGATTAATCCATAGCTATTGCTAAACTGATACGAGAGCGATAATAATTTTGCGCAATAATTATTCGGTGGTTTCAGATGAACGTCACGCTAGGTATCCTATCACATAGCTCAACTATAAACACGATTTCTTTCCTAAAATTATCCACAGAACGCATTCACAAATGCAGAGAAAAATTCGATAAAATTGACAGTTTAAAATTTTCAACAAGTTATCGTGACAGATTTCTAAACGAATGTTGTAAATACAGAAACTGACGATCAACCTGAATAATGTAAATACAAATATATTTTAAAGTTTCTTAAAATATCATCATGCATTACCTTCGAAATATCCGTGTGTTATTAAACATCTTGTGTGTTTGCAATAAAAGTTTTCCTCTAATACCATTTATTGATTTGATGATTGATTTGATCAATTTTGACCTTTGTTCATAGAAAAGTATATAAATACAGGTAATCAAACAGATTTTGGACTGTCAAAATGTTGCTCGCAATAAAAGTATCGGGAAAGATCACACAGACACACATATTCTCAGTTTTTAATTTTATGATAGACATGCTCGACAATCATGCTGAACTCACTAGCTACCTATTTTTTGAAGAAATTAAATTTATGTGCATTAGGAGCCATTATTTAGTACATTTTTGCCAACTCATTTGTAAAATTACTTGTCGTTTCTACGGATTCACTTAATATTGTAATTCTTACCATTATCCCAGTACTTTCTGACAAATCAGTCTTCGAATCTTGTCATCACGTCACGCATAATCAGAGCGATTGTTCTGTACTGAAAAACCTTGACCGAGGACTATGGCAACACCGGAAACGATAAATGCACTTGAAATATGACTATTAAGTTGACTTTTCAAGTCAAAATCTCGTATATTCAAATACAGCTTTATATTATCCTCTTTTTTAATATTAGGGGGGGGGGGACTGAAGATTTATTAAAAGATATCTATCTCTTCCTCAGCGCAAAAATTACAAATATTTTCGTGCGCTAGTTTCAGACTAAATTTTTCAATCTTAGACAAAACTTTGGCTTTCAAAGATCTTTTTTATGCTGAACAGTAACAGAAAATAAAAATGTTTGTTTTTGGTCTCCAAAACTTATACTATCAATCACTATATGGTGTTTCGGAAAAAAAAATTGAAAGAGTATCAATGGGTAATATCAATGATTTGTAATTACCTCTACAATATAATAAAACAGTCACTTGGACATGCAAGGGGAAAAATAATATTACGGCCTGAGGATTATTTTTTGCATCCCCGAAGTTACATTTGAAAAATGTATAAATATTTTCATAGATAGAATAAATGTTCCCAGTTACGTTCCTCTTTTTTCTGGAAAATTTGCAGCATTTCACCTCACTATTTCTGGACATAGCAAAGTTTATGTTCTAATTTAAAGTATAATAATACGGAATAACAATATTACGTGGTTGCTTAACAGAATTCTGTATAGTATCTTAGTAATTACAGTCGAACTTGGTTAATTCGAAGTCCAAAGTCACTGGAAAAAGTTCGAATTATCCAATTAGTCTATCCTGTATCTGATCTGGAAAATGACTACAATTTGCAACTTAATAATCAACATTCACATGGGATAACAATCATCAATTATTAAAATTTTATCATCATTTAAGAAACCTTTTCCCAAATTTTAGTAATTTATAATTTTAATTATTGATCTTTGCTTCTACTTTATTCCACTGTTCTGGAATAAGCATCACTGCAGAATTTTTTGACCATGTTCAAGGCCTGATTTACGAAAATAGTTCATGATCATCTTTTACAAAATAATTTCTTACCATTTACTTATCTTTTTATGCTATCAAAGACATATACTTTCATTAACGTATTACAATCTGAACTTTCCGATATTTTCCATAGTCTTAATGACGAAAAAAAAGATTCAGATTTTGAATGTTACACCTTGATTTATAGATTGAAAAAATATAATCGGTATAAAGTGGCACAGTCTTGATGATTCAACAAATTGATCAAGAAAAGCAAAGTGTGTCTTGTAGAATTTTTCCAAATTAAATTTGCTCATACAAAAATCATGAGTTTTTTTCTCCACTTTCGAATTAGACAAGAAATTTTAACATTAAAACAGATAGGAAACTGAAGGGGAGTTCGTAAAAGTTTGAATTATCCAAAATCGAATTAATCAAGTTCGAAATTTTAACATTAAAACAGATAGGAAACTGAAGGGGAGTTCGTAAAAGTTTGAATTATCCAAAATCGAATTAATCAAGTTCGAATTTACAAAGTTCCACTGTATTGAAATTTCCGTCCTAATAATACCTCGCCTCCCCTTTGGTTAGAATCCCTATGATAGGATAAATTTAGATGGCATAGAGATTATGATTCTGCAATACAAAATGAGAGGATTTTAGCATAATGTGAGATAAATATATCCTATGCGTATTACTGTTCAACTGAGATAATAATGTCCCGAGAAGTCAAGGACAGCCAAACATCGTGTGAAAAAAGACAAAAGGGAATGCTCTATTGAATAATAATAGCTTCATCTTATAATGACCTTGAGGATTTTTGCCTCGGTAAGGTCAATATATCAAACTTTCTTACGTTTAATTTGTGCGCTTATTCAGAAAGCGTATGTAAAAACGTGAATTGCTGAAAATCTAAGAGCGAGTGAATTCATCCAAAACTTGAGGCTAACTTTTATCTAGAAATTGGAGAAAAACTATGAACAGACACACGCACAACGGAGATACAAACGTACACTTAACAGATCAAACTACTAAAAGTTTTTAGTTTTAAATTTTTTACACAACATTTCAACACTCTATTGAACTTTAATACTAAAAGCTCGAAATCGAAATGACACCTTAGAACTGCTGAAGTTCTGAGGATAAGAATTATCAAAAATTTTGTTTTAGTATAGTTAGTCGCACTCATACCACACTATACAATAATGCCACACCATACTATACACTATATAATAATTGAAGAATATATTAGAAAATTTTCAGTCACGAAAGAAATGAATTTATTTTACTGCTCATACTGTGGAGTTTTCGGAACACTTGGCCACGCTTTTCTTTTGAGCTTTTGTTATATTCTAAAGGATCGCACTAAATTGAATCGTAAATAGGATATTTTGGTTTAAATGCTCCTAAAATGGAAGCGCGTTACTGACACCTTAAGAAACGGGGAAAAAAGTGTCCCAATAAAATTTTAGAATAAAAATTGCCGCCATAACGGATGATTGGTTTCTCACTCTGTCTCATAAATACCAAAAGTAAAGCTTTAGAAAAAGTATGTATCTTCGAGAAACATATACACACATTTTCAAAATTTATTCTTATATATTCCTGCTTTAATAAATATTCTTGATAGATATCAATGCATCTGACAGCATTCTTCAGTAGAATAAATTTAAACTTGATTTGATTACTTTGGTTTGATTCCATTGAACACAGGTTTCATTATGAAAGTAGTTGCAAAAAAATAGCATAACGTCACAATATTTTGATGTATTAGCAACAAATGAATTAGTCCCTTTACATGAAAAAATTACTAGACAAACACAGACATAACACAAACATGTATTGATCATGTTTTTTATAGAAATAAACAAAACTGTGCTCATTAATTTACTGTTTTTAAAACCCAAATTACAGATCACTATCCTGTATTGGGATACATAGACTTTCTGCAGACAAAAATGAGTAGTATAAATGAGGAAAGTAAATATATAAAAATCATTAATTGTGAAAAATTTGAATCTTTTATCTCGAAACTGAATCTCAACAATGTCATTGAAGATGGTAATTCTCATAATAAATATAAACGATTTATGGATATTTTAATGTTGAATTCAAATTTATGGACCAGGACAGTAAAACAAAAGCCTAAAAAAAAGATAAGAAATCTGGATAAATGAAGATATATTAAAAAAAATAAATTATAAAGAAAAACTTTACAAAAAATACAAAAAGAATCCTCAAATGGTCTCATACAAATTGGAATACAAGGAATATGAAACAAATTTGAAAAAAAACATTAAAAAAATTAAACAAGAGTATATTAAAAACAACTTTAAAGAAATTGGAAAAGATAAACGCAGGCAATGAAAATATTTCAAACAAAAATATTGGACATAACGTACTTCTAAACTTTCAAGATCCAATGGATTTGGCCATTAAATTCTTTATTACGAGGAATTTAAATACTAATGACTTTCCAAATACTAATGAACAAAATAATTTTTGTACCCATTGTTTGGAACAAAATAATGCTACTAGCAATTCAATCAATTCCATGCTTTATACTGATATAAATCAAGAACAGTTAAAACATGTTATAAGGGATTTAAAGGGAAATAAAGCAAGTGCTTATGATGAATTGACCCCTAAAATGATAAAAATAATTGCAAACAAAGAAATCAAAATAGAACTACAAATAGATATAGTCGAGTTTATCAAGTGCCAAAACCAAATAAAACATTATATAAAAGAGCTTTTCCTTGATTGCCCCAAAGATATTAAACATTTTTCACACTGAAATCAATTTAATAATAAAAACATAAATCATGTGATTTTTGACTTCGTCAGTTGCATAGATTACGAAACCATTTAGATGAAAGCATTGAAAGAGCAAAAGAGTATAATAATAAATGAGAGAAGTGGTGTACGATGGTTGTATTATATTGAGCTTTACGAAAAGCAACTTAATTGTGAACATTATTCAGATATATAGATAAGCGAAAATACATTTGAACACATATCTAATAAATATAATAATGCTGTTGCAAGAGAAAAAAAAAAATTCTATATAGCTTATTCTTTTAGGCCTGCTGAAAGGACTTTTTAGTCCCTTGAGGCTACAAAGTGTTTGTTTGTAATATGTGTGCATCCATTTTATTTTTTGTGTATTATATGTTTGTATTTGTGTAACATGTCTAGATTTTTGTGTACTGCATGGTTGCATTCGTGTAACACATGTCTGAATTTGTGTATTACATGTTTGTATTTGTGAAATAAAAAAATAAATAAAAAAAGTTAGGCACGATCAGTATCAGAGAGGACAAGATTTTTAAATAGCGAATTCCTGATCAAGATACTAAACAACGTAATATATTTAATGCTAAATCATTTTACGATTTATAATTAGAGGAAAAAGATTCTTTTCAATTTTTTTTTGACGAATTTGTTTTATTTACTTTTTCAATTTTTTAAAAGAAATTTTTAACTGGTCTCATTAGCCAGACCTAAAAGTCTTCAACGATAAATTTTACGACATTGTAATTATTTGTCAACAGTTTAACCTATTATAAATATAAATTAGCATTGTTGTTATAACGTTGTTCACAATAACATTATATTTTTAACAATTATAATTATTGCCAATTGAAATTCCTAAATTCAAGAGCCAAAAATCTTATATTACGGAATTTGGAATAACTACCATCTGCATAAACCTTGAGCACTGTGTTTTTTCTTATCATTCGACTTCTAAAAATCGCGGTCTTCAGAATTTAAAAAATATATATTTATTCATATTTTATAGTTCATAAAAAATGTATTATATGTATAGCGTATATCTTTATTTGTAATCATCCCATATACATTGCATGATAAAAAAATTGTGAACTCTGGCATAGTACTTAGGAAGTTCCGGTTGAAAAACATCAAACTCCCTTTAATCCCATTTTACCCATTACTCTTTCTTGCATGGTTATGGACAAAAATCCTCATGCATGTATGTTAAAAAATTGAATATACAAGAATAATCAAAAGATTGTAGACTCCCCGGGAAAAACAACTTTCAGATTTTGATGTTTCATTTCATGCGTAATAATTTGGAATGGTGTATTTGTTTTTTGAAGTTCAGAATTAAAGCATAAAATATTTCTCATCGGTTTTCTTAAAATCGAATTTTTATACACAGGGTGTGCTTTTAAGTGCTGATATTGCCTTTATCTGATCAACTGTCTGTCGTTTCAATTTAAAAAATGCTCAAAAAATTACCCTGCACCAATTTTGAGAGCGAAAATATAGCTTGTCAAAAGATTTTATACAGTCCCCATATATATATATATCCTCTAACTTATAGTTAGAAAAATGTTGCCCTGTCTGTGCTGAGACGCACAAAAGGACTTCTTGTTTCTAAGTGCAACATTCGCTAAGGTAGGTATTCGAATTCAAAATCTCTGAAAAAAGTTGGGAAAGGACAGCATAAATGAGGGAAAGGAGCCTCGTGTCCGTTAGTTTTTGCTGTTTTTTCATAACTTTCCTCCGATTTGTGAATTCAAAAAAATACCTTAGCGAATATTGCACTTAGAAACATGGAATTTTTTCTGTTGGCCTCAAGAAATACAGTGAAAAAATTTCTAATTGGAAGTTAGGGACAAAGGGGTCGTTTAAAAATTTAGATTTTTTTTATTTTGTGACACACTGTATTTCCACTCTCAAAACTGGTACAGGGTAGTTTTTGAACACCTTTTGAGTATTTTTTAAATTGGAATCATACCTCTACGACGGACGGTTGATGAGATAAAGGCCGCATTAGAACGTAAAGGACACCCTGTATAGTATATGGTGATTTGAAAATGGTGGAGGGATGGAAAACAGCTCATAGTAATCTTGAAAGTAGCACTTCTCTGAATGCATATGGTGGCATTACGTTGGACGTGAAAATGAGTTCATGCGATACGAACGAAGATTCTCCAAAATTATGTGAGTTATTCAAGAAATAGATACAAGGTTTTCATGTGATATGTTTTGAACAAACTTTTTCCTGTTTTTAAGTGACTTTCTTTGTTGTTCATTGTTAAACTTCGCAAATGTCGTTTTAAGATTCACAAATATATAGTTCGTTTCAATATACACAAGTACCATTGATTTACTCCAAATCTTGAATATTGAATTCCTAATATTCTAAACTAGGGGTCTTCAACCCGTGGCCCGCCGTCGCTATTTTGATGGCCCGATAAAACATTTCGATCGATTAACGTAATATCATTCAAAAATAGGGTAAAACGAAGATTTCGACAAAGAAAAAAGTCACCCAGCTTTATACAGAGCCGCTGTGGTGGTCGAGTGGTCATAATGACGGACTCGCATCGCGAGGATCCGGGTTCGAACCCCACCGTCGCCATAGTGGTGGTCGGCTGAAGTTGGTTTCCTGTGGCTCTCAACTTTGAGGCGCAAATGCGAGCCGATCTCCCCATTAAAAAGTCTCGCCACAGAGAGCAACAGGCCTACAACGATTAATTATTCACTCGTTACACTTTACTCATAGTTAGAAAAACTGGTGGCAGATGGCAGCACTACACATAACAAGCATGACACAGAAACAAACTTTACGCCAGGTTTCACTACACGTACACACACATTCCCGCATGTACCAATTCGTTAGAGGTTCCGCAGAGGAATATGGACGAGGTGCATATGTGGTTAAGTAGTAGTAGCTTCATATAGACATAACAAGGACAAGTTGATCAGTGTAGTGTATTGTATTTAGCTCCTTAATAAGGCCTTTAACGCAAAAAAAACCCCACCCCATACACACTTCTTCACTATAAATAACTTCGAGTACATCCTATACTCCTTGAGTGGGAGAAAGCAGAAATGAACGGAATTTTCATAGTATCGTATTTCTTGGGTGCATGATTGGGAAAGGAGCTGGTGGATGTATGTATCTTGATTGATTGGAAGAAGGATTTGTACATATTGGTACAGTTAGTTTACTTGTGTTTTTGGTCTTTGAAGACGCCTTTTAGTCTTTAAATGCATGATGGCGAACTGTGATAGCAAAAAAAGGAAAGTTGAAGAAAAAGTGAGATTTTTTTCAAGAAAAGTCATCCCTTTATTTTTTCGTTGAACACAAGGATAAAGTAGTTCGTCTCATTTGCAATGAGAGCGTAGCCATGATGAAAGAATACAATATTAAGAGACATTACGATACCAAGCATAGTGAAAAGTATCTGTATTGAGGGACATTTTCGAAAAGAAAAAGTCAATGAACTGAAATCAAAGCTGAACTGTCAAGTCATTATTCTTCGGAGAAATCAACAGTCTGAAAATTGTGTTCGTGTTGGCTACATAATAGCAGAAAAAATTGCGAAACGTGGGAAGCTCTTCGTTGATGGAGAATTCGTAAAAGAATGCTTCAGTCTGTAGCTGATGTGCTTTGCTTATCACAGGCTCATGCTGTTTCGAACATTAGTTTGTCTGATGTGACAGTAGCAAGACGCGTGGAGGATCTGTCAGCAGATGTATTCAAGACCTTCAAATCCGAAATTGTGAGGAATTTTTGTTTTACTTAGTAGCTATGGATGAGAGAATCGACGGATTCAACAGATACCGCACAAGCAGCCATTTTCATTTGTGGTATTGACAAAAACTTGTTGAGGAGTTAGCTAGTGTCGTTGTGTATGCAATAAAAAATGATGAAAACTATATCAGGTCCCGGGCTGCAGCTGTCAGTCCCACTCTTGTGAGGGGTCATGTCCGGGGGTCTCATGTCCATAAGTGACCCCACCTTATGATATTTTGTATAGTACAATAAATTTTGAAAATAAGTAGAAAATATGTAGGCTGTTTATTTCCGGTTAAGTATGGGACTACTATACCATCACTCTGGCTAGGGGGCCCATGATGCTGAGACGGTCCTGAATAGAACTCGAATTAGCGGGGAGCTCAATGAATTTTAGGCCAGTGGTCTGGGGGCCAATCTTATTTGCAAAATTTTCATTCCGTATAAATTCACTGAAAAAATCAATTCAATACGTATAAAGGATCTTGCTTTTAGATGAGGGTCGAAGACTCTGGGTAAGACAGGGGAGCCACGAGAAAAAAATGCTTCAAAGGGGCTACGGGCAAAAAAAGGTTAAGAAACGCTGATCTAAAGTACCGCTTATATACTGGGAAAAAACCTACTTGTCCATTATCTTTATTATAACGTGAAAGTGTTCGAAACTAAATTAGTCCTTTGAGAACGTCATTTGCAAAACAATAATTGCATACATTTTCCTAAATTATTAGAGTTGGTAAATAGATCTACAACTTGGAAACCGGACGATTATGTACAGTGCATTTCAAATCTGGGAATGGAATTCAGAAACAGATTTTCCGACTTCTGCGAGAACGAAATTTCTATTAAAATGTTTTCCTCACCATTCTCGGTCGATATCGAAAGTGCTACAATTAGAATTTGCAGATTTGCAATGTGACTGCAGTTAAATGCAAGTTTTTTTTAAATTCCTTCATTAATTGATTTTTATTCTAAGTATGTGTCCGAAGAAAAGTATTTTTTACTTTTTCGTATCTGAGCGTACGTAGGATCAACCTACATCTATCATTAGAGGCACAAGAAATCTCTGAGAAAAATTTAGATTTACCAACTTTTTTTCAAAAGCATTTTCAAGTAACAAATGTATTAATGTAGCAGAAAAGGCAATTTTTTCGACACTATAATCTCAAATGTTTTTTTTTAATCATTCAAAATTAATATTTGTTAAAATTAATTGAATTTGAATGTTTAAATTTTTAAAAATGTTTTGAAATATATTTAGTTTGTGATCGTCTTTGGGGGGCACCCCCCTCCCCTTACGCCGTTAATGAGTGGCCTGCGGAACGCAACAAATTTTTTACGTGGCCCTCGAGAGTAAAACGTTGAAGACCCCTACTCTAAACCAAGCAAGGTATTTCTGAACTAATAGCTGAAATCATCCTAGACAAGCGAGTGGATATTAGGCCAGGTTTAAATTTTATAAACAGAATAAAAGTTCTAAAAAATTAGTTCTTTAAAAACTTTAAAAATGTAACCAATAAGCGATTCGGATATATTCGAGTGAATGTAACCAATAGACTTCTTATTGGTAGTTTTTTTCCAAGTTTTGTAAAAGATTTTTCATCAAACTTTATGGTGTAATCCCGGCCTTATACTGTTTTTCATATCTCTATTTCCAACTTCAAAAAATTGACTTACGACTTATGTCCGGAACTAAATTCAAGTCGGGGAATGGTTGCATATATGTTTTGATTTTCTTCACGTTCTAAATTTCAATATCAATGCAGAAAATAGATAATCACGACCGACAGCACTTGAAGATTTAAAATGTAAATATTAGCAGTTCAAATGAATCTAAAATTAAGAAGTTGACTAGAAAAGCTATCAATTCCCAGTTCATTATGTCACCCTTTGATTTATTAAGTAACCGAAAATTTTTTCCTCCGTTTTAGTAAATTACCTCCTTATTAGTTTTATTCCAACAATTGACAAATTTGTCAAATAAGACCTAGGCCGGTAACACCGCGTCAGAGTTTCGTGGTGGTAAGATGCTCTTCTACCACCATGAAGGTTGCCGTCAGGTCCCAGGTTCGCACTGGGGGCAGAATATCGAACAAGATATTTTCCCTAACGAGCTTGTGGTGACCACCGATAGATAGCGCCTTCAATTCAACCCAACTTGTTGATGGCAGTAAATTGCAGTGCATATAGCGATATGGCCGGAGTTGATGGATTAAGTAGTCAAATAAAACACTACTTTTAAGATGATAAAAACAATTTGAAGAATTTTCATAGACTACATCACATATTTCGCTCTTACAATTATTTATTTTCGTATATCCTTCTCATGTTTTAATATTATTTACAATTTTATGCAGGGGGGACGTGACATGTTCTGCTGAATGAAATGGGATCATAGACGAACACAATTGAAATATGAAACACCCTACCAACCCTGTCCTATCTCGAACCGTTTCTGAGTTATGATGGATAATCAATTATGGAAAATAAATGCGTCAAGTCTGAAAAAACGCGAATTTGTGAAGTTTCTGCAAGACCTACACAAAAACTAAGTACATACAGTCGAGTACACTTATAAGATACCCCGGATATGCCATAGACCTTGGGGATATAAAATACGATTTGGTAATCTCCGATGTTTGTCCCATTCACTTCAATACATTTTCACCCCATATTATTACATGCCCCGCTTTAAACATACACTGTGGTTATAACATACAGAAAAGACTCCCTTAAGTTAGAAAATAATTCGGATATAACAAACTGCATAAGGTGAAAAAGCACAAAAACACACACACGGATAAAAAAATATATTGAGAACCAGACTCATAAGAACAAAATGTGCATTTTCTATGAGCGATGCTTCGAGCCCTGGGGAAGTGGTTCCCAAACTTTTTGCATTGCGACCCCCTCCCTCTTTTGACAAGAAATTTATAGGTGACCATATATTCCGTTTTTCCGGGACATTCACGATTTATAGTTCAATGTGCTGTCTCAAAGCATTCTTTGGAAAACTTTTTTCTCTCGGTTCCAATTTACACAATTAGTGATTGATAGTAGGATAGTATAATACAGTATATACAGTATCGTATAGATTGTGTATGTCGAATCATGATATATCAATGATTGATAGTAGCAACGATTTGATAGTATCACTATCGAATAGATACTGCATACATGATACTATCAATCATAAGCGCATATTGGCTCTTCGAACAGGAGGGGCGGTCGTATTTTGAACCGGAGGGATGTATTTTTCCACCTCCACCCTACCATCTATGCTAATTATAAAAAACTTTTTGGGAACGAGGGCAGTGGTCGTCCCTTTTGCTACCTCCTCAGTATCCGCCTATGCTATCAATTCCATTTTGTGCCCGCGTGAGCTTATTTTGTCTCCCATGATCTTAATAATGCATTGTATGCATAATACAACTGCTAATTCATCCGATTCCAACACCCCGCTCATGATATACAGGTCGGTTATGACATACACTTCTCGATTCACCAAGGGTATATCTTATAACCAAACTCGACTGTATTTGGAAACAGCAAAAAAGATCCTATAAAGTGACACCAATTTCATTGGAATATCTGGATTTAATGGCGAGAAACAAGCGCTAAAAGATTGGCAAAGTTCAAAATCGAATTCTCACCGAAATTTTTAATCGCCAATTCCGCAAACACCCTTCTAGCTACAATCTGTCAAATTTGCCGAAAACTTGTCCATTGCACCAGTTCTCGAGAAAGAGCTTACAATAAACCATATCAGTGATCTAGTTCAGGAGAAATTTAGTCTTGGTTGTAATACATCACTGACACCTCCGTTCGTCGAAGTAATTTTAGTAGGTTTTGGCGTCAAATCGATTTTTCCCTTCGCGGATCTCTCAGCGCATGTAGCTCGCCAGATAGAGGTAGTGTCTCCTTATAGGATTTTTATGCGAAATCAAATTATCGCCCAAAAATCTGTAACCCACATTTCCGACTTTACGTCGAACATCTACTTCGACAAACGTTAATTTCAGTGATGCATTGCAAACAAAAGACTAAATTTCTCCTGAACAAGAAAACCGATATGGTTTATTGTAAGCTCTTTCTCTGAAGCTGGCTGTACAATGAACAAGTTTTTGGCCGATTATAGTTACAAGGGTAATTGCGAAATTGGCGATGAAAAATTTTGGCAACAATTAAATTTTGAACTTTGCCAATCTTTCAGCGCTTGTTGCTCGCTATTACATCCAGATATATATATATATATATCGTTATAGCGAAAATCTCGTTTTAACGAACGCTTTTCTAATAATCCCCCAGATAAGTTTACATATGAACAATGCGAAAACCTGGCATTCCTTTATAACGAAATTTCTTTTTCACGAAGTGAATTCTCCCGTCTTTTGAAGTTCGTTATAACGGGATTCGACTGTATGTGCTTACTTTCCGTGTAGGTCTCCCAGAAATATCACAAATTCAGGTTTTTTTAAGACTTAACGCATTTTTACCATAATCGATTAACCACCACTACTACTAAACCACACATGCACCTCGTTCATATTACGAATTGGTACATGTTGAAATGTGCGTGCACGTGTAGAGAAACCTGACGTGAAGTTTGTTTCTGTGTAATGCTTGTTATGTGTAGTGCTGCCATCTGCCACCAGTTAATCGATTACTTACCATAAATCAAAATGGTTCGAGATAGGACAGGGTTGGTAGGGAGTTCCATGTTCAACTCTGGCTCGTCTGTTACCCCGTTTTAGTAAA
This sequence comes from Pholcus phalangioides, assembly GCF_987345545.1. Taxonomy (NCBI): domain Eukaryota; kingdom Metazoa; phylum Arthropoda; class Arachnida; order Araneae; family Pholcidae; genus Pholcus; species Pholcus phalangioides. The sequence goes on from NW_028301604.1 coordinate 59,119,300, forward strand.
TAAGCTTTTTAAACAACATAAAAAAAGCTCATCGTTGATTATATTCTCATACCAAAATTTTGGAACAAAATATAAATGAAACTCCCTAGGAGGATACAAAAATTTTTCGTGCGTTTTCCTGTTTGTACAACAAGCGTGAAAAACGAAAAAGATATCCTTATAGTTGAAGTAACTACAGTAGTATTGTTCCATTTGATGGCCAATTTATTAGATGAACATTTTTAAAATCTCATTACTACTCTCAAATAGTTTTATCAAGGGATATTGAATTAAGCAATTAAGTAAATATTTGAAATTACTTATGTAAAACGCAAAGACAACTTGTTCGATTGTATTCATGCGTGTAGTATAATTTACGTGTAAAAAGCTATATGTGGAATATAATATTGTCATTGAGTAGGCATATTAACCATATTGAATTATTAAATTTGAAAGTATATTTTGTATGTTCGGTTAAATTCACCAAAATTATTAAGTAGATACGGTCTAAATGAAGTATGAAAGCCTGGATAACCAAGCGGAGATCGAGATGTAGTTTCGGAAAGAAAATTCACATTACTCTGTGGGCATGCACATGACTGTGCATGGACAGCCTCCTAGCTCAGCTAATAGCCCTTACGACGTCAGGCTGTCCATACACAGTCCCATTCAGCATTCATACATATGCTGTAAGGAAAGAAAATGTCTGTCCCCTGTAGTTGAATGGTTAGAACATTCGCCCGGACAGTGAGAGATTGGTGGTTCGATTCCCCACAGTGGAATGTGAATTTTCTTTCCGAACTACATCTCGATCTTCGCTTGGTTATCCAGGCTTTCGTACTTCGTATGAACAGCGGAGAGTGACATCGTTTCTGTCTAAATGGTCCACTTAAATGGGTTCGGCTGTATTTAACCAAAAATTATCAAGTGCTTTTCCTGTAATTTGTTTGCGTTCAACAGTTTCATACTCATAACATTTTTATATTCTATTGGGTTATAATTTACAAGATAAAAAATAATTCATAAAAACTCTTTGCATTTGTTCATTCTGTTCAATTCGGGGGAAGATGTGTCTACGCAGTTACCCAGAATTCTTGTCATGTAGATGCATGCTTATATAAAATTTAAGCATTCGCATTAGTAACCACACGCACGCATACACCATGTCCATAATAGAAATATTAGAGGCGAATGATAAATGACTATTTTCAAATTGCGTTATTTCAACAAACAATAAGTACTAAATTATTAGTAACGCACCACCGATTGCAGTCTGAGGAACTTCCGTGCATACGACGCGACACGATCTTTTCCTTCTAATGAAATGGTCCTTCTACCATAATGTCACTTGTGAACTATGCCACTGCTATTATCATTAATGAATAGAACGCAAGTGGGAGTATAAAGTGTTTTTGTATCATTAGTCTGCGTTTTATTTCTGAAAAACCTGTCGGTAAAATCTATTCGTAATGAACTATGATTTCGAAGATATTCCAACAGAGAGTCGGTCGAAAGATAAGCCATGCAGCTATTGGCAACTTTTGAGCGTATTATATCGTTCCCGTCCCCAACGCTTTGGTATTTTTTCGAATCGTTTCTTTCAACTTTCTCTTTCCATCTATCGATTTTCATCCCCGAAAAATAATTTTTGAAATTTGATGATTCAACTTAAAGGGAAAGTATCAGAAAATAGATGAATGTGTGTAAACCTATAATATGTTATATGTATTATTTTTTTAATATGACCGAGGTGGACAAAAATGATCAATGATTTTTTTTAAATAAAAAAGAAGTGACGAAAACAAAATACCAGTTATCGATAAACATTTCATGTCTGCAGCACCAAAACGCATACATGAAAATAATAAAAAATAAGGCAATTTGGAATTATGAATACCTATAACTTCGATTCAAAAAGATCGATAAAATATTATCTATAAAATACGTCACTCTACTGTATGAGAGATTATCTGCTATAAATCAGATTATTTTTCACTTTTTCCAGCGAAAAACTTCTGAGAATAGTAAGATTGGTATCTTAAAAATAATAAATCTGGAATCAGTAGTTTATTTTCATACATTTTATCTTTTTCTCCTTAATTTTATTTAAAAAAAAAACACCACCCACCATAAGTTTTGAATGAACTTATACGAAGCAGAGCCAATGGATAATCGATCAATGAAACTCCAAGAACTACAAATATGCAGAAAATGAGATTGAGCTTGCCCAGAATGATGCTTTTCCAGATGAGGAAAATGCCTAAAATTAACAAATTCAACATTTTCATTACTCATAAAAGGAATGATTTTTTTGTTTTTTGGTTTCACGTATCAATGCATGAAAAATGTTTTACTTGATATATGATTTATATACGACTCAAGGGGCCATATAAAATCTAAATTTCGTAACTTTCAAGAAATATTTTTTCATTTAAATGGCTTTTCGAACAATGGGTGACATTATTTGAAACATGTTTTTGGAATTTGAAGTAACGTCCAAGAGACCAACGATTTAGGAATTACCTATTGCGCAGCGATAAAAGTGGGCCCCTCTGTTTTTATCCAGAGACGAAAACAGCTCTTTTCCGTTAATTTGACCGAATTGTGTGAAACTGTTATGGTTTATTTTTGATGCATTGCTAATTTAAGAATATTTGCTCCTTAAGATAACAAGCGAGCAGGTATTTCATCTTATGAAGTATAAAGTAAAGGTAAATAAAAATCTCTTTTATATTTTGTTTAAAAGCAAACTTGAAAAGAAAAATGGCTGGAAATTGAATCATAGCCTGAAGACAAAAATTTAATTGGACACTGAGGAAATGTTCCAAGCTTAGTATAGCGAACGGCGGAACAAAACTAATTGTTCTTCCTTTGCCGAAGAAAGTTTAAACAGAGTAGCAGTTTCAAAAAGAAAGCTCTCATAATTTGTCAAAACCGATTCACGGCACTTTTTTAAGACTATACGTTATGCGTACCACCTTCAGCTTCAGTCCCTCAAGCGAACCTACCAGAGAATGGAGAAATAATAATAAATAAATATATATATATATACAGGACGAATCCGACCTATTTTGCCAAACAAAAGGGGTGATAGACGAGCACAAGTGGATCATGAAACAACCTACGAACCCTGTCCTATTTCGAACCATTTTCGCGAGTTATGGTGGATAATCGATTATGGAAAAAAAATGCGTCAAGTCTGAAAAACCCAGATATGTGAAGTTTCGGAGAGACCTACACGCAAACTAAGCACATATTTGGAAAGCGCAGAAAAACTTCTATAAAACATCACACCAATTTCATTGAAATATCTGGATCTAATAGCGAGCTGCAGGCCCTGAAATATTTTCAAAATCGAATTGTCACCAAAATTCTTAATCACCAATTCAGCAAACACCCTTCTAGCTACAATCTGTCAAATTCGCCAAAAACTTGTCCATTGCACCAGCTCTCGAGAGAAAGAGCTTACAATAAACCATATCAGCGATCTAGTTCAGGAGAAATTTTAGTCTTTTGGTTGTAATACATCACTGACACCTCCGTTCATCGAAGTAACTTTAGTAGGTTTTGGCGACAAAAATCAATTTTTCCCCTCACCGATCTCTCAGCGCTTGTAGCTCGCTATTAAATACGGAGGTCCTGTAGATAGAGGTACTATAGGATTTATTTTTTTATAAGGATAAGGAGGCATCTTATAGAAGTTTTTATGCAAAATCAATGATCGCCAAAAAATCTGTAACCCACATTTCCGAATTTACGTCGAACATGTACTTCGACAAACGTTGATTTCAGTGATGCATTGCAAACAAAAGACTAAATTTCTCCTGAACAAGAAAACCGATATGGTTTAATGTAAGCTCTTTCTCTGAAGCTGGCTAGTACAATGAACAAGTTTTTATCAAATTTGGCCGATTATAGTTACAAGGGTAATTGCGAAATTGTCGATGAGGGTAATCAAGGGTAATTTTGGCAACAATTAAATTTTGAACTTTGCCAATCTTTCAGTGCTTGTTGCTCGCTATTACATCCAGATATATATATATATATATATATACCGTTGTAAAGTTCAAAATCGAACTGTTGCCAATCTTTCAGTGCTTGTAGCTCGCCATCAAGTCCAGATATTTCGATGAAATTGGTACACCTTATAGCATTTTTCTGCTCTTTCCAAATGTGTGCTTAGTTTACGTATAGATCTTTCAGAAATTTCGTAAATTCTGATTTATTCAGACTTGGCTCTTTTTTTTTTCCATAATCGATTGCCCACCATAACTCGAAAATGGTTGAAAATAGAACAGGGTTGGTGGGGTGTTTCATGGTCAACTTGGGCTCGTGTATTCCCCCCTTTCGTTTGGTAGAATAGGTCGGATTCACCCTGTATATGCGTACGCCATCTATACGTCATTTAAAGAATTTCGTCTTTAAAAAAAATTCTGATCATCACAGGATGATTTGAGCAGGTTACTCAGCTTATCATCTGAGGATGATAGGAGTGCTTTGGGGGTTAAGATACTTCTGTTGCAAGTCCGGCAATTATTTCTCAGCACATTCATATATTGTAAGGGTATATATATATATATATATACATATATATATAATATTAAATAATAATAACAAAGTTTTGGAATTTCTCAGGAATGGTAATTTGCAATCTATAGAAACATGACTTTGAGAATCCGTTTACAAACATTCCTCATGGTGATATATTAAAAATTTGTAAATTTTTATTCGAAAAATATGAAAATATGAAAACTGTATTAATACGCAAAAAATTGATTGCTTGTGTCTCTCCCAAGTTCTGCATTTTTGAGAACTGCCTTTTTTTTTTTCTTTCTTTTTTTTTTTAATGGTATAGATCTTTTCAGACAAATTACTAGTATCCCTATGCGAACTAGTTTTAAAATTTGTGGTTAAATAGATGACTTAATTATCTTCAATTTTCAGAATTTTCATGAAATCAGTAATACAATATATCCGAGTACTCTCAATCTAAAGAAAACCTACTATGGCTATATTTCAGAAGATTTTTTGGACTTTTTTGAATTTTTTTCAAAATTCACAACAACACAGCTTTCATTGGTATTTATGACAAAAGGAATGACTTCAAATTCAAAGTCAATTTTTTGACTAATTTCAATTCTAATTTATGCAAAAAATTTTTAAAAATATAATTTTCTATCAACTCAGCAGAATAATATACATTTGCAATAACACTGGGGATTATTTTGATGCGATAAGCAACTTTAAGAAATCCATAGTGGGCAACAGATACCCTTCATCACTTTCAAATATCTTCAAAAGAGGCATCACCACGTGTGTTTGTTCATTAACTCACAAGAATAATTATTTGCTGTATAAAAGGGTAAACTTATTTCACATGTGGTGTTTTAACCTGTTTCCCGCATCTCTTGTTTATTATTCACAATTTATTGATGTTAAAAGTGTGCATGTACGATGTGATTGTATTTTTCGCTGTCGCGATTTCGTTTGTTCGACTTCTGATGTGGTACATTGGCAAAAACGTAAGGGAACAAGCACTTTTGTTTAAGCCTTAGGCGTAAAGTGCTTTCAGAAACATTTTTGCTATTTCAGCTATTCTCTGTGGTGTTTGCCCCTGATGAAGCACCCAGAGATGGCTTTGTTGCTTCAAATCGTTTTTCTACTTTGTTTCGACTGAAGATTTTAAATTACATTCCGATTTCGTTTTTGTACTAAGCTATTTGCTTTCAAAAATTCATATCCGTTGCTTTTTATTTAGCACACTATATATTCTAGCTGCCTTAGGCGCTAATATTGGTTTGTTATTACGTATTTATATATATACTATATACACGTATTTATATATATATATATATATATATATATATATATATAAGTTATAGAATTTAAATTTTTATACAGTCCCTCCCGTCCTCTAACTCCCAAAAAAAAATTGTTACCCTGTCTGTCTTGAAGCCAACAAAAAAATCTCCATGTTTCTATATATATATAAGTGAACTCATAAACCAGAGTAAAAAAGGCAAAGAACAGCATAAATGAGGGAAAGTAGCCGTCCGTTAGTTTACGCTCTTTCGCCGCATTTTTCCCTTTTTCTTCAAATTCAAAACAAAATATCTCCGCTAATATTGCACTTAAAAACATGGAAATATTTTTGTTGGTTTCAAGGGAGACTGTGCAACAACTTTGTGATTGAAACTTACAGGACAAGGGGAGCGTACAAAAATTTAAATTTTGTAACATTTTTATTAATTTTTTTTCATTTGAACGGCATTTAAGATGATGGGCGATATCATTTGAAACATTTTTCCCAATTAATACCGATGGTTCAGGAAATAGCCATTGGGCAACGATAAGAGTAGACACCCTGTATAATAATTTATCCTCAACATAACAAAATAACAGACACTATCACCAATACGTTGTAGCAGATATTTTGATACAACCAGTGACACTGACAATCTAACTGAAATGAGGATGGTGAAGTAGAAAAAACATCCAAGTAAAATTTCAGTAGCATTTTTCTGCTGACAATTTGTTTCTCTCGACAACGAAAATCTTAGTTTTACGCAGTTACCATAGAAATGAGAAAAAAACGAAAACCATTTGCTCTGGATGCGTAAGAGATTAATTTATCTACTTTTTTTGGGAACTTGAGAACCTGAAATAAGAACCAGAGAGCAAATAGAAGAACTTCTTCACTTCACTCCACTTCCTTTTTTTTAATCGTAATACTCTAATTTTTTTCTTCAGTTTCAGCAAGAAAATCTTTCGAAATAATTTTCAGCTATTCAGTAGACTTGAATCTGAGAAGATACAGACATTTCAAAAGCACAGTCTGTTTTTTTTCACACGACTAAGAGAAACTAAATTACAGACTACTACCTGTGTTTCCAGAATAATTTTTATGTAAAATGAATGTTAATAATCTTTCTTAAATTTGTAAAAATTTCTTATTTTACGTTTTCAGTTGTAATACCCTCCATCCCTCCATTATAAAAAGCCAGACACGAAGGGTTTTTTTATTTTTTGATGATTATTAAGGGGTTTCATACCTTTTTAACATGGTGAAAAACTATGCTCTAGTACATAGTCTCCGAAGCTTTTTGTTCCGTCGCTCCCGTTCTTTACAAAATTTTTATTCCCATCGCTTCCCAACTCAAGTCAGCCCATAGAATCCTATACGAAACCCATAGCTTCTACCACTTGAACCATTCCATCACTCCCTAGGGGGTGATATTGCTCACTTTGGGAACCACTGCTGTAGTAGAAATAACATTAAAAATACTGCTTTACCATTGATTTATTTCAATTTCTTTACACATATTTTTTATTGTATATGCTCCTATGCCAGTATAAAGTTTTACATATCTCTAACACTTAATTTTTTACAAATTTTCAAAATAATTAGAAACAGCTTGCGCGCATGTAAATAGCATCACATCAATGCAATTGAATAAAACCTGATTCAAAATAAAGGAAACTGTTCAGTTCATGAAATGAAGCAAAGGTTTGAGATTTGAGTTTTTGAATTTCAAAATTTATAATTTTAAATTCAATTTTAAATGAGATTAGTTAATGAAATCCCAATCCTTCGCTTCACGAACTCAACAGTGTGTTGTCCTTTTTGTTTTGAATCAATTTTTATTCAATTAAATTTATATCATGGTATTTTATCGTGCGGGCAAACTGTTTTTAATGTTTTTTTTGAAAATTGGCAAAACATTAAGTATTATAAATATATAAAACTTTATACTGGCATAAGATATTATATATGATCAAAAATATGTGTAAACATTTTGAAATAAATCATAAGTAGTATTTTTAATGATATTTCTATTAGAGCATAGTTTTTCCCTATGTTAAAAGGTATGAGACCCCTTAATGTGTATTAATATAGATTAGAAGATTTTAAGAAGAGAAAGAAAAGAAAAATTCTGTCATCATTTGATAATTGAACCCAAAAAAGTGCCTCTGTGTAACACTCACGCATGAGGAAATCGTGTTGATTATAAGTTGAATAAGTAAAAATATTTTGAGTTTTTTATCAATATTTTTATCCAGGGTAACAGGCATAACTGATCATCAAAACGTAAATATTTTGGATTGGATACATATTACGTCAGCAAAATAAATTTAAATCAAATGTGGTTTTTTTTGTAATATTATTCTTTATCATTTAACGTTAAAAACTTTGTTCAACTGAGAAAAAAGCTTTCGAAACAGTTGCTAGTCATCTGAAGTCATTCTTCTGCGAAACAATTATGATAGATAGATTTATTTTGAGCAACAACACTTGTGAATTTAACAAAAAAAGTGAAATAAATACATTTCATTATCGTACAATACCATTCACAAAATTCATTCGAAAAAATTAAAGAAAAAAAAATTTATGTAGACAAATTTATGGAGTCATTTCCCATAAACCAATGGTAACCAAAAAATTATTTATGATTGCTATCTATGTGAATGTTGTTGAGCTGGGAGTTTGAAAAAAAGAACAATTACATACCCTAACAATTAATAAATCCCTTGAAAATTTGCATTTCATAATTAATAAATCACTTGACTATATACATAACGGCTTATAAGTGTTTCAAGTCTCCGGCTACCATTATCAATTATAATTTAATCTTAACTGGCAATGTTTTATTAATTTGGCGTAGGTAATAAAGTCAAAAGATAATTTTGAGAAATCAATACGTTTTCACACTCTCTGATTAAAAAGGAATTTTCAAATAAAAAAATGTGCTTAATGATCGTAAAAATTGTACTATAACGTTCAAAAATGGATATTTGCCAAATCAATCAGATACATCAATTTCCGCTGAGTAGACAGACTAACCTGAAAGATTTGGTTTCATCGATATCAAAACACGTACGACGAATTAAGCAAGTCATACAAGTATTTAATTTTCAACAGCTTTCAAGTATCAAATTTTGTGTCCTGCTAGGAAAATCCTTCACTGAGACTTTTCAAATGATTGAGTCGACGCAAGCCGGTAACGAGCTGAACTGGAGTTGATGAGTGGGATCGAGGATACAAAAACGGTTGATTAAGTATGAAATTGTTTCAAACATCCACAACGAACGAAAAAGTTGCGATTGTTCAAAAATTATGAAAAAAGACCGCCCAGAAACTGTGGCATCTCAATTGGCAAGAAAGTTCTTACCTCCGACTTCTCTCAATACTCTGTTGTGGCTGTTTTTGAACCACCAGTTCCACTCAGAAACCCTAATTCTACTGAGTCATTGCACCTTGAATCATTTTTAAAGTCTGAGCGAAGAATTTCCTTATAGCAGAACACAAAATTTGACACATGAACGCTATTCAAAATTCGAGACGCTATTCAAAATTCGAGACGCTATTCATTTTTCCTTGCAACGGAAAGCTTTGATTGTCTTGCAAATACAAACTACACACGTACGTTGTATGTATTTGATCCGGATGAAACTTATTCCAGAAGGTTTCTCACGTAGTATTTTTGCTTACTCAACAAGAAATGATGTGAATCACTCAGACTTGGCAAATATTAAAAAAGTTTCACACATTTTTTTGAATGCACAGTACTTGTATTTCTTTTCCTGTTCAAGGATAACACTTTCGTACTCACAGACGAATCAATATGCTGAATATCAGATGTGACATTTTCATCGAGGATCGTCTTTCTTAACATCACATGATCTCTTCTATTATTAACATTCAATTTGAAGCGATCAGTCACTGTCTGGAATTCAATGCTTCTCGGATAAGCATCATGAAACTAAATACTCATCCATTATATTCTAGGGTGCCCAAAGTTTCAATATACGCGTTAAGATGGCTGTGCATTGTTTTGTGTGGGTATGTAGATATAAAATATGTACGTAAATATAAAACACCTTCTTATGCTGTGTCATGACAAAGTGGAGAATAGTGGCACTTGTTTGAGCAACCTCACATTACGTTAGAAAATCTCGCATTTTTTTCCATTTCGGAATTCAAAATCCTAAAGAAAATATCCCAGAACGATGGTTTGAAGCCACGAGAAGGATTGGAAGTTGAAAGATCCGTAATACAGCACGTCTAACGAAAACATCCGTTTCTCGTTCTCACAAGTATATTTCATGGTGAAAGAAACAAACACAGGAACTTCAATATGATAAGCATTCATTCAACATCTGCGTTACGTTCTCGTAAGTATTGTTCTACGCTTGACTAGCCAATAAATCAAAAAAGTACAGTTTATTTTTTCTTTTATTGAATGCTGTCGTAAAAGGAAAAATATTTTAAGAAAGGAAAATATATTCTCTAGGTCAAAACCATTTCAATATACTTTTGTTTGGAAGTATACACAGGCGTATAATATCACGGTCTCTGGGGTAGGAAAAGAAAATATTAATAACAAAAGAAAATTCTTTGACAGCAAAATGTATATTTCACAAGATTTCTCTGCATAAAAGACAATCGATGTTTATCGCATGGAGTGAAATTATAGATTGATATAAGCAAAAGCTATATTTAGGTTACTTATTTTCTTCCGCCATAAACTATATATAAACAGTTTTTCTTTCTAAATACATTTAAACTCATTGTTTGCGACATAGAACTATCATTCTAAAACGAGGGAGTAAGATAAGTTATTAATGAATTTCCTAATGTTGCCTTTAAATGTTGTGGGATAAAAATAAAGGATCTTGATCAAAGAGAATTGATCTTGATCAAGAGAAACCAAAGCTTTACGCTGTTTTTCTTTACGCTGCTTAGAATTTAACTGCGAACATGATGAATCCATAGTACGGTGTATTCGAAGCTCCAGAAATAATTGATGTAGACGTACGTAGAATTTTCTCGGGAGGGGGGGGGTTAAAATTTTTTTTTTGTTCTGGGAGGGTTACGTTTTTTCCTGAAAAATAACACTATAATCTCTGTTCGAGGGGGGTTATAACCCCAAAATCTTCCTCCCCTTGCGTACGCCAATGAGTACAGACGTGCACATCATCTCTAATGGGCCAATGTCCTGCACTCATTCTGATGAGTTCGGAATTTTCTAACTCAACAATATGCAACCACACAAGTCAGTAGTCTCTCAATCGTGGTTAGAGAAACACCATCTCGGATTGGAGTTATAGCCTAGCCAACAACTCACCAGATGTCAACCATATCCAGAAACGTTTTACACAATTCTGAGCTCTATAGCATAAAACTCGTTATGAAAGAGAGGCTTACCACCTCAGAATGCAACATAACTGCAGACCAATCTCTGGGATACTTTCACAAGATCATGGGATCCACACACACATACTCTACCGTATTTCAGCAGTTCTACGCACCTGCTGCAGAGAAACTAAGTGAATTAAACTAGTTATCTCAGGTTGTTTTTTTTTTAATTTTTTGTTTAATTTTTTATATTAGTTCGAATATTTTGTTGAAGTAAATTGCAATTTCTTTTATCCAAACATATTCACAATAAACTTTATTGAAACAAATTGATACTCCTATTAGCTCTTCAAAAACCTTTTTCGAACAGGTAACGCTAATTGTATTTGAAATATTCTATTTTATTTTTTGTTTTTGTGGGCCGACACGAAACGAATTTTACGAATCCAGCTTTCGAAATTTTGATAACAAAAATTCTGTTTCAGGGCCATAGTAAAACGCGAAAGAAAATGGTTCGAAGAGACTTAGTAACTAACCACAAGTACTAGTTGCTTTGTTTTAGAAATACAATATGCTTCATTTATAATTAAGCCTTAAAAATAATTCTATAAATGCTATATACAATATATACACGCACACACTGCATATATATATTTACACGTTTCTAACTCCAAAGGACGCTTGAATAGATTTTTCTTTCTTCTAAAGATATTTTTTGTTGATTATAAAGATTTACAGTATATTAGATTTGGACTTTCAAACATCCGATACTTTGATGCTATTGAGTGGAAAATTTGCATTCAAGGAAAATCGCGATCAAAACTTACGTTTTAGAAATATTCAAGGAAGTTAATCACGGAGTTTTTGTTTCTAGAACGGATCATCTATCATCACTGGACTTAAGCTTAATTTTGCTTTCGATGACATTTCTTGAGATGCGTTCATTAACACTTTAGATCAATTTTGTATAATTATCGGGAATCATTTTCTCACTATATATATATATAGTGAGAAAATGATGTATATCTGATGATGTATATATATATATATATATATAATGAATTGTTTTTATATTCTCTCAATATACAAGGTGTGGAGTTAAAATCTTATACACCCTCTTTATCTTTCGAACCATTCGTTATGGAAGCATACTTTCAGTTAGAAAAACTATTCAAATAACATGTCTCCATCTCAGAGATATGTCATTTATTTCAATAGGGGCAGTATATGTATCGAGATACAAAATTTACTTTTTCTATACGATCCCCCGTTCTCTAACTTCCAATTAGAAAGATTTTGCCCCGTCTCTTCTGAGGTCAGCAAAAAAGTTCCACGTTTCTAAATGTAATATTCACTGAGATATTCGAATTTGAAAAATGGAGGAAATTTAGGAGAAACGGCGTTAAAGACGAGTAAACCGTTTTATCTGCATTTCACGCTGTTTTTTCTTAACTCTGTTTTTTTAATTCGAATATCTTAGTGAATATTGCTATTAGAAACGTGGAATTTTTTTTTGCTGGCCTCAGAAGAGACAGAGCAATATATTTCTTTTTGGAAGTTAAAGGACTGAGGGACCGTATAAAAATTAAATTTTGTATCTCAATAGATATACACCCCTTAGTAAAATAAATGACGTATCTGAGATGGACATATTATTTGGATACTTTTTCTAATTGAAAGTTTTCTTTTATACCCAACGGTTCAAAAGATAAAGGGTGTCTAAGAACTTACTTTCACACCCTGTAAGAGCTCTAATATTTTAAATTCTATTTCGGAAATAGGTTAAATTCAATTTTAGAGATAGTTTTTGTATTTAAAAAACTGCTCAAATTTTTCTATTAACACTTTCACTATCATTATTTTTTGATATAATCTCGTTCCCAACAAAGAAAAATTTCAAAAATTCCAAATCATTATTTCTTTATTTGCAAAACAAAAATGGCAGTGGCCATGTCATTATTAAATGAAATGTGTGTCGCGATACAGTGATATACTACCGATTGTGTCAAATTACTGAACTAGTTAAAAAGAATTTAATATATAAATGAATATATATATATATATATATATATATATATATATATATATATATATATATATATATATATATATATATATATATATAATTGCTGATCTTCGGAATAGTAATTAAACAACTTGCCAAGTGAAGTTTATCTTTTGAAATAATTGAGGTAATTATAAGCTTCGAACGGTGAACGGTACAAGTGAATCATTTTCGGAACTAATGGCGTGTGCATTCATTTCGTAAAGTATTAAATTATTTTTAGTATTTTGAAAGAAAAAAAATTGTCATATGGCGCAAGAGTGAACTAATCTTGAAGGATTTAAGAGCTATATATTTATTTAAGCCGAAAACATTTTACATTTTATTGATTTACGAATCGCTGACGATCCAAATAAAAAGAAAACTTTCTGTTTACTTGAAAGAAATATTTTTTTTCTATTTCTCTGAAAATTTATGAAAGCATTGCTTCCTGTGAATGCCAGTTATTTCACAAAACAGAAATGCCTCTTCGGAATATTTCAATACCTCTTATTTTGACTAGATTTCACATTCTATTTTTACTTCTTATTTCCAGCAAATCGTTTTTGAATACAGCAGTTTTCATCAAAAACGTCAATTCAATCTTCCCATCAGTAATTTTCTCTTAAATTGAATGAAAATGTACTACCCGTATCTTGAACGTAACTTTATGCAATTTAGAACTGTATCCACCAGAAAAGCATTGAATATAGTACGATACAATTTTAAATCGAACATAGCATACTTAGCATACAGTGATGAAGAAAAAACATTTTCTGAATGTTATGCATTGTTTCAGTGGAAATAGTTTGACGTTACCACATACATATATTACTATGTTCATCATCTTTTATTTTACAGCGGGTAAATCTTTTCGTCACACATTTTTTATGTGTGCAGTTTTATGTTTAAAATACTTGTCATATGGATCCTCTTAATTTGACTAAAGAGTCAGAATCTAATGCAAAAATGGAATTATACATTTCAAACCTCAAGAAAGGAAATCATAACCTGTTGAATCAGAGATTGATACTAATCAACTTAACCCAGATATAATATTCATGGCGTTTTATTTAACAACTTATTCTTCTTAATCACACATCACATTCTTACTTCAAGATTTTTCTAATAATGATTTGTAAATTTTAAAGAGAATTATCAGTAGGGACACAGTATAGTCAATTCTTGAAAGATGATCGAAATTATAACTATATTATAGTTATGACTGTATATCCTTACGTTGACCATAATTGATCATTATGGAAATTGCCTGTGAATTTTGACAGATGCCAATCGTACAGAACTATTAAGATCGTTTACGAAGGCTTTGATAATATTCAAATAAACACATTCAAGTTCGAATATGACGAATGGACTATTTCATCGTAATTCGAACTAGGAGAGTGCTTCCAATTTCTACGTGAGTTTGTGTTTCATATGACTGAGTTTGTTGAGCTTCATCAAACTGGTTAATCTGTCAAAACTGTCTCAAAGTGTAAATGCAACCTAATATTACCAAACGGAAATGAAACATTCGTGGCTAAATATAGATGACGTTGAGCTTTAATGTACTTATGATATACAATTGATTACTTCAAAGTAATCAAAACGCAACTGATTTATTTTAAAAAGAGAGCTCGGACTTCTTGCTCGGATACTTCTAGATGAGACTATGAATTAAAATTAATATAGATTCAATTTGTATTTTAATTTAGGTAAATAGCTTTTTGAGGTATGATTTGGTTCGCAAAATTCAAATCCTGTGGAGAAAAATCCCTTTCGTAATTAGGTTGAGAAAGCGCTAAAGAAAACACGTGAAGAGGCCTTGTTGGGTTTCGAAATACACGACCGTCAATTAAATTGTTTTTAGTTAGCAGTTGCCAAAAATGATTAATATGCCTTTTATTTACTTTTTTTTCGTTTTTTTGTGGCATCAGTTTCCTTTTCATTGAAATTTTCTGCCATAGAGAGTATATTTTTTCATAAAACTTCCACCTACACACGTCAGCAAATCATCCTAATCCTTTGTTTAACAAATTTCATATTATGAAAGACAGGACCACCTTCATTTTCCACAATATTTTAAAATGTTTATAAACAAAAATTTTTTACATTTCCAATTGACTTTCACCGTCTTTCTAGCTCGACGAGCCTTCAGTAAAAAATGTGATCGGGAAAATGAGAAGATATTTTCAAGAAGACCTGACAAAATTAGCATAATCATGAATAAAAACAATTAAGGCTTGTCAAAATGATAAAGTTCTTGAAAGCTTTTGTAAATTTTGAATTCCAAATTAGCCCTAAAAAATCTTTGACAGCTAATCCAATTAGTCAGTACACAAGAAATTACGCTACTAAATTGTATACGAGCATGTAAAATGTTGAACATAATTTAAAAAATACATAGAACGTTATCACGTAGAATTGACTATGAACTGCAGTCTCAGTCTAATATAATCGTGAGTTTGAAGGAGCCGAATCAAAAACCTCGATTTTTGGAAAATAAGAAAATTCCCACATTTTTGAATTTGCTATTTTTATGAGAACAAAATATGTCTAAAATTTGCCATTACTAGTGGGAACGATATTGTGTTTTTGTTTGCATGATATCAGTGGGCTGTTAATAGTAATTGATCTACTAATTATTTACTATTAGATCGTTACCAGGCTGTTCTCGTTTCCTTCTTCAAACTTATGACTCAATTAGCCCTGCAGAAAATGTAAAAAAGCACTATAAATATCATCTGCATTTTTAGCAACTCTCCCTTTCATCATACATATTTTACTTTCTCTGCGTATTTATCCAGTATATATCGTTTTTTATTTCGCCTCATCCTCGTATGCGAAAGATCATCTATACATATATAATAGCACAGGCCCGTAGCTAGAAATTTCGTCCGGGGGGGGACCACATTCATTTCGGGGGAGGACCGAAGTGATAAAACAATAGATTTGGCAATCTTTTTCACTTTTTTCGGCCATTTTCTCACATTTGGGGGGGGGAGGGAACCAGACCCCCAAGTCCCCCCCCCCTCGCTACGGCCTTGTAATAACATGTCCTTATTGACTGACTGATTCATCATCACAGAGCCGGAGCCCCTGAAGCTCCACTTGCGGAAAGCACAGCAAGCTAGAGAGAAAATAGAAACAGATAAGGATAAAGAGAGGATAAAGCCTCGAATGACACTGCTGTACATTCGACCAAAAAGCACTTCCTTTTCCTAAGTTTTCAAAATCCGTAGCTTATTATAAATGTAATCAATATGTTTATAACTTTGAGGCACATTCCTTCAATGATAATGTTGGATACATGTACGTTTGGGATGAAATGGAAGGGGGAAGAGGTTCTGAAGAAATTTCTAGCATTATTGTGAGACACCTGAGAGAGAAAGCCTCTAAATATAAGGAACTAATTCTATATTCTGATGCATGTGGTGGCCAAACCCGGAACATCAAAATGTCCTTACACTGTTGAAACTAGTCAATAGACTCATTTGACCTCGAATTCCTGGTGATTGAAAGGGAATAATTAAGAATGTAAAGATGCCCAAAATTTTGATTTACCGAAATTAAAAATTATGATTTTGTTTCTACCACAGCTTTGGTAGAAGCTGTCCTAACAGAAAGGTTACCAAGGGAGTTTCTTTCAGTTGGTTGTATATCAGATGACTGCGAGTTGTAAGAGTTTATCCCTTCATGTTAGAGTTCAAAAAAACCCTCAATGAGAGGATCTCCTTTTTCAAAAAATAAATTTGGAAAAACAGGTTCGTGGACGAAAGTTCCTTTTTTGTGTTATGCAAGTCAAAATGCATTGTAAGCGGACCATAGAAAGATCACTTTGGCCAAAAAGAAAGATATGATGTGTATCTCCTTCCATACATTTCACCTATACATCATGTATATTTCAGAATCTTCCAGTGAAGGCAAATACTAGGCTCCAAGCTTCCTCTAGAACTGATGCAGGTGATAATATTTTGTACACAGTGATTAATTTACGACAAATGGTAACATTTTTTATTCATTGTAATTGATATGTAGTTTAAATATACCTAATGAAAATATTTCAAAATCAAGAATTTTTCATAATATAAAACAAATCATAATGAAATGTCACTTATACATTGTAACATCATATTTTTTCACGTAGAAGCTTCAATTCATAACCATAGTGGACCAAGTCCTCATTATAAAAATTCTCAACAAAAATACTGATTTATTACTTGTAAAAGCAGGGCATTAAAAATGATATTTTTAACTGAACTCTGATATATTTAATTCTTTTACATCACTTGAACTGAGTTAATTATCTATCAAAAACTTTAAGGCGTTATAAATCCCTAATGAAGATAAATGGACTTGGTCTACTATGGTTGTGAACCTCTCATATGTGGTGATCGAAAAATAATGAAGAATGAATGTACAATTCGGAGCAACAGGTTCTCAAACTTTCGTCACCCGCGGGTTCATTGCCCGATTCAGGATTAATCCGCGGCTCTCCAGAATAGTTTGGTAGATAATTTTGCAAAAAGAACCGTTTCAAAACATAAATAGGCACACAAATCAATATCTCCAACTCACCGCGACGCCCTTGACAAAAGTTGGTGAAGCACACTTTGAGAAAAGCACTGCTTTAAAGAATACTTATTGAAATAAATGTACATCTACCTGAGGATGTAATTAAATTTTTTATTCATTTAAAAAAATAAATATACTATTTTAAGAAATATTTGGTTCCTCTCACAATTTTTCATGTTTTTTTCGTTCATTTATATAATCAGATGGGTGGATAACCTGCTATTACGTTTGTTTTTGATAAATCATTATTTATGTCGATAAAGTTTCGAATTTTCAGAATATTTTAAAACATATAAATTTGTAGTTTTTTGGAATTTTAAATAACAAATTTTTCAATCCCGTTGTGATAGGTAACTATTGATTTCTTCATGTTCTTTTTCCTTTGTTTTATTTGCTGCCTAATTAGTGATATGTGGTTTTTTCTCAGAGCTATATAATAAGGGCTGTCTCTTGAGTCGTTACCGGCGGAAGTAAAACGGACGTCACTGCTCTATAAGTGAACCGATCAAGCCCGCTTTGATACCTTGTTAATTACGATAGTTTGAAATAGAGCTGCACTGCCCATTAAATTGAATTATTTCAAAAATTATCTTTCCAATTGTCATTAATATCTGGATATTCATTTTGGTTTGCTACTTCAACCATTGAAAAACTTAAATTAGGAAATTTCGTTTTTTTTTATGATGTAACTTCCACCAAGAATACGTTTCTCTAATCCAGTTGAAATACGAACTTTAGTTAAATTTCATTGTGTTGACTGAAAGCAACTTCGAGAGACAGATAATTTCAATCATCTTTTGAACATTCCGATCATTTTTAGTTATCTTTTTGATTTCATTTGAATGAGGCGTAACTTTTAGAAGAGTCGACTTCATCTAGATGTGTAATATGGAAATCCTTCGTGGGCCACAAACTGGCATGGATGCAGGGAGGAGGGAATGCCAAGGTCTCCAATTTTTTCATTGTCATTCTGGCCTCCAAGCCAGAAGAACAATGAAATATAATCGTCCTATCCCGTAAAATATGGGACGTTTATATACCGTACGCCATTTACTTCCACTAATTCGCCCTCCTATATATATACAGGGGGATTCAGAAAAAATGGGAAAAACTTTAAGAGGTGATAGCACACACCAATACAAACAATTGTCATCGAAGAATGCATGGTCTAACATGAAACAGCCGCTCCGCAAACGTTAAAACGGCATTTGTGTTGAAATTTATCGGGAGAAAAAGAACACCATGCATGCAAATGTAACCTGGGGAAGAAGAAGAAACCGTATGCAAATCTGTGTCACAGTGAATAAAAGGCACGGACGCCAGCCCTGTGAAGTCATTCCGCGTGCAACCGTTCTAACAGTTGTAACGTACGAAATAATGGCGCACTTTAGTAATACTGAGTCTACGCCTTTTATTCACTGTGACGTAGATTTGCATACGGTTTCTTCTTCTTTTCCAGGTTACATTTGCATGCATGATTGTCTTTTTCTCCCGATAAATTTCAACAGGAATGCCGTTTTAATGTTTGTGGAGCGGCCGTTCACAAACGCAGAACGCGTTTGCGTTTCATGTTAGACTTGTCACTCTTTGATGACAATTGTTTGTATTGGTGTGTGCTATCACCTCTTAAAGTTTATCCCATCTTTCCTGAATCACCCTGTATTGGTGTGGATCCACGGATGGCCAGAAAACTGTACACTGGTCATGTTTTATGATTTGATATCTTTCTTCAGGAACATCTTTAACGGACATTGGTAGCCCATGCGTTAAGACGGGCCTGGCGATCGCACAATTCATATTTGTTTATCACTAATTTACATAAGAAGCGCCAAAATGAATTGCCAAAATAACCCACGAGCACACCACTGATACTAAAACAACAAAAGGAACAAGAATCCACTCACTTAAAACAGTGAAATTAGCAACTAAACTGTAAAATAATCCACGTGAATACAGTAAGTGCTAAAATGTATCAGAGCAGTGATGTCACGCAGCAGATCCGCCCTGCAGCAGGACCCTGCCTACACAGCTATGGTGACAACTTCAAAGTGTAAGACAGCCCTTACTATACAGCCCTGGTTTTTTTCTAGCATTGAGGAGCTTGTGACGTCCAACATTTTAGCTCTGTTTTCTATTTTCCTATTTATTCGCATATGAATAAAAATTTGCTATCACCATCTGACATTCTTTCTCTCGATTCCATCATATATTACGTTGCTGTACATGAGATATCGGAGCATGCATGTATTCGCACATGTTCTATATTTAGGGAGTGCTGCCATCTGCCTCCGAATCGGAAGTGAGAAACTGGCCTGTTGATGAATATTTTCACGAGTGTAATTTTAACATTGTAGGCGATATCGCGGTTGCAAGACTTTTTAAGAGGAAAACAAATTGTGAGAATTTTGCCTCGAAATGGGAAAATCTCTGAGTCAGACTCTACTATTGTTTGCAGTTCGTCGTTGCTGATGGCTGATGCTGAGTAACCAAGCAATTTATTTCTAGAGGTCATGTATGAATTACCGATCAAAATTTTGGAACAATTGCTGCATGGTTCGTTCTTTTACAGTGTCATCTCCAAAGACTTTGATATAGGCCGCGGTACACCAGGTCGATAAGAAACTCACCTGAAGTGCCTGAACTTTCCTGACACAGGGGTACAACAGAAACGGCGACATTCGTATCCGGCTTACTTCCATGTGGGTTGTACGTGATCAAACTAAAAAAGCTGGCACTGACATAATTCTTAACTCGCCGTGCAGGGATACTAAACCGTCTTTATACAAAACATTAGAACCATCTGGTGGTATTTATATAACTATGCAAATCAAATTAATTTATCTCGAAATCTTTTCCTGATAAACTTTCATGTGTAACAACATAATACGGGGTTAGGCGATTTTGAAAATTTATATTTTCAAAATTATTACACATAAATACTATATAATGAGTGATACATAAAAATAAAAACATTCAAAGTTAGGTTTTTTTTTTCAGTTACTAATCGTTGATGTGTGAACCTTTCGTAGCACGACAAACATATAATCTGTAATCAAGTTCATTCCACACATTTTGTCAATGGTTTAAAAAACGGTTCAAAATGCAGTGCTGACATGCGTTTTTAAAGTTCAAATTTTCAAGTTAAGTGTTTTTCGGCAATGGTGGTTCATAAAAAATTTCCGAAAATTTTTGCATTGTTTTTCACTATATTTAGAGGAGTTTATCGTATCTTCAGTATCTCGATTTAATTTTGCGTTAGATTTAGGTTTTTATTTAATTTATTGTTTTTTTTAAAATCAAATAGGTTGATTTAAAAAAACAATGTCTGTTCTAAATTGAACGTAAAAAGTAAGCATGAAAATACATTTTTCAACCCGATGTTACGTTTCTAAATAAAAGTTGTTTTTCTTGTTTTGCCTTTTTTCGCTATTCTATTTGTTGAACTGATATTTTTTGTATTCGCAAATTTTACTCGAATGTGGTTTTCTGTTCTGTTTTTTTTTTACAATTCTGCGATAGAGTAACTGTTTCCCCCGTAATTTCACATATCATTTACTATGGTTAGGAGAGCATCATTTTTACGACCATACCAGTCTTTTTTCTCCTTTGCGTGTTTTGAGATCTTTCTAGAAAACTATTAGTTTAAAGCTTAAAGCATGCTAATGCCTCGAATTCCCTCTTTTTTCTTAATATGAATTTTAAATTAAGCATTGCTGTCGGTTGTTGTTAGTTTTTTTTCTCTATTTATTCGAAGAAGTGTAGTGTTGTTATTGATTAAGTTTATTTTCGAGTCGATTTGATCGTACCACATCTAATACTCGTTCGCGTGTTTTTTTTCCTTCTTTTTATTGATGCAAGGGAACGGTATTCCTCAATTAGACTTAAATGTAAATGAGCTCGGTCGTAAATGAATTAGACTTTTTATTTGCCCAAAATTGGTTGTAAAGATAATGTGACATGACTAAAAAATTTATTATAACAATTTTTAACTGTCTACCCTACTCAAAAAAATACTATGATGTATAGTTTTAATTAAATCTCGGAAAAGAAAATTTTTATGCATTACCATTCATTCCCCTAAGCTATTCTGTGCGTTAAGACTTGTTAAAATAAATTGCTATCAATTAAACTCATTTAACTTCTTGATAAAACTTATTGTTTATTTTATGTTTATGTTGCGGTGAAAATAATTATCGTGATTGCGCGTAATTTTTATATTCTCCTGTAATTTCAGTTACTTGGATAAATTTCACTAAACTTCTCACATTTTCTTATTTTAATGTTTTAATAAAGTTGTTCAAATAATGAGTTAAGAAAATTTTAATAAAATAAATCGGAAGTATAATTTTTTGTTTCGTATTTGAAAAATTTAATGAATCGTAGAAATATAATAATTTACAGCAAGTGAACGATGTAATCGTTGAATAAATCTCGTTAAAATGAAGGTTAATAATTGACAACCCATTACTCGTGATATTCATAATATCGTCAAATTTTAATGATCGAGTGTGATCCATCTTGTATTTACTTATCTAAAATTGTGCATAAGTTAGCGTGTAAAAAAGTAGCATGAAGACAACGCGATGCAACATAGATAGATAGATAGATAGATAGAACTGCTCACAACCCCAGACTGATGCAAAGCAACTTACTTCCGTTACCTCAAAAGAGGCAGGGTTGTGACGGGAAAATTAGCAAAAATTAATAGTAGAGTGGAACCCTTGTCGCGTGCTCGCAAGTATCAATCACTCAAATCGTTCTACCTATGAAGACAGCTATCAAGTCGATGTAACATACAAGCCATTTGGCTAAAATTGATAGTTAAACCCAATGCCCAGGGAGAAAAATTGCACGTGTGCCCAGTGGCACATAAGGGCTGGAGACCGCAGCTTGGGATTTCAAAAGAAGTGAAGAGAAGACTTGTGTGGCAATTAAGAAAAGATGAAGTTGGCATGTTGAGGTGAAAGATTCGAATGATCTAAATACACAATACATACAAAATATTTAAAGCGTTGCCACTGTGACTGGAAACGATGAAACAAAGCCTCCGTCCACAGTGCTGAGCAGTTTTGCTTTTCTTTCTTTTTTCTTTTTACAGAATATGCAATATATACACGCACACGCATGAAAACACAGAGCCTGTTTTTTCATGTCACGATGCATATACCTGGTTCGCAATTATATGCTTGAGGAAAATGTTCTAGTACTACCAAATCGTTGATGAGTCATTTTAGTGGATAACAAATGCCTCGATAACAGAGGGTTCGTAGCTTAACGTGAAGAAATTTCTCATGATGTTAAGAAAAACAGAAATGTAAGTAGCCCTATATTGATTAATAGTTCAGAAGGAATGACAACAATCATCTAGTAAAAATATCAAAGGACAGACACATCAAAAAATATATGCCGCAAAATGAGGAAGTTCACTGGAAAAAAAATTAGCATCGAATGGGTAGAAGCATCTGGGACGAACGTAAAGTCCCTTAAAAGACATGAGTGTTCATTTTGAAAGGCTAAAACTAAACTGTACTTAACAAGACAGCATCGTTTGAAGCATCAAGATTAGCAACTAATAACAGAGGTGGATCAGACAGGATTAGAACAAGTTGATATTCTCTTGAATGAATGAAAGATTCGTGTTGGAACTCTAGACGATGCTGGAACGTGCAACGCGTCTTCACTGTTTCATGATGCAAGGTTGTACGTCCAACAGAGGGGGTAGGAAAGATAGTGTTTCAAGAACAAAGTTTATTCGAACGTATATTGCTAGATTTTAAAATACAGTAGAACCTGGTTAATTCGAACTTGGTTTATGAGAATTTTGGATAATTCAAACTTTTACGAACCGCCCCCCCCCCCTTCCGAGTTCTCTATCTAATTGAATGTTAACATTTCCTGTTTAATTCCAACTTTTTCTAATTTTTTGGGTAATTCGAAATTTGACGGGGAAAAGTCATGATTTTTGTATGAGCAAATTTGGTTTGTAAACGTTGTACAATAAGCCAGACTTTGCTTTTCTCGATCAAGTTATACAAATATAAATACAAAGGCTACAACAGGCAAAATGCCCAATGAGGTGGCTGTAAAAACATGCCCATAAAAAATTTGGATGTTGAATACATATCTAAACTGTATCAAAAATACAGCAACCCAATAAGAGCGATAAAAATCAATAATTAATTAATATTAACCAATAAATATAAATATACATATAGTGCCCATAAAAAATTATGTTGTGACAAGTTAATCTTGTGTCTATGACTTACGGACTGCCCACTGCATCGCATAAGCATGTGTTGTGACTTCTCTTTTTAAACCACTCCAGGTAGGTCTGGAAGTCCCATTGGCGCAGTGGTAAGATGCTCGTCTTCCACTATGGAGGTTGCCGTCAAGGTCCATGAGTTCGAATCCAGCCAAAAGAACATCAGAAAAGTTCTTTACCTGTTGATCCTGGGGCGATCACCGATAGATGGCGCCTTCCTTTCCCATCCAAATTCACTAGCTGGAAATTGAAATATGGCGATTTATGACTAGAGTTGGTGTGTGGTAAGTCGGGAACGAGCAATGGTGTGAGAAAAACATAATTTTTTTTTCTCTGGCTCGTTCCATTGTTTCAAATTAACCCTTGGCAGCACTAGGCGAATGGCAATATCCTTGATTTTCGTATCATCTCAGTACCTCTGCTACCTTGTCCACGTCCTTCCACAAAAAATTTGCTGAAACCTCAGATATGAAGTAGTAACTATTGGAAAAACAACAGGTAAAATTATCTATCATTACTACGATCAAATAAAAATTGGCGCAAGAAAAAAAGTTGTTTGGGAAAAAAACAAAAAAACATTCTCTTCAATGAAGTTACGAAAGTTTTACTTACATTTCCTAGTACGTACCTATGTGAAGATGGTTTTTCTACACTTTCTGTCATGAAAATTAAAAATAGGAACAGATTACAACCAGAACATGATATGAGATGCTGCCTTTCAAAAATACATCAACAGTTATTCAAGGTCAAGTATCACACTGATGTAAAGTAACAGTTTTTTTGAAGTTATTTCATAAAATATTTTGATTTTCTCTTTATTCGTATTTTCCGTTTTCTAGCACTTTATTTTGCATACCTTCCTATTTTATAAATCAATGATTTTCTATCTTTTGGAGACCGTGGCCCAATAAATTGAACTTTTATGAGTCGAGCTCTTGATCTCGAAAAGTTGTACATAAGAAATAACGGAAGATTCATTATCTTACGGACGGTGTGACTGATGCCCCGTCTCGACCGATGAGAAACACTACTGTGTGTAGATAGCTTTCGTACAAATCCACTTGTTGTGCCACCGGCAATACTAATTTCCAAAATTAAACATTTCGTTAATAAGCAGGCTGATGGTATAACCCGTATGTTAATGTATTTATGGCCTTCTCAATTGTCTGAAAAGAATCTGACATATATTGCAAAGTCCGTCAAATCACGTCCCGTCCCCCATACTTCCCAAATTCATGAACAATTCACCTATATTACTGTTTTAGGAAATAAACTTTCCGTTTTTTATACTATCATAGCCCTCAGGCGGCAACAGTGTGACGCCATAACTCATTTGCTTAAAACTATCAAGTGGTTATAATAAAGTGGCCACTCAATTAATGATATGAAAAACCAAAAACTCACGTCACCTAATTGCAACTTATGTTCGGAATTGTTTTAAACACCTAAACTTTCTTACCTTTTACACAGAAGAAAAACATTTACAGTACTTTGAAAATTGTTTTTGCTTATTCATCAGTTTTGTTTTCCTTCATAAAAATTCTTACATTGGGAGAAATTCTATCTTAATTGAATGAGTTTGTTGTGCAATAGAAAACATGGCTTAAAGCTTTTGTTTTGCTCACTGTCTATTCGATTACGAAATTCGATTTCCGTGACCAAGTACGCTACAGTAACCTGAAAAAAAATTGAATCTTTTTTTTTTCATGAATGCATGTCTGAGTTACTCAATACAGCATTCATTCAATCAGCAAGGAAACAGTACAAAAACATTTGTGGAAACAGTGCCCAAAAACGGTTGCCCTAGAAACATGGGTTTTAAGAACTCTTATTTTGAGTAAACTACCATTATATAACAGTGAATTATTTTTGTGTTTTTTTTAAAGAGAAGCAACTACTGAAAGATTCAAAAATAATTTAACTGTGTTGAACTACTTGTATTTGTCGTAATTCCCAGACGATTAGCCTCGGTTTTCATAGTTAAGTTTTGGCGGGGCAAAGAGACGAAGGTGTGACGTATATAATAACAGAATATATATACAATTACATATGAATATATATATATATAATAAAAAAAGTTCACATTGAATGAATTAATGAATATATATATATATATATATATATATATATATATATATATATATATATATACACATATATAATTCATATACATATATCTATATAACATAAATTTAGAAAAATTACTAAAATATTCAAAAGAATAAAAACTGAAATATTAGAAGAATGAAAAAGAGCTCAAAGTTTGTGCAGCTACCACTGCGTATACTGTTCACCACAACATTATTAATATTAGATACTCAAATAGTGATTATTTTCGATTAAAACTATTCATGTATTTATATCGTCCTTGTCATTAAAAGTTAGGAAGGCACGGCTCTAGTTGAATATTAATTAAAAATAATCGCATAATCAAAAATTTTTGAACATTGCATTTTCGAAATTATTCTGCAGAAATATTTGCTTGACTATTTCACTTATTCGGTTTGTAAAAATTCAAAAAAAAAATATTCAACGTTTTTTTTTGTCTAACGTATCTTTATTTTAACAAGTGTGTCTTTATTCTTATTGATGATATTACCTGTATTTTTCAGATAATATTGTCGCGAGCCGAGATACACTACATATTAGATAAAATAATACATTGATCAATTAAATACTCAAGATATTGTGGAACATTTAACTTTTATCTGATTTCTTATATAAACTCAAGACATTTTTTAATCCACATTTTCTTATATTCACTCATCCCCAATCAGTTAAACAACAGTAACAAAAATTAACTTGCTCACTCACCACTTTAAACCAGAAAAGTGGTCGAGAGAGTCAACTCTTGTTTTCCTTTGTTTAGCTTCCTAGAATTTAATTGGTTGAACAAAAACACCTGACAACCAGCCACGTTTATGGTAGGTTCAAAAAGTTAAAAAAAATCCAAAAAATCAAAAAGCATGTTATGGCATGACGTCTTTTGTCATGTGAACGACGATTTAGACGTGACTGCGTCGCAGCTGTACATACCTGTTATAGTAAAATAAAATGATTGTGATGTAGGATTCTTAAGCGAAGGAAAGAAACCCAGAGCATTTTATTTTCTGATTTATATATATGAAGGTAGATTTATAGAATGAATACGTGTTAAGGGGGGAATTGTGATCATGACAATATAATGCTGTTTAGTTGGTAATGTTTTTCAATTATATCCTTTATAGTAACATGTAATACAAAACATAGTAAGGACAAGGGGACAAAAAAGCTGAATTCTCTCTTCCGTAAACCACACTTTGAGCTCGCTAGATATTATTTGAAAAATTGCTGAAAATTTATTATCCTTTTCTTAATGGAAAATATAAATATACAACTCTCTATACTGCAATAAAAGCGCCCTTGCGTTATTATTTTTTCCATAATCGGGTCACTCACACTTATTAGCAGCTCATTAAAATTCACCGACTACTAGAAAGAAAAATGGATACTTTATATCTTATATAAATATTACTTAGTTTTATATTGATTCTCTCTTATATTCATTTTTTTAAACATGTGAGACGTAGAAAATTATTTGAAGCTCACTAAATAAAATTAAAGAGTTACTTAATTGCATTACGATTAATGAGAAATATGAATTCAAATCAACTTTAGAAAAAGTTCAAGCGAATGTGAGTAAAAAAATTTTATTTAGAAATTGAAAAAAAAAAAAAAGAGTTCTTTCAGCTTGTTCTATATAAAAGAGTTCAATTTTAATTTAAATTCGTAAATGAATATCAATCGAACACTAAAGCAGATTATCATCTTAGGTCCTTTCAGAGCGGGTTTATGAGAGTGAAGGTAATGGAGGGAAGATAATAGAGGTTTTATGAGACTGAGGTTGAAAATGAAAAGATGAAAGGTCCCAGAAAAGAGTTGATTGAATAAGAGTATGATCTCTCTCTCTTTTTTCTAAACAAAGTAAAATAGAAAAAACATTTTCAGTAAATAATAAATATCTATACATCTTATGATTGGGGATTGAACGGAGAAAAAGGCGTAAATTCTGGTGTTGGCAATAAAATAAGATTATGGGAAAGTTCACGCTCTGATAAGAAAATAAATTTATTTTCAAGATTAATTTTTCGGTATAAAGAAATTGTGATGACAGTCTTGGTTAGGCTTTCTTTCAAACATATCTGGATAATACTCCCCTCATTTCACTTTTCAGCTATCTATCAAAGAAGATCAGATAATATGATAGTATACACTGTGTTCAAAATGGCCCATCCGAGACAGTTGTTATCGGTTTAACCTGTGGACGATGTTATTCAAGGCTCCATACATAGATAAAATGAACGAATCAATAGCATTCAATTAATGAGATTCAACAGCATAAACCTTTCAAATTAGTTTGTAGTTTCGTATTGGGAAGTAAAAATATCTGATTATAAGACAATAACAGCGATGAAAAAATGAACAAAAGAGCTCACGTCATACAAAAAAAAACGAATTTAGATGAAAAATAATCTAAAATAAACTTAGTGTTTCACAATAACTTTGTTAGAGCAACGTTGAATAAATATAAAAATGTTGTTACAAGAGTTGTTTCTCGTCTGAGCCAACCTACACAAATCGATATGTTTACGCTAAATCTGTCAATGCAAGCTTGTTATTTTCTTCGATTATTTCCAAAGCATGGGCATCAATAACTGTGGTTGGATATAATCTACCAGAAGAATAAAAACGTCTAGTCTGTGCTCTTGGAAATGACAACAAACAAAACCTCAAAGAGAGTACTTTGTAGGACGTGATGCATTTTTTTCGCCATAAGGAATTACCGGGCCAGTAAGATATGAACATGGCTACAGGAAAATCTATGCGGTAATTCCATCTTGAAACGCTTTTAGCTTATCGTGGCAATCTTGTATATAAAGCGGAAATTATTGTTTTTCTCGATTTTTTTAAATACAGTTATTCACCGTAAACCTCACATAAGTATATGGATGCGCTCATTTTTCCTCTTCTTGTCTGATCATACCGTCCAGATGATTAGGGGGGGAAAATACAACACACACATTCTTGCATTTGTTTTTCCTCTTTTGTTTTTTACCAACATAATATTTTAATTATTTTTCTTTTATGCGCCGTTGTAAAATTGTACCGTTCGTAAAATACTGTAATTGCATAGTCGTTGGAGCTATCAATTACGTTCTGCTTTTGCTACATCCATTGTTTTCTTTTCGAACAAAGAAATATCAAGATGTGAAAAAGTTTATTTGTAAATTTATAAACTCTTGACTGAAAAAATGTATTGCTCAAGAAAATAAAGACATAATGAAATAGCGTTTAATGGCGACTCTCTTGGCTGCTATAGCGTTTAATGGCTGCTGATGTCTGCGTTTAAGCGTCAAGTTTGCTGGAACTCATTTATTCCATGTTTTATGTTAAGCCGCTGCTCCGTTAAACTACCGATCGCGATTAATTTTACCCAGACAAAAATCCTGAAAACCGAAACATTAGTTACGTGTTTTTCAACATAAAATTGGTACTCAAAAAATCATCTGAGGCTTTTTAAAATAGTTACTTGCTATGAATAGTATGTAAAATTAAGTAGTTTATGCACATCTTCAACTTTTGCGCGTGTATGTGTGTGTCCCAGAACTCTAACTTCCAATCAGAAAATATTGCTCGTCTGCATTTCTCCTAGGCTCAAAAATCATTGTTTCCGAGAGTGAATTAGCCAACATATTTGGATTAATCATTTGATCATTTTTGTCGCACTACGGTCATTTTCTGCACACGAGGGCTAATTAGACCGGGACCTACAATTTATTGCTGATCCCGAACAGCAGCTTTTTTTTTATACTCATCGAGAGGTTGGTGCGCTAACCCCTCGGTGTGGGACTCCCTGCCGTAGCAATCTTTTTTCTTTGGTCATGTCGCCGTTTTTGTGTTGCACCCCTGCGTCAGGAAAGTTCCTGACAAGGACGAACCGGGTATCGAACTCGCGACACATCTAAACATCTTTTAGTACTTTAGGCGAGTATCTTATCGACCTAGGCTACCGCGCCTCGATATTTGGATCCAAAAATAGCCAGAGATAGGGAAAAAACAGCATATATTAAGGGATAAACTTGAAAAAAAAGCGTGAAAATTCGCGCAAGATTCTTTAAAATTGCAGTTTATTAAAACTTTTCTAAATTTTGAGACACCCTTTTGTTCAGAGACCAATATCTCTGCAAATACTGTTCAGTGGAGACAAGACAACAACTTTTCAATTATGAGTTGGGACTACACATTTATGGTCAGTAGTAAAATAAATGACGTGTCTAAAATTGGCAAGTCATTTGGATACATCTTTTCACCCTTTAAGCGGTTTTTAAAATTTCACTGATCCGCAGTGGAAGTCACCAAACTCTCTGTAAAAGGCCGCATTTGTTTATAAATATGAATATAAAATACAAAGCACATAAGGCAAAGTGCCCAACGAGGTGGCTGAGGTGCTACATGTCAAAATGTGTGTTCTGAGTTATATTTTTGGCCCCTAACGTATTTATGTTTTCAGAGTTGTGCTTGTTTTGCGTTCTTGCTGATGTCCATCTGTTTTCCA
The DNA here is from genome assembly GCF_987345545.1 of Pholcus phalangioides. Lineage (NCBI taxonomy): Eukaryota > Metazoa > Arthropoda > Arachnida > Araneae > Pholcidae > Pholcus > Pholcus phalangioides. Next base: position 59,149,892 of record NW_028301604.1, read on the forward strand.
TATTTTGAAGTGCTTGAATGTTCATGATATTGTGTACGGAACTGCAATAAGTATACATATTTAAAAATAACCTCACTGACAATGATGGTTTAAGTAAAACACAACAAAGAAAGATTACAAAAAATTGTGTGGAACTTGGATTCGTACACACACCGGTCGTGGTTTATCACTATGCGTTAGAACCCACGTCTCTACCGATCAGGTTACCGTAACTGTTTCAAGAAGAATATTTTTTTCTGATTTTGTGTATCTGAGATTGTCCCCCCCTCCCCTCCAATATGGAGAATAGTAAAAAAAACAACCGAGGAAGAGAGAAATACTCCGGCTTATTCTATTTATACTGTGCGCATATTCGTATACTATCAATGGGTGGAGATACGAGTCTTCACCCGTCCAGAGCCAGCACCGATGTATATTTTAAGATTTACAGCCAATTACACGCGATGCCTTTTTAAAACTTCTCAGGCATAGGGGGTGTTAGTTGAAATGTATTGCCCTTTTTACAAATAAAAAGAAGGCACAAGAATGGTGTAACTTCAGATGCGTGACCGGATGACTCATTGGCTGGACCAGCACTATTCCCTATTTGTGTCATTCTCATTGTATGTTTTAGAACTGTGCAGAATGGCTGACAGGAAAAGGATAATCGCGTTTTTCGGTTATATACGTGATCACCTTCCCCCATCATTAGCCTGGATAATCTAGGTTCTACTGAGACCTCTATGAATTGGCACCATCATCATCGTGCCCCCCCCCCAGAACTTCACGTCTATCTCCGCCTATGATACTGCCCCGAAGGGAAAGGAAGAAACCACTGTCTCTCTAGTTCTGTCAGCAAACTTTGAACAGAAGCAGTTGAAGGCGCGTATACACTAGTGCGCCGATCTTGCAACGCACGCGCCGCCCCCCCCCCCGCAGTGGTTCTAATCCGCTCGTGCGTACACAAACTTCCTTTGTGTTCCTTTCTTTCCTTCGTGTTCGTTGAATACACCGATTCCACGTGGGTCCAGTGTGTGAAAACAGTTCAAGAATCGTTCACAACACCGTTCCAATTACTGAACAAACAATTGCGAATACTTTCATTGCATGATCCTTAAGGTGGAAAAAAAGGAACACAAAGAAAGTTTGTACACCTACGAACGGATTAGAGCCGCTGCAAGGGGTCGTACGTTGCAAGATCGACGTGCTAATGTATACGCGCCTTTAGGCATTGCCGCTATAAGAGTTAATTGAAAATACAGTGAAACTCCTCTAAGACGGCCACTCGACGTTCCGCAAGAAAGTGGCCGTATGCGGAAGTCACCGCCGAATAGGGGTTGTATGACAGGAAAAGCACATTTCAGAGGGCTTGTCAAAATAACGGTTTCCAATGTCACAAAAAAATCTTATGCTCGGTTTACTTAGAATGCCCACAAAACAGATACATATACAGTGAAACCTCGCTACAACGATACTAGATATAATGACAAACCCTCTACAACGGTATTTTTCAAATACTGTTTGGAACAGCCTATAGTCTGTAGTGTTACACTTCTCTCGATACAACGATATCCTTTACTATGATAAAGCCCTCTAGAACAATATTTTTTAGGAAGATTTTGAAATCGCCCCACACACAACTTTTATTATTTTTACTTAATTTTCACTCAAAATATCTTTCAGTATATTTTTTTAACTCATGTCACCTTTCAGTTCTTCCGAGGATGTCAAATAATAATATTGGTGTTGGGTATCACCTTATCGCCGAAAGTGTTCGGTATCGCTACTTTTTTGTGTGATACACCAAAGTGTACTTTAATAAACCCCTTTACAGGAGCAATACACATCTAACTGAATTTTTTTTATCAGCTAATCAATTAAAATATTTTTTGCAGCGAATAAATACACAAAAGGACATTTTTTGGTGATACTGAAAACGTCAATTTAGAAAAGTTGCCCACAGCGGCATAAATTTGATGACATGTGATGATCATTTTGTGACTGTCGATTTAAAGATAATTCCTCTACAAAGATATTTTTCTTGGTTCGGTATCGATGGACGACACGACAAAATCGTTGCGTGTGAAAGGGGACTTACGTATATCGAGGTTTCGCTGTATCTTATGCAAAACTTGAAATACCAGATCATCTGATCAATTCCTTAATCTGTATTATCCGAGATCTGTTCGTTCTTTATAGCAAGTACTGTACATGTTCTTTCATCACATTTATTTTACTCCCTCACTGTTATTCGACTGAATCTCTGACGAAAGTATCCTCAAAGCCAAAACTTTCACATCCTTCACCTATCGAGTACAGATCATAGGTTATATGTCTGCTTTACCGTCACCCCGGGAGTAAATTTTTAAACTGTCTTATCGGCTAGCAGCAACCGTATAACATTAGCCTTTGTCATCCTATTTACAAATGTCTCCAACCTGATAATGTCGTACATGAACAGAAAATCCGATTGATCCGAAGAGGTATGATAAAGATTATACAAAAAGAACTGCCAGCTCTGAATGCACTAAGAAGAAAAAACGCACAAAATTTTTTTTTTTAAACTCTTATCTACAAGGAAGTGGCCGCGGACAGGTTGACCGCTGACTGCACACAGGGATGGCCGCGGAATGAGGGTGATTTTTGTATTTTGTCTATGGAGCCTATTGTCCGTTCCAAGGAAAACTGACCACGAAGGGGGTGGCTGGGGAATAGGGGTGACCGCCTAGGGGAGTTTCACTGCATATTTCTATAACCAACGGTTTAAAACATAGAGGGTGAATTAAGACTTAACTATACACCCTGTATATAATACATGCATGCGCAGATTGGTGTTTCGGGGTTCCGTCGTCTTCCCAGAGAAAATCCTGTGTATTCTACTGTTAAGTAGGTATCTATTTATTGTCAAAAAAAAGAATTTTTATCGAGAAAATACGATTGTTATTATTATAGCCGTCAATATAAATTCACATATTTAGTGTGAGATCAGAGCATATAAAAAAGAATAACATTATACGGACATTTAAAAAAAAAAAGACGATGTTTTTATTTGAAACACCAATACAACGGGTGTAGAGCAGTTGTAAATTCAAAAACAATGTGCAAAAAAATTGCAAATTCAGTTTTCTTTTCAAAATTCTCTGTTCTCTAATTGAAACATCAAATTCACAAAACACAAAAATTTCCTTCTTTGTGCAGATACTTTGAAATTTATGAATTTTCTTGCTAAACTCAATTTTCAAGAGCCTGAATTCTCTACGCTTTTGCTATAAAACCTTCAGAGAACTTGAATAACTTTTATTCCATTTATTCTATCTTCTTTCGAACTTAACTGTAATATAAACCTCCAGATTTGTTAGCAATTACCTATTTTAAAATACCAGCATGTTTAACCTTACCTCAGTCTTTTCCTTATAAAGTTGAAAGAGTATTTGAAGATATTTTAAGATCACATTTTTTGCTATTGGTTTGGTCTTCTTCTTAGTTAGGTTATTATAAATACTGCTGTATGAAAAATTTATTTCACAGAATATTTCACCAATTTTATTGTTTTTTACTTTGAAATTTTTTTTTATTTACCTTAAAAAAACCTTTAAAAATATTTAATAAATCCTCTGAATAAAACAACAAAATGCTCTTCAGGGATTCGAAAGTTAAGAAAGCATACAAGAGACCATTACCCATACCATTCCCCTGGGATATGATTTCTCTTAATAACAAACAATGTACAACAAATTTTTTTAAATTTTAATGTCAAGATATATCGCAGCTCTTGAAATCGAACCAAATTTGTATCGTAATTATTTCGATCATAAACATTTAAAATGAAACATAAGTGAAACAGATAAAGAATAAATCAAATCATAAATATAAATATAAAAGAGAAAGAGTCAAAAGCTATGCCAAAGATTATTCCAATACCCACAAGAATTTTTTGTAATAAATTGAATACGTTCATTACCAAGCAAATATTATATGTTTGTATTTTATTACAAAATTGCTGATTTACATATTGATTACTCACAGGGTACTAATATTATCTTACATTTTGAAAAAATAAACGAGCAAAGAATGATGTTTCACATACACAGGATAAGTTGAATAGGCTTAATAAGTGCGCATAATATATAATATAAAACAATGAAGAAACGTTTAAATATATATAAATTTTAGTTACTCAACTTATCTAATATTATTTCGGGTTTACCTTAAGATCTCACTCATTCCATTTTGCTTCACGGTTCAAATAGTCGTCTAAAAAGGATATTCGAAAGTCCAAATCTTCGTTTTTTAAAACAAAATTTACTGAATTGGCTTTAAAAATATAGAGCTTGAACCAAACAAAAAAAACTTAGATGTTACATACATGAGTTTAACGGAATCGCTGAAAAAGGCACATATATGCATTAATATATGCATATATTAATGCATATATGTGCATTGAACCTTTTCTCAAAAGGCTCCTTTTCCATCTTTTCTCCTTAATATACTCGATATCGATGTAATCCGAAAGCATGGTGCTCGTTATATATGACAAAAGAGATAAAAGCCATGCATGATATGCTCTGAGAGAAACAGTTGAAATATCTTCTCTGATCCCCTTATGTCGGTCGATATCTAGTAAATAAAAAAAAACGGGAAAATATCAATGGAAAAGAAAGCTATAATATAGAAAACACTTTTGTATAAACCGCAAGGACATAAATTAACTTCAAAACCGTTTGAGCCACAACTTATTTTTTTCCCGAAATTACGATAACGAAAATTATTTTCTATTATGCAAACCACTCTTTTCTATGACTCAAACCACTTTTTCTATTACGCAAACCACTCTTTTCTATTACTCAGAGAGAGAGAAACCCTTCAAAAGTTTAGATACTAAAATTTAAGGAAGACAGCAATCACAAATGTATACCTCTTGCTTCCTGTCCAAGTTCAATACCTTAACTGAATAAAATTCATTGTTTAATTTGGAAAAAAAATGTGAATATTTTTCCTAAATATTTAAAAATGACTTTTTCCTGAACTATTCAAAAACCCAATTTCCTGTATTTAAAAACACTGGATGAATGGAAATTTTATGAGCATACAAATGCTGACAATTTTTAATAGTTGTTTATAAGTGTGAAATATTTATATTTTTATTTATTTATTTTACAAACGCAGTAACTCTTTTTTTCCTAATTTGTTATTTAATTTTTTTTTCTAGGTACGTCGCTATTGTACGTCCCCTAAATCCAAGAATTTCCAAGAGACTTACGGCTGCAGTGATTGCCATCATATGGTTCTTGAGCTGTCTTTTATCACTTCCCAATGCTCTATATTCAACAGTTCGAACTTTTAGATATCCGGATGGGACCATGCGCACTGTGTGCTACCTCCGATGGCCAGATGGACACATAAGTGGAAAATCCGAGCTTGATTATGTGTAAGTTAAACTGAGGTGTACCATGTCCAATAAGAAAAGTGCTTAACCCGTCTCTGGCGTGGTATTACGTCGCAAGTTCTATGGGAGAAATACAAACACCATTTTTTCGCTTCCCTAGTGTGTACGTCGATTTGAGATAAGAAAGTAACCCTAGGAATTTTTTCTACGAGTAGATATAAAAATACGTTTTTCACTAGAAATCTTCCCCCCCCCTTTTTTTTCTCTGATTGTCGTTGCTTGAGGGGGTTGTGTTAACGGTTGTGTATTAGAATAATTTCATAGACAGAAAGGATTTGAAACTCTCTGACTAGCGTGTTATCGAATTAGAAATAATATCATGTACATATGTACATATCAGTATACAAAGGTGTAATGTTATTGAAAATACTGGGAGGGCTCAAAAATATTGGAAGACTCTCAAATCCAATATTTAGATGTATTATCGAGATGGTGACAAATATTGAGGACCGGATAAAAGTTCACACAGTTCTATGAAATGATTCGGCATTTTTTTGTTATTTTCTCATTATATTATACCTAATACTTCTTTTCCGACAAAATTTTATGCTCTTGAATTAATTTCTCATTTTGTATTTTTTTTAATTGATATATGTTTAATTCAACGTCGCCAAAAAATGCAGGGGGGGGGGTGCTCGAGCACCCATGGCTCCGACGCAACAGTTTTACCTATGAAGTTATAACGTAAGAGAGTGTAATTTGGCCATGCTATGCTTCAGTGATTTTTGCTGAGGCCTGTTTTATAAATTCCGAAAAACAAATAATGTTAAAAAGTACTTTGAATAGTTGTTAAAGAAAAAGAAATTAATGATCCACGGTATATCTCAATGGAAAATATGAAAAAAAATAGGGGTTTTTTTCAAGGAGTCTCATTCCGAACAGGTGAAAATAATGTAGCCAGCAAAGTCCTCGATGTGCATATCTCAAAAAAATAAATAATACGCATTTTCGCGAGACCTTATTGATTTAAAAAAGTTATTCACATAAGAAAACTTTCAATTGAAATTTACACAAAATGAAATATATACTTCGTCGAAAAAATAAATTTCTTAACCTTTAACTAAATTAAAATAATTCATCCAAAATTGAAAAATAATCATTTAATTAAGAGCTACATTTTAGACAGATAAAAACAAGAAACAAAAAATGGTAACAAATACTCTTGTTTCTCTCGGCCGAAAATCCCTACCTACTATAATAACGAATATTCACTCATAGACTTCCGCAATCACTTCCCGACTGTAATTAAATCGCTAAAACCTGTTTATGAAAGTAATCCTGTACATGCAAGCATATAAAAATAATAAACTAATTAGAATAATCTGTTCTCAAAAATAAATAATATCTAAAAAAAACCAGGTTTCCATTTCGGAAGAATCCTTGCATTGAGTGAAGAAGAAATATATTTCATTGAAAGAAGTGAGTAAAAAATAACATTGAGGGGTTAAAACTGTTATTAATTATTAATATAAACCATATTATATCTTTTTTTAGCGGCATATCATAAAAAAATGTTTTGATCTGAAACAAAAACTGATAAATTGATTTTCAGATTACCCTTTATGAAAAATCCATTTCGATCGATAATTATCACAATCTTTTCCGTTAACTAAGAAATTTATTTGCTCACAACTGTATAGCATGCATGTCTTGATATGTCATAAACTTATATATGAAAGCCTGAAATGGTTGTATACTATTCAACAATGGTTGTGTACTATTCAACAATGGTTGTATACTATTCAACAATGGTTGTATATTATACAACCTACTCTATTCCGTGTAAATTCTTTCTTTCATACTTTTTTAATTAAGTTTATTTTGTCATTAATTCTCTTTCATTGATCGAGAGGAACTGATAGATCGAAAGTGACTTATTTATCTTAATTCACTTCTTGGAAATACAAGAACTAAGGTTCAGCAATTTACAGATGGTATTTTGTTGTTCTAGTTACGAAACTTGCGTCGCAATGGCGCCAAAAGACTGCCAATGATGCAAAAAAATTCTAAGATCAGTCAAGTGTTTACGAATGAGAAGAACATACTATTCCCGTCTCTTGTTGTAGCGGAATCACCACATAGAGAACCACTGGAATGGTATATTGGCTATAAACGAAGTTCGGGAAAGATTCTATCATGTGTGTTGGTGTTCTGGATGAGATGGAAACTTATCTGTGAAAATTAAATAAGCGGGACAAATCCAAAGCATCATTTGAGGCCTATCCCTGCTACAGTAGGACCCGCATTTAACAAGGAGCTTGTTACCAATGAAAATGTTTGTTAAATCCAGTAACTCGCTAAATCCGTTTTGAAGTAAAAAAATCATCAAATTACAGCAATTAAGTTTTTATAGAAAATATGCATAACATTATATTGATGTTGGACGTGTTTCACTATTGCTGAATAGATAGATTTTTCTCTTTAGCTCATAGATTTTCTATGAAATGTTAATTTGATTGTTTTTTACTCTATTTAGTATTAATGGCGGCCATTAAATATGCTAGCATACTGACCCATTCCAAGAAGCAAAGGTTACTGTTAACGATAACTACGATAATGATTCATCAAAATTCTGATTGGTCAATTTCTTATCTTCACTTTCCTGTGCTTCTCTCTCTTTTCGTGCTTTAAGAAGTACCGTTTGTTCCTGCTTTATTGAAACAAATATTACGGTGTGAGTGGCTTTTTGTTTGACCATTCAATTGACATTTACCCCTCGACAAATGCATTACCGGTATATCCGGTCAACTGGTATACCGGTTACTGGTATATCCGGTCAACCTGTGAAAAACCATTTTACCCGCATTTAACGATGTTCTTTTCCAAATTTCTTCCATTTTTCGAATTCGAATATCTCTGCGAATATTGCACTTGAAAACATTAAACTTTTTCTGTTGGCATCGGGAGAGACAGAGCAACAATTGTTCAATTGGAAGTTAGAGCACAGGGAGACCGTACCAAAATTTAATTTTTTTATTTTGTTACACACAGTATTTTCACTCTTAAAACTGGTACAGGGTAATTTTTGAACGCCTGTTGATCATTTTTTAAATTGGAATCATAATTCTACTACTGAAAGTTGATTAGATAAAGGCTGTGCTAGCGCCTACAGGAGGTTCCCGAGTGGCATGGTGGTAAGATGCTCGTCTACCATCGTGAAAGTTGTTGTCAGGGTCCCGGGTTCGAACCCAAGGGAGGATGTAGATAAGATATTTTCCGTAATGAACTCGAGGTGACCACCGATAGACAGCGCCTTCACTTCCAACCCATCTCACTAATGGCAGTAAATTGCAATATAGCGGTATGGACAGAGTTTATGTTTGGTGAAGTAGCACATACAGGACGCCCTGTATATAGATTGAAGTGCCATGGATTCACATCTGTTGAGTTTTTAAGTGCTACATATAGGAATCCATTTTATTGACGACTAAACCGTTTCCAGATTTAATCGAAATTATGTGTTTTGAACAAGGAATATTGTGCCATGTTCCACATATTTCATTAGTTATTAGGCCTCTACTTGACCCGTTCTTAACCCATTTGCATCGCATGATCAGCTGTATGCACATGAGGTTGCAACTACAGCAACTGAGATGCAATATAAATATGATGCAAATGGTTAAAGATCGACAGAAGGGTAAATTGCCCCAGAACTATGGAGATAAGTTTCTATTCAGCTCAGCATAATTTCTGACACCAGCGAGCCCCCACGTACGTCAGAGAATTAGTCTAATTAGTTGATTTTGTCAAAGGTGTCGTGAGGGGTTCAAATATTATATGGGGGAAATCATCGCTGAAAAATTTTCAGCTTATGAAATTCACGCAAGAAAACCGTGGGTAACAGCTAGTTTTTTCAATATCACCCAACCTTAATATAAACACACGCATTTTTGATCGTGTTCGTATTCAACTGCTTTACTAAAAAAAAAGTAGGAGATATAGCCACATTCTCGATGTTATGGCACGTCACTCACTTGGTCACTCATACAGTGAATCACTCGGTTGCTCATGCGATCAATCACTTGGTCGATCATACAATGAATCACTCACTTGGTCACTCATACAGTGAATCACTCGGTTGCTCATGCGATCAATCACTTGGTCGCTCATACAATGAATCACTCACTTGGTCGCTCATACAATGAATCACTCACTTGGACACTCATACCGTCACTCACTTGGTCGCTCATACAATGAATCACTCACTTGGTCGCTCATACAATGAATCACTCACTTGGACACTCATACCGTCACTCACTTGGTCACTCATATGGTCAATCACTCGGTTACTCATATGTTCAATCACTCACTTGAACACTCATATGGTCAATCACTCAATCACTCACTCATATGGTCAATCACTCAATCACTCACTTGGACACTCATATGGTCAATCACTCAATCACTCACTTGGACACTCATATGGTCAATCACTCAATCACTCACTCATATGGTCAATCACTCAATCACTCACTCATATGATCAATCACTCAATCACTCACTCATATGGTCAATCACTCACTCAAATGTTTATATTTTTCAAATTTATATACGTATTATTCATTGATTTCAAAATTTTGGAATGTAAGTTGCTCCACGATAACCGAATGACACCTCCCTCCTACTCAGGTGGTTCCGATGAGGCAGAAAAATGAAGGGATTCAATAAAACACGCGGGGGGGGGTGCGTGCATTGCCCTGTATGTTCATAAACTATTGAGAGCACGCTTCATAGAAATTCTTGGGGCTCAACTGACCTGCGTCAGGGTTAGGGTTCCGCCTCCTATGCAAAAGGCATGGTCACGGTCAAATATAAAATGTGATTCTCCTCCTTGGCTTTATCCACAAATGGCACACTGGTGCCTTCGTGCCCTACTTTCCACCAAATATCTGTGAAACTAAAAATATCGATCTCATTTCAATGCATTCTACTACCTTTAAGAATTAGATCTTCTTTTGAACCACACTGTAGGTTTGCTTACGCCTGAAATGTAAGAAAACACGAACGATTCTACACTTTAGTTTCAGAAGAGAAAATGAATGGTTTTATTTTCCCTAAAAAATGCATTCATAGTACATTTAAGTTTCGTTTAAACATTTAATTTAGTTTTTATTAAAAAATAAAATTATTTATTTAAAGATAATTTAAACATTTATTTCGTTTAGACATTTAACCGTCGCGACGGTTAAATGTCCTCTCAGTAGGTATTTTTTAAAAATCAATGCAACGACTTGAAATTTTCATTTTTGCTCCAAATGGTTCCTTTGAACGAATTAGGAAAAGTCGCTAATCAAAATTATTAAATTTCGAAAAATAAAGTTGCAAACGGTGATGAAAGTTTAAAAATCGGTCAGAAAATAACAGCGCGGTAGTTCTTGTCTTGAATTACAAACAATTTTAATATCGTTTTAGCCCAGTTAGAAAATGGGCGACCAAAATATTTTTATGGTAATTGCTTTCCTTCGCTATAGGAAGGTCATTGCAAGAGTAGCTCCACACGTATATGGATCACAGCGAATACTATAGACTGATTACGACATTATGCACGGAAATGCTTGTCAATAAGGGAGGGGGAGAGAACACCTTCTAGCTTCATACATAGTCTCGTAGCCTGGTGACGATAACTTACAGGAAAAAAAATTAAGTTTGGTTACACCTTAGCTTCACAATGCGCAAAAAATCTTTTGACGGGGAAACAATTTGATAGCATTATCTCTCCGAAGTTTCGATAACTAGAAATGAATTTTTTTTCCATGTTACTGTGTTAATCCGCTTCCTTGCAAAGTGATAATAATATCAGAATGATAACATCATCCGTGATTCTAATAAGCAGCGATGACTGTGTATATGCATTTACACACTACACCTAGTGTTTACTGACACAAAACTGAACTAATTGGAAAATAAAATAACTTAGAATAACTTAATTTATATACAAGAGGAAAATATACTTAAGCCTATGTAAAGCCAACCTTTTCGCGTCATATCGCTTTTCGCGCGCGCGTTTCTCGTTCAAGTTACAAACAAGTCAATATCTTTTTAACCCAGTAAGAAAATGAACACCAAAATATTTCTATGGTAATGTCGAGTAAATTTCTCACTTTGCTGTATCTTGTATCTTCGTGACAACGTGTCAAAAATTCTGTAATTCTCATCGAACGAGGAAAGTGAGCAGTAAAGTGGTCGTTAAGAAAATAGGAACACGTAAAGAGTTTTTTTTTTTTTTATGGAAAAATCGTTAAGATGAGTTCAGCGACTTGAGAAAAGAGCAGCTTTCAAAAACTAAACAAGCGTTAACAGCTTTCCTAGAAAATAAAGAAATTATTTCTCTCTTTTTTATTGTTTGTCTCGTATGTGTTTTATCAGTTTTTAAGTTGAATGTCACTATCACCAGACGAAGATTCCGATACAACTTGAGAGCATAATATTGAAAACGATTTAGTTGAAAATTAAATTTTCTTCTCGTTCTTCTCTCTCACTATATTCAGCAATATATGACATTATAAATATAATGTCCTACCAGAAACAAATGTTCAAATTTCATTTTACTGTTATATTGCACTGTATTTGGAAAATATAAAGGAAATACTTTTTTTTCATGTTCAGACATAAGAATTTTTTTTGGTCCACTTCCAGAAAAACCATAAATATACATACCTGGGCTGGATAAATTCTAGGCGCCAGGTCGCCGTGACGACTTAAAAAATTGGTATTGGCGTCTAAAATTTTCTTTGTGTGATTACTAAATTGCAAGCTGAGAGCAGCACAAAACGTTCGGAATTGATAGCAGCATATCTGCAAACATGAAATATGGTTGCTCTATGCCCGGAAAAAATCAAAAGAAACATAATTTTGGACCTTTTTCTTGAGGTAAAAAATTTCTTTCTGGTTCCTAGATTTTTTTCCGATTTGTCCAGCCCTGGCGTATACATAAAACCTGGTAAAGAGTGACCACATGTACAATCTCATCACCTGGCTCATGTCGACATAATGTAGTGCTCTTCTGCAGTGATTCCCAATATCGGTGCTAAGGAGCACTTAGGGCTCTCGTACACTCCCCTACACAGAGGATGGGGTATGTCCTCTCGATGGCTACGCCAAAGAAATAAAATAAAACAATGCATTCAGTAAATAAGTTTGTAAGAAAAGAGGCCAAAAAGTGGCGCCCCCATAAAAATTGATTCCAAAGAGAAGTTTTGGAGTCACTTCTCTACTGGGTATGTATAACTACACTTATAGACATATTCAATCAACAGTAATAAATTTACTTAGTTCATGATATACAGGGTGCATAGGTAACAGGACGTATGACATTTTACTGGTGAACCCGTAGATCCTAGACAAATACATCCAATTAGAAAAAGTATCCAAATAACGTGTAGTACTCAGATATGTCCTTCATGCTGCAAGGGGTTGTGTATAGGTATTAAAATAAAAATGTTAACTATTTATACGAACACCCTGTGCTCAAAATCCCAATTAGAAAGTTATTTTTGAGTTTCAAAGTGTAGTTGTTTTTCATAAAATATTTTTTATTTTAGCCATTATCATAATAATTTAAGTGGAAATATTCTTGTGCGTATGTGTATGTAATTTCGGGTATCGGAATATGCATTGAACGTACTTTTTATCACCTGGTATGTAGAAAACTGGTCATATTCGCGAAGGGCCGTAACTATGATTTTGCCGCCCGGGGCAAACATGATTTTGCCTCTCCCGCAACTTTAAAATTCCACAATTCCATTATCGTTTTCTTTGTTTCCACCTAAATTTTGCAACCCGGGGCAGTTGCTTCCCCTGCCACCCCCCCCCCCTAGTTCCAGTCCTGTATTCGCGTAAAAATACTTTCACACCAGCTGCATGGTGTTTGTTAGACTTTCAATCAACTTTTTTTCTGTGAAGTGTGAAATGGTTTGACTTATAAGTTGAAATTATTTAATGTAAAAAATTTCAAGTATGATATTCTTTGTAGAGGATAAAAAAGTGTAATAAAATAAAGGAAAAAGGAGAATAAATAACTTATAAATTTTAGATGATGGAACAGATGGTATATTAATACTTCATGTTTTAAAGCATTTGAAAAGAAGTTTTAGAGTTTCAAATCTAGATGCTTGCCGATGTTTTCTAATGTTATTTATCTTTTATTCATCCTAACATCATCATCATATGATTCCTTAAAAGATCACATAGGTCTATTAGCCTCAGAAAAATACCAGGCAAAGCGAAGTATTTTTTTTTAACTGCACCATCATAAAAAATGAACTGAATACTTGAAGAAATTTCTTATTTCTTGAGATTTTAGAAAATCAAAAAAAAAACCGGTGAAAAAGCATCATCATGAGTACCGTCATTGATTCCCTTGGATATGAATCTTTTGCAGAGAACAGAAAGTATGTCTGTTCATTGCGAAACCATTCTGCAACAATAAAACAAACAATTTTGGGCTTTATTTCTGCAACTCTGAAACGTAAGCGTATCTCCATAGTTTAAGAATATGATTTATTTCTTACAGCTACGTATTTTTTAATCCATAATAGAATAGCACAAATAAAAATACTAAATATCTAAATAAAATAATTCTTCAAAATGTCTGCAACTATGACCTTGCGAAAATGTTTGCCTCAAAATATACCAGGTCTAGAATATCTTAATATACTTGTGGTTATGAAAAAGAGTCAAATGCTAATAGGTTATTAAAATTTGCGTCAAAAACACATTTACATTGCATCTCCTTAATTTTGTTTTATGGATAGAGGTGATCTTTGGCTGCTTAATGACCATTTCATGCATCCAGAGGTAAGACCAGACTAATTTCAAACGGCTGTGCTTTTTTACGCTTCTCTCTCTCTCTCTCTCTCTCTCTCTCTCTCTCTCTCTCTCTCTCTTAGCTCTCGTGTGCAGAAAATAATGACCGTGGTGCGACAAAAATGATAAAATTGTGCACTGGTCATATGTAGTTTATATAGTACTTGTAGAGTCAGCATGTTGAATCAAGTATTCAAGCCAGAAGCGATTGGCAAACGTTTAGACTTATAATTTTTTAAAATGAAAAAATAAATCTTTTCGAGAGCTACACCATCTGCATCTTTATCTGCTAAAGAATTAAGGCCTTTTTCATACTATCTCACATCGAAAATGACAATATTTTCCTGGGAATGTTTTTAATGGCTATGTACTCTGCTTTTCAAACTTGAAAAGAAAAGGTTGGGATTGAAAAAAGTGCATTGACCCTCACACAAAATATGGAAGTCACACGAAATTTTAGCCCGAAGCAGCTACAAAATTCTTTCAACGTTGCCATAAATATGCTCTTGACGATGAGTTTTTGTGAGACAAATAAAGAGAAATGTGCAAGTTTGCATTACAAAGCACACAAAAGATAGAGCTCCTCAAAAAGATTTCCAGGAGGGTATTCTTTCAGAAAAGAGGTCTAAGAATCTTTCACGAGACTTTGACGTCTTGCCTTCGGTGTCTTCGAAAGTCTGTATTCCTTCAGAGGATAATTTTGCGGAACTATTAATTTCGTTTACAATGTGGTGCCCAGTGACACTTGTTTGCTCAAAAAGTTGAATGTTTGGATTAATCCCGGTTTTTTGTTTATCCAGCGCTCCATCTTCTCTATTCACTCTGACCGTTCCAGCTTCTTATTAAGAAATCTAGAATCCGTACCCATTTCTCTACAAAGAAAATCCTATATGCGATCATGATTTTAACGCATAAGGAACATCTGGGTGAAATAATATATCCTGCTGGATATATATATATATATATATATAACATTTTAAGCTTCAACAAACTGAGGGGGAAATGACGGATGCTCTGCCTAACTTGACTCATTTTTACAGAATTTAGTTTTGGAATGTCAAATAACTCAAAAGCAGCTACTTTAATTGTTTATTTAAAAAATAAGTATATAAAACACCTAAACGTTCTCCAACTCGGTCCCAATTTATTCGTTCAATAGATGTACAATTCGTCTTTTTTTATAAGCTAAGATTTTTCTTAAATATTAACCATTGACGTACAAGAATTTTTTTGTCCCCCTCCCTCCCCATGCATACATTTTACTAGAATATTTTCCCAAACCAGTCCCTCGAATAAATTAAATCACGTGATATGAACACAGGCATTCCACCATAAGAATGAAACGGATGTCAGTTTCTTTAGTTCTTGAAATTCTTTTGTTAAAAATCATGTGTTATTCATTTATCCATCTATTTCAATTCTATTATTCTAAAGAGAACCTTTCATGAAGGAGGACGTATCCTTTTGTTTTAAGGACTTGTTGGAAAGTTGTCTAAACGTTCTATGCGAGTGAATAAAATAATTTTGAATTGATATTTCAACTATTTCTTTTGTATCCAATCCGTCACTAACATAGTACGAGTTTTTTAGTAAAAAACATAGACTTGGTAGACTTGGAGTGTGAGTAGTATTTAAAAAATCACCCGATGCACCAACTTGAGCATTTCGAGTGGATTTTAATGTAAGAAAATCCAAACGGACTTTTCTCTTTCAAATTTACTTTTTCTTTGTATGAATTCAGATATCTCTGAATATCATATACATTCTCTATTACTGCATTTTGAAGATATTAATATAATAATTTACATTTCCTATTGTTTTTGCCTGTTAACTTTTTACATTTTTTCGGGTGATGTGAGTTTTCCATATCTTATAGTAGTGCTGTGGAAATCACAAGGAAATTTTTTCCAGGAATAACGACAATAAATTGCTCCGAAAAATCACATTATTTTGGAAAATGAGTTCGTTGCACTTAATGGTAGTTCCACTAGGTTATAAGGACTTACATAATTGGAAGTACTCCTAGGAAAAGTTGTGGATAATTGTACAATAAGAGCTTTTGTTGAACTCATAAAAGGAAATAGTGTGCAAATGCATGTGGATGTACATTTGAATCTGTGTTCTTTCGTTAAGGTTGTGTCTCGTTTTAAATTGCTAATATCACAGAATGTTTCCCGAGTCTCCCGTTAATTATATTGTGCCAGTGTATTTCGTGGGGTGTTTCTGAAATTTCGGTTTCACAGATAAGTAGTCCATGTACCGCAACTTCCTGCGTATAACAGCGGATTATACGTTAAAACATCTGAATTTTTTTCCTAAAGTTTATTATAAAACACTGCGTGTGTGTGTGTGTTATCCGCAATTATTTTTCCTGAGAAATTTGACTAAAAATAAATATTTTTAAGAACGATTCAAAAATAATTTTTCATATATATTTTCATGCGAGTAGAAGAATCAATGTTTTTTTTTCATTTTGTTTTTTTATTGTTTTTTATAAGAAAACTGAATGAAAACCTCTTCCATTCCTTGATATTTGATTATTGGTGACGAATTTAACAACCAGAAATTTCCACATACGGATTATACGCCACTGTAGATTATGGGATGACATTTTTTCTCAAAGTAAGAAAATTTGCGCATACGGATTACTCACGGGAAATCATGGTGATTAATTTTTCCATCATGTAACATATTTTCATTTCATAGCACGAGTTAATTATTTACTGTTTATACCACACTTATTTGCGTCAATGTCTTTGATTCGATCTGTCTGTATATGTGCATTATTTCATTATTTCTGTCTTAAGGGTCTCATACTTTTTAAAATAGTGAAAAACTATGTTCTAATAGAAATATCATTAAAAATACAATTTTACCAATGATTTATTTAATACATATGTTCTTTTGTATGTGCTATTCTATGTGGGTATAAAGTTTTACATATCGTGAATACATATATTACATATCTTGAGAAAATGAATGCTCCCTCCAGGGAACCCCCGTATGGCGTATTATATTCGCCTTGCCCGGGGTAAGTTACTGATATCTTGAATACTTAATTTTTTGTAAATTTTCGGGAAAAAATGCATTAAAAACAGCTTGCGCGCATGATAAAATAACAAGACATCAATGTAATTGAATAAAAACTGATTAAAAATATAGGAAACTGCTCAGTTCATGGAATGAAACATAAGGTAGAGATTTCATTGACTCGATCTTATTTAAAATTAAATTTTTAATTTCACAAATTTTTAAATTTAAAATTTAATTTAATTAATTTAATTTCCCGCCTGGCAGTCTAGTGGTTAGGGAGCTAGCTTCTGACTGTGCAGGTCTGGGTTCGAACATGGATGTTTACTAACACACCAACAAATTCCCCGGACAGATCGTAAAGATCTATTGGGAATATAGGTAGTGATTACATTATTATTAATTTGATCTTAAATAAGATTGAGTCAATGAAATCTCAATTTTTGGCTTAATTTTATGAACTGAACAGTTTCCTTTATTTTGAATCTTTTTTTTTTTCAATTGCATTAAGGCAATGGTATTTTATCATGCGTGCAAGTTGACACTAGTAGTTGCGACTACTACTACTACTACTACTACAAGTTGAGAACGAGTTCCTCATTGATCCGTATTTTTCCTTTTTACAATTTTTCAGTAACTTATCTTTCGCCTTTTCATAATATATATATACGGGGTGATTATAAAAAAACTATCCCGACAGACGGTGCTTCTCTGATGATTGTTATCAGATAGAGTATATGGTAATTGTTGAAACTACATCTCTGCCTAGTATATGTTTCATCCATTCACTTGTCAGTGATAATTGGAAAGCACTGCGAAATTGGTACCAATTTCATTTGTTAACCCTTTCCCTCCTCTCTGCTTTGAACAACGAAATGACGACTAGTGTTTTCGTTTATTCTTGATAAACTAATGCAAATAAATAGTGATCAGTTCGTTTTTTTAACAATTTTGCGTATTATTTACGTTAAAATGTTCATCATTATATTTCGTTATAATAAAGAATGAATTAAATAATGAAGTGGATCTTCATTACATATTTTATGTTACGTAATTACACTACTTAACAAAAAAAATTTTTTTTTACACATTGCCCAGGAAGTTTTAACGGTTTTAGGGTATTTCGGGGTGATTTTAAACTGGTGTTGGTTTTACCGAACTAGCTCTAGTTTTTGAGATAATCTCAACATTCAACGTAGTCTGCAGCCACTAAGTTTTGCTTGGAATTTTTACTTTTAATTTTTTATTTATTTTCGTATTTTATTCTCTATATTATTACATTTATATTATCATCAGAGATGAGTGGTCTACATGTATCTATCTTGAGAAGGTGGAATTCTTATACTTGGACAACAGCGTATATACTAAGTACTCCGTTTTATTTGCTTGAAAGGCACAAAAAATCTTTGGAAAATGTTAAATGTCATTATATGATTGGATTTTGGTGTTTTATGACTCGGAACCCTATAAGATGATTCTGCACCAAATGCAAGTCAAATATATAGAAATCATGAATCTCGATGATCACGAGAAGAATTGAGCGAGAGAGACGTAGGTTTGTTACTATAGGGGAAAAAACAAAGTGTATGAACCATCACAAAAGAAATAGTGCTTTTAATAAGTTTCGGAATGAGTGTTTCAATCATAGGAAACCTATTACATATGTGATGCCTTATATTATGATGAATGATACAGATATATCTAATGTGGTCCACGGTATACAGCCTTGCACGAATAATTCTAGCAATGTTTTTATCTGTTTCTGATAGTGGAAATCATGTGCATAACAATTTGTACATTAAGAATTTTACAAAATAAAATGTATGGGGGTCTTAAATATTAAAATATAAAAGCAGATATAGAATTGCATCAGTTTTTATTTTCGTTTGTGCGTTGTCTTATCAGCTTTCTCATAATCCGATCACATTCATCATAAATCAGTTTCAAAAAATGAGTTTGTCCCTATTTCAATTTTATTACTGAAAAATATGTATATAATTTATTATTATTAATCAAGATATTTTCAAATGTGAAATTTCTTAACCCTTCTTTCTCTCAGCTATGACATTGTGATTAT
This sequence comes from Pholcus phalangioides, assembly GCF_987345545.1. Classification (NCBI taxonomy): domain Eukaryota; kingdom Metazoa; phylum Arthropoda; class Arachnida; order Araneae; family Pholcidae; genus Pholcus; species Pholcus phalangioides. Next base: position 59,169,229 of record NW_028301604.1, read on the forward strand.
GCTGACCACATACGTAATACCATTATCTTTGATCGTCGTCACTTATTCCTGGATGGTTCATATCCTTTGGCGAAGCAAAGGTATTGGAGAAGTTACACAAGCACAAAAATCGGCAGTGAAGTCAAAACAACGAGTAAGTTTTTGACTATTCAATTCTTGTAGTCTCATTTTTAGTAACGCAATTAACATAGCATTTTATTTTAACAGAGAGGGACACTTGCCTAAATAAGTTTATAAAAAATTGTTTGTGTTGAAAAAAAAATTTAATTTTCCTGTGAAACTATCTTCTTCAAAATATATTTTTTACGCAAACGATGAAATAGCCGACACTGCTAAAATTACCATTTCCTTTTGTAGTTTACGTAATACTGATAACTGAAATGTTAAAGAAAAATTCTAAGTATAAGCAAAACCATGCGAGATCATTTTTATAGGGTTAGTTTTAATAATGAGGCATATTCTATAAGCCATAGTGTTCAAAATGAATTACTGGATTATGTGCAATGCTATTGAGATACTCCGTTATTACGGTAAGTGAATACAGTATCATTGACAATTACCGTTAATCAAAAATAGCTGGGTGAGTAACTATTTTTTCAGCCGGTGAAGTAGACTGAAACGTTCGTCAACACTATGATATCGTTATGAAGTTTCAACTATTTTAGATGTCACTAAAAATAGTAAGTAATATCCCCACACCGAATCAACGTATTCCAATGTTACATACACCAAAAATTGTCATACACTTGAAGAAAGAAGCACTTTCTCAAGGTTGTTCCTGCATACCAAAAAATTTATATTTTAAAATTTCATCATTTTTCTCCATTCCCATTCTCGGTCATTATTTTTTGTCTGGCAGCTTTTGCGAAAAAGGAATTGCCATAGTCGTTGTATACCAGCACCTCCTAGAGATAGAAGGCCTCTGCACTGATTGCCATAAACGTCATTCAGACTACCTAGCAAGTTTACCACATTTTGAAACACAGCATCCTATTTCGTTTCTTCTTTTATTTTGACGTAGAATCTTCCTGATTGACTCGCAAATACCGCATAGTGATTGGATGTGGGGCATAGAAATCGCCAATTCTGAGCCAGCCCGATCATTTCTCTTCTTCACAACGATTACACTGGCATGAGTAAGGAATTTTTTTCCCCGATTATTCTGAGGGAAAATGGACTACTTACTGATGTCGCAAGCAGAGTACGGAGGCCTTCTATCTCTAGGAAGTGCTGTGTATACCCACATGCATCATTACGACTTCGCTTTCTATGATGATAGTTGGTGCTTCTTTCCTTGTTCAGGTAGCGAGAATGTTGACAGTGGTGGCTATGCTGTTTGCAGTGTGTTGGCTTCCATACCATGTGTATTTCTTGTACGCGCATCATAATCCAGAGGCTATCAACAATCCTCAGGCGTATGTACAACAAGTTTACTTAGCTATCTACTGGCTAGCAATGTCTAACTCGATGTACAATCCTATCGTCTACTATTGGATGAACAACAGGTATTTTTCCCTATTACTTATTTATAGAATTTATATAACTGTATTTACACACACACCCACACACATAACATTATAATATCTTTTTCACGGACAATATTTTTATGGTACTGTAAACACGCATCATTTTCTTAAGCAATAAGAATCACAACCGTTTTAGTATCATCAACTCATATCAACAACTTAGTACTAACGCGAGTTTCCTATCACGTACCAACATTTTTCTTTTCGTTAATATTCAAATTAATGCAATTGTTCTAATTGCTCTTGGTACTATCTAGATAAGCTGTATATTTTTTAAGTTAGTATAAGCAAATACAGGGGTTGGAAAAAATAATATGACCACCTGTGAAATGAGACAAAATCTTTATTAATAGGCTGTTGGCCCTCCTTTTTAATTAATTACAGCTTGTATTCGCCGTGGGATGGACAAATACAAGTCATGCATAACAGTCAGAGATACGTAGCCACTCCTCCTGCAAAAAGGCCACTAAATCAGAACGTGCCTTTGGAGGTGGAAACCTACTGCACATTTTGGCCTGCAAAATACCCCACAAAGGTTCAATTATATTAAGATAAGGGGACCGGGCGGGCCACACGAGGTGTTGCAGTTCATCAAGTTAGTCTCCGACAATTCCAGCAGTGTGAACGGGCGAATTATCTTCTTGGAACACAGGTCGAGAATCAGGGAACAAATATTGCACCATTGGATGAAGATGGTCGGCCAGGGGGGGAATACTGACATAAACTTCTGCATTAACCCGCCCATCCAGGACAACAAGTGGGCCGAGACCACGATGAGACATCGCGCCCCACAGCATCACTGATCCCCCTCCATGCTTAACAGTAGGAAGGAGACAGTCAACATCATAAGCTTGTGCTGGCGTTCTCCAAACGTAAACACGTCCGTTAATCTGGAATAATGTGAACGACGATTCGTCTGACCAGATGACGTTCTTCCATTGTCGTTGTGTACAATTCTTATGTTCGTGACACCATGTTCGTCGTTTCAAGGTAGTGCATGGTGTCACCAATGATTTTGGAATAGTCGCTCGACCTTGTATGTTTGCTGCATGCAGTTCACGGCGGATAGTTTTTGTCGATAGACCTTCCTGTAGATGTGTGTTCATCTCAGATAACATCTGGGATGCTGTTATCTTGTGCTTTCTGGCCACACAATCCGCTTCAAAACCCTTCTGGGTCTATCAGCCATCTTCGACTTTCGGCCACTGTTATGCTTGGTAGATGACGTCTTTCCCTGTTTGCTATAGGCTGTCATTACCATTGACACAGTACTTCTCCCGACACCAACGATGGTGGCCGTTTTCATTACTGTGGCCCCGGCAAGACGGGTTCCAACAATCATGCCTCTTTCGAAATCTGTGAGGTCAGCCATAACAAAGTTTTAACGCCCCAATATACGGGGTGATTATAAAAAAACTATCCCGACATATGGGCCCCTAACTATCATACCATTCACAGAAACTGAATTAAATTTTGGCATAAGATATTTTGAGGTATGCGCTCAAGAATGATATGGAAAACAACAGTGTCACTCTAACAGTTACGGTTACAGTGAGAAAATTTCGGAAATATCAAATGGCAACACCAAGTTTTTTGTTTTGGAATGCGATCTCCATACTGAAAAACACTAAATAGCGTAGGAATGGCACCTGTAGCACGAAAATCCCCGGAGCTAGGAAAGGAAAAAGTAAAAAGGATTTTGCCGTGCACCAGAGCATTAATGTTCGTTTCATTCGTCACACCGTTTCTTCGGCTGAGATCCCAGCCTGATTAGTCCTCCACAAGGTAATGTGGAAAATTTGTGAAACACAATAAAATGCTTTATTTTATGCTGCTTCTCTGTCCTTATTGGTTGTCCTCACTTTTAGCCTATCTACCGCCGGTGATTTTCATGCTACAGTTGCCGTTCGAACGCTATTTAGGGTTTTCCACAATGGAGATCACATTCCAATACAAAAAACTTGGTGTTGCCATTTGATATTTTCGAAATTTTCTCACTGTAACCGTAACTGTTAGAGTGACACTGTTGTTTTCCATATCATTCTTGAGCGCATACATCAAAATACCTTATGCCAAAATTTCATTCAGTTTCTGTGAATGGTATGATAGTTAGGGGCCCATATGTCGGGATAGTTTTTTTATAATCACCCTGTACATCGCATCCGAACGCTATCACTGCTACGACTAGACTGATGTGTGCACATTATCGCCTATTAAGTAGAACTCTTCCGCATTAGAGGGTGGGCGTATGCGACAGCTTCACTCGAGTGTTCTTTTTGCACAGGTGTTCACATTATTTTGTCCAACCTCTGTATAGTGTTGACATTAACTAAGTGTTCTACTGTTGACACTTTTATTTACATATTTGTTCGTTTTAGGCTGAATAACGTTATAATATTATACTGTGTGTATATACAACTTATATCGGTAGTTTTACACAGCCAAGGATTACTAGTTTCAACTACAAATAAATTCTTCGTTTTACTTCATGTTAGTTAAAAAGTTAAAGTTGAAGGCATATTTTTTCAAAGTTGTTCGAGTTGACAATTTTAGATATATTTTTTATAAAAGTTGTATTTAAACTTTCATCATTAAATTTAATCTATATTTCCTCATTTATATGCTTCGCTAACTTTTATCACTCAAACCGCAAATTTATTCATTGCCTCCAGTGAAACCATGAAATTTTGTATCGAGCCTGTGATTACAGTTGCGGAATGGTATAGCTAAAACGTTGTTTTTCCGAACTTATTATAAGATTTTTTCATTTTTATTTTGATATATTACAGGAGAAACAAATGAACAGTCATCTGAATGAATATCGACTATTCAATTTCCACCAATACGTCATTTATTCGGTTAAATCGCTGAATTTCGTTCAAACTCTTTTAAACACAATGTTATTTAAAACAGATCCTCATTTTTCCAATATTCGCTGAATATGCATTTACACGGTTCGACTGATTCCGCTAATTCAATGCAAGGATGAATTTTTCTAGGCTTTATAGCATAAAATATTGACGATTATTTCCATGTCTATATATATATATATATATATATATATACACTATCGAAAAAAAAGTTTCAGGAATTCTTCCATAAATATTCAGTTCATTTCTCACACAATTTAATGCATTCATTTCTTTTTTTTTTTTGGAAAATATATTTTCCTTCGCATGTTTTGGTTCGCTTCCAGAAACCTATCATTGTGTTCCTCTACTGTAACTCGTTTTTGTGTGTTTTATTTAAGAAACTAAAAATGGATGTGCAAAAGCACTATGAATTTTGTTAATGATAATGAAATTTTCATACCACTTTGAATCATAAAAGGAACGAAAAACTTTGTTCTTTAAAAACATTCTGTTGACCTAAATTGAGGCCAACACTGATCTTATTCGATTTCCTTAATTTCACCTTCTATATAAGAACCAAGTATAAAAGTGGGGTTTTGTTTTTTTTAATTTTAATTTTTAGATCGTGTGAAAATAAATTAGTATTTCTATAATTAGTGAAAATAACTGTTACAGTGACACGAAAGCAAATTACAGGAGGTAGCGTGTTATTTGCGAGAAATAAAACCTTACATACACACACGTAATCTCAGAAATAAAATATTCTTAGTGAATCGTTCACGTAGTTATTATGTACTTAAAATGTATATATAAATGCAAACTGTATTTTTTTCAAAAAGATTGTAATTTAATTTCTTTGTTACGAATTAATAATATAACTAGAGTAGCATGCATGAAAATGATATTACAAAATATGTCGATAAAACGATAAAATAACAAAACTAATGATAAAATTTATTATTTCAATGATGTTTTTGGAAATGATTTATCTGTTATTAGAGAACTGTTCCATAAGTTTTTTTTTGTACCGAGAGACTGAAATGCCCTCCGATAGTAAAAGAACAAACTGTTTTTCCGCTTTAGTTTCGCAAAACAAATAATAAGGGCATCAAGTAAAATTTATAGAAACAGTGAATAATAAAATAAATAAATAACACAAGCAACAATAAACTATCAAAGTGTTTTTTAGGAAAAAACGTTGGTACTTAAGCATAAATGTAGAAATATGGGACAATGTTACATACAAATACAAATGGTTACAACAGGAAAATTGCCTAACGAGGTGGATGAAAAGATTATGCTCATAAAAAATATGGATGTCAAATATAACCAAAATACCCAATATAAAAAAGCATATATCACCAGAAAAAATTAATAATATATAATACAGTGTGCGTATTAAGCGAGTTCGTCTCAATGAGGTTCGACTGAATTTCGTTTTTGAGAGCAATTTCCTAAAATAACATATTTATGAGTTGACGAATAGTTCCTCGCTGTCATCATTGCAGAGAACTCGAGGGCGATGCGTAAATGGGCCCGTCTTCATAACTTCGTTTGCGTGCTAATCATATTTCTTGGAATACATCATAAAATTCCCAGAGATTTATTTATATCGTTTTGTATAAGTGAAGGAGTCTCTCGGATCTCGAATTCTAATCAGCTTTTTCATGAGGAACGCTTTAAAATTGACAGAATTCACGGAATGCATAATATTGAATATTGTAGTAAAGAGAAAAATAATTGATTGAAAGCGACTGTGATGAAATCAAAAATACTAAAATCATTTCCCAAAACATCGAGAATCACCTTCGAGTAGTAATGAAATTCTTGAAAACGCTGTGCAAAAAGCACTATTGATATTCATATGACACTGGCATTCTTTATCTCTTTTAAATATTAATGTATAAATTCCATTTCCGGAACTTCACCAAAACATTCTTGTAAAATAAAATATAAAATAATTACGAAAGCACACATATACACACTTGGGTGTGTTATTAATGAGGTCAGAGTTCGTTACCTAATATTTTTTTCACTTCTCCCTCTTCAAACTTTATTTTTCACGCCTCCAAACACTCTAGAAAAATTTCTTGTTGCTCCTGAAGCGTCAAGGTATTGTTTCCAATGAATGGGTAAAAGAAGATACATATTTTACTTTAGGAAACAAATATTTCTGCACTGTTGGAGAAATGGCAATAGAAAATTCATTTGTTATTCTGTGACGGTAGAAAATATTTCTTTAAATTTCGAATGAAAAATGATATTACACCTTTTGAAAAATGGTTTTAATTTTCTTACGCGATTTTGAATATCATGCCTATTTACTATTTACATGCCTAAAAAAATGCTGCCGGTGAATAACTATCATGCGCATTCATTTAGCCGTGCTCAATATTCTTCATTCTGTCACAGAGTACAGAATAGTATAGAATATCACATAGCACCTATGTGAATAGATGATAAATATCTTGTCCTGGCTGTTTTTTCTCTTTTTCTTACAGATATTCAATCATCTTACTTTATACAGGGTGCACAACAAACGGGGGTATGACATTTTACTGGCGAATTGTTGATCCTAGAGGTATGCTTTCAATTAGACAAAGTTTTCAAATAACATGTAGCATTCAGATATGTCATTCATATTGCAAGGGTTTGTATAGTTATTAAAATAAAAAAATTAACTTTTTATAGCGTCCCGTGTGCCTCAAAACCCAATTACAAAGTTGTTGCCCTTCTCTTTTCGACGCCAATAAAAAAATTTCACGTTTCTAAGTTGAATATTCACTGAGATATTCGAATTCGAAAAACGGAGAAAATTTGGGAACAGCGTTAAATATGACTAAAACAGTTTTTCCGCATTTAGAGCAGTTTTTTCTTAACTTTCCTCCATTTTTCGAATTCGAGTATCTCAGTGAATATTGCACTTAGAAATGTGGAACATCAGGAGAGACTTAGCAATAACTTTCTAATTGGGTTTTGAGGCACACGGGACACTATAAAATGTTATTTTTTTTTATTTTAATAACTATACAAACCCTTGCAATATGAATGACATATCTGAGTGCTACATGTTATTTGAAAACTTTGTCTAATTGAAAGTATACCTCTAGGATTAACGGTTCGCCAGTAAAACGTCATACCCCGTTTGTTATGCATCCTGTATATCTATTTCCCAAAAGCACACATAAAATATGAATAAAATGCATATATTTTAATACACAGTCATAAACACCTTCTAAGGTGATGTCTGACATTCGAAACATTTTTAATTGAAATTATATTTCTAAAACTACGGTTTAGGAATGAGCCTTTGGATAACGATAAGAGTGTAGCCTGTGTATAGATATAGAGTGGCCTACGCTTATCCATAGTATGAGATCGTTTTCCATTGAACTCAGTAGAAAGTTGAATAGAGATTCGGATTTTTTCTATAACCTACTTCATTGTGTTTTTATTTATTTTTTTAATCGCAGATTCCGAAGGTACTTTCAGAGAGCTCTTTGCTGCTGCAAGAAAGACACTCATGTTCCATTTCACAGTCGTTCTCGGTTATTAACAGCATTAAGAAGCATGCGAGGTTCGGCTTTTTCCAGCGAATTTTATCAGAAATCGGCTGTAACAGTTCATGCAACAAAACATGGCGTTGAAGCAGCAGCAACGAAAGAAGAATACGTGAATGGGAAACATCAGTCCAATACTTTAAAAGAAGGAGCAGAAGCTCGGGACGCCATCAGTGTGGTGTAAAATTAAAAATCACAAACCTGAAACCAGCTTAAATGGTTTTCTAGTCATGGAGTGAAATAAAGTTTTGCAGTTCTCATTTTTTGGTCAATTTTACGTCTCGATTTCAACAGCAGAAAATTGGTGCCAAGTTTTGCGCATGTACAATAAATATTGAATTTTGTAGTAGTAAAATAATCGAGGAATGTCATGTGTGTCATGTAATACTGTGCGTATATGTTTTTGTGAATTTGTCTTGTTTCTGTTCTTGTATCTACTTATATACGGTTATCGCACAAGGTCAGATTCTTCTGAATGTGAATAGTTCAACTTATTTTTCAAAAAAAGATGGTGAACATTTTGTGTTCACGACTTCATCTAGTGCAGTTAAAACGAACAAAATGTGAAAATGATTGAAGCATGTAACAAAAATTTAACTCAAAGAGAAGAAATTTTTAAATTTTAAAGTGAAGTTTTAAGGATAACTTTTCAGGCCTTAATGTAGCAGCTGTTGCATTTTTATTTCACGTAAATAATATACGTATATATAATAGAGATTTCGTTCTATTCAGGACAGGAAGATATTCAGTTCAACTTCAACTGCTCCGACTTACTTGCCCTCGTTTCGGTTGTTGATTGTGATAAGAGAGAACCCTGCAATTCTGCAACACCAAATAGACTCATTTTATTTCTTATATCATAATAATTATGGGTATTGTGTATTATTGATTGGACGGAACTTTTCAACAAAAGATAGATATACAAATATAATGTAACATATCCGTACTCCATAAGATTTATATCAGTGTTTGATCCATTGCATCCCTCCATATTTGATCTTTTTTATGAATCATGAGAATAAAGTTTTAGAGATTTTTTTTCTTTCATTTTAACCTACAAAAATAAACCTTTTGTACAGAGGTATGAGATTTCGTATAAAGAGGAAATTATCCAGAACTCTTCTATCATATCGCTTCATTATGACATTTCCCCCGTTAAAGTCGTGTCTCTCATTAAAGTATATCTTGATGGGAAAAACTAAATCGAAAGAACTATTGGTATACTATACGAATGAGGGTGAGTGCATGAAGTGATTCCTTTTGTTGGTGTACGTTACGGATTTGCATAACCTGAAGAATATATTTAGTGACTTTTTAAATCCGATCCGGGAAAAGAAACAACGATTCATTGATATTAAACACCTTTTGGGGGAGACCAATTAATTCAGTAAATTTTAAGCAAACTGCTAAAGCAGGAAATGTCAATTATTAGTTTACATCGCATTCCCGAATTTCTCGCCCCAAAACCTATATATGTATCATTGAATTCGTGAAAAAAAATATTTATAAACTCTTTTTGTTATGTGATTTATAATTACCTGAAGTTACGAACGGTATTATCTCTAAGGAACTTCTCTTTTTAAAATCATTTCAATTTTATTGTGCTGTATTAGCAAGCGATTGATTTTACATTCCAAATTGGAACTTATCTAACCTAAGCATATTCTTTGCTATGTGCGTAGCGTAATTATATTTTTTTAATACGTAAATCTTTTTCGTGGAATCGTATCAGATGTCACTACTATGTGAAACTTACATCATCGTAAAGTCAAACCGTATCAAAACGAAAATTAACGCTGTGAATATATCAAGTCAGAAAGTAGATTTCTCTGTATGTGTCTATGAAAATGTAAATATTCAGTATGTTATATATTGATGCTGGTGAAATACTTGTAATTGAAAGACTTTCTTCGTTGTTTTGTTCGCAGTCTTTCCTATCAGTTGACAAACAAGAAAGCCAGTCAATGCTCATATATCTTATTTGATAGCTAAATTGGACGGAAACGCGCTAGCGCGTTTAGAAACGGCCGCTCCACAAACGTTAAAACGGCATTCCTGTTGAAATTTACCGGGAGAAAAAGAACACCATGCATGCAAATATGCAACCTGAGGAGGAAGAAGAAACCGTATGCAAATTTCGCGGTTTATTCTTCTTCCCCAGGGTACATTTGCATGCATGGTGTTTTTTTTCTTTCGATAAATTTCAACCAATGCCGTTTTAACGTTTGCGGAGCGGCCGTTTCGAAACGCAGAGCGCGTTTGCGTTTCATGTTAGACCATGCATTCTTTGATGACAATTGTTTGTATTGGCGTGTACTATTACCTTTTAAAGTTCTTCCCATCTTTTCTGAATCACCATGTATATATAGGCCTATATATATACTTAAAAGGATATATATAGGCCTATATATACTTAAAAGGATATATATAGGCCTATATATATACTTAAAAGGAAATTATTTAAAGAAAAAATGAATAAATACATCTCTGTAAAATATTCCCTGTAATTTCTGTATTCTAGTAACTTTGTATATATTTTTCTCATGCTTCATCTTGCTTATAATCTGAAAGCCCTGTATATATTTTTTTATAGTATTGTATTTCTTCAACATATTTTTTCATTGTCATTTTTTTCGTCCAACATGTTTTTTGAGAAGGCAGGCGTCGGGAACAAGGGTTGGTATTTTTAATGTAATCAGACATAGCCACCCTTCAGAAACGCATACTCTTTTCGAACCACGCATGGGGTTCTCCCTGATGACGACCTACTGCATAGATTCTATTTCACTCTCATAAAATTTCAACTTCTATTCATTTTCTCTTCAAATAATCTCCTTTTAAGTACATTTTTTGAATGAACAAGTGAGCAGCACTAACGTTTTTGTCGTTCGAAAAGTTATTTTTGCTATTTTTTCATTCTATATTTTCATATCTTGATTTTATTTCTACGATATATATATTTTATTTATCATTTCCCAATTTGAGTGGAAACAAATGCTGTTTAATGAACCGCACATTTTTCAACATTTTTCCATTATCGACGGAATATTTTTTCGCATCCGTTGAAAAATATATTATAAATCTTGATTAAAATTGAAAATCATATAAAATTCCGAATATTTTTTATAAAAAAAATTGCTTGTTTGCTACTGAAAAAGTAAAACTTTAAAATATGGAAATTTTTAATTATGCTTTTAGCAAGAATATGGATAGTTGTCTAAAAACATTTTCAACAATTTTAAGTGTTGTTTTTTGTGACGCATGACGTTAGGGACTCTGATTTCATTAAAATTTGCTCAAAATTTGGAAAATATTGAATAATAAATTTTTTTTGTAATGACTGAACACGGCAATGTCCATATCTAATTTTTTTTCACTGACCACTTACGTATCTGGAACCGTTTCAACTGCGTTCGATTATTTATTTCATGCTAAAACAATTGTAGTTGTTAAGAAAACTCTCAAATCCAAAAATTTAATTTTTTTGTACATGTCACTGTATGATCGAATGTATCAGGATCACCCTCCCTCTTTAAGTAGTGGATTCAGGCAAATAACATCGTGGTTCAATTCCAACTAGGTATAAGACGTAGTAAGTGACCAACAACTTCACTACTATCATTGTAGAGGTGAAAGGATAAAACAGAAAACAATGAAAGCTTAACCACTTCGCTTACAATGTATTGGTGAGACGGATGATCTCTATTTGGCGAATAAGCGATATATATGGTAACCTTGTCCTAACCTAACCGCACGTTAGAGAAAGGGAAAGGCGTTGAAGGAAAAAAGTAGAAGAAAAAGAAAAGGGGAAGGAAAAAACAAATGAAAAGGAAACAGTATAACCAGTATAACAGATAAGTACAGATAAGAGAGAGAGAGGAAAGAGATATGAGAGAGTAGGTATACGAAGTAGATTTCTTTTTCAACCTTCACCCAACCCGTTCTCTTTTGTATATAGTAGAAGGATACATCATATATATATGGGGAAAAAATCACTAATAATTTTATATAAGTATAAGGAAGGTAGAAAGAACAACTTCGTAGGGTTACAACGAAGCCTCGCCATGATGAGGAGAGAGGAAAGAAAACAGCGAGAACTTGTTGAGTTTTATCCGCAGGCGTAGACACAATATTACGTCCTCGATCGTGAAGTGGTTAAAATATATGTGAAGTGATTGGATGTTAGAGCCTGCTTCATGGAAAATATGGCAATGAATAATAATCGCATAATTTCTGCTGTTTTGCGCATAATCCGTGTTTCAGTAAATCATATCATTATGCCTTCAAATATATGAATGTCACGATCGTACAACCACAACCGTGTCAACCACGATCTGTAATAGATAGGAAATTTAGAATAATAATTACGAAATACAATCACTTGGAATAATTCGCAAACAACCGAGACAAATTCCAAAACGCCTCCTAATATAATATAATCACTATGATAATTCAGAGTTCTAAACTTCAGGTGTCAATGATTGAGTAACCACTTACACGTGTATATACCGATAATAACCAAACTAACGTCTAATCGACATTTATAGTTGTGCGCAGCTCAACGGCAATGTCGCCTTGAACAAATGATGACGTATATTTTGAAGCAGCACATCATATGATTCAATGGGTGGATATAAATGTGTGAATACCGAACTAAACGGAACTTGCACATCATGCTCAGATGATTGGTTAACTGATGAATTTAGTTGGTGAAAGCATAATGTTAGACCGTTTGGGTTCAGTTCCTTGGATATAATGCTTATATCGACGAAGAGAAACGGAAAAAAATATGAATACGAAGGCATGTTTATATTCTATATAAACTGCATCGGTATATATGTATATAAGTTGTTACTTACAACACTTGCAAATAAATAATTAAATTACTTCCCTACATCAGCTGGATGGGAAGTTTTGACCCACAAATATCTTTTTACTTACTTGAATAAGGACAAAATAAGGTATATGTCTCTGTGTGTGCTTTTGATGATTATTATATATTAATATAATACTATTATTAATATATTATATTATTTATAATACAATACTAATGAAATTTATGATATTATTATTATCTACATTTAGATAATGCTACATTAATAACTTATGGTATTGATTAATGATAGAAAACACGCGCAGTTTTCTTATACAAAATATTATTTAAAAAAGTTTTAAACAATATAATTTTTTTTAACGCATCACATTTTTTTTCAATGAGCGGGTTTTTAAAGTTTTCGACTATCCGAACGAATATTAATTGAGGAAGGAATCTTCTTAAGATGTTAATTCCTTATTTTTAAAAATTGGGTTTTTCTTGCGACCCCGAATCACTTCGATCACGATCTTTATAAAAAATTGAGGGGAGGCTGTGAGATTATTGTACCCATAAAAGTTAAGGTGAAGAATTCGTTGAATAATAATAATAAATAAACGTTCAACAATAGCATTCAACAATGGCAAAGGATTCGGCTTTTGATAGTACGAAACCCATTTGATTTAGTCACCGCACCGATTGAATTTTACGAAACACCCATACAGGAACGTAGACTTTCTTCTTTTCAACGATATGTCACATTGGGCAGTACGTTTTGTATTTTCGAAGCTGTGTGAATTATCCAGACAATATTTGTTAAACAAAAATGAGTTGGCTTTAACTCTTTGTATTTTTGGATCTTATTTACTCTCGAGATATTATTTAGTACTTTGTTTCTTTCTCTCTACGTAGGCTTTTTTTTCATTTGCATGTGCAATGCAAATTTATAATACGTTTGTATTGTGTATTTCGTTGCATCTACCCCAAGTGGGGAAGGATGATGTTAATCGGATCTGAAAAAATCAGTAGTGAAAGCGCTCAAATGGCGCAAAATTCTCTTTTTCCTCTGATAAATACTCATCTTATCTCTCATTACATACAAAATTCCTTTCACTTTCGATAAATATGCTTCTCTAACGTAAAACTTTCTTATCCGCGTCATTGGAACACTTTAAAAATTAAGTACCTATTTTTTAAAATAATTTAACTATTTTTTGTCATAAATAGTTTACTTTATATAACTCGGTGAGTATTTGTTTTTCCAAGGTTCTATTTTTACCGTTGAAGTGCCACTGCTATGAATAGCATTATGAACTTTTCCTAATGTCAGTGATGTTAAACAATTATTTCAATTATGTTTAGTGAGCTATTTGTGTAATGGTATGATAGAAATATTTTTTCCATTGAAAAGAGTAGATTTAGGGATCTAGAAAATACTTATTGTGTAATGTGCCTACATACTTCCATTCGCTTTGTGAGTAATTAGTTAAATCAAGATAAATTGAATGAAAATGTAACATTCTTTGCCGATATTTGATGGCGTCCTTTCAAATGCTGTCATACTGTATGGTATTATGTCAGCCTACTTAAAGTGAATATTTAAAAAAAATGTTGTGATATTGTTTGTGTTACAATGATATTCTCACTATGAAAATGCTAGTAGATTAAAGAGGTTCGTGTTGTGCTTGTAAGTTTCTTTTGAAAAAGTTAAAATCACTCAAACATTTTACCCACAGTGTTACATCGAACGCTAAGACCTAGAATAGAAGTTATGTTGACTTGATTGGAGTTATAACCCTTCTTGAGTATTTTCATATAATTTTCAAGCTCTGGAGCAGCTAGAAAATAGTAACTTCCTTTAACATGACCCTTTTTCAAAAATAATTTATTGAATATTTCTCTGGTTCTAAAACAGAGTTTATACGGCTTATAATCTATAATAATAGAATATTGTCTTCTATATTATAGAAGACAATTTTTTGTTATTATTGAAAACTCATCTTTAAAAAAAATTGAAGAAAAAATGTTATTGTACCACAATTACAAATGAGTGGTCTAGAGCACAAGGGCAAAAGTGCAATGTTAAGTATATGTGTGTCTTATATCCCTTATGCGCTAAATCCCTGAAATATTCTTGAAAAATACTGGAACAACATGAAGTTACTCAACGAATATACGTAAATATAGCGTGGCTAGAAAGTCCTCTTTTAGGTCTTTATCTTAGCCGTTGGTCGTAGACAAAACCTTTGTGAAAATGTTTCAAATGAACTAAAATTCATATGGTTTCATAATCAAATTAATTTTCGAAAAAATTACAAAATTTAACCTTTATATTTTTCAAGGGCCTATAGTCGCATCTACAAAAAGTTCACCCTTGCAGTTGTTTACCATTGTAATATGGAAAACAAAACACGTTTCGTCACCACACGACAAAAATTGAGCGAGATATTTATTTCAAATTTTGAATTTTTTTTTTAATTTCTTGCTGCTCAGAAGCCATCTTCTAGCTGCCATCTCCTTTAATGTCACTCAGTGTTACTAGTTTATAATTTACTAGTAAGTGAAATTCTCTATTAGTTTAGCTATATTTTTCTATGTATGCCAAAATTAATGAATAAAATTAATTTAATCAGAAGATAAACAGTACAAGTCCAAATTCCGCCTTTTTTTCTGTATTTCTTTTTTATGAATCGACTCCATAAATGTAGGCCTAAACATTGAGTGTAAGAGCAGTACTCTATACCAACCTCCCTTCATTAATTCCGGGCATGTTTTAAATTTGAATTAGTAAAAGAACACACATACGCACACACACAAAAAAAATGCCGGTTTTGAAACTTAAAACTTGATTATCTGGAATTGAGAATTTCGGAAAGGTACTGATCTTCTTTTCTCACCGATTCAATCCCTTTCGGGTCAGCAAACAAGTAATTTTGCAAATATTATTGGTTTTTTTTAAAGTAAATATATCAATTATAATCACTCAATGTAAAAACATCAGAGCCATGTTTATAACCGATATCTCATTATTTGCTTGAGTACAAATTTAACAATTGTTTTGTTCGATTTATAAACAATATTGAATCCCCTACCAAACTTTAAAATTTAATGTCTTTGTTAATATTCGTCGTTCGCACAGCAGTGACATTTGTTTTGTTTTTCATATTTCCGAAATGGAAAAATTTTTTCAAGAACGACTAAGGGAACATATAAAAAGTTAGATTTTGTAACTAAGTAAATGTGTCATAATGTGAATATTTGCTTAGTTAAAACATTTTTGCAATTGGAAGTTTTTCCTGTGACCAACGGTTGAGAAAAAAAAGGCCTAGGTAAGGATTTTCTGGACAAGCTGTATACAATATCTTACATCTCCGTCAAACTAAGCAGTTTGAAAAAAAGCCACGAAAACGACACAAAAGACAAATATTCTTTTGATAATGGGCATTTTAAATGGGGAACTGAAAATTGGCCCATGGGTTTCATGAAAACCCAAATTCACTTCAAACGCTCCCCCAAAAGTGTTGTCTCCTTATATAAGACTAAAAAAATCTAATGATGAAACACAACTAATGTTTTCACAGGTAAAAAATTACGTTTCTATCCTACTTAGTAGGGTGGTTGCATGTTATCGTGTTAATGCGATTATTAAGAATATATTCAAGATCATCATGATCAAAATATCAAGATACGACGGTTCGTATGATTAACGACAATATCTATGTTTCACAGTGATGATAGTAGCTTCATCAGGCTATAGAATGGGATCAGTACTAATGTAGCTATCTCTGTTGAAAAAAAGCTCAAAATTAGACTAAAGAGCTTTCTTTCCTTCTTTTCCGCAAAAGGAAAGGCATAACTGATATAAATAAGCAAAAGTTGCAAGTAGAATGCTGTTTTCTGGAGCATATATTTGAAAGTAAAAGCAAAGGAGGATCCAACAGAAACACACTTTATATTTTTCGGACATTATATCGTAATGGTATGATAGTCAAATGAAGCGACGGCTGGTATCTTTGCTGGGAGCCATTCCATTAATATATGTCATTTAAACATTTAAACTTCTGACGAAATAAATTTTGGAAAAACATTTTTTGAAACAAGCATCTGCATCGCAGATTTTTTTCACTAAAACAAATATTATCCTTTGATAGTTGTTCTAGTGCTTCTATTCAGAGTTTCTATACCATTAAGTTTCATGTTCTGCTATTATATGTCCTTAGGTATTGCTGACGTAAAAGAGGCTTTGAAATTTCGAGCATACTTTCGGTTGTTATGAATATTCATCTTAAGAGCGTACATGTGCAAATGCTCAAAAGTCAAAGGAGTTTAAACCACAAACTTAGCAGTCAGTAAAAATGTCAGTGCACCTTCAAAAACTGTTGAATTGTTGCCTACGGACGCAACAGAAGTAATTCTTTACTACTCAGTTTTTAATTGGTTTTTTTATGCGAGTTCCTAAATGACACTCTAGAGAATTTTCTAGCGTTGCATTTTGAACGCTTGATAAACTGTGTCTTTCAGAAAAGAAGAAACGTAAGAACAAAAAAAATTGACTGTTTAGGTCTAGTTCTGTTAGGTCTTATCTCTGATAAAATTGTTTCATTTTATCACCTCCAATGAAAAATGACAGTTTTCTCTTTTTTACCCCGTTTTGAAATTTTTAATCAAAAGTTTCAACAGTATGTATTCGAGCGTACTATAAATTTGAAAAATGAAAAAAAAACATTTTCTATAATAAAAAATATAGTTTATAATTTAAAATTCACATTTATTTGATATACTCGTACTGTACGATATCACTGTAACACATTTTTTATGCAGAATTTTATTTACTCCTATTTGCTATTCAACTTGATAACTTTGGAAATGAAAATTCATCACTATTAATACTTCAGCAGTACCATCTTATAATTACAAAACAAAAGTAGGAAGATATTTATTTTGGTATTAGTGTATACTGTACTGTGTAGATTGTATAATAATCAAAATCTTTACATGCTTTAATGTAATTTGTAGTTGGTAATAATTTGTTATTTTTCAATTAAAAGTGAAATGGTTATATACTCACATTTTTACTAACAATGTGCACGCAGGAAGTATTTCGTTAGTGTATATAATATGTCTCTTCATGAATCTTCTTTGTATTTTAAATATATCACCTTAGTTATATTACGATTCAAAAGCAGTATTTTTTACGATAAGAAAGCTATGTCGAACACTCCATTGGAGTTATAGTAAGTCCAAACAAATATTCACCTTCACTCTCTAACCATCTGAAATATCTTTGGGCTCTTTTCTCAAATCATGTCAGTAATATTTGTAAAAATCTGATCCAAATAATTTAAACTATTATTTTTCGTTGAAAAAATATAAATATAAAAGTGCATCACATTAAACCATTCGTCTGTACCATTGCCAGCTGTCAATGAACAGTTAATTTTGAAATGTTTAGCTGAATGTGCAGTATTGATCTTGATTTTGTGATTGTAAGAGAAAGAGATATCCCCGCTTCCTGTCGTCCTTAGAAGTTGTTCACGTAGGTTAGGGGTCTTTAATCGAGTCACAAGAACTAATCTATGATCTCCATAGCATGCAAAACCTTCATTAGACAATTTGACATATGATAAGGCTCAAATCATCACAATGCTAATTCTTGAATGCAGCCTGAGTGAATGTTTAACACAAGAGGCGGTGAATATCTCTTATGAAATCGAACATAGACAACATACACATCGAGTACTTTTGAGTCGAAGCATCAGTGTGTGTGTGTGGTGGCTGAGAGCAACAGTTTCAAGATACCTAGAGATCTTAAATGATAACTCATTTAACTCAGGAGTAAAACGGTATCTTAGACGAAACAATGATAATTTTTTGCAAGTTATCTATGTTTGAGAAAGAATGCACATAAAGCAACATTTAATTTGGCATGGTTATTACCACTATTCACGGTTTGGTGCAGTGTATCAAACACTTGATTAAAACACTTGCCGCTGTGGTGGTCGAGTGGTTATAGTGACGGACTCGTGATGCGTGGATCCGGGTTCGAACCCCACAGTGGTGGTCGGCTGAAGTTGGTTTTCTGTGGTTCCCAACTTCAAGGCGCAAATGCGAGCCGATCTCCCCGTTAAAAAGTCTCGCTACAGAGAGCAACAGTCCTACAACGATAAATCATTCAATCATAACACTTCACTCATAGTTAGAAAAACTGGTGGCAGATGGCAGCACTACACATAACAAGCATTACAGATAAACAAAAAAACTTCACGTCAGGTTTCACTACAAGTACACGCACATTCCCGCATGCACCGATTCGTTGGGAGTTCCGCGGGGGGGGGGGTTGTCGGCGGGGTGCATGTGTGGTGTAGCACTAGTAGGTAGGGCCTCCAAAAAATGGCTCGGGGATCCATGATGTTCTTAAGTCAGCCACCTCGTTGGGCAATTTGCCTGTTGTGGCGTTGTATTTGTATTTGTATAAAAAATATAGTTCTCTGCACTTAAAATTATTTCTGTTAATACAAAAACTAAGGCCTTTTCATTTCCACATGAAACAATTTTTGCAGAAATATCAAATGAAAGGAAAACTAAGAAATAACATGGTAAAGCTATAAAAAATAAACACGGAACTTTAATTGAGTTGTATTTTAAATTTAACATGTATTCAAAAATATATGACTGAATAATGTGGAGTGTTTGTTTACTGGCATATTTTTTCTTATTTTTCTGGGTGTTTTCTTACAGTAAACGACGAACAAAAAAGAAACTATGGTTCGAAAGCAAATATTGCCTAATTCACGAAAGTCTATTTTAAAATAGACGATCGATCGAGCAATGCCGCAGGCTTATAAGTTCATGACAAGCATTTCCCACGGTCGCAGCTTTGCTTCGAGCAATTTTCAAGATATCCGAAGATGACGCGCTCGCGCGCGATTTAGTTTTCTTTCGAGATTATTTCACTGACGCAAGCTAGCTTTCCTCATGGTGGGGCAAACTTCTGGGAGAATAAAGAAAATTTTCAATTCATCTCTTCCAAGTAAAGTAGTAAGCAATCACAACAATCCGCTATTCTGTCTTCCTTGAAACATACAGACGTACAGAGTTATGCGATTCATTACTCTCAAGTTCAATAGACGAATGACAGACGCCGGGATTTCACCAGTTAAGATCTATCAAATCTTCTTTCAATCTCATCAAAAAACAAAGAAAAAAAGATAACCACTCGATATTATCGGAATGATTGAGCTAAATAAATTTTGCAAGAGACCTTATTTGTGACTTTATTGTGACCTTAATTGTGGTGTCACGGGGAATTTTTCTCTAATAGGGATGTTAATAAATGGAATAGCTTACCCTCGAGGGTAGTAAATTCTAACACTATTGATACGTTTAAAAAGAAATACGATAAATATGTTGGGATAAATCTAGAAACTGTCCATATTTAGAATAAGACCACCATACATATTTTTTATGGGCATTGTATAATATTTTTATTATGTATATATAGTTTTTAGTTTTTATAATTTCATTTTTAATTGGGTTGCTGTATTTTAGAAATATATGACATACATATTTGTTATGGACATCTTTTCTCAGCCACCTCGTTGGGCAATTTTACCTGTTGTGGCCTTGTATTTGTATGTCTAGCAAACTAAAAAGCGCTTCATTTCTTCATAAAGATGTTCTTATGAACTGAATGCAAGTTAGTTTATGCAAGATGATCTTGCATAGATTTCTTTGTTACTCACGAAGCAATGATATACATTTATAACGAATACATCGTAAACAGTTCAGTACTTTTATACTGAGTTAGATTACGTCTATTTTAGTCTAAATCCATCATCATAAATGGAAAAAAATAGAAGTTTTTAATCATTTGATTTTTTTTTTTTTTTTGTCGCATCATGGTCATGTTCTGCACACGAGAGCTAATTGGTTGTACCAAAGTACAATTTTTGTTCTACCTGCACTAGAAGTATTTTAAACATATAAAGGCGCGTATACACTAATGCGCAGATCATGCAAAGAAAGCATTCGCAATTGGTTGTTCCGTAATTTGTAAGGTGTTGCGAACGATTCTTGAGCTGTTTTCACTGGACCCACCTGGAATCAGTTTTTTCAACGAACACAAAGAAAAGAAAGGAACACAAAAGAAGTTTGTGTACTCACGAGCGGATTAGAACTGCTGCAGGGGGTCGTGCGTTGCAGGATCGGCGCGCTAGTGTATACGCACCTTAACACAAACCATGGCAGACATTATACGGGTGCATATGTAAAAGGACGCATGGCATTTTACTGGCAAATCGTTGATCTAGATGCATACTTTCAATTAGAAAAAGTATTCATATAACGTGTACCACTCAGATATATATACCATTCATGTTTCAAGGGGTTATATAGTTATTAAAATAAAAATATAAACTTTTTATACAGTCCCCGTGTGCTCCAAAACCCAATTAGAAAGTTGTTGCCCGGTTTCTCCTGATGCCAACAAAAAATTCCACGTTTCTAAAAGCAGTATTTGCTGAGACATTCAAATTCGGAAAATGGAGGAAAATTGACAAAAAAAACAGCATTAAATACAGCATTTATGTGGTAAAACGATTTACCGCATTTAATTCGAAAATATTGCATGTTGTTCAAGTTAAAATTCGAGAAAAAAATGACCAAGAATGAAAATAATAAATGCTCTCGTTAAATTGTATAAAAATATCCATAAAATATGAGTAAAAAAATGAGTGCTTAAATAGAATAGAAAAATTTTAAATGTTCCTTAAAGGAAGGAGATTCTCCCCACAGAAAAGCATGGGAAGACAAGATCGTTTACCAACTTCCTTAAATTTATCATGCCTATACAAAACTACAAAATATTTCTGCTTTCAGAATTTCCTATACGTGAAATAAATGAAGAAAATGAAAATTGAATCACACATTTGGCTGGAATTACATCGAATTGTAACTGCACATAGAACTATGAATAATTCTAATTTATGACGGGTTATAAATAAACTATCCAAGGTTTCACATACTATATATTAGGGTTGACTTTCATTCTATTAATTTTGTTTTTCTTCCATTGTTTAAAGTGATTACCCTCACGAGAAAAAGTGATCTAGTGTTTTCCGATTCTCAACCAATTTTTATATAGCACACTTTTCAAATACTGAAAAGTTTTCATAAAGTATCCAGAGGAGAGTATTGAAGCGTTGTTTCTCAAGATACCGATAAAGACCAACATCTTTAGAAATGCACTAATCGTGTTATTCCTGTGTGTCTCATTCGTACACAAAAAGCGCAAGTAAATCGGTATTTAATAGTTGATGTGTAGCATTCAGCCGGTTAAAACTTTCTTCAAACAACAAGGTTTTCCCATTTAAGCTAAGAAAGTGCTCTCTTGTGGACAGTGTAGATTTTCCTTGTTTTTTTTATTATTATTTTAAGTACAAGTAAAGATAAAGTGTAAAAAACTAAACTGTAAAAATAAACACTTTTCTTAATTTCATTTTCGCGAAAATGTTTGTTCAATACTTAAAATTACAAATGTATCAGAGAACCCTAAACAGTTGTGTTTCCGTCGCATTTATTAGTAAACACCCTTAGTGCACTTTTGCCAAAATTTTTATCTTGAAAATTCATTACTATAAAATTTCTGTCATTAGTTTCTATAAGTGTTTTGTATTCAAAAGTTTATAATAAATTTGCATATTTTTAGAGCATTACAGAATAATATGCATTGTGAAAAAAAAACCTCATTTCAATAATTTCCAAATCAGCGTAAGTTATTTAGCATACATTATAATTATCATGCATACAAAATTAATTATAAAAACATTATAATACTCATGAAGTGCTTATCTCATCACAAATGTTCCAAAATGTAAAATACGTGAACCAATACATGTTGAATTCGGATCCTATACAGGAGTTTTATACAATAGAAGCTACTGCCACCTTGATTTTCTCACATAACCAAACTATCGACGTATAAATTTTGATATACTCTATATATTGCTACTGATTTTTGTTTATTTATTTATTATCGTCATCATTTTATAAATGTGTGGTCATACTAATATAAAAAATTGTTTCTAAAATTATTCAACTGAATTATTGTTATTTTACCACATTTTATACTCATACGTAGGCGATGGGATAATTTAGCTTTTCCTTAAAAACTCGGTCTACAATGTGTTAATGAACATATTCAAAAAATTCAAAAACAGTGGTGATACTGCACTTCTTTTGTAATGCAAGTTTAACTTTTGTAAATCTGTGAAAATAATCGATATAGTCTAGCATTTATTCATGAAATAAAAAGTCACTAATTTATTTGTGATTGATGGATTTCAGATTTCAATTCAAAGTAATGGTTATTTTACGCGTTCATCCTCTGGATCAAATAAATGATTTTGAGATTATATTTTGCACCACTAGATATTGGATTAGCTTGCTCTGCCTGAAAACTCTTCATATCATCTTGCAAACGTAAACACATGGGTTTGAAACTAATTAGCCAAGTAATAAGTAATTCTCTTACTTCAATGTGACTGGCTGTCACTATCGATTTAACTCTCAGAAGAACGTTCATCAAATAACTTTGGTGCAGCTAAAGAGTGATACTCTAAATCCTCCATAAGCTTAAATGCTATTCATTTTAAACGCACTCACGACTGTTAATCGAATAGGGTCGACGAGATAGGTTAAGGCTGCTTTTCTTTCTGGGGGGACGCTCTACTAATTGAAGGATATTAATAGTTATTTGTACGATGAAAATATATATATATATATAGAAAGCTTCTTCTCCTATTAAATTTAAAATTAAATTACCTACGAGTATGTTTGTGCGAATGCACATTTTGAAATTTGTTAAGTTGATCATTTGATCATTTTTGTCGCACCACGGTCATTTTCTGCACACGAGGGCTAATTAGACCGGGACCTACAATTTATTGCCGATTCCGAACGGCAGGCTTGTTTTTCATACTCATCGAGAGGTTGGAAATTTGTTAAGATATTGACACCATGATTTTCATATTTTGTATACATTATTACTAAGAAAAAATGCGGATCATTGGAACAAGAGATACAAATAAACAATTACTTTTAAACATCACAAAAGTTTCCAACATGAGTTTATGCATGTAGCAGAATACTTTTAATACTCTGTTCTAGTCTTTCTAGATCTGCAAAGGAACGTCAAACTCCTTAAATAACACTTTAGTCCATCGTTGAAGCTAGCTGCTTGTGTTTTAATGCAAAACTAACAACTTAAAACACAAAATCAATTAGATTTTGGAGCAAGAAGCTATATATATATCTATACCACCCTTTTTGACTTTTATTTTCTATAAGAGCCGATTTATTTACAACGGGCCAAACTTGAAACAAAAGGGATTAGTTTTCTTTTTTGTTTTGAAATACTGTCATAAAAAATAAGGAAAAAATGCATGAATGGACATATTACTCTGCTGTTCAGAAAAAACGCAATACAAGAAGAAATAATCGGAGAAACTAGAAATTGGGCAAACGTAATTGTACATGAACACTCATAAGAGATGCAAACGATCAAAATGTCAGCTATAGAATGTATATAGGTATGACCCGATATCGAACATTTGTTTGATATAATAGAAAGAAGGTTGAACCATAAGTCTTGGCGAGTTACTACACTTCCGTCAAATTCTCCGACTCTATTCAACTTACATGGAATAATATTCCACAGACACATCCATCGAAAATCTGTACCCACCAACACAACACCGTGTGCGAAGATGCAGTGCACCCTCTTAAAAAGTTACTAGTGCTGAAGGGTGGGCTCACAAAAGTATCAAATGTAGCATGTTCTTTTTTACCTCACGGTTTCAAAACCTTATTCCTTTATATACTTACATATACATACATATTTTATATATTTTCTCGCCAGCAAATATCTTTGTTGGAGAAATTCAATAACTCGTATCTTTTGTTAGTTACACTTTCAGTGAATAGCAGTGTACAGCGCATCGCAAAAGTTTAGACACTTATGAAATTCGCTCTTAAATTTAAAAAAAAAACCGAATTACAGAAGAATATAGATTATCAGTACTTTTCTCTCTAAAAATATTATTTGAACATTCGAATGCAAAAAACAGTGCTGTAATTCGTAATAAAAATAAGTTTTTGCGAAAAGGGGTGGAATTCGTGCTTGGATGTGTGTGCAAAAGTTTATATACAATAAAGAATTTTCACGATTAGTCATCGAAATATGCGAATTTACCACCAATGACGTCACCACCGTCCAGTATTTATGCTCTCCACGTGATAGCATCAGTTATTTGACATTCTGCGAGCTACAGCGAGCACTTCTGTAAAAAAAACCAGAATGTGGAAACTTAAATACAGGGTGGGCAAAAAGTCCGTAGAAAATTTGAAAATGAATAAAAACCGGAAAAATTACCGAAATAAAAAATGGTTTGCAGGGTTAGCATCGCTAGGTCACAGGTATTTTTTTTTGTAAGACAGGAAAAAAAATAACTAAAAAGCAGCCGATAGGTGGCGCTGGTACGAGCGACTTCTGTGGGAATATGTAATTGAGACGACTATAAGAACTTGCGTTCCTAATCCACAAACAGTTCGCCGGTGTAAACCGTGTATGTGGACCTGCTGCACTCTACCGTTGCTGGATTCGTGACTCGCCTGCAATGTGTTATCGCCTGTGGTTGTGGTCATGTGGAACACATACTGCTGTAATAAACGATTTAGAGGCATTCTGTTCGTTATTCACGTTTCTTTTCTTTGACTTGTGTACGTCAGTGTCACCACCCATCGGCTGTTTTTTGAGTTATTTTTTTTCCTGTCTTAAAAAATTCCCGTGCTAGGTCACGGCAAACCGTTTTTTATTTCGATTATTTTTCCGGTTTTTATTCATGCCCACCCTGTACAAAGGATAGACCGTTTTCAAAATTGCAGCTCTCCCACAACATTCTGAAATGTCTATGTACCGAGTATTACCTGGAGGTGGTATATACAGGGTGTCCTGTAAGTGCTAATGCGGCCTTTATGTCATCAACGGTTTTTCGTAGAGGTATGATTTCAATTTGAAAAATGCTCAAAATGTGTTAAAAACTACTAAATTAAATGAAACTCAAAACTACTAAATTAAATGAAACTCAAAACTACTAAATTAAATGAAACTCAAAACTACTAAATTAAATGAAACTCAAAACTACTAAATTAAATGAAACTCAAAACTACTAAATTAAATGAAACTCAAAACTACTAAATTAAATGAAACTCAAAACTACTAAATTAAATGAAACTCAAAACTAAATTACTCTGTATCAGTTTTGAGAGGAAAAATACAGTTTGTTACAAAATAAAAAAAAATCTGAATGTGGATATTGTTGCTCTATCTCTCTTGATGCCACTGTATTCTCACTCTAAAAACTGGTACAGGGTAATTTTTGAACGCCTTTTTTTTTAGAATTTTCTTAATTGGAATCATACCACTACGACAGGCAGTTAATGAGATGAATGCTGCATTAGCACTTACAGGACACCCTGTATAGAGCCCAAAGCACACAGGTAAAGTTAAATTCATTTGACTAACTAAAAAAAAGTTTTTTTTAATTTTCATTCCAGGAAACAGCGATCTAGGTTGTGGTATTATTGATATGCAATTTAAAAAGTATATGTACCAGCGCTTATATGTACCATCTAATGTTTTCAACACAATGCAAAGTCTCTTGAAAAAGAAAGATAAAAAATTATGAAATGTTTTCAAAAGATAAAAGCCAGTTCATATAGGGGGAATAGCACGAACCATTTATCTTCATTTCTATTAATACGAGGAGTAAAAAAAACAGTTCAGCAATACGACTTGCATAACAAAACATCATAGACATTATTTAAGCGTCCGTAGCAAAAATAATTTAAAAAGATAACAGAAAGTAAATTGAACTGATTTAATTAGAATGCAAAATGAATTCATGAGAGGGTAGCGTAATTAAAAACAATTATCAGAAGCATTTCTTGTTCAAAATTGAACATTTTTTTTCGCTTAAACATTATTCCCGCATTTGATAATTCTTCGAAATGAGTTAAGCTACAGAGCGGAGAAAGAAACATATTTCCATCACTTTTGGATTAAAAGAATCGATTAAATGTGAGCTTGGCCATAAATGCCCATGTATATGCTACTAAAATGCTTCTGTTTGATAATTTTTGTCAAATCACTGTCATTTTCTGAACACAAGGCTTATTTAGACCGTGAACTTATTGCCGATTCTGAACGGCAGCCTTGTTTATACTCACCGAGAGGCTTGTGCACCTAACCCCTCGATGTGGGACTCACTGCGGTAGCAATCTTTTTTCTGCGGTCATGTCACCGTTTCTGTTGTACCCCTGTGTCAGTAAAGTTTCTGACAAGGACGAACCGGTCACCGAACTCGTGACACCTCTGAAGATCCTTTGGTACTTTAAGCGAGTATCTTATCGACCTGGGCTACCGCGCCCGGAATGCTTCTATGCATAAGAGTTTTATGAATTATGAGCTTTTGGATTCAATAGGATGTGTATATCATCCTTTTAATATTTTGTGTTGCATAAATGTTGTGTTTCCTATAATGCCATAGAAATATATATTATGCCATAGAAAAACTAGCTGAAAGAGAAGAGTTCATATTTTTCATGGTATTGAAATATTTATTATTGAAAATAATAAATAATATTTTGAAGCCTCCCTTTTTTCTATAAATCTGACCAATTGATAAAATTAACTAATTTAATTTAGAACATATCTTACATGAAACTTACTGTTTTCTCTGAATCTTCTGAATTGGTAATGCAACTTATTATCACTATCACATTTATTTATTTGTTCCTCTATCTTAACTCTTTGAGCTGTTTTTAAGATTTTGATTCGCATTATAACTGCCACATTAGAAATCACTAAACCTTCTAGCAATTTTGCCACCTATTTTCAAGAAGAATATTTTTTTCGATTGCGAGCTGATGAATGCTTCGCCTTCCCCCCCCCCCTCCCCAAAACATAAAATAATAATAATAACAAGGAAGAGGGAAAACTATCGTTTTTTTTTATTTATGCTGTACGCAATAATACTATACTACCTCGAAGGGAAAAGAAAAGTATCGTCTATCTCCCCTTCTGTAATCAGACGTTACTTTGAACGAAGCTTGAGTCCGCCTACTGGCACTTAATTGATAGGAATAAGGAAAACCTGTTATCAGGAGAAGAAAACTTATACAACAGGCTCGGGATAGCCGATATGAGAGTGTTTTAAGAACCCAAAATATCTCGGAATTTCCGCTGTGTTAACCTTTACTTTTTTTACCACTTTGTGTGTCTCAGCTTTACAGTAGAAAATATGGCTGGGAATATCGACTAAAATTTTTAACTAGTTAATCAACATTTTTTAATCGATTAATCGAATTTTAGTAGAATATTCTTTGTCACTATATAATATTAATAGATGCTATAAAAATATATTTTATTCATTTCACTCACCTATTCAGTAGATGTAAACAAATATAGGAATAGGTTAATAAATTAAGACTGCCCACTTCGAGCAATTTAATATGCTAAACATAATTGCCAAAACCTTGTAATTTCTTCACTGGGATTTTGTCTTTTTTTCTAAATCGGTTATTTTTGGTTATTATTCACTTCCGAAACTACTTTCGATTTTACTGTTGGTTGGTTTCCTAGAAACTCCTCTCGAATGGTACTTGTCAGGAGATGAGCTGATGCTTCCAAGAATACGAAAAACTACTGTTTATAGTGGAGACAATAAATTTTGGTATTGTATTCCAAAACTTTCATCAAACTCAATTTGAAATTGAGTTGATTTCTCATTGAATCTAATTTGATCAAAATATTGATTCAAATACTTTTAAATATGGTAACTTATTCAAAATGTTCTGTATAGAACATGACTTATAAGACATCTAATCGGTTTTTTCAAAAAAATCAAGTTAATTCACAAACTTTTAATAAAAATTTTAATCGAATTGATCGAGTCGATTAACTGAACGAAAATTTTTAACTGCGATTAACAATTATTAATCGATTAACCGACCCGATTAATCGGTTAATCGGACCAGCCCTAGTAAAAAATAATTCTAGGCCATTTTTTTTTTTTTTTTTTTTTATTGCAAGTGTTCAAAATTCTGCGTGTTCTATGAGTTCGTTTAAAAACTTCAAACATGAACCTTTTTTGTTTTAAATTGACAATATATTTTTTTTAGTTTTGCTGCGCCACTATCAGCCGCTGTGGTGGTCGAGTGGTTATAGTGACGGACTCGCATCGCGAGGATCCGGGTTCGAACCGCCACAGTGGTGGTCGGCTGAAGTTGGTTTTCTGTGGTTTCCAACTTCAAGGCACGAATGTGAGCCGATCTCCCCGTTAAAAAGTCTCGCCACAGAGAGCAACAGATCTACAACGTAACAAATATTCAATCATTACACTTCACTCACAATTTGAAGTACAAATGGCAGCACTGAAATATCAAGCACAACACTAGCTACACACTCAGACTGTTAGGTGCACTCGCTTTGTTCCAGACTCTGCCACGAAGCTGGGCTGGAAGAGATCTCGGCAACGGGATAAGTCCAGTGGCAGAGCCCCTGGCGTTCATTCATTCATTGCGCCACTATCATTTTGTGTATGCGCCGATATCTAAATTAGAATAAATTTATTGAGTAGTTAATGCTCTTTCTTAAAGTAGAATAATTATATAATTCGTAAAATTACTCGCAGGAATTGTGCAACTGCTATCCATTTTCCGTTTATAATTATTTCCTCCTTTGTTTTATCTTCATCTTGGTTTCCACTTGATCCTTTTTTTCCCCTTATCCTCATAATTTCACCTCAGCTGAAACTACAATTTTCCTCTTAATTTATCCTCTCGATCAATGATTTTAATTTTTTCTAGTGTAGTCAAATATATAAAGACAAAGGAAACTTGTCAAAACTAACTTGATTAATTTGAAGTCCAAAGTGTCTACACAAAAGTAAATGACACCAATTTTCAACTTAAACATCATTATTAGAGACGTATTTACCAGAAGGATAAGCGGCTATAGAGCCCACGGCCGCCAATTCTAGTAAGTCAAGAACATCACATTACAACGGGATAGCGGCGTTCAAATTTGAATAGCATGAAGGCAGCAAAAATTATCAATTGAGTCTTCTAAGAACATTTTTGGTGATTCCCGTGGTCTTCCAAGAAAATTGTTAATAAATCAAACTTCTCTTTGATTTTGATGCAAGTCGGAAGGGGGTGAATCAGGCGGATGAATCAAATAGAAGGCCGCCGCATGCTACTCGTAATGTCAGCAAGTAGTCCATTTTCCCTCAGAATATTGAAGGAAAAAATTCCGCTGCTCGTGTTAGTATCATAGCTGCCAAGTCTCCGAATTTATACTCCATCTCTCGGAATCCCGAAAAATTCTTATATCTCCCGAATTTCGCCCGTGATTGTAAAAAATCCCTACTTTTGAGGAAAAGGTTAGTCCCAAAGAATTTACCCGGAGAGATGGACCGTTGCTTTCGTTTTTAATCCCCCAAATGACGTCACAAACGTAATGTAAATTGCCGCCATTTCGTGTCAAATGACCAAAAAATATTTTTTTGGTTGCGAGAATGAAAAATTCTCTCTCGCCAAACAGCCAGCAACAATTCGGCCTTTTGACATCCGAAATAGGCGAGATGACTTGTATCTGCTTTGACCATATGTAGGGCCACAACTAGATACTTTGTCAGGCGGTGGCAAGCATGCATTTTGGTACCACTGTGTAATGTTAAGGAGCAGTTGAAGGGTAAATTTGGCGCCCCCTCTAGTACAGCACCCGAGGCATGAGACCCGCCTGTCCATCCTTAGTTGTGGCCCTAAACATATGCTCCATTCAGTCTGTATGTCTCGTTTCAGGCCCGATGGCGACATTTGATTTGAGAGTAGTAATGACAGGTAATTCAACCTATTGGTTGGCAATGATTGGCGACTTGGTGCTCATCGGCGATGGTTTGCACGGTGTCATGTTTCTGAAAGGGGAAAAATCCCTACAATTTTACTTTGACCAATGAAAAATCACTAGAACATTTTCAAAAATCCCTTTCATATATATTTTTGTGCAAAATTTGGATCAACGCAAAAACCTCCCCAATTCTCAATCTCCAAAGTTGGCAGCTATGCAGTATCATTGTTGTGCGGAAAAGAAACAGTCGGGCTCAGAATTGCCGATTTCTATGCCCCACATCCAATCACCATGCGGTATTTGTGAACCAACCAGGAAGATTGTACGCCAAAATAAGAAAAAAAGGAATAGGATGCTGTGGTTCAAAATGTGGCAAACTGGCTAGGCAGTCTTAATGACGTTACAGATGAACTTGGAAACCTGTGAGGAGGCCTATCTCTAGGAGGTGCTGGATGAATGCGGGCATTTTCCAAGGCCAAATGAAGTCAGTGGTCCTAACTATAAGTAAAGCAAAAATTGGGATTTAAAGACGTTGTCATTATGGACAATGATTATTTTTCTGTTCCCCGTTGTGCATTAATGACCGGTTTAAACAAGTTCGAATAAACCAAATAATCATACCTTCGTCTATAATTACGAAATAATATACTCTAAATAGTCATGCCCATCGCACAACTTCACGTTATTTGCAACAACAATTTCGTGCTTGGCTCCCTTTCATTTTACGCGAGATTTTGTAATTTTTTCGCTCTGGTTAATCCTTTTCACGGATAATCGAGGTCCTACTGTAGAAAGTATTTACGATCACCTTCGACATCTAAGGAAAAACTTGGCAACTTCTAAATAAATGCAGGTACGCAAGGTTCTGCTCGTGCTGAAAGTAAATTTATAAAAAGTAATTTTGCAACGTTTCTTCACTTTATAGTGAGTGTTCTGTTGACTTCATGAACTAATTGGAAACACGCGTAAAGCAAATATAATTTGTACTGTGTACTTCACTTCTCAGCACACATCTAATTTTTATTGTTCAAATATTCAAGCCAATGGTTTGACAAAGGCTATACTGTGATTAAGTCACATTTACAGAAAATTATTCGTATTTTAATTAGTCTGCTTGTGCTATGCATTAGTTTATTCATAGACCTATAATTAGTCATTTCCCCAGTACATTTGTGCCCAACTGGTATATTTTTTTTCAGAATCAAATTTGGCCCTTGAAAACAATGCAGTGTGGTCGCAAGTTCAGTTTGAAAAGTGAGGTCCAGCAAGCGCTGTGTAGTAATTGTATATTGAGCAACCGAAAAAAGCTTTTTTTGGAGAATGAACGAGCTTATGGAAATACCAAAAGGGTGTCACAATTCAAAGAGACTAGAAAAATGACATGTGCATTTATTTTTCATCAAGTGCCAATAGAAGTGCGTTAGAAAATTTAATTTATTTTCTGTGATTTACCTTCTATATATGCATAACATTTCGCTGCTTCTAGAGACGTACAAAAAATTCAGGAAAGAAAAAAATAAAATAAAATTTTTTTGTTTCCGCTGAGCAACCGAGAGTTTAGATTTGGTAATCAATCCAAGTGAGATCCTCGGTCAGCGTGATAGTTTATCCTCTGAAGACGACACCCATAGCGTGTCGAAATGCAAAAGGAGTTTTCGTAATTTCCTTTTATTTGAGTAGTAGAGAATTGCGACGTTTCCCATAGCCGCTTCTACGGCCCAGAAATGCACATTTCACTACTATCCTCGGTCTACTGTCCTACGGCCCAGATACGCACATTTCACTACTACTCAAATTGAAGTCAATGTGAAATCAAACTTCATGGAAATTTCTTAAACTTCTTTGGAAAATCACTGTTTCATACGTTTTTCTCTATACTTTTTAGACAGCGTTTCCTTAATTTTTTGTTATAAGTCAAATTGAAATTCTGATATTTTTATCAAAATTATTACAAAGGTGTATGTTAGTTATTACTATAAATAGGGTGGTAAAACATTTTTGGATGTTGCTTTCGTTAATATTTTATGTAAAAAAATACGCATTCTCGATACTTTTGACACATACAATGCAATGTTTGATTTTAGATATTATTTTTGTTATATTGATATCATTAAAGCAATTAAAGTATAATGTTATTATAAGAACGATTGTACTTCTCTACGATCTGTGAAAAACTGACTTTGCAGCAATGTTTCGGTTCTCTTGAACTTCTAACGGAACCTACAATCGTTTAGAAACTAAAATCGTTTTTCTTTCAATAACAACAAAGAAGGACAACAGGTAATCAATCACTGATCGCTAATCCTCCTTTTCTTAAGACGGTTCAATGGGTTTTTTTATTCTGCAGCCTATCTGATTTCGCGTAACTAGTTTACCCTCGAAAGTTCCTTTTTTTCCTGTTTTTCTTTCTCAATTGACTATCATCCTTGGCAGAGCAATAAAAGACCCTACTTTCATGGGTTTTTACTAAAGCCAGGTATTTTTGAAGATGTGGAGTTTTATTCTTTTTTATTGTCAATTCTAATCTTATCAATTTATAATATTAAAATTTTTGTCAGAAAAATTGATATGTTTTAGTGATTGTATTATAATAATATTTTTCATAAAGAGCTTTCTTATGCATAACCTGAATAATAAATGGTTAGTAGCAAAAGCAGTCTATATAAACAAACGTTTTTTAATAAAGTCTTACCCGGGGACGTGGTAGCCCAGGTAAAATACTCGCCTGAAGTACCAAAGAATGTTTAGAGATGTCGCGAGTTCTATACCCGGTTCGTCATTTTCAAAAACTTTCCTGACACATGACTACAACAGAAACGGCGACATGACTACAGGAAAAAAAATTGCTACCGCAGGTAGTCCCACACCGAGGGATTAGCGCACCATTCTCTCGGTGAGTATAAGAAACCCTGCCGTTCGGAATCGGCAATAAAGTGTAGATCCCGGTCTGTATATCCCTCGTATGCAGAAAATGATCGTGGCGCGACAAAAATGATCAAATAAACTTACCCGACGATCCTTGGTCGAACAATGAAGTAACCTGACATTCCTTTGCGTTATGAAATAGTTGCTCATTAACCCTTTAACCAGCATTGAAGAGATATCTCGCCTTCTTTCTTAAAAACTTCAATTTTTTTGAAAAATTTCTTGCTTTCAAAATTTTAGCAATGTGAAGCGCAAATATTTTGAAAGCCGATTCCTCAATGAAACACATTTTTCCATCACCCCCCCCCCACTTTTCCCCTTTTTAAAACTGGAAGAAAGCCTACTTCATAAAAAAATAAAGATATGGTGCTTTTTACAGGGAGTTTCGTGGTTTGTCCTATCCACGGAAAGGGTTAAGGTTGAATATGGTACCGGTAAAGAGAGAGTATAAAATATATGGTTTTTTATTTTCACTGGTTTCTAACGTTAATTAGATAGTTATAACTAATTACATATTTATAATTGATTATACAGTTACAATTATTTATATAATTATAACATATGTTATACTATAAGCAATGCATGATATATGCATATATATTTGCTCATACGTATGGGTATATCGTAACCTTTTATTTCCCACTTTATTATAAAATAAGTGTTGATTTTTAATTTTTTATGTTTGTTGAAATTATTATCGAGTTTTAAAATACATCCCATGGTCCGTTTGAAAACAATTAGTGTAAACTGATAACTTAGCTTGCCAACCCCAGCTAAGATATATCTCTTTTCATAAATGTCTTGAAAGTAAGAGTAGTAGTGGTGAAATATAAGTTTTGAAGAAACTCATTTTAATTCATTTTACACCTTACTAGGTGTTCCGCGCAGTACTTTTCTCCAAGTTTCATAAAAATCCGCTAAGAATTTTTTGAATTTACTGCTACTTTCATGGATTTTTCTTAATTTATGTGAACGATGTAAGTGATATATTGCGTGTATATTTATTGACACATTTATGATTGATAAACTGAGCTCAAACCTTGATTCTCCGTGTTTCGTTGAGCCCTTGCTGTCAGCTTTACTTACATTGAAATTACAACTTTGATGTCCCCACGTCACCTGTCGCTACGAAAATTTTAAAGCAATGGCATTTTCGCATTCAACTTAAATTATTTCAGTTAATTTTCAACAAGTGGCAACCCGCTGCTGGCGGAGAAATGTACTTTCGTTTGGAGTTTGGCACATAACTGACCGTTAGAAAAATGGCACGTCACAAAATTTCAAAACCCTATAATTCACTTAATATTCTCCCGATCCAAAAACGGAAAAACTTTTCCGTATAAGTTTTTCACAAGAAATCACGTGTGCAATTATTGGGCTGTCAATAGTTACCACCCTGTATAATTCGTCTTGCTCAATCTAGTAATAGCGTTAAAATATCCTCACTTTTCCGAAAGCACATGCATGAGAAGTAATTTTTTCATAAAAGGAAAAAACGAGATGCGTTTGGTTCATAAATAAAATTGTTTTTAAAGCGTGTAGTATAAATCTGAATCTCAAGTTTTTACTCAGCAGTTTTGAATGGTCTATGGATAGGCTAATAACAATTGGATAGTGTTTTTTATGTTATTGTAAAATTTATGTTGTTCTAGTAAAAAATAGTTTTTTTACACGTCAAAATACCCTTCAATTTATTTATATTTTAGTGTCTTGTCAAAATTAGGTGATACGATGTCCACTTTAAAAAAAAAATACAACGATTTTGCAATTTTCGGCATGTTTACTGAAAGCAGTTAATAACCATATTCCGATTTAGTTATTTGTTTTCAATCTGTATTTACGAGACATTTTTCTTTTTTCAAAATAGCAAAAAATGTATTTCTGAACTTTAATAGATTCCAAAAAACTAGAAAACAAATAAAATGAACTTTGATGCTTCGAATTTGTTAGGAAAATGACAAAAACACATTGTTTGCGTTCATTCATTCATTCATGTTTGTTTTTCTTAAGGTAATCAAACCTACATTTTATTTCGGAACTAATGAAAACTATAGTCTGTTTCAGGTTAACATTGCAGTGAAGAAAAAAGTAGAGAGTGTATTCCTTCGCCGCAAAATATAGTTCCCACGTATCGTTGGTTTACGATGATCCTGTATTCAGAATATTTCAATTTTTTCTATGATTCTGAAAAAAATACTGAAGAAATATCGTTTTGAACCGATGTTCATTCGTTTAAATTTGTAAATTAGAAAAAATATTGATTAATTGTATTAATTAACCAATATTAATAAATTAGAATTAATATTGGTTAATATATATACCATTATGAAAAATCCATAGCAACGGCAAGAACATTCTGGCGCAATATCCTAGAAATCTTCCCCGCCAATATCAATATCGTGCTTTTTTCGTTACACAATTATATACGGTATATATATTTTACATCATTATTTGGTTGAATTTTTCATAACGATACAATTTTTCATTCAGTTTTACATGAAGTTATAGACTTACATCAATACGAATATTCACACACCACAATCAGTTTTATTTTCTCCCGAAAATAGGCTTCAGTGAATTCAGATAATCACTCATGGATTACAGGAAGTGTTCCTCTTCCACGAGAGCGCCGATACCATTGTGAGAGGCTCTTTATGGGTGCAGAAGTTTTGGTTTTAGGTCCTCCTTTTTTAAATTAGTTATTTATTGCCATGTCCATGGGGTAGTAGCAGTTTCCGAATCCCCTAAAGAGAGCCGATCACGGAGAGTGTTTACACGAGTCGCGTCTTCCGCCCACACGAATGCCATCTTCCATCCACAGCAGGGGCCACCTGTTTCTCCAGATGCTCCTTGCCTTTAGTGTCTCTTCAGATAAAATAAGTGAGAGAGGGGCCCCCACAGTGGTTTAGGCTTGTATCTCTCTTTCCACCGGAGATAGCCACACTAAAATGATTTCAAAAACCTCACTTTAATTTTTGAAAGTATCTCGGCAGTGGTTTTTCTTTTTTTTTAATTCTATAATTATTACTAACTTACTGTGCAATTTTTTCACACGCATTACGTTACACATAAAAAAAAGATTTTTCTCAGTGAGATTGGCGAGAATCGGCCACACCTTACCAAGGTCACGCATCGATACATTGGTTAAGAGGCTTCCCCTTCACTGCAAAGTTAACCTGAAACGGACTATAGTTCTCACTTCATATATAGTTATACTTCTATTCATAAAGTTTCGCACGTACGCGAAAACTTTTTGGTTTTATTTAAGCTACGACGTTTTTATCTTATATCTCTCGAAATATGTATATCATATCAGTCCTCCAGAATTGTTTTCTTATCTTGTATATTTTGGACTTTTTTGAAATAATATTTTACTGTGCTTAGTATTTTCTCAAAAGATCAACAGAGACGGACATGTCTTTATCTTCTTTCTTTCAGTTTAAATTCCATTTGTTGGGTTATCTTCGCCAACGTCTAGACTGTGAAACGAGTTTCATGTTTTCGGTTATATCCGTATCACACCCCCCCCCCCCCCGATAGAATATATAAAGCCAAGTTGATTCGGATGGGGTTTTCTAGGCTCAGGAGGAATGAAAATAACGGAAATATAAACGCAAAACTAAACTAGTTTGTCGCCATATTACTCACCGTGGTCTCGTAAAATGAAAGCGAAAGCAACGATAAAATATGAGAATATAAAGATATCGAGTTTTGTGATTGGTATTATAAAACTTTCGGTTGAAGGTGTTAAAAGAAGTATCACGTTTGTTTTCGGTCAAGGGCGACATAAATTGATAGATGTAGAATTTATTTAGACTGTAATTTGGTGTTTCAGTTGAAGAACTTGGATGAAGAAAACTGTATATTCGCTTTTATTACAAATAGGAACTTCTGATTTTCCGAAAAACTTTTATAACATAATTTTATCTTCAATATATATAATCAAAATCAATATGTAAATCAATCACATAATCAAAAAAACAATGTAGATAAATTAGCAAGAAAATGGATTATTTCTTCTAACACATTGCCTTCTCAACACGTTGTTCTGTATCAGTGAAATAATTACGAAAATAATTGCAAAATGATTGAAAAGGCATATAAACTAATCGAATGGAAGAAAAAAAATTTAATTTAATAATAATTTAATAAATTTAATAATAACAGAAATTAATTTTTGAATTATTTTTATAACATCTATAACTTACTTTATGCCGAGTAATACTGGCTTTTGTTTTCATCAAGACATTTATAGCAGTTTAGGAAGCAAAAGAATTAACAGAGAGAGAGAGAGAATCACCAATTTTAATTTCTTCTTTCACTGTATAGTACCTTTGATAGGAAAATCGAAATGATCTTGAAGTTATTCGTAGTTGCAGAACTGAGGCAACTGCGCGTTCGTTAAATAGAAAAGATATTTTCAATTACTAGACCCCGAATTTCTTTCGGTCATATTATAGACTCGTAACGAAAGAACGACCTTTAATTAGCAAATGCATTGAGCTAAATGCTACTAAAGTTCGATGATTAAATACCCCTATACTAATGGACACATTTTCTTTCTAGAAAAGAACTGTAAACAATAAACAGAAACAATAAGAAGAACAATAAACAATCCAAACTCTAGAATCGAACCAACTAATTGCTCAGCGTGTGTTAGCTGGACAGCTGAAGTATTTAATAGGGTTTTTTAGTTATTTTTATGTGTTGTGTTTAAATGTTGAGAGGTGTTTCTAGGAATTTTTCAGCTTCATCAAAGTTTAAGTCATATATTTTTCTGAATGTGCATTCAGAGTTACTTTGAGGTATTGGGAAAAATAACATTGTGTAATTAACTAGCTTTGAAACGTAAAGAATCCAAAAGTTTCCCAAATATTTAGAAATGATAAAAAAAAATTACTGTATATATATAAAATAATTTATTATGTCAAAACACGGCTAGATTTTCCAATTTTTAAACAGCTACAAGAATACTTACTTCGCGCAACACACTTTTTCCCCCACACTTCATTTTTATTAAAAAATGTGTAAAAAAATTAAATTAAATTAAATAATGACACGAATTTTTTTCATGCTAAAGTAACACAGCTGTTTATGCCAAGTAATTTTGTTCCCGCCTAAATCTATTTTAGCTATCTCCGCTTAATAAACTTCTCATACTTGGTACATACAATACATCCGTTACAATTACGTTAACGTCACACCTTTTACATTTTTAATAACAAATAATAACCAATATCACCTACCCTAAGGATATTTGGATGTATGGTCCTTGTCAGCTACTAGTGCTTCCGATGTGATGGTAATTCTCTACCATCAAAACTTGTCACTGCTGTGTCAATCAGGAATTCTTCCATCTTTATGGTCGATGAGAGAGATCTTGATCGGTGATCGCACTATCACAAAACATAGTCTGGGTATCCCCCCCCCCCACACACAAACACACTGATGATCACTCTCACTTTTTCTTTTCGAAGCATCGATCCACCAGGTGTGTGATTAGTCCCTTTACAGTATTTACAGAATTTCGACGGCCCCATAAGATGATCGTAGGTGGTTGAAAGCCTAGATTGTTCATTTGTTTGCCCAACACGCATCCACTGCTGTTGATTTGGTAACGACGACCCGATTTAACTCTATTACGTTTTGTTGTCGATTTCATCGCATATACACTTTCAATTGCTGTCGTGTTAGTCTTTTTCTTCCAATTAGATTCTACCAGCTTTACAAATAAGTTGCTTCTCGGCGTTCAGGAAAGTTAATTCTTCGTCCACTAAACGATATAGTATTTGCTCCAAATTATATTTTTCTGGTAAATGCCGAGTCAACTGGAAACAGCACAAAATTTCCAGAATCTTGAATCCCGCATCGTTGACTTCAAGTTGTTTCTTGGCAACTCGTTTGCAAAATATGCCAATCGTCTTATTGCCTGGATAAAATTTCAGCTCGTAAAATTCGTCGATTAAACATACTAACTAGTCTGGCTCTGGATGTCGGTTTGAAATTTTCCTTCAAAACATGTCGTTTTTTTTCCGTCATTCGTGTTACTTATTAGAGGAAGAAATTTTCGTTCTACACCTTGATAAATATTCGTGTAACCTCGTTGCTTACGCCATGCAGTCTCTTGTCTCGTTCTGGAGCATCGTCAGGATATTCTTGAGCTGTGCCCATCACAAAGTGCCAGCAATTGCTATTCATCAGGATAACTTTTATGTCTATTTTCCATGTTGAATAACTGAATTCGTTCAACTTGAGAAAAACGAAGTGATCTGAGCAATTCTCGGCCGTAATATTAAATACTCTAGTTTTATGACAATTGCGATTAAACTAGAGTATTTAATAGTAGTAGTAGAGTAACGATTTTCAAACTGGCTACTGACAAATCTGTACTGCTGTATTTATAACTAATATAATTTCGAAATTCAATATTAAAGCTGTACAAAAGTGCCGTCGTAATGGATTCGGAGGTTTCAGAGTCAAAACAGTTCTTGAGACCTACGTTTTAATTTTGGCCAAATTCAGCATCCAAAAGGTATACATAGTAACAGAATTTAAAGAAATGCTAACAATCACCTTAATAAAAAAAATAATTTTAGAATAATTGGAAAAAAATTGATAATTATTGAAAAAAATTAATAATTATTGAAAAAATTAATAATTATTGAAAAAAATTGATAATTACTGAAAAAAATTGATAATTACTGAAAAAAATTGATAATTACTGAAAAAAATTGATAATTATTGAAAAAAATAATACACTCATGTCCACAAATTAAGCATAATTCAGAATCACACGGAAATCGAAATCTAAAGTAAAAATTTCACCTGTAGAATTATCACACACATCTGCAAGAATGATATGCAAATTTCAGAAAGCACCCAGATGATGCCGATAGTACGTCACAATGACGAGAGTGTAAGAGGGAGGTATATAAGGAATGGTGGCAAAGAAGTGAAATTGTTCACAAGAGTTCTGTAAGGCGCTCAGTGCCATAAGCGGATAGTTATGACACAGAGGACGCATGTGGATGATTTTTTACGTGGTAGAATTATCGGCCGCCTGGAATGTGGGCGTACTCAGATGGAAGTATCCGAGGAACTTAGAATTGCCCAAAGTGTCATCTCTAGACTTTGGCAACGATTCCAAGATAACGGAAATGTCAGTAGACGTTACAGTACAGGTCGCCCCCGAGTTGCAACGCCGAATGAAGACCGGTATTTGGCAGTAACTGCCAAAAGAAGCAGACGGAGCACAGCATCCGACCTGTCTCGTCGGCTATCTGCAGCCACGGGTACCACAGTTTCAAGGCAAACCGTGTACAGACGTTTGGAAGATATTGGTCTATTATGCTCGCAGGCCTGTCAGATGTGTTCCGCTCACGGTAACTCACTGTCGGCAGCGATTAGCCTGGAGTAGAGAACATGCAATGTGGACATCGTCACAGTGGGCTTGTGTGATGTTTTCCGACGAGTCCAGGTTTAGCTTGCAGTCTGATTCACGTCGGACTTTCATATGGAGAACGCCAGGTACCCGTTACCACCAAGACAACATCATTGAACGACACTGTTACGGTGGTGCAGCATTGCTCGTTTGGGGTGGAATTATACTGGGTTCCAGAACAGATCTGCATGTTCAAACCGGAACCATGAAAGCCCAAATTTATCGGGACATCATTCTGGAAGAACATGTACGTTTGTTTAGGGGTGCCATGGGCGCAGAATTTGTGTTTATGGATGACAACGCCCGTCCTCACCGAGCAAACATCGTAAACGAATGCCTTGAATCTGAGGATATAACCCGTATGGAATGGCCAGCATTCTCACCTGACTTGAATCCGATACAGCATGTGTGGGACTTGCTTGGCCGACGAGTTGCAGCCCGTCAACCACCTCCTACATGTGTACCGGAACTTCGGAGAGCACTGCTTGCTGAGTGGAGTGATCTTCCCCAAGATCACATCGATAATTTGATACTCAGCATGCCTAGGCGTTGTACGGACTGTATTTCATCGCATGGGAGACATACAATGTATTAACCATCATACCAACCATGTAATAGTAAGTTTTTGTAAAGGAGATATTTTTTACAATTGCTCCAGGGAGCAAAAATCGTAGTTTTTATGAATGGTATCGTACATACACCATCGTTTTTGTTCTTTATCTTTTGTTTAATAAATGGGCTTTATGAATAAGTAACATTTGTTTTGTTTCTGAACCTTTATTTGCCGGAGCTGGCATTATCCTTAATTTATGGACATGAGTGTAGAATAAAGAAATAATTACAGAATTATTGAGAGTAATTTCTAGAATTGTTAAGATTAGTTCCAGAATTTTAAAGAGTAATTTCAGAATTGTTAGAAGTAATAATTCGTGAAAAAATTAAGAATTTTTGAAAGAAATAATTCCATAATTAATGAAAAATTAAAGTTAATGAAAAAATTATTTCAGGTTTGTTGGGTGAATTTCAGACTTAAAATAAAAAAATAATCAATTGAAAAGAATTAATGAATTAATTACTGAAAGGAAATTATTTGAAAATAAATTAAAATTCAAATTTAATGGAAGAAATAAATTAAAAGAGTAAATAAGAGTGTTCAACACAATTTGAGGAACCCTGTTTAATAACCAAGAATAATGCGGTATGACTTGG
Source organism: Pholcus phalangioides (assembly GCF_987345545.1). Lineage (NCBI taxonomy): Eukaryota > Metazoa > Arthropoda > Arachnida > Araneae > Pholcidae > Pholcus > Pholcus phalangioides. Next base: position 59,211,523 of record NW_028301604.1, read on the forward strand.
TGGCTCGCGGGCTTCATGGAAAGTTTAATTTGACCCGCAACGTCTGAAAAATTGAAGGCCCCTGTTTTAGGATTTTGGTGCTTCGGCCCATATCCCCTTGTTTGAAAAAAATTAAATTAAATCAAATAACAACACGAATTTTTTTAATGCTAAAGTATAACAGCTGTTTATTCCAAATCCTTAACTCAGAGAGAAAATAACATTTTCAATAGTAACTGAAGCAGAAATTGTCACGTTTTCAGAACTGCCATCAAATTGCTTTTACTGACGACTTGCTTCTTGTCGTCAAAGGACAAAATTTTGGGACTGTCTGCCATCTCGCTCAAGATATTTTTGATTTCATGGTTCAATGGTCAAAGCTCTTCAAGTTAGAATTCAACTCAAACGAAAGCAAAGCTATGATGGTACATAAAAAATGAATGATGAAATGGAGCTGCTCTTAAAACTTGGTGAAAACGCGATAGAAAATGTCGAAGATATAAAGTATCTTGGTGTTATCACATTGACAACAAGTTTTGCTGGAAAAAACATATGTCTTACCTGTCTCGCAAATCAAAAAAACTTCTCTGAAATAATTTTAGTGTGAACATTGATGCCATGAAACTTATTTAGTCCCAGAGGATTATTCCCGCAATCACATATGCTTCAAGCGTTTGGAGTGATAGTCTCTAGAAAAAAAATAAACGCTAAATATATGAGAAAAATACAGAGAAGGTTTCTACTAAGAATAGTGAAGGGGTATAGGACTAAATAAGCTATGAAGCTCTTTTATCTTTGCAGGAATTCCTCCAATTGATTTCGATATCTTCAACCACAAGCTCGCTAGAAGCTCCTTCACTTCATCGAACGACAACGCTGCTGAAAATGGAAAGCTTAGTGTGTCAAAAATCTCATCCGGCTGCCAGAAAACCGATCTCAATTAAAAATTTCGATAAAATAATCCAGGAAAAGTATGGTATTGTGGGTAACACTGACGGTTTTGTGACTGCTCGGTTTTCCAAACGGAACTCCTTCGTCTTAATCTCGCTCTAAAAAAAGTTATCGAATTCTCTGGCTCTAATTTTCTTATTTGCAGTGATTCTCTCTCTTCTCTTCTTGCCCTTCAAGACATAACCAATAGTGAAAAATTAATTGTCGATGTTCAGTGCCTTTTAAAATGCTGTTTCAATAACAAGATAGTAATAGATTTTTCATTTGTGAGAAGTTACTGTGGCACTATCGGAAACGAGGGAACAGATGAATGGCCAAATCCTCCACTGCTCTCCGAAGAATTGGTAAAGTATGCAAACCTCCATATTCGATCTGGAAACGCCTCTACAGCGAAGAAGTCGACAGAAGTTGGAACACCGAGTTTTTAAAATCCAATACCGCTAAATGGACGAAACGTTTTTTTCCATAAGTGCATTATCAGTTAAAGCAACCTTACTTTTTTCCGGATTTCCTTGTCACCCAGTTTTTAACTGGACACGGAAATTTCAAATCTTATCTCAAAAGGTTCAACTTAGCAGAGAGTGACATATGCAGTTGGGGGAAAGGGAAAGAGGATCCCAAACATCTGATCTTTGAGTGTTCAAAGATGACAATTCACAGAACTGTATTTGAACGTGATCTACGGAAGCTATCAATTCAATGGCCACCAATACCATCGAAATTGGTGTTCTCAAAAGAGACTGTGTGCCCTTCGAAGATTTGTACATAGCATTAAGAACAGATGCTTCTGTTTTCTTTCTTTCGTGTTGTTTGTATTTATATGTGTATATTTTCTTTTCGTTTTCTTCTTTTACGTATTTTTATTATATTTTTAAGTATTTTCATGATTACGCCTTTTTCTTTTCTTTCTTTTACTTCTCTTACTATTTTCTTTTTCTCCTTTTATCACAACTTCTTCAATTTATATATATATTTATTTTTCACATTTCTATTATTTTTGTTTGTTTTTTTTTTCTGTTATTATTTTTCTATTTTTTTATTATTATTATTATTTTAAATTTTTTTTTCTGTTTACTTTTATTTTTTTATTTATTTTTTATCATTATTATTATTATTGTTTTATTTTCTTTGAAAATCATTTTTCTCTTTTGTACAAAGTATTATAATTTTTTTTTTTGTTTTCCACGGTAAATATGCTGATTGTACCATTATATATGGCCCTATGTTATACTGTGTGGTGCATAAGGAGATGTCTTTGTGACACAAAATTAAAAAAAAATAGTAACTGAAACGGAGAGAAAAATATTATATTATCTCAATCGCGCGACATGCCCATTTCCGTCTGTTCGTAGTTCACACAATCTTTTTTTTAAACGATCTCTCTACGTCACTCGACGTAATAATTACATTTGCATATCTGCTCAATGTGAGATTTGATCGAGCAAAAACATGAAAACCAACAAAAAAAATGGTTTTTCAGTTGTTAGTTTAGGTTCATTATATTGAATGCACTTGAGAGCAAAGAATACAAAGTCTTCTGTAAAGTAATACAGTAATAACCGGAGACTTGTGTGATTTCACAGTTACGCAATTTTCTTTAAAAAATGCACATTTCTGAAATTCAAGCATAATTTTGGGATTATTGCTCCGATAACTATGCTGTTATGGAGTGATAATCAAAAAAATAATTGTTTTATTCGATCAGAACATCATATTTAATGAAACTGCTCTAAATTTTTTATAAGCAGCAGTATATGAAGATGAAAAATTTGGCGCGAATTGGAAATGGAATCTCAAGGCTTTCTAGTTATTCTACATTTTTAAAGAGAAAATCACAATTTCATAACCAAGAATTTCAATGTTATTGCAAATTGTAGAAAAAAAATGATTATTAATAGCAATAGTTATAATATTAATATTTAATAATCGGGAAAATAACACGCAGTTATTTTCGTGAATACGTCATTCGTGTAATATACAGGTTGTCCTTTAAGTGCTAGCAGGGCCTTTATCTCATTAACCGTCCGTTGTAGAGGTATGATTCCAATTTAAAAAGTGCTCAACAGGCGTTCAAAAATTACCCTGTACCAGTTTTGAGAGTCAAAATACAGTGTGTAACAAAATAAAAAAATCTAAATTTTTATACAGTTCCCCTGTGCTTCAACTTCCAATATAGTTGTTGCCTTGTCTCCTGATTCCATCAAAAAAAAATTCCATGTTTCTAAGTGTAATATTCACAGATATATTCCCCAGGGATTTTTATCTATATTTTGTCGATGCCCTGCTTCCCATTTTTATTTATTTAATTTTGTTTGTTGTTTTTCGATGTAGAGTTGGAGAAACACAAAAAAAGGGGGAGAATGAGTGAAATAGGTAGCTTATATAAATAACCTAATTTTATTTCAGAGAAAGCTTTGAGTAAAATGGACTTCTTGTGTTAAGGGAGATTGATCTCGAAACGTTGAACTTCAGGACCTGCTGTATGCCTCTAAGGGTGGGACGGTAATGTATGATTGAATTCACAGAGATATTCGAATTCGAAAAACGGAGGAAATTTGAGAAAGCACAGCGATAAATGCGACAAAACCGTTTTCCCGCATTTTTTTTCATGACATTAGGAGAGACAGGGCAACAAATTTGTAATTGGATTCTTGCGCATACAGGAACCGTATAAAAATTTAGATTTTTTTATTTTGTGACACACTGTATTTCCACTCTCAATACTGCTACAGGGTAGGTTTTGAACGTCTGTTAATCATTTTATAAACCGGAATCATACCTCTACGACGGACGATTGATAATAAAAAGGCCACTTACAGGACACCCTCCAGTATGTACTTCAGCAATGTAAAAAAAAATTGCAATCCACATCCGTACTGGACCCAGGCTCGTCAAATGCGGCCTGAATTGTCCGAGTGTGTTTACGTTACCTATGCCTACAATGTGATACCTTAGCTCCCTTGGCAACAAATTACTGGCGAACTGTTGATTCTAGAGGCATACTTCCAATTAGAAAAATTTCCAAATAAGGTATAGATTTCTTCTACGTTTTATTTATGTACCCTGTCCTAAAAAACCAAACCCAATAAGAAAGTTTGCTCTGTCTCTCTTGAGAGTTTCTTTGAGATTTTGAGATTAGGAAAAAAATGTTAATGAGCCCGTGCAGTCATGAAATTGAATAGTGATATAATTATTGACAATTTTAATTATTCGGTCAGTACGCTAAATCATTTTGAGGATACGAAATTCTATGCAGAAATGTCTATCAGAATAAACTGCGCTGTGATCCCGAAAATCAATTTCACAACTGCATTCCTGTTCATTCGCTAATATTAGAACGGAGTTATCGAAAAGACAATTGTAATGCAGATAAAGAAGGAATTTTCTACAATTTATAACCTGACAAAGCAAAAAATTCAAATTTGCTCATAATGAGAAGTCTGTTATAACGACAATTTTTGGCGTGATTGTGAGCTCTCGTTAAAACGGACTTCAAATTTAAATAAGTTTAAAAAAAAGTACTTGTTACCATTAATCACTGATTCATTATAAACTCTTCCACATTTGGCGAATATTGCCGTCGTGTTCATTCAACTGAGTATTTTTGTTCGGAACAGGCTTTGCTTTGATGAATTCAGATATTCACTCTGATCGCAGAAAGTATTTTCTTGGACAAAAATAAAGTGTCTATCACCCCCACCCTCCCAAGAAATAGATCTATTTCACTTACAACGTACAAGCTAGTGAGAATGAGAGGCCCATCCAGGCGTTTGGATTCGGTTTCGGATCTAGATTTTTTCTCTCATTTCTGATGATCAGTGGTAGTTACGGCTTTCTTGAAGATTCGTCGCGCAGAACCATTGTCTACTTTATATTTTCTTCAATGCTTCACAGAGGTAAAAAGTAAGGAATTGTTAAAATTCCGTGCCCAGAAATTTGAACGGAATCAACAAGAACCAAAAGCAGTACACTATCAAGTTAACCGACCCAATTTAACAATAGAACTACGGAATTTCCGCATCCTCTTCAGAACTACCGGAGCAGTCTTTTTGACCGCTAAAGAAAAAAATACATGATGCAGCTGCAAATGTGGATCTATTTTGGATTAAAACAAGCGTCCTTTAAACTAAGGTCAGAATAGCCGTGCGGTAGTTCTGGTGTTAATCGGTAATAAATTTCCCTTTGTCGATATGATCGACATAATATGATCGATTCTGTATCAGACATAAAAGTGTGTTATGAGGCATCCTGATCTATTTTTGTGATAACACCTGTAAAGTACGGTACCATATAAGCTTCAGTCCCTTTACTTTCCTCAGCTGCAATATATACATATTAAGTATTTTCAAAATCTTCAAAAGAAAGTCATCCCTCTCTTTCATCAGATTGAAATCATTGAGATTTAAAAATCATTCATTTTCAAGTTTTACTAACGCCAATTCTACTGTAAATTTCATCACACCCTTTAGTAACACGGCACTCAATATTAACATAAATTGTTTAATGCTTGCGGATAGACATAGGTATCTTTTATGTACTCTCTAATGACGAAACTCTTGAAATTTCACCCTCTAACTCACATTTGAAGTCTTTTACAAACTTTGGATCAAAATGAAGTTAGTGTCAGTCGTAGTAATTGACGTGGTAATAGGAGTTTCACTTTAATAAGTGATCGATACTTGTTTCTAGTTAGACATCATTTGTTACAAAATTATGTGATGCCGTGTATTTGTTCTTTATTCCATAAAATTAATCTCCCGAAGAAATAGATGCAACATTCTGAGAGATCATTGAGGTTTATGCACAAGAAATCACATGGGAATTTGGCTGTTCATATATTAGAGTCCAAATTATAATCTCGAACACTGTTGTTCACGTGTATATAATGGAGATCTCGAGAATTTGAAGTGTTTGAAGTGCATTCTACATCAAGTTTACTGCCATCAAATAAAGGTCTTAGAGTGCTTATAGTTTATGCTTTTCAAATCAAATATTTTATTCGTAAATATTTTATCCATTTTTATTTATCATCTTTTCGAATTACTTTATGTTCTCTAGAGGCCTGTAAAAAGATACTAGGTAGTGGGTTTTAGGTGGATTTGTATTGCAGTAATAGAAAAATAATACGTGATACATTTTGTTTTAACAAGTAAACATACCATGTGAATGCTGCAACCCGATTTTTTAAAACATCTGCCCAATCAAAACTACTTAAAAACGTTCTGTCATTTCATTTGTTTGCAACTTGCTCAGTCCTTCTCAGAATCTTTTCTAACCAGAAGAATTACTTCCTCTTGAGGAAGAAAACTCACGGCCACTCAAGTCCCCCAAACAGAGCTGTTAATGTAATTATCAATGTATACCTTTACAACCATTATTTTTTCCATCTTATCTGATTTTTCGTATTGCATTTACCCTAAAAATAACACACACACTAGACAAGTTTCGAACGATAAATACTCCATATGCTACGCGAGTGTTTGGATTTAGTGCTGTTGAGAAATAAATAGTTTTTATTTCATGGAGGTGAAAAAACAAACTTTTTTTATTACTCTTCATTTTAGTGACTTTATATCCGTGATTGAACAATATTTATACCATAATTATTTCAAACAATGTGTGTCACAAAGCAATTGTTTGTGACGACAATTTCATCAATTTGAAAAGAAATATAAGAATTTTCCGTCGAACAAATCCCACTCTTTTATATTGTAATTTTGTTTCATTTTGCAATTCCCCAAATTTTAATAATGCTAAAAAATATACGGATGAAGCGAAATACCGTGGTTTTAGCAGAGACGACTCCACCAATTGCCGCTACCCTAAACTTGGCACAGACTAAGATGATTTACACCAGTGTTTCCCAAAGTGGGCAATATCGCCCCCTGGTGGGCGATGGAATGGTCCAGGGGGGTGATAGAAGCTACGGATTTAACATAGGATCCTATGGGTTCACTTGAGTGGGGGGGGGCGATGAGAGAAAAATATTTCTGAAGAAGGGGGCAATGGAATGAAAAGTTTGGGAAACTATGATTTACACTATTGGAAGAACCGTTATCTATTGATTATTATCTACATAAATATTAACATCAATCTAATTGTATGGTATTAATTTGTGAATTCTTTGCACATTATTATATTTACCATTTCAGCTCATGAATGATGTCTAAGGAATGAAACGAATTATGGGTAGTAAATCGCCCATAAATGGTGATAGACCATTACAAACTATAGATAGAATTATAAACTATATTTCTCTGAGCTATTTATGTGAAACTGACGAAGTACGAGTAGCTATGTTTTAAATATAGTGTTATTGCTCATTTCATTCTCAGCGTTATTGAGAAACAACATTTCCACTGAACTTAAATTTTTTCAACAACTCAATACGATGCAAAGATTTCACTTAGAATCGTGTTGTTTCAGAGAGTGGTTCAATAGGATCTATAACTAATTAATGTTAATATCAGATTCACAGATATCAGTTTCTATCATAAAAAATTATACTGAGAAAATTAGCTTGAGGAAGAGAAAATGCAATGAATATAACTTCGCGTGGGCGGGAGTGGGGGGGGGGAATAACTGTCATCTAGCAAACTCGATTCCAAGCGTGATGGACTGCGGCGAGCTCAATTTGCTGTACAATATCAAACAGTTATTTTCCCGGGTTCTGCCAGTGATAGTTTCACTCAAAATGCTGTGTTTATCGTGTGGAACAACATTTGGGTTTTCCCTTAATCATATAAGGTCTCGTTTCTGATAGATACAAGCCACCATATTGTTTATCAGAGCCTTCGGCACTAAATTCACCCTTATAAGTGATGATGCTTCACTGCCTCATTTTAATTAAATTGACTCATTGAAAGTAATTGTATCTGCTAGAGCACCTCTATTTTCTTAAAGCTTCAACTGAACTGATTGTAATGGTAAGAGAGAGGAGGTGCATCACACAAATCATAATAGTCATTTTCAAATTCTCTTTCTCTCCAACTATGGTGTAGCATAAATCGTCCTTCTAATCGAGATCTTTTTTCTAAAAATGAACTTTCACACAAAATTAATTTTTTCCTTCTATATGGTGCAGACGCATACCAGACATATGTATGCAGTGAAACATCGATATAATGATAATTAGCGGACCAAGAAAAAATATTGTTGTAGAGAGATTATCGTTATGTCGAGAGGCAGCAGTTTAACATTAGAGTATAGAGATTTTCAAACAAGACGAAGAAATATCGTCGTAGAGCGATATTCATCATTATATCGAGTATCATTGTAGCGAGGTTTCACTGTATATCTTCTTATAAATATTATACAAAAATTCAGAAAAAATGCGTCCATGTATCTGTATAACTTCTGTTACAATATAAAAAAATAAACCATAATGTATCGGTACAAAATATCATATAATGTCTCTACTTTTGGGACAATCTGATGTTTTCATATTATATAGCATTGACTTTTGGGTAGTAATGTCTGCCTACATCCATTACGAGATGAGATTTTTTTTCAGCTCCATTTCAGAAGTTTTGGAAGATTTACACGTTGCATCCCAACTTTTGACTGTAATTCTACAACACAATTAACTTGATTAACACAATAAGCATTTGCATGAAATCGATCACAATTACAAATTGTCATGAAGTCTAACAATTACAGTTTAAAATGTTTTCGGCATCTTATTATGTTATGGCATCTCAGTACGGCTCCCATTATGTTATTAACAATAGAATACTCAAAATCGTATTTAGAAAAACAAACACGAAAATCATATTTAGAAAAACAAACACGAAAATCATATTTAGAAAAACAAACAGTGAAGAGACAAATGACCGAAATCGAAAATTCCATTTGATATTTAAATTTTTCCATTATTCGGTTTGTCATAAAAAATGGAAGATGAAAACTAATTATTTTGTGATTCCAGGATAAACTAAAATCATTACTTCGTTCATCACCTCATTTCTATTCATTTCTAAAAACAAACCGCTGTTGTCCAAAAATTTTTGTTTTTTGTTTTTGATAACTTGATCATTTTTGTCGCACCACGGTCATTTTCTGCACACGAGGGCTGATTAGACCGGGACCTACAATTTATTTGCGTTTCCGAACGGCAGCGTCTTTTTTTTATACTCACCGAGAGGTTGGTGCGCTAACCCCTTGATGTGGGACTTCCTGCGGCAGCATTTTTTTTAATTATGTAATTTAATTAACATATCTTCCCCCCCCCACCCCCATGCCAGAAGCATGAATGTGCAAATTTCCAAAATGGGGAAAATGACGTTTGAATGTTTGCTCTACCCATGTTAGTCTATGAGTGTCATTTCCCTAAAATGCTTTGTTATGTGTGTTTCAATAGGGGTTAAAAATTCGCGTTTCTGACAAAAGTTAGCAAAATAAAGGAATCCAACTAGCTGATAAACCCAAAAAAGTGAAAATTTGCACACTCATGCTTCTGGCATGAGGGAGACGATATGTTATAGGTCATATTATCGATAACTTGAATTACGCAAAAAAGGTGTCGGTTTTTTTCTCCGTAAATATTATGTTGAAGAGAAGAAAATTTGAATTTCTCAATTGAATGACGCTGAATCATACTGCGTTTGTTAGGGAAAAGGTATCTTTTCTTTTATGCATATATAATTTGTGTATAACAGTGATCTGAGAAGGGCTCAACAGAGTTTGAAGGCATTTTCCTTAAGTAGAAATAGCCGAGATTTATATTTTTGATTAGTTGTATATCCCAAAAAAACCATGAATTAAAGTTCTAAACTTACATATAATAATATGTTTCGTTCATTTTTTTTTTAAATATTTATTCCCAAAGTTTGAGGAAGAAGAATACAAGTGCTTAGCTTCATAAACGAAATTTGTAGATTACCTCAGCTAAAAGCAAACAATCGAAAAGAAGCTACATTTTTTATTTATTGTATTGCTTTTCATTGTATAATGTTTCAAATCAATTATAATTAGGTCAGGGTCAGTTGAGATGCTCAAATTCACAAATGTTATTGTCTGAGCCCCCAGATTTCGTGGTGCCGGTGGCTCATAAAATTTCCTGTATAAAATTACTCAAACCAAATCTAGATTTATCATAAAAGAATTTCCATTAAAAAATAACAACAATCTTAGAACAGTCAACTTACTAATGCTGTTTTGAACGCACTCAAGAATTTATTGCGTTTATTGAAGAATTTTACCAGCATTCAATAAATGAACCAAATCAGATCCTCTCAGCCTCAACCTAGCAATGCATACATAGAAATTAAAAAAAATAATTCACCAAATAGGTTTATTTTTCATGTGAGATTCAACGTCATAAAATCTTTGAAATGAAACCGCTTTGGCCAAGCGTTCCTTATCTGGCTGCTTAAGTAAATGAGCATTCTTTCTAAATTCCATTGCTCCACAGAGTTATGTTATCAAGACAATGAAAGTAATAGAGAAAGCGCGTAGAGAAATCGTGTGAATTTCGATGCACATATATTTCGTTAGAAGAAAATCTCAGTGACTAATCTTGCGTGAACATAATAAATTGATTTTCAGCTCTGTCTCAGAATGAAACGTCTATCTTATAAATTACTCCAATGAATTGATACGTGAAGATCTATAGATATATCGCCGAAACGCTTAACATAATTAGCCGCAGAAAGCATAATCGTTTTATTCAGAAAATGTTTATGCTATTCCCAGAGAGAGAGAAGTTGTTATATTTTGGCTTTCAAGAGAGTTATTCAGACAATGCTGGTATCAGATGATTAGGAAGCAGAGAATTTTAGACAAAGATGAACGATTTTTCGATCTCGCCTCAACAGACATATACAGTGTTGTTTCTGTGGGAAAATGGAAAATTATTTGATAACGAAAGTAGTCTTTTGCCCAATATGTGACTGTGTAGAAGTGACAACAGCCTCCTTGAAATACCGGCCAGGAGTTAGTTGCGTTTTTGGTAATGACAGAGAGAGAATGGCTTTTTGGTCTATCAATGAATAATTTTAAAACCGTCTCACGCATTTCTGCAGCACCAGTTGTGAAGTGGTAATTGAATGAAGGCTCTGCACACACACACATTTCTAAAAATTCGGTATACTATAAAATCTACATTTATCTTGCTATCCCCGAGAGAGATGATCTGTGGTGAGTTCATGGAGTAAGAAGATCTTCAGATTTATTCTTATTATTAACTAGCTGATACCCGGCGACGTTGCCCGTCCCGTAAAAAATGTATATATGTATAGCTTATTAATTATTTCTTAATCAAAAAGATTTTAATTAAAATCGTTTGTGGATACACAATATTTTTTGTTTTTCCATCTGGTTTGTAGATGTACAAATTTTTAGGATTACCAACACGCGAACTGTCCGTGCGAAAAACAGGGCTCAAGTAGGTTGATACCATCCACTGCTAACGACTGGCCTTGCGCTTTGTTGATTGTCATGGCAAAAGTTAAACGAATCGGGAACTGTAATCGCTTGAAAGCGAATGGCATTTCTTCAGTGATAATTGGGATACGTGAAATAAAGACGTCTTCTCCGTTGGCACATACAGTTAGAATCGTTGCTTCAATGATGTAATTGTGCAATTTCTTCACGCAGAGTCTGGTGCCATTGCAGACTCGGTGTCACCAAATTTCTTAAAAGCATTATAGGTGCTCCGACTTTGAGGGTCAAGTTGTGTATTGGCACACCCGAAATATCCAAAGAGTTCAGAAATTCTGCAGGATACAGAACTGTCTACACTGAGTCTGTGACAGTGTCAACCGATTTGTAAGATGTGGAGTCTCACGGAATAATTTTTAGGATTTTTTCGTTGATCTTGTTCACACTGTTATTTTTCGATGCCGGAATCGCTCTCTCACAAAGCCACTCATGGTTTCGGTGATTTTGTTGAATGTTTGGGAAGACTTTGGCTGCAAGTTCTTGAACTGAATTTAACAACTGGCAAAATACATTTTGGAACGTAATCAGTCCAGTGCTTGGGTCTACGGGAATTCTTCCATTGCCAAGTTTGATCAACTGACGTGAAAATGATTGCAGGGCTGAGTCATTTTGCAGTTGAACTCGCATGTTAGTGAATAATGATAATTTTTTAACTTCGTGCCAGAGTGTTGATGATTTGAGGCAAGCATTGAGCTGGCGTTGAACATCAGCTGGCGTTGAACATCAGCTGGCGTTGAACATTTTTATTCCCAGTTTTGTCGTCGTAGTTGTTGTTCTCTGTTGTTAGTGACGTCATATGTCCACCTTGTGCAGCGAATATTATTCAAACGCCTTTTAAGCATTTTTTAAATTGAAACTATACCCCTACGATGAGCGGTTGATGAGATAAAGGCCGCATTAGCACTTGCAGAACACCCTGTATATAGGCTAGCAGAAATACCCGGCGCTCTTCCCGGGTTTTCTTCAATTACTGGGAGGATTGGAAAAGTTACAAACCGTTATAAAAAAATAAACTGTTATAATAACAGAATTAAAGGTGTGACAAACCATTGTAAAGGCATATATACACGTCTATTCATTGTTGGAAACCACGGTAACCAAAGTAAACGTTCCGAAAGTAATTGTTGAAGCCCCGACAGTTTTTCACCCATTTCGGGCATTTGCCCAGCTCTGAAGAAATTTTAAAGTAGCCTACGGTTCAATCCCGGTTCTGTTTGGTATATATGCAAAATCTGGCGACGATCGGTCTAAAACTGTAGATTTGTATAAAGAACATACATACATACATACTTTCAAATTTATGTATAAGATGGTAATGAAGATGTCACGATTAGCTTATTGCGAATCTCTCATAAAATAGAAATCCTTAATCATTACTGAAGGATACATGCCATTTCAGTCTAAACTAAAAATTAAAAAGTATTTTAAGTCAATTTCGTAATTAAACCGTCCACGACCACGGGAATGGTGATGAAGTAGAGGAGATTCATGATCATGGAATTCGGTTCTACGAAAGCCATTATGTTTCAGACAGTATCGTCGGAGCCAGGGTGCTGTGTGTGCTTGAGCACCCACTGTAATTAATGGCATGGAACTGAACACCCACTAAATTCATTCAGAAATCAAAATTTCCTAAGTAAAACTCAAGACCCACAAGTTCCAAACACTTCCGACGCCCCTGTTACTGTGCTGTTATAGTAAAGGTAATTGTGTGTAGTCGGAGTCTGCTCATATTTTTGCATACAAAAAGTAGGACGTTATTGACATGGTAGGTTCTGAATTTCGGAAAATTTATTTCAGAGTTTGCGCAAATTTCTAGGGAATTCAGCAGGTCAAAACTCTTGGAAGCATATATTTTCGAAAATTTTATTACCTATATTTATTTTTAGAAGTTTCATCCAGTAAAAGGCGTATTGTGCAAAAATACAAATTGATTTAGGTCGGCGAACCATTTCAAACGGAGAATTCTACCCCTCTAACGCGATATTCTTAAAGATTTTTAGTCTTTTATATTTCACCATCGTCAGGCAAACAAAAACTTCAATGTAGCTAAATAACATCAGTGGAAAAAAACACCAGCTATATATGTGTCGCCTTCCATTATTCTTGTAGTATTAGTGTATTCTTGTAGTATTAGTGTATTCTTGTAGTATTAGTGTATTCTTGTAGTATTTGTGTATTGTTGTAGTATTTGTGTATTCTTGTAGTATTTGTGTATTCTTGTAGTATTTATGTGAGATATATAGAGATGTTTCTAGCTCAGCGAATTCGGTAAGACCCACTACGGTATTACTGAGTGAATTTCCCAATCGACTAGAGCAACTGCGAGTTAGGGATAGTAGGAAGAGGATAAAAATGATTGGATTGAGAAATCGATTTATCTTTTCCGTCACCAGATCGTCCAGTTGTTTTTTTTTGTGCACATATATAATTCTGACATTTTAGCAGACCTTGCGTCTGCTTCAAGACGTGAAATATGGAACTTTTCCTAAAATGTTCTGAACAACAAATCATACTGAACAAACCGACATCACCGATTCAAACAAACTATTGATAGTTAAATGATTTGTATTTGTGGTTGTTTTTTTTTAATATTCAAGTAAAGTTCCTGTACTCATACTACAAAAATATACATTGTATTATAGTACCACTAATGTGAGAAAAATTTGCAGTTGTGTAATGCCAAGATAAAAAAAGACACAATTGGTATATTTATAGATAGAAATGAGAAAGAAATCCTTTCTTAATCTCTATTTCAGATTTATTTCGTCATCTTATTCCCTATTTTTTTGACGTGAAAACGTCTTTAAAATTGATGCCGAGTGTGGGGGAAGCAATCGCGTCCAAATGAGCGACGATTTTTGTCGAAGTAATTTCAAACTTCAATAACTCCATCAGAAATAAACATAGCGCTGACATTTTGGTCTCCTTTTAGAGAGGAAAAATTAAAGTTTGTGCTAGTGTCAATTTTTTTATTTGTGGCAGACTGACCTCAGCAACTGCTGAAGCGCAAAATGAACCAACGATTTCCGAGTTTTCGGATTCGACACGTGTCTATAAACGGGGATGTCGTATCTCAAAAATTACTTAATTACTCCCAGTGAACTAAGTGCTGTTTTAAAGAGGATTATATGTGCTATAACTCATTTTGAGGATGGAGTTAGTATCCTAAATATTTTCAAAAAGATACAAGGAAGTAAATTTAAAAAAACTGAATATTTCCGGATTTTTTCAAAACGTCGCGATATATGAGTGCAAAGTACAACTAAAATAAGAAAAATTTCGCACGAATGCGTAGAATACAACATGACGAAGACAATGACACCAGAAACGCTGTGCCCGAACCCAAAACCAACGCGCAGTACTGCCACGAATATAGGCAACGCAAGCGCGCTCGAGCCACTCTATCGGCATCAGACGGGCCTGGAAAAGTATGACTGTGGATTTCGTTGCTGATGTGGATGGCTTGGCATCCACTTGGCATTCCCAATACGACGGCCCAAAACTGGACTTTCCCGGGGCCGACGTCTACTTTAAAAAAGTTGGAGAACGTTTGCATAAATTCCACAAGAAACCGAGTCCCACAAGAACCAATGAAAAAAATAAATTTGGAAATTGGGAAACGTTCTCACAAATTTTACAAGAAACGGAGCCCGACGAGAACCAATGAAATGCAGCCAACTTAAAAATTAAGAAGCCGTGCTCCAGTAAAAGTTTTTTTCATTCGCAACTCTCGTTCTACTCTGCACATTCATGCTTTCTCATGCTCCCATTCTCATTTGCATACCTGGACGGCCACTTTCGTTCTCGGATCTTTATTAAAGTTTGCGGGCATAGACGACAACTTTTGTGGGCCTGTGAAAAAAAATCTGCATTCGTTCCTATTCCTAGAAGTTATGGGCTCGCCCTTCAACTTCTATACTGGCTTACTGTCACAACACCAACGATTTCAAATCGCTTGCGCTATTTCTTGCTCTCTTACACTCCTTTTTAAACGCCTTCAACCCCATCACCAGTTTCAAAGTTCGTATCAAAGCGTATTAAAAACGTATTAATACGCTTTGCCTCTTCCCCGTTTTGTATGAATTGTGTGCCAATAAATTTATTATTATTATTATTAAATTTCCAATTAACAAAAAAATTATTGGTGAGCTAAACGATTGGAAAAGTTCAAAATCGAATTCTCCAAATTCTGTAACCGCCATTTCCACAAACACCCTTCTTGCTACAATCGGTCAAATTTACCAAAAACTTGTCCATTGCAACAGCTTTCTAAGGGCCGTATTCACCGACATGGTTTAAACTGCAGTCACTCTTTTTGGATAAGAGATCGAAACGGATTGGTTAAATTCAGGTTTTTAACCAATCTATATTGATCTCTCATTCAAAAATTGTGACTACAGTTTAAACCATGTCGGCGGTGAATACGGCCCTTAAGAGCCTACAATGAGCCATATCGGTGTTCTAGTTCAGGAGAAATTTAGTTTTTTGTTGCCAATATATATATATATATACATCACTGAAATCGATGTTCGTCGAAGTAAGTTAGATATTCGACGAAAATTAGGAATTGGCGGTTACGGATTTTGGTGACAATTTGATTTTGCAGAGGAAATCCTAGAAGGTGGCACCACCTCTATCAGCATATTTGGATTTAATGGCAAGCAACAAGTGCTGAGAAATTGGTAAAGCGCAAAATGGAATTATCGCCAATATCTACTGAAATGTCGACTTGGTAAAATCAACAAACGCTGATTTTATTAATCTACAGTAAAAACCCTCTTGACGGACACCTCTTAGATGCGATCACCCCTCTTTTACGGCCAAATAATAATTTCCCCTTATATAATAAAAGTATACATTTCAAACCAGTGATTATGGTCACCCCTCTTTTACGGCCGAATTTTCTTGTCCGCCAGTGCCCGCAAAAAAAGGTTTTACTGTATTGCAAACAAAAAATAAAAGCTAAATTTCTCTTGAACTAGAACACCGATATGGTTCATTGTACTCTCTTTCGAAAGCTGTTGCAATGGACAAGTTTTTGGTAAATTTGACCGATTGTTGCTAGAAAGGTTGCGGAGTTGGTGGTTAGAGAATTTGGCGACAGTTCGATTTTGAACTTCGCTAATCTTTTAAGGTTTGTAGCTTGCCAATAAATCCAGATAGTTTGGTGGAAATGGTGTCACCATAAAGCAGTGGTTCTCAAACTTTTGTCCCCCCCGCGACTCCCTCACCCAATTCATGGTTCCCGGAATAGTTTGGTAGATATTTTCACTCGTATAAAAGAATCACTACAAAGCATATTTAGGTACACAAATCAATATCTACAGCTCGCTGCGACTCGACAGATACCCTTTACTTTAGAGCAGCGGTTCTCAACCTTTTTTGATTCGCGGAGCCCTTTTAAGTAAAAAAATTCTATGGCGGAGTCCCGTAGGGCAATTTTTTATTCATCAAAGTTACTGATTTATTTTTACTATTTAAAAATATTTATATTTATTTATTTATTATTTATTTATTTATACAATATTGTTGGCCCTTGGGCCTATACAAGAGGATGCGATTGAGAATGACAAAGATATTGTTTGATGTTGGATAAAAAACTAGTGATAGAGGGAGATTCAACAATAGAGCTTGGGAGTTTGTTCCATTCACCAATGGTATGAGGAAAGAAGCTGTATTTAAAGCAGTCAGTGGAAGCAAAAATAGGTTTTATTTTAAGGGAATGGTCGAGTCTTCTAGAGATGTAGGATGGTTTGGCTAAGATACCAGAAGTATCCATGTTGAACTGACCATGGAAAATTTTATAAAGCAATGTTAATCGAGAGATGAAACGAAGAGTAGAGAGAGGGAGGAGATGAAGTTCATTTTTAAGTTCGGACACAGAAATGAAAGATGACCAGCAGTCGTGAACAAATCGGGCGGATTTATTTTGAATAGATTCAAGTTTGTCTATATTACTGGAGGTGTAAGGGTCCCAGATTTCAGCGGCGTAGGAGAGGACGGGGGATATATAAGTTTGGTAACAGAGAAGTCTGATATCCCGAGTAGAGTGTTTAAGATTGCGGCGGAGGAAGAAAAGTTTGTTAAGACACTTCTGGTAAATGTAGTCGATGTGTTTGTTCCAACGTAGGTCGGCTGAAATAATGACACCAAGGTATTTGATATGTGAAACTTGGGATAACGGTAAATGATTGATGGAGTAGGAGTATTCAAGAGGAAGAAGTTTACGGGTAACTTTCATGTGAACCGTTTTTGAGATATTCATTGGCATTTGCCATACGGAACACCAGTCGGCGATGGAAGCCAGGTTATGTTGGAGAAGTTCTTGATCAGATTGATGGAGAATGATACGGTAAATTACACAGTCATCAGCAAAAAGTCTAGTGGTGCAGTTGAGGGATTGAGGAAGGTCATTGATATAAATTAGGAAAAGTAACGGGGAGAGGACCGATCCTTGAGGGGTCCCAGACTTTACGGAGGCGGATGACGAGTTATGATCATTAAAATGAACAAACTGTTTACGGTGTTTTAGGAAAGCCTCCACCCAATTAAGTAATTGAACGTTAAGGCCAAGGCGGGAGAGTTTGAGAAGAAGTTTATCGTGGGGAACTTTATCAAAGGCTTTAGAGAAATCTAGGAATACGACATCAGTTTGTAGGTTTTTATCAATGGCTCCAGAGAGGTCGTGGATGAAGAGGGCCAGTTGAGAGGTAGTAGAGAGAGATTGTCTAAAGCCGTGTTGGTTGGGGAAAAAGAAGCTGATGGAGTCTAAGTGGATACGGATTTCTTTTGCTACAATATGCTCGAAGATTTTACAGCAGGAGGAAGTGATTGCTATTGGCCTGAAGTTAAGGGGATTGGAAAGTGAACCCGTTTTGTGGATAGGAATAATTTTATTGATTTTCCAGTCGTTCGGGAGGGTAGCAGAATTTAGTGAAACATTGAACAGGATTAAAAGATAGTCGGCGACTTCATCAGCACAGAATTTAAGAATAGAATTTGGGATGTCGTCAGGGCCAACAGAATGGGGTTTCAGTTTTTTCAAAAGTTTTAGGATACCTTGTTTGGAGAAGGATATAGGGGGTGAGTTGTGGATAGAATCAAAAAAAGAGTATTGGGGAGGAGAGGGGTCTATTGAGAAAACCGAGCAGAAAGCTAAATTGAATTCGGTAGCCATCTCTGAAGGAGAAAATGTATATTTATTTGAACTTCTCAGGGAAGTGGGACCAACAGATTTAGGTCTAAGATAACTCCAGAATTTTGTTGGATTGGTTTTTAAGTAATGGGGTAGAGAATGAGAGAGGTATCTGGACTTTTGGACGGAAATGAGGTTTCTGAGGTCTCGGGTGGAGGCTGAAATTATGGATTTGAGTGAATTGGATTTGTTAGTTTTATATTTGAAGGCGATTCGGCGGATTTTCCTCTTTAAATGAATAATATCTCTGGTGATCCATGGATTAAAAAAAGACTTAGGAGAAACATTTTTAATTGGAACTGTAGTTAAGCATTTGTCTATAATACATTTAAAAGAGGTCCAGAGGGTGTGGATATTGTTAGAAGAGGATATGGATAAGAAATCATTGAAGTGAGAGCGAAAAATATTTTGCATAAGTGGATAATTTGCCTTGTTGAAATTACGTTTAGGGGCGAGTTTGTGGGATGGGATAGAGTGGCGGAGGGAAAAGTTAATGACTGGGATATTATGGTCGGAGCAACCCTCAAAGATGGAGGTGGAAAGGACTGAAATTCGATTGGAGGTAGCAATGAGATCTAAGGTAGAGCTGGAGTAGAGGGTGGTTCTTGTGGGTTCAAAAATGGATTGGACCAAGTTAAATTTAAGGAAGATATCTAGGACTTTGTTATTAATTCCGTGATTGCCGGACAGGGATTCCATATTTTTCCAGTCAATGCCGGGAAGATTCCAGTCTCCGGAGATAAGAATAGAATGTGTTTTATAAAATTTTTCAAGAATAATTTCCAGTTGTTCAAAAAGGTGGAAATCAGGAGAGGGAGGGAAATAGACAGAAAAGATGGCAAGTGGGGGACAGTTGGGTTGAAGCCATTCGGCTCCAACAATTTCGAGTTCGGAATCTAATAGAATTTCAGTTAAAGGGATAGATTTTTTGAAAATAAGTAAGACCCCGCCCCCCCGAGAGTTTCTATCCTTTCGAAAAGCATTGTAATCGGGTGGCAAAATTTCGGAATTAGAGATTGTATTATTTAGCCATGACTCTGTAACACCAAGAAAATGGGGATTATGGATGAGTAAGAATGATTCTAGAAAATCAGTTTTGTTTTTCAGGCTGCGAGTGTTAATAGTTCCCAACTGGTAGGTATTTTTTAATTTGGAGGTTGTGTAGACGGAAGGGTTGCTCGGGGGGAGTAGCCTAAAGGGGGTACCGAGGAAATATGGGAGGAGAGGGAGGGCATAGAAAGGTTCGAAGCAGTATGAGCGGGGAAGATGGGGCGGATATCATTAATATCGGGATCCCAGACATATTTGGTATTATTTATGAGTGCAAAATTGTGGATAAGTTTTACTTTAATGCCTTCGTCACGGTATTTTTGACTGGCTCTCCAAATTTGACCACGAAGCTTGCGTGTATCGAAAGAGAAATCTTCTGAGATAGATATGTTGCTGTTTTTAAGTTTCGAGGCATTTTTTAGAATCTCACTTTTTATTTTAAATTTGTTGAATTTTATTATGGTAAGTCTGGATCCGTGGGTCTTTTTGGAACCTAATCTGTGACAGCGGTCTATCTCACTAGGTGTAATATTTACGTCAAGGTGATCAGAACAGCATTGGATGATTTTGGATTCGAGGGTGGAGGAGGACTCGAAGTCAGATTCTTCAGGAATGTTTCGGAAAATCAAGTTATCCCGTCGAGAACGATCCTCAAGATCGATGACTTTATTGGTAAGGGAGGATTGGAGTTCAGAGAGATTAGAGGAGAGGTCGTAGACTTGGCTTTGGAGTTCCTCTACTGGGGAAAGTTTTTCCTCAACTGCACTAAGACGGTGGGATAGATCACTTAGCTGATGACTGAATGAGTCCTGTTTTTGGGTGAGGAGGGTAAGTTTGTCAAGAATGGCTACTTGGGTGTCTTGAATATTACGGAGAATGGATGAGTTATCCGAAAGAGTCGAAGATTCAGATGAAGGATTTGATCTATTTTGAGAGCGTGTTGGGGAGTGGCTGACCCTAGGCCCAGGGTTGGATTCGATATCTCCCGCCAGTAGAAGCAAGCTAGCCAAGTGGGTAAAAAGGACAAGAGGGAAAAAGGGAAGAGGTTTTGAATGGAGCAATTTTGAATGGTGGTAACAAGGACCGGAGCGAAAAGGGTTTTTCTTTAAAGCACACATATATTTTAAGTAAAAAATTGATGGTTGAGCAAAAAATAGAAACACACAGTACCTAATAATTTTAAACGTCGGATGCAGGATCGACACAAAGAATATTAAATTTATAAAGATTAAATAAGTTGGTATGAAAATGTGAAGCGAACTAACCTGTAAAAATAGACTTGAATATAACATTTTTTTTGACGAAATGTCGATCCTGCATCGTGAAAGTCCATGGGTAGCGACACTTAAATACAAGCGGTGAAACGCCCACTTCGACAGCGAAATCCAGGTGGCAGCAGTAGTTGCGAGACGAGACCACTCTCGGGGAGGGGTGGTTTGGCGGCTACGTTCCGAATCGAATGGCGACGTCATACGGCTCTTGTATCGGGAGGAGATGGCGGAGAAAAACCCAGAGACGGCATGACGAGTATTTTTTCCTCCCAGAAGTGTACAGTAGAGTAGAGTCGATGGTTCCCGCAGGTTTATCACCAAGAAAATCTGTAAAAATAGACTTGAATATAACATTTTTTTTGACGAAATGTCGATCCTGCATCGTGAAAGTCCATGGGTAGCGACACTTAAATACAAGCGGTGAAACGCCCACTTCGACAGCGAAATCCAGGTGGCAGCAGTAGTTGCGAGACGAGACCACTCTCGGGGAGGGGTGGTTTGGCGGCTACGTTCCGAATCGAATGGCGACGTCATACGGCTCTTGTATCGGGAGGAGATGGCGGAGAAAAACCCAGAGACGGCATGACGAGTATTTTTTCCTCCCAGAAGTGTACAGTAGAGTAGAGTCGATGGTTCCCGCAGGTTTATCACCAAGAAAATCTGTAAAAATAGACTTGAATATAACATTTTTTTTGACGAAATGTCGATCCTGCATCGTGATATATTTATTTATTATATTCTGTCATATTTATTTTTTTTAATTTTACTATTGTTTTTATTTTCCTTGAGCGGCCGTGGAGCCCCTGGAGAGTGCACAAGGAGCACCGGTTGGGAACTGCTGCTTTGGAGGTTCCGTAAGGAATATTAACGTGAGTATCTGTCTGGTAGTTCAAGTTCAGGCTCGGTGCGATGCTCCTGACAAAGGTCGGTGACTCCCTTGGGAAACGCGACGCACACTTTGAGAAACACTGCCATGAAGGATTTAACGCATTTTTCTTCCATACTTCCTTATCCACCCTAACTCGAAAAAAGTTCGAGATAGACCAGGGTTGGTAGGGTGTTTATGTTCCAAAAAATTATGCTCGTCTGTCGCCTCCTTTTGTACAGGGTGAACGTGGCCTAATCTGCTAAACAAAAGGAAGCATAGCTATCAGCACGCATCGCATTTCACTGCGTTCATCCTAGAGGCGAACCGTCGATCCTAGAGGCACACGCCTAACTAGAAAAAGTATCCAGAAGCATAGCTATCAGCACGCATCGCATTTCACTGCGTTCATCCTAGAGGCACACGCCTAACTAGAAAAAGTATCCAAATAACGTGTTGAACTCAGATGTATCATTCACGTCTCAAGGGGTTGTATTAAAGTTGAAAAATTAAATTTTTACACTCACACTGTCTTCAAAACCCCAATTAGAAATTTGTTGTCCTGTTTCTCCTGAGGCTAACAAAAGAAATTCTACGTTTCCAAGTGCAATATTCACTGAGATAGTTTAATTTAAAATACAGAGAAAAGCTGGGGGGGGGAATAGGATAAATGCGGATAAAACGTGTTTTATCGAAAATGACGTGTGGTTTTTGTAACTACTCGGAGAATTTTGCATCCACGTTTGTTGAAGATATTGCACGATTATGTTCAGGCAATTCTGGTCCACCTTTCGTTTCGTATATGAGGCGTTCTGAGCTAAGTAGATCAAGTCCAGTAAATTCTGATTTAAAATTGAATTGCCACCTTAATTATTGTTTTTGAATTTTCAAATTATGACCCATATTTAAGTTAGTCTTCATACTACAACAATAAAAAGAAAATTATATCTTCTAAATCACTTTAGGATTCAACTAGTGTTACTAAACTTTAACCTCGATTATCTCAAAACTATAATTTATAGACTGATTCACTTTAGCTCTGAACGCCTCATATATTGGTATGTTGACCAGCTTCAAAATAAGCAGAAAATACTCGTGATAAGATAGCTCTGATTCTCTGGCAGAACATATTATAAAGTTTAGTCTTTTAAGACCAGGAACTAAATTGAATCCTTATTTTACAATTAATTAGAAATTATCATTTTATTTTCTTAGGCTAAGTTTTTTCGTTTTAATTTATAAAAATTCACTTTAGCTTAGAAAGCTGTCATTATAAACATTCGAATGAAAAATGATTATGACAGCTCATAAGAAATACGAGTTCCTGGAACACTCTTCTTGTTTCACTCTTTGAACACTCTTTCTCAAAGCTTTTTATATCCACTGCACTTCAACTGAATATCTTACTCACTTCTTCTGAGTTTGGCTTAAACTATAGTAGTACGTATTACTAATCTTCAGGACTTTCATTTCTTACTCTAAGCTATGGACTTAGTCTTCTATATAACAGGCCAGTTTATAGGCTTCCGTATTCTCGGGGTCCATCATCATAAAACTGCAAAACAGTCTCTTGTCCCTATTCAGTGTCATTTTATATGATTAATATCCGAGTAACTGAAAACACGCCACATTACAGTACAAGTATATCGCAAACAATTTATTTTAAATGAGATTCTACGAAAAACGAAAGCCATGTGTTTGGCTACGATAAAGCTTTATATCCGAATTTTAGGATCTTAGTATATGATTGTTTCTAAAGTCACATTATGTTTTTATTAAAACCAAAAAAATGGGGGATAACTTCTATCCCTACAGTTGAAAATTTTTTAGATTTTTTTTCGCTTTTTAACCTCTTTGAAACTGGAGTTATAAGGTACTTTATGACATTGGTATTGAAAAGGCAGAATCTCGCTGATCCGATCGAAGAAGGACTCGATCTTGCTGGGAGAGTAAGATGACTATTAGAAGCTATCTTTTAAATGCAAAAATGACTTCTGTGTAAAAAACATAATTTGTCGGATTGATATTGATTCTCTCTCTCTAAGCAAAAATTACATATGTCAGTACATAAAACATGAATTCAAGTACTGCGCTCGAGGTCCATTGTAATTCACAACTTCAGACAGTACTGTTCCAACACATGGGGCTTACCCGGACAGGCCTGGACGGCCTCGTTTTAATGAGAATTTGGTACTGAGATTTTCGAGTGTAAGTATGTTAAGGCAGTTAGATAAGGACATCAAAACATCACTTGACACGGGAGCCTATGCTACTGATAGGATATCCCGCCCTCAGGATGATAATTGTACTAACTGGCTATTTTGTTATATTTATACAAATCACCCTTCTACCGCATGCTATTAGTGCTATACGAATCATGGGCTATATATTTCTGGGCTTGATTAGAGAGAACTTATCACCCATTAGATTTAATTTTGTTTGCAATACCTATATAAAACAGAAAATGGTTTTTACTTTCTTTTTGCACAAAAAACCATTCTACCATGTTAGATTCTTTTTGCTATTAGCTCAGATCATAATTTCAAACGTCATTAATCAATTTTTGATGGTTTTTTTTATGCTAAATTCTTCGAGTTAGATTTTTTTGCACCTTTTGATACAGGAAAATCAATGACATTTTGTTTTTTCCCTAAACTGATACAAAGTATTGTGATACAGGAACTTCTCACTTTGAGCCCAAAATTCCATAAAAAATGTTCATGACCCTTGAAAATTTATATACTTTTACCTCAAAAACGTAAAAAAAGACCAGTTAATAGTCCATGAATCAATGCTGAATATAGTCTCCCACATGCAAGCATAGATGCGTTTGAATACATTTATCCAAATTCTAAAATACTTCAACCGAAGTGTCTATAGCAGCAACTTAAATATTTTGGACACCCACTTCTCCCGATCTAGTGATTGCGGAGGAGTATTGAAGGGCAAAAAATAAATCTGTATATATATGTATATATATATAATAAGATGTCCCGACTGTGATTCATTATCGCCAAGCTGATATGGCTGAAGCTGCATTTGTTAAATTTGGTCAGCATCAGCAGTTTTATTTCATGACGTAAAGACTAACTAAAAAGGGGTTTTTCGAGATTCGACCCTTAAGGGGATTCAAAGGTTATAGAGAGAAATCATGTCGAGCCTAGCCCGCTGGAGCAATATTTATAAAATTTAATCTGTAGTTTATTTTGTAATGGGAAAACTCACTAACGAGGAACTTCTCAAAATTCATACTGTAAGGAGGACATAAGTGGGGGGGGGGGGGGTTCAAAAGTTATATGGGGCAATTATCGCTGAGCCCAAATCGCTGGAAGCTATAAATATGAAATTCGGTCAGTATTATATTTTATAATATAGAGACGCGCCAACGCGCCAAGACGGGATTTCTGGAATTGCAACACCCAAAGGGGTCATGAGGGATTCAAATGTTATTGGAAGCAATCATCAAGCAATTTCCAGATTACCAAATCCATGCGAGCGAAACCATGCTAGAATCGAACAACTCGAAGAGGCTATAGAGACTACATATCATCATCACCAAAAATTTTCGATCCACTGCTGGATGAAGTGCTCCTCTAAATTTTTCTGTTATTCTGTCTGATGCTTTAGCCATCCAGTTGACTCCAGCCACTTTCCTGATCTCGTCGATCCATCTTGTGTGGGAACGCTTTCTCGGACGTTTAACACCACGGAGGTACCAACCCGGAATACTTGTGGTCCATCCTTTGTCCTCTTTTCTGCAATACGTCCAGCCCATTTCCATTTTAAACGTTTAATTCTTTCCATGATATCATATACCTTTGTGTGGCTTCTTATCCAAGTGATTCGTTTTCTGTCTCTTCTTGTGATGCCTAACATACATCTTTCCATGCTCCTTTGTGTTGTCTGTAGCCTTTGTATCGTCTTGCGTGTGAGTGTCCATGTTTCAGCTCCATAAGTCAGTGCTGGGAGCACATACTGGTTAAACACTGTTCTTTTCAGGCATAATGGCATGTGGCTCTTCAGAATTACACAGTTTTTTGCCAAAAGTGCTCCATCCAATCCTGGTCCTTCTGTTTATTTCATTAATGATTCCCTTGTCCATGGTAATTTCTTGTCTCAGGTGTACATAGCTTTCTACTTCTATCTCTGTGTTGTTGAGATAGATCGTCTTCTTCAACGCAAAGGAGTTGAACATAACTTTAGTCTTTTCAAGCCCACCTGAATACTTTCCTTTGCCAGTTCTTGTATCATTTCTTCTAGTTCGTCTGGATTACTGCTGATAACAACGTCGTTTGCAAAACGCAAATGGTTGAAAAATTCTCCATTTATTTCAATTCCTTTCTCATCCTAATCCATTTTTCTGAATACTTGTTCTAAAACAGGGGTAAAGAGTTTTGGTTTGATAGTATCACCCTTTCTGACTCCTTTTCCAAGTTTAATCTTTACTTTTCTTTTACCCAAACGAATGGTTGCAGTTGCTTTGTCATATATTATAACGATATTCATTTATGTCTTCTCTATCCCAATTACTTCTAGAGCCTTAACAACAGCGGATGTAAATACAGAGTCAAACGCCTTCTCGTAATCAATGAAGGCCATACACAATGGTAATTCGAATTCCTTATGTCTCTCTATGACCTGATTGTTTGGATGTGATCCATTGTACTAAATCCACCTCGAAAGCCTGCTTGTTCTTTTGGTTGGGCTTCGTCCAATGTGAGTTCAAACCTATGTGTCAGTACTTTGGTGAAGATTTTTATTCGCCTTTTTTGTAAAGAAAAACCATCATTGCGTTATTCCAATCTTCAGGCACATCCGATTTTGTGAGACAATTTGTCAACAAACTGGCTAACATACTGACAAATTCTTCTCCTGCTTCTTTAACAATGTCTATTGAAATCCCATCTTCACCTGGGCATTTCCCTTTTTTCATGCATCTTATAGCCTTGTAGACCTCTTCTTTCAGCGCAGGTGCTACTTGTACAAATTCTGCTCCATTTTCTTTACTTCCTGCTCCCTTCCCTCTGTTCTGACCCCTTTCTTCATATTTGTATAGAGTATTATAAAATTCCTCAACAATACTAATAATTTCATTTCCATCATTTGTGATAGTTCAATCTTTCCTTTTTAGTGCAAAAATTTCCTTTCTCCCAACACACAGTTTTCGTTTTGCCGATTTTAAGCTCCTATCATCTTCCAGTACTTTCTTTACAATATCACAATTAAACTTCCTGACATTTTCTGTAATCCGCTTTCGTACCATCTTACAAAGTTCTGCATATTCCACTTTTGATTTAGGTTCATTTTTCTTAATCTGAAATTCTCTCCGGTCTTTCATCAGTTTCTTTGTGTTTCTTCTGTTATTTTCCTCATCGGTTTGATTTCTTTTTCTCCAAAGACTTCTTTTGCTACTTCTTTTAGGGTAATGGTTAAAGTTTTGTTCATCGTGGCTGACATCTTGTTCATCCTCAGTGGTGTTATATAGTAAATCAAATCGGTTCTTCAGCTCTAACTAGAATTTACATCGATGTTCTTGAAGATTTCCATATCGATGACAGTTCTTGTATTCTTGATAAGTTTTGCTCTACCCATTCTAGTGTTAAGCCTTATTCTACATCTCACAAGTCGATGATCGCTTCCTGTATTGAATTTGTTGAGAACACTGAAGTCTTGGATCATATGCTTCTTATTAGATAAGCATGTAGTCGATCTCGCTTGTTGTTCCAGTTGGGCTTCTCCAGGTTATATATATATAGGGTAGGGTAAGGTTAGGGAGCCTAATTATCGCCTACGTTCCTAACATCACCTACCACGGTTTCTTTTTGATTAATGCTGGTAGCTGGTAGCCACTACCGGAACTACGAAGCTTTCCCTTTCAGTTGTTGTTTATGGAAACTAGACGCACATGTGTTGTTTTTTCTTTTCTCTGGCAAGGGAGGCTCGAGCTTACCTGCCACCTGGGTGCGAAGCCTCATATGCCGCCCCTAATGGCGACCCGAGTGGGAAGCTGACAGGGCTTCAGTGAAGGGGACCTCGAGATAAACCGGTTTTTTTTTTTCAGAAGAAAGCCGCACATCATTGTTTACTGTGCAGAATGGGCGTGACCATACATCCCGCTTTTAAACTAGAATTTCTCGTTTGTTTTGTTTTTTTTTTTTTTGTTCCAGAATTATTTTATCATTCTTAATAATGCCAGATAACTTAATCCTTGAAACAGCACTTATTTTTGTGAGCCATCATCACTTATCCTATGAAGATGATATCGAGATTATTTTTCTTAAGAAATTTTTTTCAAAGGTGTTTCTCGTACTCCAGGAACCGGTCAAGTGAGAAGCCAAATTTTTCCTTTGCTTTCATTATTATGGAACAAATTCTGGGTGAGGGCATGCCCTCTCCCCTCCTCCTAGAGTATGGCCCCTAGGCTGGGACCTTTTGCGTGCCCTCAAACTGCTCACGGCCCCTTTTTAAGTTAATTTATAGCGTGAAAAAACCAAAATATTATGAGAATTGTCCCGGGCCCTTGTGAGGGCCATCCATGGGTGAGGGAACCAAAATGCACACTTGCCCCTTGCGATAGAGTACAGGGGCCTCACTTGGACATGAGACCCATTGCGGCCGCACGGGGCGCCAACACTCAAGAGGGGTGTTAAATCTGAGGTGAATGGGTAAAAAAAGTTCCATTGGCCGAAAAAAATCAAAGAAAATGTTTTCTTTCGGGTCTGGAGGGGCGCAAAATCCGAGATGAAAGGGTGAAAAAATTAGGTTAGGAATTTTTTGAATAAATTTTGAGGGAGGGGCATGACCTCCAAGGGTGAGGCTGACAGGGTTCCAGCTTGGGACCCGGGACTAAATCCTTATAATTTTTCTTTTTTTCACTATAAATTAACTGTAGAAGGGGATCCATGGGAAATCTGGCTTGGGCCCCACGAAGATTCCAATCTAGGAGGCTCTGACGCAGGATGTAGGGGCTATGGGGAACAACAGACAGGAGGTCCAAAAAATAAGTCCCGCATAGGTACAGATTTTGTCTCGAGCCGCCCCGATAGCTTACATTTTTGTTTCTGGTATTGCGGTCAGAGGCTCTTTCTATTTTCTCAACGTTTCGTAGTCGAGGTATGACTCAAAAGCGTGATGTCGTGTGAATTTTTACTGTGTTAAATTTTGGGGTCTTAACTAAAGCCTGCGCGCCGCCCCTTACAACCTGCCGCCCGAGTTCACCACATCCCTTGCACCCTAGCTTAAGCCGCCCCTTTCTCTGGGAATTTTCTCTTATTTTCGTATACGATGAGTTAATAAACACGTTTTATTACTTTTAGTATAATCAATATAGTTCAAGTGATACCGTTATATCATTTGAGGCAGTGATAGCGACCGTGACAGGCTACATTTTTGTGTAGATTGTTTCTTGGTTTGCGATTCAATTCCGAGGGTGGAGGCCGCCATGTTTGAGAGTTAGGTTGTTCCCAATATCGGCCACTTGAGTGTTCCCATTATTTTCCTATAGGCGATATTACGAACACTTTCGAAGTAGGTTTTTTTTCAGATGTCACATAAAAAGACGTGGAACAATATTAAAATGAAAGAGATGTAATAGTGGTCAAAAAATAAAGAGAGAGATGGGACTATATTGAAAGTATCGGAAGCTTTTCAAGTACCTGGATCTATATTAAAAGACTACAAAAAAAACCTGAAGATGAACTTACAAAACTACTTGAAGTGCCACTAAGACGAAAACCTTTTTTATCTCCTTATGTAGAAGATCAATTCGTTGAGTATTGTTTACAAATGGATAAAACTTATTATGAACTTAGAACAAAGGATGTAAAAAGGGTGGAGTTTCAACTTGCCATTAGAAATAATTTACGCCACCCATTTTCTGAAGAAAAAAAGTTCAAGTAAGAAACGCCTTTTTTTTTTTCAAATCAAATCAAATTTATTGTTATATAACAGTACAAAGAAAAAAAGAAAAATTTACCAAGGAGTCAATCAAAAAAATGACTCATTCTGGTAAATGCTAGTAAAAATTAGAATGAAAAACAGAATAGTGTCAAGTAAAAAAATCAAAATTATTCAAATTAAAATAAAAATTCATGGCAACAGAGGAGTGCAATTTAAAAACAGTTCTACATGCTGCAACTAAAAATATTAATTTATTGGATGTTGGAATAAAAGCAAAAACGACTAGATGCAGCATGTAATTAAATTAAACTGTTACGTTATTTAAGGATTATATGAACAAGAGAAAAACATTAAAACAAATTTTCCATACCATCAAATGAGAACATGTATTGCTTGACACATTTTTTAAAGGATGATAAATTAGTATTGGGAGTGATTTCTGGTGGTAATGTATTATAGAATTTTGGGATAAGGTAAGTAAAATGTTTCTTCAACAGTGTTTTATGAGGCAACGGAAGTGAATACATATTATTTAGTCTATTTGAAGATCGAGATGTATTTAAAGGCAAGGACCTTTGAAAAGGAGGAGAATAGATTTATAGAAATATAATTGACGTAATGTAAGTATTCAAAGATGTTGATGAAGTTGTATTGATGGTGTAGTAAAATTATTTTTGTGATGATTCTAATTATTATGTTAATTATTGTTATTTTTTTTCTTGTTAAGTTATCTTTTACTTGTTAAGTTATCTTTTACTTGTTAAGTTGTCTTTTGTCTATCAAGTTAATCTTGTTGTTTTTTAAATAGATATCCTGACTTGTCTCTGGAAAAGAAAAAAAATGGAAAAGGACACTATCACTTGAAAGTTCATCAACTTCTGGCAAGACACTGGCAAAAAACATCAGGCAAAGCTGTAAAGAAACCAGTTCCGAAAAAACGCAAATCGGAAAAACGGAAAGAAGAAGGATCTCTTCAGAAGATGAAGAAATTCCACATGTATCATTCACGTTTAATAACTAAAGAATAATCATAACATAAATTAAAGTTTATTTCAACCCATTTTAGACGTAGACGATATTAGGAACATATAGTGAGTGATATTGGGAACGCTTTTTTTAATAGGAAAAATTCAGAGGTCGCAAACAAATTTTTTTTTGGGTGTGTTAAAATTATCTGTTAAGAGTCGTAATTCAGTTTATTTTTAGATAACATTGAATAGAACAATTTTTTTGCACAAATTGCACACGAATTAGTCCTGTAATTAAAATAATGGCTTCAGCAGGCGATATTTGAGCCCCTACCCTATATATATTTTTTTTTGGAAGTGGATTTTTTCCTCTAAAGGTTATGATGACTTTTCAGAATCCAATAGAACAGTAGCAAACAACAAAATCGTTTTTTTTAATAACAAAAATGATTAAATAAAATGACTAATCCCATTTTTGCATTCACTTCATTGAAAACAAAAGCTTCTGTGTTATTTTGAAAGTTTCATTTAGTGTTTCTCAACCTTTCGGGTGTGAAGACACAGATAAAAAAGGACTGAAAAATCAAAAAATGCTAACTGTTGAATAAACATAAAAAAATACATAAACTCATGATACCAAAATAGAAAATTTCGTACCGAAAAATAACGGGGCGCGGTAGCCCAAGTCGATATGATACTCGCCTAAAGTACCAAAGGATGTTTGGAGGTGTCGCGAGTTCGATACCCGGTTTGTTCTTGTCAGAAAACTTTCCTGACTCAGGGTACAACAAAAACGGCGACATGACAGCGTGAAAACATTGCTACCGCAGGGAGTCCCCCATCGAGTGGTTAGCGCACCAACCTCTCGATGAGTATAAAAAACAAGCCTGCCGTTCGAAATCGGCAATAAATTTTAGGTCCCGGTCTAATTAGCCCTCGTGTGCAGAAGATGACCGTGGTTCGACTCAAATGACCAAAAAATAACGCGAAATGTATTTATCAGTTGAAAGTTCAACAAGTTATAGTAATAAAGTTGCGTCGATAGTAGTAGAAGGTTGAGAAGCACTGGTCTCATTGGTTCATTTCTAACACAGTTGATAAAGAAAATAGCAAATTTTAACGTCAAGTGCGAGATACCATTTTATCATAAATTTCTCTAACTCTTAACTAAAACGTTTATGGTTTTTGAAAAATCGTGGTCGTTACCGCCATCTTTTGAGGAGTTTATATAATGATAACCTAATTCTTCATCTCTCGAAAGTATTTTCATTAAAATTATATATATTAGATATAATAGTTAGATAATTTATAATATATATATATATATATATATAATAGTTTTTCATTGCCTGAATTATTGATCATTAATTATTTTTAGCTACCTCGCGTGCTTTTCGATTTCGAGAAGGTTTACGTTGGGAAGTACCATAACTTTCTTTTTGGGATGCCTGTAACTTCAACAGAACTTTTCAAGTAATAAACAGAAAAATTGAAAACCGTGTTGTTTCACTTCGAAACAAAGCTGAGTTAATAGTATCTCAACTCATCTTTGCTTCGAAATGTCAACAGGATGAAATTAAAAATTTCTCTTCAATTAGGGTTGCCAGACGTCCTCCTTTTTCTGTGTCATTTTAAGCGCCCTCATATAGGTTTTTAAATTTTTACATTTAGCCTTTTTCCTCATTTTCAGGTTTCCGAAATATTTTTCTAATTTTTTTTTCTACAAAAAAAAAAATCCACAGCGAAATATAAGGCTTACCACTTCATAAGTACGTATATGCTTCTGAGTGTGTGGTTTGGTGGGTTTTTTCTCCACACATATTTGGACGCTTTCATCAATCACTGTTGATATTCGAAGAAAACAAAAGCCAGTGCCGTCTTAACGCCCATCCGGGCACCTCAAGAGAAGATGGGCCTCAAAAAAATTTGAACTGGCTGAAAATTTCGAGAATTTTCGCGGTAGGAACTCAGAAAAATCACTTGGCCCGGGGAATCGCTGCCCCTCTGAATCCATGATGTTCTTAAGACGACCCTGCTAGAACCCCAAGTTGCTTGTTTTGTATTTGATAGATATAGCTAGGATTACTCCTCATTTATGAAGACATCATCTTTTATGTCATTCATTGAGTGTCTTCTCATACGCTTTCGAAACTTACCCCTTTTGTCCTCACATTTTCAGGGTTCCGGATTTTTTTTCTTTTTTTTTCAGATATATTCACGCTCTTTATAGAAACAAAGAGTTGTACTTACCCTACATTAAAAACGATTCCTCCCCCTACCAAAGAAATGTACTATTTACTTATTTAAATGCGTCTTTTTGATTGGAGAACAATCGTTGTTCTGTGTTAGTACAGGGGCGACATTTGTTGTGAAAATACATGTGAGGGACGTCGCTAAGTGTCCTCATTTTTAAATTTCTGAATCCGATAATCCTTACTCAAGGGTCATAAAAAATATTTTAAAAAGTTTCTATTAGGGGCCGTTCAAGTATTACGCCAGCAAATTTTTAGGCATTTTTGACCCCTTCTCCCTCACTTGGCAGCAAAAGTCAGCAAAACTATGACCCCGTCCCCCTTGTCAGCAAAATTTCGTCATCATCTCTGCCCCTCTGAATCCTAATGCATATTGGTGGAATCAGAGACGTATACGGGGAGGGGGGGGAGGGGTGTGACTATCAAAAATTTATTTTTTTAACGCAAAAAAATATTTTCGTTAAATTGAAATTTCGGAAGAAAAATACCTTTATATGTGTTATTATAATAAATTTCTGTTAATTTCAATGCTATTTTAAGGCTATGAACTTAAAATTTATCTTCAATAAATTCATTGCGACCCACCCTCTAAGCCATATATGGTAAATCGCATAAAGGCCCTTGGCCCGTGGACCTAATATGACCCTGGGGATTATCTGAAGCGGCCTGCCCTCCTCAAACCTAATTTTGTAAAAATGAACTAAGCGGCACATTTACAGATTGCTTAAGTCACACGTGGTACAATTCCAGAGCATTTAAGCGGCCAGTGGCACATTTTCAGATCACTTAAATCTTAAATGACCCGGGACACAGTTCCAGAACACTTAAGCGATCCGTGACACATTTAGAGATCCCTTGAGTGACATGTGGCATAGTTTTAGAGCACTTAAGCGTCCCCCAGTGCGGTTCTGCATCATTCAAGTTACCTGCGGCACATTCTCAGATTATTTAAGTGATCCGCGGCATATAATTACGTATCACTTGAGTGATGCGTGGCACAGTTCCAGAGCACTTGGATCCACGAAACATTTAGAGATCACTAAAGTGGCTCTGTAGGGCACTTATGAATAGGGGGGAATGTTAGTTTAAGTGCTCACAAACTATCGAAAGATTCTTCTTGTTTTTGGCTCACCGAGTAAGATGCCATTAAGAATATTTCACATTTTCATAAAGGGTGGTTGATGACGTAAGCATCATCCACCCCCCCCCTCCCCTTTGGGGGCCGTTCAAGTATTACGTCATCATCGATGGGGGAGGGGGTTTCCGATTTGCTGACTTTTGATGACAAGGGGGGAGGGGGTGGTTTGGGTAATGCTTACGTCATCAACCACCCTTTATGAAAATTTGAAATATATTTATTGGCATCTTACTCGGTGCGCCAAAAACGAGAAAAACCTTTCGATAATTTGTGGGCACTTGAAGTAACATTCCCCCTATTCATAAGGGCCCCCCCCCATCGATGCTTATGTAATACTTGAATGACCTCATATGCGTGTGTAAAACGATGAAACTTTTTGAATCATGTGATATTTTTCCCCCTTCGGCCTTTGTGAAAAGTTTTGACAAGACTGACCATATTTTCTCAAGAAAAATACGTGAAGTTTGCCTTCGAAATACGGCAAAATACGGGACATTGCAAATATATATCTAAACATATATAATCACCAAAAATGATACCAAAAGTAAGCAAAGTCGCCAATCAAGAAAAATGAAGCGCCACTACAAATCGCAGTGAATTAAAAAAACATGACAAATATGTAAAATAGGCCTAAATATTCTTATTTGTAGTAGTAATTCATCATCAATAACCATTTTCAATGATGAATTACGACTACAAATAAGAATATTTAGGCCTATTTCACATATTTGTCATGTTTTTTTAATTCACTGCGATTTGAAGTGGCGCTTCATTTTTCTTGATTCTTATTTGTAGTCGTAATTATCGTAATGTAATTCTTGAGTTGGAAAGATAATTTTAATTGTTGATTTGAAGAATAAAAAGTCAAGTTGGCTTCATTGAAAATACGTGAAAAACCAGGACATTTTTGCAAAAAAAAGTCGGGACAGCCAAAAAAACAAAAAACAGAGACTGTCCGGGAAATATGGGACGTATGGTCACGGATTATACTATTGATGGTATAAGCTTGCGAGCTTATATTACTGGAGCGCGGGGCTGACGAGAAAGTTAGCTCTTTCTCGTAGAACCCTTTTATACACATGAATGAAGGTATATGAAGGCGTCTTACTTTCTCGTTAGTCCCGACTCACTGAGCTATAACAATACCGTCTAGAGCAGACTCTGCTCCAGAACGTATTGGCTATAAGGAAAGCTCAGTGCCCCGAATGGAGAGAATATGACGTCAGCGGTCTCCGCCTTGGCAGTGCTGAGAACTGTGTCCCCTAACATCATTCTTCGGAAGATCACGTGACTCGGTGAAAACACACACAATCTCCAAGGAGGTTACAATTAAACTGACCATATTTCCTCGAGAGAAATACGGCACATCGGGATTCCAAATATGGGAAAATACGGGACATCGCCAAAAACGACGCTAAAACCAAAGTTGCCGAATATTGTTGAAATTACGGAAAAATCACAATGGCGGGAAATGATGCATTACTGCAAATTTCAGTGGATTAAAATGTGTTCCACGAAAAAAAAAAAGGTTACCAAGGCAAATGTGGGAGATTAATATTCCCATACATAGTTGTAATTATCATAAAATAATTTATGAGTTGAGAAATAATTTCAATCTTTGACTTCAATAAGGAATAAAAAATTAAGTAGGCTTCGTGTGAAATACGGGAAAAACAGACTGAGCTATAAGTAAACTTTACTTATAGCTCAGTGGAAAAACCGGGAAACTTTTGCCAAGAAGTCGGGATGGCCAAAAAAACAGAAAATACCGGGACTGTCCCGGGAAATACGGGGCGTATGTTCACTCTAGTTATAATTACATATTCTTTTCTCCATGCACAATCCCCGTTATTTTCGTATGGCATCCAGAAAACAATAAATGGAAGAAATAATTTCAGCATCGATGAGACAATTCCAAAATTAATGAGAGATAACTCCAGAATTAATAAAAGAGATAATTCCAGAATTAACGAAAGAAAATATTCTAGAATTAATGTAAGGCCGGGATTATACTATAAAAGTTTGATAAAATCCCTTTTATAAAACTTGAAAAATCCAGCCAATAAAGCTCATAGGTTACATTTGAGCAAATGAAACCCATAATCTTACTGGTTGAATTTTTCAAATTTTACAAAAGAACTTTTAGAAAACTTTTATAGTGTAATACCGGCCTAAAAGATAATTTCAGTATTGATAAAAGTGATAATTCCAAAATTAATGAAAGAGATAATTTCAGTATTAATGAAAGAGATAATTTCAGTATTAATGAAAGAGATAATTTCAGTATTAATGAAAGAGATAATTTCAGTATTAATGAAAGAGATAATTTCAGTATTAATGAAAGAGATAATTTCAGTATTAATGAAAGAGATAATTCCAAAATTAATGAAGGAAAATTCAAGAACTAATGAAGGAAAATTCAAGAACTAATGAAGGAAAATTCAAGAACTAATGAAGGAAAATTCAAGAACTAATGAAGGAAAATTAATGAAGGAAAATCCAGAATTAATAATGGAAAATTAATGAAGGAAAATCCGGAATTAATGAAGGAAAATCCAGAATTAATAATGGAAAATTAATGAAGGAAAATCCGGAATTAATGAAGGAAAATCCAGAATTAATGAAGGAAAATCCAGAATTAATGAAGGAAAATTGATGAAGGAAAATTCAAGAATTGATGAAGGAAAATTCAAGAATTGATGAAGGAAAATTCAAGAATTGATGAAAGAATTTTTTCAGCATTAACGAAAGAATTTTTTCAGCATTAACGAAAGAATCCAGCATTAATGAAAGAAATTATTCCAGCATTAATGAAAGAAATTATTCCAGCATTAATGAAAGAAATTATTCCAGCATTAATGAAAGAAATAATTTAATCATTTTCATCTTTAGATGAGTTCTCTACCTTCTTTTTAATCTTTGAAACCAAATATTTAGAGACCGGACGGTACATTTCTATGGGCAAATTGCCAGGCACGAATTTTGTTGTCACCGAGTCACGTGATTTCCTTGCATTTGATCTCGCTGCCGTCGCGGCGGCTGGACACTCCTTCCAGTAACATAAGCTCGATGGGTTTTACCAATTTTTCCCTGTTGCTGGTAAAATAATTACTTTTTTTTATTTCCCATTCATTTAGGCGGGGTTCACGTAAGAGTTGTCTAGTTGTCCCAGCGTTTATTCTGGTATTTATACCGGTTTCACCCTTGCATGATCTGACCATCCTATCCTGGTATCACCCATTTGACAGAAGGAGTCAAAAATGCATGTATAAAGCTCATTGTGCCAATCTACTAACGATTATCTCAAACCAAACAACTTTATTCCAGCTATGCACGTTCTATGGCTTTTTCTTGTTTACTTTTCACCGGGTGGTTACCGTTGATAAGATTCACCATTCACTCCCGGTGACTTATAGGACGATAAACAAGGTTATAAGCGAATATATAAATGATGGAGTTGACGTAATTTTTTAACAAAAACATTCTTATTCAGTGTTATTTATGATCTACAGTTTCTCTCTGGAAGGTTATGCATTGGTATTTTTTACTGAATAACATAGCCTACGTAATTTACGCATTTTGAGGTACCAAAGGTTCTGTGATCGCTCCTAGTTGTTTCAGCTGTGCAGTCATTTAATGTTTCCTTTCGTATAAGTGAGATGGAGTTCAAAAGTTAAAAATATTGTGGGCGTTGCTTAAGTAGATATTCATATTTTACAGAACATTAGTGTCCATATCAGTGCCATCTCAACGCATGGGCCCACCCAGACCAAGAGCAGAAGGTGGAGCCCTCATAAAAATGACATCTGAATAAAATTTTCAAGAGTGAGCACGTAAATTGGTGGGCGAGCATTTCTATCTAGATAGGTTAACATGGGGCCTCCATGATGCTCTTAAAGCCAGGGCCACACTCATGTCAAGCCTAACCCAATAATCATTTGCAAAAATACTTGTTTCAACATGTGCCTTTAATACTTGTTTCAACATGTGCAAAGAAGCAGCAGCATAGGCTGGCTACACAATGGCCCAGCTTGGCGAATATTTGCTTCCCGAGAACACATTCTGTATGTTGTGACTGTTGCTGACCAATATGTGGCTAGACGGATTGGAAGGCAGCTTCTTTGACTTAGGTTGGAGGCTACTACTAAACCACACATCCTCTCGTCCACATCCCTCAAAGGTACTGGTCGTTCTGTTCAACCAACCTTCCAATACCTTCCAGCCTCCAACATTTGACAATCATTGCCAATGGTGGATCGGCCAGACTATTTGCCCATGACAAACTTTGGAACATTGGGCCAGCATTGACACAAATGTGGTCCTGGTCCATACTTGTCTGATTTATTTATAGGTAACGTAAAACTTGTTGAGGGTATAATGAAGTACAGTGTCAAATGTCAATTTTACAAAAAATTATTGCATAAATAATCTAAACTTGCTAGGAATTGGTTCTTTTTTTGCTACAGAATTCAAAATAATTTAGCTTCATAATCTGAAAATGGTTTTACGGCAATTTTATTTTGTGTCATAATCAAGTACTGTGAAACCTTGCTGCAACGATTCTCGGTATAAAGATAAATTCCTCTACAACAATATTTTTCAAGTCTTGTTTGGAAATCTCAGTATTCTAATGTTTAACTGCTGCCTCTCAATAGAATGATAATCCCTCTACAACAATATTTTTTCTTGTTCTACAGAGTATCGTTATATCGAGGTTCCACTATTTTATTTTACATTAAAAACTTTTTCTTTAGTTTTTGAAAAATTAATTTTTAATTTATATTTACTTATGGTAGTATTTGAAGGTTTATATCAGTATCTGATGCAGTAAAAAAAGACGAGCAGGGGAAGATATTAAATTCTGCAAACTACACGCCTGCAGAAGGTGCCAACTGAAAGGGGTTTATTTTTTAGGGCATCAACTGAAAAGGAGGGGGTGATTTTTTTTATAACCAAACTATTTTATTTGCTTACACTTGAAAAATGTCCGGAACCATCCCTGAAGACAAGACAATTGTCAAATTATTCACAATAGCCCCCACCCTTCCTGGGCATTATGATTTTTCTAAAACCCCTGCCTGGCCGGAAATACCTGATTACCAATTTCCATACTTACTCTTGAAAATTGTTACAGATCTCATCATGAGGTCCTGGGCCATGTCTGGGTGGTCCCATGTGTTAAACGGTACCGAATGAAAGGGGAGGGGGTAAGAGGTTTAAAATGAATAGGTCCAGACCAAAATTAAATGGTCTCAAGTCTATCGTTATCTAGAGATGTCCATGATACAGGCTACTATGAAACATCAATAGTGGAAGCACCTCCAGATGAAACTACAAACATTTGCCTTGTGCGCACTATAGGTTCCTCAAGACCAGATGGTAACTCCAACGAGAGGGGAAGTTTTCAAGGGGGGGGAAATTACTAGATTTCTTTTGTGATTTCCCTTTTCATTTGCTGCCCTAAGCATGTTTTTTTCCTTGGTTAATATAGTCCTGTTATTCTTTAATGGCAAAAAGGAAGGCCAGACTTTTTTCATAGGTAAAGAATGCGACCACCTGAATGCACTCGTTTCCTTTTTGAAATAAGCTACAGCGTACTGTCATACCTAATAACACTAAAAAGGATGTAGAGTCTTTAAATTGAAGCCTTCTTTCACAATCATTAATAGTTTAATGGAGAAAATTTTAATCAAAAATTTCCAAAGAATCTGCTGAGAAAGGGGAAAGGGTTTTTTTTGGAAAATTAGTGGCCCCTGAAATTTTGCAGCCCGGTGCAACCACACCTTTTGCACCCCCTCAAAAGTCCGGCCCTGACTATGGCAGTGTGTGTTCCAGGTTTTTCTGACATCTAATTGGTTGCTAATGCAGTCAACGCTCAATATAATGATCCCCTTTGTCCCATCGAAAATGGACATTTTATTGGGAGGGTCGTTATATCAAAAGTAAAACATATATGACAGTCATTCTATGAAAACATTTGGAACTTATCCTACTGGTCATTTTAATGGAATAGTTGCTATAATGTTGGGTCATTATAACAAGCATCGACTGTTTGTTTTTTATGGCAGTTTAAAAATTGAAGCATCACTCAATTTTTGTCTTATAATCTAATTTTGTTGCCTAGTTTTTTCTTATCACCACAATAAACATCAGAAAGACTATTCAAGAGTTTGTGAACAAATATCAATTTTTTGTCTAGTGCTGTGGTCATCAATTAGTGTGTGTATACCTTCCAAGGGGGATAGGAGCAGTCACTTCTCTGAATTTTCACATTCTAAGTCCCCCCAGTACTGTTTCAGTATGAATCGAGCTGGTGGAGGAGGAAGGTTGTGCAGATTTTGGGAGCTCCAGAAAACTGTTACAGCAAAAGTATTTTTTTATCTAATGCCAGGAGTTCTCAACCTGTGCTCTGCAGAGTCATGGGGGCTCTGTGTGTACATCGCAGAGGCTCCATTGCTGCTCCAGGATAATAAAATAAAACTAAATTTAAAGAATAAAAAAAAATGTTCTCAGGGCTCTGCAATAAAAATTATTTATCAGACCATAGTATATAGGGCTCCGTGAGTCAAAAAAAGGTTGAGAACTGCTGATCTATGCTGTTACAAGAACATTTCAAAAATATTATAATGAATATAAGTTATTGATATAATGATTTTAATATGACCTATCTTTTTAAGGAATAATGTCTATCGGACAAATATTTGTTACTGGTGGTGCAGGCTACGTTGGCAGTCATGCTATTCTGGAGTTGTTGAAA
Source organism: Pholcus phalangioides (assembly GCF_987345545.1). Classification (NCBI taxonomy): domain Eukaryota; kingdom Metazoa; phylum Arthropoda; class Arachnida; order Araneae; family Pholcidae; genus Pholcus; species Pholcus phalangioides. The sequence goes on from NW_028301604.1 coordinate 59,252,291, forward strand.
TCTGGATATGAAGTTGTAACTGTTGACAATTTTTCAAATTCTAGTCCAAGTAAATATAATACATATATACAAGGCAATATTTTATTACTTTTTTCAAGTTTCACATCTGTACCTAGAGTAAAATAAATACTTGAATTTAACAATTTAACATGCGTATTACAGTTAAATGTCACCATTTAAAATGTTGAATCATTATAGGGTAGTCAGGCTAAAGGTATCCAAAAATAATAGTTCATGGTGAGAGAACCATCAATGATTAGTTCAAAATTTTAGCTTCATTAAAGAAGACAACTCTTCAAGTTTGTAGGTTAATAAAGTGCAATATGAGCAACATCGTACCATACAGTGATGTGCATCAAAAGAAGAAAATGCTGTCCAAATAAGCCAATTTCTTTGGTGTACTGATTTCCTGTACGCACTTTGACAGGAGTGAGGATACGCAATGTTGCACTATGCATGGCTATGTGGATGGAGAAGGGTTGAAAGTTTAAAGGTTTTGGAGGTCATACTTACAGAGGGACATAGACTTGGTTGAAGGGGTGCAAAGAAGAGCTACGTGTGTTGTTGGCACACAAGGTTTGAACTATGAAGAAAGACTTGATTTCTTGAATATCTTTACATCAGAGGAATGTAGGTGTCGGATATGATCAAAGTGGTTAAAATTTTCAACAGGATGAAACGACGGACCATGAGTCATTAAAATACACTGTCACCGCTTTGATAAGGGACGCCAGTATCATTTAGTAAGGGACAATTGTAAGTTCTGGTGTCACTGAGTTTTTCTCTAATAGGGTTGTCAACAAATAGAATATGTTACCTCTGGAAGTCATGAATTCTAACACAAGTGACATGCTTGAAAAGAAGTAAAAATTGTAAAATAAAATTGAAAATCCATACTTAGATTAAGACAACCGTAATCTTTTTTTATGAACAGTGCATTATGTAGTATTAGTAGTTTTTTCTCTTGTGATATATGCTTTTATATTGGGTTGCTGTATTTTGGTTATATTTCACATCCATATTTTTTATGGGCATCTTTTTTCAGCCACCTCGCTGGGCAATTTGCCTGTTGTGGCCTTTGTGTTTGTATTTGTATTTGAAACTGGTTTCACCACCACAGGAACCGGTTTTTGCTGCATGGCATTGCAAGTGTGTGCCCAGCTTTAGAGGCTCTGAAGATGTTTAAATGGTATTCAATCTCTTTCTAAGATCTAGTAGCATTTGAGGTGTTATTAAAATCAACTGCTGCAGAGATAAGCCTCCACTGTTGGTATGGATTTGGGAGGCTCCATATTCCACTCATTTCATACACTGCATTTAACACATTTTATTGATTTCAATTCAGCTAGCCAAAGCATGCACTGAAGCTTACATTGTGGCATTTACATGCTGACTGCTATAAAAAACATCTTGAAGTAGCTGTCGATAGTGCACATACTCAAACTAGGTACAGAACTTGATGCAATCTCCTATTGATTGCACAGCACTTTCATAACTAAGCATGTATGGTACTCAGTATAAGAGATACTCAGTATGTAAAGATGCTACTTTTGGATACCTTTAGTAAAGGCACCCCTGTGATGATGAATATTTAACTTCTGTGGTATCTGAAAGGTTGATTCAAAATTTTCTAAATGTGCATTGTTGTCCACTTGAGCTTGTACTTGTCTGCTGAGCTCACAAGTGATATAAATAGGATGCTAATAAATTTCATTGAAATCTGAATTTAGATTTGGAAATGAAAACTTAAGATGAGGCCCCCAAAGCAGAATATGCCAAAATCTGCAACGTATGTCGCAGAACAATCAGGAAGAATTTCAAGAAAATTGTAGAAAACACTATTATGGGAACTGCAGAACATTTCCAGTCAGCCAAGGGCTTGTTGCAGAACAATGCAAAACATTCTGCTTTGGGGGATGAGGCTCTCAAGAAAAAAATTAAATTTTATACATACAATATATTCATCCTTGTAAGCATGTAATTTTATGAGATTATGAAGAAAACTGACTAAATTTAAAAAAAAGAAAAAAACAGGTAAATAAAAGAAAAACTGTACAACACATTAATAAACATGAGCTAGAGTTGATTAATTCAGAGTAGTTTGTTGATGCCAGATCTAAAAATTTTCCAATATCTGGGCCTAAATGCTTTTAAATAATAACTAGTGGAGAAATTCATACATTTGTATGTTTCTATTTTGTGACTAGTATTTATGTATAAGCTGTGTGTGATGGGCACATTTTTAAAAATTTAAGGAGCCCTCCCTTCCCATAATTTATAGAAATAAGATTCTTCTTCACACACGTTTATTAAATGAAAACTAGTATAAGTAACTAGTATATAAGTAAGTAACTAGTATATAAAACTGTAAATAATTTTAGTTTTTTGATATTTCGTTTCATGCGGTTTTACCATACCAACTTGGTATCCTTTGGTGACAAACCTTCTTACTTAGACTCGATAGTGTGCTTAAAACATTTTCAACACTTTTTCAGTTTTTAATTACTCCGTAAAATATGCATTTTATACTTATAAAGGTGAAGGTGATGGAATTCCAGAGAGCTTAAGACGGGTCCAAGAGCTTGCTGGGAAACAATTAACTTTTTATGAAGCTGATTTGCTCTGCAAAAATGACATTGAGAAAGTTTTTTCAAAGGTATTTCCATTTCTCAATCCATGAAAGGTTTTTTTTTCTTTACTGTTAAACTCTCTGTAGTGTTATGGTCATATCACTGGCGTAGAAATGGGTGTACTGGCACTTAAATTGTAGCAATGGCTTATCCATAGATAACATAAATCTGACTCACTCGCGATAATTATTTAAATTCCAGAGAAACAGCTAAATATGAAGTTTATTAATTTGATGAAATACATGGTACATTACATATATAAAAAGAACAGTTATATTGCATTCAACCAATGAAAATCGCCACATATGCGCCAACCACCTGTCTTTTTTTTCAACTAGGTGGATAGGTCTCTAGTCCACAGACTTTTGCTAGGCCAAATGATGCCTTGCTTCAAAAGCAAGTTCAAAATCTTTCTTGATGGCCAACAGTTTCACTTGGAAACTTTTAATATGAATTTCAAGAAAACCAATTGAATAAGTTAATTTTCTTTTCTTCCGAGTGAAGTCCTTGGGTCTTATAAATTTGAAAATAAAAACACACACAAAAAGATCCTTTGAACTTGAGGAAAACTAAGATATTTTTATTGTTCCTCTTGTATCTCTGAAGTTCATGAAATAAATAACTGCTGGAATAGCAATCTTTCATTGTGAAATTTCATTCAAAAAATTTTGGTAATAAATGAAGGAATATTGTTTAGAAAGCTTGCGCGTGTCAGTTGGCTAAGGTGCTATGTTGATAGCTGAGAGGTCACAGGTTTAAGCCCAGCCTTATCAAGATAGATGAATATTTTTCATTTAATTGTGTTCTACCTTTTCACATTTGCGTTATTTCATTCCCTTTGATGGTTCTAGAGGTTTCTAGAATATTCTCGGCATGTTTTCACTTTCTGTTCTAGCCCTGTACAAAATATTCATAGACCTCTCAAATGGAGAGGTTGGTCAGTTCTACTGTAATGCTATTGGTATCTAGACTAGATAAATCTATTCAACATCTTGTTTTGTCATGACGATATGATAATAAATAAACTAAACTTTCAGAAAACTCATTTAAACATTGTTGACACTTTAGTTTTCTAACTGATGGAAAAAGTTTATAGTTTTTCAAAAAAAAAAAAAGTAATATCCCTCATATTGAAATGATACATTTGTATAAATTTATTTTTAGCACAAGATTTCCTGTGTTGTTCACTTTGCTGCACTCAAAGCTGTTGGAGAATCTTGCAGAATCCCTCTCCAGTATTATAGAAATAACATAATCGGAACTGTGAATTTATTAGAGGTTATATAGATTTATGAATTGAGTAATTTTTTACTTTTGTATTTCAAGTTTCATAATCCTAGTACTTTTCAAATTTTAAAATTTGTTAATGAAAAATCAAAATTTTTGCTAAAATTTGAAACTAGCCACTGCATATTTGAATAAATATGGGAATCGCAAAAAAATTATGCATAATGTTAAATATGCTAATTGTATGCACATGGTTTATGCTTCCTTCAGTGAGGCCTGTAAGCCATTGTTTTAATGTGTGCAAAGGGCAAAAATTTAAATAATTTTCTAATGAATTTATAGTGTAAGAAAATTTAAAAGTATAATATTGATCTCAAAGCCTCCCCATCCCCCCATGGAGGCTATACATAGAGAGATAATCTTAATATATATCAATGTATTCGTAGTGCATGGGAGAGTCATATAGAACCAGCCTCACAAAATAAGGTATATTGCAAAAGATACCATACATATAATCATGTGCTTGATATATAACTGACCTTGGATTGTGTACTGTACATTCGAGTGCCAATCATTGTGATTAGACCAGGTGTTGAAAATGAATGCCAATTTCTTGAAGGCACGCAACCACTCAATATTTCATATTCTCATTGATATGGTGTAGTGTTCCTTTGGTGATTGTCCTGAAAATTAAAATAGTCAAGTCCTAAAATTCTTCAAATTTTGTAGAGTTTGAGGTTTGCCTTTGGTATACACCCATTCTGCGGGAAGGTTGATACCTCTGAGATGTGAAGCAGGGTGTCTCTAATCCCACAATGTTCAATGTGTACACTGGTTTTCAGCCCCCCCCCCCTCATAAAAATAAATCAAGACTTCTGAGGTCTGGGGATCTTAGGGGCTTATGTGCCCTTGAACTTAGCATCATATGTGCTACCATCCGTTTGCCCCATTCAGAAATTATTTGACTGTTCTACAAAACCAAGAGATTAATATGTTAAAATATTTTGTGGTTGCATGCATTAAGTATGGAATTATTAGCAAATTCATTGGGCCGGTGCTATAAGAATCACCCTGTATTAGAAACTGCATCAAATGTATATATATCTCCTTTTTAAGTAAAAGTCAGATGTCAAATTTGTGTTTCGGAAACCTAACATTGTGCTTGTGTGTCCAGTATTGTGTGCTTCATGTTCAACCACAAAGTCATATTCAGCCTATTACAGCTGATCAACACTATTCCAAAATCCCAGCAAAGCAATAATGTAAGGATTATTAAATGAGCAGGTAATATGAATAATGTAATTACCCAAAGTTATGTGATAGGTGGGACCAACAATAACTGCTTATAGGTCAAATTCTGTTAACTTAGGGTATGATTTTGTGTACAGATACGTATAAATATTTGTTAACTGGGACAAAAATGTAAGAAAACTGCATCTTTTTCCTTTCTTGCTATGGGTGTATTGTACAACTATGATTTTTTCCTATGACTTCATAAAATTTAATTTACAATGTGACTGCAATCCCGTCTTTAAAAAAGAATCTATTCCCTGAAATCTTGGCAAATGAAAATCATGTTCATTATCATCACTTTGAAGGTTGTGACAACACCTTGATCCCCATCATTAGAAACAAGCTGTCTGTTTTTAGAAGCAAGAAAACAACCTTTACAGAAATTAATTCAGAGCTGCAGACCACACATGCACATTGTCATCAATGGCATTGAACAAATGGTGGTTTTTTTTTTAAGATTAGCAATAACATGGAGCTGCAGGAATGAAATTGTGACCTCTGTGCAAAAATGGCAGACACAAGCCTCGGAATTCCATTGGTAAATAAACCGCCAAGTATATCATTGTTATATACTGTAGCCTCTCAAAAATCAGAGTAGTTTCATTACATATGATGTTCTAATCGAATAAAACAATTCTTACTTGATTATCACTTAATCTCTACTATCGCAGCAATACTGCCATGACTATGCTTGAATTTGAAAATGTGCATTTTTCACAGGAAATATAACTCTGACACATTAACCGGCACCTACCTTAACAACATTTTGGATTTAAAAAAACGAAGAATTAATTTGAGAAAAGCAATGAATAAAGAGGAATTAATTTGAGAAAAGTAATGAATAAAGAGGAATTAATTTGAGAAAAGTAATGAATAAAGAGGAATTAATTTGAGAAAAGTAATGAATAAAAAGGAATTAATTTGAGAAAAGTATACAGTGGGAAATGCTTTAAGATCAAAAGCCCAAAAAATACAGAAGAAATCAAGTTTCAATTGAAAAAAATATATTTGACGTATGATTTCATTTAATGACTTGCTGAATGCTAAATAAAGTTAAAATGTAATTTTTCTATTCTCTTCAGTCAACATTCATTATTATGAAAAATTAAATATTTTCAGTATAGTATGTAATATTAATTTAGGTAATGCAATCAAGTGAAGTACGAAAAATTGTTTTCTCCAGTTCTGCTACTGTTTATGGCATTCCTTTGCATTTGCCATTAACTGAAGAACATCCAGTAGGATCCAATTGTACCAATCCTTATGGGCGTACGAAATATTTCATTGAAGAAATTTTGCAAGATGTCAATAACTCAGAAAAGGTAAGTATTTTTACTGCATAAAATATTTATACATTTTTTTAAGTTATTTATTTATCAATGTTTTACTTTCTTACATATTCAAGTCTTCAAGACTTAAAGATGTAAGAAAGTATGTATATATGTATCTGTAAAATATTATGATGTATATGATAACAGATATGTATCTGTTCAATATTCAAGACTTGAATATTGAACTTGAAATTGAAAGATAGCAAAAAGGCAAATACTCCATATAGTGGAAGTTACTCATTGTTCAAGACAGAGTCTCAAAATGAAATGACTGACAGCATGAGAAAAGGGAGGAAAGAAAAACAGTGGAGCCAATCACAGACAAGAACATGATAGTGATGCTAATGGGTATAAAAATTATTGTAGAAACTGTTGCCAGATTTTTGAGAAGGGTGATGTGCTAGTCAGGTCATTGGCCAGTTGGTTTGTTGAGTTTTTGTAGATGTGGAACGATTCGCAGAATTCCAAGTCAAAGACTCAACAGTTGGGGCATCTAAAGCATTTCATACCAATGCAGATTATCATATATAGGTCAAACTAAACATGCCCTTAAATACCATTTAAACGACCATAGAAGATATGTAACCAACCAAGACTTTAACCTCTCATCCATAGCCCAACATTGTTGGTCCTTTGACCCCAAATTCGACTTTTCATCAGCCAAAATGATTCAAAAATTCCTTTCACTGTTTGACTTGGACTTCTATGAATCATTCCACATCTACAAAAATTCAAACTAATTGGCCAACGACTTGATTAGCACACCACCCTTCTCAAAAATCTGGCAATGGTTTCTACAATTTTTTTCTCTGTCAGCATCACTATCATGTTCTCGTCTGTGATTGGCTCCATCATTTTTCTTTCCTCCTCTTTTTCTCATGTTGCCAGTCATTTCATTTCGACTCTTTGTCTTGAACAGTGAGTAACTCCTGCCATATGGAATATTTATCTTTCCGATATCTTTTAATTTTTTTTGGCTACTGAAGAAGGAACTTCATACAGTTCCGAAACGTGTCTAGCTGTTGCTCTCTTCTTATTTTGGGTTTACCTAGTATATAGAGGTTTCACTATATATAAATGCATTTTAGTTTTATCTTAAAAATTTTTACTTCCAATATTAGGATATTAAATGTGACTGATACAACTTTTTGGAAACTTCATTGTTTATCACTGTAGACTAGTGATATAGAAGACAATGAATACCTAGGTGCTCAGTGAAGCACCTAAGGATGTTTTATATTTTTTTCCAATTTCCTCTTATGGAGTCTCGGTCAACATTACAATTAAGTTTATCTGAGTTGCATTCAAGAATTTACATTATGCTGATTTGAGTTTCTGTGATAAAGTTTGATAAATTTTACATATAGTTGTTGTTCTGCTACTGGATATAATACTGCTCATGACTCTAAAAACATTGAAAAATTTACTCCTGCTGTCATAGGCGAATGCTGAATTTTCTAAAGAGTGGGAGGTTTCAATTTTTTGTCTTTTCAGGGGGCAGGGTAACATTTTTCCTGCAAAATAACACTATAATCTCTGCTTGCCCCCCCCCCTTTCCATACACTAATGCCTGCCGTACAGTTAAGCAGCCTAGCATGTTAAGAATACACTTCATAGGATTGAAAGAGCATTGTAGGTGAGGGAAGATGATGGGTCATTTTAAATGATGAAAGTTACATGTGTCCATATTTCTGTGCTCACTGTCACACCTGCCTTGCTTATCACAGTTTATCCATCTAAACCTTCAAGAAATCAACTATTTTCTCTCGTTGGTTTAATTTAAAATCTTGTGGAATGACTAAAAATAATCATGGTCATAATCAGGCACATCAAATCGTTTCAGATTTCAACAACTCAATCTATACATGTAAAATAGCATGTCCTAACTGATTCATCATCGCCGAGCCAAAACCGCTGAAGTTGTAAATATGAAATTCGGTCAGTAGTTGTATTTTATGATGTAAAAACTCACTAAGAAGGGATTTTTAAAAATTCAACCCCTAAGGGGTTCATAAGAGAGTTCAAAGGTTATATGGGGTAATGATTGCAAGTCAAAACCATTGAACCTCCACATCCTTTTCAAAAAATTAGAACACCTCGGAAATTTTTACAATAGCGGTTCATGAAATGATCGAACTGGAAAGCCCAAATTAAAGTTGCAATTGTGTATTTTCATCTTCAAAGAGGTTCTTCTTTATCGGCAGCAAAAACTTTTTCATAAAGCTGATTGAATGTTTCTTAAAGTGTCAAATTACTTTTTCCTCTTAAATTAGAACACCCTGAAAGTTGTTTCAAAAAATTAGAACATTCTGGGTTTACATACATAACAAGAAAAGACATAAAACAGATTCAATCTAGTTGATGTAAATTTGCATGAAAATATTCATGTAATCTGTTTCAAGTCAGATGTTTTAATTTTTTTTAACAAAGGGGAAAAAGTAATTTGACCCTTTAAGAAACATTCAATCTACTTTTTATGCATATTTTTAGCTAGTGATATGCTTAAAAAGGACCTCTTCGAAGATGAAAATACAAATTGCAACCATGCCTTTAATTTGGGCTTCCCAGTTCAATCATTTCATGAACTGCTCTCGTAAATTTCTGGGGTGCGTTCTAATTTTTTATTTGCTATAAATATGAAATTTTGTCAGTAGTTTAATTTCATGATGTAAAGACTCACTAAGAAGGGGTTTTTCAAAATTCGACCCCTAAGGGGTACAAAGGTCATATAAAGAAATCATGCCAAGCCTAATCCACTGTAGCTATAATTATGAAATTTGGTCAGTAGTTTTATTTCATTATGTAAAAATTTTACTGGCAATGGGATTTTTGAAATTCAACCTCTAAGGGGTTCAAAGTTTACATAAAGAAATCACACAAAAACCGCTGAACCATAAGGCAGGCAGTTCAAGGGTTATATGAGGCAATCATGGCAGAGCCGAAACAACTGAAACTGTAAATATGAAATTTGGTCAGTATTATATTTTGTAATGTAGATACCTACTAAGGTGGGATTTCTGAAAATTCAATCTCTAAGGGGGTCATGAGGTGTTTAAATGATATATGAGGGAAGCCGCAGGTAATAGCTAGTTATAATATATATTTTTAACAAAATATTTGTGTCAATTATTTCATTTTTCATATGCTATCATATGTCTAGGGGTGGAGAATGATTGTCCTGAGATATTTCAACCCAGTTGGTGCTCATGAGTCAGGTGCAATTGGAGAAGATCCTCTTGGAAAACCCAATAATTTGATGCCATACATTTCTCAAGTTGCTATTGGACGAAGGCCAATGTTAGAAGTTTTTGGGAATAACTACAACACTCCTGATGGCACAGGTGGTTCATAAATTCAGGATTGATTTTATTTTTTTAGATCAAGAAAAAAACAACTTAATTGGGTCAAAACATAGTGAAAACAATGAAGGAGCTACAATTATAATTCTTGAAACAATATTTTTTTTTTCAATATTTACCTAACTTTTTTTTTTCTTTTTGTCATGGACAATAATCATGTTTTTCAGTTAAATAACTAATTTTTAAACAATTAAATTAAAAAAAATACTCTAATAAAAATTATTTATTGTTTGCTTAACTATTTTTAATCAAGTAGATACATTTTATTTATTATTATTATTATTATTTTTTGCAAAAACAAGCACAAAATACATATAAAAAATAGAACAAAAACCATATAGAACAACACATGAACACAATCAATAGTCATATTGGGCCCTAAGGGACATAACGTCCTTCCAGGCAGCCCTATGGATTAAATTATTATATTTTGCCGCCATTTTCCACGTACTGTACGTTATGTTAATAAATGTTATGTAATAAGATATGAGTATTTCAAAAATTTATGCACTCGAAAAATTTGAATTATGAGATGTGAAATTATTGAATTACGATATTTCTTGTATAAATAATGAGTCTGGAATAAATATACCTTTTTGTTTCACAATACTATTCATATATACACATACATACACACATAAATACGTACATGCTCATAGAGATACATATATACACACACATACATATACCCTTTTTTTTGTACCATGAGATCGTGAAAAATGTTTGTCTCAGCTGTGATTAAATTATTCCAATATTTCCCATTGATGTCATTATTTATATTGTACTTTATGAAAACAATCTTAAAATATATTTTTTTAATTTTGTACGCTTTTTGCATACATGAAAGCATCATATTTATTGCTACAATTATGAGCTGTCGACTGAAGTGAATTCACTATTTTTGGAGCAGTAAACAAGAAACAGACGAAACACCTTTTTGAAAAAGGTGTTTATTTGTTTTTGGGACTTCAAATTCATGTTTGATTCTTGCAGAAGTTCTGTTTGTTTTTTTTTTGCGTTTGTTTTTGAACACAAAATTTATAAGTCTGTAAATGTATAGCTGTTTAATGTCCAATGGCTATTGATATTGTTATCGTATGTATTACATGTTTGTATTATTAGTGTTCTTGCCTTGTTGTATGTTATTTAATTTCGTAATATTGATTAGGTAAGCCCCACCCCAGGCACATAATCCATAGGTAATAATTGAATAAATCCATGCATAAAAAATGTCCTATTAAATATTTTAATTTATAAAGTAAAACTATATAAAATCAGATTTTATAAGTTAATTTATCACATTGCAAATTCCATTTTAAATCATCCTGTATAGTAACTCCCAAGTTTTCATATTGGTGCACTCTTTCTATTTCATGACAATTGTAGTTCTGTTGTGATTGTTGGTGGCAAGTGTGTATTTTAATGGAGATCTTGAAATTAGAGTTTGTTTCTCGTTTTAATGCATTGATACTCTGTTTTGTGTATGTTTAATTTGAGTTTGTTTTCGGTCATCCACTGATTAATGTATCTGAGATCGCTTTCTGTTTTTTCTATAAGATTCTCAAAGTTGTCATCTTCCACGTAAAGAGCTGTATCATCAGCGAATGATACAAGTTGCCCATTTAGATTAAGCAAACAGAAGTCACTAATATAAATCAAGAATAATGTAGGGTCCAAAACTGATCCCTGAGGGCCATCCTTTTGAACCTGTAGGTATTCGCTTATTTTCTTATTGATGACGACTGCCTGTTGCCTTCTACAATAATAAGTTTTGAACCATTCCAGAATACTTCCTCGAACACCAGCTTTGTGCAACTTTTGTGTTAGTCAGGGCCGCAACTAAATGTTTGGTCACCCAGGGCAAGCGCACATTTTGACGTCCCCTTGTAATGTTCAAGGATAGGTTTCAAAATGAAATTTGCACCCCCCCCCCCTGGTCCAGCTCCCGGGGCATGAGATCTGTCTGCTCCCCTCTAGTTGCGGCCCTGGTGTTAGTATATTTAGATCAACATTATTAAATGCTTGTTTTAAATCCAGGTACATTATCATCGAATATTTATTATTGTATCCTGTATTGACAAAGTTTGATTATTGCCATTTCTGTTTTTATTCTGTTAAAATCCATACTGTTGGGTGCAAAAAAAATTATTGATTTAGAAAATTTACAACTTGTTTGTTCATATGTTTCTCTATTACTTTAGAAAAAATTGAGAGGACTGAAATTGGTCTGTAATTGTTCATATTATTAGGGTCTCCTTTTTTGTAAATTGGGTAAACAAGAGAATATTTCATTTCGTCATAGAAATAACTTTCTTTGATTGACGAGTCAATTAGGTGTTTTAGTACTTCAATGTGATAGAATGAAATTATTTTTAGTGTGTTAAGATGATTTTTTTGGTGTTAAGCCATCGTAACCAATTGCTTTAGAATCATCTAAATCATTCGTTTTTTTTTAAGTAAGTATATCAATATCTATAATTGCTATTTGAGTTCACAATATTATATCTACTTTCATGTTGACATGTGTATCCTATAGTATTGGCATTCAACTTTCTATCAATGAATTCCTTATTAAAGTCATTTGCTAAATTTTTATGATCATGATGGATTGGGAGTATTTGTTTTCTGTTATTTTTATTGAGTATAAAAGTATTTATGCAATTCCATTGTTTTCATTTGTCTCTATTGCATTCAGTAAATTTGTTTTTCAGATATTCTTGTTTAGCTTTTTTTATTTGAAATTTTAACATTTTATCATAGTTCTTTTATTAATTTTTATATGCATGTATGTTGGGATATTTCCTATATTTTTATATAACTTTTCTTTAGAATTTATCTGCAGTATGAGATCTTTAGTAATCCACTAATTTTTTCTATTACATTTACATTGTTGTGTTTTGGTCCAGAGGTTAGAATTTAGTGAGATAAAATATCTGAAAACTTTTTATATTTTTGTTTGGTTTCTTTTTCTGTGAAAACATTTCCAAAGGATACATTTGAGATGAATCTTTCAAATTTGGTATAATCTATTTTTGTTTTGTTCTTTATTATTTTTAATACTCTTTTGATCTTGAAAATCAATGTAACCAAGTATTGGATAGTGATCAGTAACGTGCATTTTAAGTACAGAGAATTGTTGTAAAGTATTTTTATTTGATCTATATAAAAAAAACATGATCAATGCAAGTACCTCCTTCATGTAGTTCTCTGGTTACTGACTCCTGTAAAGCAATGAAGCCATTTACAGCTGTTATGTCAAAATAATTTAATACCTCATTAGTCTCTAATGTATTAATGTTTAAGTCCCCAGTGATTTAACATGCTTTTTTTTTTGTTTTTGAGATAAAGGCCTTCAACTCCTCATTGAACTGTGAAATAGTATATGAGTGAGATCTGTGTATAGTAATAAGATATCAATATCACAATCTGGCAGGTTAATGCATAAGCTTTCAGCAGTTATGAAATTGTAAGGTTTTTGAGGCTTTTGATTGATTTATTAATATACATAATGACCCCCCCCCCCCCCGATTTGTTATATGTTCTACAGTTAAAATGTTTGATAATCATTCAAATGATCATAATTAACAATGTCATATTGAATAATTCCTCTTCCTTTAACCATATTTCTGTTAGGCATATAATATCTATATGTTGAGATAACGACCTCAAGAATACCAGAAAATTATCAAAATTGGATTTTAAACTTTGTATATTCAAGATGAGCATATTAATGTTCTTGCTGCTTTTTAAGGAATAGTTAAAAAAATTATTTACATCACATATTTCCTCCAGTGTAGGTGGTGGTTGGTACAAGTCTATTATATCATTTTCATTGTTCATCAGCACTCAACTTTTTGAGGTCTTCCTCATCCCCTATTCTTATAATTCTAGAGTCATCAAGTCTCCGGACTTGATCAACTTTACAAGTCTCCATCTTTTTGCCCAAGCATACTTGTCGTCGTTGCTCTTTCTAAACTCTCTGGCCAGGAAAAACAAGCATTTGCTCTCCTGTGAAAGATGTTTTTATATATATATTCTGTTTGATGCGAAGTTGGGGTTTATTGTATCAGCTGTCAATTCTTGAGACTTTTCCTTTTGTATCCACGATTTTTTTTGAGTGTTCACGTGCAAATCTTATTATTATAGGTTTGCTTTTATTTTCATTTCTTGAAGGTACTCTATGCAAGTTCTCTATTTCTTTTTTTTCTTGTATCCCTATTTCTCGCTTTATTGCATTCACAATTTCTATGATATTCTCTGAAGGCATCTCTGGAACTCAATTTATTTCAATGTTGTTTATCTTGCTCTTGTTTTCTATGTCATTTATTCTAATTTTAAGCTCCATCACTTTTTTTTTCAGGTTTCGATTTTCTGATTTAATTTCCTTATCAATACATTCAATGTATGATTTCATTTCACATATCTTTTTCCCGAGATCCTCGACACACTGTGAATTAAAAGTTATTGCCTTTGTTATGTCAACTGTTTCTTTGTTCAGATCCTCTTGATTGCAGCAGTAAAATAATTTTTCATCTCCTGTCGAAGCTTCTAAATTATTTTTCCAGTTTGTCAAGTTTGTCATCAAAGCCTGCTTTCATTTTTTCAATTCCCTCCACATTAACACTTTCACACTTGGGGCATAAATAAGCATCTTTTTTTACTTTAGCCATTCTTCTGAAAGCACACTCGCTTGTTCCTACACAAACAAGATGTAGCATCAGAGCACATTTTTTGCGTTGAAAAACCTCAGTCTTGTCCACAATGGCACCTTTACAGTTCTCACATTCCATATTTCCCAATTTTTTTTTTGTTCCACTTTTTGACTCACAGATGTCACTATGATCGTTGTTTCATGTCAATTTGTTACATGTGCTTTTTATGTTTACATTATATATTTTGATATATTCATGTAAATTTTATAATTTCCATGTACTTGGTACTTATATTTTTCAGAATATAATCCCTATCATGCAATATCTTGTTAAGATTCGTCTAATATTCACAAAACATAAAGAGCTCTCGAATGTACGTGTTTGTAAACAAAGACGGTGTTGCCAACCTTTTTATTTTTATTCTTTGTCGTATTTTTGGAAATTTTGAATGATATATATCATGATAATACTTAATCAAATTTACATGAATAATATGTGGAAGGAGTGCTGATTAATGTAACTTATTTTTCACAGGAATCCGTGATTATATTCATGTTATGGACTTGGCTGAAGGACATGTTGCAGCTGTAGACAAAATTTTAAATGAAACATTTGAGGGATTCAAGGTTTGTTAAATGATTCTAAACTGAGACATAAATTTATCACATTGCAGGAGGGGAGGAACTGAGATGTTAATCCGATCTCAATCTTACTGGAGTTTAAAACTTTTTATTCATGTGCAAGAAAGTTGCTAAATGTGAAATCCTCTCCCACATTTCGAAAATGGAAGTAAAGAAATGTTGTTCAATCTTTTTTTTTCCATTTGTCTAATTCAATTTGATGAAAAAATATAAATGTGGTATGTAATAGATGAAAGATAGTGTTTCTCTTCTGAGTTTATATATATCTTACCTTTCACTTATATATAGGGTGCATAGCATATGGGGGGGGGGGTTATGGCATTTTATTGGTGAATCGTTGGGGGATCCTAGAGTTATATTTTCAATTAGAAAAAATTTCCAAATAACATGTAGTGCTGAAATATGTCATTCATGTTGCAAAGGATTGTACTGTAATACCTCAGTTTTTACTGATGATCCATCTGAAAACAATTGGCGACATATGAAACCAACAAAAACCGAGGTAATTATTTCCTTATGAATCAATGTAAATCCAATTAATTTGTTCTAGACACTCCAAAATAATACCAAAAACATATTTTATAGATAATAACTATAGTGTTTAATATTAAAAACAATAAGAAATTAATATAAAATGGATATAAGAGACTAATGTGAAGAATAAATGAACATTTCGCATGGAATTAACATTTTTATACCTTTCTGAAAACACTTCTTGGCGCATAAAAGATGGCGAGGAGGGGAGAGAGGTGCAGATATTATTGTTTGGAAGAGGAATCCTCGACCTTAGGTATCAAAGCATTATCTGGGGTCACTTCCCTCTTGGTCTTTTGGCACTAGGACCAGGTTCAGAGTCAGTGGACCCATGTTGCACAAGAAAGCTGCCCAAAGAGGTCTGAACTTATCGTAGATGGTGACTTCTCATACATGTGGCCGATCTCGGCAATGGTAATGCTGCGCTTGTATTTTTCAATGAATTACGTCTTCAACTCGATTGTGTTTCTTGTCTTTTTCTTCGAAGGGCTGCTGGCTCTGGAAACTGTCTTTGGTCCCGTGAAATTGTTTGGCTAGACAAGCAGGGTGATGCTCAGACAACGAGAAACAATGCCACATTGAGCAGGAGAATGAAAATTAGCAGTAAGGTCACTTGGGCAGGCGGATAAAATCCGAGGCAACCAACGAAAACCGAGAAATTGTTCGCAGAAAAAAATCTACGAGATCTGAAACCAATGAAAACTGAGGAATTACTGTATAGTTATTAAAATAAAAAAAAATTAATTTTTTACGGTCCCTTTGTGTGCACCAAAATCCAATTAGAAAGTTGTTGCTCTGTCTCTCCTGATGCCAACTAAAAAAAATCCATGTTTCTAAGTGCAATATTCACTGAGATATTCAAAAAACGGAGGAAAAAGCAGCTCTTAATCTGGGGAAAACGTTTTACCCACATTTAACGCTGTTTTTCCTCACCTTTCCTCCATTTTTCAAATTTGAATTTTTTTTTTTTTTTTTAAGTGATCCTCACGTATTCCCAAGGGATCAGTATGATCCGTCCAGGGAATTTGTTAGTGTTAGTAAACATCCATGCCCGAACCGGGATTCGAACCCAGACCTGCACAGTGAGAAACAAGTTCTCTAACCACTAATAGTGGTGAATAATCTCTCAGTGAATATTCCACTTAGGAATGTGAAACTTTTTTGTTGCATTAGGAGAGACAGGACAACTTTCTAATTGGGTTTTAGGACACGCAGGGACAGTATAAAAAATTAATTTTTTTTATTTTCATAACTACAAAACTCCTTGAAACATGAATAACATATCTGAGTACTACACGTTATTTGGAAACTTCAGGACTGCATTGTAGTGTGCGCACATGTGATCTTGACAACAGAAGTTGTGAAGTGTGCTTTATTTTTCATATACCAATTCTAATGCACCCTGTATGCTGTCCCATGCTAAAGGGCTATTAAATTTAAGAAATTGATATTTTTTATAAAATTTAAATAGTTGATCAAACTTTATATACTGAATACGTATGAAAAATAGCTAATAACTATTAAACTGAAATATGTATGAAATGATGCTTTATGAACCAGTTCAAAATTTTTTGCAAAATTTCAATTCTGGGAATTTCATTATAGAAGGTAAGGGTCAGAGTGGATGACAATGTCATAAAGGCAGAAATCAAAGAAAACCTAGATTTTACCACTCAAAATTTAGCAGTTTCTAAAAATTCCTAAAAATATAGTACACTTCCAAAAAATTTTGTGAAACTAGTCAAAAACTTTAGGGTAGTGGGTGAGTCTCGTGTGAGTGCCAACAGGCGAGAGGCGGCACAATGCCTTTTTTCAGATACTCATTCTGAATTACAAATGGTCATCAAAATGCATGCTTCTCTAGGCCGACAAAGTATGTAATTGTGGCTCTGATCATATATTTAGTTTTTCATAATGCTGAAGAACTAACAATGAAGAGCCCTCATATTTTAAGCCCATTTTTCTTTGCGAACCTTAAACAAGTTCCATGAGACTAAGATGTTTTATCACATCCACCATACTGACCGGGCATTGTGTTACCTTATTTTATTTTGCTCCTATCAAAATCCTACATGTCGAAAATCACTAGCTGGAATGATACTCAAAAGCCACATAGATGAACTTTTTACTTCCAATCCAGCAAACTCTACTGTGATGGAATTTCAAAAATATCCAAAAATTTGTTATGGGCATCTTTTTCTCAGTCGCTTTGTTGGGAATTTTGCCTATTGTGGCCTTGTATTTGTATAAGCAGCCAAACAAATTATTGTTTACTATTCTCCTTGTGAAGCCTAGTATACATCTTCCCATGCCTCTTCGTGCTGTCTGCAGTCTTTGTATTGTTCGGGCTGTAAGTTTTCATGTTTCAGCGCCATAAGTTTTCATGTTTCAGCGCCATAAGTCAGTGCTGGTAGCATACATTTGTTGAATACTTTTCAGGTATAATGGCATATTGTGTGACATTGACTTTTTTTTTGCTTTAATTTTAAAATAAAATAAATAATTAATCCTTTATTTGCTTTCTTTTTATTTAGGCTTACAACTTAGGTACAGGTGAAGGATACTCTGTGCTACAGGTTCTGAAAGCATTTGAATCAGCTTCTGGTGTTAAAATCCCATATAAGATTGTAGAACGTCGGAAGGGTGATGTTGATAGCATGTATGCAGATGTCTCTTTAGCAGAGAAAGACCTAAATTTCAAATGCAAACGCTCACTTCAAAATATGTGTAAGTCAGCTCTGCTGTTGAAATAAAATTATCTTAAATTATGCATTTGTACTTTTATCATATGTATAATACGTAATAAAGCCATTCGTCTTTCTACTTAGGTGATGACACTTGGCGATGGCAGAAGAAAAACCCAATGGGCTTTGGAAAATTTAGTTCCAATAATTAGCAAGAACACATATCTTTGCAGCATTTTCCAGAAATTGTGCAGGATTTGAATTGTGTGCCATTTTCCTCTCATTAGATAAGCAGTGGCAGTATATTATGCACATTGTAGTTAGTGGATAAGCAATGATACATAGGCAGGAGTGTGTCACAATCACTAAAATGAAAAAAGCATCATTAGCATTTTGCTGAACCTGCACTTCTAACTGTTTGGCATTAATATGTGACAAACACTTGTATAATATGTAGCTGATAAAGTTTTTCATGGCCATCGTCAGATGAAAAAATGACTTTTTTTGGCTTGAAGGTTGTTTGTTTGAATTTGTCCTTGGCATTTCCCCAACTTCAGTGGTTGGCATCATCATCACAAGATAACTGTACTGGAACAGTGAATCAAAATTTTCATGATCTCAGGTTGTGTTTGTACTCCTGAGCAGTTTGGCTTTTGCTATTATTTTCTGATTGGTGGGTCAGTGCTATGACTGGCATCAAATTACAGATATCTCTTAGGTTGGAAGAATCTGATTGGGCCATAAATACAATCAAATAACTCTGCATCACTAAAAATTTGATTCACTGTTCCAGTACTACTACTTTTCTCTTGATGATGCCAACCACTAACATTGGGGAAATGTGGATGAACTCAAGCAAGCAATAACCTTCATGCCTGAAAAGCTACCTCTTTCAAATGGTCGTGTGGTCGTTCGGTCTTAATTGTTGAGTGCAAATCGAATTCTGTTGCCAAAATCTGTTGCATAGTACATCAAAATGCCATGAGCCATCATACATTGCACTTGATTTGCCCGCAACCTCATCAAAACTTTCATTGTACTCGTAATGTGTTCTAACAATTGTAACATCCTTACCGAACATCACTATATTAGCACACTACTTTTATTAAACATTGCCATGTTCTTTCCCATGTGTACCGTTGCATTCCAGCTAAATGTTCTGTATATCCCACTCTGCCATCTGTTGTGGTACTGTTTATCCAAAAAGAGGAAAATGACATCAAATTTTAATCTGGTATTACTTTTGGGAAATTCTATATACTTTTCTTTCTTTTTTTATTTGATATGTTTCATATTTGGCATTATTGTTGTTAAATCGAAAATCAATGAAATATCTGGGAGAAAATACTTATCTGTTCTCTGTTCGCTCTAACTTGGGTCCTGATGTAAATAAACCGCTGTACCAATTTTTGATATCACTCCACATCCTTTATCTCTATTGGTTGTAATTTTACCCGCCCCTTCATTATGTGTTCCGAACATGTGTGTCTTTTCCTCAAACGTGAGATTGTAAATTCGGTATGAAGAATTTTCCTGGAAAGTTTTTTTCACTGTTCTCCAAATTTTGTTGAAATAAAAACTGTTGATAACACTAATTAAAATAGAGAGGTATATATCTCCCCAAAAAAAAAAATTTGATAAGGTATTCTATCGTTATCATGGCACACTCCTCAAGAGTTGGGATGACAGGGCTCCAGCCCGGACATTGCCTGCGACAATTCTTGTCATTTTTTTTATGCTAAAAGTTTACTATATAGAAGTTCTGTTGAAAGGTTGGTCTGAGGGCCCACCAAAGATCACAGCCTGGGTGTCTTGGGGCAGGATGTGGGGCCATGGTCGTTACAAAAGCTTGTGCAAATTGTTTATTATTTTACGGCAGATAGTGAGAAAAAATCCTCATTTTTTCTTACTTTTTTTTCTTCAGAATTTTACAATTTTATTTCTGAGCTAATTTACGCCATATGTGCTACCAATTACAACGTGAAACAAATTATGAACAACTTACCGTTGTGTTGCTGCTTTTTATTTTTCTTGCTGGTCTGTATAATTAAATATTTCATAATAATCCACTGGCTATAGCAGTTCCAATTTTACGAGAGAGTCATCCATATTATTTCGTTTCTTTACTTCAACCTGTTGTCGATATCCTGTTTTTTTTGTCAAGACAATTTTGGTTTTTTATCCATGCGTAGGTTACGCGCCATGACCCCAACATCCAGCAGCAGAAGCCCCTGGACTGGGATCTTTAATGGGTCCCCAGCCCAGGCTTTCTCACGGGGATCTATAGTGTCTGTCATAATGAGGCTAACTGAATCAAAAATGAGCAGTGCTCTTTCGAACCAGATTTTCAAAATTTTACCTTCATGTCTTCGTGATAATCCTCATACTTTTTCGGCTCACCGTCTTCGACGAAACAAATATTACTTCCTCCCAACAACCTGCTCAAGCAGTAGTGCGAATTCTCTGGAAATGCGTATATTCACCACGAACGATAAATGACCCCCCACCACCTGTATCCAGTGTACATCAAAGCGTGTGGGTGAGAAAAAAATCTTGTTGACAGCAACTTGGTTTATAGTAGTCCAGAGCAGCTGCAAAGAAATGAATTTTCAAATGGCTCTACCAAATAAGATAGACACGCATATTTCATTTATGTCATCAAATGATAAAGAAGAATGCTCTTTTTCTTGCAAGACCTCTTGAAGAAGCGTATACAAGTGTATATCAAATCTGTTTGCGAATAGGAATAATAATAATAAAATGAAACTTCCGTTTAAAAGGGGACGGTAATGTTTGAGTGAGAAAGGCGTATCTCTCCTGTCAAACACCCACCCTGAAGACATAGCAGCAAAAATGCTTTGACTTATCTTTAAAAAATATTTTTTTCCTGTCTTCCAGATAACTGAAATAATATGAGGTATTTTATGGTATGAGAGGCACACGACAAAGGACTATCTTTTTGGCTGTGTTGTGTAAGAAAAGGTGAAATGTTCTTCAACCAATCATTTTGGGCATCGCACGTGTGCTTTTATTTACATCACAGGACCCAAGTTAGAATGAACAGAGATTAGTTGCAAAGAAACCCATGTTGCATAATTGTGATACTAATGACACTAAAATTTCCTGGTTATTTAAATCACAACTAATTGCTTTTACAAAGATTCTCTAGTTGGTTAATTTTTAATACTGTTGGCAACACTGCTTTGGGTATGTATACATGAGCAATGATTAGCTCCTTTATCTGTTTCCAAATGATCATAAAGCAACATCATAAAACATTTGCTTGTACCAAAAAACAGTGTCTCTTATGATTTGATTATAAATCTGAATAAAGTGAAGAGAAGCCAACAACACAGGCAGATAACAAAGGAAAATTACAAATTTCTTATGGGTGCTGTCATAGTGTGCCAAAACGCTTTAGGAAATTCATGGTTTTTGTTGCTATTTGCCTTTATTGCTAATTTCTCTTCTTTACTGGACTATGTCTATCACATATATGACAAGATTGCAAATGGTGTAAAAAAATTTACTTTTTTTTGGCTGTCAGAGCTGGTCTGCAAGAGTTAGAATCCAGACAAAATTCTCATTATGTACTTATCAGTTATTTTTTCCTTTGTTAACCACTTACTGATAGATTTTTAGCAACGAATCTGGATGTTTTATATTCCCGGTAAGCAATCTCTAAAACTGGGATCATGATCACTCAGATGAATGAATTTTATATTTCTGCTGTTATATACACCTTTCTCCAAGAATGTAACATTCTTTATCTCATGAACTTATCCAACAACTTTTCCTTATTCCTTTCTATCGAAAAAAAGGTAAAAAAAACAATTACCATGGTGAAAAAAAACTTCTTCAACCTCTCATGCTATTGTTGCTAACGAATAGAAGTAATGTGTTATTCTTCTAAATAGATTACAATATGTGAACTTGTGTCATGGAAGTAGTTAAAACCAGTTTGGAAATATATATCACCATCTATCATTTGTCATTTCATAGATCATTTGAATATTAGGTTGTACCTGAACTATCTGTATTTGGGTTTTCACTATGTATG
This sequence comes from Pholcus phalangioides, assembly GCF_987345545.1. Taxonomy (NCBI): domain Eukaryota; kingdom Metazoa; phylum Arthropoda; class Arachnida; order Araneae; family Pholcidae; genus Pholcus; species Pholcus phalangioides. The sequence continues at coordinate 59,274,702 of NW_028301604.1, forward strand.
GAATGGATATATATTATTAACTTTATATATTTCAAGCTGAGATTATCTCAATCTATCATAAATTATTTATTCATTTATAAGTACTTTGTTTCAACAGCATGTGGTTTATAAGATGCTATGATTGTGATAAAACATCTAATTTTTTAAGAGAACCAAGAGTATTTTACTATGATTTCTACACCACTTGTTCCTCAAGAGAAATTGTAATGAATTTAATTGTAGTCACTGTTGGGGGTGGATGGGCATAATAATGAACATGAATACTCTGCTTTCTTGGCATAATTATTTCAACTGATCAAATTCCAGTGCGTAGTGTTTATGAAACATCACTAGTGAATATGTAATATGTTTTTTTATTTCACCTTTTTCTAGTCATGTATTAGTTGGTAACTTACAAAGAAGTCAGCTTTATGTGAAAAACAAATGTTTTTCTTCACCTCTAACAGTTCTGACCTGTGGCAGCATATGTACTGAAATTAAAACAATACAGAGCCATATTCTTGTGCTCCATGTTTCTGCTGTATTTCCTAGTCAAATGATTCATTGTTATCAAAAATTTTTACAATACTTTTGATTATACTAATTTTTTTTTTCCTATTTTGAACTGTGTTTTTCACATCTTATGCAATGTTTTTATATATGGTGAATTGTAAATAATTTTTCTATTGTAAATGGATTAGATTTCTATGGATTTTTTATTTGTATACATTTTGTAGAAGTAAAAAATATCAATAACTGTAGCATAAATTTTGATTTTAAGCTTAGAGTTTGACAACTGTTTTAAACAACTGGATAGTGAAACAAGCCCTGATGTCTCTAAAATGTTGCCATAAAGTTTTAATTAACTAGTCAAAGTTTTACATTTTTCATTTTAAAACAATTCAGTGAACATGTGTATGCTCTCAAAATTATTAGTGCCTTCAAAAATTCATTATCTACAGGTCATTTCTGTTTCTGTTAATTTTTTTTTTCATTTTATGCCATAATCATTTGGAAATGTGATTTGAGCAAATGGTTAATAAATTATTCTGATACCATGTTAATTTGTTCCTGTGATGTTGCTGAGATAAAAAAAAAAATGCTTATGTGGTTGTTTCCAGCAAATAGCAGTTCATTGCATGAATCTATGAAGATGGGGATTAATTATCAAATCAATTACTGCAGTTACCATAATATAAGCTCTACACCGAAAAGTGGTTTTTAAAATATGCTGCTATGAGAATACACAAGGTTATCTCATGAGTTCTTAATAAAAAAATTAATGATTATATAGTGCACATGAAGTCGAATAATATATACAACAGATCCAAGCACTGTATTCCATGTACAGAGTGGGCAAAAAGTCCATAGAAACTTTAAAAATTCATAAAAATCGGAAAAATAACCAAAATAAACTGTTTGCAGGGTTAGCATCGCTAGGTCACTGGATTTTTTTAAGACAGTTAAAAAACAGCCGATAGGTGGTGCTGACGTACACAAGTCAAAAAAAAATATGCAAATAACAAACAGAATGTGTTCCACATGACCACCACGGGATAACACATTGCAGGCAAGTCACAAATCCAGCAACGGCAGAGTGCAGCAGGTCCACAAACACGGTTTACAACGATGAACTGCTTGTGGATTAGGATCGCAAGTTCTTACAACCGTCTCATTTGCATATTTCCACTGAAGTCACTTGTACTAGCGCCACTTATTGGCTGTTTTTTTAGTTATTTTTATCCTGTCTTAAAAAAATTTCCGTGACCTAGCGATGCTAACCATGCAAACCGTTTTTTATCTTATTTTTCCGGTTTTTATTCATTTTTAAAGTTTCTACTGACTTTTTGCCCACCCTGTATTACGTGCCCTATAGTGATGTAATTATTTTTAGTTTTATAGTTCAGTCAAAAACTGATAAATTCAATGTGAAAAGAACTGGAAAAAAATTTAATTGCATATTTTAAATTTTTGAATCGACCATATTTGAATTAATGTCTGTTCTGTGTCTGACACACATGATGCTAGAGTCTGAAAGCTCTTATTAAGACTAAGGAGAGATATAAATACTTTACTCTAATTTGTAGTCTTCCCCCCCCTCCACAAAATGAGCGAAACGATATATATCTGGCCAATATTTATTGAGATAATTCATGCTAGAGTTATTGTTAAGGTTGGGATAATTTTTTGTAGGATTTTAGATAAAATATATATATATATATATACCCCACAATAATATATACCACCTAAAGTAAATAGATGGATAAAACCCATAATATACTGTCTGAGATCTGATGCGATTCATCCTTGGACTGTTCCAAGAGTAGGGGTGAGGGCAGATGCGGTTCCTAAGTGGTTTGAACCAAATAAATTTGTTTTTTAATCGAATTCACCATACTATCAGATTGGTCTCTCCAAAGAAAAAATTCTGGTCTTTTTTTTTACATCTTTACTTTACACTGCTCTTTACTATGGGTAAAAAATAACATTGTACAAGTAAAACATTCACTGGTGTACAGGCGGTACAAAATTATACAAAGTTTTCAAATGATTAACCTTTTACCGGCGGAATTAAGATTTGAATTGATTTTCTAATTTTTTTTCTGTTATTTCTTCTGATCCTTTAGTTTAGAGATATCAACCATAAAATTCATGGAAAAAAATCCTTGTATATTTTCTGGACTTGCCCGTGGTCATAGAAATAGTAGTGTATTTACAGGGGGGCGAATTTTGGATCATAGAAAGAGGGGAGAGAAAAACTTTTTTTTAAATTCCATGTGTCATTTCTATAGTAAATAATATATAAAGCATATACAGTCAAACCTCGTTAGTGCGTCACCCGGTTAATACGTCACTCCGCTTACCGGATCACTCTTTGGAAGTCCCAATTATCCTCGGGCAGGAACTGGCACAGCTATGGCCTACTCTGTTTAACGTCATATTTTTGCTCTCCCAAGAGTGACTCATTATCGAGGTTTGACTATATATATATATATATATTGTTTATTTTTTGTTTTTTTCACCACACAGACTGTCGTTCAAGTAAAAAAAAATATGATTGTCTAACCTTGCCAAATAGTATTGTCAAAAGTAGAGGTGGGAGGATGAGTAGGTGTCCAGTGAAGCAAAGCAGCACTCATTTCAGGTTACAACACCAATAAGGTGTTGGAAAAAAGACGAGTTTAGCTGACAGCTCCTAAACAAGGGGAGTATCTTCTTTGGAGGGGTGTCTATGGGGGTGTTTGTATCCAACACCTTCTAGAGTAGAAAGCCTCCACGTGACGTCATTGAGATCCGTCCTCGAAACCCCATCTTCCCTGTAAGAACGTTTTTCAGCAGCACCACACACTATAACGCCGATGTTATATGTATATTGACCCCACGTTGCTATTATATTTTTTCTTAATGGTATAGAAAAAGAGGTCGAATTAGTTAAGAATCAAGCGCTCGAATAGAAAAGTGTATAGTTGTAACTAGGGGGCTTCCGCTGTTGCAAATTCTACAATGTTAAAGAACAGAAAAGAATGAGATTCACACACACATCCATGGGCCCCAAAATGAAACCTGTAAACATGGAGCCCCAGACTTGGAAGCTTGTCGGACATCCCCCACTGTGAGTGCCATGAAAATTTTGTATTTGTATTCATTATACCAACGAATAAAATCCAGGGCCTCAACCAATTACCCGGGACACCATTTCGCATACTTTTAGTGGGGCCTCAGACTGGCTTTATCTCGGGCTTCCGCTGTTGCAAATTCTACAATGTTAAACAAAAAAATCAATGAGATTCATCCAGGGCCCCCCGAAATGGAACCTGTCAACTTTTCTACGGGGGCCCCGACCTGGAGGCGTGGGGGGAATGGAAGGGGGGGGGGGTAAAAAAGTTAGACTGAAATGGGAGGGGGCGGCAAAATTTGTATAGCCCACAGGCGGAAAAAACAAAAATACGGCTCTGCATAGAAACAACATTAAAATCAAAACGAAATTTTATTCTTCCTTAAAAATAGGTGATTTAAAACAAATTTATGGCATAAGTGCTGGAATGAATGAAATTTTTGTTTTTTGTAAATTAAGTTCCAATCTCATGTATTCGGGGGGGAAAATCAAGTGCTTTCGTGTGAGAAAAATATTTTTTAATCAATAAAACCGGTGTTCCCAATTGGGAACATTGGACATTAAAAGGTAAATTGCGCTGTTTCTTTATGTCTCAAAATTTTTGAGTGGTTATGTCCTTAAAAATGAATCACTTTTTATACATACCCCATGTGCTTAGGGTGGCCGTACGTCCCGGTTTTTCACGTATTTTCAATGAAGCCAACTTTAGACCTAAATTGGTGCGAGCCCAGACCGTTCCCCCCCCCCCTCCCATAAATTTTTTTTTGATTCAAGTGATAATATACCTCCACCTATTAATTGTAACAATGTTACAAATTTATTTTATTAATTATTTGGATTTTACCATCCGAAGCCATTGTCACTTGTCCCTACTCAAAGAGGGATCTTATCAAGACCAGCATCTAACATTAAATAAAATTTTTGAGTTTTCTTTTTTTTTTCACGCGCAAAGTAACAATTTGGAGGAGAGGAAAAAAATTATGTACGTGAAACGTCGTAACATTTCGTTCTGAAGTCGTTCTAATGGAACTAGATTATAACGTATGGCGTAAAGCCAGGTCGGAGCGGCGTACAATACTGGTCGTATTATCAGTTTATAGAGGATTAGCTTATTGTGAATGGAGAGCCTTGTATTTTTGTGACATTTCTTACTAAGCATGATCAAGGCTATTGTCGCCTTGCACACGACCTCAGCTGTTTGTTTGGCGAAGCTTAGCCGCTGGTCAATTATGACGCCAAGGTACTTAGTATAATTAACAGGGAAGATGGGCGTTCCCTGAACTGTGATGTGTGCATTAACGGGAAGGTCTCTTATTCGTGACCCACATGAAACTGTTTTTTCTGCATTTATTTGAACACGACTTCATAGACACCACTGTTCAACCTGTCTCACAAGTTCCTGTAAATTAGATAAAGCCTTGCATTGCATGGGGATTTTTCAACCACACAGAGGGCACTGTCATCAACATAAAGTACAGTGAGACCCCTGGGGCCACCAGAAAATCGTTCATGTGGAAATTGTGGAGTATCGGGCCCAGGGCACTTCCTTGAGCGATTGATGAACGAGTTGGAGGTTGAATCATTAATCTGTACTCGAAATATCCGCGAGGAAAGATAATGTCTCACAAATTTAATTATACTATCTGACATATTCATGCGAATTAGTTTGAGCAATAGCCCTTCGTGCCAAACTTTATCGAAAAATTTCTGGAGGTCAAAATATTCTATTGTTGCGGTGTCTCTGAAATTAAAAGCGTTCTCTACACACTCTGTGAATCTAAGAAGTTGTTGTAGAATGTTGACTAAAGGCTGAAACACACTAAACTGACGTGGCGTGATTTCACGTCATGTCAGAGACGTTGTGAATTCTGATTCATGGAAATTCTGGGACGTGGGAATTCCACGTCATATAATTTGTACGTCACAGAATTTCCATGAATAAGATTTCACAAATTCAACATCTTAGCGTGTTTCGGTCTTAATGCATCACACCAGTGTGCACACCGTATAATGTCCGATATGATCCCGCGCCATCTGACGTCACGTGGTTACACGTCACATCATAGTAGTGTGTATCCGCCTTAAGGAAGCTGTGTTGTTCAGTTCCTATGATTTTGTGTTCTTCAGTGTATTTATTGATGCGGACCGCTACTATTCTTTCGAAAAGTTTACCAAGGGCTCTTAAAAGTGATATGGGGCGCCAATTTTAGGCTGGTGGTTGTCTTGTCCAGCTTTTGGGATCACTTTGATTGTTGCAAGTTTCCAAACATTCGGAAAATAATTAAGTTGCGGAAGTTTGCTGAAAATTTTGATTATGTATTCAAGAACATTGTTCGAAAGATTTTTGGGTGTATTATTCTTCTAGAGGTGCTTAATAATTTTTGCACTTCATCGTTAGTTGTTGGGTAAAGGGCCGTAGGGAATTCAGGCCCAATTTCGACCTCTCTTTCGGTGGCAGAAATATGCTGTTGTGAAGTATTGGTACACTGTGTGAACTGGCGTCGTACATGTCTGCAAAAATCTAAACTTTGTCAGATTCATTATATGCTAGGCCATTAGGGCCATTGATAGGAAGTATTCTTGAGTGAGCTGGCTTACATATTTTATATACTTTATAAAGGGTCCCGTCTGAGCATTTGACCTCTTGAAGGAAGTTCATATACCTCTCATTCATGTATGCTTTAATTTCTCGAGAGGGTGTTCTTTTTAATTCTCGATATTTGTTATAAAAATATGAGTTCAGGGTTCTCTGCCATTTATGACGAAATTTATTTTTTCGCTTGATCATGTTTTTAATCTACTGAGGGATACTGAAAGAATTGTTGGTTGGAACTGTCCGTGACGAATCTGAAGCAGTTTTATTAATTAAAATTGCGAGAGATGTAATTTCTTCAATTTCAGTAATATTATCACTAATCGTTGACGGTAGGTCTCGCCTTTCAAGTTTGCACTGGAAAAGAGGGGGCCAATTCACTATATTTTTTTTATTTATATATGAAAGGGATGGCGAAATCTATATCGATAAATATTGAGTTGTGGTCTGGTGATAAAATCGGCTGAGTGTTAATTGCCATTGGGAATGAAAGATTTTTTGCGAGTGCTTATGTCTAGAACAACGGGGTCCTGGTTAGCTTGGTCTGGAAAATGTGTGTCAGTATCTGGTGCATAGGGCGTTATGCTTTTTGGAGGCAGAATCTCTCTAAGATCTTCCCTCGTCTGTTGGTTGTGTGTAAGTTGAACAAGTAGGATTTACAATTCAGATCACCACAGAAAATAGCCGAGTGCCAGTCAAAGAAGTGTGTGAAGAGAGGGATGTCAACAACATTAATCGGAGGTTTGTAGCAAACCCCTATTCTGATTCTCTGATTTCTAATCAGATCAATTATCTAATATCAATTGCCAGTGCCTCACATTGTGTGGAGTCTGGGAGTTGGAAGAGATCATAGAAGTTGTGTCGTTTTATGTAGACAGCTACACCGCCACCTCTACTGAATTTCCTATCTTTCCTGATGAAATCATAGTTAGCCACCTTGGCGGATTGAAATTGGCGTAACGAAGTTTGGCCCATTCCATTTAATTGGAGGCCCAATGTCCCGTATTTTTCTCGAGGAAATATTGTCCGCTTATGGTCATAGTAGCCAAAAGCCCTGTATAATTATTATTGTATTGTATTTATTAGGAAATATCGTCAGCCTATAGTTAACACAAAATCCACAGTTATCCGAGAGCCCTGTATAATTATTATTGTATTGTATTTAAATCCACAGTGTCTTTGTTCTACCCGTTAACAAAATATTTCATAAATAAATAAATGTTATTGTGACCTAGACCTGTTTTATGAATTTATCTAGTATTGTTTGGAATTATTAGTCAATTATACAAGGGATGGCCTTATAGTTGCATAAAGCCTCGTATAAACTAAAGAAAGAAGAACGCACCAGTTCGAGTTCCATAAATTTTTAGTTTCGCTTCTGAGTTCTGCTTAGTTTTGCTTCCTATGCTGTCAGGAGCGAGGTCCTCTTTAGCTGCCTTCATCAAAACATCATAGGGAAAGGGTTTTTAGATGCTCTAGTTGAGTTCCGGACTGTGTGTTCGAAAATGTCGAAGGAACGTATATGTAGTTTTAATGCGAAGCCTCATATACCGCCCCTAATAGCGACTGAGCATGACTGGACTTCAATCTAGGGGACCTCGAGATAAACCTGATTTTTTTCAGAAGAAACCTACACACCGTAGTTTACTGTGCAAAATTATTGTGACCATACATCCCGCTTTTAAAGCAGATTTTTCTGCCTTTTCATCCAGAATTATTTTACCGTTCTAAATGCCAGATAACTTAATCCTCAAAGCAGCATATTTTGGTGAGCCATCATCACTTATCCTGTAAAGATGATGTATAATTAGATAAATTTTAGTAAGAAATTTATTTCAAAGGTTTTTCTGGTACTCCAGGGACCGGACAAGTGAGAAGCCGAATTTTTCCTTTGCTTTCATTTGACCGTCCTGGATAGAAATACTAGGTGAGGGAGCCGAAAATGCACACTTGCCCCTTTTTGATAGAGTGCAGAAGGGGCCCTTGGACCCATTGTGGCTGCGTGGGGTGCCATTCAAGAGGGGTGCTATATCCGAGGTGAATGGGTGAAAAAAAAGATTCCTGGAACAAAAAAATCAAAGAAAATGATTTCTGTCCGCTCTGGAGGGGAGCCAAATCCGAGATGAAAGGGAGAAAAAAAAATTGAAAAAAGAAAAGGTTTTTTTTGTTAGGAATTGTTGGGATACAGTGTGAAGGAGGTATGGCCCTCACACACAATGGTTGGCCAGACAGGGCGTTAGACCGGGGACCCAGGACTCTATCCAATTATTTTTCTTTTTCTCTCTATAAATTTACTGTAGAAGCCCCCCCCCCTGAAAAATCTGGCTTGGGGCTCGCGAAAGATTCTAGCCTAGGGACCCCGAAGTAGGATGTAAGGGCCATGGAGGAAAGAATTCGCAGGAGGCTCAAAAAATAAGTTCCGCACGTGTAGAGATTTTGTTTCGCACCCCGCCCAGATATATTGCATTATTAGTACCAGGCCCTGTCTATTCCCTCAAGTTTTCTCATCTCCGTTGTCGAGGGTATGCGTGATGTCAAGTGAATTTTTACTTTGTGAAATTTTTAAAAATTTTTTAGTCTTCATTAAAGTCTACGCTGCCGTCCCTTACAATCTGCCGCCCGGGTGCATCGCACCCCTTTCACTCTCACTTAAGCCACCCCTGCCCATGGAGAAAAAAATGATATCTCTTAGCATGCGTCAACCAAGCGGCATAAGAATGCCGAAAAGGCCATAGCTTCAACGAAAACCATGAACTTTTTCATAGTGAGACAAAAAGATCATCTCGTGAAAGAAAAAATTGCAGCAAGCGAAGCTCTCACAGCTTTCTATACTGTTCGTCATGGACAGTTTCGTTCGAATGATTGTCTGTACGAGGAAATTGTACGAGACCAAATTTTCGTCCGTCCATACAAAATATGAAGCTATAATAGTGAATGTTTTATCGCCATACATACTAGACGAAGTGAAGCAGGACTTGAATAAAATCAAAAGTATCGCAATTAGTCAGGGGCGTAGCCAGAAATTTCGTTCGGGGGGGGGGACCACTTTCATTTTGGGGGGGGGGGGGAACCAAAGTGACAGAACAATGGATTTGGCCATCTTTTTCCCTTTTTTTCGGTCATTTTCTCACATTTCGGGGGGGGGGGGACCAGACCCCCAAGTCCCCCCCCCCTGGCTACGCCCTTGCAATTAGTATAGATGCATCGAACAAGCAGAACATCAAATTTTTTCCTATCATTGTGAGGTATTTCTTACCTACTCATAGGGCCGGACTTGGGGAGGTGCGAAAGGTGCGGTCGCACCGGGCCACAAAATTTCAGGGGCCGCAATTCTTCCAAAAGAAGTCCCTTTCTTTCTCAGCAGATGTTTTTGAAATTTTTGATTTAAATTTAATTTTTTCCCCATTGGATGTAAAAACTGAAGAATAATCGAGAATATTCATTTTTCTTTTAAATAATTTAATTTTTTTTACTAATTTTGTATATATTGTAAAATATAAAGCAGTTTTCATTGCTTGAAACATTTACAACAAAAAAAATTTTGGTATAATCACCTCCAATGACAACTTTTAGTTCGAGAATATTCTCAGAATATTCTCCAGGTCATGATGAGAGTTTTTAAAAGTTTATTTATAAAGACTTTAGAAAAAAAACCTTTAGATTAAAACCTTAAAAAATTATTTTAAAATTAGATAAATTTTCAGAAATAAGTTCACAACACAAAAGAAATTAAACCAAAGTTTATTGATAAAGGAAGCAATTCTTACACAATCACCTTCATTCTAAGACACAGAACTATTGTTTTCTTCAATGCACATGCACTTAAATTCTGTATTACTCACATTTCTTTATAAGTTGTGCAAAAATCAGCCCTGTGGGTTTAATTTTCTTGCTTTCAAACTTTAATATTGCGGTGTCTACAAACTTCAATATTCCCATCTTCTTGACTGGAAGAGAGCGGGGACAGAGAACATTCTCTCAAAGGACTACTATTATAAATTACTAGAGAATATTCTTATCGAAAATAATTATTCTCAAGTTATTTATGGAGATTATTTATTATGATACATGTTATTACATATATTCTTGATAATACTCTCTGGAAAGGTTTCGGTAACTGAAGAATATTCTCATCGAGGAGAATATTCAAGAATATTGTCTGGAAGGACTATTTTTAATAACTTCAGAATAATTCTTATTATTTTCTACAAGAATATTCCCCAGTAATTTATGAAAGTAGTCCTTCCAGAGAATATTCTTAAGGATATTATATGTAACTATATTATAAATAACAGGAGAATATTCTCATCAAGAACGTACAAGAATATTCTCAAGTTATTTATAATAGTAGTCCTACCTGAGAATATTCTCCGAAAGATTATTCTCGAGAATTTTACATCTCTAATCAAACTATGATTGATTGTGAAAGGAGGCTTTCAGTTAGAAGCCCCTGTATCATTTTTACTGTTATTAGGTATGCCATTAGCACACAGGAAAAGAGTATATGCTGGTGGTCACATTCTTTACCTATTGAAAAAATCTGGCCTTTCTTTCTGCCATTAAATAAATAACAGGGCTACATCAACCAAGGAAAACAAACATGCTTAGGGCATCAAACATGAGGGACACTACGAAGGAAAAACCCCCCATAATTTTTTTCCCATGACAACCTCTCCTCTCGTTGGAGTTACCATCTGGTCTGAAGGTACCAATAGTGCGCACAATGTGTAGTTTCATCCGGTGGTGCTTCCATTAGCAATAGTAGCCTGTGCCATGGAAATCTCTAGATGACGACTGCCCGGAGTAAGGCAGCTGCGCCGGTGGGACCTTGTCACGGGTGTCGGGACAGAGGAGAGTCGCACTCGCGGTGCTACCCAGACTTTGTCGAGCGGTGATGTGCCCGGCGATAGGGTGTTTGGATGTGGGGATGTGGTTGTGCTGCTTGGGGGTTGGCGGGGTGTTGATCCGAACCGGGTGTGCTTTCCCGGCCGGCTTGCCGGTTTCAGTTTTCTCCGGCACGGCCACAATCTCACGATCAATGATTTTTTTTCTCAATCGAATTACTCATTTTGTACAGCATCGACATTAGAGATATTTTGTTTCATGAACAGAGAGTTCATGTATAAAAACATTTAAGAGCACAAAGGTCTGGAAATTTAGGATGTAGGCTACGTTGCTTGCAGCCCCGATAGTTCATTCTCTGATGGAGAAAATGTGTTTGCCAACTGTTAAATAAATTATATCTGAGGTTTAGACTGATTGCAGCTAGAGTTGCTAATATTCGACAACCTATACAAGGGCGTCTTTTTGACTTTCAAGTTTGAATATTCACATATTGATATTACAATCTTGGATATTATTTGTGTCAAGAAATTCTTGGTTTCAAACAAGTAATAACATCGGAGTGCTCATATATAATGAATCCCACTTAAAGTGTTTTTCAAAAACTCGTCATAAAAAACGTTGTAGGTGGGAAACGCATTAAATGGGAAATTTCAAGTGTTAGTAAAAGTACTCACTGAGTGTGGTACTCAGCTAGAACTTTCCAAGTGGGAAGGTTCCAATGCATTTTATTTTTGTGAATCCCAGTACTTGATTCCTTTACTACTATTATTTACATTAGTTGAGCAAAAACAACAATAAAGGATTCGAAAAATAATCAAAGTTATCGAATTGTAACATATAAATATATAATAAATAATATATTTATATGTTATAAAGATTATAAAGATTATTACATATAATAAAGATGATGAAACACTTTAAAAGTATGTCAGAAATGTATGTCTGTTCAATATGATTTGAGCCACAATGAAGTGTAAGCAGGTGGACCACGCCAATTATCATTGGTCATTTATAAATTTTGACAAATTAATTAAAGCGCAACTTCCTCTCAATATATCATATTTGATTACGTTCTCAACTATCAACGCGTTTCTGAAATAAAATAAGTGTAAAAAATGAATTCCTGAACAATTTTTTCCCCTTCAAGATTTATGTTAGTAAATCTAAAAATTTAAAAGTTGGGGAGCGACTGCATAAAATTTTTTTGGAGGGCCCGCAAAATTCTTAAGCCCGGCCCGCAAAATTCTTAAGCCCGGCCCTGCTCTACCAATACCGTCTAGAGCAGAAAGCCTTCGCCCACGATATTTTCGATGCTGTGACGTCATCACACTCCGGCCTAAACTAAGACGCCTTCATATACTTGTATTAAGGGGTTCTAGCCTAAACGAGAAAGAGAATTTCTTCTTCTCGGCATTCTCCCCCGACCGACGCTGCTTCTCCCAAGTAATCGCCATTAAAACATCAGTTCGTAACGAACGCACGTGGTCACCGATTGTTAATTTACAGATATTTTTCCAGAAATATGCCTGACAAGTTCTGTGTCCCGTATTGCAGAGGCAATTATCTGTCAGGACCAAAAGTATCTGTATTTTATTTTCCGAAATGTGAAGATCTGAAGAGGAAGTGGTTGAATGCCATCCAAAGAAAGGACTTCGTACTACTCAGGCTGTTCAAATCAAAATAATGGACTTTTTCTTCTTACCTGGTGAAACATCAGACTTGCAGAGTGCCATGTAAAAAAAGAGTTCACTGATAAATTTTACTTGGAAAACAAAATTGTTGCTTTGTATGCAGATAACTGCAGCACCAACTTTGACGGATGCAGAAGACAAGGGAAGGATAATGTTTCTCTGAAATTCGAAGAAATACTGAAACGTAGGATGACCATATTTTCTCAAGTAAAATACGGAAAATTGGCCTTCGAAATACGAGTAAATACGGTACAATGCCGAATTTCGCCAAAAGTAAGCACAGTTGCTAATTCGTGATAAAATCCCACAAAAGTCGAAATGAAGCACCGCGTCAAATTGCAGTGAATTAAAAAAAAAATTTACTTGTAGTCGTAATTGTTGTTATGTAATTTCTGAATTGGGAAGATAATTTTAATCATTGATTTGAAGAATAAAAAGTCAAGTTGTCTTCATTGAAAATACGTGAAAAACCGGCGAATTTTTGCAAAAAAAGTTGGGACAGAGAGAAAAACAGAAAAAAAAAAATCGGTACTGCCCCGGGAAATACGGAATTTATGGTCATTCCAAGTTGAAGTAACATCATCTGTAAACATGTAAAACGTTTTTCAAACTTGTTTATATATAGCCAGGCTGCTGAGAACCCTGTATAATTAAAATTGGAATTTAAATTGTTTACAAACTGACCTACCTGCACTCGTGGATCCCGATTTCCATTGGCTCTTACTATCCGGAAGATAAGCAACTTCCAATTTTTTTTATGAGATTATTCCAATACTTTTTTATTGGTCTTCTTATCTTAGCTGTGTTCTCTTACAATACCCTTTTTTTTTCGTTCAAGGTTTGTAAAGAATATTGTATTCGTAAGATTGAGGATGAAATCTTGCATTAAGTGTTTTAACCATGATATGATTTGTCTGTGTTTGTCCATGTCTTATAGCTTGATATTAGTTTTTTTATTTAAAAAATATATTTTTTCTGTTTCCAACTTCCATCTACGATCCCTCACCGAAATCCCATAGTTTCGTTATTCCATTTACAGTAAAACCTCACTAAAGGACACTCGATATAACGATAAATTCCTCTACAACGATATTTTTTCAAGTCTTATTTGGAACCGCCTATAGTCTAATGAACAGGCCCTTTATTACCAGACGTGGGGTTTAGTGATAAATAATAGTGATCCAGAGGAGTCTGACGGCCGTATTCACCAACACAGTTTAAGCTACAATCGCAGGTTAAATGATCAGCGATCGACATGGATTGGTTAAAATCCTTAATTTAACCAATTCATTTCGATCTTCAATCCTTTCACCTGCGATTGCAGTTGAAACTGTGTTGGTGAATACGACCATTAATAGTGTCGGGGCCCATTATCCTCGATTTTATATATTCTGTTGGAGGGAGGAATGGACATCCAAAAATGTTATTGTTACAAAATATACAGGAATGGTGAAAAATATCCATACAAAAATAATATAGAAACAATTAAATGTAAATTAACAAAGAATTAATTTGAACTGATGAAAATTTTAAATTGATGAAAGTAATATTTACAAAACCAATCAAAATTATAACCTAATAAAACAAATTGTCTGAGAAATAATAAAAATTGATAATCTATGAATTTAAAACAAGAAAAATAATTGAGACATAATTCCAACACTCATGAAAATTCAGAATAAATGAAAGAAATTATTATTACTATAAGTGTGTTCCCCTCCCAAATGTGGGGCCTGGTGCAACTATACCTGTGGTATACCCCTGAGGGCAGCTCTGTTTTTATGGTAGGTACTCGGAAATCTTCTATTCATTTTTTTTTCACAAAATTCTCCAATTTGGCTTTTGAACTACCGATTTACGCCACATGATTTTTCTAGGCTGAGTATGTTACATTGTAAAATAAATTGTGGATAACTTAAATTTTTTTCCCTTCTCCAAATTAAACCAAAACAAATTTAAAAAATAAAAATTATTAGGTATTTTATGATACAAAGGGCAGACGATCAAAGGACTATATTTATGGTGATTTTGCACTGTAGAAGTGGCGAAGTGCCCTTCATCCAATCTCTTCGATTATCGCACACATGCTTTTATTCACATCAGGACTCAAGATAGGGTAAACAAAGTATAGCTCAGGCTACATCTAAGTGGATGAAAAAGCGCTCAAATTCAAATTTGGTAGTTTTATATCCTCTTTATCCGTAAACCAAAACTAGCTGTTAAATTTTTTTTGATTGATTTGTGTTTATTGTGTGTCAAAATGCTCCTTTAAAAGATAATGTCATTTAAAAAAAAAAAAAAAAGTCAATTTGGGTTGATATCTTTACTAGGATCATTGGAGTTGGGTACACATGTAGGTCTATGTGTACCTCAGGTCTTTACTTGAAAAAGAATAAAACCATTACACCTTAAAGTACACATATGCAGACTTCTGGAAAAAAGAGATTAGAATGCAAATCATAACAAACATTAATTATGCACTGTTTGTGTAGCATTTTATGTGTTATTTTGAGTTTTTCATGATACAACACCATCTGTGAGTTGAACTTTTATTTTTATAAATTCCTCAAAAAAACTGGGCAACGATAAGTATTTTAGTGCAACAAACTGCTTCTTTTTATGTCGAATGATTGGTTTTTTTTTATTGATTTTCAAAGGTGTCCAGGACTTTTCAACCACCCTGTATGTGTAAACATTATACAGTGTGTTTCAGTATCAGGGTTACAAACTTGTAGGAGAGGTAGAGTGCACCTGGAGGATTTGGAATGATATAGCTATGCAGGGTCAGAAATGCTTCCCAGATACAGTAGATGATGTTGTATGGATGTGAGAGTTCAGAGCTCCAGAAGGAAAGGAATCTTCAATCTGTGGGCATTGACAAACCCCCATGTGCACAAAAAAGAAAGTTTTGCAGTGTTCTGTAACAAGCCCTGGCCTGACGGAAAATTTTGTGCAATAATAGTCTTTTCTAAATAGAAGAATTATTTTTCCTTCTTTTCTTATAATTCCTCTCAAGATTTTTCTGCAGAAGCCCTGATTGTTTTGCGATGTGCATTATAATTTTTGGTATATTCTACTTTTGAGCCCCATGGGACACAAAGTTATACTGTTAATCTTCATCTAGAGACTAGTATACCTACTACCAGTGTTATCCAAAAATTTATTTTGAAAAGTAATTTAACTCCTTTCCAAAATTTTTCGGGGTAGTTTTGTAAAAAGAGCGGTATTTTTTCAAATAAAAATAGAAATAACTCTATTAAAAAAAATTACCTAATACCTAAGATTTTTAGGAGTATTTCCACTCAACAAAATTTAGAGAGGTAAAATTGAATTTTGATACATATTGGCAAACACTGCCTACTACTCATATTGTGAGATATTACTAGTTCATAAATTCAAAATTTGTTAAAAAAATTTTCTTGCTGTAACAAACCGAGTTACTCGTAATCCAATGTTCTGCTGTACTTGAATAATGTAGGCTATATGAAATGTTTTTACTTTTATTTGTCAAACAGTTATTAGAGAATGCCTATAAATATATAGTTATTTTCTTCCACGCAGGAATATATCTCTGAAGTGTTTGATTCTATAGCTATGGAGTGGGCACATTTGTGGAATATTTTATTTATCTGTTTTTTTGGAACAGTGCATTATAGTTTGTCACGAGATCTAAAAAAAACTGTTGGTATGTAAGCTGTGGTATTTTTGCTTTTTTTTTTAATATAAATGATGTGAAATTGGGATGAATTTTTTTTCTCTTGGTAAAATAGAAAAAAAAATTCATTTCATAAAATTAAGAATTCTAAATTTCTGATCCAGAGCAGTGGTAAACAGTGACGCCTATCATCTTAACTTTTTGAACTGCACAAGTATTTGTAAATATACTGTGCATGCGCAAGAGAACAAAAAAAAAAAAAATTCCCCCATATTGCAAATCATCAAAATGATTCAACAGGCTACACTCATCATCTAGGAGAGCAGTTTATGGTTGAGACAGTGATTATGAAAGTTTGTGCTGCACCTCCTAGGGGTGTTGCCAACCTTTGTTAGGAGCATCATGGTGAGCTGCCAATATTGAAGTGTGTATATCAACTGTTTTGAAGTGAATTTTTGTTAGATTATTCTGGGGAGTCGCAGATAAATATTAACTAAGGCAAGGGAGCCACGGGTGAAAAAGATTGAGAACCACTGGGTTAAGGTGATATTTTTGATTATGTTTTCCATGTGAATATGGTTTATTTTGATGTTTTTATAACTCAACTCAAACTTTTTATAGTCTTGAATCATTCTGTGTATTGAATGCAACTTAATATTTTATTTGTTGTTTAACTGATTTTTTAACTGTTAACTGATTTTTTTGTTTTGTTTCTTAATTGAATTTAATAGTTGCTGGGGTTTTTTACTTGTTAATATAGGAACGTTTTGGCATCTCACAGACATGCATGTTGACAGAGAATATTCAAGAAGTGGTAATCCAAATGATCTTTGTCATGATTCTGATAAAAGAATGTATCCAGATAATGGTATATATGGCAATTTCTTATGTGATGCGCCATGGACATTGGTGAATTTGACCATAGAGTCCATGAAAAAGATTGAGCCTGAACCAGATTTCATAATATGGACTGGGTAAGCTCATGAACTGGTATTCAAGTGCACAGATGTGTATGACCATGTATGTAATATTACATAATAGTATAAAATCAAGAATTTATTTGTGCCATTGGCAATTAAATTCACAAAAATATATTTATGTTGAAAAATATTTTTTTCTGTTTTAAAATTTTTACATTACTTTTGGAAAAATTATTAAGACTACCAATTTAACTCTAGACCAATCTTCCTCTGCTTCAATTTGATGCAGAGAATGAAAAAGAAAATCTAAAAACATTTACAAGTATTTCCAAGCAACTTGTTACAAGAACATTTACAGATATAAATATAATCTGAGTTGAGGATGAGCTTGACAAAGCCTCACAGTTCTTTTAGGCTCTTTCCCTTGTGCTTCGTTGTGGTTTTTAGGGAGTCCGTGTGATTGTTGTAAATATTTGTTACACTTGAATAAGCTCTATAATGTCTTGACACATAACATTATTCTCCTGAAAATAATCCTTTGTCATCAAAATGATGTAGAGCTGTGCCTGATCAGGAACAATCCTGTCTATTCTGAGCATCAAAATGCTTATACGCGTATATGGGTATCTAGGGATGTAGTGCTTTCAAAGAAACCAAACTTCAAAACAAAACACTTCTTCTAGAATAGTGTGTTCCAAAGTGAGTGATGTTACTGCTGGGGCAGGGGGAATCAAATAAACTAGGGGGTATGGCAGTTGTAGAAGTTACAGATACAATGTAGGACCCTATGGTATGGTTTAGTAAAAGAGATGCTGAAAAAAAAATTCTGAGTAGGGAAACATTAAGTTTTTTTTTTTCGAGACTCTGTTCTAAAAATCTAAACAGCTAATATGAGTCACGTAAATCCAGTGCCTTATGTTGATTTTATTAGGTATTTCTCCCTTGACATGCATATTTGAAATTAGGATTTGTCAGACCAGGTAACGGAGCACAGTAGTCCAGGACGATAAGATGCTCGCCTAAAGTACCAAAGGATGTTTTAGAGGTGTTCGATACCCGGTTCGCCCTTGTCAGAAACTTTCCTGATTCATGTGTACAACAGAAACGGCGAAATTACCACAGAAAAAGATTGCTACCACAGGGTGTCCCACATCAAGGGGTTACCTCTTGATGAGTATAGAAACAAAAGGCTGTCATATTTGGAATTGGCAATAAATTGTAGGTCCCAGGGTCTAATTAGCCCTTGTGTGCAGAAAATGGCGGTGGTGTGGCAAAAATGAGCAATAAGTCAGACCAGATAACCTGCTTTAGAGTTAAAGAATGTCTAGAAATTGATTACACAATTTTAATGATGAATAATTTAAAAACCAATAGATAATTATATTGTATTCCCAATTGGAGAGCTAGTAAATTTTTAACTGTGCTGAATTTCCAAATTTGTTATAAATTTTTCTGGTAAATAGCAATGTATTCAGATGGAACTAAATTACAATACTTGTAACAACATTTCATAGTGACATAGCAAAATTTTCAGATACCTGTGGCAATGCTTTCATTTGAATAGGCATTCATGCATTACACAGATGTAATTTTTTAGTTTTGCAATAGTTTTTATGATATTCACCTTTTAAAATTGTGTAATGATCCTGTGTTTTAGAACAGTTTTAATGATATTGTATTTGTTGTTGAACAAATTTTGTAGTCTGTCATAGATTACATAACGCTGACAACATAAATACGTTAGAGCTATGCATATAACACACAAATACAAGGCCACAACAGGCAAAATGCCCAACGAGGTGACTGAGACATGCCACATTTCAGCATATAGGCTGCTACGTCATTATAAATTCCCCAAATGAATGAGTATGAGGTGCAGTTAAGTAGTAGTAGTCTAATACACAGAATTGATTAGGATTCAATGGATTACCTACTGAGAAATTTTGTTTGTTATATATATTACCAAGCCATTTCAATGTATAAATGCTCTTATTAATACTTGAACTAACCATTGTTGTGGATGCGCTGCTGCTGTGATTAGGTTGGTTGATATTGCCTGAGTATTATGAAGGCTGCAAAAAAAATTTTTTGCTGCCTTATTGGAGCTTTTTAAGAACACATTTTGAAAATTTTTTATATAGTGCTGGAAAAGCAGGGGAAATTGGCAGTTTTTATAGATAGTCCAACAATCTAAGCACACGCTAAAAAATCTGTCATTCAAAGTCACTCAAATCGTGCATTTATATGACAGATGGCTTACATCGTAATAACTATGTTTCATAGCTGTTTACTAATTGATATAGACATATATTTAATTCACTATTGAGTATTTCAAATACTTTGCATATTAAGTATAAAAATAATGTACTCTACTGCCAATAATTTATAGAAATTTTACAAATTCTTTTAGTTTGCAAATTTTTTTATGCTATATAGCTCTTAGCGGTGAATAGCTTTTCTTTTTTTTTAAAATATTCAATTGTATTCACTAATTTCTTTGCCCTTAAGGTGCAAGTGGAGTGGTTATAAAATAAGTTTCCCTGTAGATGAGGTTTTTGGTGAAAGAGGAATGTGGGTATGTATTCACTGTGAAAATTAGTGAATAGTTTAGTGTGCATTGAAGTGGCCTAAAAAGTTATGCATATTGTAAAAATTCCAACCTCATCAGAGACAGTAAAATATTTTTATAAGTTCAAGTGTTATTCTTAACAATAAGGCAAGAAAATCATTTTTCATTAATGGAAAAAATATGAAATGTTTACTAACACATTGGAATGTAGTGTTTATGTATGTGTTTTAATATATACTATTAACACATACCTGCCATTAATTACAGTATGATTATCTTATAATTCAATAATTTAAGGGGGGACAATTCCTTAAAAATTATATTACAAGTGCTTTTTAAAAAGAAGCCAAACCTTTATTGCAAAGTTGTTTCTGCACTGCACGAAATAATTAGTGCTTTATTAGGGGAGATATAGTTTTTATTCAATTGTTATTTTAAGAACATTGTGATTGATAAAATATTGACAAAGAACATTGTTAGGTATTCACAAAGAAAAAATGTCATGATTTCGTAAATCATCAACAAAATTTTGATGAACTTTTTGGTGGAAAACTATAAATTTTCATTTTTATGCATATCAAAGAACACAGGAGAAAATCTTATTCATTGATAGAAAAATATTTTTGGTAAGGCAAATAATTTCTTCTGAAAGAGGGTGATGTAAAATTGCAAGACTCAGAGTTAATGAGGGGTTGATGGGCTTCAAAATAAGCATTTAGTTTTTGCATGTGAACACTTATTGAAATTTAATTAAGAATTTTGTAAGACATTGTTTTCTTTCGCCATACGTAACTATATTTGTATTAATATTTTGTTAATCAATTTTCTTAAAATCATAATTTTATATGAAAATACTTCATGTCCCCTAATTGTTTTGAGCAGCGTATATGAATGTCTCTAAGAGTGGTAGTGCCTAGCGCCATGTTCAGACATTGAATGGCTCTATTTTCAAACATATTTCTACCACAGTGATGTATTAGAGCAAAGGTGGGACCAAGGTGTGGAGCCACGGCACACATGCCATAATTGGCGTGCCATTGTATCAGGACTGGCATGCAAATGTTTTTCAAAAATTAAAAAAAATTTATTCCATTTTTCACACTATCTGAAAAATTCTCTCTAAATCTTAACAAATTCTTTACTTATGAGTGATGGTCTTGTTGGCTGCCAAAGTTATATTTAGTATGGTATGCACTCTCTTGAAATAACTATTGTGTGATGACGTTCCATATGTACGAGATTCCGGGTCGTCCACATGGGTGACATGTATTCCATAAAACAATTACATTGTATATCTATATGTATCCATAAATTTTTTTTGGGGGAGGGATCTAAGCCCTCTTACAAAGTGTATTGAGGAGGGGGACCCAAGCACCCTGAGTCCTCAGGTTCCAGTGTCTATGCTCATCATGGTGTAGGTAAGATGAACTTTTCTACTGATATACTTAAGCTACATACACTATCTGCATTGCGATAATCAAATTTATGACTCGGAAATAAAAACCAATTAGAACTCGGAGTGTCAAATTGAACATTTTTACAAAAATAAGAGCACAGCCGAACAATATTTTGCAGGAATGGAGAAAATGCTAGTGTCCCGTAAAATGGGACGCATGGTCTGCATGTTCAATTTCGTAGAGTTGCATGTGTATCAAGAATAATCTTGATTTTTTTGGCACGACTTAGAAGAAGGTTGGTGACCCCTGTATTAGAGCATTGTTTCTTAACCCTATTTTTTTCTTGTGTCTCTTCCCATTTTAACAGAGGCTCTACATCCTGAAGCAAGACACTTTATACTTGAAAAATTGATTTCTGAGTAAATTTATAGGATTAAAAAAATGTAAATAATGTCAAATCTCTCAAAGGCCAGAGATCTGTCAACTTCTCTTTCATGGAAGTTCTACTGGGTTTCTAAGTCACTTTTTCAACTCTTATTTCCACTTATGTGTTTTGTTTCCGCCAAATCTGTATTTTTTTTTCTCAGCTCTCTGTGGCCCTCTTAATCTTCTGTCATATCTTGTTTACTTGGTTTTCAAAAGTGGTCATCATAGAATATTCCAATGTCTGAAGGGAGCATGTAGGCAGTGGCATATTTACAGGGGAGCTTTGCAGGCTATAACCCAGGGCGGCAAATTTTAGGAATGAGTGCCTAAAAAAATTAGAATATAATGTTATAATGGAAGAAGGTTGGCAAAATTTTATAACCATGGATCCGCTTCTACCCAGAGAGCGAGAGACTAGGTCAGTGAGTGATGTAGAGTGTTTGCAAGCACATGAGTAAGAGTGTGCAAGCACGTGAGTGACCAGAAGAGTGTGCATGCATGTGAGTGACCAAAACAGTGTGCAAGCATGTGAATGGCTAAAAGAGTGGCTTGGAGAGTGTGTGAACATGAGAATGGCTAAAAGAGTGGCTTGGAGAGTGTGTGAACATGAGAATGGCTAAAAGAGTGGCTTGGAGAGTGTGTGAGTATGAGAATGGCTAAAAGAGTGGCTTAGAGAGTGTGTGAGCATGAGAGTGATGTAAAAAGTGTGTGAGCATGTGAGTGACCAAAAGAGTATGCAAGCATGTTAGTGACCAAAAGAGTATGCAAGCATGTGATCAGGGCTGCGACTAGATGCTTGGTTAGTGGGGGCAAGAATGTATTTTGGTGCCCCTTGCAATGCTGAAGGAGGGATTAATTGGTGAAATTTATGCCTCTCTGGTTCAGCACTTGGGGCACCAGACACGCCTGCCCCCCTCCTGTCTATTTGTGGCCCTGTATGTGATTGACTAAAAGAGTACACAAGCATGTGAGTGACCAAAAGAAAGACTTAAACACATATAAATTTATAGGTTGGGGGGGGGGGTGAATTCGAGAAATGTGTGTATGTGTGTGGTCTAGGAAATTAAACTAGAATAAAAGAAGGGCGGCAAAATTTGGTTAGCCCACAGGTGGCAAAACCACAAATACGCCTCTGCATGTAGTCCCAGGTTGAGAACCTCTGTGTTAGAGCATGTTGAGTACTGATTTGTCTAATGCCCATTGTAATTTTCATTCACTTTACAATGAGGAATTCATTTTTATGATTTTTATATGCATTAAAATTTTTAGGCCCCTTTAACCAAAAACACAAATTTTATGTTCTGTATAAGGTACACTGAGGTAAGTAGAACCACTTTTTCATTCGTTCAAGTTCAATCTAGCACCTATGTTCGAGAAGTCAACCGAACTTCTTGAAAGTATGGCAGCTAGTTTTCTGAATCATTCTCTTTTTAGGGCTAGTGCTTTAACCTCATTTTCTTCAGTGTCTCCTTTTCAACATTAATTTTATATTTTAATGGGGAGCTGGTTCCACTTGCTTCCGTGAGGGAACAAGTTTAACCTGAGAGTGATTGTGCATTAAAATCATTCATAAAATAAGGATTCATAAATAAAAGAAGTTTGAACAAAAGGAAAAAATTCATTTAAACTACAAAAAGTCTGGACATATTTTATTATTCTGGTATACAAAGCTAATTAACAACATTTGTATGCAGAAAACTCACAATGTTAATTAATATTAACATTATAATATAATGTTTGCTATGTAGAAAAATAACCCCTCCATAAATATTAATCAATATATATTATATGAGGCAAATGAGAAAAGAAATGTGAATTTTCTCAGACTATCAAACTTAGAGGTAAAGGAAAGGAAGAACTTCATAACCTCTAATGGTACTTTAACTTTCAATGTTGAACCATTGAAAGGTAAATGTGGTAATGATTCTTTTTCAAAAGTTTGCTTCCAGATGAATCTCAACTTTGGTTTAGTTGCCCAAAAAACATTTTTACTCACTTTTTATTTGTGAATTTGATGAGAATCCAGTCACTAATCATTGCTTCTGAAAATGTTTTTGACATTATGTCTATAAAGTTTTATTTTTTCCTCTATTTTGAGATACTCATCTTTTAACCCCTTCATGATCACAGGCAAAACATCTCGTCCTAATGCAATTGAAAGAAATTCATTCCAGTTCTCTGTTTTCTTTACTCCTTTCCTTATCGCAAAGTTTCATTGTAACCCTATGCAAATTTTTTTTCCCTCCCCCATTTTTTCTATAAACCTGTTTATATATACATATATAGGGATTTTTTTCCTCAACATATTATAATGTATCTTTCTCAGGACTAATCTTTCTGCTATATATATGTAAGAGAGAAAGCAAACATGTAGGAGGGTTGAGGACAAAAGGGAAATCTCCTCACTCAGAGGATCTATATCTCTATAAATCTCATACTCTCTTATTTACTTATCTAATGTATAGTGGTTCCCTCCATTTCTTTTTTTTTTTTCCTTCTCTCCCCTTCTTTTTTTAACGTGTAAATAAGGCTACCACCTTATCGCTGATACTTCTAATAGAGATCATCCAAATTTGTTGCCAAAAGCCTGTACATGAAAGAGTTAGGTCTATAGAAACAGAGCTATTGCTGACACCTTTTTCCTTACGTGTGTGCAGCAATCCATAAAGTCAATGCAAATAGATACAGGGTTAGTGTAAATGCATTAGGTTCCACTTACCTAAGCACAGGGAAGATGTAACCGCTCTTAATTCCTATTTTACTTAAAGAGAGATCATAATTATATCAAAATGACAGATAAAATAATAAGAAAGAAAGAAATTGATGCCAAAAAATTAACACTAGGCTAACTCACACTTTCAGAAACAGTCAAATGGTCACAACAGGTAGCGACATGATCAAAAACTTAACTTCTCTATATGAAAGCTCCCTGTAACCTTGTATGAGCATCTATCGTACCAATTACATTTTTACTGAAAAATAAAGTAAGTACGAAAGAAAAAAACTGCACGAGACCATTTACAAATCATGTGTGGTTCCACTTACCCCAGTTTACCTTACTTCTTCTTTACAATATGCAAATGTAATATATGGCTGGACTAAGCTTATTTTTCTTTTCCTGAAAAGCATTAACTCAGATTTGACTCTGTTAAACCTGTCATAAATCTTGTTAGTAAGTCAGTCCTTAGACCCAGACAACCCCCCCCCCCCGCTTTGTGCTCACTTTTGCTCATCTGATCAAAATTTTATTCTTTGAACTTAATTTATACAAAAACACAATGGTGGTGATCGTCTTTTATTGTCATAATGCATAGAGAAGTAGAGAAAGAAAAACCCATCTCTGTGCAAGTAAAAAACATGGGGAGGGACACATTGCTCATGATTATTATAGGTCTTGGTAAATTTCAGTGATAATAAAAACAACTCTGCCTTTTTTGTACAAAAAATCTTTCTTAAGCAATCATTAATCGATCAAATGGGCTGGCCTAGCTAAAAAATATTTTCTTATATTACTGAATTTCCATTTTTTCATTCAGTATGAACAGAAAACTAAGTTATATTGAATTTTAGAAAAAATGATTTATCGTTCAAAAACTTTTTAAATTATTACTGTAGCAAAAAGTTTATTCTGACTTAAATACCCACTTGCAAATTTTAAGTCTATCATTCTGTATATTGTTTTAAGCATTTTGGAAAATAATAAATTGAAAAGGAAAGGATTATCAAGAATCAGATTATCATTTTTATCAAGTTCCCAGTTATAAATGTGCGAACCAGAAGTTATAAATAGGGAAACACATTTTATAACCACTGTGTAATAAAGTATTCATGTATTAAATGTTGTTATAATAACTTTCTTTGCCTATGATTTTGAACTGCCTTAAATCATTGCTATTAGATTGGATTGTTAGTAATGTTTCAAAAACTAGTAACTGTGTAGAAACTGAATTTTATTAATCAAATTGGGTGCCAATTGATACATTTTCGCATCTAATTCATCTCTTTCATTGAGATCCCAGTCTGTTTATCCCAGCACCCAAGTGGCGCAGTGGTAATATGCTTAATATGCTCGTCTTCCACTATGAAGGTTACCGTCAAGGTCCATGGGTTAGAATCCGGGCATAGAACATCATAAACAAGTTCTTAACAACCGAGCTTGGGGTGACCACCGATGGACGGAGCATTCATTTCCCACCCAACTCCACTGGTTGGAAATGTATGGCGATATTTGTCCAGAGTTGGTGTGTGGTAAAGTTGTTTATCCCCCAAGATATTTTCCCTAACAAGCTTGAGGCGACCAACAATAGATAGTGCCCATCTCATTAATGGCAGTAAATTGCAATATAGTGATATGGCCAGATTGGGTGTAGTCTATTTATCCCAGTTTCATAGAACTCTGTCATTCTGGATAAAAGAAACTCCTCTATAACATTAGTGATGATTGCTCTAATTTCAAATCTTTCCCCATTAAAAAGTTGTACTTAAAGTGGTAGGTGGCTGTGAAAATATAGGAATGTATAGTGGGTGATGAAGAGGCTTGTAGTACAATCTGTATTTATCTTATTTTTCTGTGGGGTCTATGTGATCTTGCTACATGCTAGCATTCGAATGATTCCTTATTCATGTTCAAGAATACATATCATTATATCCAAAACGTCCTTGCACCAGCTGGCTGTGTTTATAAGTATGTAAGTTACTTTTCAACCCAAATGACATTTCACATGTAACAATCTAATATTATCTATGTTAAAAATTTGTGTGTGCTGGTTTTTCAGGTGCATTTCAGTTCCTTAATTACCATTCTTTATTTTAACAGCCTTAGTTTAATGAATAAACCAGCTTCATGTTATAAAATAAAATCAGAATGA
This sequence comes from Pholcus phalangioides, assembly GCF_987345545.1. Lineage (NCBI taxonomy): Eukaryota > Metazoa > Arthropoda > Arachnida > Araneae > Pholcidae > Pholcus > Pholcus phalangioides. The sequence goes on from NW_028301604.1 coordinate 59,301,261, forward strand.
TCTTAATTATACTAGTTAGATTTCTGAGGGTCTCTCAGCTTCTAATGCTTATAAAGAATGATCTGAGATAAATTGATTATCCTCATTGTTTATGACTATACAGGGTGAAAAGGGAAATTTTGGAACCATCTCTGTGAACAAGCAGCATTTTTTCTCTGTGTGTACAGAGAAAGACAAGGAGTGAGGAGAAAACGACTCACAGAGTATACAGTGTTACAGTATTTTATACTCGTGATGGCATCGCCTTGTGAATATAAAATACTCTGAGAGAGAAATTGAGAGAAATTCATCTTTTTTTTTTTTTAAGAAAATCACAGTATAATAACAAAAACATTAAAAACTTTCATTTTACTATATGAACAATAATTTTTCTTGCAAAAGAAATGGACAATTGATGCAATATGAGTACTTGAGTAAGGAATTTTTCTGCATTTTACTATTGATCAATCAAACTCAATTTGAAATTCACATATTTAAATTTCCTTGCATGAAAAAAGTTGTAAAACTGCTGCAAGTCATCATATGGCATATAGGTGTTACGTGTAGTTTCAGAAAAAAAAAATTGAGATGAGTCATCATTTGTTGAATTCTCTGAAACTATGGCCTCGATCAACCACAATCAGTGATTGAGTAATAATAAATAGTTTTATTAGAAAACAAAATAGTTTTAACTGACCACTGTAAAATTGCTTTATATATGGGAATAATCAAAGCTTGGGGGAAGTGAACATAATTCCAATTATCTAATTCCACACTTCAGTAATCAAGGTACATGGACACAAATTATTATGCACAAATTATTATTATACAAATTATTATATGCAAATTATTATCATAAATAATGAAATTTATGCTTAAATATTTGTATTTAACTATACAAAGTTGACTTTAAAACCCCTTGTTCATTGTGCAGGTAAACCCCCTGATGTCCCGCTCAAGTGCTGTATAACAAATTATAATTTTAAAAAAAACAAAGAGCGTGATGTCAGTGCCACTCAAAAGCGTTGCGGTGATTGGTCAGATGAAAAGTACTAGAGGAAAACTTATTTTCTTCTTTTCATGTCACGTCATTTCAATGATAATTGTCAATCATTGAAACATAATTGTTTTTTAAGCATTACCCATGAAACAATCATTGAAACCGGTCTTTGTTTCTCAGATTATTCTTTATAAACATTGTAAGCTGGTACACCCCTGGATATAATCGGTTTACACCTTTCAAAACCTGAACTAACTTCCCAATGAAATTTTCATACACTTTATGTATCATTACTTTGCCCACCGCTGATTAAAAACTTTTCTCCTGAAAAGTTTGATTTTGTTAAGCAGCTGATTTTTATAACCTCCCTGTACATCGAAAACTATAATTTAAAACAAGTATGTGCAGTTTTCTACACACTATGTAGTTTTGATTCTTCCATCGAGTCAGCCAACCATCCATTTGGTATAAATTTGTCATCTCCAATTAGCAAAGTGTTACTCAAACTAAACTGCACTTGAAATTGTAAGCTCATGTGTTGATGGAGTTTTCAAAACAAACTGAGACCTGATCAATATCCTCTGATTTTCCATTGTATTTTCTCTTCCTTGATAAGTTACTATTCTCTTTCACAGAATTTGAAATATCTCTTTAAAATGTCTGATTGTGTGTTGTATTTGAAATGTCTTTGTTTTAACAGATTGAACAGTGGTGCCCAAGGTATCCATAACTGTGAAGCAGCTTCTCATCAACTACATTTTTACAATCTTTTTAAGAACTTATTGTCTATCTCTCATTTTTAAATCTTTTCCCTTAGAAATATTGGTAATTTTCAAACAGAGTTTTTTGAATGTATCATGATTTACTTGCAGAAACGTTCAACTTTCAGCACCTCGGGAAAACCAGTTCTCTCAATCCAAAATTCAATTTATTCATTTTAAATCCAAATCCACCTTTCTGTTTAAAAATTGTTTTAATTCTACAGTTTCTTTTGACACTTCTCTACCTTCTTGATCTTTTTTTTTGTGAAGTATGAATTGATGCATTTGCAAACCCAGTTCAGATGCCGAAAATAAGACAGAATAATTCACATGGTTGAATTTCTTTTAGTGTTTGACATGGTTTCTCCGAGTCTAATTTAAAGAATGTTCTGATTTTTAAAACCGGCAGTGTCGATTTTATTAAATGAAAATTTTACAATGTGATTAGTATTGATAGTATTAGTATTATAGTTAGTTCTAGCAATTTGATTTTATAAAGATGCTGATTTTATTATCATCAGATACTGTTAATCTTTTACGTTAAAATAGGCATGATTTAATTGGAAACTAACCCAATATGCATGGTTATAGATCATTGCTAGACCGTCTATCACTCTATGGTCACCGCTATTTATATTAAGGGGACTGGAAAGTAATGTGGTTTTTTTACATTAAATTCAAACATATAAATTTTTAACAAGTTTTTATTTTTAATCAATCGTGTAATCACCCTCATTATCAACAACCTTTTGCCATCTAGTGTGCAAATTTTCAATGCCGGATCGATAAAAATCAATTGGTTTTTGAACAAAATATCTGGAGATGGCATTTTGGACATCATCCAAATTTTCAAATTTTTTGCCACTTAGAAAATGTTGTAGCTATCAGAATAAATGGAAATCTGATGGCGCAATATCGGGCGAGTATGGTGGGTGAGACAATACCTCCCACCCCAATTCATTAATTTTTCCAGGGTTCGTCTTGTGCAGTGCGGTCTTGCATTATCGTGTTGCAGAATAACGTGTTTCTGTTGACAATTGCTGGGCACTTTTCAATTAAAGATTGATTTATTCAATCCAATTGTTCACAGTAAAGGTCCGCATTCACAGTTTGTCCAGGTTTCAGCACTTCAAAATGAATGACCCTGTGAATACTCCACCAAACACACAAAAGCACTTTTTTTGTGGTGTGTGTGGCAATTCATTTGGAGAGAGCCACTGCCTTTTGCATTTTGGATTATCCTAGAGGACCAATTTTTCATCTCCAGTGATCAAGCAATCAAAAAACGCTTCTGTATTGTGCCGCTGAATAAGTTGCATGTGGTGGACCGGTTAGCTTTGTTTTCTTTGGACAGATTATGCAGGATCCAAACACCTCCTCAGCTTACTTTACCAATCTGCTGTAAATGTTCTTGGATGGTCGACCAAGGTTGGTTAAGAGTGTTTGACAGTTCCTCGATTGTCTGACATGGATTTGCTTCCACTTCCACCTTTAACATGTCATTGTCTAAAGTTGTTGGTCTCCCCAATCGATACGAGTCAGAAAGATCAAAATTACCGTATTTGGACTTAGAAAACCACCTTTGGCATTTACGAATATCTAATGCACTTGGATAAACATTGCAAATGTTTTTGGTAGCAACTGTTGCGTTACTACCCTTGTGAAACTCAAAAAGCATACAATGCCGGATATGTATCTCTTTTCGTATTTGGCTGGCCATTTCACCATAAATTGCAAAAAAAAAATTCAGATTTAATTATTTATGAGTAAACAAGTCGCTCTAACCTTAAAATGTCTTTGGCACGACTTTGAAGTACTTAGTGAGCTGATAAATGACAAACAAATATCGACATGAGCAGAAACGACATTACTTTCCGGTTCCTCCTAATAATAGACCATAGTCCTCATGCATAAAGTGTCAATATTAATCTTAACCATTTCACAGAATTGGAAATATGAATAGAAATGCTTGGAATGGTTGTATGTAGGTAGGAGGAGGATATTTCAAGGAGGTTTTAGCATCATACCAAAATCTTATTTTCTGATAAGTTGCAGTTTTCAGCACTTACTGCTTTTTATTATTTTATAGCCTTTGAAAATTTTACTACTGGAATCAGGGAAATTAATCTTTTACAAATTTTGTGAAAGACTTTTTTAATATAGAATGTTGGTGATATTTTTACTGAATAATTTACGTAGCAAATCATATTTTATATTTGTGTCATGTAATTGATCTAAATGACATATATATTAAACAGAGACACTATATATAATATACATATGAGATAAAGATTGAATAAATTTTTTCTCAGTTCACATGTAACTTTAAGTAAACGGTGAAACCCTTCTGCAACGATATTTGATATGATGGTATATCTCCTTACAGTGATATTATTTCAAATCTTATTTGGAATTGTCTTTGATCTCTTGTTTAACTCGTCTCAATACAATTACTGTAATAAATCTCTCTATGGTAATATTTTTAAAGTTATTTCGAAATCCTCCTACAATATTTTTTATATATCTCTCAAAATTGTCTTCAGTATGCATTTTTAACACTTCTATAGTTTTTATTCTTCTAAGGGCATACAGTGCCATCAGGGGCGTAGCCAGAAATTTCGTTCGGGGGGGGGACCAAAGTGACAGAACAATGGATTTGGCCATATTTTTCCCTTTTTTCGGTCATTTTCTCACATTTCGGGGGGGGGGGGGAGACCAGACCCCCAAGTCCCCCCCCCCTCGCTATGCCCTTGAGTGCCATCAGTATTTTACAGCACCCGCTCCTCTCCCAAAGAAAAGTATTCATAGAGTTGTCACTGATGCTATTTTCTCTGTAAAATTTAAAGTATGGTGCAGTAAACTTCATTACAAGGTGTGAAACATCTAAATTTTAATTTATTAAAATTTTTCTTCAGCGAGTAAATGCTCATTAGTGCATTTAATGGCACTTTTCTAATGATGCTAATTCAGAAGAAATGTCAATGACAGCATTAATTAGGTGGTAAAGGATGTTGCCTCTTCATATAATGGTAATTACTCTACAACAATATTTTTTTCCCTTGGTCCATAGAATATCATTATATCAAGATTTTACTGTATCATTCTTGAAGCTTCATGTATTTGCTCAGTGACTGAAACATCAATTAACTTTTTCTTTATTTAACCAGTCATCTGGCCTGTCTTCTCTCTTTTTTTTTTTTTTGGAAGTATGAAGCTAATAACACATGTTTTTTGATTAAACATTTTTATGAATACATTAAAACTGAGTTTGTCATATTCTTTGCTGTTTTATAAAATCATCAATAAAAAAATTAATAATTGAAGTAATTATTAATTAGTTTTTAAATTGAATAGACTGAAAATCTGCATAGCATGCTGTTCCATCATAGCTAGATGACTAGTTGAAAAATTTCTGCCCCTAGTTTGAATAGCATATAAATAAAATTTCATAAACTTGCACGTGCAACAAAGTTTGGCCCACAAACCTTTAAACAGTGTCAGTTTTACTTATAAAAATTCTACATGTGTGTGTTTCTAATAGAATTTCTTTGCAGAGATAACCTTCCACATACCCGTAATCCTGATCCAGATTGGGACACAACTTTCAAAGAATTAACTAACATCACAAATCGGCTGACCAGCATGTTTCCAGGAATTCCGATTTACCCATCGATTGGGAACCATGATACTTTTCCACCTAATATTCTCCAACCAGAGTATAGTTCGAATAATACCATCTATGAAGATTATTTGGAAAAGGGCATGTGGAAATCAATTTTACCTGACAGTTCATTGAGCACATTCAAGCATGGTAAGTTATTGTCTTTTTAAAAAATAATGTTTAAACCTTAAGTGCTTCTATAAGGATACTATCTTGATGAAAATTAAAATTTAAAGAAAATGTTGCTGCAACATTTTGAAAAACTATGTCCTGCAACTTAGCTTGGGATAGTGATTCCTTCCAATAAAGAAAATTTACACAATGCAACTAAACAAAGATTTTTATTTTTTTGTGCAGTTAAAGGTTTAACTAAATTTTATAACTCATAATATTTTTATGCAATTTAAACTCCTCTAAAATGAATAGAGAAATTTTAAACTCTCAATGTTTTTGTTTCTGTGAAAGTAATGAGCAGTTGACTGTTTATAAAATGTATATATATACAGTACTTCAATGTATGACTTAATGACCTTTTACTAGTTATACCACCTTGCAATTTTAATCGACTGCCCGGTTAGGATTTCATAATTAAATTGATAGATAACAGTGTGTATGAATTTTTTATGCTTTGCTCTCACTGCCACCTGACTGTGGATAAATTCTAAAGGAAACACTGATACCTGTGCTTTATTATGGTCTTTATCTTCATATTAGTATAGGTAAGGGATTCTCTCTCTTGATCAATGTTCTCTCTAAGCTGCATGGGTACATGACAGTTCATGATTGAAAATGCTTCAGCGCACACAGAATTTCTGCCAAACAGAAGAAACTCACTACATTATATGTAAAATCACATTGTTTTGCACACTTTCACACAGATGTCAAACTGTTGTACCCTTTAAAGAACAACAGGTCCACACGTGAAAATATCCAGAGAGTGGGCATGTTGTTCTTGGCACACTTGTACGTGATTGTTTTTTTTTTCAATTATTCAAAACACATCAAATCATGATACAGTACCACCCTTCTACGACTTTTCTTCTTGGTGTTGCAGATTCAATGTGAAGCAGTATATATACAGTGCACCGCAAAAGTTTAGACACTTGTTGAGATCACACAGTATCTCAAAACTACTGATTGCAAAACCACAAATTAATTACCACTTATTACGATGAACATGTACTTTATTTTCAAAGTAATAAAATTAGAGACTATACACTTTATAGACAACATAATTGCAAAATGAACAAAAATAGCATATGAACGATTGATGTAAAAATTTAGACAAAGCCAAATTTTCAGAAAAATCCACTTCTCATCGCTGAAAATAACTGAATACCATTTAAACCCATATGGCAAACACTTTTGAGCTCACTGTAATCTTTGTGTTTTGTGCTCAAGTTGAAACGTGAATGAAATATGCTGGTTTTCTTATAATTTTTTGAAATACTTCCGTACCTGTTTCTCTTATACATGAACAAATCATATTCATTCACACTAAGAGTCTAGACAAGCTTCTAAATTGCCATGTAGTCATTATTTGCATAGATTCCAATCTTTGGATTCTTCTGTCATCTCTTTTATCTGTAACATGTAGCCTTCCTGATTAGTTTTGGGCACTGTATATGCCATCTCCAGATAATATTCTGTAGATAGATATTTTAGAATGTTGTGAGAACTACAATTTCTGAAACAGTATACTCTTCTGATTTCAGCATCCATATTCTGTTTACTTTTTCAGAACTGCTCGCTGTAGCCTGTAGCATCTCTGATTACTTGTGCTATCTTGTTGAAACCATAAATACTGAATGGCGGTGATGTAATTAGTGACAAATTTGCATATTTTGACGACCAATCATGAAAATTCTTTGTCTAAACTTTTGAAAACACAAATTTCACTTCTTTTGGGAAAAACTTATTTTTATTATGAATTACAGCACTGTGTTTTTGACATTCAGTTGTTCAAATAATATTTTTAGAGAGAGAGAAGTACCTGAGATAATCTTCATTATTTAATAATTTGGCTTCTTTTCAATTTAAGAGCAAATTTCATAAGTGTCTAAACTTTTATGGTGCACTGCAGCTTGTAAGACAATGTTTAATTTTTTATAGGTGGATTTTATAGTGTTGCTGTGAAGAGTGGTTTGCGGTTGATCAGTTTAAATACAATACTATGGTATCAACCAAACAACTTGGTGAGCAATCTTTCAGACCCATCAGGTCAATTTGATTGGCTGCAAAAAGAGCTGAGAAATGCAGATGCTGCAAAAGATATGGTTAGTTGGACTCTTTTACTCTTTTGTAATGTATATATACAGGGTATAGTGGGTATGGCATTTTACTGATAAACCGTTGATCCTAGAGGTATACCTTCAATTAGAAAAAGTTTCCAAATAATGTGTAGTACTCAGATATGTCATTCATGTTGCAAGGGGTTGTATAGTTATCAAAATAAAAAAACTACATTTTTATACAGTCCTTGTGTGCCCAAAACCCAATTAGAAGGTTGTTGCCCGGTCTCCCATGATGCCAACTAAAAAAATTAAATGTTTATAAGTGCAATATTCACCAAGATATTCAAATTTAAAAATCTGAGGAAAGTTGGGGAAAAAACAGTGTTAAATGCAGGTAAAATGCCCTTTCCAGATGGGGGGGCCTGATGCAAAAATAATAGCGGGGCCCCTTTGCCCTGATTTTTTTTTTCTGAGAGAGGGAAATCAAAAATATTCAGAAAATGAGAATCATGAAAATTCAGAATAAATGAAAGAAATAATTTCAAAATTGGTGAAAATTCAGAAAAAAAGGAATAATTCCAGAATTGATGAAAAGTTAGCATAATTTCGTCTTTTCGCACCTATGTAGCGAGAGCATTTAACATCTGTTCAGATCGGAACACTTTAGACCATGAACTTGAAACCATCAGAGCAATTGCGATAGACAGGGGGTTCAACACCAAGATCGTTGACGAATTAAGTAGAAAATTCTTGAAACCAGCATGAGGAACCACTCTAGAAAATATTACAGAGAGACCACTCGGAGAAAGTGTAGTCATACCCTACGATCCAATACTCTCACTGAAGATCAAACCGATTCTTAAAAAGTTTAATCTAACAACCATAGATGTGCCCACTAAAAACTTTGGTTTCATGCCCCCTAAAGATGCTATACCGCAGAATAAACAATGGGGCATTTATTACATTCCATGTGGTGATTGCTCTCTTGGTTATATAGGACGGACAAGGAGACCCATAAAAGCAAGATTAAATGAACACGCTCGCTGTGTTAAGAATCAGGAATGTGAAAAATCGACCATCGCAGCTCACTGTTGGCAAGAAGGCCATAAATTCAAATTTCAAGAAGCGAGAGTTTTTCACAAAGTCAAGTCCACAGTTGATCTAGATTTCTACGAAGGCACATATATTCGGGCCTTCAAAAATATACTAGTGAACGATAATAAATCTACACCCCCGATCGCAGCACCATGGCTTAAATTCATTTCGAGCGGGAATTACAAGAAAATTCGAATGGACCAATCGGATAGCACTATTCCGCAAATGTCCAATCAGGATGCTGCATTAGTATCTCACACAGGCTCACAGCTTCATTCTGACCACGACGTTTGAAGTGAACAGACGTACTTCTTCCGCTGAGCACCCGAGCGTGAAGATTTGGTATTCAACCCAAATGGGAAACTCGGTCAGCGAAACTAGTGGTTAAATTTTTCCTCTGAAGACGGCACCCATTGGTGTTGAAATGCATTAGGACTTTTATTATTTTTTGTGTATTTGCCTTATTCGTTGGTGTCTTCTAAATATTCTTGGGCAAAGTGGATCAACTCTTCTATATTTATTATTATCATTACATTTGTAATTTTATTTTAATTAACTATAATTTTCTACTTTTCATAATAATTGATGAAAGAAATAACTTCAAAACCAATTGAAATTAATCTAATGAAAGAAATTGTCTGAGAACTAATGTAAATTCTCAGAATCGATGAATCGCAAATGAGAAAAGTGATTAACAGATAGTGATAACCATATAAATAATAACCAGCACTCGTGAAAATTCAGCATAAAGGAAAAATAATTCCAGTCCTGATGCAAATTCTGAATAAATGAAAAAAATAATTCCAGACCTGATGAAAATTCTGAATAAACCGAAAAAATTAGAAATGCTTCTAGAAGTGATGAAAATTCAAAATTCTAGAATTAGCGAAAATTCAGAACTCTAGAATTGATAAAAATTCAAAATTCTGGAATTGCTGAAAATTAAAATTTTACAAAATAAATTATCATTACTGTAAGTGTGTGCCCCCCCCCCCAAAATGCAGGCCAGGTGCAACCGCACGTGTCGCACACCCTAAGGGCACCTCTGGCTGTGGGCACCTAGTCAGAGATTACTGATGTAAACAATATTTTAACTAATTTAAATAAATCTCATTTTTTCTGAACAAATCAAATCTCAAGAAGTATTTCGATAATTTGGAATAAATTAATGCGATTATAAATTTGAAGTATCAAATCTAAAGTAAACATAGCAAAATATTTGTATTGTTATCAGAAATAAAAACTGCTGAAGAAAATTTCAGTTTTTTAAACTGCCTAAATTTTATACTCTGTATGAAACTTCAATAAAAGAATTTGTTAACACATAAAACATCAGAAGAGTTATTTTTTTACTATATATAATGCAAACAAGCGTTTTTACTTACAACCAATGCTTGTTATAACGACTCCCTTCGTTCCACAGAAAATGGTCATTACATTGAGAGGTTTTTATATCAAATATTTTCAAAAAATCATATAATCTAGACTCTCCGCATAATCTAGACTCTCCGCATAATCTAGACTCTCCGCATAATCTAGACTCTCCGCTTTTTCAGACTCTGTAAAGAATTTCCTTTCTCTTGATCAACTATGCGAAGAAGGAAACCCCAAACTCTTCTGCTTTCATAATTGAATCATGGTTTTTAATTATGGATGAACAAAGTACTCTTTGGAATATTTAATGATTCAGTTATTTTGGCTTCCGACATCAATTTCTAGTCAACTTCCGCCAAAACATTCAATTTGAGATCTATCATTTCCCCCCCCCCCCATTAGCCAGCATGCCACCAAACTCGAGGGACATCAGATTTTTGAATGTCAGGGTCTGGTCCATTCCTGACATGCCGGAAAAGTGAGGTTTGATAAGGATCATGTTATGCATTCAATGGTTTCAATGGATTTTTACAATAAAAAAATAAAAGATATTTAAGAATTTTCCGGAATTTGTGATTTAGATTACCCAGCATGTGTTGGTGTCCCTCGATGTTTCCCAGCAAGCCAGCTAATGTGGGGTGAATATGGTAAAGATAGATCACTCCATTCATTTAAGACAGCCGTGTCAGATGAATAATATTCAGAATGAAAAATAAGTTCAGTTACCTGTATATTCTTAAATTGAGAAATTAAGTAAAATTTTGTAAAAAAATTAACCATGTGCGAAGTGGGAGTGAGCCATCGTGTGAGAAAATAAAACAAAGGGTAAGCAGAGGGAGAAGCATCAACATCATCCAGTCGGCTCACGTCCTGCTCTGACTTACCCTGTTTCCAGTGAGGGCGCTACTTAACTACAGGGTATTCTATAGAAGTTACAATGCTTTATCTTTCCATCTCCAAGTATCAGAGGTCAATGTCAAACACATTCAACTACAGATTTTGTCCATTTCATTGGAAAAAAAACCTGGGAGCCTGAGCTGAGATTGGTCATTGTAATGGATTGAATCATATTTACCATCATTATATTGGATAAAAAATAACATGAAAGAAATATGAAAAAATTTGGGGCCTGTCGTAATGTTCATTATAACTAGCATCTACTGTATTAGGTTAATAAAAGAATATAACCCAATTGTAAAATTCTGTTATCTTGTTCATGCAAAATATTTCTTCTGCTTTTCCATTAATTTTTTGTTTTTACATTAAGTTCTTTTAATTTTTAAAAATTAATAAGTTTCCAATTTCATTTATGTTACTTATTTATAAATAATGCATATATATCATTATTATTATTTTACAGATTTTACAAATAATAGCTTATATGAAATAATGCTACACTTTTATTGCTTCTTGGTCTAAGTTCATCTGTGTATCTTTAATATAAAGATCTAGTGCACATACGCACACTAGAGCAATAAGTCTCATTTATGATTACTTAAAATATGGATATAAGAAGTAAGAATCATAAGATGCATTTTTAGTGTTAATAGCTCAACATACATTTCTCATTTTTAGGTTTATATCATTGGCCATGTGCCTCCAGGATTTTATAACAGAGTTTATCCAGGGCAACTTGGATATTCAACATACCATCCACAGTTTCTTACTAGCTATATGGACATAATAAAACAGTACAGTCATGTTATTGCTGGACAGTACTTTGCTCACTTACACTTGGATACTTTTCAGATATATAATTATGAATCAGGTAGTTTTGTTTCTTTTGTTTATTTAATCATATTTCACAAATTCTTGAATATACGACATTATGAAATTTTATTTTTGTGCAAGCTTTTGATAGTAAATAGAGCGTCCTATTTAAAAATATTTATGTTACAGTGGAACTTCTCAATAATGGACACCTGTGTGAAAATTTTTTTGATATAATATACAGTGATGGCTCAGGGTTAGTGAATACCTCGGCCTAAGAATTTTTCAGCTAACAAAGATTTTTTGGGAGTTTTCTGCCTCAGCTAACAAATACAGATTCGGCTGACAAACATTTTTATTGATATGGATTCACACGCAAATATGAAACAGCCACGTTATGAGTTGAATTTTAGCACCAATCATCATACGAATATCTGTCACTTTAGCCCAAATTAATTCATGTCCATCCCAGAATCTTTTTCCACGTGTACATGCACTTCTCTTTCTAAAAGTTTGCGAACTTTTGAAGAGAGATTGCATTGGAGGAAAAGAAGGCGCCTATGTTCTCAGAACATGTGTTCTTTCAGTGAAAGACTCTTAGCTTCAAACTGAACAGTATGGAGCTTTTAGGAGCTTATCTTTCCATCTGCATGTATCAGACACAGGAATGAGCTGACAAAACCACAAATGAATGGGAACATCTACGAACTCAATTAGATTATGTCGTGTAGACTGTGTCTTTTGTAGATTAAAGCTGGTGCTGGTTGTGTACATAGTGTAAAGTAAAAAAGTCTTAGGTATCTCATCTTCCTATAAATTCTCATTTACATAATTTTGAAGCTATTCATTTCAGCCTTCTGTCAGTTTTTCTTTTCTTTTTTAAAGCACTCCTTGGTGTTTTAAAAACTTATCTTAACATTTTGTGTCATTTCTGGAACTAATTGAAAGAATCTATAGAAACCTATGAAAAATCACATTTCAGCTAATGAATGTGATTCCGAAACAAATTAACTTCATTAGCTGAGGTATCACAATATAGCAAAATTGATTGAAGCCCTTTTCCATGAAATTCAAAAGTTTCCATTAAAGGGAAGTGTCTGCTAACAGAGTGTGTCCATTATGGGAGGTTTCACTATATTGTGAAAAATTATAGTTTTCCTAGCTAAAGGTTTTGATTGATTTCACAGGTCAAGGCTTAAGTTCTGGATTGATTGCCTCATCTGTAAGTCCTTGGTACAGCAATTCACCAAGAAATCGAAATGTCAGCATTCCAGTCAATCCAAGTATTAGACTGATTCAGTATAGCAAAACTGATTCACTTCCTTTAAATTATCTGCAATACTATTTGAATCTGTCCAAAGCTAATGAACTGTATTCACAGGTAATGCTATTTGGTACTTTAGTGCGATCATTAGTAATTTTTTCAGTTTATAGGCAGCGTATATCTGGTACATAAAGTTATAAATGAAATTAAAGCTATATCTTAACCTTAAGCACCAATATTAATGTGGAATGAAAAATAATTGACAGAGAAAAGATGCCAACAAAATGAAATCTTCAATTTTATACTCATTTTTGCAACAGTGTTTAAAAAACCAGACTTTGAAGGTTGGCCATAGCAAATGTATGCATGGGTTTTAATATTAAAAGGAAAATTTAAATTCTAAGAAAAGGTAGAAAAATGAACTACTTGGATAAGAAGTCAACCATAATCATGGAGAGAACAAAACATCTGAGATTAAAATAAGCTAGACGCATTGCTAGAAGACACAACAGATGAATTCATAAGTGGATACAAGCTCTTCAAAGAGAGGTGGGAATCACCTATGGTGTATATATTAATGAGGTGGGGCGCACATTTCCTCCTCTGACCTATTGCCTATGCCAATAAAACAATTTTTTTAGTGAGGGGGGGGGGGTTGATCACCTTTCCTCTATCCCAGCGGTTCTCAACCGGTGTTCCGTGGAGCCCTTGGGGCTCTGTGTGCACTTCCCAAGGGCTCCACAGCCACTCGAGAATAATAAAACATCAATAAATTTGATAAATGAACAAAAAAAAAAAGACCTAAAGGGTGTACCGCCATATAAATAATATATTAAAAAGGGCTCCTCGAGTTAAGCAGGACTTCGCCATAGAAATTATTAAAACTGAAAAGGGCTCCACAAGTAAGAAAAGGTTGAGAACCGCATTCTAAACTGGTATGGCTAAGATGTTACAATAAGGTGTTTCCAAACAAAATGAAGCAATGAGATCTGAAAAATGGCTGGAATTGATTGGGTAACAAAAGCATCAAATAAAAAACAAATGAAAACGTTTAGAGGAGATGCACATCCCACAGTGCTGAGAATAGTTGAGTATTATTAAAGTATAAAATAGTATTGTATGCTATTGATTTTTAAAAAATAGTGGCAGCATGTATTTTATATTCTAAACTGTAAACATTGGCACCAATGCCAAGATATTAGCTTTCATAGCCAGTAACATTAGTCAGTTGTTTCTTGGCTAAGAAGATTTCAGACAATGCATTTTCAGCTGTGTTAGTTGATTGGATTACCCTCTGTCTGGTGTCCATATGGGGCTTTTAGCTGAGATAAATAAAACATCAAAAGTTTGAATCTATTTATTTTTGATAATTTGTCTACTTTCTTATAAATATTAAATTTTTTTTCTAGTGTGTTGGTGGTGGAAGTAAAAAAAATTCTGATCATTTATTTTGGCAGATCATTTACAAAGGCAAACTGTTTTCAAGGCTTAAAAAATACTCTAGGCTCCAATTAATCATGATGACATTTCTTTTTGTATAGGGAATAAGTGTGGAGCCTGAATATGACTTACTATATTCTTTTACTGAAGTGTATGCTGTTCCAGATTTATCCTCCAATTCTTTAGTAAATGTTTATGAAAGACTGAAGTCTTCATCTACCCTGTTTTCTACTTTCTACAAGTTTTTGACATCAGCAATGGAGTCAGTCCCCTGTGACAAATCTTGTAAATTAGCACAAATATGTAGTATGTCTTATACTAACTCAGTACATTATAATGTGTGTATGACAAATACTTCTATTGATGTTATTTGAAATGCTGGTGAATATGGTTCAAATGTGCAAGGCAAAATATATTAACAAATCAAGATTTCTTTTTCTTACTAACTTCAAAAATGAGATTAAAAATATGAACAGCCAACTGTTTCATGATTTTTTTCTTACACTTTCACACTGACAAGTCAATGCGTAAGACCTACCCCACATGATATGATATGAGCCCTCATGTTTTTAATAGAGCCTTCACTCCAGCATGTATAGATATAATGAAATCGGGTACTTCAATCTAAGATAGATTGAAGACATCTTGCAAGAAATCCAAGTACAAAGAAAAGATGTATATTCAACTAACTTGCAAGTGCATATTCAACTGCATACCATTTCTGATGTATCTTCAGAAATAAAAGTTACCAAAGAGTTGAGCTTTTGTTCCAATGCCCACTTTGATGTGGAGGCATTTCAACAGATTCAGCTATAAGCTACCACTACTAAACGACACATGCACCTTGTCCATATTCCTCTGCAGAACTTCTAACGAATTGGTACATGTTGGAGCATACGTGTCGTGAACCTAATGTGAAGTTTGTTTCTGTGTAATGCTTGTTATGAGTAGTGCTGCCACCTACTATAAATTCTTAATTCTTCTAATTAAGAGTGAAGTGTAATGATTGAATAATTGTACTGTTGTAGGCCTGTTATACTCTTTGTGGTGAGACTTTTCAATGGATAGATCAGCTCGCATTTGTATCTCAAAGTTGGGAACCACAGAAAACCAACTTCAGCTGACCACCACTGTGGCGATGGTAGAGTTCGAACCCCGGTCTTCATGATGCGAGTCCAAATAATATGACCACTCGACCACCACAGTGGCTCAGCTGTAGGCCATAATCTATTTAATTTACTATCTGTATAAGATAAGAAAAAGGAATGTTTATGAAATGAAATTGATTATTTACTTTGTAATAAAATACTTCAGTTTTGTAAGGGGATATGTGATTTGTCATATCTTTCAAAGTTACAAGAATTAAGTTACAAGCTTAATCAGAAATGTAACCGAAACTAACAATGTGCACATATTTTTCCACAGCAAAATAAATTTTATATTTAATATGTCTTTTTTTAAAACTTTCTTAGTTTCTAACTTCTTAAACTGAACTGTTTCAGTAAAAAAAATTGAGAAAACCCCTACATATTGAGAACCTATTAATAAAAAATTATAATCCTTTTCATGTTGCTCAAATCATCAGGGCCACAACTCTGGGAGGGTGGGGGGGGGGGATCTGGTCAACACCATCTATAGCAGAAGACCTCCAAGCAAAGCTCGTGACATCACTGAAGTAGGTCATTTCACCTATAGCCATTGGATGTAGCAGGCCGACGCAGGTGCCAACTTTTACCATTTATTGTAGTATATCCAATGGCTATAGATGAGATGACCACCTTCAGTGATGTCACAAGCTTCGTGCGGAGGCCTTCTGCTATTGATGTTGTTAGTCTGGTGCCCTGGATGCTGAATCAGAAAAGGAGCTGAGTTTACTGCTTTTTTGTTCAAAATTATAGCGGGGGCACCGAAACTGATATCTGCCTTGTGTGGCAGTAAATTTTCATTTCTAGTTCCGCCTTGGCTTAAATAATGAAAAATAATCGATAGTCTTGCTTCATTACTCACAATTACTTACCCTAAATTTTATTTAAATAAGATTAGTTTGACTATTGAGTAAATCATTTGTTAAAATATAATTTTAAGATTTAATTGTTAGAAACAAATTGAGTGGCATTTATTAGATTTGTGAACAGCAAAAAATATCCTCTATAGAATGATGAAGTAAACTTCTGGGTGTATTTTCTGTTGCGTAATGTCACATTCTTCCTACTGTTTATGCTAAGTTAATTTTTGATTGGAATCTTACTCCCTGTCCTCTATTATGTGCAGTTGGACTCACTTATAATAAGGAGTTCATTTTCTGCAAAAATGCTTATTAAATCCAGTCACTTTTTCACCTTTTTCTAGCAATTATATAATTTCATCTTTGACAATTGAAAATTTGCTTTTAGATATCCCCCCCCCCCAAAAAAAAAATAAAGAATGCAACACATAGGAAAGAAGAAATTCCGGTGATAATCGTCACACTCAAACTCACAGAGTGTGTATTTGAAGTGAAGCCAGGGATCTATTAGCCATTTTTTTAAATTATGATTGCATAGTCAGTTTTTCTCATCCTCATTTACCATTCTCATTCTTCCTTTCCAGACGAAGCATTAATGTTCCTGCACATTCACAACCTTATGGGTTGATAGGCTTTTTGGTGAATTATTTGATTGACATTTGACCCTCATCAAGTGTGTTATTTTCATATTATGAGATAGGCAAAAGAAACTTGAACAGTATTTTTGGTTCTTTTTGCATTCACTTTTTATTCTCTAACTTTTGTATTTCTTTTTTAAAGTTTTCCTTTCAAATCGCTCATTAAGTCCAAGGTGCCGTGAAAACGTGCTCGCTTAAAAGCAACAGAATTACCATACATTTAGTATTGTACCAAATCAAGTGATTTTCACTCATTAAATCCAGACCCTTACTAAAAGCAGGCTCATTATAAGTTGGTCTATTATAAAGGAAGTTTGGTATCATTTTATTTATTTGCTACCCTTACAGAGCCCTCTTAGTAAATTTTGTTGAATTAGAGCATTGCAGACATAAAGACTTTGCATTTAAGACATAAAGAGGTTCTTTTAAAAGATGAGGCTTTTCATAATTTTGTCATGCCATGGTAATTTTATGCAAATGACAATTAGGTTTAAAGAAAATTCTAGATTTCAATTCTTTCATGCTCTCAATTAAAGTTAAGACCAACATTCCCTCTAAGCTGCATTCATGGCTGAAAATGCTTCAATGCATAAGAAATTCACTATAATGGTATGTAGAAGCTTCATTCCAGGCAGATGTCAAATTCTTGCGTGCAGTGTAGCAACAGGTCTGTGCAGTTTAAAAAAGTTAGAGAACATGTTTCTTCACACCCAGACCTGTCTAATGAGCAGTTAGTGCTTTCAACCTCTATACTGAAAGGCAACTATAAACTTCATAATCTATATTTCTATTTTGTTTGAATTTCATACAAGTTAATACACTTGTTTGTGTACATTGAACCAAATTGGTTTGTTTGCTTACTTTCCGGTTGAGTCTTCCAGCTATTTATGACTTGTCAAGTACATATCATCACTATAAAGTTTACATATTCATTGCAATTTGAATAAGCAGCTGATACAATCTCAGTCGCATATTCAAATTTTACTAAAAAATTTACTCTCTGAAAATGAAGGTTTCAGATCATGCTGCTCTTTACTAAATACTTTGGACCATACATCAACAGTTAATTTTTTTTTAAACAACTTTAAAAATTTAAGAATTTCAATCATTTATAAGCACATGTCAACACATATCATTAAAAATTAGTGAAATTCTGAAAGATGGCAACTTGTCCATTCTGTAAAATTGCAGCAATCTGCACAAGTGACTACTCAAATAGAGGTATTACAATTTTAACAGCTGAAAAAATGTAAACATTTTAATCAGAGAAATATAAGTTTTTTAATACATCGCCAACAATAAAAGGTCTCCTTTCAGTGTAATTTATTTGAAATCCATTAGAGGGAACAGTTTAAGCAAACATTTTTATCCACAACATCAAGAATTTTTGTTTTTCCAACATGTTTCTAGGGGTTGATCCTTGATTTTAAAAAATAGACTTCCTATAGCATTCATTGCTTCTGTAGAGGCAATTTGTCGTATCAGATTCCTCATTTTCACCATGTGATTATTTTACAGAAAAGGAAAAAGTCAATGAATAGCTTTCCTCTTATTTTTCATTTGCAATAATTTTTTTTCCTTAAAATTTCTATATCCCTGTTTTATGGCCTCTTTATTTTATAACTTGTCATTTGCTTCACATAAAAGATTTTTTTTTAATGAGAAGAAAATCAAGTTTCACAAGAATATTATTCAACTCACAGATGCTGAAAATGTAATCTTAAAAAAACATATTTTTTTATCTTTATACTCTGATTTGTACAAAAATGGCTGCAGACTAGCTGGCTAATAACTACCTGCAAAAGTGAGTGTAGAATGGAGGTAGTTGTCTGTGGAATCAGGCATGGTAGCCCAGGTTGATAAGATAGTTGCCTAAAAGTACCAAAGGATGTTTAGAGGTGTCGCAAGTTCGATACCCGGTTCGTCCTTGTCAGAAACGTTCCTGACACGGGTACAACAGAAATGGTGACATGACCACAAAAAAGATTGCTACCACAGTGAGTCCCATACTGAGGGGTTAGTGCACTGCCTCTTGGTGAGTATAAAAAAGGCTGCCATTTGAAATTGGCAATAAATTGTAGATCCCGGTGTAATTGGCCCTTGTGTGCAGAAAATGATGGTGAAACAAAAATTATCAAATGTCTGTGGAATCTATTACTTGTTCTGAGTAAAGCTGGCTGCAAAAGGGGAAGTGCCTGTCTATGAAGTTTCTGCTGTACCTGTGAATGCATTTTGTAAGCATTAAATAACCTATTCATTTTGCAATGCAATCCTAATTAATATACAGGATACATAGGTAACAGGGCGTATGGCATTTTACTGGCAAACCATTGATCCTAGAGGCATAATTCCAATTAGAAAAAGTATCCAAATAATGTGGAGTACTCAGATATGTCATTCATGTTTCAAGGGTTTGAATACTTATTAAAATAAAAAAATTAAGTTTTTTACAGTTTCCGTGTGCCCAAAAACCCAATTAGAAAGTTGTTGCCAACAAAAAAACTTCACTTTTCTGAATTCATTATTCACTAGGATATTCAAATTTTAAAAATGAAGGGAAGCTGGGGAAAAGCAGCATTTAATTCGGGCAAATCATTTTAATGCTGTTTTTCAAATGCTATGCATTTAATGCTGCTTTTTCTTAACTTTTTCCTCTATTTTTCGAATTCGTATACCTCAACAAATAATGCACTTGGAAATGTGTAATATTTTTGTTTACAACAGGATAGGCAGGGCAGCAACTTCCTAATTTGGTTTTTGGGCACACGGGGACTATATAAAAAGTTAATTTTTTTTATTTTAATAACTATACAAACCCTTGAAACATTAATGAATACTACACATAATTTGGATACTTTTTCTAATTGGAAGTATGCCACTAGGATCAACAGTTTGCCAGTAAAATGCCATACGCCCAGTTACCATGCACATTTACAATTGCATTATGCACCCTGTATGTTCAGTCTCAACATGCAAAATGATGGAACAATTTACATTACTTAAAAATTTTTAATAATAATCAAGTCTCAATTTAAAATTAGCTTAATCTCAAAAGCCACCTGTGAAAGTAAAAAAAACAAGCAAAGCAAATCTGGTATGAGAACTTATTTCAATTAGCAGGGCCGCAACTAGGGGGGAGCAGGCGGGTCTCGTTCCCCGGGTGCTGGACCCGAGGGGGCGTGAATTTCATTCTGAAACCTCTCTTTCAGCATTACAAGGGGGCATCAAAATGTGCGCTTGCCCCGGGTGACCAGTTCAGTATTAAATTTTGTTTCTTTTAAAAAAATTCTAGATTCAATTCCATTTTGGAAGATAATTCCAATCCTGTACACTTGCTGTGAAGGGAAATAAAAATTATTCTGTTGAGATAGAGGGAGAGAGAGAAAATGAATATATTCAGTTATTTGTATAAAATATTTTTGGAAACAGATGGAGTCATAATGACATTCTGCTCATATTATGAAATAGTACAATACATGAGTAGGGATGTTCCACTCCAGCATATAAACAGCTGTTTCATGAAAATTCATATTTCTTCATACAAAGCCCTTCACATTATATTTTAATCAATGGTGTACAACATGCATACACACTGTGCATAATAGTTTTAGAAATTAATCTTATGGTCAATGGGACTCGTGGTACACAATTTTATTTGCTTACATTTTTCAAATCCCTAGGTTTTCATGAACTAATTTTTTTTAATCTCTTCTAAATTGTTTTTCACATTGCCAAGTTTAAACTCAACCTACCAATATTGGTGTATTTACCACCTTCAAAAAATTTCATAGTTCATCTATTTGTGTTTTCTATTTCCTTTCAGTACCTTCATAAAATCATGTAATTATCAATCATTTTTACCCACTTGTTCTTATGGTAAAAGAGTGAACTAATGATAGCTGATGAATTAAGTTTGATCATTTTCAACATCTATTTCAAAAAAAAAAGAAAAAAAAGCTTAAATGATATTCTCAGGTTGTAAAAAAATATTCAATTCTTAAAAATATATATTAAGCTTCCTCTATCTTAAACAAAATGGCATAGTAAACTAATTTTATGGATTTTATATTTTCAGTAAAAACATTCAAGAAATACTTTGGTTGTGTGAAATACATTTCCATTGATGTGTTTGCTTAACAAACACATCGAACACAATAAGAGAAATTGTTTTCTATAATAAATAAAATAATTGTTATTGTTGCTTTGAGGCTTTCATCTTTTAACACAAAAATATTCATCTATATAAGTAACCATTTTTGAGATAATGTTTGGTTTTAAAAAAAATTGTTTTTTTTTCGTGCTATCAGTCAGAAATTGTGAGAGCCACCGCATCTGTCAAGGAGTTATCAGTGGTTAATAAAACAAGTCCTTGGAAATTTGGTCTGTTGGTATTATTTTTGCTGTAAGAAGCAACATCTGCTTTAATGAGTTTGTTGCATCTTGAAATCAAAAAAATGAGAAGGCTTATTTTTAACATTTTAAAGGAATATGCATTAAATACCTTAAGGATATCTTTTCAAAGAAAGTTTTGTAGAAAGATTTGTATAGTGAATTGTAGTTTTGTATTTCATTTTCTGATCAAAAATAGTTTTTAATTTGCCATTATTTTTTGGTAAATTAAAGTAAAAAATAGTCTCAAATGTTTGTATTCTTTCTATTAAAGATTAGTCACAGCACTTTGATTGAGGATTTTGGAAAATTCCATTTTTTAAATATCATGCGTACAAAAATTTTGGATATTGCTATGAAATTGTAAATAAAGTGTTTGAACTGAATGGTTCCTTTTTATGTAACTAAAAAGAAATATCCTAAAACTCAACTCATTCATTTCATTAGTTATTATTCAACCATACAGGCCAGAATTTGGGTTTCTTTAAAAAAGATCTAGTGCCTGGTTGTTTCTTCTGTAATATTTCAATTAACGAAATAATTCATTTTTATTTCCATTGAATCTGAATGATTTCCCAGTTGAATTTTTGGATTCATAAAAAAATTCTAAAAACGGCATATGCTCAAATTTTTTTTGCATTTTGGTTTAAAATTAGTTTTAGGCATAAAATTAGTTAATTTGGCATTAGTTGTCGTTTGGGTAATTTCAATATGTGAAACAACATATGAAAATCTTGGATATGGTTGAGAGAAAAGAACATTTTATGAACATAGTCTAGTACATCATGATAAATTGCAGACATCCAGAGGCAATATTAATATGTTTTTAATTTTTTGTATGGTGATCTATTAAGATTTTCATCTTGTTACTGAGTATTCAGTTAATTGCATTCGAATTTTTTTCCAATCAGGAAGAAGATAGACAGCCAGAGTTTGAGCTTCTTTATTCATTTACAGAGGCATATGAAGTCACAGATTTATCATCAAAATCTTTAGCAATGGTTTTCGAAAAACTGAAGTCGTCATCTACTTTTTTTGCAAAATTCTTCAACTTTCTGGCATCTGGAAAACAGTCTGTTCTTTGTGATCGCCGTTGTAAAGCAGCACAGCTTTGTGCAATGTCTTGTACTAGTTCTGAACACTATCATATGTGTATGAGAAAAGCTTCTAATGGTAGCACGAGTACATCACCAGGTTCATTTTTTTCTTTAAGTGCTGGAACATTAACTACTGCACTTATCATAGGTTTCATATGTGTGACTATTTTAATTCTGGGAGCTTTTTTTGTGTATCATTATAGGAAGAAAATACCATTTCAGAAAAAAGAATATATTTCTCTTTCAAACTTATGAATTGTAAACATAAAGATATTTTATAAGGGTTGTATTTATATAAGCTCATTGTTTTGTTTTCATTCATCCATTTTTCAACTTTTTATTTTGTTTCAGCAGTTTTATCTTGATGATACTCAAAATT
Organism: Pholcus phalangioides; assembly: GCF_987345545.1. Lineage (NCBI taxonomy): Eukaryota > Metazoa > Arthropoda > Arachnida > Araneae > Pholcidae > Pholcus > Pholcus phalangioides. The sequence continues at coordinate 59,324,287 of NW_028301604.1, forward strand.
TAACACATTGCATACAGAAGACATCCAAGTTCATTTTCATCCAACATTGTATTTATGAGCTCAGATTGTATAGGATATGTAGGATATGAGGGGGAAAAACAATGTTTTTTCCGATTCATATATTAATGGTCAATTTAATATATCTCATTGGTTGTAATTTTACTCATTTTATGAACAAAGGATAATCAAACTCGGAGTTATGGGTTGTGCTTTTGCCAGGTAACTATCAAATATGTGTACTCTAAGCAGACTTCTTAAAGTCTATTAAACCATTCCTCTTGGTTCTTATTAGATTTTTTTTTGTATCTTGGTTCTGGTGAAAATAACAGTTTAAAGTTACTTTTATGAAAAATGCCTTTTTTTGCAATGTATTGAACTAGTCTTTTTTTTTTTCTGCTGAAGTTATTCATATTTCACTGTTTGTATTTATAAAGTTATTGCCATATAAAACATTTTTATATATAACATGTAATAAACTTTCATTTTTTCATTTACACTTTGTACCTTTTAAATTTTTGAATTATTGGAAAAACAAAGGTAAAGTTTTTCACTCGGAAATAGACAAAGAAAATTACAGTATTTTTTTTTTTTTTTTGTTAAATTCATTCAAGTTGTGTCATGTTTTTGCTAGGAAGCTGAAATATTTACCCATTCATTTTTCATGTTAAGACAAAATGTGAGTCGACAAACAGAAGTAAAAAAGCCACATGGAAACAGAGACATGTGTGCAGGAGAGGAATATGGGGCTCATGTCTCCCACAAGCCAGCCAGAAATTAAATTTTTTCAAAGTATTTTTGCATCAAAATTGAAATATATTGAAAGGTTTTATATGCTATTTTAATTAATATTTGTTAATTTAAATACATTTTGAAAATTGTTAACTCAAAATTATCTAAGTAATTAGTTCTTTTGCCTGCCCCCCCCCCTCCCAAAAGTCAATCCTGGGTATGACCCTGGATACAGTTCTAGTTGATTTGGTAGAGTTTAAAAATTTAAATTATTTCTGCAGCTAGAGAGGGGAATCCCATCATATTTTTATCAATTAACTAGTTCAATAGTGTCACAATACATGTGTGACTTTTGATCAACAACTTGTTAAACAGTTAATTTTTGGAAGGTACGAATGAGCCATCATAGGTTTGAACCACTACTCTGACTGTTCTATCTCATGAATATTTCCTATTTGTGTGTGCTAACCATATTGGCAACTCAAACCCAGGATAGCCTTGTGCCCAAGAAACGGGTTTTCACGTTATGAATGATCATATTAACAGATTGTTCACCAGTCACGAGTTGGCTCATAGTCTCCCAAACTTTTTGTTCCATCGCCCCCTTCATCAGAAATTTTTTCCTCTCATCACCCCCCAACTCAAGTAAACCCATAGGATCCTACGTTAAATCCGTAGGTTCTATCGCCCCCTTGGACCATTCCATCACCCACCAGGGGGCAATATTGCCCACTTTGGGAAACACTGAGTTAGCTCGTGTTTTATACCCATGTGTAAATATAGTTTGGTGGGGAGGGGGAGTAGTAGTGGCTATATGGATCGGGATATGGAGCAATGAATATCCTAAAGCGCACGCACGGAGCAAGCTATACTCTTGTGACTTATTCACACTATTAATATATCTAATAAGAATGCAAATTGGCATTATGATGCTGTCAATTGGGGTCATTCAAGTATAGCATTGATAGGATGGGAGAGTGTTTCAGATTTGCTGACTTTTGATGCAGTGAGAAGGGGGGTTGAATGATGCTTATGTCATCAACCACCCTTTATAAAAGTAATTCTTAATGACATCTTTACTGAGTGTGCCATAAACGAGAAAACCTTTCCCTAGATTGTGAGTACCTGAATTAATATTCCCTCTATTTGTTAAGTCCTCTATAGAGCCACTTTAGTTATCTCTAAATGTTCTGCAGATCTTTTAAGTGATCTGTAAATGTGCCATGGTTCACTTAAGCCATCTGTAAATGTACCGCTTAGTTCATTTTTACAAAATTAGGTATGAGAGGTGACTGGCCACATCAGATAGCCCAGTAGGCCATGGGCTATTATAGGGCTCAATTTCTTAAAGAAAAATTTTGAGTTCTTAGCCTCCAAATAGCATTGAAATTAACAGAAATTTATTAGAATAACATATCAATGTTATCATCTTTGGATATTTTAATTTTTTTAAATACTTTTTGCATTAAAAATATAATTTATTGATTTCTGGGGAGGGGAGCATGGGAAAGTCTCGTGCCTCCCCCCCCCCCCCCTCTTCCAGGTGTATGTCTTTGATCCCAATGTGCATTAGGAGGTAGAGGGCAGAGCGAACGAAATTTTGCTGACAGGGAGGTCAGAGTTTTGCTGACAAGTGGGTGGAGCGTGGTCAAAAATTTGCTGACATAATACTTGAATAGCCCATAGAGCGTAGGAATTGCAATCCAGAGGTTACAGGTTCGATTCCAGCTTGTCACATGTTTTCGCAATTTTTTTTCTTACTGTTCACTCCTGTACTAGAGCTTCAGTCTGGATAAAAAGGCCCCCCCCCCTGATTTAGGATCCGGAAATTTCCCACCTGACACTTTGCCTGCCCTTAAAATATGAGTGACTGACCATATGAGAGTGAAATTGACTGTATGAGTGAGTGAGAGACCATATAAATGACAAAGTGAGCGACTAACTTTACCGCACACTAACTCTGGTCATATATTGCCATTCAGCAGTTCCCAACCAGTGGAATTGGGTGGGAAATGAAGGCGGCATCTATCAGTGGTTGCCCGGTCTCGGTAGGTAAAGAACTCGTTTCTGACGTTCTATGCCCGGATTCAAACCTGTGGACCTTGAAAGCAACTTTTCTAGTGGAAGACAAGCATCTTACCACTTGGACTTAGTGAGTTGCTGAATGAGTGACCATATGTGTTAGCGTGCACTTGACTGTATGAGTGAGTGACTGTATGAATTGCCAAAAGAGTGACCAAGTAAGACATCAAGTGATTGACTATATGTGTGACCAAATGAGACACTGAGTGATTGACGTACAAGTGACCAAGTGAACGATGATTGTGCATATGAGTGACCGATTAATTGCCTGTATGATTGACCAAGTGAGTGACTGACTGATTGATCATATGAGTGACCAAGTGAGTGACAGTGATTGACCACATGATTGATCATCATACTATCATTCATATGTTCACTCATACAGTCATTCATACTGTTACTCATACGGTCATCGCAGGCAGAATCCCAAGTAGCACAAAAATATAGATCTATATTGTTAAATTTCAGTTTCCAATATTAATCTATATTGGGCCATGGTATCATTCTAGCTAAAAAATGCAGTCAGAGATAAATAGATCTATATCGTGAATGTGATATATGCAAGTACTTCAACTTTTGGACGATAGATGACACCCTTTCAGAAATAATTTGAAAAAGTGTTCAGTTTTTCTAAAGGTGGGTTTTTGAACCCATGTAAACTGAATTCTTTAAATCTCTGACTACAGGTTTTAATGACCCACCATATCAGTACTGGCTACAGAATGCTATAATAACACTAATTTACAAGTAATCGTTTTTACTTGTATTTCAAATCGGGTCAATTATTCAATTTATTCATTTTCACATGTATGCACAAAAATTACAAAAGAAAAAATGTGGAGATATTTATCATTAATGGAAAAATTATATATTAAGGAAGTTGTGTGTGTATAATACAAAAAAAAAAAAACATAAAGAAGGACAAATAAATGTATTAAAATTGATGTAATATATTAATTATTTATTTAAAATTATTAATTTATATACTAGAACAAAAAATACAAAATAAAAAAATATGCAATAAAAAAAAGTTAAAATTCTCAAAGTATGGTAAAAAATGAGCAAAACTTCTAAAAGAAATAATAGTAATAAATAATTTTAAAAGAAAATACAACAAAAACAAGATCAAATTTTTCTAAATTATAAAGTGGCAATTAAAGCTATGGTGTATAAGTTCTTGCTCCTCCTAAAATACCAATATCTTTGATGAAAACGTACACAGTAAGGATTCAATTATAATTGATGAAATTATTTTGATATATCAACATAATTTATCCTATTAAAATCAAAATTCCATATGAACAATTGTTCATTCAAACGTTTTTAATTACCATTCAAACAAAAAATTGTACACTCGACTTTAGATTTTCTCCAAATTTTTATTTGAAGGCACACAGTATGTTAATAATCACATATTGTGTATCTGATATATATCTTTGTCAGGTTCACGATATAGATCTGTGTCTCCTAAGATAGATCTATATCAATTCTATATTGTGAATATAATATAAATCTATGTATTTCAAACTATATTAAAATAATTTATTGTCCCAAGTTGTCCTTCAAAGTAAAGATTATTCACATGGAATCAAATACATATTCGACTGAAAAATTAAAGACGACGATCAATTAATATCATAAATAATTTGCACCATATAGAACGAGATCGGTCTACAGTCGAATCCCGTTATAACGAACTCCAAGAGACCGGAGAAATCACTTCGCTATAACGAAATTTCGTTATAAAGGAATTCCAACTTTATGCATTGTTCCTATGTTAGCTTATCTCGATATTAGAAAAGTGTTCGTTAAAACGGGATTCGACTGTATATCATAGTTATGACATCTGATATTCCTCTGACATTTCGATATATAACGATATGATCCAGATATTGTACTATGTCGTTGTGCTACTGGGAATGTACCGGTAAATGTCCAACTCACTTGATCACTCATAATCACTAACTTGGTCGCTCATACCATCATTTATATGTTCACTCATGCAATCCGGGCAGGTGAAATGTTGGGAGCAAATGTCCAGCTCACTTGATCATTCATAGGGTCACTCACTCTGGGGGTGTCTCATACTGTCAGGGAGTAAATTTCCAACTTGATCATTCATACAGTCGCTCATACCATCATTTATATGTTCACTCATAGTCTTTCATTCGGTCGCTCATTCGACCAGGGTAGGTGAAATGTCAAGGGATAAATGTCCAACTCACTTGATCACTCATAGGCAGAGGCGGATTTAACGGCGGGCGCCCCGAAAAAACACAAATTTTACACTTTTTTCTAATTTGGGGGGGGGCAATATTTTCTTTTGAGCTAGGGGCCCGGGCCCTGACCGACTTTAATCTGCCACTACTCATATAGGGTGACTCATATGGTCTGGGCAGACGAATTGTCAGGGGTGAAATTTTCGGGGGCCAAATGTACTAGGGACGAAACGTGCTCTTGAAAGTCCTTGAAAAAAGTTAATTTTCAAGTCTTTAAAAGTCCTTGAGAAATCATTGCAGTCTTTGAAAAAATAATCATCTTCAAGTGCTTATAAGTGCTTGAAATTTTTTTTTTTGCGTGAATTTCTTCCATCAATTTTTGTCCCCCTTCAACTAAATCCCCCCTGTAAACCATATTCCGCTGTGGCGAAAATGTGTAGAGCAATAATCACAGAATGATTAAGAAACCATGTTCAAAAAAGGACATGGTCACCCATACTTGAGGTATTTCTATGCTGAAAAAGATGTTGCCTAAAATCTAGCAGTAAAACGCTGCGCTTAAGATATTGCTTTAAAATATTTTAAATTATTGAATTAATGTATATCAGTTGCATATATATGGGCTGACATATTTCCTCGGTAAAAATATTGGAAAATCGCTAGTTGTCTCCAAAAATGATGCCAAAGGTAAGCAAAGTTGCCAATTATTGCTAAAATTCTCAAAAAAAAACCCCACTAAAGACAGAAAATAAAGCACTATTATTGCATTGAAGCAGTAAATTTAAATGAATTCTATGAGGTGAAAAAATTTTAACACATGACAATATTTAAAGTCATAATTATCATAATATAATTCATAGGATAGGGGAAATAATTTCAATACTTAATTTCAGTAAAGAATAAAAATTTCAATAGGCTTTGTTGAAAATTTGTGGAGAATAATAGGACATTTTTTCATGAAAAGTTAGGACAACCAAAATTATATGGGAACGTCCCAGAAATACAGGTCATATAGTCACCCTAGAAATATGATTACTTGCATTGTAAACCAGTGGTGCGCAAACCGTGAGTCGCGACCCCCTGGGAGTCGTGTCAGTGAACTAATGGGATTGCGAGAGATTCTCTAAAATAGAAACTTCCAAATGAGAAATTTATTTTCATTCAAAAATATGTCGAAACTAAAGAATGCCTTTATTCAGCTGCGCTAATGTATCATACAATGTAATTTTATCAAATTCTACTTGCACAATATTCAATATATTGGCTCCGTCATACCAAAACCACGAATGCGCAATGTCCTTGCGAAAAAAAGAATATGGGAAATGACGTTTAAATGTTACTCTATGGAAGTTATTTTCTTAAAATGTTTTGTAACGTGTTTCAATAAGGATACATATTCGCGTTTCAAGTACAACTTAGATGAAACAAGGTATCCAAACAGCTGATAAAAAAAGGAAAATTTATACATTCATGTTTCTGACATGCGGTTGACGATATCAAGCTAGTATACTTAATATAATTATACTTTGACATTGTGACTTACACCCGATTTCAAAATTGTATATTTATTTAAAATTAAAATATAGAATGATAAGTAATGTGTGAATATACGGGGGAAAATGTGTCTATGTTTCATGAATAATTTTTTTGGTCGTTTAATTTTAATGGTCGATTTCATGTGTAGAATCATTTTGAAATCGGATGATTATTTCTTAATCACCCTGTATACGAAAATCAAGGGCCATACACTTCCATCTTATACAAATACAACGCCACAACAAGCAAAATGCCCAACGAGGTGGCTGAGAAAAAGATGCCCATAAAAATATGGATGTCATATATTTCAAAAATATAGTAACCCAATTAAAAATGCAATTAACAAAAATTGTAAACAATATATGCACATGATAAAATATTATACAATGCCCATAAAGAATACTTATGGTTGTCTTATTCTAAGTATGGATAGCTTCTCGATTTAAACCAACATGTTTATCGTATTTCTTTATAAGGGACACTTAATAAGTACATCAAAAAACAAAGTAAATATTTATATGATACTCGTATTAAAAAAAACTGAATACCTTTTTGGAAGTCAATATCGTCTAATTAAAATCGAAACAAGAGTTCCGAAAAATGTTTTCGGGACAGCACAGTTACTGGCGAAAAATCAAAATGTCCTGGAAAGCCGGGACCTATAGTCAGCCCATATTGGGGTCACCGATAAATTTTTTTTTGGCCAAAAGGGTCGCGCTTCAAAAATTTTGCGCACCACTGTTCTAAACTACAATGGCTTTTTATAAAAGTAAGACCTATAGAACTTGGCATTATCTACAAGTTGAAACGAGAATTATATTTGTTTTTAAAAATTATCTATCTCTTTAATAAATTAGAATTTCAAACTTGAAATTAAAAATGAGTAAATGTTGAACATAAAAATTAAAAAAAATTTAAGTAATTTAAAAAAAATCACGATCTTTATCTACCGTGATATGAATGTCAATGAATTTTGAAATTTTGCCTGGAAAAGTGCTTGAATAGTCCTTGAATTTTTTTACTTTCAAAGAATGTGAACCATGTCGGGGGGTAAAGTTTCCGTAAACCTCTGATTTAGGGCCAACCACGAATCCACGATTATCTCCAGAAATGTTTAGTGAACAAATCTGCCAGACACATGGGATTATTACGGCATTTAATTGAATTTAAAATGTCTAAATTCAATTTTAAATAATTAACATTAAATTCAATTGAGGTGAATCTAGTCATATGTCAAACCTGGAAATTTCACTTCTATCGCGCGATTTTCTCACACAGATTTTTTGAATAATTTTGGGTGCCGACCATGATCTGAATTTTTTGTATAATCATAAAACTGTTATACAACACATTTGAGGTACTATACACATATCATTACACACATTTTGAATTTATTTTTTGTATTTATTATGAGTAGATAGCCAACAGAATATTTTTGAATTTTAGTTAACATTCACCAGATAAGATCTTTATAAAGAAAAGTATATAGCCACAAGTTGCCGCAATACTTGAGGTATACGAATGAAATTTCATATTTATATATTTTGTATAAGTATGCGCTCAAAGAGATCGTGACAAGATCGGAGCAGAATCTGAAAGGTGTGTTGAAAAACTGGTATTTTTTCTATGATGTAAACTTTGGATCTGCTAACAAATAGTCAAACTAGTTTGATATACAAGATCACGGCTAAACCGAGCAATTTTAGAACCATTTTCGGTGCGCTATTTAATTGCATTATAAATTCCTGGTTTTTTACGAGCTGTCAGATAAAAATCTTTGTGAATACGAAAATTTTTTTAGTGTGTGAGTAGTATGTCATAAGAACTTAAAACCAATGGATTGTTTTTTCAAAAAAATGTTTTTTTTTTTGTTGGTATACAGGGTGAATAGCTAACTCCTCGCACAGTACAAAAAAGGGGGAACCGTTCATACTTGAGACATACTTCGAAATGGGAAAAGTACCCAAATAACATGTAGATTTCAGATGTCATTCATATTGCAAGGGGTTGTATAGTTATTAAAATAAAAATAATTAAATTTTTCGACTGACACCCTGTCCTCAACAAAACCCTATTAGAAAGTTGTTGCCATGCCTCTCGAGGCCAAAAAAATAATAAATTCCACGTTTCTAACAAGGAAAGAGTTCCAAGATGTCAATCCTCAAAAAATTTGCAAAAATTCAAGTACATTCATCTCACCTAGAAACACACAGAAACAAAAAATTAGCAGCGGAATGCAATTATTTGAACCGCAAAAAATGATTAAAAATGGTAACAGTTGGCTACTTATCGCCTCTTACGCTTCTTTGGTTATGTCTATATAACAACTTCCTTTTCTTTCTTTGCTCAAGCTTCTGTTTTTTAGGAACCTAGTCGATTTCTCTTTTTTTCTCTTTAGGATCAACGGTTCGCTAGTAATTTGCGGCGCGAGGAGTTATATATGCACCCTGTGTTATAATACGGTACAGCATATATGTACTGTAACGAAAATTATGTAAATAGTCATTTTTTTCCTCATTAATGCGATTCTCTGTAAATCTCGCCAAATTGACGACAAACTTGGCAAGTTTGGCGGCAGCGATGATTTAGCGACGTCATTATAGAAATAACACGAGAATCGTCGAGATTTTTCTGGAAGGTTTATTTTCGTCTATATAGTAGTAGCGCCATCAGTAGAGACCCAAGAGCAGTTTGTAGAATTTGAGTCAGAAGACAAGGTCTTATTTGTCGGTCACACTCTATTTGTAGATCGTATTTCAAATCGCTGCTTCTGAACAGGGCCTCAACTAGATAATTTGTCATCAGGTGCAAGCCGGCATTTTGGCGCCCTCTGTAATGTAGAAGAAGCAGTTGAAGGGTGATTCGGCACCCACTTCTGGTTCAGCACCCGGGGCACCAGACTCGCCTGCTCCCCTCCTAGTTGCGGCCCTGCTTGTGAATACGTGTACAGCTGTTCTGTAAAATAAATCTGTGTTGTCCGCTACATTGCTTCGTACTTTGTCATCTCGAGTGCTTGTGAGAGACATTATCCGTAACAATTTGGTGTCGGAAGCGGGATAATTCAAGGACTTGAATGATAAAGACCAAAGGGATGGATATGGACAAGATGGATGAAAAGGTGAACCAGTTGATGAATGTTATAGGCCAGATGAAATTGGGCATCGTGGAAGAGAACAAATCCACCGCCGCCGTAAATGGCAGGATAGAAACCACGAGCGCAGCCGTCAACGTGTCCATTGCTGCCATCAAGGAGGATGTCACCAACTCTATAGCCACTAACCAACTCTATCGCTAAAGTCAAGGATGATGTCACCGATGATGATGTATCGTTTGAATGACGTAACTCTAGGGGGTTGTGGGATTTTTAAATTCATTCTTGGCCTCTATTGGCGTTCAAAATATAAATATTTGCATTTTTTTTGAGTGACCCATAATAATTCCGCAGAATTTTTTTTTCATATTTTTGTGCATATTTATATGAGTAGAATCAGTGGTAATTTTTTCAAAACATTTTGAAGACGTAACCTTGGGACCCTTCCCTTGTTAGCAGCATGTGTATCACGGGCTTAACAGTCTCAAGAAGTGACAGAAAACGAAGAGCAGAAGACAAAAGGTGACATGAGGTTTGTTGTCTGAATAAAAGAACTTGGCAGGGGCAGAAAATATACAGTATTTACTCCATATTGCTGCTGACGTAATATTACGTTGAAAACAGTTAAGAGATTAATAAATCCTGAATGGGGAAAAACACGATTTAACTCAAGGTATTAATATATTACAATATTGTGTGCGGCCAATTCGCGAAATGTCCTAGAGGTTTGGCCAAAGTCTGAATTGCAGAAATGATTCGGGCTTTGGCTGGTCAATACGCGAAGTGGATGGAGATCCCTGGCCAATGTTCGATGTGCTGATGTAAGATGACGGTGCGGAAAAGGCACTACATCCATTTTTTTCATCGCCAATGTCTGACACGTGGCTACATGCAGGGTGTCCTGTAATGCTAGCATGGCCTTTATCTCAACCGTCCATCGTAGAGGTATGATTCCATTCAAAAATGCTTAACAGGCGTTCAAAAATCACCCTGTACCAGTTTTGAGAATGAAAATACAGTGTGTAACAAAACAAAAAAATCTAAATTTTTATGTGGTTCTCTTATGCTCTAACTTCCAATTAAAAAGTTGTTGCCCTTTATCTTCTGAGGCCATCAGAAAAAATTCCAGTTTTCCAATCGTGACTGCGATATTCACAGAGATATTTGAATTCAAAAAACATAGGGAATTTGAGAAAGAACAGCGTTAAATTTACCTGCATTTAACGCTGTTCTTTCCCAAATTTTTTCCGATAACGACCGTGCTAACACTTACAGGACACCCTATATAGTATCTGTATTGGATTAGCTCCATATATGTGATGAGAGAAAAAAAGGGAAATTCGAGAGAAAGAACTCTATATAATAAAATATATATATAGTATTTTCTGTCAAATTTTGAAAAAAAAAATGATTACCGTATCGTGGCTGCGATATGATTTGTATCTTGTGTGCGAATCAGTATAGTGATAATCACTATAGTGTGAGCTGTGGCCGCGCCCTACGTCACAAAAAATTAATATTAAAACGTGATAATGTACGATAGAAGCATGATAGTAAATGATATATTAAAAGATAAAAAAGATAGTTCAAAAGATTATGTTAATTAAGGCATCGTTATTCCGATTCCTTTGATCGTTAGGGTTGCCATAGCTGACGTGGCCACAATTATATCACGGAAAAATTCGGCAACTTGCCGATGATCCCGAATCATGCCATTTTTTGCGGACTTTGACCAGGGATCACTAGGCACTTCATGAACTGGCTGGCCAAAGCCAGAAATTCGGGCACTGTCCGGGTCAATCTTCAACGAAATCGGCCAGTTCGCGTAATGGCTGATTTCGGCTTTTGGCAGTAACATATACAGGTTGATCCAATAATTCCCCTTGCCTTATTTCACTATCAAACCGTTGACTCTAGAAGTATACTTTCAATTAGAAAAAGCATCCAAATAACTTATAGAACTCAGATACGTCATTCATTTTGTAAAAGGTTGAGTATATAGTTATTAAAATATAAATATAAACTTTTCATACAAACACCCCGTTCTCAAAGACCCAATCAAAGAATTGTTTCCTTGCCTCCCATGAGACCAACTGAAAAATTCCACTTTTTCTAAGTGCGATATTCGCTGAGATATTTGAATTCAAAACCGGAAAAAAGTTAGGGGGGGGCAACATAAACGAGGGAAAGAAGCTTTGTTCGTTAGTTTACGCTGTTCTTTCCCAACCTTTTTTCGATTTTTGAATTCAAATATATTAGCGAATATATAGCACTTAGAAACGCGAAATCTTTTTGTTGGCCGCGGAAGAGACACTTCAACAACTTTCTAACTGGGTTTTTGAGGACAGGGTGTCCGTATGAAAAGTTAATATTTATATTTTAATAACTATATATACAGCCCCTTGTAATATAAATGACGTATCCGAGTTTTACACATTATTTGGATACTTTTTTTAACTAGTAGTATGCCTCTAGGATCAACTGTTTGCCAATAAAATGCGGCAAGGGAAATAATGGAATCACCCTGTATATATTCACCGGGGGCCGGGACGGTTCTGGACATTTTTCAAATGTAAGCGAATAACATTTTGGTGATAAGAAAATCACCCCTCCCCCCTTCAGCTTTCGCCCTAAAAATTCTGCCCTTTGCGGCCATGTAGTTCGCAGGATTCAAGGTCCGGCCCTGACCGGGTGGGGGTACAAAGAAACTAGACTGCAGTGTAAAATTAATTGATTTTAATGGCAGTTCTTCCGGCTTTTCAATGTTCATGCCATGCACTGTACACTTCTGAATAAGCGATCTGAAATTTGATGAATGGGGTTCTTTTATTGACAATTTACAACAATTCTTGTTAGGTCGTTAATGGATTATTCGCTACACGTGATACTGAATGACGATCTCTGTCTGTGAGGTGTTTTTTTTTCCGACTTTAGTTTTTATGTTTGCTTAATGAAGACTGGGTTTGGCCCCACTTGCGTACGCAGGGAAGGGGGGGGGGCGTTGGAGTTCATCCTCCTTTCTTTTTGGCACAATATTATACACATATATATTTTTTTTTGCTTAAAAAATTAACCCCACCCCTACCCTGGAGAAAATACTGTCTTCGCAGCTGTTAGGCCCTTTAGCCTCCACTGCTGATTAACTGCTTGGCAATGGTGTATGTGTGTGCGTGCGCGCGACAGAAGACAGAATAGCCCAACTTCAATAACTTACTGAAGTTTGTCGCCCCTCCCCGACTTCTTCCTTACAAACCTCACAAACGTCCAAATGCAATCATTAATTTTTGTCAGTCACTTACATCATTTTTTGCGACCCACCCTGTACGAGTGGAACAGGTACACTTTTGCATCAACTTCTTTTAGATCAGTGTTTCGCAAAGTGGGCAATATCACTGCCGCTGGAATGGACCGGAGGGGGGTGGGCGATAGAAATAATGGGTATAGGATCCTATATGGGTTGGTTCAAGTTGGAAGACGATACGGATCAGAAGATAGGAGTCTTTAGGACAAAAAAGTTTGAGAAACTTTGTTGTAGATACTCTGGACAATCAACTAGCTTAAGACAAAACGGGTTTGAGGGAACGGCCAGTTTTCATCAATTGATTTGCATATGATTTTACGTGTAATTTCCGAAAGGGTGAATATAATCCAAGCCAAAATTTTGATGTGCAATTACTTTTGAAGGAAAAACTGTCCAAATACAATTTTATGAGTTTTATTGAAAACATCTACACACATGAATGAAAAATTATTTTATTAAATATTCATTATTTGAAATTATATGATTGGCTGATAATTGCCTCCAAAAGATATACACCAGTTGCATTTATGAAATTCTGGCAGAAACCAAGATCCTTATTGGAACTTCAGTCGGAAGACTTACGAAAACTATCATCTACGATCTTATTGAAAGCAGTATCTATTCATGAAGTTAACTGTTATTAATCATAACTGCTTTAAACACATATTCACGAGTACAAAGAATCACCAGCAACGTACTGCTGTAAAGATTTTCAGTAGGATTGAATATTTTGTTACCGATATGAAGCAATCTTTTCTTCGAACAGCAGTGGTTTTCAAAAATCATTCTGCTTTCCTTCGCACGTTTCCATTCGTTTTTGTTCATATATAGTCCTAGAAATATACTTTTGTGCAAGTCACAGTATTTGACATTATTTATGCGTTTTATGGCTCGGTTGTTATAAAACATTTTTAGAGCAAGATTTCTGCGCTCAATATGCTTAGGCCACCGAGAAAGCCTTCTGTAATAGTATTCCTGCGATTAAATTGTGATTTAATATGTTCGTGGTCTTTGTTCGTTGCTCAGAAACTTTACAGAGAAAAGTTACTATCCGTTACAATATAACACAGCAAAAGCACTTTGGTTTTTTCTTTATCTTGACCTGTTCAACATTTGTAGAAGACGAAGGAGGAACCACAATACCGTGCTGTATTTCAATAACAGCAGGGGCTGGGGAAGTCTCTGTTATGTTGACTAGAGAATCATCTTTACAGGTTTTGTTTGTGGTCTCACTTTCGTTTTGTTGAGTCAAAGATGCAAGTGACTGACCCGATTGCACTTGTTTTACAAGGCTTTCTGCTTCACGGCTGAGCTCTCCTTCCGGACGAAAAGGATTGTCCACTCCCGTGTTTATACTGTTGGGCATACAGATCAAATCAATTATAATACTAGGTAAAGTAATGCAAGTTTTTTAGTGTTAATAATTTCAAGGTAACTTTCATTAAACACATTAGTTGTTTCATCAGGGCCTGTTTCTCACATGGGCAACGTGCCAAGAACCCACAAATTTTCAGAGCTCTGAAATTAGCTGCCTTTTGTATTATAGGCACGGATTCCTCTCCCCTTCTACGCCTCTGCCTCAAAGAACACTGTATCACCGGAAATACATATTTGCCCGGGGCCCGAACTTATGAGAAACAGGCCGTGTTTCATTAATGAAAAAAACAAATTCCGATTTAAATAGTCAACGCTCGATTTTACGAACCTCCAATTTACGAATTGCACTTTTTTACGAACTAATCTCAAAAAATATGCTATTTCTCTAAAATGTCTCTCCCATTTACGAATTTCTGATTTTGCGAACTAATTTTTCAAGTCCGTACGGGTTCGTAAAAACGAGCGTTGACTTTAATGCTATTCAATTTTTAGTGCCATCACATTTTACGGTTGATGTTTGAACAAAAGTTTGTTTTACATTGGAAGTCAGAAATCTCTTCGAGTACAGATCTATCACTGTAGGAAAGGAAGGCAGAGGCTACTTCACCTACTGCAATTTTATTACATGCAGTATTCACATTTTATTAATGCAAATAGTATTTTCAAGCGTTACTTAATAGCTTTAATATCCATTGAAGTCAAAATCTAATTTCGTTATGAACATTGATGAAGTTTGTTTATAAATGTTGTTAATAGGCAGAAAATTCTGATGCAGTCTTTACTTGAGTTTTTTTTTCGTACTTTTTCTAGCCCTGGTGATTTCTGTAACGCAGCTTAATCATGTTCCAAAGCCAGAGCCATATATATCTCAAATGACCTAATACTAGATGAATCTAGATGGATACACCAATTTCAAACCTGCGGCTGGGTTCGAGAACTATCACAGCACATTGGGAGCAAAACAGTGAAAAAAACAATAAACAAACTCAGAAGATAAGTGCAAACTAAAAAACGCTGCATTGTCAACAATAATCACTATACTACTCACCTTATATACTTCTGGACATCTTCAGATGAAGCCATGGTCGATGAAAGAGTAAGAAGGTTGAATGAAAATTCTGAAGAATCTGGGGTTGTGACATAATGAGGTTTTTGACATTCGTAATACGTCACCCGTACTTTCGCTGGAGGAGTAAGTTGAATGTGTTCCTCCCTAAACACACAAAAGAAAATCGCATAACAGCTCAAAACGTGCTTTTAAGTAAGCAACCGAAAGTTATATTCAAAGTCAAATCACAGAATATATCCAAATTTTGTTTTGGGTTTTACTACTTGTGCAACATTTTAGATGTAAATTATATAAATTTTGTGTTAATAAGTTGTTTGTATTTTTTTTCCCGTCTGATTCATTCAATTTCGAAAAACCACTTCTTTTATTATTCTTTAAACTGATTTACAGAAGCGATTCTGAAAACTTTAAGTATGTAAATGACGAAATTAACATACTAGAAATGCAATTAACATTACATAAATAAAGTAGTTTATTTGTGATGAACACGGTTAAAAGACAATATATTTTAAATGAGAGTGAACAATGTATTTCAGCGTAGAATGATTAAACCAATAGAACGAAGTGAAATATTGAGATTTAAATTGCGTAAAAGTAGAATTTATTCTATATTTATTAAGAATATAATACGACTCGACTAAGCTTTAATATTGTAAACATGATGTGCGTAAATTAAAACAGACTGTTTTAGGCACTATTATATGCAAAACATCTCTCTCATCGAGATGGCAGTGCACGTATACCAGTATCATAGAACTCCAGCGTTCTGGGCTGGAAAACTCCTTAAAAGCGATTCTGGTTACAATATACAGTATTATTGAACATTTTTCCTGAAAAAAAAAGTCAAAATTCTTGTTTCAATTTCCAAAGGTCCTCATTTATATCTAACCACTGGGCAAAATCAGTGAAAATTAATATACACTAGCCATTTTTTGAAACATATAACTGCTACGTTAAAAAACTCGGTCTTTCTATTCCTGAAGGCATGAAAGTGCTAACTTCCAGTCGTCACTTCATGTTTTGTTCACCGAACCTCATGAGAAACCCACTTATCGAGCTTCTTGACTTTGCCAAGTGCTTGTAAGTGATGGGAAACTGTCGAATTTGCAGTTCGTTGTCGTCAATGGTTGGTGCTGAGTGTGTCGACGCGATTCATATTCAAGGGTCAGATCGTAATATTGGAATTTTCGGGACCATCTCTGAATGGCTCATTCATTTACCGTATCCTCACCAAATACTTTGATAAAAGCAATTGGTAATTGAAAAATAAATTATTTTATTACACTCTTTCAGAAAAAAATGAAATTTTGCTCTCATCATCAATACTCTACATAGGCGTAAAGTTATTTAAAAATGTATATGGGACAGTGGAGCAAATACTAGGAGGGAGGAGCAAAATCAGGCCCAATAGAAGCTTAAGCTAATGATATTTTAGCACTTTTAGGAACTGGTGAACGGTCTCAATTTAAACAATAACCAAAAAGAACATCTGTCGTAGCTATAATCCATCATCTGAAACGAGAGAAAGTGTACGCAAATCAGTTTTAGACATATGTTTAAGGCATAACTTTTTTCGGTTTAGCGGAAGTATGGGGAAGATCGTAATAAAAATTGCAACGTCCTTTTCCTCATATCTTGGCCACAAAAACTTCCTCCATCATTAGGTTTAACATCAACGAAGACGGTCTTGCAAGACTGCCGTAAATCCAAAATTAGATCTCACCACCTGGCTGCATAGCAAGCATAATCCAAGATAAAAATAACAAGTGAAGTTTTTTTTTTTAATTTCCGACAGCCAAAATCACGTTCCGACGTAGAATGAAACATTTCAAAGACATTTCTCCTGAGCACGCCCTCCAGAGTTATCAATGACCAAACAATAGATTCAAAATTTATAACACAGTTTTTCTGAATAGGCCCCTTGCATTTGTTAATATGGTAGTTAATTTGTACCTCTTAATTAATCTCTTTTAATTTAATATCCAGTCTGGAGTGAATCATTTGTGATCGTAGTTTTTGGGAGTAAAATTCCTTGAAAATCAATCATTCATTCTGATCCAACATTGTAATACATGAATCTAGCCTCGAATTAACCATTATATAAAATTTTATTCAAGAATTATAACCATTCTAGAATTTTTCCAAAAAACGAAAATGAAATGATATTTTCATTAGATGCATTCAAGTACTCACATCCAATATATACTGTACTAAACAGGTCCGAAAGGAGAAAAAACTTCTGTGGGTGATTCTACAATTAAAATCAGACATGAAAAAATATCTGCAAAAAAATAAACTCAAACTGTGGCAGTTTCACTTCCTTAGAAGGGATGATTGGAAAAAATCTAAAAATTAAAATTTTTATACGCCCCGTAATAGAGAAAAATGTCATTAGTAAGATTTGTGCCTCTTTCTATTATACCATAAGAAATTTACTCCATAAATTTGAAGGAAAATTCATCGAGGTATCAATGATCTTAATTCTTGATTTTTGCCTCAAAGTTAATACCTAAACAATCGTAAAAGTCACGAATTCCAAATATCGATTTTTCAAACAATTTAAAATTAAGGGGCTTAATGCACGCAAATTTTCCAAAAAACACATTTTCGAAATTTTCAATTGTCAAATCCTATGAAATTTTCTGCATTTAACTGTATTCTCCAAGTTTTTTTCCTACCCTGTGCTAGAAATATTTTAAAATATTTTAATATAAACAGCTGGCAGGCATATACATGCTAATGTTTTCTACTAAAATGCTTTTTTCTCAAATTTAAGTTTTTTGTTAGAAAAGAAAAATTGTTTCTAACACCACTCATTCAAATGTCTCGAAACTGTCTCTCAACACTATGTCATTATGTACTTTAACACCAGGATTTTTTTAATTATTTTAAAATTTTTTATGTCACAAAATATGGGTAAATATTGGTGATTTTTGAAAAGGTTGCATATTGTTGAAGTTAAAATTCTATCAATTCTACAAATTCCAACAATTAAAATCCTAAATGTTCGTGTTAAATTGTGTAAAAATATCCGTAGTATTTCAGGGAAAAAAAATGAGTGCTTAAAGTGGATAGAAAATTTTTAAATGTTCCTTAAAGGAAGGAGATTTTTCCCATAGTAAAGCATGGGAAGCCAAGATCGTGCACCAACACCCTTAAAGTATTAAGTTGTAAATTGTTTACGTGTATTATGGAGACACCCAAATTTTAGTGAAAGCCATTTTTTTCGTTTGGGAACCGTATTAAAAACTTTACGGAACTAAAAACAAACCATTCACGAAACTGAAATACCATACTCAATTCCCCTCTTTTTCTGATATTTTTTTATGCATATTTTATTTTAATTTTAGAAATAACAGCTACTCATACTGCATTTAACATCATAATATTAATAACGTATAATCAATTATTACATAACACAGTTAAAAATCATTTTCCACTGAATTTCGCACGAGCAACACCATTTATTATAACGTGATAAAATAAATGGAAGAAATATGTATAATTCTCGAATCTCTTCATCATCTTTTTTTTTCCAATTCCTTGGCAATAAAAAATTTGTGCTGCAACATAAACGTTTTGTTTTATTTTTTGTTTACAGACTAACAAAATTCATACATTTTTAATACATCCAATTAGAGTTTTCACGAAAACAAATTATTATTCAGTGGCGTGTTTGATGATGTTGCAGCGAAAAGAATGAGCAAGATCGTTTTGGTTCAGCACGTGAATTGCCTCCATCGATCTTTCTTGGCTGCTGTTTCCCCCGTTGCCCTTGCACTAGTTTCTCCAAGACCTTCAGTCTACGAGAGTCTGTTGGAACAAAGAAGAAAAATTCTGCGGGTGCGTTCTTCTTTTTCTTCTCTGTTCCCGAAAAAAATGCCAAACATGCTGACTGACTGACGAACTAGAAAAAGGATAAACAGGAAACCAATTCCAGACGAAAATACTTTTTCATTCATATTTTAATTCTTACTCATAAAGTGCTGCTCGGCATTTAAAACGTACATGTTCAACCCGTAGCCCACGATAGTCATCTGATGTGAAACGTGATTTCAAACCTAATTTGATTATTAATTAATTAATCACCAATGTGAGCCAGTCGCAAACTGAATTTAAATTTGAAAACTCAGTCCCTAGTGTACGAAGTCAGTGTTAAATGTAGTGTTATTTATTATATTTTTGTGATTAAACATTGTGTATCATGATTTGAACCTTTATTGTAGTTTCCACTGCAGATGTAAAAGGACATCTAAAAAATATATCATGCGTAAGTCCAAGGGACGGGCCGTAATTAGAAAAAAATGTATTCTGATGCTCGGGGTAAACATCCGTTTGTCACCTTTATTTTAAATTAACAAAGTGTAAATTCTGCACCCCCTAGTGACCAGACCCACCTGTCATTCCTTTAGTCGTTGCCTTGCTCATAGATTCCACGGAACGTGATGCTAGTTTTTGTTTTAAAATCGTCATCGTGCTACTTAAAATTGGAAAAAAAATCCAAAATTATAAAATTGGTTCATTTCATTATTTTTCAAGTCACTTAAATGATCCGTGCTCTCAAAAAGGTTGAACACCCCTGATTTAACTCTTTCACTACCACATTATAAAAAAAATAAAATAATTATCATGTAAATTTTTGGTGTTGGTTCTAATTACTTTTAGTACACAATGAATTAATTAACATGGTACTTGAAAGTTTCGACGCTTACAATAAAAAAACCACCAATTCAAAACATTGAATAACACATAATAATGAGTATTTATGTATTTTAACTACCAAAGGAAGCCATAATCTGTTAGGAAATGTTTTGTAAAAGTAGTGTTTTAGAGTGCAATGCAGTAAACACTTTTACAAGGACGAAACATCTAATTGAATTTTATTAACCCAATCAACTCGTATGACGTAAAGTTCGCGTCTTTTCGTTACTGTGCCTTTAATTCCGTTGTATACGTCACGTGCCTTGTATAAAGTTATATACTTTCATGTAACTCCCAAGATAGCTAACAGCGGGTTAATTAAACATAGTCCCACACTTGTGCTGTCATATGACGATCGTAAAATAGTTATACAGCCTTTATACTTAAAAAAATACCAACGCCCATCAACGTATGCACGGGTAAAAAATTAGTGGTACTTAAAAGTATGTACCATTAGTAATGGAAAAGTTAAAGCAATGATTTGATGCTGATTTTTTTCCACGTATACATACAGCATAAATGTGTATTCCTATATGGCTTTCAAAGCAAAAATTATTCTTCCGATTGTAAAAATTCAATCAATTGTCATAAATTATTAGTTTCCAGAAAAACACCAATTTCATATCCCTCGGATAATCTTTAACTTAAAATATATCAAATAAATTATTGGTATATATGTTACTCGCACAATATCCGTGATCGGTAGATCATAATTTTAACGATGGAACTTAGGACTTACCTATTTGAGCTGGTATAAGCGGGGCCGCAACTAGGGAGAAGCAAGCGGGTATGGTGCCCCCTGTCGCAGGGCAAAAGGAGGCACAAATTTAACCCTTCAACCTCTCCTTCAGCATTACGGGGGGACACACCTAAATGCGTACTTGCCCGGCTGACCAAGTATTTAGTTGCGGCCCTGGGTAAAAGTCCGAAAAATGGAAACGTTTGCAAGCACATTATTACTATTAATTAATAATTTTTTGAACTAAGGAAACTGTATCAATCACAGAAATAAATTAGTGATTAGTAACTAATTGCATAACTCTATAAATAATTAATGAGTATGATGTAAATAGGAATGGTTTATAACCATTTTTCTAACTTTTACTAACTCGGTGGTCACATTGTGACTAGACTGTGTATTTCACATGTTTTCTACATTAAAAACGGGTACTAAAATTGAAGGAAGTACAGTACTAGTGAAGTTAAGAAAACGTTTTTACAGTAAATGAAGAAAATAATCTTTTATACGCATGCAAACAGGGTGTGTATAAAGTTCCTCCGTTTCGAGCTGTCTATAGCCATAAGAATGTATCAGAAAGAAAAATACAAAACTCTCACTCTGTGAGATCGTCATAATGTATGGATGGGAACAGTTTCCTAAGCTCTTTCAAAGACTGAAAATTTCCGCAATGTTTCTGGTGCAAAAGCATTGTTTTTGTAAAACAGACGTCACAGTCGTCAGTGAAAAAATTTGAACGGAAACAGTTCTGTTGAAGATTAGACATCCTACAATGTGTGTGAAACTTGAGAACGGGCTACATTATTTTAAGATTTATCATGTGTTGTAAAATTTATATGAGCAAATACTCTCTGGTTGTGAATGTCGGAACTGATTTAGGCCTATTACTTTACTTTCGATTGTTTCCTGATGTTTTCCTAAAAACGTTCCCAAAGTTTCATAGCTTGCTGATGGATAATGCAGCCTTAACGCATGGACCTACCTGGGCATGGCACAGGGGTCTCAAATAAGGGGAGGCTCGAGAAAAAATCTCTACCCGTGCGAGACCTATTTTTGGTGCTTCCTACCCACATTTTTTAGTTGACAAAGCTTTTTTCGCCCTTTCAACTCGGCCCAAGAGCCGCCTCAACAGGACTGTAACTAGGCTGGGGCAACCGGGGCACTGCCCCTGGGCCCCGAGCCGAATGGGGGCCCCACAAAAGTTAACATTTGCTTTGCATAACAATAACTCTTTCAAGAGGAGCCTCAAGGAAAAGTCTGCCCCGGGCACCGAGAAGGCATCCTTCGGTCGTACGGCCCAAGAGCCACCCCTGTCTCAAGCTCAGAGAGGGCTTAATCACTATTAGATCTGGTTACAATTTTCGACTGCAAGTGTGTAAATTGTAGGCGGCTATTTTTAGCAAGGTAGGGGCCTCAGAAAAATCGCTTTTCTTGGAAGCCTATGATACTGTTAAGATGACCCGGCTGATGGATAATACGGCTGTAAACAGTTCAGAAAAGGGGAACGTGAACTATAGATACTATGTATACACAGTAGGCTCCTAGTTTGTAGGTACTATACACCAAGGTGGCAAACATTTTACAATAGCTGCAGTACATATTGTAAAAGTATTCAGTTTTTGTGTTTAACCACTTGCCTAATGATTTTTTAACTTTTTCTGCTCAGAAAATGTCAGGTTATCTATTTTTTCATTCTATATTCGTATGTCTAAGAGTAGGAGTAATAGACAATTATATAGAAAATCACACCTAATTTTTTAATTTAAAGAATCTTAAAATTCTGATTCACTTATTACCTTTTTTGAGAAATTAAATTTTTTTTCAAAAGCTCTAATTTGAATTTTTTTGCATGAATATAAATAATCTAGTTTTTAAATAGATTATGTAACTAAAATATATTATATATTTATTTAATTAGATCACACAAGATTATGTATCTATGTAATTAGATTACATGGTTATGTATCTAGACATCATTATTACTTTTGGCAGGGGAGTAAGCAAGATTGACCTTTGGAGGGGGCACAAAAGGCTTGGAAGAGCACAAAAATTTTCTCCCCGAGAAATTTTGAGTTACCACGCTTCAAAAAGCATTTGAATTAACAGAAATTGGGGTTGATATAACATATAAAGAGTATTTTTTTCCGATATTTTAATTTTTTGCACCGAAATTTTAATTCCCCCCCCCCCATATTTTGGTTGGCTTGGAGGGCATGGGCTGCCTATGCCCCCCCCCCTACGCGTACACCTCTGTTGCGTGAAGCCCTAGCGTTTGGCAGATTTAGTTAAATATTTACATTTAGTTAGCGCCCTCTAGGGTAAAAAGATCACGATAAGTAAATTTCGGGAAGAAGCCATGTCAGGCAAGTAATTAATACGCGAATATGTTCATCTTAAAAAAAAAATTTTAACTTCCGTATCCATAATACAAAAAAGGGAAAGCAAAATATGCGAAAATCTTTCGTTACTTTTTATCGGCCAATTCAAGAAAGTGGGTGCTACTGCTAAAGAATAATTCAAATCGGATAAAAAAAACTACCCATTTAATTTTTTGCAAGATACAAATATTTCGGACCTTTACCTCAAAGCCATAACGGAAATTATCAACCTGATAATTGTAGTAAGACAATGGTCTTCAAATACATTTAATTCCTTACATCTTCCAGATATTAAAAACTGCTCAAATAGGAACCATTGACGTCGAATTGTTTCTCCAAACATTTCAGACTGTATAAACTGCAAATTGAACATATTTTTTTGAATGCGTGAAACCCGTACCATTTCAAAAGTTTCATCAAGTAAAATGTCAGATGTAAATGGTAGGCTCAACATCAGGGAATCCCGAACTATTTACGTTAGCAGCATTCTGTGAAATCAGATTAGAATTTTAAATATCTCTTGCACACATACACACACCTACTCTATTTAAAGATACATCTACGGCACCCAGAAGTACCGTGATGCGCTTGTTGGGAATCATCGTCCTGTTAAAATATATACTCAATATAATTTTATTCTCCAAATATTCATATCACTCATGGAACTCTCAACTAATCTCACAGCAACCTAGGTTGTCACGGCACACTATTTGGGAAGCACTGCTCTTTGTAAATAAAACTTTTATGCATGAAAAAAATACATCAATATAGTGTTCGCGTTGGGAGAATATAATTTCAAACTGAAACAGAGATAAAAAACATTAGATCTGGTCTGGATTTGACACCTGCCAGCGAATCATTGAAGATTTTTTAATACATAAGTCATCTGAAATGAGTTCCGGTATCAAATGGTTCTTAAATGAACACTCAGAACATTAAGATTTGCTATTTAATCAAAATTCCTTTGTGTCAAGTGATTTAGAAAGAATTTCATTGAATACATTTAAGTTTCATCGAATTTCATCTTCATGGAATTTGATATAGGAAATTAATTTTCCAGCAAATTTTTAGAGCAAAAATAATATATATTACATATATATGATTTAAGCCGTGATCTAACCATTACAAAGCATCTCATATGTTTAAATTAATCTTCTTTTCAAATTCTTAAAACAAGTTCCCGACTCGACAAATTCTATAAATGAATGAAAACTCACAACTTCATTAACAAAAACCTATTTACATAATGGTTATTTATTTATATGAAAATGGTTATTCATTGATAGAAGAATTAACTGCTTTTAAGAACCTACAATTTAAACTTCCATGTCAAGTTGCTGAAATTCTAGTTTATTCATCCATGGGTTGATAATTGTGCCAAAAGTTAAGCCCGTCTTCCTTTTAATGACATGAAACCATAGGAAAACTTGTATAAACTACGCTCACTTTTAATACTCAATTCATAACTTTAAAATTAAATATTTAGATAAGGGTATGTTTATGAAAAAAGAGGGGTTTGATGAATTAATATCGGTTTATTGATATCATATTGGTTTTCTATAAACAAATAAGAAATTGGTGAAATCAGCTGTCAAATATGGGAAAAATAGTGTTAAGTACGTACTTGAGACACAAATTATTTTTATTACACTTTCACTGTAGGTTAAATTGGAAAGCTCGCCAGGGTTTTCAAATATCGAGGTAACAATAATTTTTACAACCGTTTTTCGATTTCTGATTTTTTTTAAGCAAATTGAAGTATGAAAAATGAGTTCTTTTACACTAGTAATTTTAATTTTATTAGGTTTCAGTCTTCCAATTTTCTCTTATTGCTATAGTATGTATATTTTAATAAAAGCCATTATACAATAAAAGCCACATGTTTGAGTTAAAAGTTATTTCCTAGGAGAAAATAAGAGAAAAAATTAAAACATAGATTAAGATAAATTGACAAACTCACACTTCTGGTGGTGACATGTCGTCTTCGTTGAAAACCATCGTTATGGTACCGATTTTGTTATGAATACTCCAGCAACTTCCATTTCTGTATTTGTGGGAGCATGTTTTACCGGCTATAATTTTCAAACATGACTCGTGTAATGTATTGCGCAAGTATCAAATCCCACACTCACACTTCGTCAACCGCTACGTGTTACGTTAGTTCGTGAATAGCACCAACAGTGAAGAGGCATCTCATCTTTTTTCAAGAGCATCTCCAGCATCATCATCATCAAAATAATGCTTCCTACTCCAAGCAGCACTTCACTTACTTTCTATTCGCACTCGTCTCCTCATCTTTTGCTGGATTGAACGTCTTATAAGTGGCGAAGGCAGCAGCGTCACCAGTCGAGCAAAATGCGAAACAAGCGTGGGTCGCTTAATGAATAACGATAGCACGATGAAACACACGATGATGAAAAGATGTAAAATTTAATACAGTCCTTTTTGCTCTAACCTAATATCCTAATAACTTTGAACGAATATTATCGCTCGTTGAGATCGAACACATAATCATCAAATGTTCCGAGGGAAAATAGTTATTCCATAATAAATTGATGATGTCGATGATCCCAATTGAATCTATCCTGAAAAAAGCTGAATAAATGTGATTTTTAATGTTCAAAGGAAAAATTCGGGATTTAACCCTTAACCCAGGGGCTCTCAAACTGTGCACCGTGGTGCCCTGGTACGGCTTCAACCTTCGTCAGGGGTGCCGTGGGTGGAAAAAGTTTGAGAACAACCTCTTGTCTATGTCGCCCGAACTGGGCTCGGGCAACTTATAAGTGCAATATTTCTGATTACACGATTATTATTTTTTTTTTTGACGAGTAAAATTGGTTCTTCTTTTCGCCTTAAAGGTGAATTTTTTGAGTTTGTTATCTTTTTTATTGATATGCAATACGAATAATTGATATAATAATAGTTGATATACATACGAAATTCATATAATACACGAAACTAAAACAGGGAAAAAGACTTCCATTTTTCATGCGTTTTACCGAAACATATTCCACAGTTAAGGGGTTAAATGCATGTTTTTTTCGCAATTCTTTTCATAGTTACTGACACGTATAAGAAGCCGAATTGTACTGCTAATACAGGGCCTCAAAGAGGACGCGCAGAGAATCAAAAATCACATATAAAACTAATTATTGAACTAATATTACTTTCCAAAATATATAACTACCTTTTCTGTGATTCAAACTATAGTAAGAAAAAAATTCGGGTGGCAAACTTCAAGGTAAAAAAAAAAAAAAAAATGCAAAAAAAACATTTTAACAAATTATCAAAATCGCAACCACACATGCCACATGCTCTGCAACAAATACAGAGATACTGTCGTTTTTTTTAATTGCGACGTCTATCAGCAAATTCAAAATATAAAATAGAAAGAAGATGACATCGCATTAGGTGCAAAGGCAATTCTAAGTTTTTATCTTCGAACTGAATGCAGTAATGAACGTTTAAAGAACCCTTTGCACATATGCAAAGCAATGCATTTACGGGTTAAATAGACACGACTCAAATTTTAGAAGAAACGAAAAAAAGTTTTGTAACCATTTTATAAAGTTTCCGTTTTCCGTTTCATTTTAGTCAAACTCCTGTTGCTTCCAAATCTGCAGTGCACGCCGCTTAGTATGATCACATCGGGACTCTCTCTGATAAAAATAGGATATTGATGACTATATCCAAAACAAATCTGGAAGTGAGTCGATGATCATAAGTCTGGTTTGGTCGAACAGGTTAACTCCGTTTTTTCCTCACATAACTGGTTGCAAAATTTTCAATCTTCTTGCCGTTTTTTTTTCTCGTATTGTTCTAAAACGGGATATTTTTCCTTCAAGCTAAAAAAAACCAACCCCTTTTTTTTTTATACAGTCGACTCTCTTTAAAACGAGGTATTATAACGACCGGTACGATAGGTACCAAATGTTTCCATATTCATCCCATGTTATTTTTGATCCAATATAATTACCTATATGACCATTAAATGGAATACAACGTCCAAACTCAGCTCTGCCCCACCTCTTTTTTTTTTTTTTTGCAAACGAAATTAACAAAATTGCAAAAGAAATTATCTAAAGTTTTTAGTTTGCCGAAATTGTGTTTGACTTGTCGTTGGATATTGGAGAATTTCGCACATAAGCGTTGCACACAATTAATTTTGCAATTTTATTTTATTATATTCTAACCTGATACATTTTCATTGCAACTGCTTAAATTATTTCAAAATAAATAATATAATTTTTTATTCTGTTCAAATGTGGAGTTCTCTTGAAAAACTTATTTTTTTCCAACTTTCGATATAATGACCTCCCAATATAAAAGCCGTTTTCCGTGTAACAATGGGAGTCGTTATAACGAACGTCAACGGTATTATTATTTAGCCATTGTGAGGAGTTAGAATGGAACTGCCTGTACGTATTACGAATTGAGATAATGTTTTTAATTTACGGTACGTTCCATAGACCCTTTGAAAAAGTCTTTCGGCCAAGTAACTGTGAATCTGTAACTGTCAACTGAAAGAATTGTCCAAGAACTGGAGAAAGGGGATTCTTCTTAACCCTGCATTTGCGTCCACAATAGGAAGTCCATTGCGAAAGAAGCTCTATAGGCCTACATATATGGATCATGGCGGCTACTACCAAAGCCTTAAGCCTTCTACTACTGTTACAAATACAACTGCTTATCTAGGAAGCTTTACTACTACCGTTGGATTGTAAACTGATCACGGAAATGAAGAGATGGTATTTTTTCGGCCTGAAATATACTGAGAAATTGAATTTTCTGGATATTATGTCGAAACTGATACTTGGAAAGAAAAGTGATTCCCTCCGGGAATCGAACCCGGGTCCCCTCTTCCTAGAGGAAACAAATCATTTTTCTTTCCAAATATCAGTTTCGGCATAACATCCAGAAAATTCAATTTCTCAGTATGATCACGGAAATGTTTGTAAACAAAGGAAGGGGGTACACTTTCTAATCTTCTACATAGTCTTGCAAGTTGATAATGATAACTTTCGGGATGGAAATAAGTCTCTCAACTCAGCTTCGAAATGCCCAAAAAAAATCTTTCGACGGAAAAAAATTGATAATAATAAACCCAGATTCTGTTAACTATAAACGAATTTTTTCTATGTTACGATTTTGGTCCGTTCCGTACTTTGCATAAGTGATAACAATACCCAAATGACAACGGGATTCCAATAAGCGGCTCCTACTGTATAAGAACATAGGAAGGAAATTATGGTGTTATTTTAGGTTTAGGCCCACGCTATTTATGTAAATGTAAATACACGGTTCTAAATTTATCCATGACTAAATCGATGAACAAGTAGCAATTTATTTCTTCTGAATCTACCTACACAACACCTTTATACTCAAGTTCCTGTATCATTTATCAACTTATTCATCGTTTGATACTCCATTCTGAGGGTAATATAATGTAAATAGGTTATGCAGTAGGCTAGTTCATCGTTGATAGTTTTCTTTCGAATGAAGTTTTTAAAGCGCAATGTAGTAGTCAAAATATGTTATATAGGGAGTGTGGGTAATATGGAATATACATTTTTATTTTTTCAATTATTCCAATTTAAAACATGATAGAAACATGAAATCTCTGTAATTCTATAAAATTTATATTCTTGTCGTTGCATTGACAAGTGTATTGTATTTAAAAATAAATGTTATGTCTGAGAAAAAAACATTAAAAAATCGTTTTTTGGTTGTAATATAGAATGGGGATTCAAAATGAAGCAAACTAATTCGAATTGATCAAAAACAAGATTTAATGAGTCTATGACAATAAAAAATGAAAATTTCATCGTCTGTATTTGTAGTTGTTGATGTAGTGTCACAGTCTATTTACCAGAGTCACAAACGCAATCATCCTTCTCTGCCCCAAAACAGTCAAACCATTTTCGATGTGATTTGTAAAGAATAGCATAGCGTTTAGCGAACCAGGTTCAGACGAGTAGGAGGCTTCTTTTGCACACTCTTTTCTTGAAAATGCGATTTCAGCTATTCGTACCATTAGTACGCTTACCAACGTCGAAATAAACAAACACCGTTACTTGATGGATAAAGAGGACTGGTGCGAGTCTGGTTTGTATAATTGTTTTTCTTTCATTCTAATAATATCTGTCTCGGATCAGATGCCAAACGTGACGTAATAACGTGAAAATTACGCGTCTTGCCAAATCAGAGACAGACGGTAACAACTGATTCTTTTTACGCTGGGAAAAAAAAAAATGAGAATATTTGAAAATTAAAATTAAAACGTAAGAAATAAATGCTATCATCCAAATACATCTGTTGGATGTTAATATTTACGTGTCATGGTTACTATTTCTTATCTTCAACTCCAGATAGATAGAATTCATATTCTACAGTAGGACTTAGTTTTTTCCATATCCATAGTTTTCCATTTTTTTAGTATTTCATTTTGATGATTCACAACGAATAAAACTTTTTGTGTATATTTAATATCAAATATCTTGCTTATCAGTCTTAAATAATTTGTTCATGGTGAAAAGCGAAAAGTAACTGTTAAGAAGCCACCAACGAATAAGGCAGATACACGAAGAATACACAAACTCCTAATGCATTTCGGCACATAATGGGTGGAAAAATGGGAAAAAAATATTTAACCATTTATCACGCTGACAGAGGTTCCCACTTGGATTGGATACTAAATCTTAACTCTTGATGCTCAGTGGAAAAAAAGTACGTCTGTTCACTTCAACCGCCGTGGTCAGAGTGAAGCTGAAGCCTGGGTGTAAGACTAATGCAGCGTCCTGATTGGATGCTTTCGAAATGGAGCTACCCGATTGGTCTATTCGAATTTTCATAGAATTCCCGCTCATAATGTATCTAAGCCATGGCGTTGCATGGGAAGAATTGTTTTTTCTCTCTGTATATATTGTTTTTGAAGCCCTGGCTTCAAAGTTTGTGGGTGTTTTCTCGTTGAAGTCAGAGATGAACTCCCTGAGGTGAACAAAATTATATCTACTGTAAGAAGAGCAACTCGCACGTTTGTGCGTACGAGGTCTGAAAGGGTTACAGTAAACAGTAAATTCATAAACCTAAATGTCAATATGTCAATGGAGAAATACGTATATGTAACGTACGGTGTACGAAGCAAATGATGTACGATTTAGTGTAAAGTTAAGGCATATTTCAAAGAAAGGGTCGATAGAATTAAGTACAGCAGTGGTTCCCGAATTTTTTGAAGCGTGACCCCCTTTGGACAAAAGATTTATCAAATTTATCAATGACCCCCTTCATAAGGTCACCATATGTTCCGGGACATTCCTGATTTTTTTTATACTACCATGTACACCAAAAAACCCTTTTCGAGACTCCTGTTTCCTCTCAGTCTTAATTTGTGTATAAATCATGAATGAAATCAAATTATTTTTCAATATTCAGTTGGCGGAACTGTTTCATTGAAATTTCAAAATACCAATTACACACTATATGATACATGGTAAGTAGCTCAGCTGAGTAAAGGCATTCTTTTTGTTTCGACATGTTTTTATTTACGTTGCAAAAAATAAAACTAAATAACTTATTTTGAAGTACGCGACCCCCCAGGGAGTCGTGACCCACACTTTGGGAACCAGTGAGGTACAACATACAACTTTTAACTATTCGTGTGTCATCTTGTGAACACATACACGAAAGTTTAAACATAGTTTGAAATCCAGAACATATTGATATGAAGTCATAAAAAAAGGCAAAATTCTCGTGAATGAATTAACGTTACTATACAAGCACTTTGTAAAACTTCTATCATCAAGCTTATCATCAGAAATGATTGGAGTTTGGAACCTCTTTTGCAGTATCATCTTGATTAGTATCAAACTGTGATCGCTAGTTTTTTTCTCAGTAATATGGTGGGATGGCGAATGTCATAATAAACGAATGTCATGAAAGTCGTTATCAGCAGAAGAAAAAAAAATAGAAGTATAAAAATCAACAATGTTAGACGCGTCTATTTTATTAATGCAATGATAATTAAACATAAGTAATTTATGTGAAAGCGCTTTGTTGCGCGTTTAATAGTTTAGATTTTATCTACGTTAATTGGCGTAATTGCAAAAACCATTATGCCCAATTTTTTCAACTCATTTGGAAAAAATATTTTAGCACTAAATGTGTGTGTGTGTGTGTGTGAATACCATGCATTAACCCTTAAATGCATAGTTTTAAACTTGTATTGCTAATACTACATGTATAAATTTTGCGTATATTTTCGTAAAAAAAAGTAATAGGAACAAGAAATATAAATGTATATTGTATAAAACTTACACATTTATGTATTTTAATATTACAAACAAAATTATTATACGTTTTTCTTTTAACCCTTAAATTAATAGAATAATCAACATGAAATAAGAACTTGAGCATTTGAGGGTTAGTTTGATGAAAGTAAGCTACCGATATAAAATAGGTTGTCCTGTCAATGCATAGCAATTCAAGGTTAACTCTTCGACAGTGCAATTTATTGCAGAAAAATGCATCAAAAATGGAAATATTTTTCCTTTGTTGTTGTGCATTATATTAATAAAAAGATAGGCGAACTCAATTCGGGCTTCATGGAAAACAGAGAAAAACACTTTTTCTTGCCACAAATGTAATCGTCAAATCACAAATATAAAATTTTTCAGTTGCCCGAACTGGACTCGCGCGTCGCTGTCAAGGGATTCATCTAAACTTCTAAAAGATGAGGGTTCCACAAAGAGAAGCTACGTCTCTTTTATGATATAAATGTCTCGATGTGAAGTGTAGAACGGAGTTCTACATATATAATAATATAATCAAATCAAAATATATATAATTTATATTATATAATCAAAAAAAAATCGTAATAGAAATCAAAGGAGAAAAAAACTAATTACTTAATTACTGATTACTTAATTCCCCCTTGCCGCATTTTACTGGCAAACCGTTTATCCTAAAGACCTACTTCCAATTAGAGAAATTATCCAACTCACTTGCAGAACTCAGATACGTCATTCATGTTGCACAAGGAATTGTATAATTATTAAAATATAAATATTAACTTTTTATACGGAAACACTGTCCTCAAAAACCCAATAAGAAAGTTGTTGCCCTGTCTCTCTTGAGGTCAACAAAAAAAATTTCTACATTTTTAAATGAAATATTTGCAGAAATATCCGAATTCAAAAATCTGAGTAAAGTTGGAGAAAAAACAGTATAAATCAGGGAAATAAGCGTTGTCTGTTAGTTTATGCTGTTTTTTCCCAACTCTTCTCCGATTTTTTAGTTCAAATATCTCTGCGAATATTGCATTTACAAACGTGGAAGTTTTTCTGTTGGCCTCAAGAGAGAGATAGGGCAACAACTTTCTAATTGGGTTTTTGAGAGAGTGCACGTATGAAAAGTTTTTTTTTTTCACTTTAATAACTATACAACCCCTTGCAACATGAATGACGTATCTGAGTTCTACACGTTATTTGGATACTTTTTCCAATCGAAATATGCCACTAGGTTCGCCAGTGAAATACGGCTAAGGTAATTAACCGTTTCGCTTTCAAGCGATTGGCAAGAAATTCGGATGATATCTCCGTTTGACGAATCGGCAATAAATATGGTAACCTTGTCCTAACCTCATTTTAGAAAAAGGAAGGGGAAAAATAGAAAAATGAGAAAAAAAAAACAGTATAATAGATACTATACTCTCTCTCTTATCTGTAATACTTACAGATTACAGATAAGAGAGTAAGTACGAAGTAGGGTTTATCTTTTCACCCTACCCTACCTGTTCTCTTTCACTCTTGTGCACATGTATAAAGTATAAGGATGCATAATGCATTACAAAGCTGCAACAAAGTTTCGCAGTGATGGGGAGAGAAAGAAAAGAAAACAGGGTAACCTGTTTAAATTTATTCCACTGGCGTTTGGACACAATATTATGTCCTTGATCGTAAAGTGGTTAAGAAATCCCCCTAGATATAGGGGAAAGGTGGTTAAGAGTATGTAATTTGTAAACACGTAATTTTTTTGCTGTTGACATCAGGGCAAGTGTAAACGAATAAGACCGAGTTAACATGTGTGTTTTGCAGTGTCTTAAGAAACCGCCATTATTTATAATATCCTTGATGTCTCCAATTTATTAGGTATGTAATTTTGTATAGTAATTGTTGAACGAAGGAATCTTAATATTACTGTATATTGTAGATTGATTAAAGCTATTGAGTTTTATATAACAAAAAGAACATTCTCAACCGAATGATATGGTGGCATTAAAATTTAAGTGTACCAAAGGGTGTTGCTATTTATGTGCAATTTAGAAAAGCAATACACGGCTGACCAAGAGCACGCATATAACTATGCTGCGAGTTTTTTCTGTTAAAATGAAGTGAAATCTGGAAGTGAATTAAACAATGGTCGTTCGAGTCCATGAATACTAGAGAAAGGGTAATTATGCGCATAAAAAAACCCTTAAATCACAGAAAAAAGTCTCTCAAAACTCCATCGAAAAACCGAATTTTCTCAACAAGTTCGACATGCAATGATAAGTCCATCTGCCCAGCCTGTGGTCAAGATTGGATTCAGAGTGGAATATGCAAGGAGTGAAAGCATGAGGAGTGTTCTAGTTACGAGGGCATTCATCACTCTTGGCCGCCTGTCCTCTTACCCAACAAGACGGAAAAGAGAACGCACACGAAATTTTT
Organism: Pholcus phalangioides; assembly: GCF_987345545.1. Taxonomy (NCBI): domain Eukaryota; kingdom Metazoa; phylum Arthropoda; class Arachnida; order Araneae; family Pholcidae; genus Pholcus; species Pholcus phalangioides. The sequence continues at coordinate 59,358,212 of NW_028301604.1, forward strand.
TTATTTTAAATTTGTAACTCATTAATTGTTTATGAAGTTACCACTTCCATTTTTTTTTCATACCTTTATTTCAAATTTAATAAACCATGTTTTATAAAATTTTTGAGACTATCTCTTCCTTTAGTTCTTAGTTACTCTTTTAGTTTCGTTTTAATAGTCAAAAATTCACTAATGCGTACTCTTATCCACCCCCCTTTTCCCTAGCATATAAAAATGTATAACAAAATCTCACCTTGGTACAGCATGTGGAATGGGCTTGTAAGAAGAGACAACGTCAGTATCAAAAATCACAGTTTCAACCATAGAACCTTTAGAGCTCCCGAACGACACCCTAGAGTGAAAAAAAAATGAACTATGTGGGCGATATCAGTGGTAGACTCGACACAGAAAAGTGTATGTATATTTTTTTTATATATTCATAAAACATCTAATTACGTTCATTAACATTTAATATGTGTAAAATAGGGTTAAATAATTACAAAAAATGTCGATCCTTCTTCTTGCCTTCGTAAACCATCGGTTATTTTTCAAACAATGATTTTTTATGTATTATTTCAAAAATATTTATTTTTATTCTAACTTCTCAAAAAAGCTGCAGATAATACACAGCGTTCTAAATCCACACTAAAAATTTCATATGTTTAAAACGTATAATCCTCGGATTGTATGCAAAAAAATCGTGGTAGCTATTGTTATTAGACACATATTACTTAACATACTGATTAACTAGAAAAGTCATTCTTCACAAAATTAATTATTATTAAAAGAAAATAAAAATTGATAACACACAAAAATGACCACATTCTATAGTAGCGGTTTTCAAACGGTATGCCGCGGCACGGTAGGGTGCTAATCAGGGCCGCAACTAGATACTTTGTCAACCGGGGCAAACCGGCATTTTGGCGCTCACCCCTTACCATGTAGAAGAAGCAGTTTAAGGGTTAAATCGGCGCCCCTACTGGTCCGGCGCCAGGGCACCAGACCCGTCTGCTCCCCCCTAGTTGCGGCCCTGGTGCTAATAGATATCTCGATGATACAATTATATTGGGAATAGTAACAGGCGGTGTTGCCAATTTCGTTGGTATGTCTGATTTCGATTGTGTAGATTTGATTGTCTTGCAATCAAATAATTTTTGCAGGGCCATGTAATTAGAAAAAATAGCCATTTAATTGCTAGTGGGAAGTCTGGTCATTTTCGAAATTTTCTAGTGTATTTTTAGTCTAGTCGGTTTCCAATGTGACGTGGATCGTTTTCACATACCTACGTAAATTCTTTTTAAAAAAGAGTGTACCCCCCGTATTTTTATTAAATTATGAATGCGATATTGAATAAAATCTAGAGTTAGAAATGTGATGGTTCTTTCACATGTATAGTTTGTAACGTCAAAGTCTTTTCTTCTTTCGTCCTACGCAGAAGGTAAAAATTTTGTCAGTTAAATTTTATTGATAAAAAATCTAGAAACAGAATCATTATAGACATGGTGAATGCTGTTTTGGAATTCGTGCTAACCTACGCAGAAGAAATAAGCGCTGTCATAATTTTGAACTTTTCTGCATCTCGATCCTGGAAAAAATTGCAACTGAGGCATACAAAACGTAAACATTCCACTGGATTTCAGCGGTTTAATCAACTTCAGCTGAAGTCATTGGATATGGAAGACAACTTGCTAAACAATTCCCCTTCACATGATTTTTACCAAATTTCCATAATTATTGACATAATATGTATTTTCATGATAATAATGGCTAATATAAATTCTGATTATTTAGATCTGGTTTCTAGTTGTATTTGACGAAGAATCTACGTAGTAGGAAAAATTTTCGACTTTTGACAAAACTAGTAACAGGGCTGAGTGCTCATGCAATGTGTACTTTAGTTTAGTGTGTCGGCACAATGCTTCGAGATCGGAGAGAAGTTTCGGGGAATAATTTAAAATACTGATCTCCTTCCAAAGGATGCCACGAGTATAAAAAAATGGAAATGCCTGGTTAAATGAAACACAAATTATTATTTTTTCTTTAAATATTTATAGTTTTTCCGAAATTATCACTTGCAGCTTTCAAAATGCATTTTTCCATTGATAGAAAGTTCCCCGAAATATCTAATAAGCATCTTGCTTATTATCTAGCTCTATCTTGTACTTCCTTTTGGGATCTTGAATGAATTTTAGGTGTGGGATTTCGGGAGAGAAATACTTGTGAATTTCGTTTTCTAATCCCTCAATGCACTCCAATTCGCTTGTTCATCATCCGATAGAGAATTTAATCAATGACCAGCAATTTTATTTTCCTAGGCGATATTAACACTGAAGTGAATGAGATCGTGATAACGGGAAAAAGTCTGATGATTCTATTATGGCGCTGGCCGTAACTAGAACTTTTGTCAGGGGTGCACCCCCCCCCACTTCCCGTTAGTTGTTGTTGTTGTTTGTCATAGTTCCTTTTTGTTGTTGCTTGTCATAGTTCCTTTTTGTTGTTGCTTGTCATAGTTCCTTTTTGTTGTTGTTGTGTAGGAAAATATATTATTTTTTTTGCTGTTCAAATTCATCCTTCAATTTTGCAACCTCTGAAGCACTAGTTCTTTTTCCCCCGTTACTTGTAATTCTTTTTATTCAAAAAGTAAACTCATATTCATGTTGAGGGAGCAAAAAGGTCAGTTACTGAGTCAAAATCTGTGATTCTTAACCAGGGGTCCTTGGAAAGACTTCGGGGGGGGGGGGTCTGTGAGTTCTGATGAGAAAACAATTAACTCATTGAAGAAATAGATATTTTCTGGATATATTATGCCGAGATGAACTCGGAAAGAAAATTCATCTGGTCTCCGCCGGGACTCAAACCCAGGCCCCCTTGCAGCCCCCTTGCAGCCCCCTTGCAAACCGGACACAAGCATGTTACCATCCACACCACTTTAGAGACACGACCTTGCCTTCCTTAAAAGGTCTTAATAATAAGTTTATAAGTTTATAATTTAACTCATTGTTTTTGTATTGCTATGCACGGAATATTATTTTGTAAATGGGTCTGTGTGCTTCATTTTTCTTCATTTTATTGGAGCAGGGGGTCCGTGGCATAGGCGGAGATAGACTTGGAAGTCTGGGGGAGCACGATGATGATGATGTCAATTCATATATACATATATACATTAGATCAGTCGACTCCACCTTTGACGCTGGGGGGAGGGCAATTCCCCCTACGCCCCCCCCCGTATCTCCGCCCAGGGTCCGTGGACTTACTGGTACAAATTTTCATTGGAACACAAAAAATTAAGAATCCCTGGTCAAACCCCTTCCAAATGAAGCCACAATATTGGCAGTATCCCCCAGATCGATAACATACTCACATACAGTACCAAAGGATGTTCAGAGCTGTCGTGATTTCGATACCTGATTCGTCCATGTCAGAATCTTTCCTGACGTGGAGTCACAACAGAAACGGAGATAATATGACCACACAGACAGTTCCCCTACGAGATGTTAGTGCACCAACCCCTCGTCGAAACATAATATAGAACCCTGCCATTCGGATGTGGCAATAAACTGTAGATCCCGATCTGATTAGCCCTCCTGTGCAAAAAATAACCATGGTGCGACAAAAATGGTCAATAATTCAGCCAACCACCACTGTGGCAGCAGTGGAGTTCGAGCGTTGATCTTCGCGAGGATCACACAACTGAAAATCGGCAGAAGTTAAACTAAAATTGGTTTACCAACTTCAAGCTGCGAATGTGAGCCAATCTCCAAATTAAAAAATCACCACATACCGTAAAAAAATACAAATATTCAATCATTAAACTTCACGCATTAATCGAAAGGTACACATCCACTCACACACAACATTAGATACGCACTCATACTGTAGGTACTCACATACTTCTTGTACAACTCACTACTGAAAGGGGGTTTAACGGGGTGATAAATTTTCCACAAAGGCGATTGATCGTGCTCAGTTTTGATCAGGGGTTCTTAACCAGGGGTCCAGGGAGAATGTTTCAGGAAGACTGTGAGCTTGGGTTTTTTCACAATTGATTTATTGCTTTTACATCATTATATGCTGAATATTTTTCTGCAGTGGTTTCCGCGGCTTCACCTTATAAGCATGGAGGGTCCGTGTAACACAAAAGGTTAAGAACCACTGGCTTAGTAGAAGTCGGCATCACCATAGGTGAGTATAGACTTCAAGGTCTGGGAGGCACTATCACCGTGATATCTCATGTGATATCTGAGATAACGATGGTGGCGGTACTATGCCGTGTTACATACATACAGGGTACGTAAGTGATAGAGCGCGTGGCATTTTACTGGCGAACCGTTGATCCTAGAGGCATACTTTCAATTTTAAAAATTATCCGAATAACATGTAGTACTCAGATATGTTATTCATGTTGCAAGAGGTTGTATAGTTATTAAAATAAAGAATTAACTTTTTATACCGTCCCCGTGTGCCCAAAAATCCAATTAGAATGTTGTTGCCCTGTCTCTCTTGATGAAAACTAAAATCATCCCACGTTTCTTCGCATTCAATGTTGTTATTTCCCAACTTTCCTCCGTTTTTTGAATTCGAATATCTCAGTGAATATTGCACTCAGAAACGTGGGATAATTTTAGTTGTCATCAAGAGAGACAGGACAACGACATTCTAATTGAGTTTTTGGGCACACGAAGACGGTATAAAAAGTTAATTTTTTTATTTTAATAACTACACGACCCCTTGAAACGAATGACATATTTGAGTGCTACACGTTATTTGGAAATTTTTTCTCTTTGGAATATACCTCTAGGATCAACGGTTCGCCAGTAAAATGCCATGTGCCCTGTTACTTATGCACCCTGTATATATAGGTCACTCGTACACATCTTTGTATGTACGCCTCTCCCCCCCCCCCCGTATCTCCACCCATGGGCATCACTTTTCGAATCGTAACTTCGTTATTTCCATTCCTCTCCACGTACTCATCTCAAAAATAAATACAGTATTTCAACTTTTATGATGACGTCTCATATTAAAAACGAATAAAACCTTTAAAATTTTATTAAATCTGTTATCTTACACCATTTCTGAGATTCGTGCTATCCGTATAGCCTATCTATAGCATTTGGTAAACTTTCTACAGCCTTCACGCAATGCCGTAATGTGATTTGTTTCGCGAATAAACACGTGCTGCCTAGACATGGGGAAAGAGAAAACGTGAGAAAACAAAAAGATAAAAGTATGTTGCGTGCGGAGGGAAAAATAAAAAGTGTATAAAAAGAAATTGGCTTCGGTATATTATCGATCGGAGCGGAAAAGCTTGGAGTTATAGGAACTTTCCTGAATCTGCTGCGCAGTTACTTGATATCCAGAAATGATTGCTGTTGCGTTCCATCGAAAAATAATAGTTTTTCTTTTCTGTCTTTATACTTGTGACTGCAATATTTATCCACTTATAAGGATCAAATTTTTCATAACATCGTAACAAAATGAAGGTTTCGAATTTTGAAATTACGAATTTAAATACTTATAAGTTCTTTTTCGAAATTCAAGTTTGAAAATTTTCTTTATCAAAATACCTTATAAAGTAATTATCTAGAGTAAATTCAATTCGAAGCATACGGTATGCTTCTTGAACGGTGTCTTTAAAAAATAAAAATTGTATGGTTGATAATAAAATTATCATAAAATGTGAAAGGATATCAGCGAAAAAAGTGGGATGTTGAATAGCGATACTTTCACCATCATGATATGATAATTGTGGAAAATATCAATGAGTAGAATTTGTGTCTCTTTCTATTATACCCGTAATTTACATCGTATCATTTGAATGAAAACTCGTCGAGATATGGGTAATTGAAATTTTTGAATTTTTCAAATTTTTTCATAGAGACTTTATTATTTTAGCTTATAAAAAGTGATGAAAATCAAAAATAGAAAATTTAAATGTCTTGACGAAGTTTCATTCCCATGTTATACAATGAATTTCCTTTGGTTTAATAGAGGAAAGAGACTCAAATTTTACTAATTGTTATTTTTTTTGACATGGAGTATAAAAATTGAAATTTTTATTACCAATAAGAGATCATATTATTAAATAAATTCATTATGTGAATGAGTGAAACTATCTTAACTCAATATATCTCTCTTTTTGTTGATATTCTTTCCTGTTTTACTTTAAATTTCAAAATCAACCATAGAATTTTTATTCTTTTCGGTATTTTGCGTGAAACAACTAGTGTGTTACCTAGGAATAAATTACATTTTTGTTTTTTGACTAATTTGTATTATTCCAAATTGATGTGTTAACTATTAAATACCTTTAACCATCAATATCCTTTGTGATTTGAAAAAAAAAAAAAAAAAACCATTTTTTTTTAATTTGTAGCATCTTTTTATTGTAGACGCGTTCACAATAGCTGCTGTATGAAATTTAAAACCTTCGTCTTGTCTTGGGATATGACATTTAGTGAAATCACGGAGAATACAAACAACCTTACTATATGACCAAGTGTGCCAAAATATAATATTCAATTGACACAATTTATCTTCAATGTTCAGTAACTTCTCATACTACATATAGCATTCGTAAGAAAATGAATGAAGGAACATTTTAAAATTATGATAAGGCTCTTTTTCATCAGAGATTTAGTTAGCTCATATTTCCACAATCGAGATGCGTACTTTTCAGATGAAAATTATGTATCTTTATTATCTACAATAAACTTTCAGCTGAAATTTTTTGTTCACAAATTTGAATACCTTTTGAAAAAACAACTATTCTCAATGTCACTGGATAATTTCTCACAAAGAATGTGAAAATAAGCATTGGACATGGGTGGATACTGTATCAATTGAAACATCCTGCTAGGCATATCAGACATACTAAATACATGATCTTGGCAATTTTATGAAAGAGCCTACATCCCAAACACACACACTAGTAAAAAGAACTGCTATTGTAAATTCTTAGAAAATATATGTTATTTGTAATTCAATCAGACTACTTGTCACCTTATAAGCAGACCAAAGATATCTTTGATCATTTCTGTAATTTAACGTAATACAAAACATTTACCTTTTAAGTGCCGCGTGCTTCGGTTTTCCGACCGAACTGATTATGGAGCTTTCCTCTCTGCTACCTATGCTGTCTTCCCTAACACTGCTTGCTTCAGTTTCACTTACCATATCTACAACGGAGTCTGATATGAACTGTTCTTTTCTAGCCGATGAGGCAAAACGTCGGTCCAAAACATAAGGAGTCATGGCTATCTCCCATTTCGAGAAACCCGCGAACTGTCACGAGCTTCACTAAAAGTACCATATATTTCTGAACTTCCGAGTACAAAGAGCTAGAAATCGATTCCGGAAGTAGAAAGCATTTTTATATTATAAAATTTGTTCCCCCTCAAACACACATTCTTTGGACAAGTGAGTAAAACGTAAAAGAAAAAATGTTATGAGATACTAGATTTACTCGTATTCATTCATCAACTTTTCAGAGATACGCAACTATCACTATCAAACTGGTTTCTGAAGATTGTAAATATTCTCCCGGACAGACTACTATTTGAATCTTCGGAGTTGATTCTTTGCGCATGGGGAGCAGCAGCGAGGTGGCGTTAACAGAATCGGCATCGACCGAAAGAGTACACAAATTCACCCTCATAACTGTTAAAAACATCGCCGCTTATGGAATGCAAAGCGGGATGAGTTCTTTTCCTTTGAATAATGAAATTAATAACTTTTTTTTTCATTTTAGATTTCCTATTGAGATTGTTCTTGCCTTTGGTTACCATTCCCACCACTTTTGGATTACCTCAAATTATTGTCACGGTTATTGAAATAAACAGTATTTTACCTTTACTTCAAGTTGTAATTGAGAGAGTTTCGATTAGGACTTGAAATTACCCTATTCCGTAAGAACCTTCCTACTTAAAAAATCTTTTTTCCCCGCTTTGAGGGGGGTACCAAATCTATGACATCCTTTTAAAAAGCCCTGACCATAAAAAAAGGGAAGTCGGAAACTGAAAAGTGCAAAGAGGCGGGAGTTCCGAAAAGAACGATTCTCGAGATAATTTCAATATATTTTCTCATTTTTTCTGATCAAATCCTTACAATAGAGAAAGTCAAGGGGGCGATTGCTCCCTTTGTCCCCTACAGGGCAGTAGCCAAAAGTTTATTTCAGATTGAGACAATTGGCATTTGGGAGGGCAAAAGTGATACAACCCGATAGAATAATTGACTTAAGCATGTTATTCTCAGCCACCTCGTTGGGCATTTTGCCTGTTGTGGCGTTGTATTTGTATTTGTAATCTATATATATATATATATATATATCAGTCATTTTTTTAACATTTCGGGGGCCGGACCTCACTGCATCCATCACTTCTACGGTCTTGGTTCGCAGTCACTGATGTTTTTGACCAAGCTAAACAAACCCACAAAACTCAAGATTATGAGAATCGAAAGGCAACAGTATCGAAGCCATGCACAGGAATATTTACGCACACCTGCCATCCAAATTTGCTAAAATTTCGTGGCTGGCCTATTTTATTTGTTCTAGATTCATAAAGATGTTAGTTATTGGAAAGTTTTGCTACACATTACGTATTTCTACTAGATGCTAATCTATACTTGTTTTACTTCACATAATAAATCAACCAGGTCAGGGCCGGTCTTAGGCCTAGTGGCGCCCGGTGCAAAAACAGTAGTCAGCACCCCCCTTCCCCCAAGCGCGAATTCAAAGTGATGTGTTAGAGGAGGCATATTTTGCCAGTCATTACTGTCCCGTAAAATACGGGACAGATTTATTCTACCATATTATCAGACTCTTGGTGTGGTGATCGTCCCCATCTCCCCCACACCTCTTGATTGGGTATTAAGGGACGAAGAAGTCAGAAAAACTTCTTCTAGAATGGGATTACTGCTATATTTAACTTGTAAACATAGCAGTAATTACTTGTAGTTTAACTTACACTATAAAAAGGATTACACTATAAAAGTTCGTTTATAAAACTTGAAAAATGCAACCAATAGGCGGATCAGTTAAGTTCTCTCGAATGTAACAGATGTGTTTATTGGTTACATTTTTCAAGTTTTATAAAATAACTTTCATAAATCTTTTAGAGTGAAATCCCATCCTTAGATTAGTCTCACTTCTGAAATATAAAATTTCATTTTTTTAAGTTTATAGACTGAATATCGAGTAAAATAAACCTGTAGGTTTCGGGTGAACCACCAAAAATATTCAAGTGCTAGGGTCTTCAAACGTCTTGATCCGGCCCTGAGTGAACACCGTACATGGATAACGTTGTTTAATAAAAGTATTTTTTTTAAAGTTTAAAAAAATTAAAAGATTAAAAATTTAAAGAAATAATAAATATTTAAAATAATATTTCAGATATTTATATTTTTTAAATAATTTTAAAAATTTAAAAAGAAAAAAAATTGAAATTTTTAAATTAAATTTAAAAGTTATTAAAGTATGTAGTCAATTAAATATTCGTAATGAACAGAACGGCTTATAGTTTTGGTCCCGTCAGTGGCCGTTGTTGGCAGGTTTTATTATATAAAATTGTGAAATATGGACAAAAGGCAGTTAAAGTTGCTATATCTCCATCTCAGAAGGAAACGGAGGGATAGACGTATGTAGGTACATTATATTAATGAGCAGGGACCATCATATGGTGTTTTTAAGGGTATCTATGGCAAATAATTTAAAAAATTCCGTGAAAAATCACCTTCAAAAAGTAGCCAAAGATGCGGACGAATTCGCTCCGCATCCGCATCGTGTGAATAGCTCCGAATAAACCTATTGTCAAAACTTCTACTGAGCGGATGCGGAGCCCGCACTTTTAGGTTTTGACACATGCGGACGACGTCCGGACCCGCATGAACATTTCCTAGGTGCGGAGATTTTTCGGCTCGTCTGAAAGGCGCAGTATATTCCAATTGTTAAAACTTCTTCCGGACCCGCGTCCACATCCGCATCCGCTCCGTGTGAAAGGGGCCTTAGATTCTTGAAAGGAAAAGATGTCTTTTTAGAGTCCCGTTGTGGCCACACCTTACCAAGGTCTCCTAGACAGAGATACTGTCTAGGAGCCTTTACCGTTATTCACCGGGTATCTGGAATAAGATCAATGAAACTCCGGAAAGATGTTCAGTTGTGTATATATACGGTTTGTTAAAATTTTCCACACGCACATACGTTGCACTCAGGGGCAGATCGAGACAAAATCTCTACCCGAGTGGGACCTATATTCGGGCCCCCGACCTCCCCAATTAAAAAAAACTTTTGTTTCAATCAAATACAAATACAAATACAACGCCACAACAGGCAAAATGCCCAAAATTCACTTCGTTGGCAAAATTCGATGGCAAAAATCACTTCGTTTTGATGCGTTCAAAGGAACAGCGTTATGTTATGTTATAACATATCATGTTGAATTTCTTTTGGACTTTTACCTTGAATTTGGCGCTCTTCCTATAGCGGGCAGAAATAATTTTTTCGCCCTTTTATCTCGAACTTACCGCTATTCCTAGAGAGGGGACAAATAAGTTTTCTTAATATTTTTTTTTTTTTTTTTTTTGCGTTTCCACTTCGGATATAACGACCCTCCTAAAGCGAGCAGAAATAATTTTCTGTACTTTCTTTCACCCTTTTACGCCGAATTTGGCGCTCCTACTAGAGGGAGCAAAAATCATTTCCCCCTAACTTTTTTTCGCCCTGTCTAACTCAGACTTGGCACCCCTTCTACAGCGGGCACAAATAATTTTTCCAAATTTTTTTTTGCCCTTTCACTTCGGATTTGACACCCTTCTAGAACACACCCAGTGCCACCGAGCTGCCCCTGGTTGAACTAATAGGAAAGTCTGACGAGTAGAGAGACACGCCAGTGATCGGGAGTGCTAAAGTGCGTGGGTTTTCTTGTGTGAGCACATTTTTATTTCCCCTCGTGTGACAGGTAGGAAAAGGGCCCAAGTGCAGGATCCCTATTTAAAATGGTCAGATAATCATAGGTTTTAATTCATTCATTTGTCTTCTTAAATTTTTTTTTAGAAATACTGTGCTGTATTGGCGATTCGATTCTGCGTTTTTAATAAAAGTAATACAAGTCGGGAAAAAAGAGGCATAAAAGACCTCTGGCTCAAAATCTTTCCCACATGAGAAGACACCTTCAATTCCTATAATACTCCCCACAACACTGGAAAACACTTGTTCTCGTTAGTAGAAAAATTGGGTGACCGAGGGCGATTCCTCCATCATTTTTATTTTTTACTGCACAACAACAGCGAAAGAAATTGCTTCACCCACCCACCCCCACCCCCCAAAAATCAACTGCAGGGGTAAACACAAAAAGAACTCGAGAGAGAGAATATGTATTTTTATCTGACCAAAATCGCTATGTACTATACGTATATAGGTGCACTGCCCATCGATTATTTTCTTTTCGAAAAATAACCGTAATATTATATATACTCAAACCGGTTTTTTTTTGTTTTGTTTTTTTTGAGAAAAAAATTCTCATCTCGGTCATTTTTCATGTATATTTTATAGTTTTTTATAAATACGTATCTTAAAGATATTATTCTTGCAATGTTTATTTAACGTGTTTCGGCACCTCTTCTCATTTGGCGCCCGGTGCAATCGCACCGGTCACACTGCCCTAAGACCACCCCTGAACCAAGTTTATGCATCTGTAAAATGAAGCAGAATAGCTTGTATAGCTTGATATAGCTTGTTATTAGTTATGAAGCAATATATCCTGACTGCGATGATATTATTGTGTTTCTGCGAAAAAAAATCAAATAGGCTCATTCATATTTTTACTCCTCAAAATCGTAATACCAAATGTTCTTTTCATGAAACCCCTAATGGTCTTGAAGCCCCCAGACAGTGGGGACCCATGCTTTAAGACGGCCCTAGCTCACACCATATAACAAAGTCAATATTTGATTAACGAAAAAGTCATCAAGTACCTCACCAGTTGAATTAGGTTGCTGACTCCTGGTCTGTAGTAAAACCGTCTGTCATTCAGCTTCTTAACTACTCTCATTAACTTTACGTCATCCACAAATTTGCTTACAATCCCGCCAAACCTTGATCAATTGGTAGAACCTTTGGGTTTAGCATAGGATCCTATGGGTTGGCTCTTGAGTTTGGTGGGGGGGGGGGCGATGAGAAGGAACAAATTTATAGAAGGGGCGAGGTGCGTGATGTGGAACAAAAAGTTTGGGAAACTATGAATTAGCAGAACTCGATAATAGAGTGGGACCAAATACTCCCTTGATGGACTTCACTTCTGACATCTCTCCAGTCAAGAAATTTCCCATTCAACATGAATAACCTCTGTTGTGTCACCTCGCAGCAATGAATCCAACTAATTCCACAAACTGCATCCCAATTTCGTGTAAACACTTCAAGAGTTTACGCACACACAACATGCACAACATGGCCTCTACATTCTGGAGCCGAGGCTACTAGGCTAGTATTTGTCACGGGCCTCTCTGTTGTAAATTTTTAAAGTAAAACATAAAATAGCAAGGTAGGTTTCTCGAGCCCAAGAGCTGGAGCCCTGTCATTCTCCCTCCTACGTGTAGACCATGAATTTGCCACGATTGCTTTTTGAAAGTCTAAATACATAATGTCCACATGTATGCCCTCGCCTAAAGTCTAAGTCGCATGATCGAAGAATCATAAAAGGATGTGTGGTTAAACACTATTTTGCTTTCCTAAAATCCATACTTTTTTATCTCTTCACAGACGAGGATCCAGAGAGACGATAGGGATGATCAACCCCCCCCCCCCCACCCCCAAGAGCCGAATTATATAGGAAGAAATCAGCCTGTTCCGTAAAATACTAGAAGATTCAATGAATATGCACAATAACTTGTCCCTTCTGACATATTGCCCCATCCGTGCTTTATAATCTGACACACATGATCATCTTCCATTCATTTAAAGGCGCGTATACACTAGCGCGCGGATTATGCAATGAAAGCATTCGCAACTGGTTGTTCAGTAATTTCTACGGTGTTGTGAACGATTCTTGAGCTGTTTTCACTGGACCCAACTGGAATCGGTTTTTTCAACGAACACAAAGGAAGTTTGTGTACCCACGAGCGGATTAGAACCGCTGCAGGGGGTCGTGCGTTGCAAGATCGGCGCGCTAGTGTAAGACGCCTTCATATACGTGTGTGTATTAAGGAGTTCTACGCTAGTGTATACGCACCTTAAGCAGTTGCTATTCAATTAGGGTGACCATATCACCCATGTTGAACGAGAGTTCTCGGGTTTTTTTTGTTATATTGGCTGTCCGAACTTTTTTAAATAAAAATTTACCGTTTTAGGGCGAAGATGGCTTGAATTTTTATTATTTTTTAAATCAAAGATTAACTTTATTTTCACAACTTATAAGTTGTAATCATAGCCGTGAACTTGTGTGTATCCAGCCCATGGCCTGAGTCCCCCCCCCCCCGAACATTTTTGCCACCATCTCCATAATATAACCTTCAGAAATATAGGGTTTGAGTTCCCTAATAATTCTGAGCCTTCCCAATATTTCCAATGACTTTACGCCTATGGTTATAATATGGTCAGTAAAAATTCTTTATTATGAGTATTGCTTATAGCGAGCAGACCCGCAACTAGATACTTTATCAGCCGGGACTAGAAAGCATTTTGGTGCCCCGTGTAATTTAGAAGAAGCAGTTAAAGAATGAATTCGGCGCCTCCTATAGTCCAGTGCTTGGGGCACCAGACCCATCTGTTCCTCCTAGTTTCGGGCCTAATAGTAAGTATCTCGCTATAACGAGTAATTTACTAATGATCGTCAAATAGCTGATGTTAAAGATACAAAAACTTTCGGTATTGCGAGTAAAAAATTACGATGCTTTCGCTATAACGTCAAAAAAACTGTTAAGGTCGGTGTTATTGCTATTACTTTTTTTTTTGTTTTGTTTTTTCCTTGAAGTAAAAACATGAATCACTGTCATTTATCATCGCGCATGCTTCTTGTAAACATTACTTGAAGAATGTCTAACAAAAGATGAACTCAGAAAATTCACATTTTTTTTTCCTCCCTAAATCAGGCCCGTAACTAGGCTGAGGCAACCAGGGCACTGCCCTGGAGGCCTCACAAAAATGTACACTTATTTTGCATAATCTGTTCCTTTTTAGGGAGGCCCTCAATAAAATGTCTGCCCCGGGCCCCGAGAAGGCACGCTACGGCCCTACCCTAAATATATGACTAACTATATTATATATATATATAGATAGTTATATTTTTAGGCTTTCTCACTCTACACATGGGTATGATTACTATATGTCCCGTACTTTCCGGGACAATCCTGTAGTTTCACGTAATTTTGTAATATCACGTAATATATTTTGTGTAAATCACGTTTTTGTAAAAATGGCCCTTTTTTTCACGTATTTTGAACAAAGCCCACTTTAATTTTTATTCTTCATAGCAGCCAAGGATTGAAATTATTTTTCATCTCAGAAATTACATTATGATAATTACGGCTATAAATAAGGACATTCATTTCACATATTTATCAAGTTTGAACGTTTTCTTTCGTGGAATTCATTTTAATTCATCCCTCAGTTTTCAGTAATACTTTATTTCCCAACATTTGCGATTCTTCAGCGGTTTATGCACCAGTTGTGGGCTGACCATATTTGCTCGAGTAAAATGCGGGAAAATACGGGACAATGTCAATTGTTGCCAAAATGATGCCAAAAGTAAGCACAGTTGCCAATGCTTTCTACGTTTGTTTATGTAGATTTGTTTTTTTTCACGAGTCACAGGAATTCGCCATATTGGTTACCTTGGATACGGTTTGTATGTCGCTCAACAAAGAGGGAGATATCACGTGATCCAAAGAGCCTCATAGCTAGGCTGACTATATTTCCTCGAGTAAAATACGGGAAATTGACCTTCGAAATGCGAAAAAATATGGGACAATGCCAATTATCGCCAAAAACGATGCTAAAAGTAAGCAAAGCTGCCTACTCATGCTAAAATCCCAAGATAGTCGAAAACCGCGAGAAATGAAGCAACACTTCAAATTGCAGTGACTAAAAAAAAAATCATGACAAATACGTGAAATAAATATTCTTATTTGTTGCGGTAACCATACATCCCATATTTGCCAGGACAGTGCCGGTTTTTCTGTTTTTCAGGCTGTCCCGACTTTTTTGCAAAAATGTCCCGGTTTTTCATGAATTTTTTTTTTCAGTCGGGACAATTAGAAAACAGAAAAAACCGGGACTGTCCCAGCAAATACGGGACGTTCACCCTATCGCTGGAAGTATTTATTGAATTTTACATCGTAATCGCAAAAAACTGCTTTTTTTTCCCCACTCGAGATTAGTTTCCAATATAATTTTAAAAAACACGATTCATTTTTCAAAATTCTT
Source organism: Pholcus phalangioides (assembly GCF_987345545.1). Lineage (NCBI taxonomy): Eukaryota > Metazoa > Arthropoda > Arachnida > Araneae > Pholcidae > Pholcus > Pholcus phalangioides. The sequence goes on from NW_028301604.1 coordinate 59,373,606, forward strand.
TTAATTTTTTTTCCTTAAATCGAATCTTTCGTACGATTTTCTTTTTTTTTTTGCGCGCGGGAAATTCTGTTAGGTTGCCATGCTGTCTCGGACGCAATGTTTTTTTTTGGAGGGGGATCCACTGCTTGGCGTCATTTACGAAGCAGTATTTAGTGCAGCAACCCTATAGGATCCCAGCCCGAGAACAAAATGGTGGCCGACGAGCCTGCTATCCTTATTACAGTCGCCTTAATCTCACCTACAGCCATAGAATATAGCAGGCCGACACATGCGCCATCTTTAACTTTTTTTTGTAGTATAACCATAGCAATAGGTGAGATGCCCTTCAGTGACGTCACGAGCTTCGTGCGGAGGCCTACTGCTATAGATGGTATTGATTTATTCCACAGGTATTTGGACGCAATATTAAGTCTGTGATCGTGAAGGGGTTATACCTTGTCTGACGCCAAAGAACGTTCAGAGGCTTTGTGAGTTCAATACCAGCTCAGTCCTAATCAGAGCTAATTTCTTACCGAAAAACTTACTTGTGGAAGAAAGAATGTGTCATGACGACCACAAGAGGATCTTTCCAGAGGACCTGAGACCTCGCAGGCTCCCCGTGAGACGTCTCAGTCACAGAAAATCTGTCCTGAACCACCTATAAACTGCAGCCGCTGTGGTGGTCGAGTGGTCATAATGACGGATTCGCATCGCAAGGATCCGGGTTCAAACCCCACCGTCACCGCAGTGGTGGTCGGCTGAAGTTGGTTTCCTGTGGTTCCCAGCTTCGAGGCGCAAATGCAAGCCGATCTCTCCATTAAAAAATTTCGATCAGTCGATTCCACCTTTGACGCTGGGGGGGGCATCTCCGCCATGATCACAGGTGAAATGTAACAATCAACGTGTCTGTTCACTGCACACTATCGGCATATAAGGGGAAATTCCCCATCTCACATTACCAGAACCATAGAAGAGTTGATCCACTTTGCCCAAGAATATTTAGAAGACACCAACGAATAAGGCAAATACACAAAAAATTATAAAAGTCCTAATGCATTTCAACACCAATGGGTGCCGTCTTCAGAGGAAAAATTTTAATGGGAACTCGGTCAGCGAAACTAGTGGTTAAAGTTTTCCTCTGAAGACGGCACCCATTGGTGTTGAAATGCATTAGGACTTTTATTATTTTTTGTGTATTTGCCTTATTCGTTGGTGTCTTCTAAATTACCAGAACCAATCCATATCGGGATTCGGCGGCGCTAGAATCAACGTAACACTTGAGAAATTTACATATTCACATGAATTAAAAATAATATTGTAGAACTATGATATTCGGCATCTGGCAGCGCAAAAGATCGTAAACATGGCGGTCGATCGGCGGCACATGATCTCGCCGATCGATCCCAGGATCAATGTAAAAGGTGATAAATATATAAAAATGACTAGAAAAGGACCATTTCCGGCGGGGACTAAATGGTAATGTTACAGTTGCAATTAAAAAGAAAAATGTACTGTCGCTAAGGCAAGTATTCGTTTTGGAGCCATTACCATAGTTTTGAACAAACAAAGAGTACATTTTTTGTCCCCTTCCCTGGTTCACATACCTAGGGCACCAGATCCACCTGCCGTTCTTTCAGTCACACCTGATCAGAATACTCAATCACACAGAGATGCTGCAAAATATTCAAGCTTTCAACTCTTTCTGGTCACGAGAGTTTATTCGGTACTTCATAGTCAGGTACTTTCTAGTGGCCCTCTACAATCACAATTGCGGGAATAGATGTTATCTATTGTACTTATAAAGCTATCCAAAAAAGCCACAAAGCTAACATCTATGGGCCTTCCTGTAATCGCAAGAAGCCGTTATAACAATGAAGTACTTTTTTTTCCTTAAGTGGATTCTACCTCGGCATACAGGGCCAGACTTAGGAATTTTGCGGCCCCCTCTAAAAAAATGTATGTAATTACTCCCCGATTTACGAAATTCCCAAGTTGCGAACCAAAATATTTTGGTAGTCTTGGTTTTACAGCGTGCAACGAAAATTTTACAGGCAGTGTAATGGAGATCAAAATCAGAATGTGTGTTGGAGGGAAAGTAATGTTGACAAAGAAGTCTTTATTATTATTATATTCAGTGGCGGATTAAAGTAGGTCAAGGCAACACCCTTACAGATAAGATCTTATCTATGGGGGTGTTGGTTGAGGTCCCGGGAGCAAAAGAAAGTAATGGGCCCCTTAAATTAGAAAAAAGTGTGAAGTTTAGGTTTTTCGGGGGCGTGTTCAGTGCGCCCGCCGATAAAAGAATATAATCCACCTCTGATTATATTCTTTTTTATTGTATAATGGAAACAGGACCGCAATTGGGGGGGGGGAGGGAGTAGGCGGATCTGATGGCATGGGTGCCAGACGCCAGACTCGAGAGACCACAAATTTCATCCTTTAGCCTCTTCTTTAATATTAGAGAGGATAGCCAAAATGCGTGCTTTCCTACAGCTGGCCAAACATCTGGTTGCGGCCCTCATCGGAAATATTGGCGAGGAAGGGGACTATAAAACCCAATGTTTCCATTAGTATTACAAATATTGGGGGGGGGGAAGGTTTGATCCCAATACAAGTTTACGCATATGCACATCGACATTCCTCCACTAATTGAAATGGCTATCAGTGCTTTGATGTTATTGGGGTTGAACTGAAAGCTGCTTCTTTTCTCACCAAATGCAAGTTTCAGAGGAAAAAATTTAATTTTTCACAAATGTTTCCCATTTCAGAAGAAAAGGGTCTCTTTAAAAGGAAGGGTTTCTTTTCTTTCAGGAAAATTGCGGCCCGGTGCGATCGCACCTTTCGCACCTGCTCAAGTCCGGCATATGATGCACGGAAGAATCTCATAAACATGAAGTTTCGATCACTTGAACAGTCTGGAAGTTTCCTTAAAAACTTTAACAACACTGTGACTCATATATAACTTAAGATGGAAGGAGTCTCGGTTGTTGAAAGACATGTTAATTCACGTCATAATGAAGATGCTATAAATCGTGTTTTATGGCTCGAACAAGTTAACATAGGTTGACTGATTTTCCACTCGATTCACAAATTCTAGGGATTCGTGACCTTTTTTCTTATTTTGCGATATGCTGCATGAATGAACTAATGCATTAGATAGTAAATTTTATAGATCAAATAGAAAATATGGAAAGACTACTATTAATAAATGAAATACCAAAACAGTACTAAGATTTCATGAAACAAACAACTCATGAATTCTTCAATTTATTCAACAAGTGCAAAATATAAAATAAGACATCAATGTCTAATGTTATAAAACTGATAAATAAGACAATATTTTTTTCTATAATCAAATCCAAGCAAAGAAAGTTTGACATTGTTAATGAAATTTTTCAGAATTACTTGAAATTCAATCATACTGACTAAGTAACAATTTGAAAAAAAGCATTTGCTTTCAAAATTTAATCAATATATAAATATGGGGCTTTTTGCTTGGACATCATCATCAACGTTAATTTGAGGACCAAACACACGATGATTGTCATAGAATTCAATGTTGAAAGTACCAATTTCACTATAGCTCTAAAAAGCCTTGACATGACTTGTGTGAATTCTATTCATTTCTATATATATTTATTTAATCTATATTTTTTTCTTTCATGAGCATCCGAAGTCATGTTTGCTACTTTGGATATGGTTTGCATGCCTCTCAGATCCTTTGCTGAAGGAGGAAAATATCATGTGATCTCAAAAGCCTCACATGTATATATAAGAGTATACATAAATAAATACCAGAAAATCTGAATATGAAATTATTATAACTATATCAAAACAATGACACTAAGAAGCCTTATAGAGCATTTTAGTCTTTAAGTAGAGAAAAAGTAGTCTTATATATATTTTATTTTCACAAAAATATCCTTTATTTGCGTTTTGAGCAGTTCAAATCTTTATATGCACTGTAAAATATATATTTATACATAATTAATAACTAATTCAGCATAAAAATATGTTTACTCAAAAAAAATAATAAAAAATAAAAAAAAGCATATCACTGGTGTGGAAATTCAATTTCCTATAACAAGCCATTTTTCTCGAACTTCCTCTACTTGCTTCACTAAAAGAGGATCTCGAATTCTTATCCTGACTTGCAGTTTTCCCCCACAAGATTTTCTACCATCCATGAGCTAGAAAAATATATATATATATATATAAAAGCAATAAAAATGAAATATTACTGGCATAATTAAACTTAAGTAAAAAAAGATAAAATTACGTACAGCATGATGCCAAAATAAATAAATCATAGTTTCTCTAAATGCAGAGTTATTTACATTAAAAAAAATTGAAGGTTCAATATCCACCAAAGAGAACTAAGGAAGCGTTACCTATCTATGCAAGAAAAAGAAAGCTTGCTATGTATTTGTGTCTGGCAAAGAACTGGAAGAATGGAAATTTGACTAAGAACGCGAAGAAGAGTTTAAAAAATTATATTAAATACACTGGAGAGAAAAATTAAAAACGAAATTCATTCTTTCATCAATCGATTGATTTAGAAATTTTGTTGAACAAGTACGACTTGTCGAAAGGCCATAAAAATATGTGAACCTCATAATTGCAGCATTAATAGAATTTATAACAATAGTAAACTTGATTATGAAGAAAATCAAATAGCTGACACTTTTACTGACTGTTTTGAAACGCAGTTTTCACCCAATAGAAATCAACCAGCAGTGACATACCACAATGGCAGAGCCATGGTTAATAATTTTCTTTCCCATCCTATTATGAATGCTCACTTCAAGCCAGTTGGCTTTGAACCCACCACTGGTGAAGAAATTAAATGCCTCATCAGAAACTTTAAACGACCCCCCCTCCTACATATATTATCTTTTGCCCTAGAATTAGTCACTCTAAACAGCATGCGTATATACAGGTATAAATCATACCTGTTCTCTATTCTCTATATAAAAAATTAAAAATTCCTATTCAACCACATTCATTCACTTCTCTCATCCTCTCTTTTATTCTAACAAAACTAATTTTTTATATTACTGTAGTATTTAAACAAACAACTCACATCAAAGCAATCATGAATTGAACATTTGGTTTCTAATGCAACAGGCTTGATTGTTACAGTACCCAACAATGTGTCACCTTTGAAAAACCATCTGTAATTACAAAAAATCATATAGATGTCTTTAATGTGAGGAAAAATATTCTTAGTACAATTTGTATCAACAGAAAGAGCATTTTGCTGCTATGCAAAAGTATTTCTAAAACAATATGAGAAGTCCAAAAACCATTGATAAATGTAGCACTCATAGATTTAAACTAGTGTTTCCCAAATCGGGCAATATCGTCCCCTGGTGGGGAATGGTTTGGGGGGAAGAAGCTACAAATATAACATAGGATCCCATGGGTTCACTTGAGTCGGGAAAGGGAGTGATGAGAAAAAAAAATTTCTGAAGAAGGGGGCAATGGAACAAAAAGTTTGGGGAACTATGATTCGATTTTTACCAGACAAATTTTACCAGAAAAAAATAGACTGACCCTTTAGAGAAAACTTCAAATTTTAAAACTGGTTTCTTGAACTGCCTCATTTGTGAGCGGCTCTTCCTATTAATTTCAAACTTGAAATTCTGTTTGAACTCTGAAAAAAAACCAACAAATTATTACTATAAAACTTCAAAGAATCTAAGCTTCTAAATTAATCAACAACTTATAAATCTTATAAATGAAACAAAGTGTTTGAAAATCACTTCATAAAACCTGGTTATGGAATATGTTATCGAAATTTGAGATAAACCCTATAAGCAATAGAACCTCTCATAATTAGAACAAAAAAAATAATTATTCACATGTGTATAGGTATATCTTCATAGATACAGGTGGACTGAGCTCTCAACACAATATTGATGTATGACAATATGATGATGCCGCCTGGCAGTCGAGTGGTTAGGGAACTAGCTTCTCACTGTGCAGATCTGGGTTCGAATCCCGGTTCGGGCATGGATGTTTACTAACTCCAACAAATTCCCTGGACGGATCATGCTGATCCCTTGGGAATACGTGAGGATCACGTTATTATTATTATATTAAAAAGTAGTTTGTGCCGTTGAGCCTGACCACCATTTTTCAACATTTATAACAACACTCACCAGGATTATTTGTGTTTTTAATAACAGCAGTTTTTGCACGCTGTGGACATTCCTGCAAATAAAAGAAATCCTGAATTAGTAATACTGTAGAATGAATATACATTTTTTTTTTGAAAAATTGGAACACCCCCAGAAACCTGCAAGCATAGTTCATGAAAGGTCATCCCTGTACGGAAGGAAGAAGTTAAGAAACTGGAAAAATTTTCATATTCTATTGAAAGAGGAATCATATTAACCACAGAAAGATTTTAGAGCACAGAGCTTGACGAATAAAAAAAATTATGCACCAACCAAATTTCTTAGGACCCACAAAAATATATTTTTTTAAAGAAAAACTGTCCCAACTAATTTTTTTTTTAACTTTCCTGGACTAAGTGACCCCTTTCCACATTGGAAGATACTGTCATGAAATCTGAAAATTCTTAGCATCCTTAGACACCAATTTAACAATCACAAATAAAATCTTTCAGGTACCAATACCAATTTTCTATTCAACCTATCAATGTATATCAATACATATACTACAATTATTAACAGTATGGAATTTACTTACTGTCGGAATAGTGAATTCTACTTTTACATATGAATCCAATTCATCAGGTTTGCCTGCAAGAAAATAAAAATGGTTATATTCTGTGCATGTTGAAATGTAGGATGATTATATCAGACTGGTCACACAACAGTAACAGTTTATTCTCATTTTTGCTTAGTTTTCATATGCAATAAATGCAGGCTATTCTTTACCTGGAAAGTTGATTCCACGTTCAACAGCGATTTCAATGTCACTATCTGACAAATCGGTGTTACACCTATTAAAAATAGATTGATGAATATATATCTGCATTGTAAAATTTATAGACATAAAATAGAAATATATCAGGCATAGAAATTACATAAACCTTAAGTTCAACTCAAGCCAAGTTTCAGTTCTATGATAATTATGGATTAAGTAACAATATTGTAGGAGAAAAAAACATTTATTTTTCCGAATTCTCTTTCTGAGCATTCATCGTCAACCTCACCTATTGTAGAAATAAAAAATAAAAGTAAAGTTTGTTTTTTGCTATATTGTCAAAAACGAGGAGCTCTGACTCAGTTAACTGTCCAGGGGCCAAAAGTCCATTGCTACAGAATAACCTGTATAATCAAAGTGTACAAATACACACATAATATATATAGCAAAACTTACTGTACTAGGGAAAACAATCGTGTCTCATAATGAAAAATAGGAACTGGCTCATTGTTTCTCCACAGATGCTGTAGATAGGCTAAATCTTTCTTGGTCTCTAATGCAAGTTTTTCAAACTTGGAACCTGATGTAACATCACCCAGACGCATAAAATGTTCTTTATTACGACAGCACATCTATAAAATTATGATTTATTTTAATCATGTTTGTTTTATTATCACCAGCTACAAAAAAGTTGAAAACATACAATACAATTTTATTATAATATAATGAGAAATACATTGTGATTTTGTTTAATTAAATTAATTTGTGAATGTAGGTGGGAGAAATTTCGCATTTTATACAGAAAAGTACTATTATCATGACTGACAAAAAACACCCATCATCACATTAAAATCATAGGCAAATAAAATAGGCAACTCAATTACATAAAAGCTATATAAACAACAAGATAACAGCACCATGTAATCAAACATATTTACATTTCTTTTGACATTGTTTCAGTCAAATATAAGCTTCTAGTATGGTGTAGGACTGCCCTTTTGCTTTTATGACAGTATCTATTCATCAAGGTAGGCCCTCAATCGGGTTTTGATATACAATCGGCTGAATTGTATGCCATTCTTCTTGCAATGCAACCGGTGCTCCAGTTCATCCCAAAGATGCTCAATGGGATTCACATCTGGGCTTTGAGCAAATCACTGCAACACTTCTATATAATTATCTTCAAACCATGTAGAGATAGCCCTATGTTGTGAGGATACAGCATTATTCTGCTGATAAAGGAAAGAGCCTATCCTGAACTGTTGTCACAATGTGGGAAGCATGCTATTGTCCAGCACATCTTCATATACACCAGCATTTATTTTGCCTTTGATCATAACTAATGGCCCAAGTCCAAACCATTTGTTATAAGCAAAAAACGTGTGATGGACATTGGAATTTTTAGAAGTAGTGGCATCCTTGTGAAAATACATGCAATTTTCAAGAAAGAAATGCATACAAATATTAAAAATAGCAAATAAAATATTTTGACTAGACGAGTTACAAATTACTCGTAGCTTTTTCTGATGCAGGGTTGATCAAAAAAATTTTTTTCTTCTTTAATTTTTTGTTGGCTCCCTAAATGCAGTCATGACTAAATTTTCAATGGAAATTATTAATACAGGTATAGGGTTTACATGACCAAATTTCCAGAACAAGTATTTTTCTAAATATTCAAAAAAATCCCTGAACTCCAAAGTGCCCTATGACTTATGGCTATATAGTGTAAGAAAACATAAGCCCAGAAATCATGTTTGATTCGAAACCATTTAACATTCCAAACACATCAGCAAACCAATGACACTATTGCATGAGAAGCTAGAGATGGTGAAGAGATAGAAGCACCCCATTCTTCAAGCTGCAGTATCTAAACTGGAGGTAATTAAATTTACAATTGTAATTACCATGATTTATACAACAGAAAATTATGGGTAGTATACATGACAAATTTTTAATGCTATTGCTTAACTGTGAATTTTTCTCTCTCCAGCTCTCATTTGATAATGGTCTTTTCACAAAGTTTACCTCATAAAAAAAAAGATAGAGAGGTGCCACCTTATATGGAAAGTCATCTTTTAGCCATCAAGTCTTCTTGAAAGTTATCATATCAAGTCCAGCAAATATGGCAATTATTATTAAATTTATTCCATAAAATTATACTAAAACCTGACTTAATATCAAGTTATTGATATTTACCTCAATTTGATGTTGCAGCTCCTTTTCCAAAGTTGGAAACAATTCACTGCTACTAACTTCACTGGACATATCACTAACTTCCGATTTGTTGATGATTACAAAATCAGCTTCAAGCTGGGGAGGTGTTGGAATCTATGAAAGTTGAAATTAAAAAGCATGTCTGAAAAAAATTTGTTAAATTAATGCATACTTTCTGGTTAATTTTTTTAAATGAATTCTGTACAAGTGTAAATAGTTCATATCCCTATAGTAATCCTAAGTCACATTGGCATCATCACTTGTTTTGTCTCACAATTATCATTAACAGTCATACAACAATAAATATGAAACTCTAAATTTTGAACTTACTGTACTCGAGTCTATGGGCAAACCATTCTTAGTTGCCTCAATCATGGATTCAAACCCCTATGAATATTTAAAAAACAAATTAAAGAATAAAAATATGAAAAAATAATATTTTTAAAAGATCCCATCAAATGCTAACCCTTTAAGCGTCATTGACAAGATATATCGCCTCCTTAAAGGCTTCTTATTTCAGCATTGACAAGTCCAGATATTTTGCAAAGTTTATTTCTCAATCACAAACACTTTTCCCTGTACAACTTACTTGGCACCGGCTGAAAAGCGGAAAATTACTCTTTTTCAGAAAAATAAAAACTTACTTTACTCAAAGCCAGGTAGTGTTTTGCTTGTTGAATATCTCCTTTCTTTTTTGACTCTAATGCTGCTTGACGAAATAATTTCTGCCTTTCTAATAGAAAACGCAGCTGTCTATCCAAAATCGAGGATGTGTTAGCTCGTTGAACTGAAAAATGTCATACAGACAAATAAGCATGAAAATCATACTTCAGTATATCATTGATGAAACTGAAACTAATTATAAATGTATGATATACTGATATACGCATATTTTTTGCTTTTTTTTGTTTGTCTTGCTCATGCATTTAAATTTTTCCTCAAAATATCTTGCTAAAGTTTTCTTACTTCTAGGGTGCTTCCCAGATGATGTAGAAGGCTCACTGGATTTTGGATGCGATTTGTAATCAGCGGGCTTTTCTGCGGGTGGTTGATCTTTAGGTTTGACAAGAGAGGAACTTGAAAAGATAGATTCACTACTGACTGGAATTGGTGGAAAGCCTAAGAAAAAAGAACAGAAATAAAAATGACTATGAAAATTTCACGTCATGTAATTTATTATTCAAGAACATTTATATATATTCTCATAGCTGCCAACTTTTGAAAATGAAAATTAGGGAGATTTTGGCGGGGACCCGTATTTTATGCTAAAACCACTCCCTGATAAATACAAAAGGGATTTTCCACACATAAAAGTTAAAGCATAGGGAATAAAATCCCTACTCAAAAATTGAAGTCAAATAAAATCGGGATTTTACACACATGGAAGTTAAACTCTTGGGAATAAAATCCCTACGCAAAAAACAAGTGAAATTGGGAGCCAAAACTTGAAAATGGTGATCTAAAAAAATAAATATTGTGTTCAATCAGAAATAATGTGAACAAACATTCTGCTCGAATGATCCTAAAATCATCGGAAGATGAAGGGGAAAAAAGCATCAATTTTTTAAGAACGCTGACTTTTTGTGACACTTGCTTTGTTTTTTCATTTCACGAGTAATGTCAGTCTTTCCACCATGACCGATCTTTATGCCTGTAACACAACTTGTACAAAAAGGAAAAGTCAGCCTTTTTCTGGAAGGTTTGATGAAAGGAAATTCATTGGGGAATACATACCTTTAAAATTGATTAAATATGTTTTTGCTTATCAGTATTCATGTTTTGTTATATCACACGTACGTAACTTCAACAAAAGAAATTTTGACTACATGCGCGCCACTATAATCTTCAACTATTATCCAGGACTATTGGCTGCTAAAATATTTCCCTGCACGATAAGACAAAAAATTTCTTGTTACCATCAGAGGGTTTGTTAAACTTCCTTAAAAAAGGAATTTCCCCATTTACGAAGAGTGACGTCATTTCGAAAGGGGGAAAAAAACAAAGGCAAAAGACTTCATGCACCACAACAAATTCCTTAGGGATTGTTTTTGGAAGCGGGGATTTTTTAAATGAAGTAGGGAATTTTTAGGGACAATTAGGGATTTTTTGTGATTATCGTAAAAATTTGGGAGATTTAAGAACTTTTCGGGAGGTCGAGGATGAAGCTAAAATTCGAAAGATTCCTGGAAAATTCGGGAGACTTGGCAGCTATGTATCCTTGAATTTCTTGGTTTAAAGAAAATATTTACAATTAAGAGATAGAGCTCACCTGGAGGACAGGGCAGTTCTTCAAAATCAACTGTTTTCCCAATTTTGTAATGCTTAATAGCAACTTCATATTGCTGCCACAAAAAAATAGAGAAAATTAGCATATTCAATTATCAAATCATGATAAAGAAAAATAATTCTAAGGTAAATGCACAATATTTTTTGATTGATATCCTGCAATATTTAATGAATCCAGAATAAATGAGATTTCAAGTTTTCGGCCATTAAGTAAATATTGATACAAAGTAACTTTCTGTTAATAATAATTATAATATAATCCACCAATTATATTGGTAGAAATTCATCTTTGCATACTTAATAAAAAAACAACTAAAAATTACTTCATTCACATCCCCATTTATGGAAATTCTGAAATTTCCATAAAGCATTGTAATCATTTATGGTTGTCCCAGATACAACTAGGGTCACCGATTTGGGAATTCTCATTGGCAAGCAGCTTAGGTTTTCTGACCATTGTTCAGAAGTGGTCAAAAAAGTGAATAGAATGCTCGTTTTCATTCTTACAAAGGTATCTTCACGTTCTCCTGAAGCCATTCTTCCACGGCTTTGTTCAACCTACCAACACACAAGGTTTGAGCTGTGACAAAAGACTTGATTTCTTGAATATGTTTACACTGAAGGAACACATATGTCAAGGGGATATAATCGCAGTGTTTAAAATTTTCAATGGAATAGACAGGATGGAGCATGAGTTATTAATACACCGCCAATCAATTGCTTTGACAAGGGGGCTCGCTTAGTAGGGGACAATTCCAGATTGTGGTGTTGCAGGGAGTTTTTCTATAATAGGGTTGTTAATAAATGAAATAGCTTACCTCTGGGGATGGTAAATTCTAACACAATAGATACATTTAAAATGAAATAAGATATACATAATGGGATGAATCGAAAAGCTATCTACATTTATTTAAAACAAAAATAATCATTTCTATGGGCACACACACACAGTGTATTATATATATTTTTTGGTGGTATATATGCTTTCATATTGGATATTTTGGTTATATTTGACATTAATATTTTTTATGAGCAAATTTTTTCGGCCACCTCCTTGGGCAATTTACCTGTTTGTGGCCCTTATATTTGTATAAATTATAAGAATCACACACATGAACAATACAACATAAATACCTGAACAATTCGCTGTAATCGCCTAGCTTTACTACTATTTCCCTCTGCTTTTGCTGCATCCCTTGTAGAACAATATCTTTGCAGACGTTGCTCCAATGCCTCAAGAGCACTGCTAGGTGGTGCAGGTACTTTGAACAAGTTTGGGTCAACTGGCTCTAAGATACAATTAAAGTACAAATATTAAAAATAAATTTCAATAAATTGTTCCACTCTATTCAACTAGATTTTAAAAAAAAAACACCTATCAAAAGACTTTAGGAAAAAAGCCAGTCATAATAAAGGGTTAGCTAAACTAGAAATTTCTTTGAACTAACTTAACAGTTTTGCCCATACATGATATAGGACAGGGGTCCTCCAACTTTTTCCACCCACGGCACCCTATTCCTTGATCAACACTTATCCATTGCTCCCTAGATTAGTTTAACAAAAAATTTCTTCGAAAAACCTTTGTCAGAGCCATCATGGCGCCTGCTGACAAAGATTGGTGGGGCACAGTCTGAAAACTCCTGATATAAGAAACAAGTAAGTTTTTTGGGCAGAGTGCGTATATTTTCTTGTTTTCATTTTTAAAATGTGTATATTAATTTTTTTATATTATATTAAAATTAAACTTGCATATTAATCACCATAGTCCATTTATTCTACCTCAAATTATAACAAATTATCAAAATACTGAAACAAAATATGTCTTCAATTTACCTTTTGCTGCTTCCATAGCAGCTGCTTCTAATTCTGATGTTTCTGAAACTTGTGCATTTCCCTCTCTATGAATTTCCAAAGGCTTGGCAAGAGATGATTCTATTAAATGTAAAAGTAAAATATTAATAAGACAAAGTAGTATAAAAAACCTTTGTTAGACTAGTCAATTGAAAGAAAACAATTTTGATAATTTAAGTAGAATTAATTCTCCTGAAAATGTAATTGAGATAATGAGTAAGGGCATCCTCACACAGGGATACTGAAGTCTGGTGACTGATAGGACACCAAGTGAACCGACATGTATATTGCTATGGTGCTTCTCACACTAGGATATTGAAGTATTGGCGGCAAAATATCCTACTGAGTCACTGGCAACATGGTATGCTAGTTGAATGAACATTTTTGTAGCACGACCCCATAGTATTTACTGATACTTCCACCATTCTAGGTTGTACGATGGGTGACTACGTGTAGGATTTAACTTATATTTTTTCTAGAAATACTTTCTGATGCACCCCCTCCCCCATAATCTTCCTAAACTGGAATGCAAATATAGATCATGTATACACATGCGTGGGGAAGAATATAGAAAAAATTCAATAACCCCGCAAAGATAAACACAGTAATATTTTCTCTTCATATGGTAACAACATGGTCTGCTTTTATCAAAATAAAGCTTCTTCATCTGATAAAACTACCACTTGCTCAAAATAATGGATATTTACTACATGAATTTGACTTACCTATAGGTAATAACTCTCTCACCAGGGCTCACACATTCCTTAAATTGTGATATCCCTAATGTAAGTATGGTACGGGGTTAATTCCAGGTGTCTCTCATTTCCTAATTCCATAGAATGCCATGAATTTGAAATACAATTCCTGTAATTATGTGGCAGAAAAACTGCCGTCTTAACGCATGACCCAAGGGCCTCATGAAAATGAAATCTGGATCAAATTTTTTGAAAGTGAACATGATGTGAATTTGTACGCAGGTTTCTAGTCAGGTGGAGGGCATCAGAAAAATCAATTAGCGGGGGGGGGGGCACAATGCTCTTACGACAGTCCTATGCTGAAAAACGAATAGTCTACATACAATGAATAATATTTTCAATGTATGGATGTTCCTGTAATTTTCTTCTATAATTCATATTTTATAATTTTATAATGGAGATTATGGTGTAGGATAACAATTATTTATAATATAAAAATAATAATACTATCTTCTCCACTAGAAATTTGATTTTTTTTCTATCCCGGTATAAGAGGGCAGGAAGATAAGAAGGTAAACTAAACACTATGTCATTTTTATTCATTTACCCAAGCTTTGATTTTTTTTTAGTAGCGTTAGTAGTGTCGTGAAAGGGAGAATGGGTAACTCAACTCGTTCATGCCACCTGGATTCTCTAGTCATGGCTACTCAAGATCGACTTCAGTATCCCCTTGTGAGGAGGCCCTAAATGTACAAATACCAGTGTTGCCAGAGGTATTTTAATTATAATGAGTACAGAATTTGCTGATATTCCAATAAACTAACCTTTTGGATGGCTCTGAATTGTCATATCTGGTGGTGGGGGCATATTAGTGAGATCAACAGGTTCACCATTAGCTTCTGCAGCAATGACAGCATCAAATTTCTGTGGAAGATATTACAAGAGCACATATACAGGGTGCATAGCTAACATATTACACCACAAATTACTGGCGAACCGTTGATCCTAGATGCATATCTCCCAATTAGAAAAAGTATCTAAATAATGTGTGGACCTCATATATGCCATTCATATTGCAAGGGGTTGTATAGTTATTAAAATAAAGAAATTAACTTTCTATACGGACATCCTGTGCTCAAAAACTCAATCAGAAATGTTTGCCCTGTCTCTCCTGATGCCAAAAAAATCCACATTAAAAAATTCCAACAGCATAAATGAGGATAAAAAACATTTTATTAGTTTTTGCTGTTTTTTCTAAACTTTTCTCCATTTTTTGAATCCAAATATCTCTGCAAATATTGCACTCAGAAACATGAAATTTTTTTGTTGGCCTCATAAGTGACAGGGTAACAACTTTCTAATTGGGTTTTTGAGCACAGGATGTTCGTATAAAAGGCTAATTTTTATTTTATTTTAATAACTATACAACCCCTTGCAACATGAATGACGTATCTGAGTTCTACATGTTATTTGGATACTTTTTTAATTGAAAGTATGCCTCTATGTCTAAGATCAATGGTTTGCCAGTAAAATGTGGTGCATGCTGTTAGCTATGCACCCTGTATATGAATATGTTTTGACTCTTTGGAAAAGTTTTCTGTAATATATAAACATATAACTCTAAACCTCAATCCAACACTTCCTGATTTAACAAATTTCTTGATTTAGCCATATAACATCTGCACATCAGAAGTAAAGCACTTGTTAAAAAACTTGATATTATAAGAGAGCTAGGTTAAGCCTTGTGGCATTGATAAAACATATGTGAAAGGAAAAATTTAATTTAAAATCCCATAAAATGCAAAATTTTGGGAGTATTTTCCTTTGACACTGAGATAAATGGTCTGGATGTAACTATATTGAAATCTGTGGCACTTGTTCCCAGATTTAAAGATCAATTTTCCTATTCAATGTTGGAATTTAGCACAGTCTCACATATTGAACAATGTGTTAGAACATTTTTCAGCACCATTTCTATTGAAAAAACAAGGTATTTCATCAATAAAAAGATTATTTTTCTAACAGTCACCAATTTGTAGCTTATTATTGTTTATCTTTCTGAATACAGTAAAACAATAGCTAACTTTGCAGGGCAGGGTTGTATCTGTTGATATGCATCTGAGTAATTAAAATTAGGGTGAATGCATACAATAACACATATAACATGAAAAACTGATTAGATTGCTATTGGCCAAGCAGGAAAAAACCTTGATACTTCCGCAACTATCTTCTCTTGACAGCTTTTAAGACATTTAAGACAGCTAGAAAAGACATTTATTAGATGAAATAAAAATTCTTATATTCATAGCAATTACCTTAACAATTTTCACATAATTCATTGCTGTTTCAATATCACCACCTTTTTTTGCCTGTATTGCAGCTAATTTGTATTGATCTCTCCTTAATTTGAGTTGGGACTGTATATTTGAGACTGAAAGTGTGAGAAATGTTCATTTATTCATCTTCATACACATAAAGAAAATAGATAATATGAACTTAAATTGTATTTGCGACGTTAGACAAACAAAACAGGAATTATGGTGAACTTTAGTAGATGAAATTAGAGGAAAAAGACCATGAAGTACAAAACATATATAAAAGTTACACTAAATAAATATGTGGTTAAGTAATAGACATAAATCTATTCAATTTAATATTATGCAAACAACTGCATGTCTATAAAAGTAAACACATAGACTATAAAAGTAAACACATAGACTATAAAAGTCAACACATAGACTATAAAAGTCAACACATAGACTATAAAAGTAAACACATAAATAATAAATGCAATGTATGATGGGAACAATACAAACATCAGGGTATTTTAAATGATGCATCTCAGCATATCCCCTGGAATAGCACAAATCACCAGTATCTACAACATTCATATTGTGGATGATGATTTCTTGGTCCTCAGTATTATCCTTTAACCCTACAGAGCAGTTACTGACTGCTGTTTAGCATGTGCACATTATTTCAGATAACCTCAAGTGTTCCCTCATTTGTCGCACATCATTGGTGAATTCAGCAATGGTTTGTAGATTAGAAAAAGCATGTGATACAGTAGCTACCGCTTATAAGAATCACATTTGGTTCAGCCATTTTGATTCTTATGAGCAGTTGATTCTTATAACCAAATTTTTTTTCTGTTACTCTTCTAGACAGAGCTCCAGCCCTGGGACCCAGGATGATTCTTGTCATTTTTTGTTTTTTCACTTTATAAATTCATTATAGAGTGGCCCAGGGACTTGCCAAAAATTACAGGGTAGGGGCTCTGCTCCAATATATAGGCCATGACTATTGTCTTGCACATAACTCTGAATCAGAGGTTTCCAAACTTTTTGTTCCATTGCCCCCTTCTTAAGAATATTTTTTAAATCATTGCCTACCCATAACTCAAGCCAACCCATAGGATCCTATGTCATACCCGTAGCTTCTACCACCCTCTGAACCTTTTTATCTTCTAGTGGATATTGCGCACTTTGGGAAACACTGCTCTAGATAGATTCGCTTATCAGTAACTTCTTTCACAAAAAAAAAGTCTTTTAACCATAAAATTTTTGCGGATTAGTTTTGCCATCCATGGAAGTGAGCTCACTTTACTACAAAGCCGTAATCTTTACTGTTTTGGGGGGTGGGGATGGAGAAGGCAACATTCAATATGGGATGGTTTTATTACAAAGATAAAAGTGACAATAAGTAGTCCTTTAAATAATGTTGTGAATAATCAAAAATATGCTAAAAGTTCCCACTACTGAGATAAATGGAGGCAGTTTTTGAGAAAAACTAATTTGATTCTTATAACCAATGATTTTCCTATGCTAAAACAGCGTTTGGTTTTCGTTTTGCCGATTTTATTCTTATAAGCGGTGGCTACTATACGTCAAAAAGCAAAGCCAAATTATAGGACATATTGACTTTCTCGCTTATTTTAAAACTTTTTGAGCACTTGAAAATTTTCTTTTTTTTGTAATGATAAACACACTGTTTTAGTATCTTTGTATTACCTGTCTGCACAGGCGAAGATAATGTACAAGGCAATACTGATTCAGGTTCACGTGGCAAAGGTAATATATTTTCATGACAACTTGCTTCTAGTTTTTCTACAACACATGAAAAAAAAAAAATCAAAGCTAAAACATATTCATCTGTAAACACATGTGAGAGCACAAAAAAAGTTGAAGTGAATTACAGTAATTTCTGGAAGTGAATATGTGACAAATATTATAATACAATTTTTAAAATTCATTCATAATCACAGGGTTATTGCTGAGATAGTAGAGATTATTAAGTGAAATATAGAATTTTTTTATCCAATCAGAACATCATATATAATGAAACTGCAGATTTTTGAGACACTATACAGTATATAAAGATAGAAACGTTGCTGTGATTTAGAAACGGAATCACAAGGTTTGTGTATGGCAATTGTTGTTTTTGTAGAGAAGGTAACAATTTCACACCTAAAATCTTAAAAAAAATGTTTAATGTGATGCTCTTTGATGACAAATGCACCTGGTTTGCAACTCTCAATTAATTTAAATTCATGGCTGAAAAAAAAAGTTGTACCTCCAAACACAAACAGCTCATTTCTTTCAATGGACCAAGGTGTTATCGAAACATTTGAAGTGTTTAACACATGACTCTCATTTGCACAGATTTTAGGGAATACAGATTTTTTATAGACTGGCTTGCAGTCACAAGGCATTTGGTCCAGATTAAGTAATATTTATATGTATTTGTATAGAAAATTGCACCCAGACTTACACAAATTTGACTCACATGCTTATTGTAGTTCTGTTATAGAATAACTTCAGGATATTGCTGTACCTTTTGATCAAATTGTTTCAACTAGAAGACATATACCATATTATTATATTGTTCGGCAAGCCAAGAAATTTGAGTCAAATATTCTGGAAAATTCTTAAATATCTGGACTCCACCGAAGAATCCATTGAATTGGCTGATTTGAACCTCATCTGTTATCTGCATTTTAGGATCCTTTGTGTTTGATATTGTAATACAAAAGCAATCACATATTTCTTCAATCTCTGAACATGCAGTTTAAAGTTGACGCATATGGCATTGTATTTAGAAGAAAAAACATGCAAAACACAGTATCTTTATTTTGTATTAGTCTGGAGATAATTAGGTTAGAATGATAAGAAAATTCCTAATTTCCATTATCATCATCAAATTGCTAGGCACAATATGTTTACTACAGTGAAAACTGTTATTTTATTCTGATTTGCATATTTATTCTAGTATTTTAATATACATTGATAACGGTCTCCTGAATGTATGTGATTTTATTAAACCTCTCCAATTTCCTTCAATGCCGGGAATGGACCAGACTCTAACATTTAAAAACTAGCATTCCCTGATTTTTATGGAATGTCAGCTAATGCAGCGGAATAGAGTTTAACTTTTAGATTTCTATTTTGAACAGATGCTATATTACCTCAAGAAAACATTAATGAAAAATTATAAGAAAAACCTGTGTTAGAAGTTTTTGGCTTAGGTATTGATACTGCTGGAGGAACATCCTCTTCTTTGACAGCATTGCCTAATTTAGCAGATTTCACCAGATTTTCCAGCGTCTAAAAGAAAATGAAGCTAACAAACATGCATAACACACATTGCATACCATAAATTAGGGTAACTTTCCACAAGAGAATGTCAAACATTGCTCTGTAGCAGTGAAACTGGTGTGTTACAACTAAAAAAAATTAGTTTTATCAGTTTTATGATTTCTCGTTTTGCATGCTTTGATGAATGCTTACCTTTGTTGCTCGTACATATCTTCTGCATCTTGAAGCATCATTACACTGTTTGGCAGCTTCCAATGCCTGTTTATACAAATTTAATCTATCCTGCAGCACATTTACATCCACTGAAGATTCAGATACAGTTTTTGGCATCTTTTCAGGAGAGCAATTTTCAGTAGCTACACTGTCTGTAGTTACATTTTCTCTAGCTGCATTATCAGATGTGAGATCATTCAATTGTTCCTAAAATGACAAATTCAGATTTTAACAGTTTATCGTTAATCACTGAGTTATAAAAAAATTAGAAAAATTATTTCCAACTTTTATTTTTAACTAAATTGTTTTTAAGAAATTCAAGCATGATATTTGTTGAGGGATACTATGGAATGGCAGAATACTAAAACTTCTGGTAATTTTTGTCACAACACAGTAATTTTCTACACAAGCAAACTAATCAGATCGGGACCCTCGCGCAGTTTATTGCTGAATCCAAACGTCAGTGTTCAATATTATTTTCATATACACCCCACTGAGAGGGTTGGTGCATTAACCCACTGTTGAGGTACTTCCTGCAGTAGCAATATGTTCTGTGGTCATATTATTGTTTCTATTGCACCTCTGTGCTAGGAAAGATTGAGACAAGGATGAATCAGGTAGTGAACTCATGACACCTTTGAACATCCTTTACTACTATAGAGAAGTATCTTATCAATGTGGGTTGCAGGTGCCCAGAATACTAAAGTAGTGAAGTACAAGCCAAATGCACTTGTTCGTCTGTATGAGCAGGAAGTTCACAGAAGTTATATTCACTTACAATAAAGTTTTACACACAAGAGAAAATTATAATGTTACAGACAGTTTGGCACTCCATTGAACACAATGGATCTGATAGATATATATATTTAGTTACATCAGGTTTTAGTTTTCAGCAATGTCATTGGCATCTTGCATAGTTTGGCATCCTGGACAGAGATATGGGGGCATCTCTCAGAGTCAAAGGCAGAGCCACCTAATCCAGTGTATATGCGTATACATGAACTGACATCATCATCATGCCCCTTTGGCAATAACCATCGTACACCCCCCCCCCCCCCAGACTTTCAGATCTATCTCTGCCTATGTTTGACATTTCTGTTTGTAATTTCAGCAAAGACAAAACACCATCTTACATAGCAACAAAGAAGAGAGGATTTTTATTTTTCTGAAAAGAACTTTGTTTTCATCAGTAGTATAATATGATATCTGACTGCATAATATTTACCAATAGTTCATCTTCATCTGAAATTGGATCATCTTCATTTCCTTCATCAGAAATATCTTCCGTACAATCCATTGCAACTTCCTGTATATCCACAACATTCAATGACCCTGAAAATTTAAATAAAAAAATTAGTAAGCTGTTGAATAAGAATATCTGTTCACAGAAGGAAAATTTCAGACTCTTTTATTCTACACAAAAAGATTAAATTGCTTTGTGAATAAAGGTTTTTTGAATTAAAAATAATAAGACACAACAGCACAAAAACCTGATCAGATCAATTTGTTTTACAAAATCCAATAACTCTGGTTTTATTTTCATTATCATAGGAAAAATCTAGTTTTTTTATGAAAAACATACCAATTGTGATGGCTCTCTACCTAAACCAGGGACAGGGCATCTCTAGGGTTGTGCAACCTGTGTTGCGCTGTATGGAGTGCTGCTTTTGGAGGCAATGATACTTCCAGTTTTTATTTTATGAGTGTGGAGCTGTTTTTTCTATGCACTTAATGAAAATATATCATATCCACCTATGATGTATTTCATGATATTACATGAGCAAAAGTATTTTCACTATGTGCCGCTTAAAGAGATACCAGATCCGAGGTAAGGAAAGAGAATAATTGTTTGTCAGTAAAATTAAAAGTATGTGTTAAAAGTGATGGTTATTAAGTACAGTATTGCGTGAACCAATTTTTATAACAAGCATACTCAACAACTTTGGGAAAAAAATCCCTAGGTGACTTGAGAAAGGGAGGGTATCAACTTCATTGGCAATTTTAGATATTTTACAATGAACCAATTTGTATACATCAATACCCCAAAGTAATGCGATAGGAGAAACAGACAATAACCATACAAGTCTGACTTCAATTTCACATACAAATATATAGGATGTATAGCATTTTACTGAACCGTTGATCAGACATGTCATTCATGTTGCAAGGAGTTGCATAGTTATTAAAATATAAAAATTAACTTTTTATATAGTACTCGTGTATGCCAAAACCCAATTAGAAAGTTGTTGCCCTGTCTCTTCTGTTGCCAACATAAAAAAAATTCCATGTTTTCAAGTGCAACATTCATTGAGATATTACAATTAAAAACAATAGAGGAAAGTTAGAAAAAAAGAGATTTAAATACGGGTAAACCCACATTTAATGCTGTTTTTTCCCAACTTTCCACCGTTTTTCAAATTTAAATATCTCAGTGCATATTGTACTTGAAAACATGAAATTATTTTGTTGACAACAGGAGAGACAGTGCAATAACTTTCTAATTGAGTTTTGGGACACACAGGGACTGTATGTGAAAAGTTAATTTTTATATTTTAATAACAATACACCCCCCCCCCCTCCTTGCAACATTAATGACATATCTTAGTACAGCACCTTATTTGCAAATTTTTTCTAATTGGAAGTATGCCTCTGGGATCAACACGTCTCGCCTGTATGTCCATACATTATGTTTGCGTTGCACCCTGTATATATCAGTGCTTCACAAATTGCGAAAAAATTTGGCACCAGTCAAATTTCTTTGGAGCAGAGCATTTTCTTCCCGAGAAAAATGGTTCAAAACAATGTTTTCCAGGACTAAAGACCCTTTTCTATTTCGGTTAACATGCTTACAAAAAATTTCGAAAATTTTGTGTTGTCATCTGACTTTAAAAAATTTAGTAACAACACATGGAAAATTTTAGGCCAGCACAACTTTTTAGTCGACACTGCCACCTGATGCTTGGGATTTGTCAAACCCTGATATATATATATGTATTAGTTGATTGGGACAAAAATTCAAGGGAAAAAAAAACAAAACTTTATTCCTTCTTACTATAGCTGTGCTATTATAGTACTCTATGGCTTCTAAAAATTTAATTTGCCTTGTGACTGCAATCCTGTCCTTGAAAAAAAAACAGTATTCCCTAAAATTCTATGCAAGAAACATCCTGTACAGTTTGTTTTGAATGTTTTGATAACATGTTGCTCTATCAAAAGAAATAATCTGCTTGCGACTAGAGGCAAGAAAACAACTTTCAACTATAGGATGCAATTAAGAATTGTAGACAAGAGGTGAATTGTTATAAATGAGAATCTAAAAAAAAAATTAAAAAAAACCTTTTAAACAGGCTATAGCTCAGGACCATAGCCACAATTTTTTTTTGGAAAAACTGGTGTTTCGAGAGGACCAGACCCACAGAGTCTAACCACACTCTCCTCCTTACAATAACCTTAATATATGCACAAAAACATGCATTATGTTTCTAAAATTTTCACTTACTTTTTTGGTAAGTTCTTGGCTGTGATTTAATTTCTTTGCCAGACAGCAAATCATTCAGTTCAGCTTCCAAGTCATTATCATCGCTTTCATCATCATCCTCATCTAAATTTAGTATTTCAATACCAAGCTGACAATAAAAAAAATTACAGCTTGAATAATTATATACACATAAAGCTTTGGTATAATTTAAATGAATATATAATAGTTATTCATCATCATTCTACCCAGTGTTCGCCAATACACATCTAGATGTGTGATTCACACACAGGGCTGGATTAACCCATATGAGGGCCCTAAGCACTCGAGTAATTTTGGTGCCCCTCATCCCCTTGACCTAACGTTAACCCATAGTCCTTCATGACAATTAGATCTGCTTACATTTTTTGAGTGTAAGTAGATAGGGCCTGATTTCCACATGAGCAACATGGACATTTGCTCAGCACCCCATGTTTTAGGGGAGTGGGGGTCCAAATTTATAATATTATATATTTTACTGAAATTTTTATAAATTCTATGTGGTAAAATTTCAGAAAATCAATGAATTTTCCCAAAATCACATCATACTATTTCCAAAGTGAACATTATTAGCAAACCCTATTAAACATTTATTTCAATATTTTATCAATCAGTAATAGATTTTAGACAGTATGTATAATGCAAATATTGCAATATCAACTCCATGACAAAAATGTGTTTGAATGTGTCAGTCTTTTTGCGCAATGCAAAACTTCATGCATCTGATCTTGCAAATGCCTTTACAGACAAACTGCAACAATTTTCCTCCTTTGTTCAGGTTGGTGACACAATGTTAAGTAATGCTAGAGGTTTTAGAAGAGACGTTTCCAAATGTTGAGACATCATTGACAACATAACCAATATCAAACTGTTCTAGAGAAAGATCATTCTTCTTGTTGAATAGGATAAAATCATAAGAGCTCGCTCAAGTCTTTTACAAGAAAAAGAATCTTTGGCTTTATTGTGTATTGAAGCTGGGTTAACTCAAAAATTATATTTTGATGACATTATCAATGATTTTACTCATATGAGAGTGCGAAAAAAGCATTTATTGTAATATATTTCATGGAGAAGTTTACATTACATTATTTGTCACTTAAAATAGTGCATATCCTTTTTTTTATGTGTTTAGAAACAACATCTACTGCATATGCTGATTCACCTAGGCTATGCAAATTGGCAAGCAGGTACTTTTAGGTGGGGTAGGGGTTCAGAAAAATTATAAATTTTTGTCTGAAGCTCGCGATGCCATGACTCAGGAGCCTTAAGTGTCTGGAAGACCTCATAACAATTTGACCTGATTAAAATTTTGGAGAGAGTGAGTATGCAATTGGGAGGCAGGTATTTATAACTAAGGTGGAAGGGGCCTCAGAAAAATTTATTTTACCCGGGGGCCTATGAGATGCTGTTGAGACAGCTCTGGGCTTACTTTATGGAAATAGAGCGTAATCTCAATCCTAAAACTGAGCATTAACTTGATTTCTTGTTTGCAATTAACTTAGTTTCTCTGCTTTTGTGTCCCACTCAAGCCCGTAAGTAGAAACGCAAATTTACTCTGTCGCTTAGGGAGGATCGGTATCCATTTTTGCACCCTCCCTTCCCATAATTTTCAACAGAAAAAGTAAACTTGACGCCCTTCTCAATCTAGACACAACGGAACACGCCACTCCCTCATGCCCTCCTTAGTTGTGGCCCTGGTCAACCTATCAATAAAACCTTCAACTGTGAAATAGAGTGATCATACAATTTTATGATTTTCTACTAGATGGTTGATGCTGGGAAAAAAAATTGCACATTAAAAAACAATGTACTATTTTATCATTTTCCGTGGTGCCCCTTTTCTTCTGAAGCCTTAAGCACGTGCTTATTTTGCTTAATAGTTAATCCGGCCCTGTTCACACATCAAAACTCAATTTTACTCCTCCAAATTTCCTCGAGTGAAAATACTCCTTAACTAATCTAGTAAATTTTCGATGACTTTTTTTTAATAGAGTTATTTCTCTCTCTCTTTCACTGATAAAAAAAATATTCCTCATTTTACAAAAATACCCCTTATAATTTGGAAGAGCAGTGAAATTACTTTCAAAATAATTTTTTGGATAACATGATTCTACCTGTTTATTGCTACCAAATTGTATTTTTCCAATTCTTGTATATGCTCCCAGTTTTTATAGGTACATAAATGATGTACTTTGAAAAATTTATAAATATAATATGACATATCACGAAACATATGGTTTTTAATTTATTCTGTTAAATAGAAATAATTTCACAAATCACGAATCTTTATTGGGCATGATAACCCAGGTCATAGTAACCAGGATGAGGCATCCAACTAATATACCAGGATAACGTTTTATGACAAGTACTTCTTGTATATAGTATTTTATTTTTGTGGGAAAAGAATGGGGGAAACTATAAAAGATTCTGGTTAGAGCACAACAGCAGAGTGGTTAGAGCACCAAATCTTTTAGAGCGAGAGAAAAGAAAAGCCATTTAAAATGGGTAATAAACTATAGGTCCTGTGCTATGAAAACTTGTATTTTTCTGTCATCAACATTCAGAAACTACTGATAGCAATATTGAAAGTCAATAAGATAATTCAAATAAATATTAAGCTAACAAATAAGAAACTCAAATAATAAACCATAATGATTTATATATTCAATGCATATGAACTTCCTGGTGTACTGGTGCTACCTGGTACCAATTTTACACTAAGCAACTGAATTGATTGAAGTGACAGAAAATGTAGACATAAACACAAACTACATTAAACAAGATATTTTTTAAAGCTACAAATTATTTTTGTTAAGAGATGCTGCTGGGGTGCGCTATAGCGTGTCAAATACCTACAACTTCAGAAAAGGGCACGTACAAATTTTATTAATCTTGTTTTGTTAATATTGTACAGAACACATTCTTTTCTAAAAGAAAAAATATGGAGGGAAAAACAAGAGTATATATTAAAAAAAACTCCCATACCTTTCTTTCCACACCTACCTCGATTGTGTTGTCTCGTGACCGTGGAAAGTAGTAGCACTATTTTGAAGTACAAAGGAGGTGCTGGTATTGGTAAAAGGCCATCTAAGAAAATGTGAATTTTTTTCATGCTCTGGGACCAATAGAAGGATATTTTTCATTAAAAAAAATTCCATGTGTTGAACCAATAATTCTACGCATTTCTAGCCTAATCTCCCTCTGGAAGAGTTGCAGAAACAAATGGTAAAAATCCGCTAATGAAGACAGTGTTAGAACTAGGAAAGTAGACAGGTCCAGTGCAGATCAAAATTCTCCAATTCAATCTTATGGGGGCGTCAAAATGCATATGTGCCCTGCTGACCAAGTATTTTGTATCAGCTTTGAACAAGGGGCAATATACAGAATTTCCAAATTTTTAAGAGCATTTTCTCCCTTGCAGATTGCATACTAGAAATTATTGTACTTTCTCGACTACCCCTCTGAGTTTAAAGCCAGTGTATTTAAGGTGTAAATTCCCTTTGCTCTACTAAATTGCACATTCGTCTTTGGGAAAATCGAATAGGTTCACACATTCAAATTTTCATAAACGTCTTGAGATTGTGGGGGGAAAACCGAATCTGTAAAAATTCTAGTTAAAATACCCCAACTAGCTTTACCATGCTGCAGTGTGGTTATTGTTGGTGGTTGCCCGTAGTCATGGTTTCACATCAAGAAAATTCATATTTGAATAAATGTGAATAAATTCTTGCAAGTGCATTTTCTTGTGGTACTAACAATGCCAATACACAGTACATATAAATTAAGCCAAGAACAGCATAAATATACATAAATTTTGTGGTGCATAATAATGTCACCTCGATATAACGGTCATTCATCTACCAAGATAGTTTCTCTTGATCTAGTCTCGTTAAATCGAGGTTTCACTATATTAATCAAGAAATAAAAGCGAAAACGGGTGAATAACAGGAGAAAGGTCAGAAATACCTTGGTGCACCCATGAAAAACCATATGATCTTATGCATTGTTGCATTTAATTAAATACTCTGAAAATGTTATGAAGAATATTTATTAGTAAGAATTGAAAATCAAGAATCACTTCAGCGAGTGGATCCTTCGACATCCGATTCTTTCTGTTAGCCATCGGATTTGGTAACGTCACTAACACACTCTTGATCTTGAACTTTCACAACCGAATCTACTACAAAATTCAACTGCTAGGCTCTTCCACTAAGGCAACTCAACGAAGAAATAAATGGAGAAAACACTTGACAATCCTCCTGTGGCTTTCATACTCACGTAAACAAACAATCTTCACGTTTGAACGTCTTTAACAATGGCTGAAAAACTGGATGCTCCATATAGTATTTCAAAAATGATATCAAAGTGACCATATTATCAGTATTTTCCGGGACATTATTGTGATTTCCGTGATTTTTAAGGATAAAAAAAATGATTTTCTTAACTTTTATAATAAATAATAATCACTAAATATTAGGCTGAACATCGAGAAAAGCCATTCCAAAACCTCTAGCATAAGTTTGGTCCATGGGCGGAGATACGGGGGGTATGGCGTCAAAGGTAAAGATAACTGATCTAAAGCCAACTGATCGTATATATGAATTGATATCATCATCATCAATCACCGCCCCCCGGCAATCATCGTGCCCCCCCCCCCTTAGACTTTCAAGTCTATCCCCGCCTACGGTTCGGTCGCAGAAAAAAAGACTCAGAAATGGATGATAATTTTTGCTTGGCCAAGATACATGAAATCAATAGGCTATCTGGATATTAATCCGAGATGAACTTAGAAAAAAGTGTCGTTCTCTCCACCTCAAATCGAACCCAACACCTCTTGCATACCGGGCAAGCGCACTTACCATCATACCACAGAGAGACGATCCCCTTTTCCTTAAAACACGCACGGTAACGTGAGTGCAGCCTCTCTTAAATTCAGCTATGACCTTCAGGTGACATCAGTAAAGATGGATGATGACATTTGCTCAGCCAAGCGCTCGATTCCCAGTGGAGAGAACGACACTTTTTAAAAAGTTCAATGCGGCATAATATCCAGATGGCCTGTTTTTGCCCCACCCCTACCACTTTTTTTTGTCGACAAAGATTTTTTCAGCTCTTTCAACTCAGATTTGGCTACTTTCCCAGAGCGGCGCCCCGTGCGGCCGCACTGATCACACGCGTTGAATTATGAAATTATATATATAGTTTATGGGCTGGGTTTCTGAAATGTTGCGGAACCTCGTTTATACGACGTTCAAAGTGGAGTAATCGAGAAAAAAAATTATTTCTCTTCCCCCCCCCCCCCCCAGACATAACAAATAATATAAAATTCAATGTGTTTAATTGCAGTTCCAATTCTGTTATAAAAAATATTTCAATTATACTTGAAAAAAATAAAATTAAATCGCATTTCAAATCACTTAAAGAAATAAAATTTAGCAGAACACACATTACCTTTGGGACATGACATAAAAAAAGTATAACATAATCTTCTCGGCTTGGGAAAATTTCCCATCTTGAACTCATTCTTTTTGGCAGTAGATGATATGCAACTAGCAGCTTGGGTTTCGATTTTATTTTCTCTGTTTAATAAACGTTTTCAAAGTTGACTTAGGGATATTCAACTGTTTTGCAAGATGGAATTTCGTCATTAATTTAAAAAATTCTAGCCATAATTCTTTCAAAATTTCTAGTTTGTTTGTTCTATTAGAGAAAGTTTTCTCTTTTCGTTTTCTCGACATTACGAACTTCGGATTTGACACAGCCAGCAAGCAAAGTACCACAACGAAAGAAAATTGGACAGGAAATGATCGAAAAAACTTAATGTATATGTGTACCGTATGCGTCGTTTATATATAGGAAGACCTCCAAATACTTAAATTAAGGCGACTGTGTAATATACAATTAAGGCTATGTATATATACACTTACAATGAGGCATTTTGAATAGACGTCATAATCATCATCAGCATCACTTTGAGGGACAGCCACAGGATGATCCTCATAGAAATCAATGTTGAAATTGCCGATTTTAGCGAAGAAATGCGGAAATTTCGTGGGGGTTTTTGACCACATCAATAATTTTAAAAATTGAATTGAATTCTCTATTTTCGAAATATTGAGTTCCTTAGAGATACGAAGCCCAGAAAAGTAAATATAAAATAATTAGCCGGACCTACTTTTGAGTTGGATATTCATGCAATAACATTGATTTCCACTGTTTATTTATATCTTCTCAAGCACGAAAATGGAAATTAATGTTTACGTATTATCTCATAATATCCAACTGTATCAATCCATACAGTTTAGGACATTTTGAAAATAATTATGGGCCCATAAATTACACTGAAGAAATTCCGGCAGCTTAAATCAAGCATTTTTGAAGCAAAAACAGGCAGATCAATAACTTGAATTTCAAGAAAATTTTCGAAATATCTAGCGCCCATCAAAAAGAAAAAAAAAATTCTTTTTTACGCTTCTTTAATTTAGATTTGTTTCTTTCATGAGTCACGCAGGAAGTCGCCATATCGCCATATTGGTTACCTTTGTCTGCGGTTTGTATGTCCCTCAAGAAAGAGGGAAATATCACGTGATCCAAAAACCTCATGGACTTTCTTACCTTCTGGGGGTAACGCTGACAACATTAAGAGAAAAAAATTCTGAAAGAACATATGGCTGTCACAACAATTTAAACCCGTTTCTTTGGGACTCCCCACGTCTGCATGTTATCAGAAACAAGCGATAAACAAATCATTTAAGTGTCCACTCTAAACAGCCAGTTCACTGTGTATTTTCGAATACATCAGTAATCATCCTAAAATTTATGGTAGCAATATGCAAGAAGAGCTGTTGCAGTAACGCGTCAAATAAATGCACTATTTTAACATTAAAATACATAGGAACCAATTGCGACCGAAGCCAAACATCGTATAAACGTGAAAGTCGTATAACTGAGCGATGTATAAACGAGGTTCCACTGTAGTTTAAAATAGTTTGAAGACATATTGTGAGAAAATAATGTTCATGTGTCTTTCTTGTTTTTTTAAATTCTCGAAATTTCAACGTGATTATCATTTATTACACCCACATAACACAAACCAAATATAAATACAAAGCCACAACAGGCAAAACGCTCAACGAGGTGGCTGAGGAAAAGATGCCCATAACAAAATGGATGTCATATATTTCTAAAATACAGCAACCCCCAATTAAAAATGCATTTATAAAAACTAAAAACTATACAAGGTGATTCACAACTCAACGTATAAGCTTTTAGGGAAGGTAGAAACACAAAAACTAAACAGAATCACATATAGAAATGTATAACAGGAAACCCCAACCTGATCGGCTGCAGGATAAACGAAGATGCAGAAATGACAAGACAAAAATTTGTGAAAAAAATCTTTATTTAGGAGTACTTTACGCGAGGACAGTACGTATACACGTTAAGTTTCACAACAGGTGATCAAAGTTCTTACCATCCACGGATATGCACAAAAAAAAATGTTGTGATTCTGTTTTATACCTCCCCTTTTTTGGCATTCTTTTATATATTTTTTCCTGGTTCTAAAAGCTACCTGAACACCGAGTCAAAGCTTCAGCTCTAGTTGTTCAATACCACACTAGGGATAACATCACACAATCTCTAGTGTGGTGTTGACTGGTTGGGGTTCGAGTCACGACGCAAAAATTCATATTTCAACGAAAAGTTTGTCATTGTCATAGGCGTCGGCACCTAGGGACTGAGGCCATTTCAGCCCCCCAATAAATTTTGTATGTTGGCTGAGCTTCCCAATAATTTCTGAAAAAAAAATGCAATGCACCTATATATGGGGCGACTAGCAACTTTCAGCACCCTCAATGTTTTCCTCAAGTTGGCAACTCTGGTCATTATATACAGGGTGTCAACTCTTAACATTGCCTAGTAATTGATTCTTTAACCGTTATTTTTATAGAAAATTTCCAAGTACTAGAAATGTTTCAGATGTTGTCACGCATCATCCTAAAAGCCGTTCAAGTCAAAAAAATTATTTCTCAAAGAGCTACAATATTTAATTTCTTATACAGCCTCTAGGTTCTATAAGTCCTATCTAGTGAAGAATTCTTCATACAGTGACATGTAAAACAAAAATTATCATTCTTTTTCGAACAAAATTGACCGAGGTCGATTTTTATACCATTGACTAACACGAAAACACATTTGTATTTGCATTGCGGTAAAGGTAATCACGATCGCAAGGCCCTCTTAAGAACATTGTGAGCCTTCTGGCAAAGTCATTTTGTTCACAATCAGGGACGGACCTAAGTATTTTGTGGCCGGTGCAAAAGCAGCTTAGCGACACTCTAAAATTGGTTTTCCCATTCCCCCAGTGTCCTTGGGTAACCTACTAAACCACACATGCACCTCGTCCATATTCCTCTGCGGAACCTCTAATCGGTACATCTTGGAATGTGCGTGTTTGTGTAGTGAAAACTGACGTGAAGTTTGTTTCTGCGTAATGCTTGTTATGTGTAGTGCTGCCATCTGCCATCATGATTGAATAATTTATCGTTGTAGGCCTGTTGCTCTCTGTGGCGAGACTTTTTAATGGAGATCGGCTCGCATTTGCGCCTTAAAGTTAGGAACCACAGGAAACCAACTTCAGCCGACCACCACTGTGAAGACCCTTGGGCACCCTGGTTCAAGCCAAATTTTCACCCGAGAATGACTATCAAACTACAATTTCAGCGTTTCTCAACCTATGGTCCACGACGACGGCATAGATGAGCCTCAGGCAGACTTTATTAAATTATTCACACGTTGTAATTGATATTAGTAATATCCATAGACAGGGCCGCAACCACGACCACCTAGATAACCTATATAGTAGGCCTAGATACCAGGAGGTCGTGCCGCAACTAGGGGGAGCAGACGGGTCTCGTGCCCCGGGCGCTGGACCAGAGGGAGCGTAAATTTTATTCTCAAACCGCTCCTTCAACATTACAAGGGGGTGCCAAAATGCGCACTTGCCCGGTTGACCAAACATCTAGTTGCGGCCCTGTCCATAGAGGCTCAAATAAAATTATACATTCAATACTTAGCTTCACCATACACCATCGAGGAGAATGCAAGAAATTGCGATCCTAAATACGGGATATATCATTAAATTTTGCTAAAAATTATTTACTGTTTTATATGCAATTTGTTAATTACCGTTAAAATTGCAAAAAGGAAGTGCTACTACAAATTGCAGTAAACAAAAATGTATTTCTCACGAAAAAAAAAAATTCAAATGATCTAATGACCATATTTCTTTGAGAAAAATGAAATCCTGTAAACTGGAATCGTAGATAACAATCCGTAAAATACGGGACATTGCCAATTGTCATCAAAAACCTTGTCAGAAGTAGGCACAATCGCCAATCGCCATTAAAATTCCAAAACAATTGAGTACAAAACGAGAATTTAGTCAAATACAAAAAAAAATTTAAACTTGACATATTTGTGAGATGATTATAATTTCCGCATAATTACCATATTATAATTTATACAGGGTGGGCAAAAAATCCGAAGAAACTTTAAAAATTCATAAGGGGCCGTCCAAGTATTACGTAAGCAAATTTTTAGCCATTTTTGACCCCCTCCCCCCCACTTGTCAGCAAAATTTCGGCATCAGCTCTGCCCCTCTGAATCCAATTCATATTTTCATAAAGGGTGGTTGATGACGTAAGCATTATCCAAACCCCCCCTCCCCCCATCGATGATGACGTAATACTTAAACGGCCCCTAACAGCCGGAAAAATAACAAATATAAAACGGTTTCTAGGGTTAGCATCTCTAGGTCACGGGAATTTTGTTAAGACATGGAACAAAAACTCAAAACAGCCGATAGGTGGCGCTGGTACATCAGTACCAGCTGTTTATTGAGTTTTTTCCTGTCTTAAAAAAATTCCCTTGACCTAGCGATGCTGTTAACCGTTAACCCTGTTAACCGTTTTTTATTTCGGTTTTTATTCAATTTTAAAGTTTCTACGGACTTTTTGCCCACCCTGTATTATGAAAACGCTGTGTATTCTCTCTCACGACTTCAAAAATTTAAATAAGTGTCGTTGAAAAAACGGGACGAATGTATAAAAAAATCTAAACAACGAAAATTACAAGAATGTCCCGTAACACGGACACATAGGTCCGTCAAATTGTTTCAGAATACGAGCCGATCTTCCCGTTATAAAGTCTCACCACATAAAGCAACAGGCCTTACAGTGGTACAAATAATTCAGTCATTATAATTCACCCACTTCACTTCAGGAATATTCGACCAGTAGCCAAAAAATTAGTAACACCCTGCTACTCACCACTAATATCGTGTGAGACTTCTGTCTTTGATGACAGCCGATATCCTTCTAGGAATGGACTCTCTAAGTTGCTGGAACAGTAGCTTTTCACAGACCTTTCAACTTCGTCCCACAAATGCTCAATTGGATTGAGATTGGATGAATGAGGGGGGCCATTGAAGCAATTGAAACTCTGAATCATGTTCCTCAAACCGATCTGAGATAATTCCAGCCCCGTGGGACGGTGGATTGTCCTGCTGGAAATAGCTATCATCATCAGGAAACATTATGGCCATAAACGGGTGAACGTGGTCAGTAACCAGACAACCTTCCTCCATTTATCAAATTCCCGCTTTCAAAGTCACTCAAATCTCTTTTTTCCCCCATGAACAGGAAAATTGCAACGTTAACTGCTGTTTCTGACCAGGAGAAAGCTTTTTATCAGCAAATCCGGTTTATTACTCAGCGCACGTGCTGCACGGACGAGTCGAAGTTTGA
This sequence comes from Pholcus phalangioides, assembly GCF_987345545.1. Taxonomy (NCBI): domain Eukaryota; kingdom Metazoa; phylum Arthropoda; class Arachnida; order Araneae; family Pholcidae; genus Pholcus; species Pholcus phalangioides. The sequence goes on from NW_028301604.1 coordinate 59,407,657, forward strand.
GTGAGGGGTGGTGCTAATTTTTTGGCCACTGGGTGTAGATGGCGGCACTGGGAAATCAGAAACAACACTCTATACGCACTTAGACTGTTAGGTACACACACTCACACTTCCGACATAACTCACTCGGTATGGCGATAGACCGGAGCTCTGCTCTGTTTGAAAGAAAGAAATTGTTTCACACATTTTACTGGTCTTTGTTTTCAGAAAGGTTGAGGAACACTGTACTATTTCATGGTAGTCAATAAGAAAGCCATTCCGCAATAAATTTGGACAATAGTGTCTACTTCCCAGCGGAAAAAAATTGCAAGCTCCCACCACTAAAGCATAATGCGGGGGGGGGGGAATTAACCCCTAGTCCCGAGTGCTCAATGCCTGAATATTAAGGGTTTCTTGTCTTGTGCAGAGATTTTTAAGCTATTACATACTTTGGTAAGCAGTTAAAGTCAAAATGCAATCAAAGTAATTTTATCATATTTTGCGGCCCCTAAAATTTAGCGTTCCGGAGCGGCAGCACCCTTCGTACCTGCTAAAGTTTTGGCCCTGTGTGCTCACCCCCGATTCCTTGTATGTACAGAAAATGAGAACGTTTGTCAAGACCAGTCGAGATTTGGTTTTTATTCTTTTTTGCGTTTTCGACGTTTTCGATGCAATTCTCAAATTTTGCTTAATTTGATCACTTAAAACTTTATTTCTGTGTTAATTCCTTTAAGTGATTTTCTAAATCGGTGCATTGCTGCTTAAAATTTGAGCTATGATCCTTTATATATCTGTATATAATATACTTCAGTCAAAAATCTCTCTTTTTTTTCAGAGTTTGAAACTAAAAAGACAAAAAAAAAAAAATATCTGAAATATGTTTTTGCTGTAATCAATAATTCGTCATTTGTGAGGAAATTTTCTTAAATTCAAATCTATTCTGCATTTGTTTAGGTAAGCCTCAGCTATGGTATGTTGAAGAAAAGTCGCATTGGCTTTATCAAGTAGAAAAAAAAATTTCTCGAAATGAGAAAATTCAATGAAAAAAGTTGATTTTTTTTTTCTCGTGAAAATGTGATTTCAAAGTTAATTTACAAAATTCAAGTTCAGAAAACAGGGGATGGGGATTTTTTTTTTCATAAATTTTTCTGTTGATAAGTATAAACTAAAGGACCAGAAGGGGAAAAGAGAAGAGAAAAAATTATAAAATCAATTTACATCTGAATTCGGCCTGTAAAAGGTTAAGGAAACATGCAATGGATCTAATGGTTGAACCCATGGCTCGCGGGCCAAGTGTGGCCCTTGATGCTGCTCCACATCACGTAAGTGGCTCGCTGCGATTTCCAGATCACTCAATAGTTCAGCGGCATATTCACAGACCATTTGAGTGACCCACAGCACAGTTTCAGATCTCTTAGAAAACCCGCGGCGTATTTACATATCGCTTGAGTGGACCAGGAACATACAGATCACTTAAATGACCCGCAGTGCAATTTCACATCACTTAAGTGGTCCGCGGTACATTCCCAGATCACTTGAGCAAACCGCAATACAGTTACAGAGCACTTCAGTAGCCCGTGGTACAGTTCCACATCACTTCAATTTCCTGTAGCACAGTACCAGATCACTCAAGCAGCTGCCGACACGAATTACACGCGACATATTTACTGATCACTTAAGTGACCCGCGGCTCAGTTTCCAAACCAATAAAGTTGCACGTGACACGCTTTCAAATCAATGAAGTGACCCACACTCTCCTAAAGGTTGAGCACCCTTTATCACATGATATTAAAGGTATTTATCACATCTGAATTTATTATGTGAAGACAGGACAACTTCCTCTGAGTCTGATTTTGAATTCTCATTAATAACGTTCGTTTCTCTTTTTTGACCTACCTGTAGTTGTTTTGTAGTCTGTATTGCCATAAAATTTCCTGCCATCCAGTTCCAACAATTCATACCTATCCCGAAGTGATTCCAAAAACTTTTCTAGAGAATCAATCAGATCCACTAATTTTTTAAGGTCAACTTCAACTCGAGTTGAATAAGTTTGCATTTTTGCATAAAGGGGACCCCTTCTGCGGGAGACGGGGGGGGGACAGAGCAATTGCCCCATGGGCGGAAATACGGGGTGATGCCCCCCAGCATTAAAGATGGAATCGACTGATCTAATGTACGGGGTGATTATAAAAAAACTATCCCGACATATGGGCCCCTAACTATCATACTATTCACAGAAACTGAATGAAATTTTGGCATAAGGTATTTTGAGGTATGCGCTCAAGAATGATATGGAAAACAACAGTGTCACTCTAACAGTTACGGTTACAGTGAGAAAATATCAAATGGCAACACCAAGTTTTTTGTATTGGAATGCGATCTCCATACTGAAAAACACTAAATAGCGTTGGAATGGCACCTGTAGCACGAAAATCCCCGGAGCTAGGCAAGGAAAAAGTAAAAAGGACTTTGCCGTGCACCAGAGCATTAATGTTCGTTTCATTCGTCACACAGTTTCTTCGGTTGAGATCCCAGCCTGATTAGTCCTCCACAAGGTCATGTGGAAAATTTGTGAAACACAATAAAGTGCTTTATTTTATGCTGCTTCTCTGTCCTTATTGGTTGTCCTCACTTTTAGCCTATTTACCGCCGGTGATTTTCATGCTACAGTTGCCGTTCGAACGCTATTTAGGGTTTTTCACAATGGAGATCACATTCCAATACAAAAAACTTGGTGTTGCCATTTGATATTTTCGAAATTTTCTCACTGTAACCGTAACTGTTAGAGTGACACTGTTGTTTTCCATATCATTCTTGAGCGCATACATCAAAATACCTTATGCCAAAATTTCATTCAGTTTCTGTGAATGGTATGATAGTTAGGGGCCCATATGTCGGGATAGTTTTTTTATAATCACCCTGTATATGTGTATATGCGAATTGACATCATCGTCATCGTGCTCCCCCAGAAATAATGACCGTGCCTCTCCACAGACTTCCAAGTCTATCTCCGCTAATGAATTGTCCCTTTTGCCCCCGCCCCATAAATCCGGCCCTGGCTACACGCACATGTATCATAGCGGCTATTGCGGTCTAATTAGGACATAGTGAACCTGAGTACGGAAATTTCTGATGTTCTGCATAGTATTGCAACTTTATAGGGGGAAAATGAGTCTGGTACAATCTTAGCTTCAAAAATAAAAAAAAATTGTCCTGATAACTATAAACGATTTTTTCCCCATGTTATGATATTGGCCCGCTACGTACTTAGCTTATAATTAATATAATAACAATACTTATAATTCTCTACATCCATATGGAGCCAGACCCATGCAACGATGGCGTACAATTATATAGAATATACGATTCATTAGTATATACATAACCATAACACACATAAAATCACACAAAAAAAAACAACAACATGGAACAATCATATATATATATATATATATATATAATATAAATTGTATTTGTAAATTGAACAGTGGACACATATATTCATATAAATATGAAATATGTGTCAAATGAATTATTGAAATTACTGCGGCAATTATAGAGCAGTTTGGGATGTTCGAACTTATGGGTGCTCGTCTTGCTGCGGAGGTATTTTTATGTAGGAAATTATGATTTCTGAATCAATTTTGGGGGTACTCGAACCCGTTCTACAAATTTCTATAGGTTCTCGAGCACCCACAGCACTCCCGGTTCCGACGCTACTGAGTTAGGGGAATTCTGGCCAGGATTTAATATGACAAAAAACCGCTTGGAACTCGCAAAAGACCACCATCTGTTCTAATTTGAAAAATTAAGCGTCTCCTTCACAAAATTAAGAAGCAGATAATTTTCAGATGTGAGACTGGAAAATATCTCGTGGTAGTAAACATATCTTGGTGATCTCAGGGCCGTCTTAAGAGAACCATGGGCCTTCGAACAAAGGGATTTTTTTGAGGGGCCCACTTCCTTGCTAGAAATGACTGCCTACAATTAATATGCTTACTCTAGAAAATTTCAACCAGGTCTCATTTTCATGAGTCCCCTCTGCACTTGAGGCCCCCGAGCCATATCCGGGTGGGCCAAGAGACAGAACAGAGGATAGGGAAGGGGAGACAAAATTTAAGGATGCAAATCATAAAAGAATAGTTTTACATAACAAAAAAAAAATTTGTTATGAAACTATTACGTTTCATGGGGGGGGGGGGGGGGGGCTCTCGGCACAAAAGTTCTAGGTTACGGCCAGACAGGCGGGAGCATCAGGATTTCAGAGATGCTTTAGTGGGGCCTGACCTAAAAAAGGTTGAGGGAACCACTGAGTTAAAGTGTGAATTTAGCACTCCCTCTAGTCCAGACCTGCTTGCTCCCCCTAGTTGCGGATCTAGGACGATGCGTCGGAGGGGGCGAATTATACAATTTAGTTGGATCGTCCCGTATTTTACAGGACAGATAACTTTCCCCATATTGTTCGGCTTTTGGGAGGGGCGATCGTTCCTGTTGGGACATCTTCAGCTGCGATTGGAGTGGAGGCAGACATCTTCACACACATCTGCGAAAGCGAAAGAAGTCGTGGCAGATATCTTCAGCTGCGAATGGAGCAGAGACAGGCATCTTCAGCTGAGAATGGAGCCATAGGCGGAAATAGACGTGAAAGTCAGGGGGGCATGATGATGTAAATTCATATATACGCATATACATTAGATCAGTAGGCTCCCTCCTTGGCGCTGGGGGGGGGGGGAATGCCCTCCATGCCCCCGTATCTCCATCCATGAATGGAGCGAAGGCAAGCGGATTTAGAGTGATGTATCGGAAAAGCGACTCATTTCGTGGGTACATTGGATGATCCTTATTTTACGGGATAAGCGAATTTCCGCATATTATTCAGTTCTTGGAAGATGCGATCTCCCCCTCTGGATTTGCGCTTGCCCTGACTCTATAAAATAGGGGGGGGGGAAGTACATAGTACATTTTATAAGAGTCACTGAAGTTATATGTGTTGGATTATCTCCATTTTATCTCCATTGAATAAAGTAACGATTTTTATCTCTTAAATGAGACTTGATAAAGAAAAAAAAAAAAGACGTGCTCGTGAAGTATACTTATTTGATAAACAAGTTCACATTTTCACCACTTAGCAGTAATAATGTTGGAGAAAGAAAGAAAAAAAAGGAAAGAAATATATGCTCTGAAGGCAACAGTCATTATCCTAATCTTTCTTTCCCTTATGGGAAGTTCTTTTCATCATCCAGAAACAGTTTACCCCGAATTTCAAGAAGAGGCAGGCATCCTCCACTAAAATGAACTCGCCCCATAGCGTCGTCTGCTAGGGAGTTACTACTGAACTGTTGTTCCCTCTTCTCACTTCAGCAGAAGACGGACGGACTATCCCTTATTTCGAATTCTTTGTCAAGACTGCGAGGATGTGTCCGCGGTTCCTCGTGCGCACGCTGGAATTCCTAGCGGCACTGCTGCTGCTGCTCATGTTCACCAATACCGCCGGAGAAGTCTTGAACCCGCCGTATTTCAATTTGGCGGAAGGGCGGCGTGTTGAAGCTTCGGCAACTTGTGGGGTTGGTGTTTACGAACCGGAGCTTTATTGTAAACTTGTAGGTGCCAACACTGATCGTGTGAATGTAGACAACCCGAACATCCTAATTCAAGGACAGGTATGTTATAAAATTAATTTTTTAGTTTTTGCGAGAAAAAATACAGTAGACCACACACACACAGTGGTTTTTAACCTTTTTCCCATCCCGTACCCCCTAAGCCCTTCAACCTTTTTGGATAGGGATTGGACGAATAGGGATTTGAACGAACATCAATTTTCTTAAAATTCATCAAAATTATAAATAAAAAATTGCCGTTTTAAACTGAGATATATCGTTATTGCCATGATACTGATAATCAGATCCAACAATAACATATTGTATTTTAATATTACAGTGATACCTCGACTAACGAAGATGATCCGTTCCGAAACACGTTCGTTAGCCGAAACATGATTTCACATAGGTTTCTATGGAAAATCGTTTGATTCGTTCCAGGTTCTGTCCGAAATTTAAAGATAAGTTTTTATAGCACCAAGGAGCAGTATAAAAAAGGTAAAAACTGACCAAAAGCTTTCTAAAATGAAAAGCTTCCAAAACTGGATAAATGAGAATTTACAGGAAGGAATTCGGATGAAGGCACTAAAAATAATTTCATTTTACACTAAATGTACCCACACACACAAAACTCCATCTTTAGTCTCTACTAAAGTTGATGATGTTGATACAACCCAGTCGAGCTCGTATAGTTGTGCCCATCTACTTGTGATTTGGTCAGCTCATTTTTGTGTCTGACACATGAAGATTGAAAAGATGAGGTCCATAGGCGGAGATAGACGTGAAAGTTTGGGGGGGGGCACACGATGATGATAATGTCAATTCATATATACGCATGTACATTAGATCAGTCGGCTCCACCTTTGCCGCTGGGGGCGTATCTCCACCCATGATGAGCTCCTAGAATGTTCAGACTGTTCAGTTTCATGCTAAGAGCCTTGCACTGAAAGAGAAAGAACTCATGCTCTGAAAACAAGGGCTCCTTTTTTTTTTCAATGCATTTTCTATTTTGGCCGAATCTTTCATTTCATATGAAATGGTTCAAAGAATTGCAGTAAAAGAAATGTAAGTACACATTTGAAAAAAGATTTCGAGGTGGACATGAGTTATCGGGTTGGAGTGACAGTAATTCTGATGATGATTGGTGCGAAAATTCAGCTCACGAAGCGGCTATTTTATGTTAGTGGGTGCATTCATATCATTGAAAATGTTCGTTAGCTGAATCCGTCTTTGTTAGCCGAGGCAGAAAAATCACACAAAAAAAAAATCTTCGTTTGACGAAAATTTGCAAGCTGAGGTGTTCGTTAGCCGAGGTATCACTGTACTTAGAGAATCAATTTTTTTTTCAACTCTTGTTACAATTTTACATCTAATTAAGAAAATGCCAACCATCATTCACTCTCAAGTATTAATGAAATATAAAATTTACGACTTATTTTTCCTCTCTAGATGTTCTTCGCCCCTTTCAGTAGCTCAATATGTATATCTTCTCTAGATACATCATTCAGTTAAAGAACGTATGCGAATCATGCTCACTTCCACATTATTGCAGTAGGATTCTGTTTTCAGTTTCATGTTTTACTTAAACCAGAAATTCACCCCGACATAAACTTTTGCACAGAAAGGGATATACACCACACAATAAAAAATATAACCAGTAAATTGTTAATTCATGCGAAAAATTCCAATTAATATGATTTATTAAACTTATTTGTTGTGCTTAGATTTACACAGATATTCGACCGAATACCTAATCATTATTCGTCCGGACCGAATAGGCCGAATACCGTATATAGCAACCGAATATTCATCTCATCTGTGCTTTTGGACACGACGGGCCAAATTGAAATTTCCCACAAAGCTTACGGGCCACCAAGTCATGTTATTTAGTGGCATCTTAGTAGAAGAGGGCCAGTTCGGACTGAATTAAACAGGGACAAAAACTAATTGAAGACTTACTTCTTCTGAAATTATTTATTGTTATTTTGATTATATCAATTTTGATTACTTCTGAAAATATTTTTAACATTAATTCTGAAGAAGTTGATTAATTACTGATTAAATTAATTAATTCTGAAATTTATTTTAATCTGAAATATTTTTAAATGATTCTGTAATTATTTATTTCGGTAATTATGAAATTAAATTCCTTTTCAACATCTCTTTAAATAATTTCTTCCAATAATTATGCAATTATTCATTTATTGATTGTGAAATAATTTCTATCAAAAAGTACAAAATTATTTCTCATTGATTTTATAAATTATTTTTTTTACTAATTTTTGAAATTATTTGTTTCAAAAATTCAAAAATTGTTTCTGGAATTATTTGTTTCGATAATTCTGAATTTTCATCAATTTTTGAATTATTTCTTTCATCAATTCTGAGTTTTCATCAATTTATTCCGAAATTATTTCTTTCATTAATTCCGAAATTATTTCTTTCATTAATTCCGAAATTATTTCTTTCATTAATTCCGAAATTATTTCTTTCATTAATTCCGAAATTATTTCTTTCATTAATTCCGAAATTATTTCCTTCATTAATTCTGAGACTATTTCTTTCATTAATTCCAGAATTAATAATTTCCAATGTTTTCAACCATTTTCTGAATATGATCGGCGTGCCACGACAAAAATGTCCGAGGGCCAAATGTGGCACTAAATCATTGGCCCGTGATTTTTTCCTCCATTGTAAATAATAAATTGCATAATTAAAATTCAATATCAATTGAAATTACCAATAATTTAATTTTCAATTGAAATTACCAATAATTTAATTTTCAATTGAAATTACCAATAATTTAATTTTCAATTGAAATTACCAATAATTTAATTTTCAATTGAAATTACCAATAATTTAATTTTCAATTGAAATCACCAATAATTTAATTTTCAATTGAAATTACCAATAATTTAATTTTCAATTGAAATTACCAATAATTTAATTTTCAATTGAAATTACCAATAATTTAATTTTCAATTAAAAACGCCAATTTTATTTATGGTTGTGATGAATTTTAAGAAAATTGATATTCGGCCAAATCACTATTCGTCCCATACCTGTTTAAAACCATTTAAACTGTTAGAAATGAAAATAAGCATATGTGTACCTCTGGAACGAGAGAAGAGGTGAATGCCGTTTTTGTGTGTGTGGCTACGGTTAATATTTAATTTTGGCTTTTTTTGAAATTTTAAAAACTAAACCAAAAAATAAAAAAATTATTATTTTTTAACATTTTTCGAAATTCGAAAAGAATGTAAGATCCAATGAAAATATAGTTATTCTCTCTCGATCAATTTTTTTTCCCTCATGGCAGTATCAAATCTAATCATTTCTATGAGCGAAAGCCAAAAGATGAGGTTTCAAAATATCAATACCGTTCATATTTTTGAATTTTCCTAAATTATCAGTCAACACACATGTTGTAATTTATTTTTCCATCTCGTACTCCCCCCTCCCCTCCTGCAAAAATGCTCTGCCACACTCTTGAGAGTGCGGGCATCCCGGTTAAGAACCACTGCAGTAGACGCTCAACTATCCGACGTAATGTGGCAGAAGTGCAGGTCGGATAACAAAAAAATCAGATAACCCGGAATTCTATAAATTCTAACTTACCCATACTAACCCATAACTAACCCATACCATTAAAAAACATACACACACACTTTTTATTACCGAAACCCGCGCATATTCATATTTTCTGACTTCTTAGTACAGGCCAGTACTTTACATATGTTTGTTGTGTACTGTACGTTTTAACAATTTATTACAGAAAAATTAATTCCAAGAATAAAAATATTGTAAATAATTCAAGATAAATTTTATACTAACTTAATTGCGGGAAACAAACTCATGTGCACTGTACGTATACTTTAAAAATACACAAAACATTAACGCAAAACGTTGGCTTAATTTTCGCAAAATTTATTTAAACTTATTTTACCGTTCATTGATAAATGGTTATGCAAATGCCAGAAAGTAATATTGTAGTTTCTTACTGTATTAATATTTTTTAACTAGGTCGTATAGTACGGAAACAGGATATTTCAGAGTCTACTGTATGTTCCTTTGCAAATGATTGAATTCTTTCGTAATTTTCATAAATAGAGTTATATAATAAAGTGAAAGAGCTCACTACAAAGATACATGATATAACGATAAATCCCTCTAAAACGATATCTTTTCGAATCTTGTTTGGAATTGCCTATAAGGGGTGGCCAACCAGCCGCACGCATTCCACAAGTGACAAGCGAACACGTTTCAAAAATTAAAGAAATTCTATATTTCATTTTTCAATCAAAGAAATTCTCTCCAACTTTTACACAACCCTTTTCTTATGAATGATTGTCTTGTAGACTGCCAAACCTGTAAGGGTGATTTAGAAAAAATGGGGAAGACTTTAAGAGGTGATAGTACACACTAATACAAACGACTATCATCAAAGAATGCATGGTCTAACATGAAACGCAAACGCGCTAGTGAGTTTCGAAACAGCCGCCCCGCAAACGTTAAAACGGCATTCCTGTTGAAATTTATCGGGAGAAAAAGAACACCATGCATGCAAATGTAACGTGAAGATGAAAAAACCGTATGAAAATCTGCGTCACATTGAATAAAAGGCGTGGATGCCAGCCCTGTGAAGTTATTCCAGCGTGCAGCCGTTCTAACAGTTGTAACGTATGGGATAATGGCGCACTTTAGTGATACTGAAAAAAGCAGACATGATTTCATTTACGGAGCTGCCAACGGAAGTACCACAGAGGCAGCACGAATGTGATGATAATGCTACCTCTCAATATAACGATAATCCCTCTACGATATTTTTCTCTGCGGATTTGTAAAATCATTTTGTACGAGTGTAGTTTTACAGAGGTCTCGATGTATTTTCGTACACTGTATACAGGGCCGTAACGGGGATTTTTATCGTGGGTGGTCGTGGGGGGGGGGTACAAACATGATTTTGCCGCCCCCACTGCTCCCCACCGTTATAAAATTCGATGATTTTATAACGGTATTTTTATTCTTTCCTAAAATCTGCCGTTATGTTTTCCGGGCCGTTACCCCCTTTGCCTCCTCTAGTTCTGACCCTGATTGTGTATCCTATACTTGTTTTTATGATATGAACATGAATTTACTTCGTTTTTCAGGTGTGCGATTATTGTGATCCTTCAGATCCAAAGAGATCACATCCAGCTGAAAATGCTGTTGATGGAACAGAGAGGTGGTGGCAATCTCCACCACTTTCACGATCGAATAAGTATAATGAAGTCAATTTGACTATATATTTGGGGCAGGTGAGTAATATTTTAATTATAAGTAAAATAATATCTATAATATTAGTTATAGAGATTAATATATCATTTGTTTTATTATTTTGTCTCGTTTATTTTTTAAAGCTCTCTATTTCTATGCGTTATCTCCTTTTTTTCCGTTACTGATAAAAGAAACTATGCTTAGGGCCGCAACCAGATTTTAGTTAGATGGGACAAACACGAATTTTGCACCCCCACCCCATGTAATGATGTGAAAGTGATTAAAGGGGTGAATTCGGTGCCCGTGGTACCAGACCTGCCTGGTTCCTCCTAGTTGTGTATTGACTATGCCGATGGAATTTCTTCGAAAAGAAAAGTTGTTACAATACGAATTTTTTCACCAAATATTAAAATAAAAACATGAAAAAACTATGATGTATCTACTTTTAATTTCAAGTTGTTTCTATGAAAGCTTTCATCTATTCTAATTAGCCCGATTTGTTCTAAGCATTGCGATTGTGCATTTACGAACTCAGCCATGACTTTTCCTCAAAAAAACTGAACTGCATACAATAATCTGAACTGCATTTGAAATAATACAGAAAGAAAAATTTTGTGACAATCTATCAATGATGAATATTGTTTTATTACAGGGCCGTACCCAGAAGTTTATTTCGGGGGGGGGGGAGTAAAGTGGTAGAACAATAGATTTGATCATGTTACTCCGTAAAAACCACTTATTTTCTAACATTGCGGCTCGCTACGTCCCTGTCTTATTCATGATTATAAGTGAATGGTTAATTTTGCTGCTTGTGGTTATGATTGCATATAGAAAGCGTGTCACAACACTAAAAATTCAACACAACACTAGATATGATGCGCATACACTTTTGGCACAACTCATTTGGGAGTAAATTGCCCAGGGCGATAGACCGAAGTTGTGTTCGGTTGGAGAGAAAGGATAGGAAATGTATCACACAGGTTTGGACTTTTTTTCCATCACTTCTTTACGAGTTTTTTTCTCACCAAATCATATTACAGTATTAATTTGACTAGAAGATTGAAAATTATCGAAATTCTTTATATAGTATTTATTCTAAATTCCGACAGAATACGCGTAAAGGGAAGAAAATTTATACACGTGAACTATTTTTTATTCAATATAGAAACTTCTCATAACGTATTCAATCATATGCAATTAAAAAGGAATGCTTACAATATGATGGAGAATTGAAAAATAACTTTTCATTTTAATTTTTAATGCTGAATTTTACAAATTGTCAATTGATTGAATTAAATTTTACTTTGATTTTTGTTTGACCAACTTCTTATATGCTTATGTGAATGCAGTAGATTTTTCTTTTTTCTGGTGAGTATTTGCTAGCATGAGAACGTAATTTTCATTTTCTTATAGTTCTCAAAATTCTAACGTATTATTTATTACGCCTACATATTCGGTGTTTACTCACCCGAAAATGTCTTGTATCACGGTCTCTATGATTAGAGTATTTTTGAATGGTGTAAATAAATGAAAATGTATTGGTGAAACCACTCATCCAGTAAGTCTGTATAAAACCTCAGACTCTTGACTTGATTTTGACAATTTGATTCGTCATCACACTGAATTTAGTTTTCTTAGCAATTTTTATATATCCTGTATTTACATTTAGGTCCTAATAAGACTGTTATGCCATATTGCATGCATCGCTGGCTGATATACTTGACTCAAGAGAAATTACTTCTGAAAATAATTCACTATTATGGAAGTACTGTTCCAAAAGTTCCATCAAAGAAATGCATGAATGGCTGGGTTTTACTAGTAAAAAAGAGAGAAAATACTGAACAATCTTGTCCCTTTTATTGTGTGTGCATGCTTCTTTTCAGTCTTCCCACTATCCCCCCCACCCAGGAAGGAAAATAAGAGTCTTCCCCCCCCCCCATTCTTCAGTCACACTCATTTCAAGTTGTAATCCTAGCTTTTGCTGGTTTTACCACAAAAGACAGTTTTCTAGGAAAGCCACCACCTCCCCACTGCCAAAAAGGAAGGGGAATTTTCAGTCCCCTTTCATAGTTCAAGGGTTCTTCCATTACACAGAAAAGAAAAAACGTAGCTTTTTATTTATCAATTAGACAGCTCTTTATTTGTCAATGAGCATAATGAAATGCTCTCAGAGAAATATTTATCTGAAAGATGTATTGGCATTTTAATCTTACAATTTATATCATTTTTTCTTCAAAATATACTGCAGTAAAACTTGATTAGCTCGAATTTTGAATAATTCGAACTCTTACGAACATCCTTGGGTTTTCCATCTAATTTAATACTAAAATTTCCTGTTTAATTCGAATTTTTTTTCGAATGTTTTAAGTAATTTGATGTTATATGGAGGGAAAAAATTACGATTTTTGTATGAGCAAATTCAGTTTGGAAAAATTCGACAAGAAGTCAGACTTGGCTATTCTCGACCAATTTATTAAAAAACAAATCTTTTAAAGCCAGTGAAAGTTTGAAAATTAAGTTTTTCCTCTACTTTCTTTGATAATTTAATACCCATTTTAATATTGTTCAGCTGGAGTGCATCGAGAATACGTACCACTTCATACCGATAATGTTGTTTAACCTACGGATCAAGGTGTACCATCTGAATAGCGCTTGGCCGAATTATCGCGGGAGAGAAAGAGAGAGTCCAAACTAAAGAAGGTAAAATCTGAAAAGTAACAGAACAAGGTTAAAATCAGAATCTTTTTGTAGTCCAAGTACAAATTTTAATACGTTAATTAAAGTATATTTCCTTAGAATGATAAGCATAATTTGGGAAATGGATGATTTTGAAGTGTTTCCGTAAATCAGGCTTTGAATATGGTCCAAAAAATCTGCAGTGATGCTGATTCCAGAACAGTGGATAATGTAGCAGCTAAGATCAATTATTATAATTAATGAATTACTAAAATTTGAGAAACCGTTTTGTAATTGATGATAAAATTTAAAATAATTGATAATTATTATTCCATGTGAATGTTGATGATGAAATTGCAATTTGTAGTCATTTTACTGATCTAGGATAGATTAAGTGGATAATTCGAACTTTTTACAGTGACTTCGAATTAACCAAGTTCCACTGTATATGATGTATTTTGCTATGCAATTCCCCGCAAATCAGAAGTTCAGTCGTGTAATTTAAAGAAAAATCTATATGGTCGCGTAAAATACATGATAAATTCCTAAATAAAGCTGCAGGTGGAAGCATGTTTATGGAAGAACCAGAACGGGTAAAAAGCTTGCTCCTATTAAAAAGTTAAATTATATCAAGTTAACGAGCTTCATTCAATTATTAATTATTACCCATTGGCGTGACACGAATACCATCAGTTGAACTTTTTTATCTGCAGGGTGGGCAAAAAGTCCGTAAAAACTTTAAAAATTCATAAAAACCGGAAAAATAACCGAAATAAAAAACAGTTTGAAGGGTTACGTTCGCTAGGTCACCAGTGCCGTCTTGGTGGGCCCACCTGGTCATGGCCTGGGTGCCCCAAGAGAAGAGGGGCCTCAAAAAAATGAGAAGTAGTTGAATTTTTCGAGAATTTGCCAGGTAGGGTCTCTGAAAAATCACCTGGCCCGGAGGTCCACGATGCTCTTAAGACGATGCTAAGGTCCACGATGCTCTTGTAGGTCAAAGAAAAGATACGCGAATAACGAACAGAATGCCTCCAAATCGTTTATTATAGCAGTACATGACCACCATCACAGGGGATAACACACTGCAGGCGAGTCACAAATCCAGCAACGTGTAGCAGGTTCACATACACGTTTTACAACGGTGTACTGGTTGCGGATTAGGAGCGCAAGTTTCTTATAACCGTCTTATTTGCATATTTCCACCGAAGTCGCTCGTACCAGAGCCACCTATCAGCTGGTTTTGAGTTTTTTCATGTTTTAAAAAATGCCCGTGACTTAGCGATGCTCACCCTGCAAACCGTTTTTTATTTCGATTTTTTTCCGGTTTTTATTCATTTTTAAAGTTTTTACGGACTTTGCCAACCCTGTATTGAACATCCATGTATTCAACTGGAGAACAAAATGATTTCTTGCGTGGTGCGTGGAGATATTTAAAAAATACACAAAAAAACTTATTTCACTTATGTCAGGAAATAAAAGTTGAGTGGACTTTCTCTCGCGATAATCCGGCCGTGCGCTATTCTGTCCAGAAGAGGAAAACATGTCACTGTGTGTGTGAGTTAGAGGGAGAGAGAAAAAAGACATGGGACAACATACTTTAGTCATTGTTCTATCACTTTGGTCCCCCTCGAAATGCCAGTTATCCCACTCTGAAATAAATTTCTGGCTGCGGCTCTGCAGTACGTACTTGAAACTTTCCGGCAGTCTATTGAAATCAACTTCTCT
Source organism: Pholcus phalangioides (assembly GCF_987345545.1). NCBI lineage: Eukaryota > Metazoa > Arthropoda > Arachnida > Araneae > Pholcidae > Pholcus > Pholcus phalangioides. Next base: position 59,422,887 of record NW_028301604.1, read on the forward strand.
ATATACCAAATTCGCTCCACCCATCCGAAATGCTGAGATATGCAATGTGTATAGCACTTTGAAACTGGCGTAACACAAACCGGTAAGTAGACTGGTAGTTCATTTGAAACAACCGAAATTTCATTTTAAAAAAGAAAATAGGGGAATCTTTGGACAGAGGCCAATCAAAATAGATTGTGAATGAGAACACCCAATTAGTATTATTCCCATGAATTAAGCATGGAAAGAAAAATTCATTTCCTTAAAAAAGACATCGTAGGCAGTTGGCAAAATGGAATTTTCAGTAACAGCGTGATCACACGTACTTACTTTCACAAAGTTAGACGATAATTTTTTTTTAAATTGCCGCTATGTTCGTAAGCCTCAGTTGAAAATTATAAGGAAAGAATACTTCTTTACCTATAAAACATTAATGAAAATAATTGCAAAAAAAATCGGAGAAATGCATATACAGGTTGCATATTTTGCAGATTTATATTTAAAAGCTATTATACTTAGTATATATATAGCTTTATATTAAAAAAAAAATATATATATATATATATATATATATGTTGGCAGTTGTACATACTTGAATTTTTCAGAAAACTACGAGATACTAAGTATATGTAAAAGACAGAAAGATGAGAGCTAGTGCACATGCCATGATAAACATGTTTCTTTCCCTCGAACTTTTTCTTTTTGTCGTTCTTTTTTCTACAGGTCATTTTACTTTGACGCTTTTTGCTAGTTTTACCAAGGGATTCAATTCGGTCTGTTTGGGACTATATGTAGGACTAAAGATTTTTTTTTCAACTGGCGATAGATCATGAGGTACAACTTTTTCTAGAGAGAATCAATTCTAGATGTTTCTATTGATGTCATGGTTCCCCAACCTATTTCATGAAAAAATGGCAAGCATCCCTCTCAAGGAATGAAATGTGGTATGAATAATCACAGTTGCACAGGTGCATTTTCTGAATAGAGTACCCTCCTACTTTCTCGCTTATAACGCTCCGTTTCACGTGTATTACGGATATCACATTCACAGGTTATTGGGGATTAGGATCTTGCCAGTTGACAAATGAAACCACTTCACATAGTTTTTGATTTCAAGTCAGTCGTTATGAATCAATTTTTCTTGGTCAAATAAAAGTATTCACATGATAATTTTAGAAAAATTGAAGTTATCCGTTACAATAACAGCTCGTACGTCGTAGCGCCACAATTATATTTTGTGTATATAATTATATTTTAAACAGTTATAGAAAGTTGGAAATGCATTTTTCTTGAGTGATGGAAGCAAATGAAAATAACGGAATAGGATTTATTTGAAATTAAATTCAATAATAAATAATAATAAAAATATAAATTCATATGTAATATTTAACTTTGATTCAATTTTTAAAAGTTGAAAAAAAATTGAAATTTCAACAGGGGGACTACCTGAAGTTTCTAATCTCTTTCTTAGAACGGCATGAATGTGAAAGAATTGTGAATTCCTAATCTAGAAGGGTCACTTCTGTTGCACAAGGATCTCAGAGAGCTGATTAGACCAGCAGAATTAATAACTTATAGACGATATTGAACGGCTAGGAGAACATGTATTCTCCGGTATTATATTATCGCATATTATATTAATCGCAATATGGTTGGTAGGGAAAGGACGTGAGAGCGTTACAACTTAAGAAATATTATGTGCTATTTAAAAAACGTGTTTATTTGATTTTTTTTAAATTATCTTCAGCAGTTACATGATTCACGTATTTATATTTTCAGATTATTTAAGATTCTATAATCAATTTAGAGTGGCACATTGAAAGTGAATGAAGTAAAAAACGTGCTGAATCAATCAGATTTCATTTCCTATCTTGACCTAGAGAAAGACTGAAGTTTAGAGCCAAGATATAAGGGCACACTCTCACAAAAATGAGGGAAAAAAACTTTCCCATTGCTCTTGAGGTTATCCTTTCCCTTGATAAGCAGAGGTCAAATTGATAAGACATCTCACCCACTCCACAGTTCTGGAGGCCTCGGACGCAAAAGAATCTGGGTCTTGAAGACAGACGAACAAAAACAAAAAAAAAGACAGGAAAAAACGTTTCCGCAGCGGAAATTGTTAACGTGTTAGTACCGAAAAAAATATAAATCATCTAACATTCTAAGCTAAAGTCTGGAGAAGTAAGATGATCCCTGACACTGTGAAATCATGGCGGCTCACTTTTCGCCCAAGAATTTCCCTAGTCTACATTCTCCAAAGCTCTTGTGAATAGCCACCTTTTACTTTTGTTTTGCTGCTTTGTTTTTTATCCTGCAATATATGTCAATTTTTGTTCAATTTCTTTTCATCTTGTTGCACCATGGTAATTTTATATACACGAGAAATAATTAGACAGGGACCTACAATTTAAATCTGAAAACCGTGTGTCAAATCAGGGGATGAGAAAAAATTATAATTTCAGAAAAATTCGAAATAAAATGTCGGTATGCGAAATTTAACTTATGAATGTGTTGGATGGAATAATTTTCAGAGAAAATTTCAATTTTTTAAAATACGCATTGTACGAGTTTTTTGGGTTATTTCACTTGTGTGGCTTATACTCCAGAAGAGTGCTGAAAAGATGTCTGGAGCTACCCCTGTCTGATAACTACATAGAGACAACAATGCCAAAAACGGGATTTGAATGCAAAACAGTTTAACCGGATGTTTATGATTGGAATTCTTGTACACCAAGCAGTACATGCACAGTCTGTCTCTATATCTTGAAAAAAATATTAGTCTTTACTTGTTAGTCTACCTTCTTATATTCAAATATTTTACTTCATGTACTGATTATTGGCTCAACTACAAAATCAACTTGATCAACTACAAAAATATATCAACCAACTTTGATTATGTAATTAATGAAGGCGAGTGTGTCAAATTTCGCACAAAACAGATTTGATTGCATTTCCTTCATACATTAAAAAAAAAAGTTCATTCTCTGGATCAGAAGAGACCTTTGGACTCAATGCCATAGCCGGAAATTTCTTTCTGACGGGGATTGAACCAGTATTTCGATTATTTTATAATAAAGTAAATCGAATTAACCATGTTATTCCATATGGATAGAGTAATTAGTCCACATGTTAGTCATTTTCTCACATTCCCGGGGAAGGGACAAAAAACACATTTCTTAAGTTGTGGTTTTTTTTTTTTTTTTGTATTAATTAACTTAAATTCTGTAGAGAATTCTTGAAATAACATTTTTTTCGCATTTTGATAAGTGCTAGAAAAAGTAATGAATAGAGTATGCTATATCCTACTCGAAAGCAGTGGTGATCAACCGTTTCCAAACCGTGCCATTATTATGACCGCAAATCCGGGCCGGCCAAATTCCACTATTTAAATATCCACGTGTGTTACACCCACTTCTCACTTCTTTTTATTTTCATCATTGCTATGTTTTTAGTCATTATTTAATGTTTATACATATTCTAATCAAATGAAAAAAAGCAAATTTTCTACTATTTTTTTGTCGTTTCAACGTTTTAAACACGTAGACTTATATTTAAAAAACTTAACGTTGTCGCTGCACAAACTTCGAATCTTGTCAACATGATATACGCTACTGCATAACAGGCTGACATTAGAGTGATATATTCAATAAACCAAAACCTTTTCTTAAAGAGTGATATCGCTGTGTCTAAAAAATTGTCTTCCGTCAAGTAATTTGTAAGTTTTTGAATATCTTAGAGACAAATTTTTGAATGTCACTTTTTGTTCCGTGACGTTTCGCTGATAGGTCACCCCTTCTTAAACAAAAAAAGATAATCAAAGTGGAAAAGAAAGGCTGATATTCAGAGAAGGCAAAATGGACAATGGGGGAGGACTGCAATTTAGAAACGGGGGGGGGGGGCAGAAGTTCAAATATGGGCGGACGTGCAGGATTTCAGAAAAAGGACAAGGATGAGTCAGAGATGCATTAAAATAACAACACGTTGTCACGTTTTTGTTGATTATTTGATAATTTTGTCGCACCACAATCATTTTTTACAAACGAGGGCCGAACGCCAGCGTCCGACATTTTTTTTTTCCATTTTATACTCACCAAGACGTTGGTGCACTAACCCCCCAATGTGGGACTCCCTGCAGTAGCAATCTTTTTCTGTGGTCGTGTTGTTGCCGTTTCTGTAGTCAGTGCCATCTTAACGCATGGGCCCACCCGGGCACTGCCCGGGGGCCTCAAGAGAAGAGGGGCCTCACAAAAATTAGATTCGGTTGAAATTTTCTAGAATTTATCAGGTAGGGCCTCAGAAAAACCACTTGGCCCATGATGCTCTCAAGACGGCTCTGTCTGTAGTACCACCAGCGTCAGAAAAGTTTCTGACAAGGACGAATCAGGTATCGAAATTACGACAACTCTAAACACCCTTTGGTACTTTAGGCGAGTATCTTACGTTTTTGTTGATCAAATCCTGAAATTATAGACATGGCACATTAAATTTTATTTCTGAAGACGACACGGACTAATTGGATAAGTGACAGATAATCGAAACCAAAAATGCAAATGCGCCCTTCCCCATCGCCCTTTTAGAAAAAGTAAGGTGGACAGTTTCTTCCTTTCAAGCCGGGATTTACCATGAGCAAGTTTTTCTATACTACAAAATATACACCCAGTGGCCAAAAAATTAGGAACACCCTGATACTCACCACTAATATCTTGTGGGACCTCTTCCAGCTTTGATGACAGCCGATATCCTTCTAGGAATGGACTCTGTGAGTTGCTGGAACCGGTGAGGATTAATATTAGCCTATGAAAATGAAATGGCAGCTCTTAATTCCCTCAGATTAGAAGGTGGTGTTTCGGAGCTTTTAACAGACCTTTCAACTTCGTCCCCCAAATGCTCAATTGGGTTGAGATTGGGTGAATGAGGGGGCCATTGAAGCAATTGAAACTCAGAAAATCATGTTCCTCAAACCGATCTGAGATAATTCCAGCCCCGTGGGATGGTGGATTGTCCTGCTGGAAATAGACATCATCATCATCAGGAAACATTATGGCCATAAACGGGTGCATGCGCATGGTCAACGACGATGTGGAGGTAGACACTGGCAACGGATGTTTCCAATGGAAATAAGGTACCTTTCTTTCTTTCAAACCGAGCACAACTCAGGTCTATCGCCATGGGCAATTTACTACCTAAGGATTTGTGCTGGAAGTGTAAGTGTGTGTACCTAACAGTCTGAGTGCGTAGCTAGTGTTGTGTCTGATTTTTCAGTGCTGCCACCTATATTTCAGAAGCGAAGTAAGTGAAGTGTAATGATTGAATATTTGTACTGTTTGTAGGCCTGATTCTATATGTGGTGAGACTTTTAGGTTTTAACGGGAATATCGGCTCGCATTTGCGCTTCGAAGTTGGAAACCACAGAAATAAGGGACCAAGAGTATACCAGGAAAATGCTCCCTAGACCGTGATTCCACAGCCACCCGCTTGAACAGTTGTTATGTGGCATGGCGGATCCATGGCTTCGTGTTACTTGCGCCGCACACGGATCCCGTGGCTATCAACTTCTTGGAGAAGAAATCTTGACTTGTCAGACCAGACAACCTTCTTCCATTCATCAAGTGTCCAATTTCGGCGTTTTCTAGCCCAAAAAACCATTTCCTTCGGTTTTGCAGCGAAATCAACGGAACTCTTATTAGTCGCCGGTTATTAAAACCAATTAGATCCGTCTTGTAGAGCGTACGGATATGCTTTGCGATGATCCTGAGTTGGATTGCACTGCAATTTGTTGCGTAGTAGCTCTTCTGTTACTGCGCACAATGCGTGTTAGTCACTTGGCACCTCTTTCGTTCAGAAGCGATTTCCGCCCACTATTCCGCTTTTCGCTCGAAGTGTTTTTGGCTTAGCTGCCATTCTTCGAAGACTCGAGATACTGTTGTACGAGAAAAGCCAAGTTTAGTGGCTTCGGAGATACTGCTTCTTCTAGCGCCCACAATCGTGCCGCGTTCAAAGTTACTCAAGTCCCTTGTTTTCACCATGAACAGGCAAATTGCAACGTTAACTGGTGTTTCTGACCAGGGGAAAGCTCTTTATCAGCAAATCCGGCTTATTACGTCAGCGCACGTGCTGCACGGACGAGTCGAAGTTTGAGTGAGGTGTGTTCTTAATTTTTTGGCCACCAAGTGCAATTAATTGAGTGTTAATTAATTGAGGAGTTATGATAACTATCGTAGAAATACGAAGTATGAATGAAACTTTAATTTTTGTTCACGATCTTGTTCAGTGGTGACCAAACATTAAAACTATTTTATTTCGAACTCTAATGTATATTCGTATTAATTATTCTTTCGTTGTTTTTCTCGTATCGCGTGTACTATGTTGCGAATCTGAGAAAAGCGATCGCCCCTAGAGGGATGTCCGGTTCTAATGGAACACTGTCGCTTTTTTTTTTATTGAGAAACCTTTGTATATTTTTTATAACAGCATAATTTCATTGCCCATGTTTCAAACACACTTTTACTCATTTTCAGAAACTTCATCTAGTGTATGCAATGTCGTCTTAACGCATGGGTCCACCCGGGCACGGCCCTGGCGTCAGAAAAATAAGAAGTAGGTGAATTTTTCGGGAATTTGCCAGGTAGGGCCTCAGAAAAATCACTTGGCCCAGGGGTCCTATGATGCGCTTGAGACGGCTCTGCTAGTATGTGGATCATGAGAAGCTAAATTTTGGTTCAATGCCAACTTACTCGCAGAAAACTCGTAAACGTATACGAGTGTTCTGTTTCTTGTACCTGGAAATAGGATCTAGCAATAACGTTTTTAAGTAGGGTGTTATCTCCACTTGATTACCTGGAAAAGGTTTTGTTTGGGTTGCAGCTCACCATTTGCTAAATCCTATTTTTTCTTGTCCGAACATTCATTAAACAATGAGTTCTTCGTTTGCTTGTAAGTTTGATTAAAGTAATCTTTGTATTCTACCATTTTTCATCTTGGGATTCTTTAGGTTGACAGCACAAAACTCACAGAATATCTAGATACTGTGTTGTTGTTTGCGTGTTTTTTTTCTCTGTAGTTGTACTGTTTCGCTCGTAAAAGATTCAGGAACAACAAAGTATGGAATAAGCAAGTGTTAGGAAAATAAATTAAAAAAAACTTGTGAAATATATATATTATTTTTTCCACTTTTTTTTACTGTGAACTGAAAGGCGATAGTGAGGAAATATAAAATGCGAGTGTTGAGGAAAAAATAAAGAGCTTCCTTGAGTAACAAAACAGTTTTTTCAAACTGAACCGTTTTCAGACCTTGCCGTTTTTCCTCAAGTCAGCAAGATGCATGAATCAGCTTTGTTGCCTTCCTAATGACTGATGACACTAACTGCATTGAGAACGCTGCAGTAAGTGTTTATTGTAATTTTTTTATCTGCCCTTCTGCTTGTCTTTTCATACACCAATAATCAAGGTTTTGCTAAGAAATCATTTTATGAATTCAACAATCACCGTTCACAAGAAAATTCTTTTCAAGTCCAATGTTTCACGTTAACTTATGTTGTAATTGATATTGTCTAAACGTAATACTGTGTTATACGCACGCAGGGCCTTAACTAGGGGGGATGGAGCAGGCGGGTCTAGTGCCCCAAGCGCTGTGGATCAAAGGGGATGTAAATTTCAACCTTTAACCTATCCTTCAACATTACAATGGAGCGCCGAAATGAGTACTTGCCATGCTTAATGACTGTGCCAACTACTGTGGGGTCAGGTGGTAACTAATGATTGATTAAATTAATTAATAATGCAATTAATTAATGATTTAAATGTTTAGATTCAAGTATCTAAATATTTCTGTTAAGAGTGTAGTTTAAAAACTCGTAAATTGCATTAAAATGCTAACGTTAGAGTGTTTTTGTTCTAATCATAACCTGAATGATGATAGGATCTATCCCAAATGTTACTATACAGGATGATTACTTAATTCCTCTTGCCACATTTTATTTTTTGACGTTTTTGAGGAGAGGGTGCCCGTATAAAAAGTTATTATTTTTATTTTGATAATTATACAACCCCTTGCAACATGAATGGTGTATCTGAGTTCTACACGTTATTTGGATAATTTTTCTCATTGGAAAAATATGCCTCTAGGATCAACGGTTCGCCAGTAAAATGCTGCAAGAGAAATTGAGTAATTTCCCTGCATATGTAACTGAACAGTATGATTTCTTCATTTGTTAATGCTTCGTATGATAGGATTTCTGTTACTCTACGTGTATTTGATTAAATTCCTTTTACTCCCCCTGCAGAAGTCACTTGGAACGTTATTACAAATTTTTAATGAATTTTCATTCATGAATTCTCTCTTAAAAATGAGAGCACAAACGCAATCTATTCAAATTCAAATTATTTACTTGAAGTCACTTTCAGCTGAAAGAAGTGAGTTTTTGTTCAATGAAAGCAATATAAGCAAGAGCCGGAAAATTTTAGGCGTAATGTCCTGTGTCCTTGCCTAAAAAACGATAAGTTCTTCCTCTGGCAGGAAGCTCGAGTGGGCTGTATTAAATTGTGAAGATCCGTTCAGGAAATTGCGTAGGTGGTCATTCGAGTTAATAAATGTTGAAATTAGTCATTAAGAAAATACTGTCTGTGTATGTGTTTTTTTTTGTTTTTTTTTGTTATTACGTCGACAATGTCACTATAACAACAAATGCCCCTGACTACTCCCACAGCAAAGATACTTGCGCGTTCAATGTGTTGAACATAATATCTATAACAGCGGTTCTCAACCTTTACTGACTCGCGGAGCCCTTTTCAGTGTATAATTTCTATGCCGGAGCCCTTTTTAGTATATTATTTATATGGCGGTACCCTTTATGCCTCTTTTTTTTTTTTTGTTTGTTCATCAAATTTATTGATTTATTTTATTATCCTCGAGTGGCCGCGGAGCCCCTGGGAAGTGTACACGGGGCTCCGCGGAGCACAGGTTGGGAACCGCTGATCTATAACATCTTCATAATATTTAAGGCGATAGAATCCGTTTGCAGACAACAGAATTAATTACATAGGGATTTTTTATACATACAGTTCATCCATTCATGTTTTAATTTGATTTTCCGTTCATTCATAAGTCGTAACTAAATCTGAACTGTTATTTTTAAAACTTTTACGTTCGTTAGTCAAAAAAATAGAACTGTGTGAGCGTCTCTAATTTTGAGTTACTAACTTTAAAAAGAATTAGTTTTTAAAATAAAAGAATTTGATTAAAGCTGTATATAAAGATATTTTATTTTGATACATTTTTAAATTTTTTGTCACTCTGGGGGAGGAGGACATAGGACCTCTACCACGCGTTGCTTACATCTCCAGAACTGAACCTCAAATAAACATTTGAAATTGATCTTTAACTCAAAACTCCAATCCAATCAACAATACAGGATGCTCTCAAGCTCATAAATACACCTCCATCCCAGTTATACGACTCTCGGAAAATCACATTGAAATGTCGAATAAATGAGATAGTCGTACAGCTGAAACTTAGTCTAACACAATGGTTCTTAACCTTTTTTCCATCCCGCACATCTCGTACATTTACCTTCCAACACTCAGAGAATTTATTTTTTTGTAATTAATGACATTAATTATCTACTAATTAGCTGCTAAAAATTTTGAACTTAAAATTAAATTGCAAAATTAATTTTTTGAAGAAAAAATATCACAGGTATATTTAATCAGAGCAACATAATAAAAATTACATATAGATTTTTAGTGACTAATTTGTTATTGATTTTTCGTGGTAATATTTTGAAATTTAGGTTCTGTTTTGAAAGTGCGACCCGCGAATATCCTCAGTTACATTCAAACAACCTCTAGTTTTTGGCTTTCATAGACAAATGTAATGACAGCCTTATTTCGCAAAGGTGGGTGGTAGCGAAGGGTAGAAGTGTTTGTCAAACCAAGGTTTCTAACGTCTCAAAGACGTGTCAAACGTCTTCGCCAGGGTCGTCTTAAAAGCATCATGGGCCCCCGGGCTATGTGGTTTTTCTGAGGCCCTACCAGATAAATTCTAGAAAAGTTTAACTAGATCTCATTTTCGTGTGGCCCCTTTACTCTTTAGGCCCCCGGGACGTATCCGGGTGGGCCCATGCGTTAAGATGGCACTGGTCGTCGCTAGTTTTGAAAATGGTTCCTACCGAACACACCAGAAATGTTTTAAAGTAGAAATTTTTCAAATTCCTTTCTAATAAATGCTCTTACTCGCGTTTCGATAAAATCGTTTTTATTAAGTTAACACCGTTTATAGAATTAAGATCGAAAAGAAATCCGAAAAAAAATCAGTAACAGAAAAAAAAACTTTAGCAAAAACACTCTGAAAACTTCATATAAGGGGCCGTTCAAGTATTACGTAAGCAAACTTTTAGCCATTTTTGACCCCCTCCCCCCTTGTCAGCAAAACGTTGACCCCCCTCCCCCCTTGTGCGCAAAATTTCGTCATCAGCTCTGTCCTCTGAATCCTAACTCATATTTTCATACAGGGTGGTTGATGACGTAAGCATTATCCAAAAAAATTATTTAAAAAAACACACACACACAACCAGAGCTAGACAAATCTAAAAAAATACATGCTCGAATCATAGGCAAGATAGACTTGGAAGTCTGGGGGGGGGGGGCACGACGATGATGATGTCAATTCATATATACATTAGATCAGTCGTCTCCACCTTTGATGCTGGGAGGTGGGGGGGGGGGCACCCGTATCTCCGCCCATGACCCGAATCAATATTTTACATGCCCGAAAATGATTGCTTAGTTGTCCCTTTTGTGAGCCAATTTTTCCTCTCGTTAAAAACGAATGTGCTGCTATCTATTGATGAAAATATGCAGATAATGTGGAAAATCAAGATCGTGCACACTATATTAAAGAAATTTTCTACTTATTACTTAGAGGAAATATCAAAATTTTCTGCAACACTAAGAAATTTCTCACGCGGACCGATTTTGAATAATTTTTCCCCGAGTTTTGATCAGTGATGGCCACCTAGTCTAAGGTTGAGTTAAGTTAAGTTGAGTTTGAATGGGAAAAAAAAATGACAAAAACCATAATTTCAATAACATATAGGCATGAAGATGGTTTCAGTTGCACAATTTCATGTGGATATATACAGCGCCCTTATAACTTCAGTTCATTTATATTAGAGAAAGGTGTATAGACAGATCCGCACGGTGCATTTCCGCAAATAGGGAATTCGGTAACATTTAAGCACACACAAGCTCTTTCTTAAAAATTTCTTTTTTTTTCAACCCTATTTTCTTTTATCCCCTTCCTTAAGTACATAGTTGTAGAAGGGCTGTATCCACATTACATTGTTACAGTTCAATAATTTTTTAGAATGTCGAATGCTTTTTTTGAGTGAATAATTTCACTCCAAATAATTTTTTATCGGTAAATGTTACGGGAAAAGTGGTAAATTAGTGATTATGCATATTCATCGATCGCCTCAGTAAATTTGATGCATTTTAATGTGTTATCATTTTCAGCAGTGACCATAATTCATAATTGAAGTCCATAAATTTGATAGATATAAAAGAAAATTATCACTTCTGATCTCTACATTTAATCAGTTTATTAGTTTGCGATACGCCCACGAGACACGCATTTCGACATAAAAATTAAATTAAAATAAGTGTTGATTTTCTTCACACTCATAATTATCAAATGAAACCAACATTACAATAGATTGTTTTAATAAAGAATTAATTTCATATAGTAAGCTACACTGCCTAGAAAAAAAATTTAACGAATTTTACTGCACCTACTGTGCACGCCTGAGAAAGAAGGGTTGCGATCTGGGGTTTTTCTACTAGGGTAAGAAATAAAGTGAATATTGTATCATACATATAATGATGTATTCACCTATGAAAGGATGTTTTCTTCCTTGAAGACGAAAATGTGACTCCAGAATTTCAATGTCAAAGTACATTTACTATGAAAACTATGAAAAATTAGATGAAAAGGTATGAGTCATCATATTCGGACACTTGGATTGTCATTCACCGAGTAAATCCGATCGACATCAAATACAACTTATCTTATTACAGAGGTATCTAAACATTATTTCTGGATTCATCAAAGGTGTTAGTGAAATATTGCAAATCTGACAAAAAAATTAAGTTGAGATAACATAAGTTTCAAAACGCGCTACTTTCTTTTCAGGGAATCTAGATTTTTCAAGGAGTCACAAACAAAACAAAAGAACCGACATCATAACAATAAAATTTCATAAATTTTATTACTTCTCTATAATTTCAATCACGAACATGCATGGAAGACGATTTCAGTGAAACAATTTCATGTGGATACAGCCCCCCCCCCGTCATAACTTCAGGCCATTTATGGTAGGGAAGAAAAGAAGGAAGGACAGGAAGAAAAACAGAAAAATAAAGACAAGAAGGGCCCAAGTTTTGCGGAAGTGACACCAAATTCCCCAATTTGCGGAAATGTACCATGCGGATCTGTCACCAGACTGGTAGAGAAGAAGAAGGAAGAGACAAGAAGAAAAACAGAAAAAGAAAGACAAGAAGGGCCTTTGTTTTCGCATGTGCGGAAATAAACTGAGCGGATTTGTCCCCCAATTCCCCGTACGCGGAATTTTTTATACACCGACAAAGTGATGGGGAAAAACAGAACTTACTACCCAGAAGCCTACGCAGAGCGGCGTAGGGGGGGGTAGGGATCTCATCCATCTACTAAACTGACCGAAGATTTAAAAAAAATTAAATATTTTCGTAAAAAATAAAATGTCGAAAGAAAATACTTTTTATAGGCTATTTTAATCAATTTATGTTAGTTCAAATGCTTTTTGGAGGTTGGTAACCCAAAATTTCACTGGAAGGAATCCCTTGTGCCCCCCACTTACACCACCAAAGGTCGATCCCGCGTACGTCCCTATTTACTAGCCTCTGACAAATGTTTGATGTCTTGACGAAAATCTCTGAAAGTTTTGAAATTGAAGAGAAAGAGATTTTGAAGAGATATTGAAGAGATTACTTTACTTATTCATAAATTACACCGAACAGAACAACAAATTTTGACAAAATTTGTGCGTCCGAAACAAAAATAGACACTTCTTGTGTAATTCGGTGTGCTGAACCACGGCCGATTCAACTCATCGACAATCAACTCGACATCAAGTCGGCCATGGCCAAACACGAATTAGTGAATGAAAAAACTTGACTTTTTATACTGTCCCCGTATGCGCAAAAACCTAATTAGAAAGTTGTTGCCGTCTCTCGTGATGCCAACTAAAAAAATTCCTCGTTTCTAACGAGGAAACGCTCCCAAGCTAAACTCATAGAATTCGACGAAAATTTTACAGGCGTTAGTAGATGGCTCAAAATATGTACTGTGAAAAAAGTAGCTGCGGGATTGCAACAGAAACGCTGTAAAAAATGAATACAAATCAGCATCTTTAACGCCAAATGCAACCCTACTTGGCGAGGATTCAGAAAAAACCGGCAAAAATTCTTAAATGAACTGTCCGTGTTTTCTCCGAATGAGTTTAAATCTGTTGTAGTTATTTTTGGGTATTTTGCATTCAAAAGTGTTTTAAATTGAGTTTGAATATATATTTTTAGTCTAATGGTGCATTTCCTACACTTTTATTTTACACAAGTGAAACAAATTAGCGAGTTGCAATAAGGTTTTGTTGTTGTTTTGCTTAATGCTGAAAAGTCTGTCGTATGAAATTGTATTGTTGTATACCTCGATGTTTTTGAATCTTATTTTTTTAAACCAGCTGTGGCTCTCAAATAGGAAATGCCACCACATATTAATGTGTTCAAGATGGTGTGCATGCTGTACCATGAATTCTCTGTTCAAAAAATGGAGCTGACAGATTTTACAGAAGCCGAAATAAATTTAAAAAATGAAATAATGGAAATTTTTTGAAAGAAACTGAATTTGCGAAATGTTTAATGATAGAAGACACTCTGGATTCCGAGTCATCGGTTGACGAAAGTGAATTTGAGAATTCTGATTTTGACATTATAGATGAAAATGATGAAATGTATGTAGCAGCCGTTGAATACTGGCGTAGCACTGGAACTGTGCCACGCATAACTCAAGTGATCCGTTGTTATGCCACGGATCACTTAAGTAACACGTGAATGTTCCACGGGTAACTTGAGTGATGTAGAACCGCACTGGGGGCCTCTTAAGGCCCTTTCACACGAGCACTAATTCGTGCATAAAAACTATTTTTTTCGTAATTTTTGTAATTATTTTTCTCCTTCACCCCTGAATCAGAGAGAGTGCCCATAGGTAGCCTAAAGCCATTCTTTGCTGGTTTAATCTAGAGCCCCATAGAATATGGGTATAGAGATGCCTTCGATTCGATCCTCACGAGTAGTTGATGGAAGAAAATATCTGAAAATATTTTCAAAAAGATTTTGAAAAAAATCTAAGATCTGTCTTTTTGTAAAATATGAAAGAAAAATTCCAAAAACATCCACTAATGCTCCGAAAAAAAAATTCAGGAGATATCAAAGACTTTGCAAAGTAGAAAAAAGGGGAGGGGTGGAGACTTTCAAAATGTCTATACTTAGAAATATTCACATCACAATTCTGAGTTAAACCCGGAGAACACTATAAAATTTTCATAATAATTCTTTTACAAATGCAACCAATAAGCTGATCGGTTGCATTTACTCGAATCCAACCGATAAATTTATTGGTTGCTTTTTTCAAGTTTTATAAAATAACTTTCATAAACCTTTTAGAGTGAAATTCCATCCTTAGATTAGTCACTTCTGAAATATAAAATTTCACTTTTTTTTCAGTTTATAGACTCAATATCGAGTAAAATATACTTGTAGGTTTCGGGGGCACCAAAATTATTCAAGTGCTTAGGCCCTTCAAACGTCTTAATCAGGCAATGAGTGAACGCCGTACGTGGATAACGTTGTTTAATAAAAGTATTTTTTTTAAAGTTTAAAAAAATTAAGATTAAAAATTTAAAAAATAAATATTCGAAATAATTGTAAATATTTACTTTTTTTTAAATAATTTTTAAAATTTAAAAAGAAAAAAAAATTTTTTTAATTAAATTTAAATATTATCAAAGTATTTAGTCAATTATAAATATTCGTAATGAATTACAGAACGGCTTATAATTTTGGTCCCGTCAGTAGCCGTTGTTGGCAGGTTTTATTGTAAAAAATTGTAAAGTATGGACAAAAGGCAGTTAAAGTTGCGGGCGAATTTCGCCTCGTCTGTGGAAGGCTCGGGATACACCAATTGTTAAAACTTCTTCCGGACCCGCATCCGCTCCGTGTGAAAGGGGCCTAAGTGCTCTAAAACTGTGCCACATGTCACTCAAAGGATCTCTAAATGTGTCACGGATCGTTTAAGTCTTCTGTAACCATGTCGCGGTTTACTTGGGTGATTTTTGAATGTTAAAGTGTTCTTTGAGGCCTACTTCAGTGATCTGAAAATGTGCCACAGGCCACTTAAATACTCTGGAATTGTGCCACGGGTCATTTAAGAGATTTGTAAATGTGCTGCTTAGTTCATTTTCACAAAATTAGGTTTGAGGGGGTCAAGCCACATCAGATAACCTTCAGGGCCACATTTGGTACGCTGGTCAAGGGTTTACCATGTATGGCTTTTGTTCGCAATGAATTTCTTAAGAGAAATTTTGAGTTCTTACCCTTCAAATAGCATTGAAATTGAAGAAATTGATTATAATAACACATATAAAGATATTTTCTTTGCACACATACACACACACACAAAAAATTTTTAAACACACATTTTTTTAAATATTTTTTGCATTAAAAAATAATTTTTTTCCTTGTGGGGAGGGGGGGAACCCTACGCCCCCTCCGGCGTACGTTTCTGATCCCATCAATATACGTTAGGAGGTATGGGGCAGTAATGACGAAATTTGGGGGGAGCGGGTTAGAATTTTGCTGACAAGGGTGGGGGGGAAAGGGTCAAAAATGGCTAAAAATTTGCTTACGTAATACTTGAACGGCCCCTAACACAGGAAGCATCAGCACTCCGGTGATTGGTTACTGCGAGCAAAAAAGCTAGCAAGACATCACGAGAGACGGAGTTTTGGGCGAAACTGAATTTCAAAGTTCATTGACGAAAACTGAAAGCATTTGTTATTGAATCATTAAATGCTAGCTGGCACTGACGATAGCTTCGCGAGCAATTATTATTGTCTTTTCGATGCACGTGAACCGCATTTGATTAAATCAAACAAAAATGGAAACATTTTTTAGTAAATCACTGTAAATGACAGCAAAGATGGGGGGAAAAATGGATGGGTTTCAGACCGAATCGAACACACAACCTTTGGTATGTGAACCTCGTACTATAACCATTTCTCCATCGATGGACGCCAGGTTCAAGCACAATTAAATGTATCTATTGTTAAACGTCGGCTGCAAAGATTTCACCGCGGGTGTGATGTAATGGTTCATCACTCATTTCGGCCAATCACGATGCGCTAAATTTCTACAATGTAGCTAGAAATATAGGGATTGTTTATAAGCGTCCCGGGGGGTCAATTAGGGGGGGGGGATTGAAATTTTGGTACTTTCGATCAGTAATTTTCTCCGTGCTGTCAAATAAAAGAAAATGTAATGTGTTTAGAGCACCAGAACCCCTCGCCCTCCCTTACTTTATGCCCTATAAGAACCTTATAGAGGTAGTTTTCTCCTTCCCCCCCCCCACCTCTAAGCTAGAAATTAATTTCTTTTGCTAATCGGATCACCGTCACTGTTAGGAGTTTTTACCCTTAGGGGTGTCCGACAGGTGAGGTTGCACTGGTTCCTCACGATAGCAGAGATGAAGAAAAATATGTTACTTAAATTTAATTATAGTAAGTAAAACTGGATGTCTCTGAGCTTCAACTGTGAACAGGGCCGTCTTAAGAGCATCATGGGTCCCGGATCAAGAGATTTTTTTGAGTCCCATCCTGGTTAATTCTAGAAAATTTCAAACAGATCTCATTTTTGTGGAGGCCCCTCTTCTCTTGAGGCCCCCATGCTTTAAGATGGCACTGTCTGGGGAGCATTTTCCAGTGTCTACCTCCACATCGTGCACTCGTTTATGGCCATAATATTTTCTGATGAAGATGGCTATTTCCAGCAGGACAATGTACCCTCCCACGGTGTTGGAATCATTTCAGATTGGTTTGAAGAGCATGATTCAAAGTTTCAATTGCCTCAATGGCCCCTCCCTCAGTCAAAGGCCTGTTGAAAGCCTGTTATCGGCTTACAAAGCAATTATCTCCACCAGATTATTGGCACCATGTGCCAATTATCTCCGATATACAGAAATAGTTAAAACTGCAAATTTAAAATGTAAACTGTTCACCTGTCGTGTTTGTTACTGATCTGAAAAGCAAGTAAGACAGGACAGATTGCGAAGAAAACACGATTTCATTGTTGTCCCTGTATTAAGACCAGGATGTGAGTGAACTTCATGTGGTTTTGCACCCAAAATGTGTGTGAAACTAAAATACAATAAATATTCCTTCTTTAATTTCTTAAACGAGCACTAGCTCAAACTTTTTTCAATTTATCGATGTATCGTATAAAAAAATATGAGTCGTACGCCTTATTGAATACAAATATTACAGAGGATTCCAAATTACGTGAAATGATTGAACTGTGGCGATTGTCCATCAATTATCATTAAAGAGAGCTCTCACAAAATACAAAACCTATGAACTTATAAGAAATGCGTAGCTGTATTTGATATTTACTTACTTTGTTTTCGTCAGTAAAGTGTAAAATGAAAAGGAGCTTTTTTTTCTGTTTTGTTGGTAATCCTGCTTTTATAACCGAATGTAGTTTTGTGTGTAATACTGTATACAATTCATAAAAATATGGGTTCTGCCAAGCTTCACATTTTGTCCGCCCTTTTCAGGAAAACGTCACATGAGGAGAGCTGTCCTTATAGGACCATAAACGGAATCGCGTGACCCCGCCTACCATTCTGTACCATAATTTCTTTATATTCCAGTTTGTGACTGCAAACGGATGTTGTTCTGGATTGACCAGCTTCATCCCATTTCGGTTCCCAAACAAGTTTTAAAAAATCGTATTTTAATCGAATTCATCCATTCGATTTATTGCCACTTAACACTGTTTCTGTCTCCCCCCCCCCCACCCACCCCAGATGGTCAACCATAGCCCAAAGACTCTCACCAAAGCCCCGACCGGTGCCAATAAAAGCATCTTTGTTGCAGAAGATTCTTTCTCACATGGCGGGCGTCCTTAAATAGATTAAAATTAGAATAAAAATTTGAGGATATTTTTTTCTCTCGTATTCAGAAAACTTGCGCTGTAGAATGTTCTGCCTTTTTACTTTCAAAGAGAGCCGAAATTGAGCTATTGAAATGTTCTTTGTGGTCAGCTGGGAAGGGTGCAGCAGGCCCCAGTCACGGAAAGAACCCCTCCCCCCCCCTTTTTTTTCCTTCCTGACCACTGTACCAACACCCTCCATAGATAGCCCTCCAAAAAGAAGATACCTCCCCCCCCTTCTTTAGGGGATGTCGGCCGAATTCACCGTCTTTTTTCCAACACCTTAAGTAATATGAAATCAGTGCTGCTTTGCTTCGCTGGACGTCTACTCACCCTCCTACCTCTACTTGTGACAATACTATTTGGGAAGGCCGTGAATAACACTGTAAATAGGAAGGTGTTAGACAATCATATATTTTTTTTTTTCAACGCCAGTCTGTGGGAAAAACGCAAAAAATAAATAAACAATATGGTTTAATAATTATACATTATTTACGATAGAAATGACACATTCATGAAGACTGAAATGACACATTCATGAAGACTGAAATGACACATTCATGAAGACTGAAATGACACATTCATGAAGACTGAAATGACACATTCATGAAGACTGAAATGACACATTCATGAAGACTGAAATGACACATTCATGAAGACTGAAATGACACATTCATGAAGACTGAAATGACACATTCATGAAGACTGAAATGACACATTCATGAAGACTGAAATGACACATTCATGAAGACTGAAATGACACATTCATGAAGACTGAAATGACACATTCATGAAGACTGAAATGACACATTCATGAAGACTGAAATGACACATTCATGAAGACTGAAATGACACACACAAGAAATTACACTTCCATACGTTTACGAAACGTGAATTAAAAAAAAAAAAAAAAAATTTCTCTCCCCTTTTTCTATACTAGAAAATGTTTCTCCCCTCCGAATTTGCCGCCCTGGGCTATAGCCCGCTTAGCTCCCAGTAAATACACTACTGCCAAGGACACTGGGGGAATGGGGGAAATTCAATTATGGTGGGTCGCTAAGCTGCTTTTGCACGGGGTCGCAAAATACTTCGGTCCGTCCCTGGATATTATCATGAAATACTTCAACTTTGTAGACACTAAAGATATAATCGAAGTTTTACCATTCATTTTTCTTGAATAAAATTGTTTAATTCTTAAAAAAAACAGCACATTTCATCGCTAAATATGATAGCGCGAGCTGGGATCCAATACATTTTTAAAATTTAATTTTCACCATATATTCTGTCGGGATTTCCATTTCTCGCAGGGAGGGGCGTTGGGGAGCTCACCAAGAATAAATTGGGATCCAATAAATTTTTAAAATTTAATTTTCACCGTTTAAGCCGCGTTTCCCACTTTTCGTAGGAATTTCCATTTCTCGCAGTGAGGGACGTTGGGGAGCAAGCACACCAAGATAATAAATTGGGATCAAATAAATTTTGAAAATTTAGTTTCCATCGTATAGGCAGCGCTTCCCGCTTTTTTGTAGGGATTTCCATTTCTTGCAGCGAGGGGCGTTGGGGATGCACATCGAGATAATAAATTGTGATCAATGTGCCCCCCCCCCCAGCACGATTTCCGCAATTCACTATTAAATGTATCCATGCATAGAATATATCTTTAAGGAATTTTTTATCGACAATGTATCTAAGTTTTATGTGTAACAGCTGCGAAAAGTATTATTTTCAAATTATTTTTTTGCAATGCTATGTACATTTCAAATCACTTTGTATTATCACACCGAAATAATATTCAAACACTCTGACCATAGGCGCCAGAAACTGGGGGCTGATGCCATTTGAGCCCCTCCTCACTCCAATAACTAATGAATATACAATGCTACGTGCCATTTCGCCTCCTGTGAGTACGGGTTTGAGTCCCTTATATACGGAATGAATAGCGATTTTCAGACCCCTCCTTCCTCAATGTTTCCTTCATGTCGGCACCTTTGACGGGCCAAGGACGCCCGTCAAAATAATGAAATCAGACTTTTAATTAGACCATTGTATGTAACTTCATGTACATGACACTCATACGGCTCCAGTCAACGATTAGTAAAAATTTCTTATAACGACACAAGTGAATAAACATTAACAGACAATATAAGATTATATTCAGAGGTATATTCCCTGGGTGGGGACGGGGTATGCGGGCTTTATCCCAAGATGACAAGTTCAAGTGAAAGGGCGTAACCAAAATTTCGTAATTGGTGATCAAGAACATGAATTAGAAAGGGAGAAGGGAGGCAAGGTTTCAATAGCCCAGAGGTGTGGGAAAGCTATAAATCCACCTCTGATTACCTCTCTACATTACCACCTCTGCCTACATTTATCAGGATAATTTTAATTTTAAAAACAATTCGTATCGGTCATATAAACACTCCACAATATCTAAACCTTTATTTATTTTCAGTGCCTTTGAGTAACATTTTATTTAAACACTTATATAACGTGAATATCGCAATAAAAAGCCAGATGATGATTAATAGAATAAGTGAAACTATTTGAAACTATCATAATTTTTGTCTTTTTTTTAACGATACGTATAAGATTTCAATTTATTGCAATTTAAATTGAATTGAAACAATTTAATTTAAAAAGTACTACATTATTTTTTGTCATCCTTCCAATCTGTATCTCTATTTTATGATACAACAAAAACACAAATAAAGAAAATTAATAATAGGCTAATTCATTCAATTGCATTAAAAGTTTTTCTAATTTCGGAACATGAATTTTTATGTGGAAAAAACTTTTAAACACACACGCAAACCAACATATCATTTTCACGTTCGGTTTTGCGATATTCAATGTTTTTGCCAATAGAAATATGTAGACCAAGCACACCAACCTTAAGCTTAGACGCTAATGAAAACTGTGAAAATATTCAAACAAGCCAGCCAAAGATATGCGACTGATTATAAACATAAGATTAATGGTTATATTATATCTATGCGACTGACCCATAATCGTCTTTCTTATTGGTGATTACATGTGGTGATTACAATTGTCGGTGGGCAATATGAAAACTTCATCGAATCATCATTCATAAGCACTGTACATTTCTACTCTTGATCTGCGCCAAACTCCCTTCGCTGTGAGAAATAGAAATCCCAACAAAAGCGGGAAGTGCGGCTTATACGGTGAAAATTAAATATTAATTTAATTGAATTATTAACTAATTGAATATTTCAGGTTCTTATGGAGATACTGTAATGGTAAATGTTGGTGACTCTCGGAGGGGGGGGGGCAGAAACTCTCGAGCCCATGGAGCAGATAGAAATTTACGAAGATAGGCTCACTGTAATTTGGGAAATATCATACAAATCGAAATTTTTCCATATGATATTGAAATCACAGCAAAAATTAATTATTTAACATGTAACTGAATTTTCAAATATAATTAAAATTTTATATGCAGTTAAATTTTTAAATGTAATTGATATTGTAATTTTAATTTAGATGACCTTTCCGCATTGACAAAAAATAATTATTTTCAGTTAACTGCGTGTACACTTTATGTTCATGTTTTTCATTTCACGTGTAAGAAAAAACCTGCGCTATAATATATAAATTGACGTCACGACGAATTGACACAGCGGGAAACTTGTACAGCTACGAATTGGAGCTGCGACAAATTTGTACCGCGACGAATTTTAGCTGCGACAAATTTGTACCGCGATGAATTGGCACTGCGACGAATTTGTACCGCGACAAATTGAGGCGCGACGAGTTGAGCGCGACGAGTTGAGCGCGACAAATTGACCGGCTACGATCTCCGCCCATGCCCCCGATGAGAAAATCTTACGTACGCCACGGAGTTTGTATATACAGTAAAACCTCGCTACAACGACACTCGATGATAAAAATGCCTCTACAATGATATTTTTTAAATCTTGTTTGGAATTGCCTAGTATTATGTTTAACTATCGATACAGCGATATATTTTAATGAATCCCCTCTATAACGCGATATTTTTAATTTGAAACCAGTTATATATACAGTATATACAGTAAAACCTCGTTAAGTCGTCACTTCGGTTAAGTCGTCATTTTTCTTCAGGCCCTTCCAGCTCTCATAGACAATAATGTTATTAAACCTTCGTTTACTCGTCGCTAGTTTCGGTTAACTCGTCACTATGAAAAAGTTTGAGAAAGAGGAACAGACCATTTTTATGGCTGCCATTAACAAAAAAAAGCTTGTTAACAGCATTGCCATATGGTTAAAAGTCACCATTAAATCCTATATACTCAAATGGAACAGTTTAAGTAACGAAAGTTACACTGGGGGAAAGTTCATTTGCCGACTAAGGTTTTTGGAACGTTGGGAACTGTTCGAGCTAGATCTCATTTCTGCATGGGCTCTACTAATTTAAGGATTGAAATTTAAACAAAATATCTTTGTTGAAAAAAATTAGACATTCTTTCCCAAGTTGGAGGTCTTCTGTTTACTTTTCCCTGCCCAGGGCCCCTCCACTAAGTCAAGTGTTCGAGATTACTTTGTAGTTGTATCATGAACTACTGATGAAGAATTAAAACACTAAAATTTTAAATTTGATGTATATGTAAAATTAATGTGCAATAAAGAGTTATTATGACTAGACTTGAACTATTATAAAGAAAAGCTACCTATTCTAAAACATTTGCTCTGTTAGTCTAAATTAAAAATTACTAGTATAAATCAATAATCAATCAATTTTACCACAATAATTTAAGTAATAAGAGATAAAAAAACGTAAAAAATTGCTCTATTATTTTTTCTTTCGCAATCTATAAATTTATACGATTTTCACAACATTGCATATTAAAACTGACGTCACTCCGCTTAAGCCGTCATAATTTTTCGACAACGTGAGGTGACGACTTATCGAGGTTTTACTGTATATACAAAGATATTTTTTTTATATTTCGCTCGAAATTCCCTACGGTATATTTTTATATTCTTCAACAGTTTTTGTTCTTTCGATCGTGTTTGATAAACATTGGTATTTTGCGCTATCCCTTTCGAAAGTGTTTATTAAGTTGCCGCGAAGCTACTTTCTGTGTTGTACACAAAAGGGCTGTGCAGTGGGGTGGGTTAAAAAAATAAAATTCGCATTTTTTCAGGGGCACAGCGATGAAAAGGTGCTAAATGGTCTCAAAATAACACGTTATTTTTTTTTTACATTCTGATTAGTGTAACTGCCTCCGGATTGATATCGATTTTTTCATTTTTTCGATATTTTTGAGTTTTTTTTCAAGGTAGGTTTCAGTTAGGATTTCGACCAATTACGTTACTTTCCACAAACATAGACGATTCATCACGTTGTAGTTGTGAGGGGTGGATGAGTGGGTAGAGTGGGGGAGAGTCTAGGAAGACCCTACGCGTGCGCATGCGACGCCCATGTTTCCCAGTATAACTCCAACTGAAATAAGGCGAGATTGTGTCGCGCTCGCTTGTGCCATTTGCATCATGGATCATGCTCGTTCAAAGTGGAAATGTCCGTTATTTTGTGATTCAAGTGACATTAAATGCAATATATTACCAACCTACTAAGATGTTATTAAGTTCTATGAGTGGAACCGTCATAAGATAAAACGTGATAATGAAACTAATAAAGAGCCCACGTATAAAGAACTAGAGAACATTGTAGGGCAAAAATTGAAGAAATATGGTCAAGATCTTCCATTCCTTCTGTCCAAAACAAGCGAGTGAAAGCGATGTTAAAGGCCTATCATGTATGAAATACAAAAATCTTTTAAAATCATTCCCTAAAATACCGAAGAAGCAATTAGAAGAGTTTCGCCGTAAATTATTGTTTGACATTTATTTCATCCTGCAAGTATAAGAACATCGAAGAGTGCATTTGCCCCAAATACAAAATATACCTGTCAGAGTGAGAAAAACTTCCTAATTGGGCCAACGAGCGACCAAAGTTCTACAAATAACTGCTTTATACTTCGACGGATGGAAGGATAAAACTTTAATTACATCAGAAAAGGACAGAAAAATGTATAGTCAGAGCGTTCTTGAGGAGCATATTCCACTGATAATGAAACCATCGTCGAAGCACCAGCTTCTGGCACATCTGAATGCATCGAACAAGCAATTTTCGATTTCTTCTTGGAATCAGAAATATCTATGGAGTCTTTAGTGGCAGTTGGGTGTGACGTGGAACTAATATGAACATTGGTGAATATAGAGGTGTCATACGTCTGCTTGAAAAAAGGTTAGATAAGCCGTTGCGGTGGATTATATGTTTACTGCATATGAACGAATTACCCTTCCGACACTTGTTTCTACATATTGGCGGCAGCACATCGAGACCCAAAACATTTTCAGGGAGAATCGGCAAAGATATAAAAATATGTGAAAAAACCCTGTGTTTCGTTTCAAGTTATTTCAATAGAGTTACCCGAGTTTTCTATTCAAGGTGTAAGCACAGACCAAACATATTTGTACAGAATAGTCTCAGCAGTTTCAAAAGGCTTAAGGATTTAGCAAACAAATCGCCAGGGGGCGCAGTAGCCCAGGTCGATAAGATACTCGTCTAAAAAACCAAAGAATGTTTAGAGGTGTCGCGAGTTCGATACCCGGTCCGCGTCCTTGCCAGAAAACTTTCCTGACACAGGGGTACAACAAAAACGGCGACATGACCGCAGAAAAAGATTGCTACCGCAGGGAGTCCTCCATCGATGGGTTAGAGCACCAACCTCTCGATGAGTATAAAAAACAAGCCTGCCGTTCGGAATCGGCAATAAATTGTAGGTCCCGGTCTAATTAGCCCTCGCGTGCAGAAAAATGACCATGGTGCAACAAAAATGATCGACAAATCGCCAGGCAAAATTTCTCATGCCCGATGGCTAACTCGTGCTAATTGAATTCTACATTTGTACGTTTTGATGAAATATCCTTCTGAAAATTTAATAATTCTAGCAAACGTATGTCGTCAAGTTTTACGCTTCAACTTGGTTTGCTATGAAAACTCCCCCTTCCTGTAAAGATGGAACACAGCACCTGTTCAAGCTCATCGTTGTAACTAGGTATTTACCCGCAGAACTGAAAGGCAAAATATATCCCGTAATTCTCAAAGAAACACGTACTTCGCACACCCTGAAAATTCATTGATCACAATGCTGACCGACCGCACATCCGTGAACTAGCAGCCCGCCGCATTCAGAAAAATAGACTCCGAACTGTCATACTCTGTTTTACCCCGGCGGTGACCCATCGGTTATAAATTCTTCGAAATATGGACTGGGTCTCCGTTTCGGTTAGTAAGTAAGTCTCGAAACGCTGTGCCGAAATTCAGTAGTAAGGATTTTTGCGCTATTTGAAATATGATGATAATAGTAATATAAATGCCACTTTTGTGAACCTTTTCTTGTAATAAATAAATGTTACTCATGCGATTTGTATTTGTTATATAGACACACAAATTAAAATCTTTTTTTAAAACCTTACTTTGACAAATCATCAAAAAAAGGTTTTTTTTTTTTTCAAAATATGTATTCTTTAAAGCCAATCCAGAGGCAAAAGATGATAACGCATTCTTAAAAAAATTTATATGTGAGCTAAAGGCATCATTTGGCACCCAAATGGTCCTAATGAAGATATCAGAATAAATTAATTAATGAATCAATTAAAAAGTTTTTTAAAGACATTTTGTTGTACAATAATAAACACAAATGAATAAAAAACGTGCTGTGCCGGATAGAAATTTAAAAAAAAATTTACATAGAGAACGGTGACCCACCCTACTGTGCAGTGAATCATTTTATAGTACGGATGCTTCCGGTGGTCCATGGTCACAGGGTCGTAAGTGGGGTGAGGGGAACAAGTGGGTCTCTTGCCCCGGACCAGAAGGGGGGAGGGCGTAAATTTCACCGTTTAACTTCTCGTTGAACATTAAATGGAGGTGATAAAATGTGTGCTTGCCTCAGCTGATCAAGCATCTAGTTGCAGCCCTGGTGGTTGGCCACAAAGCCGAATATTTTGCATTGTTATGCAACAAATCCTCGGCTAACTGGAAATGTTCTGCGGTAAAAATCCGCACAATAGTGTTTTCTTGCACTTTTTCTTAAAATACTTCCAGATTGTTCTGCAATAGCGCTAATTGTTAGGCATATTCTGCTTCGGGGCTGGTTGGTATTCAATCTAAAGAATAACTACTCTACTATGATATTTTTCTTCGTGCACAGAATATCGTTATATCGAGATTTCACTTAGTTTTATTATGAATATACACAGTGTCAAATTTATCCTTAGTTTCTCTCAGA
The DNA here is from genome assembly GCF_987345545.1 of Pholcus phalangioides. Taxonomy (NCBI): domain Eukaryota; kingdom Metazoa; phylum Arthropoda; class Arachnida; order Araneae; family Pholcidae; genus Pholcus; species Pholcus phalangioides. The sequence goes on from NW_028301604.1 coordinate 59,449,454, forward strand.
TAAGATATCTACCGCATCTCATCAGTTTCTTTGCTCATCAAGCAAGTATACTCATACTATTCTGCAATATTGTTGGAAATAATGTAATTTTATAAAAAAAATATATATTTATAGAAAAATTTACTTAACTACAGAAAAATCGATTTTTTTTTCCTTTTGGAGTAATTTCAATATTAATAGAACAATCCTTCAAACAATTTAAGTTAGGATACAATGATCTCTCACCTATACACCCTCTCATTTATTCGTTTCTCTCGGTTATAAGAGGATTTTCTGCATTCCCGATCAAAAATATGCTATTCCATTATACGCTTCTCTCACTTATGCCTCTTTTTTCTTGTTCCCTTTCGCCGACGCTTATATAAGTGAGAGATCACTGCACATTTTGTTTCAAAATTTAAAAAAAAAAAAAAACCATTTTATTGACTTAGTTTTGAAACAGAGATTTGCCGTTGCAAAAAAGTTTCACGTCCTGAACTTTCGGTGGCCCACTAGTTAATGAATGAATTCAAATGAATGAAAAATAAAGACCTAATTCAAGTTACTTACTTATTCCAGATTCTTACTGCCCGTCAAATTAATGGAAATTTTTTCAACATTTCAAAATGTCTGGGTTTGGCTACGCTAAAATAAGGGGAACTAGAGCCGCAAAAAGGGTTAAATACACTGTGCGCCGGTATGCAAGAGGGCCTGGGTTTGAGTCCCGGTGGAGACAAGAGAACTTTTTTTTCGATTTCACCTCAGCATAATATCCAGAAAATATGTTTCCTCGATATCTTGGGCTGAGAAAAGCTGTCTAACTCTTTCTACCATCCCACCTGAGGGAGGAGGGGCATTTCCTGAAGTTGAGATGCTGCTGCTTCTACTTCAGCGCTTCACGCCACAGTGCGTGAAATACGGAAGGCAGGGTCGTGTATTCAGTGGTGTAGATGGTAGCATGTTTTACCGGTATACAAGAGGGCCTGGATTCGAGTCCGGATGGATCCACAATATCCAGAAAATGTTTCCCTGACATTGTGTGCAATTTAATAATTAATCTAATAAGATCCATTTTATTCAAAATTTAATGATTGCAGCTTCCAAAATGCATGCTTCTGGTGATAAAAATTACTTAGGTATGTCTAGTTCAGTAAATAAATATAATCTAGTTCAACCGAATTCTTTTTCAGAGATCCGGGAAATGAGTTCAGATTCCCGGGAATATTCCGGTTGCATTTTAGAAAAAAAATATCAAAGATTATTCCTCTTACGTGAATTTTCTATACAACGCTTTTTTGGATAAAACAAAGCGATTCCGTTATGCCAGACGATTCACACTATAAGCGTCAAAAAAAAAAAAAAATGAATTTATTGAATTAGAGTAAATGGCAGGGCTGTAAATAGTCTGGGGCAACCGGGGCACTGCCCCTGGACCCCGAGCTGAATGGGGACCCACAAATGTTTTCATTTGTTTAGCATAATAATAAGAAGGACCCCAAGGAAAAGTCTGCCCTGGGACCCTGAGAAAGCACACTACAGCCCTGGTAAATGGAAATAATACTACTGAATATATAACTATTTTCATTGACCTTGGCCAAAGCATCGGCCTACCAAATGGAACTGAAATAGTACAAATATTTATGTTCACTCTACCTGTTCAACTAAGCACTAGCTTTGTAGATATGGTCTATTAAAACTAAACGTTTTACACTTTATGCAACACACAGGGCCGCAACTTTGGTCAGAGGGGACAAGAACGCATTTTGGTGCTTCCTTAAAACGTTGAAGGACAGATTAAAGTGTCAAATTTACGCCTCCTTACATCACCAGGGGCACCAGACCCCCCCCCCAACTGCTCATATCCCCCTTCCCCGCTGTTGTGGCCCTGGAAACACAATTCAACTCTTCAGCCGTAGATTAATTACAGTTAACTAGAGATGCTAGAAATACAATTTAGCAAAAATGTATATTATTTCAGTGTTGCTTACCGTTCCTTTGGGCATGGCCCCCACATCCTGGAGCAGGGCCCTAGGCTGAGATATTTTTTATGATGAATTTATAGCGTGAAAAGCAAAAACAATTGTGAAAATTGTCCCGGGCCCCAGGGCTGGAGCCTTGTCAGCCCACCCCTTGTGAGGGCCATGCCTTTGGGTTAGAAGAAACCATGTTCAGAATTCATTTTTGTGGAAAAAAATTAATCCTTTATGTACGCACTCCACGTACAACTAACTTACTAAAAGATTTCGAACAATCCAATAACTGTATTTTATCAGATGTGAACAATAAATATTTTTCTGTCCAACCCAGAAGTTTTGCGGGAGATATGTTCTCAAGATAGTACGGCGTCTTAAAAAAGACCGATGCGGAATGTAGCCTCTTTTTTCAGAATCAAGGAAAAGAAACCCCTTGATTTTTTCGGACTAGAGGGAAGGGAGGGTATTGTTATACAAAAGCTTTTTGCAGCAAAGCTGTTGCTTTATCATGGTCCACCTACGAGGGTGGGGTTGACGGAGCTCTAGCCATGGAGCCTGGGCAATTCTCATCATTTTTTTGTTTTTTACACACTATGGATTCACTAAAGAGGGGGGTGGGGCTATTCCAGGATGGGGGGTGTCATGTGCTTTATCGGCACCAACAGGCATTTCACCGTGGACATCTGTGTTCATAGAAATTTTCATTTCATTCAGACAATATAGCCTTCTACGCATCGAAACAGCAGGGGTCATATTATAGCCCTGAGGTCACACACCCACAACGCTGTTGTAGGGAAAATACTGCGGTTGTTTCAGTAGCCTTCGTTGAACGATAATCACAATGTCTTTTCTTCCTTCCTTGGAGAAGGACTCCGAGAGTGGTACCTTGTAAATTGTTCTTTCTTCGTTCGTGTTTTTTTTCCCCGTTACTTATACATGTGTATTGTTAAAAAAAATTGCAATAAAAAGAATAGAAATACTTAGTTCAAGATATCCGCTGATACGCATACAAATTGATGCGACTAATGTTAAAATATCCTGTTTTCTTCTATGGGACATCTGAAAGGAAAAAAAAATAAAAAAAGGTGTCATCCCACGGGCTCCCCTTGACTCCCGGGCCCCAGGGCTGGAGCCCTGTCAGCCCCCCTATGTGGGGGTCATGTCCTTAATTATGATCCTCTAAAAAAAGTCAGCTTGGAAATAGTATCGAAATGTCTAGCTACCGGCCAGCAAAGGACTAATCTGAGCTAAGTACTCGATTTCGGCGAAGGACTGTAGAGATAGTTTACCCCAGCTGATTTGATAACTACTACAGGTTATTAGTAGGTTCTACGGACGGCAGCACTCAACTACGGGAGGATACTCGCAATACTAAGGAAATCGTTTTTTCTTCAAATTGTGTAAAATCTTTCTTCTTTTTTTTCCCGAAAAAATTCGGGTCTTTGGGTTTTTGCTGTATTTAAATTTTTTTTTTTAAATCGCGTTGATCTTTACCGTAACGATAAAGTCATATATGCCTGTGAGCATAGGCGTACGCAGAATTTTCTCGGGAGAAGGGGGGTTTAAAAAATTTTTCTTCTGAAGAGGAGTTACGTTTTTCTTGCAAAATAACACTATAATTTTGGTTTAACCCCCCCCCCCCCCGTTTAACCAATATCTGTGAGAGTTCGAGAGAAGACAAACTCGGACTTGAAAAGGGTTGGTGATCAAATTTAGCCTTCCAGGCGCACGTATGTAGGAGATAAGCGCTCTCCATTCCTCCACGTAACTCCTACATACGCGCACTCGTTGGAAAGTAGAGGAATGTGTGACAATCTTGTGATCAGGAAAAACCCGCTTGAAAGTTAATGCAGCTTTGATCTAGGCTGACACTAGAACACGACAATAGGGCGAATAACAAGTATCTCGGACATATATAAGTAATATCGGACAACGCAAAATCTGAAAAGTATAAGCAGGGCTGCAACTAGGGGGTGCAGGCGGGTCTGGTGCCCCGGGCGCAGGACTAGAGGGGGCGAAAATTTAACTCTTCGACCTCTTTTTCGACATTATCAGGGGGCGCCGAAATGCATGCTTGCCCCTGCTAACCAAGCATCTAGTTGCGGCCCTGAGTATAAGGAATATATGAGAAATCCGTCCTCCGGAAGGGCCCGTGGTTGGTACACACGTCTGGTAAAGGCGGATACACCCACCGGGCTACTCAATGCCCAAACGCGCAAAAAATTGTTTTCACATTCAAAATCGTCCCGCGCTGTATGGCTAAAAGCAGTTTTTTTTTGGGGGGGGGGGGACACGGGTTTATTTGCGCTGATCGAGCCCGCAGAACTTGTTACAGAGAGATTGTTTCGTTGTAGGTGCTGTGATGCGAAGAAAACAGGGGTTCTCTAGGGTTGCTAGACGTCCGTATATACAACCCATAAGGACATATGCAGGGTGGCATTGCATTGAATTTTCATGAATTACTAAGGAACTCGGCGACCTCTCAAAGTTGCTTGGGGAAATAAAATCAGGATGATTTCAGTCCTTGAATACAATTTGTACGGGGTGTTTCATTGAAACGTTGATCAAGTGCTCGCGAGCACAAAATCGGACACGAGCATGAAGCACTCTGAGTGCTTAAAGGAGTACCGTGGTGCTCGCGAGCAACGGGTTGAAGATGCCTGTCCTACAGGGTTGACGAATTAGTGCACTGAATCGTCGCTTCGGAAATGATCAGCCAAACTGAGTAAAAAAAACATCGCGTCAGAGACTTGGTATGGCAACCTATCAGAATTCCCTCGCGCCGAAAATCGGTGACAAATGCGTATGGAAAATATTGGATCTAACACCCTTCGCTAACAAGCTATTGGCAAGAAATTGGGATGATCTCTATGAGGCTTTTTGGGGATCACGTGATATTTCTCTCTTTCTTGAGGGACATACAAGGTAACCAATATGGTGACTTCCTGTGCGACTCATGAACGAAACAAACCTAAATTAAAGAAACCTAGAAATGAATTGTTTTTTTTTTCTTTTTAATGGGAGTTAGATATTTCGACATTTTTTTAACTTCAAATTAGGGTGACCATACGTCCCGTATTTCCCGGGACAGTCCCGGTATTTTCTCTTTTTTTGGCCGTCCCGACTTTTTCACAAAAGTGTCCCGGTTTTTCCCGTATTTCACACGACGCCTACTTGAATTTTTATTCTTCATTGAAGTCGAAGATTGAAATTATTTTTCAACTCATAAATTATTTTATGATAGTTACAACTATATATGGGATATTAATCTCCCACATTTGCCTTGGTAAACGTTTTTTTTTCGTGGAATACATTTTAATCCACTGCAATTTGCACTAATGCATCATTTCTCGCCATTGTGATTTTTCCGTAATTTCAACAATATTTGGCAACTTTGTTTGGTTTTGGCATCGTTTTTGGCGATAATTGGCTATGTCCCGTATTTTACCGTATTTGGAATCCCGATGTCCCGTATTTCTCTCGAAGAAATATGGTCAGCCTACTTCAAATTATCAATCTGCCTGTTTTTCCTTCAAAAAATGCTTGATTAAAGCTGCGGAATTTTTTCAGTGTAATTTATATGGGCCCATAATTAATTTCAAAACATTCTACATTATATGGATTGAGATGCAATTGGATATTATAAGATAATATGAAGACATTAATTCTCATTTTCGCGCTTGAGAAAATATAAATAAAAATTTGAAATCAATGTGTTATTGCATAGATATCCACCTCAAAAGTGGGTCTGGCGCATTATTTTATATTTAATTTTTTGGGTTTCGTATCTCTAAGCGAACCCAATACTTCGAAAATAGAGAATTCAATGCAATTTTTAAAATTATTGATGTGGCGAAAAACCCCACTAAATTTCCGCATTTCTACGCTAAAATCGGCAATTTTAACATTGATTTCTATGAGGATCATCCTGTGCCTCTCCCTCAAAGTGATGATGATGATGATGTTTATTCGAAAAGCCTCATTTGACAAATGGGCAATAAATATGGTAACCTTGTCCCAACCTTACCGCACGTCAGGAAAAGGGAAAGGTACCATTCAAGTATTACGTCAGCAAATTTTTTGCCATTTTTGGTCCCCTCCCCTCGTCAGCTCTACCCCCCACTTCTTAAAGCATTTTAGTGGGATCAGAGACGTATGCGGGGAAGGCATGGGGGCTCGTGTTCCTCCAGATGATCAAAAATTTTTTTTTTTAATGCAAAAAATATTTAAAAAAAATTAAAATTTCGAAAGAAAATACCTTTACATGTAATTATGCTGATTATGTGCGACACATAACCACACATAATCAGCATTAGTTTCTAGGTAGAAGACACAGCTCAAAGCATAAACAACTTTATTCTTTTACGATGTTCTTACATATAAGCAGCCTTGACCACAGTTTTTTGTGAGTGTTTCCATTCACAAATATGAACACATAACATTCCCTCTCTACATAAACAAAAAAACAAACAAACATACTCAGTGATTTCTAATAATATAAATAAATGGACGTAATGGGAGGTATACTACAACCTAACCAGGCTAAGGAGAAATATATATATATATATATATACACATAATTCACATTTACAAAAAATAAAAATAAAAAATTCACAATTTCCCAGGAGAAAAAAAAATCACTCCCATTGATAATTCGGATAATGCGATATATCCGAACATAAATTTTTACATACATTAAAACAAAACCTATAAGTCCAACTTCACAGGCACACAACAAGAATGCTGTGAGTGTCTTAAGACCAGAATAGTTTTTGGAGTAGTCTGATCCGCCTCTTGAGAAGACTCTGCTGGCTGTGGAACCTCAGCACTAGCTGGCAGATCTGGTTCACATGGTTCAGTTGACTCTATAGGTGGTGGTGTGTTCGAACTTCTCATTTGCAACTGGTCTCTATAACAAACCGTCTGAAGTAAACATAGCCTGATGCTATGTTTACTTCAGACATAACTCTTCCAATGGGAATAGAAATCTCTCCTGGAACCCACTTTGGACCACTACCATAATTTCTACACCAAACCTCATCCTTGGACTTGAACTTTGTATTTCCATTAACTGGTAGATGACTTCCAGGTTTCCGTAAGTCCAAATCACTCCGGATGGCTCGATTGAACATTGCCCTCACAGGAGACAATTCTGTTGATGCTTTTCGGGTCTGCCTATAGTTTGGAACAGAAACTTATCCAACCATGCCTAGAAAGAACTACTATTAATCTTTTTCATGGCATCCTTCATTGAACGCACCTCTCTTTCTGCCAGCCCATTCGACTGAGGATGGTATGGAGCAGTACGAACATGAGTAATACCCCTTTGATGAAGAAATTCTGAGAACTCTTCACTGGTAAATGATGTTCTGTTATCACTCACAGCAGTTCTTGGCAAGCTGAATCTAGCAAAGATGGAATGCAAAGCTGTAATTGTAGCTGTGGATGATGTTGATGGAACTACACTTGGTAGCAGCGTCCACCACTAGCAGAATCATGCGGCTTTTGAATGGCCCTGCATGATCAATATGAATACAACTCCATGGCTCACTTGTCAATGGCCAGGATGCCAATGTAGAGGGAGGCTCAAGAGCTTCCACTTGGCAAGTATCACAAGAACGTATCAATTCTTCGATGTCACTGTTGATATTTGGCCACCAAACTGACTGCCTAGCCAGTGCCTTGAGCACACCCATGCCCTGATGGCTTCTGTGTAACTCTGAAAGGACATAACTCCTGTATTTCTTCGACACAAATACCAGACATTCTCACAAAATCAAACCATCCTCCACTGATAACTCAGCTCGACAAAGCCAGAAAGGATGAATCTCTGCTGTGACTGACTTTGGCCAACACCTTGGGAAGTATACTTTTTACAATCAACAACACAGGATCTGAATCTAATGATCTCTGGAAATGATACTTTGTCATTGGACTGTCGTCAACAGCTTCCAACAACAGAACTACATCAGCTGTTTTGGGATGATCTGCACAGGTACCTGGTACTCGAAGTCTGCTGAATGCATCAGCATTGGCATGTGAAAACCCTTTTCGATAAACGATGTCATAGGAATATGCTGTTAAGACCAGAGCCCATCTTTGAATGCAAGAAGCAACCATAGATGACACAGGCTTATTCACTGATATGAGACTCACAAGTGGATGTTGGCCAGTGACCTGTGTCCTTCCGAGTACATATTTGTGGAAATGGGAGATGCTGAATATCAGAACCAATGCCTCCCTTTCAATTTGGCTGTAGTTACTCTCTGCATTTAGTAAGCGATCGGGAAGCAAAGGCAATTGGATGATCTCCACCAGCTGACGGATGTGATAACACTGCTCCAACACCATATGGACTAGCATCACATTGCAAGTGCACTTTTTTTTATCTCAATTGGCAATATTCATTGAATCATTACAAAATTTTAATGATATTTTATCATAAACTTTCTAGATTTTGTACCAAAATCTAAGGTCTATCACATATATTTATCTCATTATAATGTTTTATAGACGATATGTCTGATGAAATTTCAAAAAATTCACATGTACATGAACAGATTTGAGTGTAACTTATGAGTAGAGCCCGGATTATATGCACTAAAAAAGTGGCAAAATATGCTCTAAAAATATGCAAATATGCACTTAAAAATGTAAAAATATGCACTTAAAAATGTAAAAATATGCACTTAAAAATGCAAAAATATGCACTTATAAATGCAAAAATAAGCACTTGAAATACAAAATGTGCACTGAAAATTCCAAAATGTGCACTTAAAATTCCAAAATGTGCACTTAAAATTCCAAAATGTATACTGAAAATTCCAAAATGTGCATTAAACACCCCAGAATATGCATTAGAAATCTTGAAAAAGTCAAAAATTCCGAAATATGTATAAAAAAAGGGAAAATATGCATTAAAAAATACACCATGCAAAAAAAGCGAATGTGTTTTTAAAATACATGTTTTCTATTAGTGCATATGTATTTCATTTTTACCAAAAAATATCCCCTCATATATATGTATACAGCATATGCAAATAACTTCTACATATCTTTTATTCAGGCATTTTTTTAGTTTTCAGTTTGTTGTAGCTGCTCAATAACGAAAATAGCAGTAATAAAAGAATTTCGACACTATTTCTAAAAACAAAATTAACATTTTGACACATCTCTAGAAATAGCCTTACAATAAAACTGTTAGTAGTCGTAAAATACTTTATAAATATGTATTAATTCACTAAATTTCACATACCGGGAAAAAAAATCGATGTTATGAAAATATTACGAACAATATTTATTTGGAAAATTATAAAAAAAAAAAGTGAGTTTAAGTAAACCTTCAAAAATATGCACTTATACTGGAAATTCTTTGATTTTATGCATTTATATGCATTAATACTAAAAAAGGCCAAAATATGCAAATGCATATGCACATATGCATTTGCATATAATCCGGGCTCTACTTATGAGCATACCATACAATCCTTTAAATGTTGGTCCATAGCTTTGAATGTACTGTGAAAATAAGAAAACATTCTATTCATAGAATTTTTTGCAATCGTGTTTTAAATATTAAATGAATTTTGCTTAAAATTTGACATAAAAATGACTTTTTCATAGAAAATTACATAGGTAGTCCAAAATTTGTTATCGTTTTCACCATTTTGAGACATTTTCTATCGAAAAATGTCATTAAAGTTCACTCCAGAACCATTTTATAGAAAAGTGCTTTTGAACATAGTTGAACACCTTAATATGCCATTTCAATCACTTTCTGTTAATTTAAATGTTTTTTTGAAGATTGGTACCAGAAATTTCTCTTGAAGAATTTTTGGTGACCCCCACCCCCAAAAGTTGATTCTGCGTATGCCTCTGCTCAGAGGAATAGACTTTGGTGTATTTTTAAAAATGAGAATGGCAGGTGAATGCATGAAATTTTATGAATTGAACTTTAATTTTTTTCAGCAGTTGATTACTCAAATTAATAAGTGTCATGATCTCTGACATCAATTTTTCAAAAATGACTTTAAAAAATATTTCACTCAATTTAAAATCAAATGTAAAAATTTTTGTGTCAATCAGTAAATTTGCGCTTTCAAATTAAAAGAAAGAATTAATAAATTGTAGTGTAAATATGTACAAAAAAAAAAAAACACTTTGAAAGTGATTTTCTCAAATTGCAGTTTTTGAGCTCGCCTGTAAGATTAAAAAAAGTACTGCCCCAAAAATTCTGAAATTTTGCAGAAGTGTTTATTTGACATTTTGCAGTAAAATAAACCTCAGAAGTAGATATCTGAGCATTCAATAGAGTTTTATGAATTTTTAAAGTTTAAAACACACAAATATAAACTTCAGAAATCTTAATTCAATATTTTCAAAAAATACTTCCTATTGGTTAATCGCTGAATCTGAGGTTAATTTTACTTACCCATATCGAATAAACATATCTTCAGAATTTATGTCTCACAGTATTTTTTTTTACCTTATGGATGAGCTCAAGAACTGTAATCTGAGAAGTTAAGTAATAACCCTCTGGTTTTAATCTCTTCTCTGGTTTGGGCACCCAGCTTGCGGTTCGCTTTTGTAACAAAATTAATTTTTGCTACATCTCAAAAGGTGCGCAATGCATTCAGATGGCATTAGCATTGTATGTTAGCTATTTCAAAGACAAATCTGATTATACCAATTAAATTATGTCATTACCTACCACACGATTCAAGTCACAGAGCATGTGTTCACGTCAAAACTTGTGGTCATGTCTATAACACAGCCTACCCTAATTTTTTTTTTTTTTTTTCAATTGATAGATTTAATAATGCAAAGTGGGGGCACCAAATTACTTAAGTGCTTAGGGTCTTCAAGTGTCTTAATCGGGCCCTGCTTAAGGGTGGCAAAATATTATTTGCCTCCGATGGCAGAATTTCTATTACTGACCCTGGTTATAGCCCACAGCTGTTGCTGTCTATGAACACAATAGCTGTGGAAATAGCATGTCTTACAACCACTGTTTCCTCTAAATTACATTTGTGCTCAGCCACGCACATTGAAAACACTTTAGTGCATGCCTAATCACAAAATACACCATAGGTGGATAAAAAATTATATAAAAAATAAAAATTAGAGAGAACATTTCTTTTGACAAAATGCACTATTAAGACACTGCCAATAGACATCAAGACACAAATACAGCCATCGTCAGCGTCTAAATAGAACCTAGATTCATCGCCAAACCAGGTGCCATTTGGTAGTGATCCAATTTCACCATAAGAGAAATCACGACAAATGCAAGCAATGGTAGGTGGTTTATCTAAAGCAACACACATGGGCGATTCACTTTGATTGCAGCATAAAGACATATCTAGTCATCAGAAATCTTTCTAATCAAAACAGAGCTGCTGTATTCATTTTTTTCTTCGCCTGATCACTGGACCAACCACATTCTAATTGCATTGCTGTCTTATTTATCTCTTATTCCTGGCGATTCTGAACCCTCCTTTAACTTAAGAACTCTGATATTTCATACCTTTTAAAACTGTATATACATTGTAATTACATTTTAATTCAAATAGCTATGTTAAAATGGTTTCAGAATTGAAACAGACCTTATACGGTATGGTTGGTTTAACTTGGCCCATAGGATGGTGAGAGGATTTTTTTATTTGGCCAACAACATCGTCTTTTGTTACATTTATTTTCATTTCTGAAAGCTTTTGCAGACATAATGTTATGCTCTGGCCCCCATGTGGGTTTTGGAGTGGGGAACGTTTTTATCAAGGAAAGTGTTAAGTGGTTGTTTCTTTTTTTATCACTTTTCATCTCATTATTTTTATTTTTAAATGGAAGAGGCAACCCCTTTTACCTTCACATGCATAGTATTAGTTGTTGCTAGGCAAACAAGGGTACTGTCAAGACAAATGTTGTGGTTTTTGTCTTTCTGAGCTTTTTTTAACTGCATATTTTTTAAGCTAGCCAAATGAAATTTAATACATGTGTAAAAGAAGAACATACAGATATACTACATATATATGGACAGATGTCATTGGGGTTAGATTTTTTTTTAAATAAAAAAAAACGAGAAAAATAATTTTGGAAAAACTAAATTGGAGACAAAAGAGAAGAATCTTTAAAACATATGAAGAAACTTAAAATGATCCTGAAAATGAGGACATCTGGTAACCCTAATCACATCCCTTTCTGATCATTTACATATACAATAGATGCCGCTTATTAGAATCATGGATAATGTCATCACTTTTGCAAAGAATAGAACCGACCAATATCATAACATGGGGGGAAAAATGTTTAAAGTTATCATAACTTTGGTTTATGTTATCTTTTAACAAAAAAAAAAATTGTTAAAATTTTTTTTTCTTTTTGTATATTTTTTGTATTAGCTAAGATTGAACCAAACTCATTTTTTCCTGTAAGTTATCATTATCAATCTGCAAGATTGTGTAGGAGAACAGAAGGCTCTCTTATCAACAAAAATTTTCGTACTCGGGTTCACCATGCCCTAATCTGGCTGTAATAGTTGCTATGATCCATGTATGTGTAGCGCTTTTTCTGTAATTTCTTTCCCATAGTGAAGGCATGAGATAAAAAAGTCACTTTCTTTGGTTCATTTCAACTGACCACATTGACAGTTCTTCAGATGGGAGACTTCCACAAGGGAATCTATGGAATGTACTGTACATTATAAAAGTATTGTAATTCATAATACACATTAGACCAGTGGTTCCCAACTGGGGGTGCAAGATGGAAAAAAATTATAACATGTTCACTATTTATTAAAGAAGATTGAATTGAAAAAAAAGTCAAATTTTTCATATCTTTAAACAATATGAATCATGTCTACATTTTAACACAGCATTTTTTAGTTTTTGCTCACAGTAATGTCATGCAATATTTGAATGCTCCCAGTTTGAAGGAACTTACAAAGACCTAATGTTCACCTCTTCCATGTAGTATTCAGATTTTTTTGCATAAGTTTCTTTTTCAATTAGTGATCCTAATGGGAAGGTGGATACACAGGAGTGTCATCAATAATAACACTTTTGAGACAGTTCAACACACATAAATTAACTCAGTCATGCCATGGCTGTGATCATGATCACTTTCACTTACAATGTTATGTACTGCTATTTATTCATGGTGCATGATTTTTTCTTTGACATAAAGTGTGGTATTGACCTACAAAGTGTTCCAAATAATAAAAGTGTTTTATTATCATTATATATATTTCAGGAGTTTCATGTAGCATACGTTTTCATCAAGATGGGTAATTCCCCGAGGCCAGGTGTGTGGATTTTAGAAAGGTCAACAGATAATGGAAAAACATACAGTCCATGGCAATATTTTGCTGATACACCAGGTGATTGTGTTCGATACTTTGGACCAGACTCTTTGCAGCCCTTGACAAAAGACAACTCAGTTGTATGTGAAACAAAATTTTCAAAAGTTGTTCCTCTGGAAGGAGGAGAGGTATGTTCATTCATTTCATCCATTATTATTTCATTACCAATTAGTTTTGGATATACTCAAAATTGTTTGAGATTATGTTCAATTGTAAAAATTTATATATGCACTGAATTGACACATTTCAAGTTTCTATAATTTTAATGATCCAGTAATAATCATAAAATATAAATCAGACTACTTAACACTACTTTTCTATGGTTTATAAGTAATTCCAACCATTGACGTACGCAAAGGGGGGGGTTTTGGTGTTCTAATAACCCCCCCCCCCCTCAATATAGTGTTATTTTGCAGGAAAAAATGTAATCTCCCCAGAAGAAAAAAAATTGAAAACCCCCTCTTGAGAAAGTTTTGCGTACACGTATGATTCCGACATTCGAGAAATAAAATGTTTGAAAACATCATTTTAAATTAGTTTAAGCCTCCGTTTATGAATGGTACTTTACAATCCACTTCATTTAAATATTTCACTTAAATTTTACAAGCTAACTCTCTGCTGTTTTACCCACTTAAAATCTAGCTGTGCCTGGATTTTTAGAAAGCTGTGTATTGATTTTTTAGTAAACATTTAGTATAGGAAAAATTATGGAAAAAAAGCTAGATGCCTAACACCTAGGATAGACCTTTGTCAACTTTCCTCTAGTGGTGGTGATGAAAATTTGTGTGAGCAACTGGTTTTGTCAATTTTGTGTGACATATACTCTCCCCACTATTAAGAAAGGTTTACTTATGGCTGAAAGGCGACAAATAAAAATGTTTACTTAAGGAATAATCTTTGGGATATTGGAATCTAAAACATCCAGATTGAAGTGTCAAGAATTGTGAATGAGCCACAAGTGTCATTTTAGAGCAAAGCTGTCTTAATGCATGGGCCCAATCAAGCATGACCTCGTGACCTCAGGTGCATAGGGGATTTATGATGATAAGATTTGGTATGATGATTCTCAAGAGTAACTATTTAAACTGATTAACAGGTGCTTCCATGCAGGTAGAGGGCCTTAGAACATCACTTTACTGAGCAGCAGTGATGCTGTTGAAATGGCTTGTGTCTCCAGGTTGTTGCAAAGGCAGCAAAACACAGGATATTTAAGCTTAACACAGGTCAAAAAAGGGCACTCAAAGCAGAATAAGCTTCGGTGTGTTCGTACGACTGACATAGCAGGCGAAAATTTCAAATTTTAATAAAATTATCAATTAATAAAAATATTAATGAATAAAAATATGAATTAAATTATTTATTAATAAAAATATTAACTAATAAAATTAATTATTAAACTCATTAATTAATTATAACTCTGTGGTAATGTTGCAGGACTTCAGCTTGAGAGAAGCTCTTACGTACTAGATGAGTTTTATACCTTTTCTATCTCACCATTGGCATTGTACTTGATTTTGAAGACCCATTTGCAATCTACAATGTTTTTACCTTTAGGCCAATCAACAATTTTTCAAGTATCATTTTTAATGTGACCCTACAATGGTTTCAGATATTGAATGTTTGCAGTGATTTGCATCAGTGCCATTTGGAGCCTCATCAATGGTTTTAGGCCCATTTGGGAAACAATCTGTTGCCAGTGCTAATGCTTTGCCTATGCTGGCATGATTCAAATAATCCAGCATACCACTAGTATCATGTTTTTGGTAACGATTTGCGAATCTTATTTCTCTATGGGGATGAATCAATATAGGTAGAGCATCATTTACACTATCCATAGAAGTGTTACTGTTATTATGATCAGTGTCAGCACTTTCAGTATGGTCATTTTCATTGTCTTCAAAAACGTCCTCGCTGACTACTACACTATTTGATTATGTCCCATCTCACTATCTACAGAATCAGTTCTGTTATCCTCTATCTAAAACATTGGCATACGCAAAGGGGGGTTTTGGGGTTCTAACTCCCTAAGCCGAGATTATAGTGTTATTTTGCAGGGAAAAACGTAACCCTCCGCCTTGAGAGGAAAAAAATTAAAACACCCCCCTTGAGAAAATTCTGCGTATGCCTATGATCTAAAGAACTGTTTTCCGTAACCATTCTCCCCCTGAATAAAGAATTATCATGGAACTACTGTGTCTCACCTATCACTTTATGATACATTTCACTTTTCAAAAAATGGACATCCTGTGCATTACTTATTTTCTTAGTTACAGGATCAATCAACCTATATCTCTTTCTTTTGCGGCAATAGCCAACAAACATTAGTTCTTCTGTCTTTTCTTCCCATTTCAAACGTTTCTGTTTTGGGATATGAGCAAATGCTCGACATCCAAACACCCTAAAGTTGGGTTATCATCATAAAACTTTTCATATAGAATCATGTGTGAAACCGCTATAGTAGGAGAGATGTTTTTACAGTGATTTGCAATTTGAACTGCTTCAGCCCAATAAATAGGATCAAAGTGGGCATCCATTGACATTGATCATGCTCATTCAACTAGGGTTCTGTTGGTTTGCTCTGCAAAGTCCATCTGTTCAGGTGTATAAGGGATTAATTTCTGATGTAAAATACCCTTTGAAACTAAGTACTCTTCCATTTTAGAGTTCACGTATTCAGTACCATTATCAGAGTGCAAAACTTTGATTACTTTGTCAGTTTGCCTTTCTACAAATGTTTTAAATGCTCTGAATTTTTCAAACACTTCCTAAGACTTATTTCTTAAGAAATAAATAAATGAAAAATGTGACAAATTATCAATGAAATTCATAAAGTAATGAGAACCCCTAATTGATGAGACACTCATTGGTCCACACAAATCACTATGAACCATTCTTAGCAATTCTTTTGCCTGCCTAGCCTTACCCTTAAGAAATGGTTGTCTATGTATTTTTCCTTTAATACAGGATATAGAATCTAACAATTTTCCATTAAATCCCTTAACCATATCCTTCAACCTCATCATTCCTCCTATACTTTAATGACCCATCTTTTTATGCAATAACTCATTAGAAACACTTTGAGTGGCATTTAAATCCACTTCATCGCATAAATCAAGGGAATACAAGTTATTGCTGACACCTGTTGCACTGGCAACTAGATGGTTACCTTTATGAACAAAACACCTTTCACCTGTAAAGGTACTTACCATGCCAAATGTTTTGATATTTGATACACAGTAGGTTAGCTGTTCATTTTGATACCTGCAAAACATTGCTGAAAGTTACCTTCACCTTTTCAAAGCAAAAAGAAAGCAACCTTACCTACTGAGAAATTCCTGTTTTTATCTTATCTATCTCTGGTTCATCATAATCCTCAAGTAACTCCTTATATGGGATCATATGATATGACGCACAAGAATCCATATACCAAACATTAGGATTTGGGTTTGAGTTAGCTATGACATTTTCGGCTGCATAAGCTTTTTCCCTTTACCAATGTTTTGACCCATAGCTACCCTTCTTGCTATTTCTGCTTTCATTATTCCCACATTTCTGCTGCAGTGCTTTCTTGCATTTAAAAATTTTATGGCCGAATATGTTACACCTGAAACATTTTCTCTTTAAAGGATTTTTCTCTTTAAATTTCTCACTTACAAATGCATACTCCTTACTATCATCATCATGAGGTTTTTCTCCTCTGCCATTAAACGAGTCCTGACACTATCAACTGTGATATTTGCAGTTATTTTAAGTTTTTCAGAGCTATTATAAGAGGTTAAAATCTATCTGGTAAATTGGCTAAAATTATCCCAGCTACCAATTATTCATTAGCATTGAGACCAATTGACTTCAACTGTTAATGAGCTGAAATTACTTTTTATGGAGATAATCTGACATATCTCTACATTCAACATAATGAGTGTTAACCAATTCTTTAATGATAGAAACTTTCCTAGTAACATTGTAAGTCTCAGCTAAAATTTCCAAGCTTCCTTACCACTAGTCAGTTCCCTAATATCATTGAAAATGGTTTTACTTACCCCTTCCTACTATATATGATAGAGCTTTGGCATCTTTTGCTACATCTTTTTTAGTTCCTGCTACATAAGCCCATAGATCCCTTTTGATCAAATGCATTTTCATTCAAACCTCCAATCCATATAGCTGGCCCTGGCAGTTAATTGCTTGTGTCTAACTGCACCTTGGCTCCCAGACATTCTTACTTATTTCCTATCTCTCAATTTGGACAAAAGATTTAAAAAATGATTTCAATAAATTTTCTACTGAAATAATTTGAAACAATCTAATTTAAGACAGCCTGATTTAGCCTCATTCCCATTCTAACAGTTAAGCCTAATATACACATGGTTGCTACTTAAACCTATTACCAATGTGGTTCAATTAACCCTCCTATTTAATTCTAAAAAATTTATCAATAGAATTAAACTTATCACAAGACTTAACACTGTTAACACATTATTTTTATTTTAAACCCCCTTTGGGCTCCTGGGCCCATAACCTGAAAGAAGTTAAAAAACACACAACATACCTCTATGGTGGTAGGAGCCTGAATTATTATTAAGGGAAACAGCACAGTAAAGATCATTTGATCATTTTTGTCGCACCACGGCCATTTTCTGCACACGAGGGCAAATTAGACTAGGACCTACAATTTATTGCTGAATCTGAATGGCAGGCTTTTTTTATACTCATCGAGAGGTTGGTGCACTAACTCCTCGATGGGGGGTGGGGGGGGACTCCCTGCGGTAGCAATTTTTTGTTGAGGTCAAGTCACTGTTTCACAGTAAAGATGCATAGGTATTGTATGCCCATGCTGAGTTAGCCTCTGACCTTGATGCACGCAGGGAGGGTTCATTTTCCAAGGAGGGGAAATGGGGAGAAAAAGGGAAAAAACTCTCTAAAATAACGCAAAAGATGCAGACAGAAAATACAAACCTGCTCTTTTTCCCTGCCACCTTTTTACAGAAAGAAAATAAATGGAATCACCCATCGTGATGTTTCATGACGTAGCCAGAGGCCAACTCAGCATGGGTGCACAATATACATAACTGCATAGTAGCATAGTAGTGATATCTAGTGAGCAAATTCGGAACTTATATTTTTAATAATTTTAAATTATAATCGCCTTATGACTTGCTTAAGGTGGAATTTAAAAAAAAAACCCTTATTTAGTTCCTTTGTCATAAAATAAAACTACTGATAAATTTCAAGAATATTAGTTTCAGCAGTCTTAGCTCAGCATGGTTTCTCTCTGTTGCCTTTAAACCCCCTTATGACCCCCCTCAAAGGTCAAATTTAAAAAAAACCTGTTCTTACTTAGTCTTTTAAGTCACAAAGCAAGACTTCTGACCAAATTTCATGAATGTAGCTTAATCAGTTCCAGCTGTTTGTGATTTCTTTATGGCACATTTGAAACCCCCTTAGGGGTTGAATTAAAAAAAAATCCTTCTTAATTGGTCTTTAAGTCACAAAACAAAATTTCTGACCAAATTTCATGAATTTCAGCAGCTTCAGTGCGCCGTGATTTCTATGTTGTATTTGAACCCCCTTTATCACCTCCCTTAGGAGTTGAGTTTCAAAAACCCCTTCTTACTTAGTTTCTATGTCAAGAAATGAAACCTGTGACCAAATTTCAGGTTTCTGCTCGGCGTGATTTGTCTATGTTACATTTGAGCCCTTTATGACCCCCTTGGTGTCAAATCTCATAAAAAACCCTTCTTACTTAGATTTTATGTTATGAAACAAAACTTTGACCAAATTTCATGAATGTAGCTCCAGCGGTTCCGGCTCGGCGTGATTTCTATATCACATTTGAACGCCCTTATAAAAACAACCTTAGTTGGTCTTTAAATTATGAAACAAAACTTCTGATCAAATTTCATGAATTTGTGGTTTTGGCTCAGCGCAATTTTTCTATGTAACATTGAGCCCCTCTTGTGACCCCTTTAGGGGTTGAGTTTCAGAAAACCTCCTTTTTACTTAGTCTTTAATTCATGAATCAAAACTTCTGACCAAACTTCATGAATGTAGCTTCAGTGGATCTGGCTCGGCATGATTTTTCTATGTCACATTTGAACCCATAGGCGGAGATAGACCTGGAAGTCTGGGGGGTCATTATTGCTGGGGGGCACGATGATGATGATGTCAATTCATATATACATATATATATACATTGGATCAGTCGACTCTACCTTTGATGCTGGGGGCAATGCCCTCACACCCCTGTATCTCTGCCCATGTTTGAACCCCCCTTATGATCCCAATTAGGGCTCAAATTTCAAAAACCCCTTTGTACTTAGTGTTTACATCATAAAATAAAACTTTCAACCGAATTTCATGAATGTAGCTTCAACGGTTTTGGCTCAGCACAATGAAAAACCCTTCTTACCTGGTCTTTTGCCTCATGAAACAAAACTTCTGACCAAAAAAATTTCATGAATATAGCTTCAGTGGTTTCGGCTGGGCATGATTTCTTTATGTTACCTTTGAATTCCTTCCTTTTTGACCCTCTTGGGCATAAAACTTTGAAAAACCCCTTCTTAGTGAGTCTTTACGTCATGAAATAAAACTGTTAACCAAATTTGATATTTATAGCTCCAGCAGTTTTGGCTCTGCAATGATGAATCAGTCAGTCAGGACATGTTATTTTATATGTGTAGATGAATGTGAATAAAATAAAACTTGGCCATTGGCCAACACATTCTCATGTTGCATAATTGCCAATTCCCAAGGGCAGTTACTTTTAACTGATATATATTGTCATGAAGCAAATGAGACATTAAATAGATTTATTATGTCAAAGCACTACTAGCATTACAGGTAAACTGAGCTCTCTCTGTGTAAGAGGAGTATTTACACATGATTAGTACAGGAAGTTGATACATGCAAATCAGTTAGAGAATGTCTAGAAACACCTAGAATCAACACAGGAAATAAAATAAAGCAAATGAGAACTGGTAGAACAATCAAATGAATATGTCCATCCATCTGGATAAGGGTAGGCTCAAACCACTGCCTTTTGACTGCCAACCTAGTGCTTTAGCCAACTGCACCACTGTGCCAACTAATGTAAGTTTTCTAGCTGGCAACATTTTATTATTTCTCTTATGAGCTTTTCATTTGATCAACTCATATATTGCATATACAAACACACACACAAAAACTTCATAGAAAGAATCACATATTGCATTAACAAAGATTTAAGTGTATGAGCACATATACACTACTGTGATATTTTTTTAACTTTTCAAGCTATGCAGAAATACTAATTTTTTCCTTGATTTATATTTAACTCATCTAAGAATGGGTTGAAACAAAATATGTGATGCTCGTTATAATGATCATCCATTATAACAACAGTACAACAGGTCCCAAATATTTTCCTATTTCTCCCATATTATTTTTATCCAATATAACGACCTGGTAAATGTCATTCAATCCATTACAATGACCAAACTCATCTTTTCCACCATTTGTTTTTTTGCAAAAAAAGGACAAAATCTGTGTGTGTGTGTGTGTGTGTGTGACCATGACCTTTGATCTTTGTGCTTGGAGAAAAAGGGTTAGGAAAAATAGACAGTTTAAAGATAAAGCATTGCCACTTCTACAGGTATCCTTTGATTAACTAGTTATCGCTACCATTATTGCTAGAAACTATGTGCTTACCATTCTGTTTTATTTTCTCGCATGATAGCTCACTCCCATGTGATTGATTTTTTTTTTTTATCTCATTCTAAATTTATGCAATTTCTCAATGGGAAAATATACAAGCAAGAGTTATACTTATATATTACTGTATTTTGCTGCATGTAGTGAAAAATAAATATAGGTTTTGGTCATATGCACTATTTCCATAAGTGCAACATTCATACTGTATTATGTATTAATTTTTTTTTCCAGCCAGATGCATTTTCATTGCAACATTATAACAAAATGAAAGAACTTTTCTATTACATCAATACAATATACAATTTTCTGGAGAAGCTAAGCTTTGATTTTTTTAAATGTACGATATAATGACCTCCCAATGTAATGTCTGTTTTCTGTGGAATGAAAGAGGTTGTTATAACGAGTATTGACTGTATTCTGTTATGATTTCAAGTGGTTTGAAGATAAGTTCTATTTGTGCTAAATGCACACAAACATGAGATATCTTGGTACAATTCAATTAACCTGTTAAAACAAGTACAAAGGCTATTCAGATTTTTATTTGTTTAGATGAATGGTTATTATTTGTATACAAAATGAAAATTCATGTGCAGGACTGTTTGAATAAGTTTCTTACATCTGTTTCAAAACAAATTTTATATTTTATGTTTATGAATTTTCATTTGGATGAAAAGTTTCTTTTTATGGCCTACTTAAACTTTCAAAATTGAGTATAAATTTCATATCTTACATAGATAGTTGTATCGCTGCTGAATGATCGACCAAATGCTGACAACTTTTCTTATTCTACGGTTTTGCAAGAATTTACTAAAGCTACTAATATACGATTGAGATTCTTGAGGACAAAAACTCTTCTTGGCCATCTGATGTCTGTTGCCCGTCAAGACCCAACAGTCACAAGGAGAGCAAGTATTTTTCTCAGTTTATTCAATATTTATGCTGCATTTTTTATCTTAATCAAACTGCAAACTGTTATTCTCAAAAATATAATTTTAGGAAATATTGTAGCAATATCTTTTTCCTAAAGACAAAAAATAAGGCATTTGGATCGGCTCCTTTAATATAGTACTGTAATCTTTTTAGCAATGAGTTCAGACAACTTTAGGTACTGAAAATAAATCTCAGAAACTAGTGTCTTTGTTTACATTTAGGAAATAAGGGAAAAGATATCCTGCAGCATATGCAACCCATTCATCATCTCTTTAATGATATACATTCCTAGTTTTCAAAAATTAGCCTCTTCCTCTCTACTTTTCTAATATTTTTACTTATAAAGAAAAGGGAAAACTATTACTGAGAAGAATGGAAATTTTTCCCCAACCGTACCATGCCATAACAAAAAAAATTAGTTTAAAAGCACTTCTTTCCATTAGATTAGAATGAGTTATCTTCGTGAGCAAAGCAGTCAAATACTCCTCCAAAAAACTTTTTAATTGAGTTTTATCAAAACTTGACTTGCAGACTCTAAAATGATCTCAATGTACTTCTGTTTATTTCTGTTTTCTATATGATTTTATGTGATCTAAGAATGATTACTAATAGTAATAGCAACCAATGAAGATGTGAAACTTCCATAACTTGAGACATGATTTTATTTTGAAGTCAAATTCAGCTTGAACTAAAATGATTACAGTCAGTAAACAGTCTATGAATATGCTGGAGTTGTAAAGTGTTTGTTATTTCTCCTTAATCCTTCCCATCAGAAAAAGGGTTGAGTTGTCATACTGGTTAGTTGATAAAAATACTCGCTTGTGATAACCAAAACTTTAATGAAAATTGTTAATGTTAGATTTTTCTGATATGTCCTATTATTTTTCATTCTTATTCATGAGATGCACAAAGTTATATGAAATCGGAAAACCCTATTTGATATGATGGTGGTCTTATGGCATGGGTTGATGTTTATCTTGATAAGATCAAAAGGCTAAATTTAACAGGGTATGATAAACTGTGTGTAAGGATGGGGTATTCTGATCAACCACTTTAAATTTTTGTGCAATGTCCTTCTTGTGTTTGTGGAAAAGATGACAAACCCTACAATAATCTGAATTCTGGCATCAACAATGTATAGCCATCCTAATCCTTATGAATGATTCGAAGTGTCACTTGTTTTGCTTCATCTGTGATACATACAGTAGACTCTTGCTAATCTGGTGCATATCAGACAAGAATGTGCCAGATTATCGAAATTGCTGGATTACAGGAAGTCAATTGAAAAAGCCCATTTAAATAATATAAAATTCTGTGTACAGACATATAGTGACATGTTTTTCCTCTTCTATGCTAAAAGAAAACCTGGCTAAAAAGACTGGATTACTTTATCGGCCAGATTATTGAGAGTCTACTGTACTAACTTCTGCATAGCAAAGAAAGCTTGTGAAGAGCCTATAATTAATATACATAATAATCTTTCTCATGTGAAAGTCAGATGTGTTTTCTTCATTTTTTCCATTCCCTGTATAGCAACAAAACATAGCACTGACTGAAAGTGCCCTAACACAAGTTTGATTTATAACCTTCATTACCTTGATATATGTTTGTGTCTTTGTTGTAGGAAAAGCACATATCAAGGGTGTAACGAGAGGGGACTTGGGGGTCTGGCCCCCCCCCCCCCGAAATGTGAGAAAATGACCGAAAAAAGGGGAAAAGATGGACAAATATATTGTTTTATCACTTTGGTCCCCCCCCCCCCCAAACGAAATTTCTGGCTACGCTCCTGGCACACATTTACATATTGTATAGATGACTTTCAGCTTAACTCTGCATGGATATCAATTTAAAATATTAGAAAACATTTTCTCTCAGAAAATAAATCATTGAAAGTCTCATGTTTAGTTGTTACAATACTTAGTAGATAACTGATACTCTGGTTTGGAAAAAAATAAAAATGCATAATCTATCAATTCCTATCATACATAAAACTACATCATTTGAAATACATATGTTTTAAGTCTGGCCAATGTTTTAAGTCTGGGTGCTAACGAAGAGCTCTTTGTGAACCGGCCAGACTACTTTGACATTCATTATATGTGTATTATACACCCATTGAAATTACTTTACATGAGATTGATCCATAAATCATGCAGGATGTAGTTTCCAAAGGAAACAAATATTTACAAACTAATAAGCAACAATGAAAATCCAAATAGATTTAATATTTCGTTTATTGAACCATAGTTGTGTTTTTAAATTTTTGAAACATTGCCATTTATGTTTAAATGTCATTATTTGTGTATGGAGTACAGGGAGTATGTGTGATTTAAACTTCCTTTATTATACATAAGACATGTGTATGAAGACACATATGAAAGAAAAGCATATATTTAACAATTCATTCAGTATTACTTGAATGCAAGATGGTTTCATTGAATGTCTAAATTTTTTGATCAGATTATACAAACATATGATAGCGAGGGGCATCGGAAGCGTTTCAAGACTGTGGGTGCTCGTCTTGAGAATTATGCAGGACATTTTGATTTCTATGTCAATTCGGGGATTGCTCAGACCCATTCGAGAAATTACCATGGGTGCTCGACCCATAGCAACTCCAACTCTGATTTTATTTGTGACAACTATATTTTATCCTCCTTGAAAAAGGTGGTATAGTCTTTAAATAAATAATAATATTTGGGAAAAAAACATGCATATGAGATATTAATGTCCTGTTGTAGATGAATAGTGGTTCCTCTAAACCAGTGGTTCTCAAACTTTTGTTACTCGCAGCTTCCTTACCTTATTCATGGTTCATCTGCAGCTCCCCAGAATAGTTTAGTGGATTTTGTGCATTCATAAAAAAACCACTTCAAAGCATAAATAGGCATACACTAATACTTCAAGCTTGTCAGGAAACCCGTGACAATGATTGGCAATGTCCCGGGGAGCACTGATGCACACTTTGAGAAATGTTGCTTTAAACCATGCCAAAAATACCTAGCCATACAGACTTTTCACTGCACTGTGAGGATTCACTATTTTGTGCACAGATGTTGCTATATTATCCCTATTTTGTGTGCAAATGATGTAGGCTAGCTTATTTTGTCTAGAATCCCTGATATTGGAAGAAAAATAGGATTTTAAAAATATTACAGTATGGGCACGTCAGCTGTGTGTTTGCAATATTAAGACACACTCAGGGGCGGTCTTAGGGCAGTGCGACCGGTGCAACTGCACCGGGCGCTAAATGAGAAGGGACGACAAAACGTGTTAAATATACATTACTTGAAAAATATCTTTAAGATACGTATTTATAAAAAAATATCTATAAAATATACATGAGAAAAATGATAGAGATGAGATTTTTTTTTTTCAAAAAGAATCTTTTTCAAAAGAATTTTTTTTTTCAAAATATTTTTTTCAAAAAAAAAAAAACAAAAAGGTTTGAGTGTATATAATAGTACGGTTATTTTTCGAAAAGCCTGATCACTAGCCAGTCTCCCGACTCGTCAGACTTCCCTATTACTTCAACCAGGGGCAGCTCGGTGGAACTGGGTGTGCTCCAGAAGGGCGTCAAATCTGAATTGAAAGGGCAAAGAAAAATTTGGAAAAATTAATAGTGCTCGCTGTAGGAAGGGCGCCAATTCTGAGGTAGACAGGGCAAAAAAACATTAGGGGAAATGATTTCTGCCCCCTCTAGAACGAACGCCAAATCCGGCATAAAAGGGTGAAAGAAACTACAGAAAATTATTTCTGCTCGCTTTAGGAGGGTCGTTATATCCGAAGTGGAAACGAAAAAAAAAAATATATATTTAGGAAAACTTATTTGTTATATATATAAAACTCCTATATATATAGAGAGAGGGCCATTAAGTTTGAGGTAAAAGGGCAAAAAATAGGAAAATGATTTCTGCCCGCTCTAGGAGCGCTAAATCCAAGGTAAAAGGCCAAAAGAAATTTGATGCACGTTATGACATAAAATATCGCTGTTTCTTAGAACGCATATCAAAACGAAGTGAAAGAAACATGTTTTTTTTAATTGGGGAGGTCAGGAAGCCCAAAAATTGGTCCCACTCGGGTAGAGATTTTGTCTCGAGCTGCCCCTGAGTGCAACATATGTGTGTATGAAAAATTTTAACAAACTGTACACATACACAACTGAACATCTTTTCAGAGTTTCATGGATTTTGTTCCAGATACTCGGTGAGTAACGGTAAAGCCTCCTATGAGGCTCCAAGTCCTCCTAGACAGTATCTATGTCTAAGAGGTCTTGGTAAAAAGATATAATTTCCTTTCAAGAAACTAATGAGGAGCGTATTTTGAAAATTCAATTTGTTTTTTTTTTTCAACCGACTTTCAAGAAGAGCCAAAAACCTCAATATAAATTCAATCGAAATAAAAATCTGGTGATCCTAGTGAAATTGTCGATTTTGATTTTTCTTGTATTCGTTTTCTATAACATTTGTAAGAATTTTAATCATCTTAAAGAAAGTGATTTTGAAGGTGTCATTTCCTCGACGTTAATCTTGAATAAGAATCAATTAAAACCTATTGAATTTTGCTGCTTATTATCCGCAAACTTCACTAGTTTGAGGAAAAAAAGGCACCATGTATAGTCCTCAGCCGTATATAACCCACATGAGAAAATTTCATTTATCAATATGAAATCGCTCTTAAGGAGGAGGGGGGGGGATGTTGTGTTACACGGTTTTGTAGAGAAAATGTCAATTTTTGTACTGGTATCTACCCAATCTGAAAAATCTACCAATGCTTTTGTTGATAAATTTTTAACGTAATTATAACTATTAAAACCTCTCTCGGAAAAAAATAAAGCCATAGATAAGGTGCAGTGGTTTATCAGCACTAAAGCCACTTCTAAGTCTTTTCATGCAACTTCGATCCACACTAAGAAATTCATTCCGACATTTTGTTTTTATTTCAACGTAATTTTTTTTAAATGTATAACCTACAGATGCAGCAGAATAGGGTAGGTTAATAGGGACTTCCATGGAAATCTATATATATAAAATTGATTTTCTGTGTGTCTGTCTCTGTGTGTGTGTGTATGTTCTCTATAAAAATCTACGACTTTGGATCGATCATCGCCAAATTTTGCATATATACCAAATGGGACTCAACTTGAACGATAGGCTACTTTAAAATTTCGTCAGAGCAGGGCAAAAAACTGTCGGGCAACAATGATTTTTCGGCCTAAACAATCAACTTTCCGAACGTTTACTTTTGTTACAGTGGTTCCCTAGCAATGTGTTTCAGACTTTCATATGCCTTTACAATGGTTTGTCACTTCTTTAATGTTGCCCGTATTATGTGTAATAGTTTATATGCCTTTGTAATGGTTTGCCACATTTTCAATACTCTCAGTAATGAGGCTTTTTGAATAGACGTCATAATCATCACCAGCATCGCTTTGAGGGTCAGGAAAAGGGTGATCCTCATAGAAATCAGTGTTATAATTGCCAATTCTACTGTAGAAATGCGGAAATTTGGTGGGGTTTTCTGTCACATCAATAATTTTAAAAATTGTATAGAATTCTCAATTTTTGAAATATTGAGTTCGTTTAGAGATATACGAAGCCCAGGAGATGAAGTAATTAGCCGAACCTACTTTTGAGTTGAATATTCATGTAATAACATTGATTTCAACTTTTTATTTTCATCTTCATGAAAATTAATGGGTCCGTATTGTCTTTTGATATTCAGCTGCATAAGTCCATGTGGGTTAGGATATTTTAAAATTAATTATGGGCTCGGGTATTATAGCTACTATGGAAATAAAGTAGTGTATCTCACATATTCAAAACAAACAGGGGCAAATCCATTTCGAATAAGAGAAATTTCGGATATGTGTCTTCGTACATTCGAAATGAGGTTTTTGAAGCTGAAAAAATATAGCATTAAATATATGTTACCGTAAATGCGTTGAATCGGTAAAGCATAGCGGGGTAATGCATAATCACCAATAGTCTCGGTAAGTTCGATAAATTTTGCAACATTTATCACTTTTACCGGCGATTATGCATAATTCTTTTATAGCAGCCTGTATGCACAAACGTGCAGTTGCTTCTTTTAGCTTCAGATAATCTTTTTTTAACCTCAGGGATGTTCAGCCCAAACTTCAAGAATTGTACGTTATCGTTGAAATTTAAGCCGAAGTCCCAGAGGTTAAAAAAAAAATCTACAGAGAGAAATATAACAACCCCTTTCCAGTGCCTCCTTAATGCATGAGCCCACCCGGGCACGGCCTGGAAGCCTCAAGAGAAGAGGGCCTCACAAAAATGAGATCTAGTTAAAATTTCCTAGAATTTACTAGGTATGGCCTCAGAAAAACCACTTTGCCCGGGGCCCATGATGCTCTTGAGACAGCTCTGTCCCTTCTCCAGGGCCGTAGCCTGCTTTCTCGGGAGCAGTCTTTTCTTGGAGTCTCCTTGAAATAGTTATGCTCAGAAAAAGGAGGATTTACAAGTTCCCCCCATTCGGCTCGGGGTACAGCCCAAGTTGCCTCAGAATAGTTAGGGGGGCCTGCCCAAGCTGCAGGTCCCGGTGTTTTAGCTGGTGTTTACCTGTCTGTTTCGTTTCTTAGTACTGGGTCTGAAAGGGATAATTTCAAATGAAGTTCATTAGTTCTATAAATATCAAAGAATTCATACGGAAAAATATCACTGTTTATTAGCAGCTTAGCCTGTATGTGATACGTGCACTCTGCGTATTTTACCATAAAATTCAATTAAAATGAGTATGAAGAAGAAGATTCATAATACATATTCATATACATATTCAAGGGCGTAGCGGGGGGGGGGGGGACTTGGGGGTCTGGTCCCCCCCCCCGAAATGTGAGAAAATGACCGAAAAAAGGGAAAAAGATGGCCAAATCCATTGTTCTGTCACTTTGGTCCCCCCCGAACGAAATTTCTGGCTACGCCCCTGTACATATTCATATACATATTCATAATACATAATATAATACATAATATCATAATACATAATATCATAATACATAATATCATAATACATAATATCATAATACATAATATCATAATACAATTCATAAGACACATAAATGTGTGATGTTTTGCTTTTTTAATGTTTTTAAATCTGTTAGTTAAATCAAACAAGTTGGGTTTTATGCTTGTTTACAAGTTGAATAGCAGTAATTTCATTCTAGGAAGAAAGCTTTTCCGACTTCTTCGTCCTTTAATATCCAACCAAGAGGGGGGGGGGGTGATGGGGACGAGTCTTATAATATGGTAGAATAAATCTGTCCCGTATTTTACGGGACAAGTAGTGACTACCAAAAATTTCCCCCTCCGACACAATTTGCACCTGTGGGGCGCTGACTACTGCTTTTGCACCAGGCACCACTTGGTCTAAGACCGGCCCTGGACACACTGTTTATGTAAAATGGAATATATTGTAAAAAAAAGTGCCCTCTCTCTCAATTTGTTAATACAAACTATAGAGAAAACTGGCTATATGTAGAGATGCTGATTTTTTTGGAAAGAAAAATTCATTTCTGCTTCTACAGAGACTTGAGCTCTTACCCTCTCGTATGCCAGAACAGTGTGCTATCACTTTGCTATAGAAGCATATCGCTAGTTTTCTGTATATCTTTTGGAATATTTATTGTTTTCATAAATATTTTCAACATGTTTTACTGAGTGTTACTAAGAAAATGTTTGTGTATATTTTCAGTACTTTTACAGTATCAAAGACATTAACATTGGTGGTCGATGTGTATGCAATGGCCATGCTGAAACATGTGATCCATTTGATCCATATAAACTGCTATGCAGATGCCAGCATAATACATGTGGTCCACAATGTGAAAAATGCTGTCCAGGTTTTCAACAGAAAGCCTGGAGACAAGCGATTATTGATAGTCCATTTATATGTGAGCGTAAGTAACTATGCCTAATTCTTTATATTTTGGAAGATTTTTCTTCCTTGAAATTCTCTGAAAAACTACAGAGTATGCAATCTATTTTGTATGGCTCTATTGAATAAGCATTAATATCAATTAAACATGTGTGGATGCATAAGCGGATACAGGCACTTCAAATGGGGGAATCACTGAGGGTGTGTGTAGTGAACAGGGAGATGTCCACCTCTGCCCTTCTGCCTATGCCAATGGCACAATTTTTTCACTGAACGGGTGGGACGATGACTCCTATCAGCCCCTCCGTTATATCAGCCTATGCTTGATGTGGTTTTTCCCAGTCATTGTCATTTTAAATGTGTGAAGAAAACATTCCTCTTAGATTTCTTTAAAAATACTTTATTTTCATTCATTCTCCAGCATAATCACTGACCATTTTGGTAAGTTTGATGAATTATTGCAAATTTATTACATTTACTGATGATTATGTAGAATCCCCCAGCTAGTATTGTTAAATATGATAAATCATCAATGAAATCATTCAAAGTTACCACAATTGTGTGCTAACTTTCATCTAGGATAGATATTTGGGGGTTCAAACCCAGGGTCATCTTAAGAGCATCATGGACCCCGACAGACAGACCAGTCACGACCCAGGCTCTGTCCCTCCCGGGAGACTCCCAGGCCAAATGGTTTTTCTGAGACCCTATCTTGTAAACATGGGTGGGCCCATGCGTTAAGATAGCACTGTTCAAACCCATTTCTATAAGTATAATAATGATGGCAAATATTGGAATATTGTGGGGAGGGGGACTCAGGCCATTCGTCTAATACAAGTTTACACTATACATGTCTAGCTTTTGTAAGTGTTGGAACACAGGGACCTCTGTTACTTTCTTATATTTGTTTTCACCACCTTTATGAGAAGAATCAATGTGACTTTATTCTCTACTTTTTCACCATGTCCGCATCCAAGCCCAAGCTTAGGCAGGGCTGCAAAGTATATGAGCTGCAATTTTCCTTAAAAAAAACTTCCATCCCAGAAGGATGGAAATTTCTGTGTGGAAGATTAAATTTTTTTCCTCAAACTAAAATTTTGTGGGGGGGGGGCAACTTCCAGTTTCAAACTTGATGATATCAAATGGCTGATAGATATCATAACTAGTAAACAAATTCCTTTACAGAAAGAATATAGGTAGTAGGGTTTTGGATGGCCCATGCCTTGCATCTACCTCCAGAGAAAAAGAGAAGAGCCCTGCTTTTTTGTCATCAAAGAAAGGGAAGATCACGGTAGTGATGCAGCCATTTAGCAGGGAGGGGGGGGTTTAGTTTAACAACATTCCTTTTGGTAAAAGTGCCAAAAAATGGAAGTAGCAGCAGACACATTTGTGTGGTGTTTGCAAAGTAAGGGACAGGTAATTCCCCCCCAAGAAAGTGAAGGGGATTTTGAAACCATTGATATTCCTTCCTTTTGCTCAAAGTGAATGCTTGAAATATTATTAAACCCTCAGTCAAGTTCGCAGACAACCTGGTGTAGTTAAAAAGCTTGTGAAAAGATTCTTTTAGTTGTACAATTTTGCCAATGGTTTTTCTGTATCATGATTGAATGTCATCAGTATAGCTATGGTATTGTATATTGTATGTCTACCTTTCTACTCATTATTGTCTTCTCAGTGGTATCTCAAAGAACCATCTCTGTCTAGAATATTGAGTACCATCTGTGCATCCAAATTACCAGGCAAGCAATTTTTTTTAACATTTTAGATAGGAAGTACAAGCAATACCTATATGTTTTTTTCTACTTCATTATAAGCAATTCCAACTGTATTTGATGTGTGTATCATGCATTTTCCCTATTTCAAAGATTTTGTTTAAGAAAAATATGATTCAATTCAGAGATTCATTCAATCATTTTAAAAATGCTGAAATAGTTCCAAGTTGCCCTTCTCTGAATTTCCATAATTCCCCTAGACTTTTCCAACTTCCGGTGTCCTTGCGTTAACTATAAAGATTTTGATAGCTTACCCCAGTTAATGAAGACAGCATCTTGAAATGAAACAAGAACTTTTCATTTTTATCATTTTATTCATAGCTACCATAATTTTATATTAACATGTGATTGAATATCATAGTTTGTGAAATGTTTTTTGTCAGAATATTAAATTGAGAGATTTCCTGAATAAGATGTTCTTTGTTTTCTCTTTATTCCTAGCATGCAATTGCTTTGGTCATTCAGATGAATGTACATATGACAGTGAAATTGATGATCAACGGTTAAGCTTAGACATACATGGTCATTATGAAGGAGGTGGTGTTTGCAGGAACTGTCACCACAATACTCAAGGTATCAACTGCAATCAATGTAAACCAACATTCTACCGCCCATACGGAAAATTACTGAATGCAACAGATGTTTGCCAACGTGAGTGTGCTATTGAAAATATTAATTTTCATTTCTTTATAATTATTTAGTATGTAATAATTTTTTCCAAAAAAAAAATTGTTTTACATGTCTCTCTATTCATTATATATTCTGATTTCATAGCTAGAAAACCAATCCTATTTTTAATAAATAACAAAAATATTTATATCTTTTAATACCAGAATACAATAGACTCATAGTTATTCTTATTATTTTTGATCTGTTGACATGTCCTTCTTACTAATGATGTGTGTGAGTGTAAGTAATTATAACCAGAATATTCAATTAAACAAAGACACATATTTAATAGAGATTTAAACACTTAAAGGGAGAGGCAACATCTGTTGCTGTTCAGACTTGAGGAGCCATTTTTTTGTACTATTGCCAAAACTCTGAAACTAAATACTGGACTAATAATGTGTTGCCAGATACCAAAAACAGAAATAAATAAATAAATCTATGTTTGTCCATTAACATAATATTCTAACAGTTATATGGCTACAGTTAACTGTTAACTGTCTTGAAAGTCACAGATAACAAAATCATAGCAATGTCTGGATAAATCCATGTGTGGATAATCTATAAATTTTTGTAAAAAGGTAGAAGATAAAAAATTCAACTGAAATAAAAAGTATTTATTTCTTCTAAGTAGTAAATTATATTAGCATCCATACCTTTTGGGCTGTTATGCCATGCTCCAGGATAGTCCTTAACATGGCATAACAGCCCAAAAGGTATGGATTCTATTATAAACTCCAGCCATGAAAGCCTGCCTTATCTTTTGAGTAATTATATTCATTCAATCATTCTGTGCCATTAACATTGCATAGGATCATTAAGAGCAATTTCATTTATGCTAGATGCATGAGTTTGCCAAGCATGAAATTGTCTTGACTATAACAACATCTATTCCCATTAAGGAAATTTAAATACTACCATTTTACCCCATTGAAGGGGAGGATGCATCTGAATATGGGAGAACTAGAGAGTGTTCAAAAGTTGAATTGTGTTGTGTGTGAGATCAGGGCCGGACTTAGGTGGGGAATGCAAAAGGTGTGGTTGCACCGGGCCACAAAATTTCAAAGGGCCGCAATTTTTCCAAACAAAACAATTTCCTTTCTCAGCAGATGTTTTGGAAATTTTTGATTAAATTTTAATTTTTTTCTCCATTAAACTGTTATTGATTGTGAAAGGAGGCTTTCAGTTTAAATCCCTTATACAGTAATATCATTTTTAGTGTTATTAGGTATGGCATTAGCTTATTTTAAAGAGGAAAAGATTGTATGCAGATGGAGGTCTCATTCTTTACCCCTGAAAAAAAAGTCTGGCCTTTCTTTTTGCCATCAAAAAATAACAGGGTTGAATAAATGCCAAAACTTTGCCACTGGACTTATCCTTTTGCCGAGATCTCTTGCATCCCAGCTTCACGGCAGAGTACGGAACACTTTATTTCGTATAAAAAAAAACCATACAAAATTTTTACAACATATTTTCCCCAGATTATTGGGCACTGTTGCGATTAATAAATTTCGTGGGGATTTCAGATGAGATGGGGTTGGGAGTTGGAGAAAAGTTTCTGGGTTTTGTTAAGACAGATGAATGTACACATATTAGTATGAAGGTATATTTTGAAAGCAATTGAAGGGGGGTCCCCATGCCATCTCATCTGTTATCTTACACTTGTCATATTATATACACAGGATACAAAAAAAAACGAAATGAGAATTTTATTGTGAAATATAAAATATCCATCAGAACGAGTCATCTCGCTCAACACCTTATTGGTAAGCAAATGAGTTTGATAACTTGCGTACTAGAAGCCAGCATCAGTTTTATTGGGTTGAGTTCACTCGCTCTGGTGGATTTGATAAAAATATACAAAATAGAAATATTCTGTGAAGGAATATATACAATTAAGGATCACCCGTGCCATCTCGCTTAGCACCTTATTTGGTGAGCAACATGAATACAACAATATGAGTACGCACCTGTGTTGTGGACATGAAATACGTGAAGAACTTGAATATAGGAAAGAGAAATACACACACACACATATATATATATATATATATATAATTGCCAGGCTGAATCTTCTCACTCTAAACCTATTTTGGTGAGCAATATGAGATTAGTTTAAATGGGGGATTGTCTGGAGAGAGCCTTAGCTAAGGATTAGCTTCAATATTGTTGTTTTGGTTGACTCACTCTGGCTGGTTATATTTATTAAAGAAAAATAGCACCCACGCTAGAAGATCCAAATGGAGGACACTTGTGGTTATCACATTTACATCATTACGGGAATGTCATGGACCGGTACTTGTACGTCTTAATATGTATTATCCGGGATCTGTTCTTCCTTTATAGAAAGTATTGTGTACATGTTCTCAGGGGCGTAGCCAGAAATTTTGTTCGGGGGGGACCACTTTCATTTTGGGGAGGGACCAAACTGACAAAACAATGGATTTGGCCATCTTTTAACCTTTTTTCGGTCATTTTCTCACATTTCGGGGGGGGGGCAGACCCCCAAGTCCCCCCCCCCGCTACGCCCTTGCATGTTCTTTCCTCACATTTTTTTTACTTCCTCACCTGGTCTGTCATTTGGGCAATTCCCCCCCCCCAGGATTAAAAAATATTATAGTAATGGACAAAGTGAAATCTGTATATATATATACATGCATTAAGTATATGTTCTTTACCCCCTCCCTCCAGAAAACGTTAAAATGACTGGTCTGTTCCTCACTGTTGTTCTACTGAATTTCTGCATGCTAAAAAGTAAAGAAAGTATCCACTAAGCCAAAACTTCCACATCCTTCACCTATTTGGTAAAGATCATAGCGTTATTTGTCTGGTTTACCCTGTCACCCATAGAGCAAATTTTCTGCTAGTCTTGTCTTATCTGCTAGCAGCAACCATATAGCATTAGCCTCTATCTTTGTCATCCTATTTACAAATATTTCCAACCTGATAGTGTCAAACATGAATAGAAAATCTGATTGATCCAAAAAGGTATTTATGCTTATGTATATAGATTATAAGCTTATACAAAGAGAATTATCAGCTTTGAATGCAGTGGGAAGGAAAAACCACATAAAAACTTGTTTTTTTAAACTATTATCTATAAAGAAATAGCCACGGACAGGTTGGCCATTGACCGCATACAGAGGTTGCTTGCGAAATGAGGGTGATTTTTGTATTATGTCTTTGGAGCCTATTGTCCGTTCCAAGAAAAACTGACTGTGAAGGAAAGTTGGCTGGAGAATAGAGGTGGCCACCTATGGAAGTTTCACTGTATTTGAACAAGTCTTTCAGAAACACTACAAAACTTAGAAGCAATAGAAAAACATTTAAGAAGGTTTTTAAAACGTTTTGTTAACAAGTCTAATTTATATTTTGTTCTGATATCAGAAAAATAGCACTACAACATTTTTTTTCCTCCAATAAACAGGGGAAGACACTACAAATACGAAAACAACAAATATAAACCTGTAAATAAAGACAGCCAACTGCATACCTGTCTTAGATTAAGCAAATGTCAGAGTCTATGTGGGTAAAGATATTTTTCTGGTGCTGCCTGCACATAAATTGTGCCCATGACTCAAAAAAGGTTTAAGTCCCTCCTGATATAAAAAATGATGTCCCTGATGTGGTACACTATTATTGTGTGTCGTTGAGAAAATAGAATAAAATATTAAGTTTGAGTTTGAAATTCTTTCTTTCTTTGGCACAAAAACTGATTCTTAGTAACTTGGTTATGTGTCACTAATGTTTAGTTATCATTTTTACAGAATCATTGTATTTTCGTAGCAGATATATTTACATTTATTCATCTATATGAAAATTGAAATGAAAACTAAGACGAAAAATGGAGTCTGAAGGATTGAAAATATTGGAAATATGCAGAGGTCATGGTCAAGGAAGAACCCCCAAAATTGTTAAAAAGGCAAAATATTTCTGATGATATTAAGCCAAAAATGACACCATTTACCATTTGTTCCCCCCCCCCCCCCATAATGTTTTGCATGACCAGCTTTGGAAGTCAAGAGAAAAACCAAGAGAAACACAAAATAAAGCATAAAGAAGTTGAGAAATACACTAGAGTGAAAACTATATCATCTTTTTCAGCCACCTCATTGGGCATTTTGCCAGTTGTGGCCTTTGTATTTGTATACTTAAAAAATGAACATGAAAAATGTTATCATGTTTCACTATTTATTTTATATATTTTTCTATCTATATATATATGTATATATATATATATATAAGGAAAAAAAATTTTATGTATGTAAAAATATATATAAAAATTTTTTATATGTAAAAATATATATAAAAATTTTTTATATATATAAAAAAAAAAAAAATATATATATATATATATATGTTATGAAAAGGCGAAAGATGAGAAGTTATTGAAAAATTGTGGAAAGGAAAAATATGGATCAATGAGGAGGTCGTTCTCAAGGGGGAACCCCCCCCCACATTGCTCCAACCTGATTAGGTCCTCTCCTTTCGGAGTTGGTGGGTGATCGGCTGCTTCTTCGTAATCCGGTTTCCGCGTTGACTTTTGTAGCGCTAGTTTGTTTTTTGCGTTTGTGTTAGAAAAAGGATAATCTTTCCTTTCTGTAATTTTCTTTCCCCTCCTTCCCTTTCTTCATATTGTTCGTCACGGTAATTTTTTCGTTGTTTTTTTTGGTTATTTATTTAATCCTCGTTTTATCGTCGAGACGGCGGATTTGGTATGTAGTTCCAACTCTCTTATAGCTAACTTGATTGATAACAATATCGACATGGAAATTAATAATGATGCTCCCTCTAATGGTTTTGCGAACCCTAATAGGGCTCTGCCTGTCAACACGTGGTCTTCAAATATTAGTGATGTAGACTTATTAGCCTGTGCGTGTAATGAAATTAAATGCTTCACTGTCAAGCTGTCGGGTGCTCAAGCTATTCCGAGATCTCGACCGAGGGACTTGAAAAAAAGCTTATTAAATTATTTTTCAGACACCTCCCAGATCTTAGACGTCCGTTTCACTCGTGGTAATGAACTCATAATTGCGACCTCTTCACAAAAAGCGGCGACCGAAGCCTTATCGATACCTAGGATCCTAGATATTCCAGTCAAAGCTATTTTGCTTACTGATAACATTACCTCGAAATTCCTCCTGCGGAATATTCCTACCTCTGAAACTCTTGCGGACTTGGCCGAGGAAATTCGCGAAAATAACATCACCCTTTTGAGTCTAAGAAGATTTGCAAGAAATGGTGAAGCGTCCACGTCAGTGCTTGCTACTATTTTGGGAGTGAATTTACCTTCAGTTCTCAAAATATGGTTCACCATACATAGACCGAACCTTTTCATTGACCGGCCATTTCAATGCTCCAGGTGCTTCAAATTGAATCATCGACAAGTCCATTGTCGGGCCTCTGGTCCAGTCTGTCGATCCTGTGGGGGTGCTCATAGCTCCTCAGATTGTTCAAATCCTAGATCATGTGTCAACTGTGCTGGTGATCATGATCCAATGGACAAATCATGTGTGTCGTATATCTTTGAATGTAAAGTGCTTGAATTTAAGGCAAATAATCATGTCACTCTTCAAGAGGCCAGGGTTGCGTGTCGTCCTAACCATCCTCAATCATATGCTAGTAAAGCTAGTATGTCCACGATTCCTGTTGACTTGGCATCTTTGAAATTAGAAATTCACAGTTTAATCCAGAGTGAGATCACAAAGATCAAAGAAGCTTTGTTGAATGAAATGTCAATTCAACTACAAGAAACAGTCTCGAACTGTTTGTCTGCTCTTATGCCTGATGTAATCAAGACTGTTATTGACTCTCTCCGTCCCACGGTGGACGACAGGACGTCGCCGAGAAAAAAAAATAAAAATGATCCATCCTCTTCCTATTCCTCGAGTCTTCTGACAGGCGGAGCTCTAGGGGGTTTTTATCCTCCCAAAGGTAATACCTAATTAGTTTTCTTATTCATATGCATGCCACTTTTTTTTTATTATTACCTTTTGTTGTGAGAATTCCAAGCTGGTCCTGCCTTTATTTTTATTTTTCATGTCTTTAAGTCAAAGATTAAATATTTTGCAGTGGAACTGTCGTGGCATTCGTTCCAAATTTAATTTATTTCGTAATATTATTCATCAATTTGACATCATTTGCATCCAGGAAAGTTGGCTCAATTCTAATTACCAATCCTTTTTTATTCCGGGTTTCCATATATACCGTTCTGATAGAACATATTCTTCCGGTGGTGGTTTAATTACAGCTATCAGGTCTGATTTTTCATCTCAACTCATTTGGGCCACTAATGATGTATCTTTTGAAATTCTCTGTGTTAAAATTTTTATAAATAATCATCCATTATGCCTTGCAAATATTTACCGTCCTGATGGCCCTTTTGACATTGATCCTTTGAACCACGTGATATCTTTGATGACTTGCGATTATATTATGTTGGGTGACTTTAATTCTAAAAATGTGAACTTTTGTGGCAATGTAAATTCTTCAGCTGGTATTGCCCTTCACAACTGGTATCTTCAAAATAATATTTGCTTCACCATTCCTACCTGCCCTACTTATTATAGTGCCAATACCAACTCATTTTTAGATTTTTGTTTCAGCTCCCCAAATGTTCATCGGACTCTAACCTGGTCTCCGACTGACAGTCTTCTGAACAGTGACCACCTTCCAATCAAGCTTTCTATTCCGATAAACTGTAATACTTCATCAATGGTTCGTCATTCCCATTGGCCTTCAATTATCTCGGACTTGAAAAATATCCCATCGTCCGATAATTTTGACGACTTATATACTTTTTTACGCTCTTCTATTTCAAAGCACACTTCGCTTAAACCTCGTAAAAAATTCCCTCGTATCAAAATGGATAGGGATGGTCAATCTCTTCTCATTGAAAAAAAACGTAACTTTCGAAAGTTCCGTTCTTCGCCATCTAATTCAAACTGGATCTTGTACAAACAGAGTGCTGCTAAATTTCGTCGTCATCTGCGTACTCTTCGTCTTAAACTTCTGGCTTCTGAAGTTAAGCCCCATTCTCCCCCTTCAGCTGTATATTCTATTTTGAGGCGAAACCGGTATGTGGCTTCGAAATCTTTTGATTCTTCCCGACTAGTTTTTTCCATTGCTCACAGAGACTTCACGGGTCCAGAGGACCAGATTTCAATTCTAAAAAATTTTCATTTTCCAAACATTTCCCTCCCTCCTCCGAATCAATTCACTGGTCCCCACCATTGTTTTCAACAATGTCTAGATGCGGATTTCTCTTTTCAGGAACTTCGCAGAGCCATAAGATCTGGAAAATCTACTGCACCTGGTCCTGATCACATTCCTCTTCACGCTTTTAAATATCTCCCTGCTAAAGGCTTGGAATTTTTGCCTGCCTTCAATAGGATTTGGACTTCTGCCATAATTCCATACTCTTTCAAAGAGGGTAAAATTATTTTTATTCAAAAACCTGGCAAATCCCCATCGCATCCGAGTTCTTTTCGCCCTATCACATTGATCAATTCCATAAACAAAATTTTCGAACGCATTATTCTGTTTCGTCTTAATTGGATTTGCCTAAGGTTCAAAATTTTTCCGCACTGCTTCTACGGCTTCCGTCCAAAAACCTCTGCCGAGGCCTGTCTCAGAGATATTGTTTCTTATACCTCAGATGCCTTCCGCCAATCTAAGACCTGTTATCTTCTTGCTTTTGATATCAATAAAGCATATGATTCAACCCAACACTCTTTTTTGTTACATAAACTGGCGAGAATGGGTTTGAATGGTCGCTTTTTACTTTGGTTATCTAATTATTTGGGTGGACGGGATCATTTCATTCACTGGCGTGGTTGCTCATCCAATAAGTTTTCACCTTGTTCAGGATTATTACAGGGCTCAACATTGTCTCCTATCTTATTTTCTCTCTTCACTCTTGATATCGTCACCTACTTACCGCCCGACATTAAACTTTTTGTGTATGCAGATGATATTTTCATCATGTATAAATCTAACTGTGAAGCCTATATGGAAGCTCGTATGATGTCTGCAATTAATTGTATCCTTAGGTGGGCGGAGGACAGTGGTCTGTCCATCTCGTTTTACGATTTTATCTCGGAATCCCACTTCATATGTTCCGAATTTCCAAATCAATGGAAATAGTATCCCGTTTGATCCCTACCTTAAAGTCCTAGGTATTTATTTAGACCGTTCTTTAATCTGGAAAAAACAAATTAATCATCTCAGATCTCGTTGCACTTTCACTCTCAATATTTGTCGTTCTCTTCATCATTTTTCCAGAAATATTCCTTGTTCTATTGTGAAACCTATTTTCATTAACATCATTTCAGCTCTTTTAGGATATGGTTCCATAGTATGGTTAAATGCAGCTAAAACTAACTGTTCGAAATTGGATACTATGTATCATTCTGCAATGAGAGCTACCTTGGGCCTACCACTTTCTACTAGAATACTCAAGATGCGTACCATTTTAGCACTCCCCACTCTGGAGGAAATTCTTCTTCTTAGAAATGGTATTGCATGTATTCAGGCTGCTGCTTCTCCTACTCAAGGCTGTGCTGATAACTTCAATTCAATTTTTTCGCATATTGCTCCCAAACTGAAAATCAGACTTTCCCAATTTTTCAGTTTCCTTAATTTCTCGTTCTCCCAAACTCTCAGACCAATCTACTCTTTCTATCCTTGGATTTCGAACAAAATTTCGGTTGTCACTGATGACCTGGATTTTCAACAACATAGACATAAGAATATAATCAACATCCTCTTTCAAAATTTTTTGAAATCTTTAGACCGTTCAACGATCATCATTGCTACTGATGCGTCTAAAAATTCTAATGTTGTCTGCGGTGCTTTTTGTCCCTCTACGAATAGTATGAGAGCATGGTGGATTCACTCTCACTCCTCTATATTTACAGGAGAAGCTCTAGCTATCACTATGGGCTTGAGATCATTTATCCCCACCAGGGGCCAACCCGTGGTCCTTTTTTCGGATGCTAAATCAGTTCTTCATGCTATTAATGAATTCTCCAGTCACTCTCCCACAGTCATCCACCTCCTTTATTCCCAACTTCTAATGGTTTGTTCTTATACCAGCCATATCTCATTAATTTGGGTCCCTGCACATTCTGGGATAGATTTGAACGAGTCTATTGACAGCTATGTTCGTTCGCTTTCCTCCTCTCCCAGTCCTTACGTCATGCCGGCTCTTTATCCAGAGGACCTACGATCTATGTTACGACTTTCATTTCGTCAATATACATCTGATTCGCTTAATTCCACTATTCCTGACTTTCAAATTTTCTTCAACTGTTGTAATCAGATTTCTCATCTCTTCTCTAATTCAAAATTTGAACGCCTCTTTTACAAGTTAATCTGTGATA
Organism: Pholcus phalangioides; assembly: GCF_987345545.1. NCBI lineage: Eukaryota > Metazoa > Arthropoda > Arachnida > Araneae > Pholcidae > Pholcus > Pholcus phalangioides. The sequence continues at coordinate 59,491,101 of NW_028301604.1, forward strand.
GAGCGCCTCTTAATGCTTACTTGTTTTTCATCAAAAAAGTTAACAGCCCTCTCTGTTCACACTGCCAACTTCCGGAAACTGCGACCCATTTTCTTTTCAACTGCTCCCGCTTCATGCGTCATCGCATTCCATCCTTTTTTGCGTCCTCTCTTCCCATTAAATCTTGGCCTACCTTCATGACGTCCAACCTCCGTATATCGATTTGTCATTTCGAAAAATTCATTTCGTTAAGTAAAAGATTTATTTAACATTTCTTTCTGGTTTTGAGGTCCTTTCCAACCTAAACACACACTCATCCTGGGACTACATCTCATAACTCACAAAAGTGATCTAGCATCGTCCCCTAGATCTGAAGTTTTCTTTTCCATATCATCCCATTTCCATTCTTTTTGTTTTTGTAGTAATCTACTACTGCTGTTGTTTTGAATTTTCAATTTTCTTTATTTTATTACCTACCTCACATTACTCTCTCCCAGCCAGGGAATGGTCTCTGCAGCCGATAGCCCTGCTTAATTCAACTGTAACTGTGTGTGTGTGTGCTCCAAACTGCTAAAATGTTTCTAATGATGGTAAGCCTAATAGGCATAAAATTACCATCAGTTCCCCCGACATTTTTGCGATAAACAAGCTTTGGAAGTCAAACATCAAAAATGAGAATACACAATTAGAATCAAAATATGAAATAACAAATGAAATGAGAAATAACATATGAAATAACAAATGAAATGAGAAATAACATATGAAATAACAAATGAAATGAGAAATAACATATGAAATAACAAATGAAATGAGAAATAACATATGAAATAACAAATGAAATGAGAAATAACATATGAAATAACAAATTACAAATATATATATATATATATATATATATATTCATTGTAATTAATATTTATTGTATTTTGTTTTTTTTATTGTAATTCGTGTTGTTGGTATATACAGGGTGGGCAAAAAGTCAGTAGAAACTTTAAAAATTCATATAAACTGGAAAAATAACTAAAATAAAAAATTCTTTGCAGTGTTAGCACCGCTAGGTCATGGGAATTTTTTTAAGACAGGAAAAAAAAAAAACCCTCAAAAACAGCCGATAGGTGACGCTGGTACGAGCAACTTTGATGGAAATATGCAAATGAGACGGTTATAAGAACTTGTGCTCCTAATCCACAACCAGTTCACCATTTGTGTACCTGGCTGCACTCTGCTGTTGCTGGATTTGTGACTCGCCTGCAATGTGTTATACCCTGTGGTGGTGGTCATGTGGAACACATGCTTCTGTAATAAATGATTTGGAGGCATTCTGTTCGTTATTTGGATATATTTTCTTTGACTTGTGTACGTCAGCGCCACCTATTAGCTGTTTTTGAGTTATTTTTGTCCTGTCTTAAAAAAATTCCTTAGACCTAGCGATGCTAACCCTGCAAACCATTTTTTATTTTGGTTATTTTTCCGGTTTTTATGAATTGTCAAAGTTTTTACAGACTTTTTGCCCACCTTGTATATGTGTTGGTAATATAAAGGGTGATCTGTTAATGGACCAACAAACTCAGAGGGTTGTTAGAAGACATCAAGAGAAACAAAACTTGCAATGTAACATGGTGTTACAAACCATGTTGAGAGGGTAAAAATTGCAAAAAACGCATATAGGTTTTGATGTCATGCTGGAACGACAAAAAAGTGCAACAATAACTACAGAAAGATTTCTTTGATTAATTGTTATAAGAATTGTTGGAAGTGGTGGCCGCTGACGCATTGTGCAGTCTAAAACAATGTAAAAATGATTCCCAGATGCGCTTGAAGATACTAGGTATGCTTTTGATCTCTACCGCAGCTATGACCATCCACGCTATGAGATCCTCCAGTGTGTCCACAGGCGTCACATAAATGGTGGTAATGTCAGATATGGTGAGCAAACCCATGAAAGCATTCAGTAATCAACTGACATCCACCTTCCGTCTCCTCTGGACTTAGAGCCTGCATCCACTTTTCGCGATTTTCACCCTTTGCAACGTGGTTTGCAACACCATGTTCCATTGCAATTTTTTTTCCTCTTGATGCCTATTAACAACCCTCTCAGTATGTTGATCCATTAACAAAACACCCTGTATATAAAGGCTCAAATTTCTTGATGATTCAAGTCTTGACAATATGAGTATAATAAAAACACCAGGGTTATTTTGGCATTTCATTTTCAGTATGTCCATCATTTTACAGCTTGCAATTGTGATCCCACATACTCAACTGGAAATTGTGCAGATGGAAATGGACAGTGTGAATGTCGTCCAGAATATAGGTCACCCTACTGTGACTCTTGTAGTGATGGTTACTATGGATTCCCAAGTTGTCGTCCATGTGACTGTCATGCTAATGGCACTGAAGGAAATGTTTGTGAAGTTGGCGGTGGCCAATGCCCTTGCAAGTATAACTATGCAGGGAAGAACTGTGACCTGTGCCAACAAGGTTTTTATGGATTTCCAGAATGTTTTCGTAAGTATTTCATTGATATTGAGATTTAACCTTAATCATTACAGAAAGCAATAATGTAATGAGAGCTAAATTAAATTTATTTGTACAAAATTCAAAAGATCTTTATGAAAACTGAATTTTGAAGTTTTTAAACTAATAATAATATAAAATGATGCAATATAGTGTTTGGTGCAAATATAGGATCACCAGATTCCAATAATGAAAAATTGTATCTTGTAGAATCAAATAAATTAGACCCATACAACTGTTAAATTTGCCTTCTCATTTGTGTTGTTTTGAGAACTAACTGCTTACACAAATTTAGAAGAATATGTGTTTGAAGTTTGTTTTTAATGATTTAATGTACTAAACAATGTCTCTCCATCCCCAGTGGCAATGCTGTATGAACAGCATCACAATTTACACGAAACTTCGTGTTCACTGCTCTTTTTGCAACAAAACCCCCCACAACTTAAAATGCCACTATTATAAAACTTTTTCACATCATTACAAAAGGTAGGCTCGAAGAAATGAGCACAGTAAAACTTTGGTTTGTGAACATAATTCATTCTATAAATATGATCTTAATCCAAGGCACTCATATATCAAAATAGACTTCCCCATAGGAAATAATGGAAACTTGAATGATTCATTCTATAACCATCTCCTTTATGGAAAGCATGATTTTTTTCAAAGATATATATAGTACAGTTAAATTTATAATATATATATATATTATTGTATTTCTATTTATTTTAAATTGAAAGCTACAGTATTTTTAGAAAAATGCAAAAAGTTAGGGAAATTTCTCTATTGAACCCTTGTTTGCATTAACACATAAGAGTTCAGTCTATCATGAACTTGTGCTGTGAATTGTTGCAAGTCAAACAAGGGACCTTAAAATATTTAAGGTTTCATTACTATGCATATGTATACAGTATATATATTTTTAATTTTGTCTTTTATGAAGTAAAATAATAAAAGAGCCCCCTGCAAAAAAAAATGCTTAGGCCGAGCAACTGAACTTTGGTCTTGCGGACCATCTGACGGATGGTCTTGCCTATAGTGAAAGAATGAACAGTTGGATTTTTAGTTGTGACAGAGCTGCCAACTGCTACGGACGGCCGCACTAAACTACAAAGCTATGAGAGATACTCTCAATATTACAGAAATAATTTTTTTCTTGGAAAAAAATTCAGGTCTTTGAGTTTCTTGTGGTATCTTACTTATTATTATTATTTTTAAGAATATGTGAAATCCGTCCTCCAAAGTGGCCAGTGATTATTTTAGCATGGTCCCCATGTCTGGAAAAGGTGGTTCTGAAGCCTCAAAATTAACAAGGACTTGTTTCAGGGTCAATCAGCAAAGAATGTAGATGAGTGAGGGCAAATTTTATGTTCTTACCATGTTCATCTCCCTTATGTAGTGCCACTGAAATGTAGAAAGCTCCATTGAAGAGAGAGAAATCAGCAAATAGCAACTTTATGATAATTTTGGCACTTGTAAGCAATGCATTCACTCAATTTTTTTTTATTTTACCTGCATCAATCTCTTGGGCAGTAAGGCAATCTGCCATATGCACCAAGAGTGTGTTTGTAGTTTTTTTGCACAGGAGGCATTTTCGACATGACCTTCATATCCTGCAACAGGTGCCCCAAGGCTGAGATCTTTGAGTCTCAAGCCACATTTTTTTAATTGCCCCCTCTATAGTAAATTTATAGTGTGATAAAACAAAAAATGATCAAATTTATTCTGGGCCCCCAAAACTGGAGCCCTGTCAGCCCCACCCTTGTGGAGGACATGATTTTCAATGTGCACTGCCATGCCCGCAGAGTGTTCTGGAAAGAACCTTTATAGTAGGAGGTTCCATGGGAGTATGAACAAAGCATTGTGGGGGGGGGCATCCTAAGATTGCCGGATGACCGTATATATATGACCCTCAAAAGTGCATGCAAGATCAATATCATTCAATATTCATGAATTACTCAGGGACTCTGCAACCTTGCAAAGTTATTTGAAGAAGGAAGCTCAGGTAGCCCCCGAAGCAGAATATGCTGAAAACTGTGACATATGTTGCAAACAATTCTGCTGCTGCAGAACAATCCCAAGAAAATTTTCAGAAAAATGTAGAAAACATTATTATGGGAATTTTTATCACAGAACATTTCTAGTCAACTGAGAGGCTCATTTTAGAAGAATACAAAACATTCAGCTTTAAGAATGTAGCCTAAGCTCCTAGGTTCTGGTTTGTGTTGGGGTGTTGAAATGAATTTTCAATTTTTTTTTTTGGACTATGATCATGTTGGTGGGGGAGGGCATCTCTGCGGTAAAGCTCAACATTCTTCGTTACTGAGAGAATTCATGCCAATGTTGGCATATCTGGTTGTGATCACAGCACACTTGTCAGACAATATGAATACCATAGCTTCTTACTGACTGATCCTCATCTAGTAAGCTTTGGAATGTGTACTATTCGTATTTAACAAACTAAAATTTGCTAAAAAAATTTTCTGATCTTGCAAAACACTCATAACCTGAGTCACTTGTAATCTGAAGTCTTGAACTCTTCTTCACTGTAATCAAAGGTAAAAATTATTTCCCCAACTTATGAATAATATTATGATAATTATGTGAAAAATGTGAATAATCACCTTACATATTTATCATATTATACATTTCATTTCATAGAATTCATTTTAATTCACTGCAATTGGCAGTAGTGCTTCATTTCTTGTGATTGATTATTTTTTTTGTGATCTTTTAGCAATGACTGATGACTTTGTTTAACTTTGGCATCATTTTTGGCCATAATTGGCAACTTCTCATATTTTTCTGTATTTTTGTCAAGAAAATATGATCAGCTTGATTATAACTAGTAAATTAACTAATAATTATAAGTAATAACTTCGCCGCCTGGCAGTCGAGTGGTTAGGGAACTAGCTCCTCACTGTGCAGGTCTGGGTTCGAATCCCGGTTCAGGCATGGATGTCTACTAACACTAACAAATTCCCTGGTCGGATCATGCTGATCCCTTGGGAATACGTGCAGCTCGTGTTTACTTTAAAAAAAAATAGTATTTTATCATCGAAGACTAGTGATTTTTTCATTTTCAACCCTCATAGATTTGTAAGAGTATAGGGTGTGAAAAGTAAAAGTTTGTAAGTAATGAGGTGAAGAGCTTCCTATTTTTAAGCAACCATATACAGATAACTGCTGCTGTGGTCAGGAATTGTTTTCCTGGGAAAGCCAAACTGATATGATGATAAGTTTAATCTCATGACTCCACCTATACCATAGCTATTTTGTCTTAAACATGACTAACAATACAGGGTAGGGTAACTTAAGATTCAATTATCTAGTTATGGTCTTGCGGATAACCACTAGAAAAAAGGACAAAGTCATCCACTGTTGGACTCTGGGTGTTCTGTTTCTGTCAAAGGTAGTGAATGGATAAAAATATGTTTTGATTACAGTGATAACTGACTGTTCTTTAGATGCAGTTAAAGAATTTAATCTTTTAATCATGGGAAAGTGATTATGCCATTGTAAAAAATTTCAAAGGTTTTTAAAAAAATATGAAGGGCAGAAGTTGATGCTGCCTATTATTGAAACAGCTTCATTTTAGCTACATTTTTTTAGAGGGCTGCAAAATTATTTTGGCTATTAGATAACAAAATCCAGCCCTGCATATATTCATCTTGTACTGTTTTTTGTTGGAGTTTTTTATATAGTCGATCAACTTTCTCACACTCAACTGTAATGCAAATACATAATCTTTGTTTGAGTTACTTTTCCAACTTTGAATTTTGAAAAGTTTCTTGACAGAGTTCACACAAGCTTAAAGCAGGATAAATACAACACACAAATACTCAAGCATCTGACACTTTCAATTCCAATTTGGGAGATAGATGGAATCACTTTGAACACACATGCCCACTTCAGACATTCATAAATATGTTTGGGTCATACATGTATACATTTGACACCGCCTGGTATGCACCAATTTGCTAGGCAGAGTAACTCAATAACCAGTCAGCCCAATTTGCTAATAATGCTGGCAAGATCCTTTAAAAACTGATGCTATAAGCAGGTTGATGTTAGAAGTGATAGATGTTACACTAAAGGTCTGACTGCAGTAGTCTTTGTTTCACAATATATATAATATGAAATTGTTTCCTCAAAAACTGTGTTTATTGCATATATGGTTTTGTTAACGTATTTCCAAACATATAGTAGATATGTTTCACTGTCATATTGAAATAAATTTTATTTTTTTCAGCTTGTGATTGCCATTTGGATACGTCTGTTAGTGATATATGTGATGGAGCTGATGGACAGTGTGCCTGTCGTGGAAACTATGGTGGAAGGCAATGTAATAAATGTAGAGCTGGATATTACAACTATCCTTTGTGTGAATGTAAGTTGAAACTATTATTATCTATTATCAAAAAGGTCATATTTTATGTATAACTATATCGTTCTACATTTGCAGTTTCTAAAGATGTTACTTTTGTCAATTTTAAATTTGTATAGCATCAGGATCTATCTAATTACCAAATTATAAATAAGATGACTTCAAGGGTTGAAGCTGTGCCAATTTAAATCACTTGATTTTTTTAAATCATTGATTTAAATTACAAAATTAAAATTTCATTTTTCCTATATTTAACTTCAATGATGTAGTAAAAGTAACATCATGTGGTATGCACATCAGTGAAATGTGGTAAAATTGTTGATTAAAAGTAATGTGGAAGATCTGGTAAATATAGATGCAAACTTAATCCCTAGATTTAGTGCAGAAAGATAGCTGTTCTATTTCTAGATTTTGTGCATGGAAAAAATTACAAAAAAATATTGGGAGCAGAGTTTCCAACTGCTATGGATTGTCAGTAGTTCCTACAGATGACCTAACTCAACTACTGAGCTATGGGAAATACCCTCAATACTACAAAAATAATTTTTTCTTCTGACTTTTAAAAAAAAAGAAAATGCAGCTCTTTGAGTTTTTTTTATGTGTGCTAGTGCACTCACAGAGCTTGTTCCAAAGGGAATGTTTTTCAGTAGGAAATGTCATAGGAGCTTTAATGCTATAAAAGCATTGGGGTGTCCATAAGGTTGTCAGGCACCCGTATATACTACTCGCGAGAGCGTATACAGGAAGGCATTGCATTGAATATTCATGATTTAAATTTTATTACTGGGGGACTCTGCAACCTTGTAAAGTTGCTCGGAGAAGGGGGTCTCATGTGAATGCGTATTTTCAATGCATTACAATGGTTCAATAGGGTTCTCCTGGAGAAAAAGAAATTAATTAATTTTTGTATAAAGCATTGAATTCTATGCTCTAATTGTTAGTTTAAAATAGTAATACATGTTGTGCCAACATAAATACCATTGGACTTGAAATTTTAATATGAAAAGTGAAAAGGTTTGGAATTTTCTTTGTTTTTATCTCATTATATCTGTAAAAGAACAAAAATGTTTAAATTATTAAGCAACATCATTCAAGTCAGAAAATGCCATTCATAATAAATGCCTCCACCAATTTCACAAGAAACAATCTCGCCAATAGAATATGTTTTTCATTTAGCTGATGTTGAAGGATCCTTTGTCTGTACATTGACTGAATTGAGAGAGAGAGAGAAATCCTGCACTAATGTGATACTAAGTTGCCACCAGGCAACCTTGAAGTTGGGGAGACCTCATAAATAAAAACACTTTTTTCTCTGCAAGAAAAATGTTAATCTATGAAGTTAATTTGGATTCAATGACCTTTCATGTTATATAAGCACAGATTTTTGGTGTTCATATTTCTTGCTTGTAGTTTGTTTATTTTTGTTTGTTAATTTATTCATTAATGCTGAATTAAATTTGAGAGATTAGGTGAAAAAATATGCAGTCTTAATGAATAACAAGGTTTGTTTTAATTAATAAGCAGTCAGTTAATTTAAATAAAAAAATTGAAAAGATTTAGAGGTTTTAAATTTTAAAAACTTACTTAAATTAAAAAAATTATGATTTTTTTATATCCTGCAAGGTGTGACATACTCATTTGAATTTTTTTCCATTTTAACAAGTTTTTCTCCTAAGCATTGGCATTTGCAAAGGGGGGGGGGGTTGTGGGATTCTAACCCCCCAAACTGAGATTATAGTGTTATTTCGCAGGAAAAAATGTAAAACCCCCCCCTTGAGAAAATTCTGCATACGCCTATGCTTCTAAGAACAGATTTAATACAGTGCCATGCCCACCTTAAGCAATGTCCATATTAAACAAGTTTCCTGTAATTGAAAATGTACTGATCATTGATGAGACTGTCTGTTGGTTCCATTTTGTTGTTTAAATACTGAACTGTGAGCAGAATTACTTTTTGTTTCGAAATTTGGGATTTTAGGTTTTTTTTACCTATGCCTATTCATAGATCCAATTTAAAATTTCAATAAAAAATTTTTTTTGGAACATTGGCAGTTGGAGAGAGGTAAAGGGCGAAAGTTGTGTTACCTCTAAGTTATACTTGTATGGCGATATTTCTGGAGTATCATTACAATAAGCCATTTTTTAATTCATAGCACCAATTCACCATGCGTACCTGTTTTATTTAACCAAATATATATATATATATATTTACCAATAATTCATGATTTATTTCTAATGTCCGTGATAAGATGGAAACACTTTTGAAGAAACACTTTTTCACTTTGCCAACATATTCAATGTTTTTTTGGCACACAGCACACTAACTGTATAATATAATGTCCATCAGGTGATCTGACTTCTATTCCAGTTACAACAGGGCTTTCAGTGAATATTCAAATTCTCCTTTACTTGTAGAAAACTTGTAACTTCTATTTGAAATTTCAAATTGAAATATGCAGGTGCCCAACCCTTTTTTCCTTGTAATTTTTAAAATATGGTGCAACATGACATAGCCAGCATGTTCACAAAATTCTGAACAACTTCTACCACCATTTATTAATTTTTAGTTGCATCGATAACTCCCACGATGTTTGTCCATTACAACAACAACCATTCTTCCATTATTTTTTTCAAGATTCGAGGCTGCTGTATGTCAATTTAGCTTTTGTATGTAAATGTACAGTTGTGTTTCTTTTACTGTTTGATGTGCCAAGTGGATAACACATGTATATTGGAACTTTCTTGGATAAGCTTTTATTAATATGTTAGATTTTAGATCGATTATATACATAGATAGATTTATATATATAGCGGGAGCAGAAGATCTAGACACTTTATTAGCTTGATGTCTGGGGTGGAACTCTGTGAGTTACCCTTACATAACACTAGGTGGTATTGTATGCCCTACACAATAGTCCTTATTAGTCTCATCGCTTTAGTTCTTTTTATACAAGAACACCACATTCCTCCCTGCTAATTAAAGATCCAACTGGACAGGAGCTTTTTTGGTTAGTTGGGAATGTCGCAGAGGAATGGGAGTGCTGGACATCTCTAATGTTGGTAAATCACTGCTGATCTCTGCTGGAGTTATCTGTTCCTCTAGAGCAATCTGTACCTCAAAGTCTACAGCAACCAAATATATGTTCAAGTGCAACTGGTGCTTTCTGTATTCCACTTTCACAGTGACATATTGCACTCGGACAATTTTTTACCCATTGTATGTCCAGAATACTAAATTCGTAGGTTTGAATTTTTTTCTTTGAGATTTTTTTGAATCTCTTTAAACTAATTACTGATACTGTTCCACCCTTATCAACTTCCATACTCATTGGTTTATTGTCTATGTTGACAGTAACCATCATTGGAGGCCTTTTCAGCTGTTCACTCAATACTGTCTCTAACCCAAACATGGAGACATCACTTTCATTTTCCTCTACTGAAATTGTTTCTGTTAATTTGGTGCAGATTGAGTCTTCTTTGCCACATAGCAGGATTTTTCTATATGTCCAATTTTTTTTACAGAAGCGACATATCTTAGCATTGATTTGTCCTCCATGCATCATATATATGGCAGATACTTAATAGCTGAGGCAGAGTAGTTTCAGTTTTGCATGGGCAGTTTTGTTTTCCACTTCTCCGCTTTGACAACATTAATTTCTGCTGGCTTCCTGATGATCTCATTTGCCTCCTGGGCAGCTTTCTCCATCACCAGTGCAATTTTCATCTTTTTGTCTAGCTCAATGTCATGTTCCTCAAATAAACAATTGAGGATTGCTCTATCTCGGAGCCCATTAATGAAAACATCCTGGAGCATGGTATTCAGTATATCTTGTTTATAATTGCACGCGATTGCAAGATGTCGCAATTCAGCTCTATATGAACTGATGCTTTCACCTTCGTTCTGCTTTCTGTGTATAAACATGTGCCTACTCAGTATAACCAATGCTTTAGGATTCAAATGGTTCTTCAAAACATTTTTTAAAATGGCAAATTCTTTCTCCAATGGATTGTCTGGAGACAATAAATTTTCAACAAGTTGTAGAGTTTTGCAGAAATGATTGAAATCAAGACTATGGCAGATTTTTATTCTGGAACATTTTAAATGTCTAAAAATACCTCAAAACGTTCTATAAATGAATCGAAAGTCTCTGAAGCTTCATAGTATTTATCAAACAAAACCATCACTTTGTGGTTTGTGGATGTTGAGCCTCGTAGCTCTTTGAGAGCTTCCATAAGAGCTTGATTCTGTCTTATTAACTCTTCAACTAATTTTTCCAACATCGGGAGATTTATGAAAACCTTTTGCTCCTACCTTTTCCAGTCTTTGAGTAAATACTCTATCCAACTTTTAAGATGGGCCACATCGCCACTTGTGTTTCTTTCACACTTTGGCATGCCAAATGAATAACACATGGGTATTGGTATTTTCTTGGATAAGCATTTATTATTACATTCGACTTTAGATTGATTATATACATATATAGATAGGCAAGACGATATATATATAGTGGGAGCATAAGATCTAGACATCTTATCAACTTGATGTCCGGAGTGGAACTCCGTTAGTTTACTTTACATAACACTAGGTGGCATGTATGCCTACATGATAGTCCTCATCGGTCTCATCTGTTTAGTTCTTTTAATTTAAGGACACCACATGTGTGACTATTTTTTTATGTAGTTCAATTGTTGATGAGTGTAATAGTTTGAGACACAACACAACTGCCACCACAACCCAGAAAATGTATATACCAAACCACTGGATTGGTAATCTTCTTTGAATCATCTTGAAGCACAAGCTTCAAGAGAGGTTTTAACACTTTTTCCTCATCATCCCAAAATATATCAAGCGTTCCACCTACATCACCCTGTGCTGTTGTCACAAAATCATTTTTGAAAATGTTTTCTTCATCCGTGTCTCAGTTTCAACAGCAGCCGCTGTGGTGGGTGAGTGGTCATAGTGACGGACTTGGATCGCGAGGTCCCGGGTTAGAACCCCACCGTTGCTGCATTGGTGATCAGCTGAAATTTGTTTTCTGTGTTTCCCAACTTTGAGGTGTGAATGCAAGACGATCGCATCATTAAAAAGTCTCGCCGCAGAAAGCAACAGGCCTACAATGATGAAATCTTCAAACATTACACTTCACTTATAGTTCGAAAAATATGCGGTAGATGGCAGCACTATAACAAGAATTACATGGAAACAAGCTTCACGTTAGGTTCACAACACTGACATGCACATCCCAACATGTACCAATTCGTTGGAAATTCCGCAGAGGAATATGGACGAGGTACATGTGTGGTTTAGTAGTAGGTTCAACAGCAGATAATTATCATTAGAGCCCGGATTATATGCAAATGCATATGTGCATATGCATTTGCATATTTTGGCCTTTTTTAGTATTAATGCATATAAATGCATAAAATCAAAGAATTTCCAGTATAAGTGCATATTTTTGAAGGTTTACTTAAACTCACTTTTTTTTTTTATAATTTTCCAAATAAATATTGTTCGTAATATTTTCATAACATCGATTTTTTTTCCCGGTATGTGAAATTTAGTGAATTAATACATATTTATAAAGTATTTTACGACTACTAACAGTTTTATTGTAAGGCTATTTCTAGAGATGTGTGAAAATGTTAATTTTGTTTTTAGAAATAGTGTCGAAATTCTTTTATTACTGCTATTTTCGTTATTGAGCAGCTACAACAAACTGAAAACTAAAAAAATGCCTGAATAAAAGATATGTAGAAGTTATTTGCATATGCTGTATACATATATATGAGGGGATATTTTTTGGTAAAAATGAAATACATATGCACCAATAGAAAACATGTATTTTAAAAACACATTCGTTTTTTTTGCATGGTGTATTTTTTAATGCATATTTTCCCTTTTTTTATACATATTTCGGAATTTTTGACTTTTTCAAGATTTCTAATGCATATTCTGGGGTGTTTAATGCATATTTTGGAATTTTCAGTGCACATTTTGTATTTTAAGTGCATATTTTCGCATTTTTAAGTGCATATTTGCATATTTTTAGTGCATATTTGCATATTTTTAGAGCATATTTTGCCACTTTTTTAGTGCATATAATCCGGGCTCTAATTATCATATATATCTCACTTTGACTAACTATTAAGAATTATCTTCAAAGAGTGTAAGAAAAAAAAACTGTACCCAATATCAACAATCCAAACTAAACAGCCCATTCTTTAGAATGGAATCTCATCTTACCCAGAATTTGCCTCTCTGTATGTGATGACTTTCGATAAATAAACAGTGGTTCAATCAAGAACACAGAAGTAGCCAGCACACATCAGATATACTGGCTGTAAATCCTATTTTCTTGAAATGCCAATGTTCCATAAATGGAAGTTGCATTTTTGAATGCACGTAACATGTTCATGTGTAACAGTACACAAAGAAACTAATTGATTAACCTCATTTGTTATATTCAATGGTAGAGACACACAAAATAATTTTCAATTTACTTCAAAATTGAAATTTTTGATCAAAATGTGAAAAAAAGGTCCCAAAATTTAAATTTCTGTCTAAAAAAGTTTATATTAACATGAAGTTTTCAAACTTGTTTCAAAAAATATTTGGAATTCTCTTCTATATACAATGAAAAATTGGAAATGTTTGAATCAATTTTTATCTGATATTTTTGCAAATATAAAAAAAACTATGTTCCATTTATGGAACATTGGTAGTTAAATAATTGAAACAGGCTTCTATTTCATAGAGGCTCCGTCATGGGCAGGTTTCACTCTAATGTAATTTTCATAGTCAATTTTTTGAAAACCAGATTTTTCTAAACAAAAAATTACATAGGCATTTTAAGTGTATCAGTGTAAATGCCACAAGCCTCCAAAATTTGTTTTTAAAAATTAGTGCTGTGGATGATAAACCGTCAAATAGGGTATTTCATGCTTTTTTATAGTGGTAAGGTTAATTCTTAATCATTTTGGTTCAGGCAGTGAATTCCTATTATAATTTTAATCTTTATATAATACTCCTGTTAATCAAAATCTGCCATGTGTAGTCAATTCACTGGACAAGCCAAATATAAATTACTGAGTTCCAAAACTTTTATGCATACTAAAGTTTACACATGTAAGGAAATACACTTAGGTGATGATTCTTTAAATTTCTTTAAAGTTTAAAATTTTTGTTTCATAATAATTAATGGTTAATTGGTATTACTGATTTAAAGAAGCTACTAAACCTCTTCAAATGCTTGGAAATAACGAACTTGAGAATTATTTTTGTAAAATCTGAGAATTAACCAATAAGAAGTCAATGATGTCTAAGGCTATGATATGTTTGTTGTGCAATAGCAACTACAGTCGGCCCCCCGTATTCGTGGATTTTTTTTCCTTTATTGGAATTTTTCTTTAAAATACTCAGCAATCGTTGTTCACGTATTTTGTTTACAAAATTTGAGTTGTGCTTGTGTAGGATGGCTCATTCTTCTAATGCTACTGATAATGCTTTGAAAAGGTAAATAAAAGTGAAAAACTCGACGAGAAAAATTTGATATATTGGCTGCTTGGCGAAGTCAATACCTTCTGTGGTCCGCCATTATGGAATCAACGAATGTTCGGTGAGATATATCAAGAAAATGAAATCTGAAATTTGTTCAGCCGCAGCTGTAGCTGCACCTGTGGCTGTCAAAACTTTGCATCGCCTATGGGATCCATGTGTTTCACGTACAGAAAATGCTGTTTTTTGTGGGTACAAGACTGACACAACAAGGTATTTCAATTCATTGTAATATAACAGAAAATGCGAAAAATTTTACTCTTCCATAAGGAAAGGGCTGATGAAACGTCTATTTCATCAGAATCTTATGCAAGTAAAGGTTGTTTCATAGGTTTAAGAAACGATTCGGATAGCGCAATGTAAAAAGCACTGGTGATCGAGCCTCTGTCAACCAGGAGGCAGCTAGAAAATTTCGAAAGACTTTGTAGAAAATTATTGAAGAGAAATGTTATGCATCTTACCAGGTGTTTAACACTGACAAATATTTGGCTCTGAGGACACTATTTTGGAAGAAAATGCCGCAAAGAAGTTAAGCAAGAGGAAGAAAGCGAGCTCCTGGTTTTAATTCAAGTAGAGATAGATTTACTATGTTGTTTTACGCAAATTCATATGAGTACATGATAAAGCCCACCATCATTTTCAAATCCGCGAGCGTTGAAGGGAAGGATAAGCCAAAGCTCCCAGTATTTTGGGCGAACAATAAAAAGGCTTGGACTATGAAAATACTTTTCCTGGATTGGTTAACAACGGTTTTTCGTTTTGGAAGTCAAGAGGTACCTTGAGAGTGAATACATGCTATTCTCAAAGTTCTTTTGATATTGGGTTGACTGAGGAGGAGTTAATGCAGCTAACTGGTCCTGAAACTGAAGTAGTACCAGATGAAGAAGATCGAGATAAAGAAGTAGTTCACCACAAGTAACATAGCGGAAGGGATTCGCAAGCTGAAATCAGCAATATATTATTTTCATAACATAAATCTCTCTATTTTACGTTCTTCACATATAGAAAAATTAGTAGAGGAAGCCTTGTCAACATACTTAATGATATGAAGAAGACACGGCAAACAGAAAAATCACAACATTCTTTCAGAAAACATCGCCAACAATCACTGCATTTTACATTCCCTACCTACATTCTACCTCTGCGTCACCCTGCTCTTTCTCATGATATTCAATAAACGAGATATACAATAAAAAACCTATGGTTTCTGTTATTCGCGGATTCCTGTATTCGCGGTCACTCCCGGAACGTAACCCCCGTGAATACGGGGGGCCGACTGTATTTAATGCATTCTTTTTGAGTGATGCGAATTTCTTTATTTCAGATGATAGTTTTCATTAATGAATGGCAATTGGTTTTTTCAAGTTTAGAAATAGATTTTGAATTTCCTTCTAAATGTACTTTCAGATTGTGATTGCGATCCTACTGGTTGTATTCAAGAGATCTGTGATAGCAATACTGGTTCATGTTTGTGTAAAGTTGGCTATGGTGGATCTCAGTGTGACAGATGTGCACCTGGATACTTTGGATATCCTAATTGCAGAGGTTAGAAAAAATTGGGAAGTTGATTATTCATCATTTTTATTTGCAGTGATATGCTGATCATACTACTTGCTTGATTGGCTTTCCCTCAAAATAGACCATATATTTTGCTCCACTGACTAGAAAACGATTACATATATAGTTGATGCTTGATTTTTTGAACTGGCATGTTTTTATGAACTCTGTGGTGAGAAAATTGGATATTTGTGCTTGAAGGCCATTGTTTGTTGGAGTTTGACCTCAACGTTTCCCCAACACTACCCCAGTAGCACACTATATCATTAGTATATCGGATCGGTTCCAGTTAGATATACCAACGATATGGTGTGCTACTGGTAAAGTAGTTGGCATCTTTAGGACAAATGGTAGTACACACTGCAATATACCCAGAGGCGGATTTAATGGCGGTTGCATCTGGGGCTCCAACTTCTGAGGGTCCATGAAAAAACCAAACTTTACACTTTTAATCAAATAACTCTGCATCTCTCATCCAATCTAAGAAAGGTTTATTCGCCACCAGCCATGATATCAACAAACCAATCAGAAAGCAATAGTGCTGGCCAAGGCACTCGAGGGTATAAAGATAACCTGAGACTCTGGAAAAATTGACTTTGTTCCACTATAATGCCATTTCTACAGAAGATTCCAACCACTAGTGTTAGAGAAACCTTAGGGTAAAACTCAAACAAATGGCGCCTTCAAGCTCTTATAGCCAATTTTCACATCTAATGATGGGTCATGATAACCTCCCCAGCAGAACACTATATGGTTAGTAGATCAAACCAGTCCCATATTCTAATGATATAGCGTGCTACTGGAGCTTATCAACTACATAAACCTCTGGTCTCGAACAACATACTATTTCTTTGAGCATCTTTCCCATTTAAAAACATTTGGTGAATAATAAATGGATGATATTATTCACATAAATGAATTGTTCAATTTCATTCTGGTTCCTGAAAATGACCTACATATTCCTCCGGTCTCAAATAATATGCTATTTCTTTGAACATCTTTTCCATTAACAAACTTCTGATTATATAAATTAACCCCTTTGCTTAGAAGCGATTGGGAAGAAATTTGGATGCTCTCTATTTGACGAATCAGCGATAAATATGGTAACCTTGTCCTAATCTAACTCCACGTTAGAAAAAGGGGAAATATAAAGGAGGAAAAGGAAGAAAAAAAAAACAAATGAAAGAGTAACAGTATAATAAATAAAGTGATAAAAATGTATGTACAAAGTTGATTTCTCTTTTCACCCTCATCCTATCTATTCTCTCTTTCACTCTTATAAGAAAGATACATCATATATGAAAAAAAATCACTATCAGGGAATGGAAAAAACAAAGAGGAAAAAAATAGACTTACAACAAAGCTTCGCGATGATGAAGAGAGGAAAGAAAACAGAGAACTTGTTCAAATTTATTCCACTGTTGTTTGGATACAATATTACGACCTTGATCGTAAAATGGTTAATTGTTCAAGTTCCTTAAAATGAGTTTAAATTGTATCATGTTAAAATATTTTCTCAGTGATTGAATATTGTATACAGGACAGAGGAAAAGTTGCAGAAAATGCAGTGAAAAAATATTAATTACACCCATTTGCATTCATTGCAATCAATATGAAATGAAAATTATAAGTTAAAAAAAAATACCCAATAAGTCTTAGAGAAGTCTCTCTGAAAATTTTACAATACTATGGGATTTAAATCGATAATTTTCTTCTGAATGGTTCAGTTTATGATGAATTGAACGTTTTTTTTTCTAGCACCTTTAAGTTTCACAGGGATCTGTGTATCTTCAAAAGTCTTGGTATAAGCAGTTTAATTTGCTAAATTTCAATACCTATTTGAAAAAGATGGCCATAGCAAATATGGATGTCATGCAGTTTGCATCAAAAAGCCTTTAGCCAAAAAAATCCACTTTTATCGTAATTAATTCTAGAGGGAATTAATCCTTCGAGATCACACGAAGAACATCTGAGATGAATGCTGAGCCAGTACAAGTGCTTATTTTTGTGCTACCACTTGCACCTCACAAAAAATAGAATATATGTTAACGTCAGTGTAAAGTTGTTATAAAAATTATTTTTATGCAAATATTTTTTTTTGGCCTAAATCATTCTGGGCATTTGAGAAGTAGTTCTCTGTGTTTGAATTTGTATAGCTAGAAAAAACTCTTTTTGAAGTGTCATCTTGATTTGCTCATAACTTTCCCCTACTGCCATTTGAGCATTATCAACTAATGGAAGAAAAAAAATATCTATTCGTAAATGCTGTTGTACATCAATGAGGATTTCATTGTTAACAACATAATGAGGGCGCGGTAGCTCAGGTCGATAAGATACTCGCCTAAAGTACCAAAGGATGTTTAGAGGTGTCGCGAGTTTGATACCCGGTTCGTCCTCATCAGAAAATTTTCCTGACACAGAAGTACAACAGAAACGGCGACATGACCACAGAAAAAATTGCTACCGCAATTAGTCCCCCATCATGGGGTTAATGCACCAACCTCTCGATGAGTATAAAAACAAGCTGCGACATCCCTGCATAACGACCCAGAATTCTGATCTGGCGAAATTGGTGCAATCGATACACAGTAAGAGAGACAAATGATTTCAAGAAAATTTCCAGGTTTTAACATAGGTAAATTTATTAACACTTTTAACAGTTATGTAGGTTACGATTAACAAAATTATCACAAAATTATTTCTCAAATTCATACCAATCCCCATGCAAGTCCATTGACTCATCAATATTGTTCGGCAACAGAAGTTTGACGATCTTGAATTACACGACCCATGACGTCATTAACCTTGATGGGAGTGAGTGAAGGTCACGAGCCGAGACTCCACGTGGCGGCGAAAACTGCATTTTCAACAGCTAGAGCCGAGGTGATGATGGGGCGGCCATGAGGATCGGCGCAAAGCCAAACGACGGACGAACGATGACAGGATTCTGGACAATGGTGATGACAATGGATGAGTAGAGAGGAGGCATGACAAGATCCGGAACCAGCCGGCGATGTGCCAAGCACCAGCGAGACTATTTATTTCATACTGTAGATGATTCACCAAAAGGCGACCACCTTCACCTTAAGTGATGAATACTGAGCTGAGAGCGAATACGATGAAAAGAAATGCAAAGTGATGATTGTGACTCCGGGTATTTGTACCTAAAAAGGAAGTACGGCACGATCCAACTCCAGGGACCGACCATCTCAAAAATATATACATCTGAGTACGACCAATAGAAAAATATAACATCAAATTTGCATAAAGAAATGACAATATATTTTTATAGAAACTTTCACAAAACAAAATTGGCAACAATAATCAAAATGGTGATGTGATCAGGATCGCACATTTTTTGGACTATGAACATATGAAAATATCACAGAATAATTTAATCAACCGTGAATTCGAAGGCAAGAAAACTTGTGTATAAAAATGACTAGGACTGTTTTCCCGCCGGGGTCTATGAGTATTGTTACAAAGCCTGCCATTCGGAATCGGCGATAAATTGCAGGTCCCAGTCCAATTAACCCTTGTATGCAGAAAATGTCCGTGGTGCAACAAAAATGATCAAATGAACAACATAATGAAACTAATATAATTTTTTGTAATGAAGCTGCAGCTCATATAGTTTTAACCCAGTGCTGTAGCATGCCTTTTTTGGGCCCCGGGACAGACTTTTTCTTTGGGGGCACTTCTTGAAACGGCTGTTATTATGCAAAATAAGTTTAAATTTTTTTGGGGTCCCTATTACGCTCTGGAGCAGTGCCCCAGTTGCCCTAGCCCAATTATGACCTAGTTTTAACCCTTTATCTACCTCATCGTGAAAAATGGAATAAGAAAATGATAATAAATATAAGTGTATAATGATAATAGTGATAATAAATAATTACTATGTAAATTATTTTTGTCATTTCAGTTCCAGTTAAAGACAAAAAATTAAAAAAAAATGTTTGTGCTTTAGTAGCAACAGAATGAAGATGTCTCTTCTAGAATATGTCATACAGTTTTGAAGGCTATGTCTACAGAAGGCTATAAACTAGGTCTATGGAATGCAGAGAAGAGCTACTGGGGTCAGTGCCGTCTTAATACATGGGCCCCATCAGGGCATATAGCCCCTCAAGAGAATATAGCCTCAGAAAAATCACTTGCCCTGGAGCCCATGACGCTTTTAAGATGGCTCTGACTAGGGTAGTTGTTGGTAGGCAGGGCTTGAGCTATGAAGAGCTCAATTCTGTAAATATGTTTTAATCAAAATAGAATAAATCCTAGGGGAAAAATTTAGAAATGTTTGAGATTTTCAATGAATGGGATAGATTGTGAATTACTGACAAAACATTAATAACTCATGCCTTGAAGAGGAGACACGAGTAGGGATTGGTTGGGGACAATGCTAGGTTGTTGGATTTTTTTTTTTGCGAGCCAAATTCTTAGTTCATGGCAACAATTAGTTTTATAAGTAGTATTTTTTGTTTTTCTAAAATTTTCTTAATTTCTTCATTATAATTGCTTTAACTGTGGGTTTTACAATACTTAGAAATAATTGCCACATACGTTTTTATAGATATTTTTATTTTTTCAGTCACCTCATTGGGCAATTTGTCTGTTTTGACTTTTCAGTATTAATGAGTTTTTTTTCTCTGTTAGAGTACAAATTAAAAATGGTTCATAATTTTATGAGCTAATTGATAATTAAATCTTTTTTTCTAAACTTGAAAAAAAAAAAACTTTCATAACTAGGATGCATTTTTACCTTATTTAGTTTTGTTCTTGTGCAATTGAACCTGTAATGAAAAAAGATTATTTGTTTCTAGAGTGTAACTGTGATGAACAAGGATCACTTAGCTCAGTTTGTGATAACACTGGAAGGTGTCGATGCTTACCAAATTATTCTGGAGTGAAGTGTGATCAGTGCTCACCTGGATATTTTGGATTTCCGTATTGCTTGTGTGAGTATTTGCCATTAAATTTATGCAAATGAAATTAAAATCTTCACCCCACATATGTACATATTTTTTGTTTACATTGTGATTATATTTATTATTATATTAATATGTGCATATCTTTAAATAAACTTTGAACATTTCACAGACACTCACATCATATAAAAGTGTTTGAGAAACACATCTTGGACACTTGTGTCACAATTAATGGAGCGCTGAAGTTGGTAATTTTCACACCATGACTATAATTTGCATTTCTATCTTACGGTGATTCTTGAGCATATCTGTGGTAAAAAATTTGCATAAAATGGATTGAATGGCTCATGAAATTTCAAAATACTTTTCCTATTTTGTTCCCTAAAATTAGGGCACCAAGAAAATTTGTCTAAAAAATGGAACATTTAAAAAAAAGTACTGTTGTAAATATTTTTTTGCAAATTGACGTGCACTTGTGAGAAAAAAGTGTTGTGCATCTTCCCTAATTATCTATGTAAACCTAGAATCCATCACTCAATGTTACAGGTAAGGAAAGAGGACATTTCTGTAAATGTAAAGTTATGTGTGCACATACTTTTGTAGTACAGGAAAACTTGTACTGTCATTAATTGTCATTGGTGTAACACCATCTTTGGCTTTGACCATAGATTGCATGCATAGAGTTACAGGGGGGGGGGCATAGAGGATCACGTGCACCCCCCACGAAAAATATTTTTTTAATTGAAATTTCGGAAGAAAATACCTTTATATGTTATTATAATCAATTTCTGTTAATTTCAATGCTATTTGAAGGCTATGAACTCAAAATTTATGTTTAATAAATTCATTGGGACCCACCCTCTAAGCCATATAATGATAAATTGCATAAAGGCCCTTAGTCCGTGGACCAAATATGACCCGGGGGGTTATCTGATGCAGCCTGCCCTCCTCAAACCTAATTTTGTAAAAATGAACTAAGCAGCATATTTACAGATCGCTTAAATGACCCGTGGCACAGTTCCAGAGCATTTAAGCAGCCCATGACTTAAATGACCAGGGACATAGTTGCAGAACATTTAAGCGATCCGTCACACCCTTAGAGATCGCTTGAGTGACATGTGACATAGTTTTAGAGCACTTAAGCGCCCCCCCCCCCAGTGCAGTTCCACATCACTCAAGTTATGCTGACATTATTTAAGTGATTCACGGCATATAGTTATGGATGACTTGAGTGATGCATGGCACAGTTCTAGAGCACTTAAGCGGCCTGGGCACATTTTCAGATTACTTGGATCCATGAAACATTTAGAGATCATTAAAGTGTCTCTGTAGGGCACTTATCAATGGGAGAATGTTACTTCAAGTGCCCACAAACTATCGAAAGGTTTTTCTTTTTTGGCGCACCAAGTAAGACGCCATTAAGAATATTTCATATCTTCATAAAGGGTGGGTGATGACTTAAGCATTATCCAAACCCCCCCCCCTCCCTCTTGTCATCAAAAGTCAGCTAATCGGAAACCCCCTCCCGCATCGATGCTGACGTAATACTTGAATGACCCCTAACCATATGTCATCCTTTATAATGTGACACATGTCCAGGCACGGACCCAGAGTGATGTGTTGTGAGGGAGCAATTTTTTACAGTGAAGGTGTCGATCAGTGAGGCCCAACCTAGTGTCCGCAGGCATGAAACATACTTAAAATATAAAAATTAATATTAAAAAAAAATTAATTAAGAATTACAATTATTTAAAACTTTCAATTAATTTGAAATTTAAATTAATTAAAAATTGGAATTTAAATTAATTAAAAATTGAAACTTAAATTAATTAAAAATTGGAATTAAAATTAATTAAAAATTGGAATTAAAATTAATTAAAAATTGAAGGTGATTAAAAAATGTTTTTTTTTTCAATAAGCGACACACCTATTTAAAAAATTGCTTTGCAACAACTTATGTTGCAACTAATGAATTAGCTGTTTTTGACAATAAATTTTTAGATATGTGCCGGCTACCCTCGTAAAAAATACCATACGCAAAAAAATTTGAGAGGCAGACTGAATAACATGTAATATTTATAAACATTGTTAGGAATTTGGATGCACATTACCAGATTAAAAAAAAATTATATTAGCATAGTAACAAGTGCAATTATACAAATAAATGAAAACTTTGCAGATGAAAAAGCATATAAAGAATTATTATTTGAAAATGTTCCTAGAATCCTACTTGTTACTTCCTTCTCGTTTGCTTGATAAAAATCAAAGCACACAGTTAACTGGACAAAACAATGCGCACAAATAAAAATTCATCCGGATGTATTCAATAAATGGTTTTTTTTCCAGCTTTTCAAGTCAAAGTAGGTAGTTACTTAACATATAAATTTAATTTTTTGATCCCTGTGAAAGTATTAAACATTTCTCTTTTCAACGTTTAAATAGCAATTAGGCAAAATAATATGAATAAAATGAGGATCTCTATCAATCAGAAGAAATGAATTATGAGCTAACTGGGATACCAGAAATCTCATTTAATAGGGACGATCCTTGAATATTTGAAAAAAAAAAATTATCCAAAGCCCTGACCATGGCCTCCACATCCTAGAGCAGAGCCCCTAGGCTAAAGCCTCTGGTGGGCCCCTAGACCAGACTTTTCATGAACCCCTTTATAGTTAATTTATACCTATATAATTTATTATAATAGGTTAATTTATACCTATAACACCAAACACCTCTCTTAACCCATGAAAAAAGAAAAAATGATGAGAATCATCCCGGGCCCCAGGGCTAGAGCCCTGTCAGCCACACCCTTGTCTGGGCCATGGCCTTGACAAACAAAAACAAAGCACCTTATCAACCTTATAGTTGATAAAACCTTATCAACTAAAAACAAAGCAGTTATCAAATAAATATGTACTACGCACACACACAATGACAGCCCCCTACCCATAACGTGTCGTACTGTTCTTGCAAAAAATGTATGTGACCGCTCACAAACTTTAACTAGCCACATGCTATCAGAAAAAAAGCTGAACCTATGCAGCACAGTTCTGGCCCTCTCATATGTAGGGTCCATGATAAGGCAGTTTTGGTTTCAGTACAGCACAGGGTAGATGTGTTCCCTATTCAGACTTTCTGTGCTGGCGTTGGGACCAGCCAAATGAGCTTTGTTTTCATCAGTGACCCCAGGTGGGCCCTCTGTGGTCTCTGTCTCATTCGATAGAGAATTCTATCTAGAATAAGTTCTATTTATTTGCCGGCAGATCCATGTGGGCCCTCAATTGGCTCTGTTTGGCTCGTACTAATTCATATCAGCTGAGTATACTTGCCACCTGGCACTAGACCCGACCAAAGGGACTTCGTTTCCATCCATGAGGGACCCCAAGGTGGTCCCTCTGTTGATTCTGCTTGTTTCACTCAATACCTTGTTTAGTATTTACCCATGATCCGCTTCTGGTTGGCATATGCACTGAAAAGGCTGGCAACCACTGCTGGTAATTCAAACATCCACAGCTGAGCTACACTGACTCCAGAAACTTTTCATGTTCACATATACGCTTCGAGGACTCTGTGATTTGCGTAGGGGACATTAAGCATTATTCTTTCAATTACTCATGTTCTAGACAGTTAATTTGTCTTTCTGAGAATGATTTTAGAAATTTAATGAACATTTGCTAACACACCAAACACCTCTCTTAACCCTTTCAAGGCCAGACATTTTTCCAAAACCCACAGAAAAAACAGTGTAAACAGGTGGTCTCACTATAGAGGCACAGCACCAGAAAGGGTTAAAATAAAAAGAAACACTACAGTAAAACACCCATTTATGACGTGTCTGTATTTACAAATAATACCTTTAACTTCCTCATTTACCTCTTATAATTTTCAAACAAGACGATAAAATTTAAAAAATGCATTAAAAATTTCCAGCTTTGTGGACCCGATTTATGAAAACTTTTTTTGCGTCAGAAACCCATATTCTTTGTCTTCAAATAAAGTTTTCCATACTACTACGTATAGAGAGAGAGAGAGAGAGAGAGAGAGAGAGAGACAGGCTCTCAATAATCCCTCCAGTAATCTGGCATTTTTAGGTTTTCTTCAAGCATAGAAGAGGAAAACATATCAGTGCATGTCTTTGAGCGTAAGTTTATATTATTTAAATGGGCTTTTTCAATCAACTTGCAGTAATTCTGTGATTTCAATAACCCAGTATTAATAATTCATATTTCTATTAGTTCCAGAAATATTCAACTCGATCTGCCTTTTTTTGAGGATATTTTTTCCCTCAATTTTTTTTTTTTTTGCAACACTCAGATTTTAACCATTCGCATGTACTGTTACTGGAGACAATGTCCTATTTACAGGAGGACTAAGTGAACTATAGCCCAGAGTGTCAAGTTCAGAAGATCAGCAAATTTGAGGAGTGAGTGACCAAGGAAATTAGCAAAATGAAGAAAGGGTGGTGAAAATTGCATAACCCTCAATAAATCTATCTCTGCCGAGACAGCAAGTGACAAGGTCAGTGATTGACCAAAATAGTGACCTAGAGAGTTTGCAAACACGTGAGTGAGCAAAAGAGTAACTTAGAGCGTGAGTAAGCATGTGAATGACCAAACGAATGGCCTAGAGTCAGCCGTCTGAAACGTACCCTGAGCCCTCAGATAAAGTGATTTTTCTGAGGCACCCTACGTGGCGAGACATGTTTACTTTTGGAAATTTTAACTAGATATTGTTTTCACAGGAGAGAGAGACAGCCCCACTCTGGGGTGGGGGGGGGGAGAATGTGTTAAGACAGCATTGTCTAAAGCGCATGTAAATAACCAAACAGTGACAAAAACCAGTGTCAAACACGCAAGTGACCAAAACAGTGTGCAAGCATGTAAATGACTAAAAAGAGTGACATTAACGCAGGTGTACTTGCAGGAGGAGGCAAGCAGGCTATAGCATAGGATGGAGAATTCATGGAAAGATTAGTCAAGAAAATTAGACTAAAGTGAAAGAAGGGTGGCAAAATTTGTGTAGCCTACAAGTGGCAAGACCGTAAATGCGCATCTGACTGAACATCAAAATTACTCTCAATCTTCAAACCTAAATTTCTCATTTGGTTTCACAGAAACAACTCATAAAGAATGAAAACTTTAATTTGGAACCACCTTAGCACGAGTTTTGGAGAATTACTAACCAGGAAATATAAAATCTTGGAAACACAAATACGCAAAATGCTGAATGGTAAATCTTGCTTATTCTAGTAGGAGTCAAGGCGAAATATGAATTTTTTTTTTTTTAAATATTTAAATATAACATGGAAAAACTATACTACCCCTGGCAGAAAGTGTTCGTTCACCCACGAAAACACTAGCAATGCTATGTTTGAAACAAAAAAAAAACAAAATTAAAAAATAATTCTTTTTTTCAAGGGGAAATTCTTGTTAAAATCAATCATTCTGAATTTGGAATAAATGACAAAAATCATAAATTTATTACAATTTGACCATGATAATCAATTTGTAAACTTGTGACACTCAAGAAAAAAATGTTCGATCACCTCAGTTTTGAGGGAAAAAGTGATCGATCACCATTTCAAACTGTTTGCACAAGCACAAAGTGTCCAGACAGTGTATAGAAAGTGAACCTAATGGGTCAACACAATTTTTTCCGAAGTGTAAAAGATAGCTTCCAGAGGATATATTACTAATGATCTTAAAAAATATATAGTTTCTATGTTCAAAAATGACGTTTCCTTGATGGGACGTTGCAAGAATCTTCAGCTGTGCTCAAAGTACAGTGTGCTGGCTTTGGATGCAATGTCAGAGGACTGGAGATGTAGTGCCTCAATCTGGTTGCCCTCATAGTTACCACAAAGAGAGATGATAGAAAACTGATCGCAACTGCCAAGGAAAATCACCGTGCCACCTCAAAACAGCTGATTGCAGGGAGAGCAATGCCCCCCCCCCCGTATCTCTGCCCATGAACCACGTCCACTGGGGCATGAATGATTGGAATAAAGTAATTTTCAGTGATGGGTCAAGAATCAACTTGGGGACTGAGGATACCTACAATAAATTGATCTGGAGAAGAACAGGAGAAAATTTTGAAGATGAGAGTATTGTTAAAAGAACTAAATTTTGTCACTCATGTACATTGGCATATGCAAGGGGGGTTTGGGGTTCTAATCCCCAAGCCGAGATTATAGTTATTCTGAAGGAAAAACGTACCCGTACCCCCCCCCCCCCCCCCGAGTAGAAAAAAATTGAAAACCCACCTTTTGATAAAATTCTATTTTGCATGACATCAAGTTTGCATGACAGTTGATAGATTAGGGGAACACAGCATCGTGAAGCGTACAGTCAACTCAGACTCACAGTCAACTCATGGACATTCTTGAAAACTTTTGATTCCTAGTGTTGACAATTGGTTTGGGTATTCAACTGACTTTACATTTCTAGACAACAATGTCTCTTGCCACTGCAGTAAAAAAGTTGAGAGTTATCTAATAAGTGCTAACATTTCAACGACAAACTGGCCTGTCAACAGATGTAACCCAATCAAGAATGTTTGGTGCCAGTTGAAGAAGGTAGACTTGAAAATGACTAATAACGTCATGGAACTGGAGAAAGCAATTAGAAACGGCTAAGAAGAAATTTCTCCATCATACAGCGAACAACGTATTGCTTCTATGCCCCAAAGGATGAAAGCCATCATCCAGGCCAAAGATGGAGTTACGAAATATGAAATTTCTTATTTTAGATCCCGTAATCTATCACTTTTTTCCTCAAAACTGAGGTGATTGAACATTTTTTTCTTCAGTTTGAGTTTGATAGACAAGTCGGAGTCAGAAATTATGTAAATTTGATGGTTTTTCAATTATGTAAAAAAAGAATTGGAAAAAATACTCATTGACCACGGGACAATCTCATTGAATCCATACCAAAACAAGGTAAGGCAAGTAGATTTTACAATCTAAACTGCTTCCGTCAAAGTGTTGACTTATTCTACTTTGTTATGGTGCCCAATGCATGACCGATTTGGTTTTTTTAGTAGGTGTTTGCTTTCTTGTTTGTTTGTGTCAAAAGACTTTTGAGCCAGCATAAAACTAAATCATTTTTTTTCTGAATGTAAAATTTTATATACCAAAATTTTTGTTCATAATAGTTTGTAATGAGACTCTGTGTTTATGTTTCATAGGATAGATTTCATTAAAAAATACAAATTTTGCAGTCACATTTCTGGTTTCAAAAGACTTTTGAGCGCTACTGTAAATATTTATAGTTATGCAGCTTGAAATAGAATGAACGTGTGTATCAATGACACAACTCTTCTGTAAAAACATGACTCTGATTCATCTACTAAACTTTATTCTACTAATTCTATTTCATATACTTTCAGCATGTGATTGCAGCTTAGATGGAGCAATAGGAATCTCTTGTGACAATGAAGGAATTTGCACTTGCCGAGATAATTTTGATGGCAATAAATGTGATAGTTGCCATGAAGGATTTTATAACTACCCTCTCTGTGAAGAGTGCAACTGTAATCCAGCTGGAGTTTTAGCAACATTTGTAGGATGTGGAAGTCTTACTAGTGGAGAGCTATGTGAATGTAAAGAACGTGTAACTGGTAGGATTTGCAATAAATGCAAATCATTATACTGGAATTTGAAAGTTGGCAATCCTCTTGGATGTGAAGGTAATTTGAAAACTTGATTTTTGGCTGCTTGAATATTTATCAGAGATCAGGTCTTCAAATGCAATGAATTGATAAAAACTAAATATGATAAAAAGTAGGAGTATGACAAGAGTTAATAATAACAGGATAACTTTTCATTATGATGGACAATGAGTAAATTTGAATTTTTCACTCTAACAGGTAATAGGTGAAAGTACCGGACATCGAAAAAATAAGATGTCTCGATTGTCTGCTTTACTATATAAATTCTTACCTATCTATATGTGTGTCATGGCCCCCAGCCTTGAAGCCTGGGAGTCAAGGGGGGGGGGGCTATACGGAGGCCTTTTTGATGTCCCTTTCAGACACGTCCCGTAGGAAAACAGACAGGACTCTTTAATATCAGTCATATCAATTTGTACGGGTACCTTTCATCAAATGTTCCAGAAAAAGGCCAACTTTTTCTTTTTGTACAAGTTGTGTTAAGGATATAAACATTGGATATTGGAAAGACTGACATCATCACCCATTGTGAAATCAAAAAAACATCAAGCAAGTGTCACAAAAAGTCAGCTTTTTTCAAAAATTGACGCCTTTTCCTTCATCTTCCGATGATTTTGGGGTCATCCGCGCAAAATGTTTGTTCACATCGTTTCTGATTGAACACAATATTCTTTTTTTAGATCACCATTTTGAAGTTTTGACCTCCTATTTCACTTGTTTTTTGTGTAGGGATTTTATTCCCAAGGATTTAACTTCCTTGTGTGTAAAATCCCTATTTTATGTAACTTCAATTTTTGAGTATGGATTTTATTCCCTACATTTTAACTTTTATGTGTGGAAAATACCTATTTTATTTAGAAAAATCCCTTTTGCATTTATTAGGGAATGGTTTTAGTATAAAATACGGGTCCGCACGAAAATCTCCAGAATTTCCATTTTCAAAAGTTGGCAGCTATGATATATATATATATATATATACACACACAAACACACACATTATACTATGTATTAATCACTTTTTTTTTTTAGATTGCAACTGCTTCTTAGATGGTACTGTTGGTGGAATAGCTGTTTGTGATTCAATAAATGGTCAATGTATGTGCAAGCCAAATGTTGGATCTAGGCAGTGTTCTGAATGTGAAGATGGATCATATCAACTAGACAGAGATGATCTTTTTGGATGCAAAGGTTCAGAAAAATTGACTTTTGACTGAAAATTCATGAGTTTAAAACTTAGAGAAAATTCTGACAATTTAAGGCAACATTCTGTTTGTACTTACTGTATTTTAACTTTTATAAAGAACCCGTTTTTGCCAAAAATAGGAGATTTCTTATACATGGATAGTATTATAGATATTAACAAATTACTTTATTCCTTGCAATTTTTACAATGAAAGTGACCCTGATGATGATAATGAACTAGTTGATGTAGTTGATTGTGATGTATCAGATGAGAGTGATGAGAAATTTAATGGTTTCTATGATGAATAAAAAACTTTTTCAATACCTCAAGAAAAAAAATAAATAAATAAATATTTTGGCAAACATTTTCACAAATTTTAAGCCCAAAAAATCATGGAGTTTCTTATGCATGAGGGTTCTTTATACAGGTTAAAATATATTATTTTTGCTCAACTACCACAGCAGATAGACTTGTATGGAAAGATTTAGAAATAATTTTATGACTAAGAAATTTTATGTACATAAAAAATAGTTGTTTACCCTACATATATGGTTTTTCACTTATAAAAAGTATTCATTCTTATACTATTATTTTATTAATATGTTACTGTGCATTTTGTCAATCTTCTGTTATTGAAATTTTACGATGCTTGTTGTTGTGTCAAAAAGTTGGGTTTACTTAAATGCGTATAAAATTAACATGTATAAGACCTACATCATTTTTTCTCATTTTAATGTCTAAGAAATATAAATTCAATGAATATTTATAGAAATTTCACATGCAGAAGAATAATTGATACTTTTATTTAATTTAATCAGATTGTGGCTGTGATGTAGGAGGTTCAGTGAACAATGTCTGTGACAAAAGAACTGGTCAGTGTGCATGTCGCCCTCGAATAAATGGTCGCCGTTGTGATAAACCAATTCAGACTCACTATTTTCCAACTCTTTTTCAACATCAGTTTGAAATTGAAGATGGTAGAACTCCAGTTGGCACTCAAGTACGGTATGGCTATGAAGAAAGTGTATTTCCTGAATTTTCTTGGAGAGGATATGCAGTGTTCAGTGACATACAAGTAAATATTTCAGCTGCTATTTCATTTGAATAATAAGAAAACATTTATTGTTAAAAACTGCGGTTTGAATAGATATCTTTTACAAAAATCTAAACAGTGAAGCACTGCAATATCAAAAAAGAAAAAATATTGCCTTATATTTAAAAAAAAAGAGTTCGCCATTAATTCACTCCCATGCTGTGATAAAAGAACCCAAGTATGAATTGCTTTATGTGTATAATCAGAAACTAAAAACCACATGGCTAATAATTATTAAATAGATTTTATGAAATTATAAACAAAATGAAATTTAATGTAAACCGAACGAAGTCATACATGTTTTACAACTTCAGTGGTATGTCCCCTGAAATTTCTTGAGACTCAAGACCCCTTTCAATGTATGTTCCTACATGCATAATGACTGTAAACAAATTCAGTACTACCTTCAAGAGTGTGTGTGTAAAGGTTAAAAAAGTCAGGGTTGGGAGCATTTGCAGGAATAAAACATTCAATCATGCATAAATAATCATGCCTCTAAAAGCAAACATGCCCTGCATCCATAAGTGCCTTCATTCCTATGTTCCCAACATTGTCTTTTTTCATTATTGCTCAAAACATGTGCGTGTGTGAGGCCTCTATAATATAAACAATTTTTTCAGTGATATATCACTCAACCTTTTTTTTTCAAATGTGTATATGTCAAGTTTTCTCTTAGCAAGTTTTAATGAATCAATTCTGCCTATTATTTCATTTTTTAGCAGGTATTCAACAGAAAATGTGCAAATTAATCCTACCACAGCAGTTCTAAATAACATCTCATAACAAAGACAATTTTGAAATAAGAAAAAGCTTTTCAGAAGAATGTGGTGTCACAAGCCCATATTGCCCTACATAGCTAATATTGAACACATATTATTTAAACTTTATTTTTTATGTCTTGCTAATTCTCCACATAATTGGAATGACATTAACAGTAGATATTAGCTCGGAACACTACAGTACTTCTGAAAACCTTCCCAACATTACTTGACTAGCAATCACCATTTCAATTTCCATTCATTAAAAACCTTTGAAAAATACTCCCAACCCTTCAACTTGTATTTTTTCAAAACTTTTCATGTTCATCAAAATTCTCTCTCATTTATTAGTGATTTTTCTTTCACTTAAAATTTCTCTATAACCCATTAAGACCGAGCTTGATCGATCGTGTGGGTGAAATACTTAACAGCAATTCATGTTTTTGAAAATTTCCCGGTCTTGAAGGGATAATTTGGGCTAAATTTTTTAGTTTTCCCTTCCCTGCTACTCCAATACATTCTGTCCTAACACCATCATCAATACATTCTGTTCTACAATCATTATCAATACATTCTGTTCTACAATCATTATCAATACATTCTGTTCTACAATCATTATCAATACATTCTGTTCTACAATCATTATCAATACATTCTGTTCTACAATCATTATCAATACATTCTGTTCTACAATCATTATCAATACATTCTGTTCTACAATCATTATCAATACATTCTGTTCTACAATCATTATCAATACATTCTGTTCTACAATCATTATCAATACATTCTGTTCTACAATCATTATCAATACATTCTGTTCTACAATCATTATCAATACATTCTGTCCTACAATCATCACCATTTCGTACTTCCCTGAATATCATCACCATTTCGTACTTCCCTGAATATCATCACTATCTTCACCCTTTGCCATCTCATCATCACTATCACGCACTGGTCTTTAATCTAACAGACCATTTTCTTCTTCCTTCATTGTTTTTTTGTTTTTTTTATTTGACTGAACACAACACATAAAACATACAATCAAACTGAGAAAAACACAAAACAATGGAACTCCACAAAAAAGCAACATTATGATGACACAGACACTCTGTGACCCCAAGGGACTGATAGTCCTTCCAGTGGGTCAATATAAGTTAAATTAGTTGAGTTAATTGAATTATGCAACAGCTTTGTTACAGTACTAATTAGTTAATATTTTATAAAATCAAATATATATATATATTTTTTAACTGAACAAGGAAAATATACATATTTAAATATAAACAAATAAAATTAGTCAGTTGACAAACACAGAATTCACGTACAATGTGTATTCACATGTATTTTTAAGTTGATTACAGTTACAGAAATTGCTATATTTTTGATGTTTTTGGAAGGAATTATTTTAATTGTGTTGTTTTATGATACATTATTGTTGTAGTATGGATTATAAACTATTGTTTATTGAGAATATAAATATATTGTGATTGGATCTTATGTTATTATTTGTATGATTAGTTGCATGGTATTGGTTCATTATTTTGGGGGCAGTATATCTATAACTCTTTTGGAATAGCGTTTTATATTGTTTTTCTCCAACAGGGTTGTAAATAAATGAAATAGCTTACCCATGGGAGTCAATTTTACCACAATTGACATGTTTAAAAAGAAATACGTTTATAATGGGATGAATAGAGAAGTTATGCTTCCTTAGATAAGACAACCATAATTTTTTATGGGTAGTGTATTTTATTTTATTGTAATCATTATTTTTTTATTTTGTTTAATGTGTATTAGGTTTTTCATGATGATTGTGCTTATTTTGGGTTGCTGTATTTTATTTATATTTTGCATCCATATTTTTTTATGAGTATCTTTTTTCAGCCACCTTGTTGGACATTTTGCTTGTTGTGGCCTTTGCATTTGTGCACATACACTCTCCCACCATTTTTGCCCTCAGTTCATTCTGATAATGAATGATGAATTTTTGTAGTATTTTTTTCCATTCAGATTTTTTTATATTATTACACATCATTATCATTCATACAAGAGATAGCAATATTCATCTTTCTCATCAGTGTCACTACTTGAGAACTGCTGTGTATCAATATCATTACTAGGAACATAGTCTTGATCACTAGAGCTATTCTCAAAATCGTCATCATTATCTGAAGAAAGAAAAATTACTTTGGCTTTTTTATGATGACCATAAAAAAGACTTGGAGCAGTAGGAAACATTTTTATTTTCTTAAAATTCAAACAAAGCAAAAAAATTGAGCATAGTATTTATAAGAATAAAAAATAAAATTTACAATAGAAAAAACCAATTAATTTTCAAAAATTAGCAAAGCTTTATTAAGAAGGGGCAACATGATTTTGCTGTCCCTTCCCCCCTACTGTAAATATATTTTGATGTCAAAATCATTCTTTTTGCTTCTGTCACCTCCTCAAGATTACCACTCATAGCAGTTTTCCTTTGCCCCCTTCTAGTTCTGTCGCATTCATTATCTTTATTTCTATAAGTAGGTATATGATATGACTAATTACATATTTGAACAATAGATAGATCTCAATAATTTTAGTATATTATCATTCGTTATGAACAGGAATATATAATAACATAATGATAAATTAAATACAAGTGAGCTGTGCATGTAATAATTACTATAATTATATATTATATATATATATATATATATGTTAATATAATTAATAATATTACTATAATTATATATTATATATATATATATATATATATGTTAATATAATTAATAATATTACTATAATTATATATTAATTATGTCTTATTAACTACTTACTATTACAATTTTGTGTAAAAAGTGACAAATAAATATACATCACTATTTTATTTAACATTTTCTTCTTTTAGAAAGAAGTACTACTTGACATATTTGTGGGAAAGCCAAGCTTATATCAAGTATTTTTCCGTTATCTAAACTTTGGTGGAGAAAAGGTTTTTGGAACTATCACTTTTACTCCTGAAACATTTGGTGGTAAGAGATATAGTTTAACTTTTCTTTTTCAGTTTACTTGATTCAATATTTCTTAAAAAGTTTCATATATATATATATATATATATATATATATATATATATATATATATATATATATATGAACCATTTATTTATTTATTTTTCAAATTTTGCATTTTTTTATGATTTAATACTGATTGAAGTGGCAAACAAGTAACCCATTGGAGAAATTTAAATTTTATTTTGTTGTACTTCACTTCAACTCTAAAATAAGGTAAGAAAGTGTTCTTTCCCCTGAATATGTTCTAGTACTCTGGTACTATTTTTCCATTGAAATTCTGGAAACAGATTCCAAAGCATAAGGGTACATCACATTTCAAATATATGTGACAATGTTTCATTTACTTGTAAGGGTCTTCTCACTCGGGGATACAAAAGTTTTGCAACTGATAGGAGAAACCGTATTCAGATGATGAACACGTATATTTCTATGGAACCACTCACATGAGGATATTGCCGTATTGGCAACTCACTTTCTAGATAAACACCAAAATTTGTTCCGCAACCATCTAGAATTCCTTCATATTTTCGAGGGTTAGCTTGTATGATGGGATGACCATACATTAGATTAAAGGTATTTTTAAAAGAAATTCTCTCCCTCATGCCAGCCCTCCATCAATTGAACTACCATTTGCTAATGGATATATCTAGAATTCCTTCATATTTTCGAGGGTTAGCTTGTATGATGGGATGACCATACATTAGATTAAATGTATTTTTAAAAGAAATTCTCTCCCTCATGCCAGCCCTCCATCAATTGAACTACCATTTGCTAATGGATATTTACAATGTGTGTGTGTGTGTGTGTGTGTCATTCACACACATGTACACTGTGCATGTGTGTGAATGTATTTGCCTAAACTTACAGATTATTGCCAGTCACTCATCAAGACTCACAGGCAATCAATTATTAATTCTTGGTCTGTTTTCTAACTCCGTAGAAGGCAAAGTCTTGTTGGCCATAACGAATAATTATTGTATGCCAATAAATGGATGTACCCATAGTCCCCACAATGGTTTGGCTGACAACAGAGTTCCAACCCTCGGGCCTGAGACAATTACCATTATTTTTGTTTTTTCATGCTATAAATTCACTATAGAAGGGCCTATGAAAAGTCTGGTTTGGGGCCCTGCTAAAAATTTCATCCTAGGGGACCTGTTCAAGGATGTGATGTAGGGGTGGGGGCATGGATGTACCTTTATTTTTTTTCTTTAATTGTCTTTATTTTGCTGAAGTAATAGTGTAGGATGATAATTATTTATAATTATAATAAAATATCGCTGCTAGAATCGCTGATTTTCTTTTTTTTTTTGCTACCTCAGTTTATAATGTATAGTAATATAAGGAGGTGAACTAAAAACTACGTCATCTTTACTCATTTTCCGGGGATTTGAGTTTTTTTAGTAGTGCCGTGTGAGGGAGAACGAGCAACTTGACTTGTTCAAGTCGACTCAACTCTCAAGTTGAGGCAACACATGTTCAATTTTAGTTTTCCCGTGTGAAGAGACGCTTAGACCTTAGAGACATGATAACCCTGGTTGATACTTTCTGTGGCAGTGGATGTTCAGAGGGGATGTGCCAATTCCTGATTAGTCATCAGAATCTTTCCTGACACAGAGGTACAACAGATATGCCAACAAGATCACCTTAAAATACATTGCTATTGTCGGATGTCCCTCCTATTGAAAGATTAACAAACCAACCTCTTAATGGAACACATAAAAAAAATTGTACAACACTGCCATTTAAAACTGCAATAAACTTATTTCCTGGTCTAATTATCTCTCATACACAAAAAATTTCAATGATCTGATAAAAAATCATTTAATTGGTCCTTCTGCATCTTCTGTTTATAGTTTTTGTGATTCCAGCACCACCTAACTGTTGATTAATGTAGAACTGTGTCCTTCTTTGCCGCACAGCTAGTATTCTTTACTCTTTCCTTTTAAGAATAGGCATTTGCATTATGTTTTTCAAAGTTTAAGCACAGTATGAGTTGATATATGATTTGATGATAACTGTGATATGCATTCCCTCAAACTTGAGACATCTTTTTTTTTTTAATATTTTATGGAAGGACATTCATTCTAACACAATATTTGGTCTTCTGTTTCTTTTTTTCCACATATCTTCATCTTCTAATATATTGATTATGAATATGTATTCTGAGGGAATGATGTCACTTCAGCTATTTCATATTTACGCTAATCTGTGATTTTTTTCCCCAAAATGAAAGATAAAAAGGGCTTTTTTGCCTGGTGCTCTAAGATAGTGTTCAAAATCACAGATGACTTTGTAGACAGTTCTTTGTCCCGCGATCAACCCTTGAAAGTGAGAGAGTAAAAATATTCATATATGATTTCATTTTAATTTTTTCGAGGGAGGGAGGGAGAATCATTGCAACACCACACATTCATGTAATCCACTGAAACTAAACATTGACTTCCAAAATCATTAAGCTGTGGTTTATCTTCTTAGAATCACCTTTTTTTCTCAATCACTATTGTGAAAAAAAACATAACAATTATTTTCTAATATTTATTTCCAGATATTCAACAGAGCAGTGACATGGTTTTTGAAACAACTATGCAACCAAAATTCATGCGAGTATCTGGTAAACAGAGCTTGGTGGCATCACCATTTGTTTTAAATCCTGGACGTTGGATTGTATCGATAAGAATTGAAAAACCTCTTTTTCTAGTAAGTATGATAGCATCACATGAGCATTTTGAGAAAGTACAATAACATGTTCCTTTTTTTTCCATAACTATCTGAATCTCCTGTCTGCCAGAGGTTCAAAGCAGTCTCCCAAATTCTTTGTGTCCTGTCACTCCCCAATCTCCCTATCTCCAATAGAAATTTATTTTCTTAATATCTATCTACTTTAAACCTATGTTAGAAGATTTTAAAGAAGGGCTTGTATAACTTCTACTACCCATTCCAGTGCCCCAGAGAATGCTTTCACACACTTTTGGAAACACTAGTTTAGATGCCAATTAAGAATATCTGTAAAAAAATGTATACTTTCCTCAAAACTTTTATTTTGTTAACAGAAATAAGACTGCATTACTACTAGCAGTTTCAAGTACTGATAACAGTAGCATAATCTGTACACCTAATGACTATATAATGCATTGTAATGGTACACTGTATAATGGTGAAAATTGTTATTTTTCTTATATCAGATAGAAGCACATCTCATTCAATGTACCAAGAAATTCATATATGGTAATAGAATAGTGATTGCAGGATAGGTCATAGCGGGTTATAGTAAATGGGGAAGTTTCTGATTAGACAGGCATCAAAAGAGGAGTTCCTCAAGGAAGTGTCCTTGGACCCATACTCTTTTCAATTTTCATCTATAAACTTGATCAGGGAATTGATGGGATTGTCAGCAAATTTGCAAATGACGTGAAGCTAATGAGGGGAATCTAAGAGATAGGAAATACTCCAGATGAACTTGAATATAATTGCAGCATTTGATAATGAATGGAGCATGACCTTCAGCATCAACAAGTGTGTAGTTACATCCTTTGGTTCGAACAACCCACATTTCACTTACGATCCAAGTGGAGAAACTATTCCAGATGCAACTAGGCTCACCAATTTGGGAATTCTCATAGCCGAGCAGCTCAGGTTTTCTGAAACTTGCATGATGAAATTTCCTACATGTGTAAGCGTAAGAGGGTTCACATACTAGGGGATTTCAATTACCCAGGTGTTCATTGGGAGAACCTTTCATCCAGAGATCAGTATGAAAGAGACTTTCTTAAGTTGGTGCTAGAAAATTTTTTGTATCAGCATGTATCAGAAGCCATTAAAGGTACTGCTATTTTGGATTTAGTTCTTACTAGTTCTGAGGATCTTGTTGAACATGTTTCGGTGGGGGAAGAATTTTCTTCCAGTGATCATCGTATAGTCAGATTTCACTGTAACTTTTCCTCGGGTAAGGTTGATAATAAAAGACTGGTTCCTTGTTTTCGAAGAACTAACTTTGATGTTTTGAGAGGAAGGTTAGTGGAAGTTTTCAAAGACCGGTTGGAATGAGTAGGGGTGGTGAATCAATGGGAAGAATTTAGTACGGAGCTGTCCTCTGTTTTGCACAACGCCATACCCTTTTTTCGAAAAAAGCGTATTTGTACATCGCACCTTCTATGGTTCACGGATAGCGTGCGTAACCTTTATCTTGAAAAGAAAAGAGCATTCAGAGAGTATAAAAGTGGACGAGGTGACCTATCATTGTTTACTGATAAAAGAAGAGTGTTGAAGAGAGAGATAAGGGATAGTAAAAAGGAAGTTGAATCTCTAGGTTGGCAGATAACATTGGCTCTGACCCAAAATCAGTTTTTCGATACGTCAATAATGGATGTAAGGAGACAGTTGGCCCTCTCTCGATAGGAGGCTCTAGGTTAGAGAGCAATGTAGGCATGTGTAGTGCTTTCAATGACTTTTTTGCGTCGGTTTTTAATGGAGATAATGATATTCAATATACGGGTGTTGCATGTTGCATGCAAAAAAAAATTCATTTTTGTTTTCCTTTTTCTTAAAATAATTCTTTTTTTGCATATATATAATTTTATATTAATTATATATTATATTATATATACAGTAATACAGTATATATATATATATATATATATATATATATATATTATATATATATTATATTTTTAAACTTGTATATGTATATATATTTATTTATTTATTTATTTATTTATATTGCATTTATGTTTTCAATGCCTTATTATCCCAATATTACTTTTCATTGAATAATTTTATACCTTTTTTTCCTAGGATTATATGGTTTTATTACCACAAGCTTATTATGAAGCAACATTAATACAAGAGGTAGTGAATTCACCTTGTGGTTTGAATGGTGCAAATCATGAACAAATGTGCCAAAAGTATCGTTATCCATCATTACCTACTGAAGCTGTAGTTGTGAGAGGTGAAGCTGGTTATGTAGCTGATGGTAATGAAAGAATAAACACTAATATTTATTCAGAAGAAGATGTGCTTGAGGTAATAAATTTTACTACTTTAGATATATTCAACTAGTTTGTAGGTATAAATTAATTTGAAATTTATATCTAAATTATAAAACGGTAATATGTACCATATTTCTTTGAAGAAGGGCTGCAGAGTGTGGAAAAAATATCAAAATATATTGGGTAAGCATAAAAGAAGGGCTACATGAACATATTAACCCTATATTTTCATGAAAGAGTTCTTTCATTTAATTACTGCTTTCTTGTATTATAGAACAAATATTTGTTAGTAAATG
Organism: Pholcus phalangioides; assembly: GCF_987345545.1. NCBI lineage: Eukaryota > Metazoa > Arthropoda > Arachnida > Araneae > Pholcidae > Pholcus > Pholcus phalangioides. The sequence goes on from NW_028301604.1 coordinate 59,531,061, forward strand.
CTTCTGACTAATTCAGAAAAGTGATTTTATTCAATGTGATTGTCATTTTGCCAAATACGTGAATTCTTGAAATACTTGAATTTGTTAAGTACAGTGAAACCCCTTCTTTTATGGACAATCAGTACCAGCTCAATGCATGGGCTGCCTCAGACGCAGCCCAGGGACCTCTGGTGCAGAGGAGGGTCTCATGATAATAATCATGTAAATTGGTAAGAAGGCATTTTTAGTCAAGGTGGGGGGGCAGCTCAAAAAATCATTTCGCTTTTGGGCCCATGATGCTCTTGAAGAAGGCCATGGGAACACCCATGGGGCCAAACATTTCATCCGTAAAAGAGAGGTGACAGCATCTGCAAGGTGACCATCAAGAGGGGTTTCACTGTATTTTCTGGATGTGGCTTGTACACTAATACTGTTTTTTTCTTTTAGAAATCATGGTAATCAAGTAGAAATGTAGAGTTTTAACAGTAGTTCATGTGGCAATAGGATATCTTGACTTTATCTTTATTTATACTATAGAATAACATTTTTTAATTTTGTTATATAAGAGCGGTATCATAAAAAAAGTAAAACTTAACCTCATCACTAATTTATTGTTAGCTTGACAGTCTTTAGGACTACTTATGCTGAGAGGAGCATTGGTCAGTGATTTTAATTATCTTCATGTAACAAACAAATACAAATACAATGCCACAACAGGCAAAATGCCCAACGAGGTGGCTGAGAAAAAGATCTATTATATCTCTTATGAAATGACTCATTTTTTTTGTTTTGGATGTTTAATGAATATGTAATGAATTGAAAAAATAAAATATATTTCAGGAGTTGCAAAGTGGGAAAATGGCATGGCTTGATAAAGACCAACATTCCCTGCATTTAGATTTTACTGTGTCAAGATCAGGCCCTTATATTGTTCTGATAACATATCACACACCAGATGGTGGTCAAAGCACATCAGGAATGGTAGAAGTTTCAACAAGCAGCAGAATGTATAAAGGAAAGGCGTTATTTTATGACTGCACATTTTCCTTTCATTGTCGGGCCATTGTTATTGATCATAATGGAGAAGTAGCAATTTTTGAGTTGGATGACAACTTTGTAAGTTTGGTTTTGGAGACAGAAGAAGACTCTAGTATAGCTGTGGACAATGTGGCGCTAGTTCCAGCAGATTTATGGCATACAGATTACATAGTTCCAAAAGCTCTTTGTATCCATCAGGGTAACAGTTGCATTGAATCAGTATTTTTTCCAATACCAGAAGCAACTAAAATTGAATTTGAAAGTGGAACAAACGAAGAACGGATTGCAACATCGCTACCAAAAAATATCTATGATTCATTAGCTGGACTTGTTAAACTGAATGATGATGATCCGGTTGTTGATTTGCATGGGTCAGTTCCAATTGCTGGATATTATACTTTTGTTGTCCATTATTATCAACCTGACAATCCAGAGTTTCGTGCTCATGTTGTAATTCAAAATGGTCAATTCTATGAGGCAGCTGTTCCTCTTTCATTTTGTCCAAGTGCTTCTGGATGTAGATCTATCATTCAAGCTACAGAAACAAATTCGACCTCATTTCAGATACTAGAAAATTATGTCATTACTGTTAAACAACCAGGAGACAAAAGTGCTTGGCTAGACTATTTATTAACTATACCCGCTGATCAGTTTCATGAAACATACTTGCATCCTTTGCCTGAAGATAATGCTGGAAAATTCATCACAGAATGTGGACAAAACAGTTTTTATCTATCATCTCAAGCAGAAGGTAATACCAGTAACATTATTTCTGTATTTCCCAATTTTAAATTTTAAAAGCGTACTTTCACAAAAGTAAATCCTTATGTAGAGTGTTGGAGATACATTATCAAGGATTTAATGACATTAGAATATCATAGAGAAAATCTGGATTTTAAAAGAGTTAAGCGTTACCCAGGTGAGGTTTGACTGTATATATATGGAAATAGAAATAGAAATGGATTACCTTTTGGGTTTGATAATACGATTAAATAATCGACATTTGGGTGTACCCAAAATTCCAAAACGAACACGGCTATACGCGTTTCGGAGCTGTATGAAGTTCCTTCATCAGTAGCAGAAAAAAATAATTCTTCTCCATCAGCATCACTATCACGCTCTCGGTTGTGATTGGCTCCGCCATTTTTATTCTTTTTTCCGTCCTCTTGCTCTACTCTTTTGTTGCCTGTTCATTTTGAATTTGACTCTTGTCTACAACAGCATTAACTCCTGCTATAAGGAGTTTTTCAATATTTTCTTTCTTCTTTGTTTCTGCTACTGATGAAGGAACTTCATATAGTTCCGAAACGCGTATAGCCGTGTTTGTTTTGGAATTTTGAGTACACCCAAATGTCGATTATTTAATCGTATTATTGTATATATATGTCTTCATCATACAAAGAGGCTTACCTTTGTGTCAAGAAAACTAAGGAAAAAATTAAAAATGTGAAAGTTTTATTATTCATAAGAACTATGATATATTACTAATAAATTTTTTTAAGAAGTATATATTTATTTGCAAAAAGAAAATAATTTTCTGTTGTTTGTTATTTTGATAGGGAATTAATATCTTTTGTTATCAATAAAAACTAATGATAGTTAATTGGGGAAATCTAATATGAGGAAGGAAAGTTCAAAAACCTAATAAATGAAGTTGCTAATCATTAGAGAGAGATGAACAGTTTTTTTTCAGCCCAATATGTCAAGGAAACAGATATTTTCTGGATATCATGCTGAGGTGAACTCTGAAACAAAAGTCAGCTGGTCTCTGCTGAGACTCGAACCCAGAACCTCTGGATATACTCAGTATAATATCCGGAAAATATCTTTTTCCTTGATATATTAGGCATTGATGAAACCTGTCTGTCTCTTTCTACTGTCCCACCTGGGAGCTTATTTCTGAAGTTAAGAGAGGCTACTAATGCGTCTACTTCAACATTTCACGCCACAGTGCAAATAAGGAAGGTAGGGTCAGTGGTATAGATGGTAGCATGCTATGCCAGGTTTGCAAGAGGGCCTGGGTTTGAGTTCTAGCAGAGATCAGATGACTTTTCTTTTAGAGTTCACTTCGGCATAATATCCAAAAAATGTTTTTCCTTGACTAATCATTAAATTGTTTAAAGTTGGAAAGAGATAATACTGGATCATAAAAGAAAGAAAGATAAAATATTCAAAGTTTTATAAAGAAAAGAATGTTGTGCATAAAACATTCTGCTGTATATAAAGAGACTGATGCAACACACTTTTTGAGTTCACATTATGCATGTAATGAGGGAGAATTGAAGGTGTGTATATTTTTTGCAGTACTATATGAGAAGTTGATTATATTTTATTATTATATTTTTATATTTATTATAAAATTAAGTATATTTATTATACGTAATTTTGTTATTGTCATCTTTCTATTTTTCAATTCATTTTTAATGAAATAGTTTGTAGATTTATTCGTTGGATTAGTAACTGGAACAAAAGTATTCTTGTTAATAATTTACAGTTGATGCTTTTTTTTGTTTCAGTTATATTTTAAATATTTATAGTGTTTTTACATTTTTTTCAATTGTAGGATTTTGCAAAGAAGCTACATTTTCACTTACATCAGAATATAATAATGGCGCACTTCCATGTCAGTGTGATACTGATGGTTCATTAAGTTATGAGTGTGACGAATTCGGTGGCCAGTGTCCATGTAAACCAAATGTTATAGGACGATCTTGTTCTCAATGCAAGACAGGTTACTTTGGTTTTCCAAATTGTAAACCATGTGATTGTCCATCAACAGCTGTTTGCCACCCATTAACTGGACAGTGCATATGTCCGCCCAGAGTTATGGGTGACCGCTGTGATACTTGTGTCCCATATACGTATGGGTTTGACTCAATAATTGGATGTGAAGTAAGTTTTTCTGTCCATTCTTCTTTTTTTATCAATATTTCTTGCATTTCTTTTTTGAAGAATTTAATTTACACAGCATAATTTTTTCCAGGGCTGTAGTGTGCCTTCTTGGGACCCAGGGGCAAACTTTTTCTTGAGTGCCCTCTTGAAAGGGTTATTATTATGCAAAAAAATGTATATTTTTCTGGGGTCCCCCATTCAGCTTGGGGCCCTGGGGCAGTGCCCCAGTTGCCCCAGCCTAGTTACAGTCCTGATTTTTTCACACATATTAAATTATTTGTAATTTTGTATAATTTGAAAAGTAATTTCTTATAGATAAGATATTCTTCTGAGTTCTATTCTTGTCTAAATGGAATTTCTCAGAAGCAAACGCATGCATATCCTTTTCAGACCCAGTACTGACAAACGGGGGGGGGGGTGTTAATTTTTTTTTTTTGCTGTAGATATTCTTTTTTAACCTCAGGGAGTTCAGCTTTAACTTCAATGATAACACACGTATAATTCTCGAAGTCAGGGCTGTTGCTCCCTTAGGTAAAAATAGAATATCTAAAGCAAGAAAAAGCAATCCCCATGATTCATTGCATAGCTTTGTGGTTATAACTTTCCTGTAACAGCAACAACATTCTTCTGAAGGAATCTTTTCCATATTTTCATATACACAGTTCATATTACAGTTGAATCTCATTAAAATGAAGTTTAAGGATGAAGTGAAAATATTTGATGCTAACCGAATGTATAATATTTACCAACTGTACCATACTATATATGTATAATATTTACCAACTGTGCCATACTATATATGTATAATATTTACCAACTGTACCATACTATATATGTATAATATTTACCAACTGTACCATACTATATATGTATAATATTTACCAACTGTACCATACTATATATGTATAATATTTACCAACTGTGCCATACTATATATGTATAATATTTACCAACTGTACCATACTATATATGTATAATATTACCAAGTCCCTGACCATAAACATTATGTCTGGCATAATAAAGTAGACATGACAGATCTATTAAGAGTATGTGACGCCCCTAGTCGTGACATGAGAAAATTAGGTAACCCAACATGGAAATAAAATTATAAAGAAAAAAAAGTCATCTTGCAATTTGCTGGTAATTAACAAATTTGTTTAATAATAAGAGACTTACACAAGAAGGACAGAGGAAGTGTCACCTATCATTAAAAATTTTGATTCTGGACATTTCTAGGGAGAAATATTGAAAAGAAGTATCAGGTTTATTTTACTTCAGGTGTAATTATCATTTTATTTTAAATGGGATTTGGTGATTCATCTATTCATATTACAGTAGAACTTCTCTAAACCAGACACCCATAGTTAGAACACTTCTGCAAAGAATTTTTTCGTCAACTAGGGAGCTTGATGTTTTCTTTTCTTTACCCAAATTCGGTTTCGGCATTCTCTATTACATCACCCAAATTTTTTCACCACTTTCTTTTCCTCCCTGATGTACTGTTGGTGTCCACTGTGGTTGTTTGGGAAAGTTGAAACAATGATGACACAGACATGTCTCAATGAATATTATTAGTCAGAAAATCAACTCTGATCTCTAAAGAACTTTTCTTTCTTCATTTCATTTCTCCACACTGTACAGTTAATCTTAGTATTTTAGAACTTATGTAGCACTCCATTCCTTCTGCGATTAACCCATTTGCATCATGAGTGCATGTATGTGCAAAATTTTCCTGGCCATTATCGCCAAAGCGCATATGTGTGCGCTAGTTTTTTATGCATAAGAACAAAACACTAGAGTACAATCATACTGTATAAAACTATTGAATTTAATTTTTCAAATTATTTTCAATGTATATCTTCATTGTAATTATAAATTCTTTGTGCATGTCATTTTGTTTTTCCCTTTTTTTCATTTTGAAATATTTCTAACTTTATTCAATAAAAAAAAATTGATGATGTGGGCCAATTTTCCACTTTTTCGAATGATGCAAATGGGTTAAGTGAATTTCAAAACTTACGGAAAATGTAAAGTCATGTGGCAGGTGTAAGCTGCAAATGGAAACATAACAATGTAAGTATATGCAAGAAAGTTGAATTTTCATAAAAGCTAGAATATGGAACACTAGTACAAATTTTGTGTGAAGGATATGAAATCTGAAACCTACCTACCATTTCTGATCTTGTTGTTGTTGTTAAGAACCATTGAGTGGATTCTGACTCCTCTCTATAGACCATGACTCTCCAAGCTGGTCTGTCATTCATAGCATGCCTCAGTTGCACTAACTTCATTCCAGTGCTTTGCAACACCTCCTCTATCCATCTGGTGCTCGGTCTGCTTCTTCCTCTCTTTCCTTCCATTCTTCCAAGCATTATATTTTTTTCTAGTGAGCCTTCTGTAAGCATTATATGACCAAAGTAAGATAGTTTCTGTTTAGTGACTGTTACTTCTAGAGAATAGTCAGCTTCGACTTCTTCGATAACTGATTTATTAGTCCCTTTAGCTGTCCATGGAATTGTAAGCATCATCCCCCAGCACCAAAGTTCAAAGGAATCAATTATTTGTTTATCTGCTTTCCGTAGTGTCCAGCTCTCACATCCATACATAAAGATAAGAAAAACCAACACATTTATAATCCTAATTTTTGTTTTCATTGAGATATATTTGTCTTTCATTATTACATTAAGCTTTCTCATGGCTGTTTTACCCAGAACTACTCGTCTTTTTAATTCTTCTGTGCATGTTCCCCCTTTTACAATTCTTGATCCTCGGAAATCAAATCTGTCCACAATCTCAAAACTTTCACCATCTAGTTGAAAACTGAATATCTGCTAGTCACGATCTTTGTTGTTTTTTTTTGGTATTTATATAGAGAGAGTCCAAGCTTCTCACTTTCTGTTTTTACTCTTGATATAATGTTCTTCAGGTCCTCTTCAGATTCTGCTATCAGAGTTGTGTCATCAGCATATCTAAGGTTGTTGATCACTCTACCTCCAATTTTAACACCTGCTTCCAATTCCATTACATGTGATGCTGTCATTATATATTCTCCATAGAGAGTAAATAAGCTTGGGGAAAGAATGCATCCTTGCTGAACTCCTTTTTTGATTCCAAACCATTCAGTTAAGCTATAGTTTGTTCTTACACTTGCCTCTTGGTTAATAAATAGATTTCTGATCAAGCAGACGAGATGATTAGGCACTCCCATTGTTGCAAGAATATCCCAAAGCTTATCATGATCAACACAGTTAAAGGCCTTTGTATAATCAATGAAATCAAATATAACTTCTTTTGATGTTCTTTTGCTGCGTCCATTATCCATCTTATATTGGCAATTTGGTCTTTAGTTCCCCTATTTTTTCTGAAACCTGCTTGCTCCACTTTCTCTTTCTCTAATGGTTTTGAGTCTTTTCTGAACAATTTTTAGTAGAATCGTGCTGGCATGTGGTATTAGGGAGATTGTTCTGTAATTGGAGCATTTTCTAAGATCACCTTTTTTTGTGAATGGTTGTGAATATAGATCTTTTCCAGTCTTTGGGCCACTGTATTTTCTCCCAGATTTGTTGACATAGTGATATCAGTACATCAATAATATTTTCATCTGCCTTTTTCAAAAACTCTGCTGGAATATCTTTAATACCTGGAGCTTTGCAATTCTTTAGTTGATTTGTTACCCATCTGACTTCATCCTTTGTAACTGGTGGTTCATGATTTATTTCTATATTGCTATTTATTATCTTTCCATCTGATTTCTGATCTACAGAAACAAAAAATATATATTTTCAGTTTTTTCTTTTTATCTAAGACTATAACAATGACTATAAAAAATGTTTCAACAAAAAGTGAAGGGATTTTTTTCCAATCAATAATTAGTAACTGTACATAAATTAGAAATTATGGTTTAAAATTATAGAATTCTGTTATTAAGTGCTCAAAGAGGCATATTACTGCTTTAAATACGAAAACTTGGGAAATAAACAAAACTTATAATCCATAATCCAAAATTTTTTTAACCCAGAATCACGTAGGTCTTAAGGAAGACAAATTAGAGGGGTTCTACTGTAAAGGAAAATACAGTGGAACCTCATAAAACAAAGTCTAAGGAATACCAAAAATTATTTGTACTAACAGAATTTCATCTTGGCCAACAAAATGGTGATTTGATTGTCAAAAAAGACTTGAAACAGATTATATAGTAGAAAAATGTCCATAGTGTATACATACTTTGGTCAAGTAATGAACAACTTAATAAACTCTTATGATAAAAATTAGAAAACTTAAGAAAACACAAATGTGTATCACATTATTTATATAACTCTAAAAATATATGTCTATAAATGTTTGAATTCATATGCCTGTGGAAGAAAACTAAGAAACTAAGTAAATGATATGTATATATACAGGTTTTTCCAGAAAAAATTGTATCTATTTTTAATGATTATCTCTCAACTACTCATGATATCTCTAATGAGGCAACATAACATAAGCTATTTGTCCCTAGTCAATTACGATTGAACTATACCAATTAAAGTTTACAATTAAATTGCATATTTTACAACATTCGAAACAAAATACAAAGGAAAAGAAAAAATTATATTTGGTTGAACACAGTAGAACAGTTAATTTATAATATGATGAAGACAGCTGGGACAGGAAAAGAGCAGTAGCTAAAAGCTAGTATAATGATCTATCTCGACTCTATGATGACATCTCTGTACTTGTGACAAACATATATCTTCTTATTTCTTCAGAAAGATGAAAAGAATGGAGTATATTGGCCCAACAGGTGTAAATATATATTTATTAAAAAAATTGAAAAGTGAATGGTGACAACCAAAAGCTGATAAAATAAAATTTTATGCTAATGACTTTTTTTAATGTTAATTCAATGAAAATTTGTTAATGATACAGAAGGGCGAGAAAAAATAGAAAAAAGTAAAACAAAAGTCATATATTTTACCAATATATTATGTGATAAATTATCACATATATAAATTTAAAAAATTGAATCAACACTTCATATTGACTGTGTGCATATTGACTAAATCTAATTGGTGTTTCCATTTAAATTTACCTGTTTTATTTATTAATAACCAGACCAGCAATTTGATATCAGGTTAAATTAATTTTTTATTTCATAATACAGGGTGTTTCAAAAATAATCACCCGATTTGAAATGCATATATTACAAAAAATATTGAACATAGACACTTAAGATGTGCAGGTATGTATAGATGCGCTTGTGCCCACCGTTCATTCTAAGAGATTCAAGAAGGTGAAATACAGTCATTTTGAACAATGTTAAGTATTTATTTGAAACAATCAATGGCAGAGAATTCCAAATGTGAATACCCGAAAGAAAACTGTATTCCTCTTGAACTCTGCTCTCGCTGTAGGGGTTGGGATACAGTTTCTGGTGGAAAATCTTGTTTGATATCCATGTGCAGGGATAGGAAAAGAGGGAATATGTGTTGGTTTATGTAGTGATTCATACATTAGTATAGCTAATTGATATTTTACCAAGCTATCTAAAGAATTAGCCAGAGTTTAAAAAGAGGAGCTGTGTGCTCATTAACTGAAGCAAAGCTCATCACTCTCAATATTTTCTTTGAGCAATTATCAGGAGTTGCAGAGATGATCTATTGGCAGATAATCATACTTCCAAGCAATAAGCTAATTTAGAGGAAAAATAGTGAAAAATAAAACATGCACATTACATGAAAGGGTATGAAATACTTTGCTTTCAAAGATATGTATATATATATAGGAGTTTAATGATTTGCTGACTTCTAGTAAATGATTAGACCATGAAAGATGGTCATCAATTAAAACTCTGAGGTATCTAACCAAATCAGCATGTTTTAACTCATCACCTATTTGAATTTTATTGGTAATGACACAGTATCCAAAGACTTTTGCCAAGGTCTGAAAGTATACAAACTGATTTAGAAATATGAAGTTGCAGTAACTACTTGTGTTGTGTACTTCAGACATTGATATATAAATAGCTGAGACCCCTATCCCATGTATAATGGCTATGGTCAGAGAGGGTTAGGTTCTTCGCTGAATATAGCCATCATAATCAAGGTTTGAATCACGGCAGAAGAAATATTGTTTCATATTTATTCTTATTTCCATATTTCCACTGCATAAATATTTTATCCCTTGACTATGTACAAGTGAAAATAAATCTGGCCCAATTCCATTCATTTCTAGTCTAATCACTTGCATCCATTGCAAGCAGGGTCAGATTCAGAAACCCAGTATCCGCAGGCAGTTAACAAAGTTGTGAGCCCCATTTTTATAATTCAGCGAAAAACAAACTTTATTTTAACTAACAAACAAGTTTTATCTTCCATTTATGTAACATAATTTCGTCAGAGCCACATTAGTGGCTAAGGGGGCTTAGCCAACTTAGAAGCCCCCTTCTGAGGCAGGCGTGGATTCAGAGCAATATGCCAAAGGGGGAAACTCATTGTGTAGCAATGGTCACTCTGTCTCATATTTTACGGGACAGACCCATTCCCTCCTATTATCCAGCTTTTAGAAAGACTAATTGCCCCATCTGGTACTCCCCCTTCTTTATCATGTATTAAGTAAACATTTGTGTTAAATGAGTTCATCATAACAAGGTTTGGCTGTATCAATAAAACTAAATCTAATGCCACAGCACAAAATGCAAATATATATTTTTTTAAGGTCTTAACTTAATTATCATGAATTTAATAGGTCAGAAAATAAAGAATTTTTCATTGTTCCATAAACTTTCTGATAGGAAGTTTCTAGCAAATGGTTCACCCTGTACTCGATATATTTCTCTATAAAGTCTTTCAATCCTGTGTAATTTGAACTACTTATTGTAAATGAAGAAATCTGTGTTTTGCATTATTTTCAAACAATTGTTAGGTTTTCCCTATGTCTATCTAAGATTGTTCTGAACTGTAAAATGAATTCAACGTCTAGGTACTATATAAAATGTCAACATTAAATAGACAATTTACATTATTATTTATATCCATAACTCTATGCAATACATGTATAAAATATATTTATTTTGTAGGAATGTAACTGCAATCAGTTGGGAGTGTATCAAGGCATACTTCAGTGCGATCTTAACACAGGAAGTTGCAGGTACAATAAAATTTAAATTATTATTCAAATATAGAGCCCTCTTTAATAGAACGTAGAAATAATGGTGTAAAACCATTTAGGGATGAAAATTATTAAATGAAACTGTTTTGTGGTGATTGGTCCAAAAGAAACAGATTGTTATCTAGGGTGCAGGCACGTTGTAGTACATACTTCCAAAACATGGGATACAAGTAGCAGCAATAGAACATGAATCAAGCATTACTTTAACAACATAAATACACTAGGGCCTCACATACGCTCACAATACACAATTTGGCATATAACCAATGCCTTAGAAATTCTGCAGAGGAATGTTTCAAGATGCATACAGTCAAGTAGTAGTAGTAGTGCATAATTTACCATTAGATGCTTATTGTACTACACCTTCTGCATTAGTTTGCTAAAATGCGGTCATGAATGGATGTGTGTCATGAATTGAAAAAACAGTTTGAAATAGACCTTATCATTTTTCGAAGGTCTTCACTGGTGACGAATGACAGTGTGACCTTCTGCAATCAAAAAACAAAGTAGCAGTCCAAGCCAATCTAATTGTTCAAATTCACCATGTATCAAAAAAGCACACCAAGTGAAGTCCAATGTCAAAACTATGCCAATTTCTTTTTCAGGTTCATTTTCACATTTACTAGGGCTAACCTCTGTCGGTTCTCATATAATTTCTTCAAATTCATTTGGATTGTTGCTGATGGTAATAACGATATCAGTGAAGCCATAAATACTTGAAGGAAGCTCCATTTATTTATTATTATATATATTTATATATATTAATATACATTATATATATTTATTATTTATTTTTTAGAGTTCAGTGAAGAAACTGATGTAAAATAAAACTATAATCATGTATTTAAAAAGAAAAAAGAATTTTTTTAAATTGTGTGAATTTTGCTTGTGAAGTTAACCTTCCAAAATTATAAAGTACTACTCGTCTATTTAATAAACTGGAAAATGTTTCAAGAAGTCTGCATACATTAACAGCAGTATTTTGAAATCATGTAATAAAATCACTTTAGTAAATCAAATAATTGTCCTGATCAGTTTTTTTTAACCGATTCATAACCAGGTGCAAAGGAAATGTTGTTGGAAGAACATGTGACAAATGCAAGTCTGGTTATTGGGCTTTTCCATACTGTCAACTTTGCAACTGTGATTTACGTGGGAGTACAGAAGATATTTGTGAACAAGAGTCTGCTAGATGCTTTTGTAAAGTAAGTTAGTGTAAATGCAGTCTAGTTTAAAGTTTTATTAGGTTCATCAAAATTTTTGAATTGATTTATTTTTGGCATTAGTGTTTCATTTCACAGGCACTTGCTGATTAACATGACATACCTATTATTATAAAAACTTTAAAACAAACATTTTAAACAACATTTAAAAAGCAATGTTCATTCATGTTCAATGTTCAGAACATTTTAAACCAATGTTCATTCAACGAATAAACAAACATTTCCACACGAATGTTAATGCAATATGATTGCTGTTCTTCAAAAATTTTGCAGCTTTGTATAACTTGCATGAAATTTAGTGAAAAAATCTAGTAATTTGATTTTATCAAAATACATGTTTTAATGCCAATAGACCATACCATTTAAGTATAGTTTGAGTACTTGAAGGTTCAGTAATCAGGTGACAGACAAATATTTTTTTGTAAAAGAAAATTTATTGAATAGTTGGTGACTTTGAATTGGTCACAAGAGCTAAAAAATCACTTTTAAAACTGTACAATTAAAAGTAGAGATATGTGGTCCAACTAATCTAAAATAGCCTATATAGATGTATTGACATCATCCAACACTTCAAGTGTACCTCCTCCTATTTATAATTTTATAAACAGTGGCTTTATTACAGTACATATTTTCAAATTAGCGAAGATTATTTGCTTTATTTTGTCCTTGCAAAACAAAGCATTTCAATTTTTAATACTGTTTTTTAAGTAAAAATATCAGTATTATAAAGAATATATATAATATATAAAATTATGAGACCATATTAAATACAAGTCAACAGACCCTAGATATTAGCAAATAGAGGTTTATCCATGTTTAAGTAATCATTATTTTTCTGAAATTTTTAGGAAAATGTATATGGTGCTTCTTGTGATCAATGTAAACCTGGCACCTTTTATCTAGAAGAAACTAATCCAATTGGCTGCACAAAATGTTTCTGTTTTGGTACAACAGATCGCTGCTCCAGTGCATTTTTGTTCAATTTTCAAGTGAGTATAGTATATTGCACCAGGAAAGGAGGAAGGAAGCGATAGAAAAGATATATGACTTTATATTACAGATTATTTTTCAGAAACCTCTATATTCATCAAACAGCTATAATCCTGTGGCTGAGTTGTTTCAAACTTCACCCACACAAACTATCAAATTTGTTTCTGTTATATATTAGATATCTTTTTTTCCATAAAGGTAGCATATAATGCATGAACCAGAACTTTCATAACGATTATAAATCGCCTTTTTCAATGGTTCAATGTGATGGAAACACATGAATACCTATCTGTAATGTAAAAGGTATTTCAGTATCAGGGTAGGCCGATTTAAATCACAAAATTTAAATTTCATTTTTCCTTTATTTAACTTCAATGATATTGTTGTAAAAGTAACCTTGTGTGGTATGCATGTTATTGAAATGTGGTAAAGTTGTTGATTAGAAGAAATATAGAACATCTGGTAAATATAGACTTGAACCTAATCCCTGGCTAGAATGTACAAATATAGCTGTTCTATTTCTAGACTTTGTGCAAGTAAAAAAATTCAAAAAAATATTGGGAGCTAAACGTAGATATAACTGCACTAAGTATTTTAAATACATCACAATAGAGCACTAAGGTTCCCCTGTTAAAAAGACTTGGAACTTTTCAGAACTCCCACCATTTTTATATCAGTTGAAATTCATACTTTTCAATTTCTTGATGCTTCTTTCTTTTATTTTTCTCTATTTTTCCTATTTTTGTTTTTTTTTGGAAGGGGTTTTTAACCTTTAGTATTCCACAGTCATTTTGTGCCAGTAAGATGAAGTCTGTGGACCATCATTCCCGTGTCAATAAAATGAAGAAAAATGAAAACCATGGACACCTTCACAAAATAATATTCTGTATATACTATATAGCATAATGTGAAAAGTATTCTGTACATAGCAGTGAGTTGAATGTTATCCCCTCCAAGCTCAACGACCCCTTAAGTATTTTTGAGAACCCCTGGTTAAGAGAACCACTATTTTTGACTAAGGTAGTATCTTTTTGGCTCTCTCAATGTGAATATGCACAAGTAATGGTTAAAAGAGACAGAACTAGAGGGGTGGCAAATAATGATGGGATGAACAGTGATTTGACCAAATACTGAATATTCAGCGGGCGAATATCAATTTTCTTAAAATTCATCACAGTTATAAATAAAATTGACATTTTTAATTGAAAATAAAATTATTGGTAATTTCAAATGATTGATATTGAATTTTAATTATGCAATTATTTTGTAAATAAATATTTAAAAACTTGTAACTCAAAGATTTTTATTGCCATTATACTGACAATCAAATTTAGCAATGATATATTGTTTTAGTAGAAATGTGATTTCCTATAGGCTTCTATGGAAAATCGTTTGACTCATTCCAGCTTCTGCCCAAAATTTAAAGATAAGTTATTTAAAAAACCAAGGAATGCTATAAAAAAGACAAGCTGATTGAAGGCTAAAATGAACATCTTCAAAATTTTATAAATGAGAATGTACAGGAAGATGAGTAGATGAGAGATGCTGAAGATCTTTTTATTTTGCAGTATGCACACAACCAACACCAGCTTTAGTCTACTATAAATCTTGTGTCGACACAAACCAATCAAATTAACCCAAAGATAACCATTTGTTGCTTTCTTATCCATCTTCTTCCTCCTTTGAGTTGGGATATGAGCATAACAGACTGACCCAATGTCATGCATATGCCTTATTTGAGGCTTCTTTTCAGCCATAGCTGAAAGAGATTTACATTATGAACCAAAGATTTTCCAGTCCTGTTCAGAATATAAGCTGAATTGTTGATAAACTCAGCCCATAGGCAAGCTGGGAAGCTCATTTCTTTGTTAGAGTACTTGAGAATTCTTGCCATCTCAACGAGAGTTCTGTTCCCTCTTCTCTCCTTCACTACTTTCATTTTGTTCAGTACATGATGATATGCTTCGCACTCAGTATACGATGCAGTCAATCTGTGAATAATTCCATTCTTCTTGAGAATTCTTTGGACTGCTTGGTTGTCGAACTCTCCACCATTATCACTCAATACTTGTTCAATTTTATGCCCCAAGTTTTTGGCATGAGGTTAAAAAGGCTTCTAGTGCACTTGAGGCCTTTGATTTCTGCTTTGAGAAGAAAACAGTGGAACTTGGTGTTGTCTAGAAGACAGCAAAGTATCCATACTTTTACACAATACTTCAAACATTCCACATATATCTGTAGAGACAATTTCTCCTGGTTTTGTGGCTTTCTCTCTAATGTCAAACTTCAAATGATGAGCCTTGCCATAGATATACAGGCTTTACATAACTGTTTACCAATGTTGACCTTGATATTGAGTTCTTTTTCCATTGATGACTTCACGTGCTGTTTATCTTGATGTCCCCATTTTCCATGGTAAAGCTGGAGAAGGGAATCATCCTTGTTCACCATATTTACTTCAACTAGTACAAACACTTTAATTTTAGCATCACATCTCGTGATTCACGAAAGACTGATTCAGATAACACTTTCTAGATGTTGATTCAAATACACTGCTCTGGTTTCTGTCTTGCATCACTAATACTGAAAACAGATTCTTGCTGATGTCACAAGAAGGTCCAATATAATGTACAAACATATTTACAATTATATGAAAAATATATATATAATCAAATAACCCTTCTGAGGCATTGTGTGCCACAATAATTAACTTTTAATTGAATTTAAGGCATTTAAGAATGAATTAAAGATTATTAATAAAATATAATTAAACAAACATCTGACTACATTTTGCGCCATATTTAAATTGAATCAATTAATAAAACATTTTCCACTAATATTAAAAAATTGATTTTTCGAATGCTATACACACACCCACATAAATAAATGGGACTTACCAAGGTGCTGCTCATCTCCACTGGCTCCCTTGCAGCCAAGAGACGGCCACCAGGCACTAAATGTTTTAATACATTTTTAATATTTTAAAGGTGCTCCCCTGCTCAAGAATTATGTGCACCCCAGAGAACTACTATAATCAAACCTCAAACTCTTACACACGCAAAGCCACAATTAAAGTGAGTATAACTAAGAGATACTTCTACGCACTACAAAGAAAATTCTAATTCAAATAGTTAATCAAACTGTGGGAATGGAATGATATGCATATTTATGTTTTGATGTTTGGATGCCAATCAGTACAAACTAAAGTCATTGTGCACCAATTTCAATCACGTGTATGAAAAAAATTGGTAACAAAAAGATGACATGGAAGCGAAGAAAAAAGTGTATTTATTTTTAAAATGCAAATAATTCTTCCTATGCAATTTTGAAAGTTAAAATATCTACTTTGGGAAAATGGCATTCACAACACTGATATCAAGAACGTATCAAACATCTTGCAATCTTTTAAATTGTTTTCTACAGTTTACCATGACCATTATTGTTATTGCACCTTTCCCAACAGCTGGAAGTACTTTTCCATATGCCACAGTTATACCATACAGATATTTGAATTTTCCAAAATCTACAAAGAAATTACTACCCTTGGTAACATGTTTAGATACACCGTTATCTATATATATACCAATCATCACAATTCACGTCTGCAACAAAAACATCTTCATCTATGGCTAAGAGAGTTGTACTAACAGCAGCAGTGGTATCACCATCCTTACTTTGATATCTTGTGGAACAACTTGAACTGGGTTTTGGGGGTTCACCATCAGTAATCCATTTACTACAGCTCTTGACCCAATATCCTTTCAGATGACAGTAATTACACATAATTTATTTCTTACTTAAATATGTGCTTTCTTCTTTTTCTGATGATTCTGGGTATTCTTCTGTTTGAAACTTGCAACCAGGGCTGCCTTGAGAGCATCATGAGTCCTCAGGCCAAGTGCCTTTTTTCAAGCCCTCTACCTGGCCAATTCTCAAACAATTCAACTACTTTTCATTTTTCCCCTCTTGTCTTGAGGCCCCAGGGTGCGCTCATGCATTAAAACGCACTGCTTGCAACTAGTGCTTCGTGACCTGATTCACTTTCATTGATGTATGTCCTTAATAAGTAAGTTTCTCGTAAGCTCATGAGAACATAGCTGTGTTGTTAAAAATCATCAACATTTCTTTTTTCTTCGCTCAGGAGCAACCAAAAAAAAACACAACTTGATTTGAAGGCACAATAACTTTGAGTAAGAGTATTGATTATCTTGGATATCAGTAGAATATGGGAAAACTTGGTTTCTTGTTTATTTTCTAAACCTTTGTAAGCTCATCCACTAATTCTTCAATTTGGATAAGTTTGCTGCCATATCTCAGTTGATGACCACTTAAACTGGAAAACCTCTAAACAAATGTTGTACAGTTGATTTTTAGATGTGGCTTCAAATAGCTTGTGCAGCTCTAGCCGTACATTCTAGCACAGTCAAATCTCATCACTTTCTGTAATGTGTCCCCTTTCATTGAATTTGTTAGAAACATCATAGCATAGTTATGTGCTTTATTATACTTCAAGTCAGTCTTGTATTGACTTACAATAGCTGCTGCTAATTGGTCCAATTTTTTGGCAGTTGCATTCTCCCATTGACTACATCTAAGGCCTCACCATAGAAACTTAATGCACATTTTATCCTATATTTCCATAGTGTCCAGTCTCCTTTGCCTTTGCTCAAGTGGCATAGTGGTAAAATGCTCGTCTTCCACTATGAAAGGTACCATCAAGGTACATTGGTTCAAATTCAGACAAAGAACATCAGAAAGAAGTTCTTTACATACCGAGCCTGGGATGACCACCACTTTGCTTCTCACCCAACTCCACTGGTTGGAAATTGCTGTATGGCGATATTTGACTGGAGTTGGTGTGCGGTAAAGAAGGGGTCTCCTTTGCTTAGTGTGGTCCAACTTCTTGGGGTAAAGTGCTTATATATCCCGTGGGATAGAGCCTGGGCCATGTCTGGCTCTACAGTCTCCTTTGCCACTGAATGGCTTGACTTGAATCTTGCCAGCTTCCATCCTTCGGAACTTCACTTGGATTACGCTTCTTGACTGTAGTTAGGATTAGGAACTCACTGTTCACTCACACACATAGCAGAGTAAGCATGAAGTAACCCATAACCTATAGGAATTTTGAATCTGTTGATATTTCCTTTCTTCTAATTGTGTGTGAGAGTAAATAATTATAACAGAATATTCAATAGACCTAAGACACATAGAGATATACACACTAAAAATGAGAGACAACATTTGCTGTTGTTGACACACAAAAAGTTTAAAAAACTACTGCAGATGACATGACAGGGAAAAATTGAAGCCATTGTGGCAACCCTATGGGCTGACTTAGTCCAAACAAACTGAGTTTTTCCTATACTTAACATGTGTTTTGCCTGACCGAATACTTTTAAAATATGAATAACTAAATGAATTTAAGCACCATGACTGTTTAACACATCTTCAGGTAATATACATGATCCAATAATGGGGAAATATAAGTTTATCCTCATATAAGGGGTCGTTATATTTTTTATTTATTTTTGAAAGGGGAAGTTCATTTTTCCCTCATGTCATAAGTTTTTAATTCAGTGCCTTTAATTTATTTTAAAAATTTGATATATCCATCAATGTGTATGGGAATATGATTGATTAAAATAATATGAAGCTTTAATTAAAAGTGCAATTTTCAGAATTTTTTAGTTTTAACTGTTTATTTTCATTCGTCATTATGATAGATCCGTGGCATTTTGGAAGTGTTTCAGACCTGTGGGTGCTCATCTTAAGTTTTATGTGGGGAATTTTAATTTCTGAATTAGTTCTGAGGTGCTTGGGGAACAGCTCTGATGAAACTTTGATGGACTACATAATATTACTTGGCAGTATTTCAAACATGCAAGTGTTGGGCTTGAATGGGGGTGGCAGCGTTAGAGCTGTTGGGCCTCAAGCACCATGGCCCCACATTCTGGAGCAGGCCACCAATGCTAGGACTTTTGTTGGACCTCCAGGTGAGATAAGTAACAGGCCCCTCTTTAGTTAATTTATAGCATGAAAAAACAAACACGTATTACTGAAATATCCTGCCCAAAAAATGATGAGAATCATCCCAGGCTCGGGGCTGGAGCCATATCACCCCCCCTCTTAAGGGAGGCATGGAGCTGACAGGGCCCAGGACAATTAAAAATAATTTTTTGTTTTGTTTTTCATGCCATAAATTAATTATAGAGGGGGCCTTTGAAAAGTATGGCTGGGGGTGCCAAGGATCCGAGTCTAGAGCTCCTGTTTCAGAAGGGGGCACATGTCAAGCACCAGGCTGAGCATCCCATTATAAATTCAGAAATGAAATTTTTTTTTCATACACACAGTTCAACAGAACACCTATAATATTTCGATTTCAGAATCAATTCTAAGGGTGCTCTGCCCCATGCTACAAAATAATGCAAGTGCTCAAGCATCTCCCACCCTGTGTATTTAAGGTTTTGCTGCCTGTAGGCTATATATACAAATTTTTCCACCCTTCTTCCATTCCAATCTGATATTATTGAACCTTCTGCTATAGCAGGGGTTCTCAAACTTTTTCCACCCACTGTGCCACTTTCCCCTATTAAATACTTATCCTCGAGCTCCGCCAGCTCCCCAGAGAGCTGTTTAACAAATAATATTTCTGGAAAACTTTTGTCAGGGTCGCCACTCCACAGCACTCCTGAAAAAAGTTGGAGGTGCATAATTTAATAGCACTGTGCTACAGGGTATAGTACTGAGAGAGGAAAGAAATATTTAAAAACAACTTTTTTCATGAGCCATGGTAACTCTGGGGGCTATGTCTGCATTTCAGTTTTTGTTCTACCTGCACTAAAAGTATTTTTTACAATATTTTATTGTAAATGGCTGAAAAGTATTATATATGCTAATGATTTCCATTAAAATGCTTTTTTCTCAAAACTTTTTTTAGGCAGATGAACATTTTTTTTTCAAACACCATTTGTTCAAATGTCTTGAAACATTGTGCATTTCTCAGCACTAAGGTGTTACAAGCTTAAATGGGAAGATTTTTTTTTTATTAAAATGATGTAAAGAAATTTTGTGGCACAAGATATGGATAAATTTGGTGATTTTTGAAATATTTGCATGTTGTTGCAGTTAATATTCAGAAAACAAATAACTGAAATTGTAAAAGTTCTCGCTAAATTGTATAAATATATGACAGAATTTGAGAAAAAAATTGAGTTCCCAAAGTGAACAGAAATTTTTTAAATGTTCCTTAAAAGTGAGGATTTTTCTCATAGGAAAGCATGGGAAGCCATTGTCTGTTTGGGTTTACTTGATCCCTTTAAAAAGAGCAATCACTATCTTTATCTGACAACCCTTATTCCCCATGCTTTCTCAATGGACAAGCTGGTCACATCACCTCCTGTCATTCATTGCTCCAGTGTTCAGACTCATCAAGCTTATATTACTTGAAGGAGCATCCAGCTGCTGTGACGACAGCTACATCAAATGCAAGGAAACCATGTGACTCGGTAAAAGCAAAGTTTGTTCGCCCTTAAAAATGTACGGTTCAGTCTCTAAATATTTGGTTTTAAAGATTTAAAAAAAGGATAGAGAACTCATTTAAAGATGAAAAAAGATTCAATTATTTATTTCATTAATACTGGGATCATTTCATTCATTAATGCTGGAATCATTTCATTCATTAATGCTGGAATCATTTCATTCATTAATGCTGGAATCATTTCATTCATTAATGCTGGAATATTTTCTTTCATTAATGCTGGAATATTTTCTTTCATTAATGCTGGAATATTTTTTTCATTAATGCTGGAATATTTTTTTCATTAATGCTGGAATATTTTTTTCATTAATGCTGGAATATTTTTTTCATTAATGCTGGAATATTTTTTTCATTAATGCTGAAAAATTCCTTTCATCAATTCTTGAATTTTCCTTCATTAATTCTGGATTTCCCTTTATTAATTCTTGAATTTTCTTTCATTAATTCTTGAATTTTCTTTCATTAATTCTTGAATTTTCTTTCATTAATTCTGGAATTATTTCCTTTATTAATTATTATTTCTTTCATTAATGCTGATTGTTTCTTTCATTGATGCTGGAATTATTCCTTTCATTGATTCTGAAATTATATCTCATTAATTCTGAATTTTTTTTCTTCATTAATTTTTAAATTATCTCTTTCATTAATTTTGGAATTATCTCTTTCATTAATTTTGGAATTATCTCTTTCATTAATTTTGGAATTATCTCTTTCATTAATTTTGGAATTATCTCTTTCATTAATTTTGGAATTACACATTTTTCATTAATTTTGGAATTACACATTTTTCATTAATGCTGAAATTATTTCTTTCATTGATTCTGAAATTATATCTCATTAATTCTGGAATTATATCTCATTAATTCTGGAATTATCTCTTTCATTAATTTTGGAATTATCTCTTTCATTAATTTTGGAATTATCTCTTTCATTAATTTTGGAATTATCTCTTTCATTAATTTTGGAATTATCTCTTTCATTAATTTTGGAATTATCTCTTTCATTAATTTTGGAATTATCTCTTTCATTAATTTTGGAATTATCTCTTTCATTAATTTTGGAATTATCACTTTCATCAATGCTGAAATTATTTCTTTTATTAATTCTAGAATTTTTTCTTTCATTAATTCTAGAATTTTTTCTTTCATTAATTCTAGAATTTTTTCTTTCATTAATTCTAGAATTTTTTTCTTTCATTAATTGTGCAATTATCATTTCCATCAATCTGAAATTATCTTTCATTATCTTAATTATTAATATTTATAATTATCATAAATAAATTACAGAGATCATTGATAAAAATTATAAATAATAATGGTCCTAAATTAGATCCTTGTGGGACTCCTTTGATTATCTTCATGCCCTTACTTTTATGGATAAAATTAAAAGTATTTCCTCTAATTCCATAGGAATACAATTTTGAAAGCAGGATTTCATGATTCACACTGTCAAATGCTTTTCTTATGTCAAGAAAGATGCCTATTGTTTTTCTAGATTGGTCAATATTCTTGTAGACATACTCAGGAAAGTTTGAAAGAGCAGATTCAGTATTTCTATTAAGTAGAAACCCATGTTGGTTATTGGAGAAGAAGTTATTCTTATTTCAAAAAAAGAGTAAATCCTAGTTTTAATAAGTGTTTCAATTATTTTCTAGATAGGTGGCAATATTGAGATAGGCCAATAGTTTCATGAAGTTAATCTGACTAACATTTTTAAAAAT
This sequence comes from Pholcus phalangioides, assembly GCF_987345545.1. Lineage (NCBI taxonomy): Eukaryota > Metazoa > Arthropoda > Arachnida > Araneae > Pholcidae > Pholcus > Pholcus phalangioides. The sequence continues at coordinate 59,553,592 of NW_028301604.1, forward strand.
AGGAACAACTATAGCTGATTTGACTGATTCAGGAAATTCACCCCTTTCAATGCATATATAATAAATATTAATAATAATATTCATATTTATTTAATTATCAAAATAAATGAAAGAAATTATTGCTTTCATTTATTTTGGAACTAAAATTATCTGTTTCATTAAAACTAGAATTTCTCTTTCATTTATTCTGGAATCATCTTTCATTTATTCTGGAATCATCTTTCATTTATTCTGGAATCATCTTTCATTAATTCTGGAATCATCTTTCATTAATTCTAAAATCATCTTTCATTAATTCTGTATTACCTTTCATTAATTCTGTATTATCTTTCATTAATTTTGAAATTATCAATTTCGTCAATGCTGAAAGTATCTCTTTCATTAATTCTGGAATTGTCTTTAATTAATTCTGGAATTGTCTTTAATTAATTCTGGAATTGTCTTTCATTACTGCTGGAATTATCACTTTCATTTATTTTGGAACTGAAATTATCTCTTTCATTAATTTTGGAATTATCACTTTCATTAATTCTGGAATTATCACTTTCATTAATTTTGAAATTATCACTTTCATTAATTTTGAAATTATCACTTTCATTAATTTTGAAATTATCACTTTCATTAATTTTGAAATTATCACTTTCATTAATTTTGAAATTATGAATTTCATCAATGCTGAAAGTATGTCTTTAATTCTGGAATTATCTTTAATTACTCTGATGAAAAGAATGCCACATGCGACTCATGAAAGGAACAAATCTAAATTAAAGAAACATAGAAATGAATCCTTTTTTTTCTTTTTTGATATTTCAAAATTTTTTTAAGTTCAAGTTATTGATCTGCCTGTTTTTGCTTGATTAAAGCTGTGGAATTCCTTCACTGTAATTTGGGCATCTTTTACTCAGCCACCTCGTTGGGCATTTTGCCTGTTGTGGCGTTGTATTTGTATTTATATAGGCCCATAATTAATTTCCAAACATCCTAAACTATATGATATAAGACAATACGGAGACATTAATTCTTATTTTCATGCTTGAGAAGAAATAAATAAAAAGCTGAAATTAATGTTATTGCCTGGATATCAACCTCAAAAGTGGGTCTGGCTCATTATTTTATATTTAATTTTCTGGGCTTTGTATTTTTAAGCGAACTCAATGTTTCAAAAATCAAAAATTCAATTCTATTTTTAAACTTATTGATGCAGTGAAAAACCCCACTAAATTTCAGCATTTTTATGCTAAAATCAATAATTTTAACATTGATCTCTATGGGGATCGTGTTTGTTCTCACCGAGTCACGTGATCTTCCAACAGAGATGTTGGGGACACCGTTCTCAGCACTGCCAAGGCGGAGACTGCTGACATCATACTCTGTTCAGTAATATAATCTCGTTCAGACTTGAACAGCCATGTTTTTTGCACTGTTGCCAAAACTCAGAATCTAAATACTTGACTAATAATCTGTTGCCAGATGCCAAAAACGTAAATAAATAAATCAATTGAATGTCCATTTACATAATATTCTAACAAAATGTGCTTTAAAGGCTTTTCAGTGTTCAAATTCTTAAAAATAACACACAATTCTTTTTCTATGGACAAGCTCTCTACTAGTAAAATAGGATTTAAAGGAGAAAAAGTTTTAGAAGAGGATGAAGAAACAAAGAGAATTCTATGAATGACTCAAAACTGCCCAAAGAGATTCATGACCCTGTTTAGTAAAGCCAAAACTATGCTTATCAATGTATTTCTCACAAAAAAAACATTTTCAATTGAAGCAACACATTTTAACAAGGTATTTGCAAATTAAAAAAATTGTAGGTAAGATTAGAAAGATTATGATTGTGTTTTACTGAAAAAAAATAAAAATGTTGTGTAAGAGTGTTTTTGTGAAATAAGTTATAAGTTATATTTATTGGCTATAAGTGATGAAAAAAAACATGCAAATAATACAAAATTAAAGGGACGTGGGAAAGCTTTGTTATACATCTATGTTCATTTAATGTGGCCCCACCTGTATCATATTATATTTCAGTTCTGGAAAAAATATGGTATGTAATGAATGCTAATGCAAAGCTTAATTATGACATGATTTTTGTAGATGTCTGATATGCACTTTTGGGACACAGTTGGTTTGAAGCTGGACAATGACTTATCATTTGTGGATATAAACGTAACATTAGTAGAAGCAGGAAATATATTACAAGCAGTATTACCTACTGGACTTCCAGCAGGATCCTTATTTTTTTTTTCAAGTTCGAAGTCATACTTAGGAAACAAAGTAAGTTTTTATATTTTTGATTTGCAACATTGACCAAAAATTTTGTCAGCTAATGGAGGATGTCCATAGTAAAATATATCTAGGTCTGTAGACATAATTAAAAAAATGTCTATTAATAGGGAGTATCTGTTATAGGAGGTGTCACTGTATAATAAATAATTAGTTCATTTATAAAATTATGTTGCCTGAATATTAAAGGGCATAGCGATTCTAGCTTCAAAATTTACACTTAACATTGACTATAATTGTGGAAAAAGATCACAGCCAGGTGCAACAAATGATGATTTAAAAAAAGTAAAGCTCAGAATTTTTTCATTTTTTTGTCATATAATGAGGAATGATTTCGTAAAAAATCATTATATATATACAAAACTTGCAATAATTTTTTAATGAATAATTCTTTTTGGATTTTGAATGCAATGCAAAAAATGTTAACGTCAGAATTATTTTCTTCCTGTCTTTTTCTTTTTGTCTAAAAATTGTTCCTCCCTTTTGTATCTCATGTGATTATCATACTTTTTAAATATATTTATTGACTGGCTCGATCACTCCAGATATCGAGCAATTTCAATCATTGACCACCCTGTTTTAAAAAACTCTCTATGGCATCTGAGTTTACCTCCATCTTTTGTTAATTTTAGCTAATGTTCCGTTATTTGGTAACTTGTTAGTCTATTTGAAAACATGCCATGATTCATCCTGTCTATACCATTCATAGTGAATTTCTTCTGTGTATACAAAAGCATTTGTAGCCAAGCACACACAGCTTAAATAGAATATTGGATAAAACAAAAGGGCCATATTAGATAGAACAAGGACCTTTCTTTTTAACTTGCATTGCTTATTTTCACTATTTACAATTATCATTATATTTATACACATGTTATGTTTTAAATCTTTTTTAAATAGTTATCTTCTTATGGAGGAATTTTGTCATATACCATACTCTCTGTAGTAGACAGAGAAGCTGCTGTTGGAAGTTTGATTGGTCCAGATTTGGTACTTACTGTAAGTTAATTTATTTTTTAACATTGAAACATACCTTATATAGTGTCTTTCATTACATATAGTTATCATTAGATTACTTTCATTTACAATTTGTTTATATGTGTAAATAAATGAATGTATGTAAAAAGTCAAAATTATCTATACTTTTGTCATAATGCAACTATAGGTTAATCACACTGACCTCTGTGCATCCATGCTTGAAGTAGATACTATTGTGGTCATGCTATTGAAAATTGACCTCAGTAGGTTCATTATTCTTACTTCTGATTTGATGTTAATGTGGTTGCTTTACTATTGGTGTGCAAAAGGGATGAACAAAGAACAATGATCTGATTTTTTGGTCAGAAGTTGTGCAAAAACTGAAATTCATTGGAGGTTTACAACAATATAGGGACAGTCCTCTACCACATACAATTTCAAGTTCAATTATTAATATGTTAGGTGAATGGTAATGATACATTAGGTTAATGAAAACCACCAACGAGACACCAAGGTCATACTGGTTGTTACAATGAAGTTAATTCAATAACATTTCGATTACTATACAATGTAAAATAAAAAGTCACTATGTAGTAATTTTTGAGAGTGAAAACAAAAAATTATGAAAAAAAAATCGAAATAGTAAGGGAGGTCGGAGGGAAATGCGATTACACAAACACATATAATACATAAAATATAAATATACAAAGATGCCACTGTACTCTAATTTACCTGATTAACGGGACCCAGGTTATTTGAAAAATCTGGGTCCTTTTTGAGTGAAAGTGGGTCCCTCTAAAAAAACATTTATCTTGAAAAAAATTATGCCCCCCCCCCCATAATTCACTGGTATCTCTATGAATTTTCTTCCAGTATGCTCCAGGTCTTTGATCACCTGCTTATATTTCTTCGTTGATACTGAGTGGTGGGTAATGTTCTGGGTAGGAGAAGAAGGTATCTGTGAATCAAGTACTCATTTCTAAAAACATGTTCTATCCAAAGGTTCATTTACTTTCATTGTCTACTTGTAGGAAAAGCTTGCAAATAAGCTCATTAGCACTGAGAATTTAACTTATGGAATTCTGCACGTATAATCAATCTAAAACAAATGTACAGTTCAGGCTGCTTATAACGTTTCTCCCATTTAGAACATTTTTCCACTTAGTACAACTTATTTTCGTGGTCCTAACAATAAGTAATTTTCATTAAGATTTCCTGTTTAAAGTGTTTCCCTATGTACAAAGTTTTTATAACGGTTTTTTGAAAAATGTTATAAGCAGGATCCACTTTAATTAACAGTTGAAGGCACACATTTATATATTTACTAATAATCAACCTATAAATTCCTTTCTGATTGATTTTACATTTCATTAAAAAAATCTTTGCACTTTCAATATCTTCTGATAAAATTTAAAGCAAATTAGATTCTCTCTCTCCTCTCTCAGACACATATCTTCTGATTCCCTATTCATACTTTGGTTTTCCTGGTAAAATTATTTTATTTTCCTTCCCTGTGATGGTCCACCATTCTGATCTGTCACCATTTAATTGCCACATATTTTAACACCTGAATATGGAAGCTATGTCAGATTTGTGTTGGAGAAACTTAACAGTGTGCTTATGTGTGTATGCCCAGCATTTGCAGTGTTTTGTGTTCAGTCGGTGGTGCCATCTATCTAGCGGCGCAATTAGATACTTTCTGAAACGGGGCAAGTACACATTTATGGCACACCCATGTAATGTAAAAGAAGCAGTTATAAAGGGTGAATTTGGTGCTCCCCTCTAGTGCAGAGCCCAGGACACTAGACCCTCCCAGTTGCATCTATCTTACAAGCTGGTAATCGTGCATTTGAAGTTTAATGTATGGATATTTGTGTTGTAGGTCTGTGTGATCGCCATGGGAACCAGAAGTTTTTCAAAGGAATAGCCAACTGAAAATTTGAGACCCTTTGAAAATCACATTTTTAGCCGATTACCATTGCGCGATCGCGGGTTCCAAAGCCGGATTTTCACCAAAAGCAAAATTTGCTGGGGGTTTTATAAGGGGCCTCTTCCCCCTCCCCACGAAGATCAAAAACTAAAAATATTTTTGTAGAGAATAAAAATATTGAAATGAAATAATTTCTTATATACTATCTGTTGATTTAAAATTATTTTCGAGTGTTAGAGACTCAGACTTTCTGTGAAGAATTAGATCCTTGTGCACCTTAAAAACCTGATTCTGCGTACACAGCCGTGATTGTTGCGATGCGAAACGGTGACTACCACGTAGCAGCTAGATGGCAAACTGTGGATATTCAAAGTCAAGTTTTTTTACAAATTCTGTTTTTTTCCATGATACCGGGAAAGTTTTACAATTTAAACGGCCGTTCCAATCATTTGTGATTAAAAAAAATGTGCATTCACAATATTGTAGGCACAAGACAAATTTACACCATATAGACGCAGTCTTCGAATGCTGGCAGATAGCTGCGAAAGTATCATAATTTCCCATATGTAACCGGAAGGGAGAAAATCTGCAGGGTAATAAAAAATCCCAAATTTGAAACTTCTGTACACTGCCCCTCATTCAGGGAAGCAACTAGATCCCTCATCTTATTCTTCAAAAACCCGCAAGTATATTAATACAGTACAGTGTACAAAGTAGTAAAACCAGTTTTTCAAGGTTGCAAGATCATGATACATAGTAAAAAGAAGAAAAAAAAGAAAGGGGAAAGGTGGGGAGGTTTTTCTCTGTACTTTTTTCTTCTTTTGAAAGAATGCATCCCCGAGGATGCGTGAACAAAATTTTGATGCTTCCTTGTCCGAAACTCCAGGTATGTGACTCGTTATAGTGTATCAATGGCATCTCTGAATATGTATATAATATAATAATGCAACGGTCACAGGCAGTGCTTTAGTAATTATAAAAAAAATCTATAAATCAACATACGATTATGTATGGATTGGACTGGCAGAGCAGAGTTGACAGCAAGGGTATTTTAATTAAGAATTTGACTATATATAGGGGAGGTGAAAAGACAGTAGCACACGCACAACAAGGAGTAATTGTGAATCTGAGGATGAAATCAAAAGTAATTTTCAATATTGGAAATTTGTAGCAAGTGTTTTTAAGATTTTTTTGAAAATTGAAAATGAGGGGGACTGTATGAGATCATTTGGAAGGCTATTAAAAAATTTAGGAATGAGAAACCTAAAATGTTTTTTGAGAATAGTTTTATGAACTAAAGGCATTGAGTAAATAAAATTGTGTCTATTAGATGTTCTTGATGAATTGAGAGATAAAGAGAATTCTTTTTTTTATTATAAGTATGGATCGGTAAAAGTATAGATGTCTTAAAGGATGTTCAATTGAAGAAAAAGTTCATTTGTCGGAGTGATGATGCAATTGTTTGCCAAAATTCTAATAACTTTTTTTTGTAAAGAAATAATGAGAGCAATATTACTGACATAATCACTTCCCCAGAGTGGCAGACCATTTGTAAGTGTGTATGAAACATCGAATAGTAATAGGTTAGCAAGAAAGATCGGTTTACATATGGTTTCATGTTGAAGAATTTGTATAAAATGAAACAAAGTTTTGATTTTAAATGATTAAAATGAGATATCCATTTTAATCATTAGGGGATATAGAGGGTATTTGTTCTATACGTTGACAATCACATCAGGGGCGTAGCCAGAAATTTCGATCGGAGGGACCACTTTCATTTTGGAGGGACCAAAGTGATAGCACAATAGATTTGGCCATTTTTTCCCCTTTTTTGGTTATTTTCTCACATTTCGGGGGGGACTAGACCCCCCCCCCTCCGAGTCCCCTCCCCTCGCTACGCCCTTGAATTACATGAATTATTACTAGTAAAAATTGGTTCGTGGAAAATTATCTCATAGTCAATAGGTGGAATATTGTGTTAGGAAAAGTTTGTAAATTTACTTTTGGAAATACTGATGTGGAGATCATTAGCAATAAACCAATAACAAACTGTTAACAGATTGGTATTTATGTTGTTGGGTAGTCATCTCCTGAATAAAGAATTACAGTATCATCTGCAAAAATGACGATTTTACCCTTGATATTTAAATTACAGAGATCATTGATAAAAATTATAAATAATAATGGTCCTAAATTAGATCCTTGTGGGACTCCTTTGATTATCTTCATGCCCTTACTTTTATGGATAAAATTAAAAGTATTTCCTCTAATTCCATAGGAATACAATTTTGAAAGCAGGATTTCATGATTCACACTGTCAAATGCTTTTCTTATGTCAAGAAAGATGCCTATTGTTTTTCTAGATTGGTCAATATTCTTGTAGACATACTCGGGAAAGTTTGAAAGAGCAGATTCAGTATTTCTATTAAGTAGAAACCCATGTTGGTTATTGGAGAAGAAGTTATTGTTATTTCAAAAAAAGAGTAAATCCTAGTTTTAATAAGTGTTTCAATTATTTTCTAGATAGGTGACAATATTGAGATAGGCCAATAGTTGCTGAAGTTAATCTCTGACTACTATTTTTAAAAATAGGAACAACTATAGCTGATTTGACTGATTCAGGAAATTCACCCCTTTCAATGCAATTATTAATTATGTCAGCCATTAGTTGAATAATGCATTCAGGAAAACTTTTTAGAATTTTAGTAGTCAAAGTATCAGGACAAGATGCAGGATCTTCAACAAATTTTGCTATTTTGTAGACTTCAATTTGATCTGTGGTGGCCAGAAAAATTTATTTGTCACTGCGAGGGATATACTGCTCAAAACTTCCATATTCATGGTGGGTTTGTTGTGTAATATTTATAAAATGGTTATTAAAATCATTAGTTAGTGCGTTCAAATTAGTTTCCAAAGGCAGGGTGTAAATTTTTTTATCATATCCAAGTGTTTTGTTAATTAGTTTCCAACGTTTGGATGATATAAAGCAATTCAAAAAATGAGTTGAGTAACTATTTTTATTTTGTTGCTCTAATTTGTTTTTTGAGATATGTTCGACATTTTTGTTAACATTCTTGACTATTACGTCAAATGGGTATTTTTTGTTTTTAAAAAGTTTTTGTTTGATCTTGGTTAAGTTAACTATTTCAGAGGTAATCCAAGGTTTATTTTTTTTATTTTTTGGTTTGATCTGTAAGTATGATGTATGATTGTTAATTATGGTTTCAAGTTTAACCATGAATTCATCAAAAACCAATCCTGTATTTTCATTTGTAAAAACAAAGTTATAATGTTGAAGATAGGTTGTGATTCCAGCCAAGTTAGTTTTTTTGTCAGTATTATCAGTTATTGGATTAATCAACGAGAACTTGAGTTCACAAGAAATTGGATAATTATTGGTGAAATCTGTAGTAAAGATAGATGAAGGAATTTCCTTGATTTTAGATGAGTTACGAATAAAAATATGATCAATGCAGGAGTTAGAGTGAGGTCTTGTTATTTTGAAAATTAAAGGGGCAAATCCATGACTGGATAACATGTCCTGATAATCTGAGTGGGTACCAGAATCAGTTTTAAGGATGTCAATATTTATATCACCAATTAGTAAAACATGTCTATATTTGATATTTTTAAAAAGTGAATAAAGTTCTTCAATATATTGAGTTTGTGGGAATGAATGTGATCTGTACAAGCCGAACATGGTAAATTTTAGTGTAGGCTCTTGAATAACTATCAATTCTCCTGTTTGCATTAATATATAATCAAGTTCGAAAAACTGAAGGGATTTTTTTGTATAAACGAAAATTCTGCCTGAACTATTTATTATAAACTCTGCATCTCGTAAATAAATTATAATTTGGCAATCTATAGAGATCAACGTCATCCTCAAAAACCCAAACCTCAGACAAAACAAGAATATGAATATAATCAATAGATTCATTCAATAGGACCATCAGTTGGTCAAAATTCACTGTTATGCTACAAATGTTGAAGTGAACAATGTTAATAATATAAAATTTATCATAATCATGCATATTTTGGGTATGAAGAAAATTACTGAATTCCTCCAGAGTGCCAAGATCAGAGAATTTTATATTAGAAGACATTCCAAGAAAATATAGATTTTATATTGTACTAATTACTAAGCAACCTGTGGGAAAAATTAATTTTTCACCCAATTTAAAAATTGAAATGTTATCATGCAGAAAATTGTAGCACAAGTATACAATTTTGATTGGAAATTTAATTAACTTCAAGTTATATACTGTAATATTCAGATAATATACTGGCGAAAAATTGTATATGATTGAGTATATTTTAGATATTTGTATATGATTTTTCAAATTATAATTATTTTTTTAATAAAACATAAATAAAATCGGGAAGACCCCAGAGACCCCACATTTTAGTTAGTGAGAGTTCATACATGTTAAATAATATGATTTAAATCATCAATGATTGATTTTATACACTCCAATGTCCTCCGATTTTCTCAAGTATATTTTTCCATTTCGCGACCAGCAAAATTTGAAATCATTTTCTGATTTGAATTTTTTAGCAAAATATAGTACCTGTTTCGTATAAGATGCAAGATGCTCATTAAAATAAACATTGCTGGGTCTGAGGTGTTCATTAAGTTGTGATGCACACAATTTCAGTTTGCAGGTGGCGTTAAATAATATATCATGTTTTTCCTTTGATTTGAATTGCACAATAATGGGCTTGATCTTATCCTTTCTTGTTGTTGGAACATGGTGAATAGTATTGATATCAGGCTCCAAATCAAGAAGATCCAATGTCTGTAAAACTGTGGATTTGATGCTATGTATGTCCTCATTTTCTGATTCAGGGAGGCCAAGAATCTCAATGTTAGTTTGTCGTGAATATTGTTGCAGATCAGTGATGTCAACTTGGAGATCGCGGATATGTGATCTCATTGTGGCATTCTCAGTCTCTAAAAATGATTGCTTATCTTGATATTTGATTATTTTGCATTGTTGTTGCTCCCCCATTTACTTTCAGTAAGATCAGTTCTTGTGATTGTGCTATTATTGTCTGCGACATTAGGCTCGTGAATGACTTTACATGATTCTCGAAGATTGTGGATATACACCAAACACTTTGTGCCGATTCAGGTAATAGAGAGCCAACAATTTTGTTCACTGAGTCCGAGATATTGATATTGCAGTATTGTAGATCTAGGCTGTTATCAGCTACAGCATCAGGAGTACCTGCAATTACTGACACATTTCTAGTAATTTGTTCATTGGTCTCAGGTTCTGAATTCAAAGGAGTTATAAATGAGTTCGCATCCTGTCGAAGTGAAACACATTTAAAACACATCCAATTGTCTCTACGTGTTTTAGCAAACCTACGGAAACATTTTTCACTATATTCGGCACAGAAACAATGAAAGCGTTCCTCACAATTACAACATGCTAACTTATCATCCTCATTTTTAATCGGTTCGTTACAACGAAAGCATTTCAGCCAGTCACTTGCAGAGTTCATGTTGATTATCTTGAATTATTAAGCACCTTTTTGTCTTATTAGTGACTTAAAAATAAAAATTATATGAAAATGAAATTATACAAAGTGAGAAAAAAACCAATAAATCACACACACACAATAAGATATTACGCGTTGTATATGAGGAGATGGAGAAGTTTAAAAGTGCCCAGACAAGTATCATGCACAAAGAGGAAGTAGGTTCCCATTAATTTCCATTGGATGAGAATATTCAGCACTAGAAATGGTACTGCAAACCACCAAGTTACCACTAGCAATATAATATGTTCTATGCAGATAAGTCATGATTCTGCCTATCAACCACCATATTTATGTAAATAAATTGAAAAAAAGGAAGTTAAGAAGACACCAACGAATAAGGCAAATACACGAAAATAAAAAGTCCTAATGCATTTCAACACCAATGGGTGCCGTCTTAAGAGGAAAATTTAACCACTGGTCACGCCGACCGAGTTTCCCACTTGGGTTGAATACCAAATTTTAACGCTCGGTTGCTCAGTGGAAGAAGTACGTTTGTTCACTTCAAATGTCGTGGTCAGAAAATTGTATGTATTTCCCTTATTCGTTGGTGTCTTCTTAATATTCTTGGGCAAAGTTGATCAACTCTTCTGAAAAAGGAAGTGCAGATAATTTTTTGACTTTACCTTGCATATATGTACTTGTGTTTATGTATGTAATTTAGCTATATACATACATATTCTGATGTTTCAGGGAAATAACATAACTATTGTGCATGATCATATTGAGCAACCAGCAGGAGATTTGCCTTTAGATGTCAAGATAAATTTGCTTGAAGTAAATATTTTATTATTCAAAAAACTTTTCATAATTTACTGAAAATCTTGATTGAAAATACTGCACTCAAATAGAAAATGAAATTAGCAAGTTTTTATTCCTTGCAGAGGGAATTTCACCATGTCAGTGGCAGAGAAGTTACAAGAGAGCAGATGATGATGGTTCTTGTAAATCTAGAACATTTACTCATACGAGGCTCTTATTTTCATCCATCAATTGAAATCCGGTAATTTTAGAATATTCAATCAAATACAATGACAAGAAGTGATATTAGATTTTTTTAACATTCATGCACTTAATATTTAACCGAATTGGTGAGTAACAAAACTAATTTCCATCTAAAAATTGCTTATTCACAGCAAAAGGTCATTCAATATTTTGATACCAATGTGCTATGTTAGTGGTTTTATTAAGTTGCACCTTTGACATTATCAACCTATTTTTACAATGCGCACAAGTGCTTGAAAGTTAAGTACCATATACATTAAAAAGTAGAAGAATAACTTAAATATCTGGAGAATAAAAAAATATGTTTCTGAGTAAAAAATTGCATAATAAAACAGTGTTGAAAATGCTGTAATAATATACTGCCAGTAACTGAATCTAAAGAGAGACATATGCTGAAATTCAAATGAAGGAAATCTTGAAAAGCATGGCAACAAACCAAATCTATAGTCTGTTTGCGGTTAAGTTTGCAGGGAAGGGAAAGCTATGAGGAAACTTCATCACTCGTTTCTACGGCAACGAAAGCCTCTTAACTAATGTACTGATGCACTGCCTCAGTAAGGTATTGAAGATTCTCACAAAGCTTATTGAGAAAAATTATTCTTTGCATGTAAGGAAATTGCATAATGATTTTAGTAATAACTGTAAATGTTAATGTTACTAATATTATCAATAGAACAAATAAAATATACTAATCTTATCAGTAGAGATAAAATACACCAATGTTATCAGTAGAATAGATAAAATACACCAATGTTATCAGTAGAATAGATAAAATATACCAATGTTATCAGTAGAACAGATGTCTTTTATGTGGAGTGTAGACACAATATTTAAATATGATGAAAAACAACAACAATCATCGTGACACATAAATAAAAAACAATAACTTTTGTCAAAACTTTCAGAAATATAAGTACGGTTTTGGAAATAAAAATTATTTTTTCCCCTGGGAAATAAATGAACCATAAACTGCAGTTGATTGTAATGCAGAAAAAAAATGATTATCTTATATTTTAGTGGAGTACGTGCTCTCTATTGTCTTCAAATTGATGTGTAGTAAGTAGCACTTAAAGCGTAGAATATTTTTCAGCATCATATCTCTTCCCGTGGCTGAATCATGTGTAGTTGTCTCAAATGGTAAATACAATCCATATCTGCTCTATTGCTCTATAAGGGTCATTCGGTTAAAGCCTAAAAGTGTTTGGATTTCATTACAGTAATTTTCTAAATCATAGAGAACTAAAATGCCCAACCGAAACTAAAATCCACCTGATGGGGCTTCTCATACATTTTTTCGCAGGTGCTCCATGTTATCAGTAGAACAGATGTCTTTTTCTGTGGGTTGCAGACACAATATTTATGTCAAAAATAATGACAAACATATAACTCCATCAAAGCCTGCCTGATTCTGAGAAAAAGGAGGTTTACTGGGAATGTTCATCCTTAACTATAATGTAAAACATGTCATGTAAAAATTCATGAAAAATCGTATCATTGGACATTACTTTTTTCAATTTAACAAACATGTGAAATTATAAAATAACTATGATGAAATACTGATCAACAACATGTAGCAATGATTTTAGCGATGCAACTTTCAAGGCTATAGAGCCAAATGTGTGCGCAATTGCTGTGAATAATTGGATGGTAACCAATATTTTTTTTTCTTAATTATTGGTTTTAAATACAATTCATTTGTGTTAAACAATATATATTTCTCAGTATTATTATTATTATTATTTTAATCATATATAACGCTAAAAGTTTCTGTATGCTATATCATATATGCTTGTCAACAACCTATGATATGCGGGAACCATATTCTGCATCTTGAGAATACATCCTCTACCCTTCCCTTCACTGCAAACTTAACCGAAAATGAACTATAAAAATAACCTTTTGATAAAAATTGTCACATTTTCATTCAAATTTTATATATTAATTTTATTAGGCTCAGTAACATGCAGATGAGTATTGCTACTGATGAGTACACAGCAGATTCAAATCAAGCCTTAAGGGTTGAACAATGTCAGTGCCCTTCTGGTTATATTGGAAATTCATGTGAAGTAAGCCTGTACTTTTTTTCATAAGAGTGTGAATAAAACACAGAAAAATATGGAATGTGATTGAAATTAAATGTAATTTTCTTTTATAACATGTTAAAAGCATGGCTTGATAGAGAAATGTTTTGCTAAAGAAATATAATGGTATTAGTTTTAATAGACTCTGATATGAGAAACCCCTCAGAGAGTAAATGTAAAATTTATCATTTACAACTTTGTGTGTTTTAAATACTATCCTTGTTTGGTAATGACATGAAGTAACAAACTAGATAAAAAGAAAAGGTTATTACTGTAGAGAAATTGTTAGACCCACCAGAACTATTTGTCAAGATTATACAGGTATAGATTTTTAATAATGATGCAAAAAAAAAAGTGTTATATTTGAAAAAATTAACCAAGAATCAGTTCTCTTAGATAAACTTCCTGGTAATGTCAAACTGGTAAAATAACAATACCGCATAACCTGCCCTCAATGATGTAAATTACTATTCTTTGATATAAAAGCATTCTGACAGAAATTCACAGTTTTCTACCCAAGAACTAGCAATTGCGGTTGGAAGGTATTGTTTGAACCCTGTTAGTGACACACTGGCAGTCGGCTGAAGGTGGTTTACTAACTTCAAGGCACAAATGTGAGCGGTCTCCCATTTGAAATAGTCTCTCCTCAGAGAACAGGCACACCTTCAACATAATATTTACATAACATGAAAATTCAAGCATTTTTCATCTTCACTTCAAAATATGGAAGACACAGCACCAGCAAGAAAATGAAACAAGCACAACTCTGACAACATAAATATGTTAGGGCTACGCTTAAACATACAACACATTCTGGCACATATCCAATCCAATGTGTGTACAATTAAGTAGTCATAGGGAAGTATTTGAAACCTACCTTTTGAAGGGAGCACAATATTGATTCTGGGATGGGGGTTCAACATAGTTCATGTAGGAATAATTGTCACTATAACAGACACCTTATTATATGTGAATTTGTATATTTTGCCCTGTTAATAAATTGTAGAACACTCTTGATTTATTTATATTATACAGTGATACCTCAGCTAATGAATGATTCAGCTTACAAATTTTTTGGATAACAAAATTTTTTTCATGATTTTTTGTGCCTCAGCTAACAAACATTTTAGTTGATATGAATTCATGCATCAATATAAAACAGTCACACTGTGTGCTGAATTTTAGAACCAATCGTCATCAGAATTACTGTCACTCAAGCCTAACTAACACATGCCCACCTCAGAATTTTTTTTCAGCTGTAACCCAACTTCTCTTTCTGAACATTTTTGAACCATTTCATGTAAAATGAAAGATTCAGCTAATGGAAAATGCATTGGAAAAAAAAAAACCCTCATGTTTTCAGAGCACGCATTCTTTCAGTGCAAGACTCAGCATCAAACTGATCAGTCTCAACATTCTAGGAGCTAATCATTTGATCATTTTCGTTGCACCTTGGTGTCATTTTCTGCACGAGGGTTAACTAGACCCCAGCACATATAACTTATTGCCAATTCTGAATGACAGCTTTTTTTTAAATACAACTGAGAGGTTGGTGTGCTAACCCCTCAATGTGGGACTCCCTGTGGTAGTAATCTTTTTCTGTGGTCACCTTGCGTACTCCTGCATCAGGGAAGTTTCTAACAAGGACAAACTGGGTATCAAACTCGTGACATCTCTAAACGTTCTATGATATTTTAGGCAAGTATCTTATTGACCTGGGCTGCAGTTCCAAATTGGGCTGCAAAGATAATTTTCGAAAGTAAAGTCCCATTCCTCTGTGGGGAATCAAACCACCAACCTCTCACAGTCCAGGCAAGTGTTCTGAATGTGAGTTATCTTTACTAAGAGCTTACAAAGATAATGTGACTTTACTTTTTGAAATTATCTGTGCTTGATATGCAGTCACCTTTATTTTGTATAATTAGCAGAGAGTTTCATCGTTGCATTTTAGAAGATTATCTTTTCCATCTGCATGTATCAGACACAAAAGTGAGCTGACCAAATCTCAAATGGGTGGAAACATAAATAGTGTTTGGCACCTATGAAGTTGATAGAGTTATGTGACCAGCTTTAGTAGATTAAAGCTATATGGAAATGCTGGACTAAAGCTCGTGTTTGTTGTGTTACGTTTTATAATTTTGGATCTGTTGATATATCCTTCCCACTAATGATGTGTTGAAAGTAAATAATTATAATTAAAATATTCAATTGAACTAAGTCACATATTTAATAGATTTAAACACTTAAAAGGGGAGACAACATTTGTTGTTCTAACTTGAGCAGGGAATGTTTTATGTACTGTTGCCAAATCTCTGAATCTAAATACTTGATTAATAATCTGTTGCCAGATACCAAAAACAGAAATAAACTAAATTACATAGTAACATTACATAGTGTAAAACAAAATGAACTCCAGTACCTCATTTTTCTGTAAATTCTCATTTATCCAATATTGAAACTGTTTATTTTAACCTTCAGTTAGATTAAAATGTTCAAATAAAAGTTTTTGTCTTTTTTAAGGAGCTCTTTAGTGCTTTAAAAAACTTACCTTTACATTTTGGGCCATATCTGGAACGAATTAAACAATTTTCTATTCCAAACCTATAGGAAATTGCATTTTGGCTAATGAAGGTTTGGAGAATAAATATGATTCCAGAAGAAATCATCTTTATTAGCTGAGGTATCACTGTATAGGTTTTTTAGATTATTTCATTCTAATGGAGTTGAGGTTCATTATAATGATCCCATCATTTTGCTGAAAACATATGTTACATGGAAAAGAGCACTCGTCCGGCAATCGAGGGACCCGGGTTCGACTCCCGGTAGAGGCAGAGATGAGTTTTTTCCTTCCTTAAAAAATTAACATCTCAAATAATAAATATCTTCACAACATCCAGTCTTCTGTATATCTTGAATATAGTCATTGGTATGAATACATTTGGGACTCATTGTACTGTTGATTTTAGTGGAATGATCATTATAACCCCTTGAATTAAAATATTCAGTACTCTCCTTTTATTGTATCAATGTAAGCTTCATCAGGTTTATATGTCTATTTCATTGTAAAGTTAACCTATATGCTACACATAACTCGGACATCATAAATACACTACGGGTATACATAATACACTCAAAGAACTCTCCAGCAATGCATCAACTAATGAGAAGTTTCCTTGGAAGAATGTTTATATGATGTGTGTATGGTTTAATAGTAGTAGTATTCCTCTTTGATCCACATTTTCATTGCTTTGCCCATCTTATATGCTGCAAAAGATGCTGTCTTGTTTGAAGAGTTTGGTCTTAATTTTTTAAAATGAATATCTATGTTCTTTTAGATGATTTTTCAACAGTTCTGTCCAGAACTGTCTTGAGAGCATCATAGATTAACCCCTTCCCCGGGTAATGCTCATCTTCCATTTATTCTATCACCCAAAAAGTAGTCCCTTTCCAAGTTACTACTAATTTCATCATTCAAAGGTCAATTCTCAAATGGGTTATAAAAATACAGATGCAATATTGATGTTGACGTGTATGTTTTTGGATTTTGGTGCTATCTTCTTTCATGAACAACTTTGCCGTTTCAATGAAATTTATATTTTTGTAGAATGTCACAGTTTAAGATGAAACAAAATGAGATTTTAATGAAGTGTATATGTTGTCTGAGGGAACCAACGAAAAAAGCAAATAAAAGGAAAAACCATAAAGTTCCTAACATTTTTAGACATGCAGTGGATGCAGTCTTCAGAGGATAAATATAACCACTATCATGCTGACCAGGAATCTCACTAAGGTATGTTAGCATATCTTCACTCCTGGATGATCAGCAGAAAAATCAGAAACGTGTTTCATTCTGACCACAACATTTGATGTGAACAGCCATATTTTTTCCACTGAGCAACTAGGAGTGAAGATATGGTAACCAACCCACCAATCTTGGTGGGATCCCTGCTCAGTGTGATAGTGGTTATATTTATCCTCTGAAGACTGCACCCATTGCATGTTGAAAAAAATTAGGAATTTCATGGCTTTTCCTTTTATTTGCCTTTTTCGTTGTTCCTTCTGAGATTATATCAGGCAAAAGGATTATTTGCTTTTCCAAGTGTATATGTATTTGCATGCAATGAAAGCTGCAAAGAAGGAAAGACAAAGCTATATAATGAAACTCTGTATGTATTTTTAGAGATGTGCTCCTGGACACTTTAGAGCAAAAACAGGTCCATATTTGGGTTACTGTGTTCCATGCCAGTGTCATGGCCACGCACATAGTTGTGATGTTAACACTGGACAATGTCACGTGAGTTGTGAATTCTCTTGAAATCTTTTTAAAATTAAGTGTTATTTACATCTTTTTCTCTGGAGGTTTAAAAACAGACCACAAATTATATTACTGTATATTACCTATTCAACTTACTTATTGAGTTATTGTGCTGCAAGCCTATGTACATAGGCAGATCAATCAAATATAAAGAAGACTTTTTCAGTAGAAGACAACACTTTTAATCAGTAGCAATCTCTCCACAGTAAAACATTTTCTGTTGTTTCAAATGTAATGTGGGATATTTATATCATCAAAATTCATGTTTCAGTAGCAATGATTGCCATGAGTGAGCAAGGTCTCTGCTGCAGTTGCATACCATTTAATTTTAAAAATTTAGCAAATAAAAATATGTAAAAAAGTTATTTTCATACATTGCACATTTTGGTCATAACACAATGTCTAAATTGCAAATATGAAAATGTCATAAAATGTTTTGTAATGGCTAAAAAATAAAAAATTATTGTCATTCTTGTTGACCAAAAACCAGCATTACAGACAGGAAAATCAAGCACATATTTAGTATCATTAACAAGTTAATGGGCTAATTAATATTTTCAACATCTAAACAGGAATGGCCCCTAAACAGGAATCGTTGGTAAGGTACCCTCCAGTGGCATACTCACAAAGAAGCTAAGTGGGCTATAGCTCAGTGAAAAAATTTCAAAGGGGCTGCAAATTTAAAGAATGACTGGTCAAGTAGTCAACTGGAAGAAGAGTGGCTAAACCATAAATCCACTTCTACAAGAGATCATGGGACTAAGTCACTCCGCAGCAAAAAGAGTGTGCAAGTACATGAGTAACAGTGTGCAAGGATAAGAGTAACAAAAAGAGTGATTTAGAGGGTGTGTGAGTGTGGGAGTGACCTAAAGAGAGAAAAAAATTTGGTGAGTGTGTGACAAAATGATCAGGGTTGTAGTGATCAACTAATTTTTTTTAAAAATCACTGATTGAAATCAATTTTTTCCAGATATGAAAAGTTATCTGTTGTAATTGAATAAAATTATTTATGCAACTCTAAAGTGATTTAAATTTTTATTAAATTATTTTAAAAATATCAATTAATTTAAATATTATATTTTCAAATATTTTTATAATATTTTAATATATATATTAATATGTATATCAAATATCAGAAATACCATAGTTGTACCAATTTAGCTGATAAATGATTACCAAAATACAAATACAACACCACAACAGGCAAAATGCCCAACAAGGTGGCTGAGAAGAGGTGACTCAAGATTTACAATGAAGTTAGAGGATGTAAAGTTGTCTTAGAAAATCAAAAATTGCATGGCGATGGATGGATAGATATACGTAATGAATAAATTCTGTTATCAAACGGTGTGGTAAAGCCATCCATGTTTATACTATTGACACATCCGGCTTATCACATGCTGGAAATTATTCAGCAAATGTGGTTTTTGGTTCAGTGAAGTCAACAGAAGAAAACTTCAAATGTAACTTATCAAGTTTTGTTACAGACAAAGTTTCGTTACCGCAAATATGGTTTCTTCCAGAAAGAGTCTGGATGAAAATATTGGATTTCCGGGACTTTCATATTGGTACTGTGCCCACATTTTACACTTGTTAGCATAAGATTTGGTTAAAACTGATGTAATAAAGTATGTTACAAGTATATTTAGATACTTCCGCAATCAGCTCTCAAAAGCATGGCATCAGGTGTAAGGTGGAAGTGCATTGGTCTTCCTGCAGAGGTATGATGGAATACCTATTGTGATTCTCTTGAATCTTATGTTAAAAATTTGTCAGTTGTTACCAAAGTTTGTGAAGACCACAGATCTCAGATAGTAACATCTCTAGTGAAATCTTAAATATTTATTCAAAAAGAAATGTCAAGCACATAATTGCAATTCTGAAACCAATAGCCAATTAATTAACAAGCAAAATTTATAGGGAGAACTCAACATGCCTCACCACAGGACCCAGGGCAAATACCATCATTTTTGAAGATCTTAGTCCAAGGGCCCCTACCCCAGGATGTGGGACATAGGAGCTCAAATAGCCTCGCCCCAAGGTTTGGCACGTACAACTCAAGCGAAGTGACAACCCTTATTTAGCTTTTTTTTCACACTGTAAATTCACTACATAGGGGCCCATTTTAACCTGACTTGAAGGCCTGCCAAAGATCACAGCCCAACAGGAGGGAACAGATTTATGAATTTAAATAACAAAAAACGATGGTAAAAAAAATAACAAACATTGACAATATCTTGGAAAATTTAACCTCTAGTTCGATAGCAATAGTAAAAAATGCTTACCTTTTCTCTAAACGCTGTCGTCTGCATCAATTGTTTTGTTAATAAACAATAAAATCGCCTGCCCTCGCAGCTTGTAACTAACGCATGGTGTGCTTTCCTTCCAAAATGGCTGTCTTTGTTGATGCTCACTGACAGGGGGAAGACAGGGGATGGGGAAACGTGTCGTGAGGTCCTATATCATTCTTGGTCGTTGTCGGTCATTATAAATGGCAAGTGCAACGTTATGGTGGGCGAAAAATTTGGATTATTTCAAAAGAAACTAATAAGATATTCTCCTTCAAAACAAAATGCTCTAAAAATTAGAGTAAACTATTTTAGAGAAAAAATGAAGATATTTTGGCGTTTACTGAGTGAATACATTTTTACTTTACCATTCAGTATTGGACACATAGAAATTTCCGACCTCTTTCCAACACTTGGTATTCATTCAATGTTCCGACGTCGCATCGACATCAATCCGACGCCCTGACGATACCGTTGTGCTACTGGGGATGGTAAACTCTTGAAGCGTTTACACGAGATCGGGATTGGAGGCATCTGGCTGAATTGTATAGAATCATGGTTGACAGATAGATCATAAAGGGGTTATGGTGAATGGGGAATTCATCACTAGTGGAGTTTTCCAAAGAAGTATCCTGGGCCCCATACTTTTTCAGTTTTATTTATAAACTCGATCAGGGTATCGATGGGATTGTTAGCAAATTTGCAGATGACATGAAGCTAATGGCGGTAGTTGGGAATCAAAATGATAAGGAGTTGCTCCAGACCCTCTTGAACAGGATTGGAACATGGGTAAATGAATGGAGCATGAAGTTTAGCGTTGACAAGTGCATGGTCGCTCATTTTGGTTTGAACAACCCACATTTCTCTTACGAGTTGAATGGTGTCACTATTCCGGATGCAACTAACGAGCGGCTTAGGTTTTCTGAACATTGTTCAGCGGTGGTCAAAAAAGTGAATAGAACGCTGTGTTTCATTTTCAAAAAGATCTCTTTGCGTTCTCCAAAAGTCATTCTTCCGCTTTTCTGAGGCTTGGTTCTGTTGTGAAACAACGGGGTGGGTGGACTGGATACATCAGTTAAATGAAATACACTAATCACACAAGGAAACGCATGTCCTTCAGCATCACACTTTATTTACGGGAGACATTCCCTTAACATGTTGCCAAAGGACGAACAACATTACTCTTCATGCTTTTGGCATAACTAGCCATTATAAAGGCTTCACTTTTATATCGTAACAGGTTCATCCTGGACTGGAGTATGCTGTAAGGTTTTGGAGACCATACCTACAGAGAGATTTAGACGTGGGTTGAAGGGGTGCATAGAAGAGCTACGTGTGTTCTTATTGGCACACAGGGCTTGAGTTATGAAGAGAGACTTCATTTTTTGAATGTGTTTACATTGAATGAACGCAGGTGTCGAGGAGATATGATCGAAGTGTTCAAAATTTTCAATGGGATGGATAGGATGGACCATGAACTTTTAGTACACCTCCAATTGACTGCTTTTACAAGGGGACACCAGTATTGATTGATAAGGGACAATTCTAGGTTATTGTGTCGCAGGGAATTTTTCTCCGATAGGGTTGTTAATAATGGAAAAGCTTACCCCCAGCGGTAGTAAATTCTAGCACAATTGACACGTTTAAAAAGAAATACGATAAACATATTGGGGTATATTGAGAGACTATCCGTACTTAGAATAAGACAACCATAAGTATTCTTTATGGGCATTGTATAATATTTTATCATGTATATATATTGTTTGTAATTGCATTTTTAATTGGGCTGCTGTATTTTAGTAATGTATGACATCCATACTTGTTATGAGCATCTTTTTCTCAGCCACATCATTGGGCATTTTGTATGTTGTGGCCTTGTATTTGTATTTACGGAAAAAAATTACCAATGTCACAGGAGCAATATGAAACAAAGAAACAGTCATGTCAAACACAAAACTTCATATATTTTGTATTGCATTTTACAAAGAACACAGAGAATTGACTAGCCCAGTTTGAAAAGTTCAAAATAGTCATTAAGGTAGGCCCACAGTTTAGGAAAAGAAGTCCAAATTTTTTTGCTTCACTAAAAGCACGCTATCGGATACTAGAAGAAACTTTTATATGGAGCACAAATTCGAATTTGCAGACTGGAATGCTTTCAGTTAACTGATGTTTTGGTTGATCGGTATTCTGATAATCGATGCTCTACTGCAATTGCTTGTTTGTAAGAAACTAAGAAGTAAAAAAAAACTAACACAACTCATTTTTCAACATAAGTGTCATAGGCATCTATACATATTTCCAGTGTAATTTTTTCTATCCCTGTGCCAATAAAATAAAGGCCTTTACAAAATAATATTTAGCAGATAGCAGTGTAAAACTGAGTAAATTTTTTCTCACCCAAACTCACAGACTCCCTGAAATCTCTCCAAAGACCTCGAAAGAGCCTGTTGACCACAGGTTGAAAGCCCCTAAGCTAGAGCAAGAGAATATACTTTAAATAAATAGCATTGTAATTAAACTAAAAAAAATCTGTTGTTAGTTTAGTTCGTTTTTTCGAATAAATGAAATTGCTAATTCAGAAATTTGTTTTTACAAATTTTTTTTTTATTTGCAAAGTTTATGTGCCTCTAGTCATCATGTAACAGTTGATGCAGTACAAATATATTATACATAAAAATTATTGTCAATCTGTTTGTGCATGTTCTTAAAATATAAATTGTGGTGTCCTTATAAGAAATGACTAAAAGAACTAAACTGATAAGAACATACAACGCCACCTAGTGTTGTGTAAGGGAAACTAGTGAGTTCCACCTCGGACATCAAGTAAATAAGATGTCTATATGTTCTGCTCCTTCCGCTTTATAAACTCTTCCTATCTATATGTATGTAATCTATCTTAGTCTAATGTAATAATAAAATAGTAAAATATATAATAGTAAAATACCCATGTGTTATCCACTCGGCTCACAAAAGTGTTAAAGAAACACAACATAAATATTCAATTTTTTCCTTATCAGCATTCCACAACTTGAATAAAACACTCTGGCAGAATACTATCAACACCCCACTGCCAAAAATACTATAGTAAAAACAGTCAACCAACTAAAATTGTAAACCAGAATAAAATCAAAATAATAATTAACAAGTTAAGCTATTATTATTTCCACATTTAAGTCAAGCCTTACTGGGCTGCATTAGAAATAAAACATTCAGATGCCAAAATGGATTTTAAAAAAAATCAAAAGTTGAAACAAGAATTAAATTTATCAAAAAAGAGGAAATATTTTTTAAAAACTTTCAGGAATATAAAATAGCAGATGGTACAAAAAATGAACTGAAAACATTGGTATCCTTGAAATATCAAATGCCCAAGAAAATGACCCTAAATAGGATGGAGAAAACTATAGCAGAAGTTTATTGAATGGAAAAAGCATCAGATAGAGGAAAAAAAAGTTAGTGGAGATGAGAATGATTGATGATGATGTACATTGAATCATGATAGAAGGTGTGAGAACAAAAATAAAATAACAGATGATTGATATGCACTTTTATAATGCATTTTCTTTTAACAGAAAACATATTTGGTTTATTTTTTCAAATTCATGATAAATTTAATTCAGTAACTTCTTACTTTTATTGAAAGTTGAGTTAATTAATTTCATTTGTGGATTGAAATAATTGATTTTATGTTAAGTATGCTGCTGATTTTTTTTTCAATATTTCTTTCCTCTAATAATAACTGATTGGAACAACCTCTCATCAAACATTAATTGTACAACAGTTTCCAATTCCTTTTGTAACATCAACCGTCTCTTCTATCAAACTTCACCACCACATTCCCTTGTATAGGCCTTGGCCAAGCAATATTGAATAAATAAATAATAAATAAAATATAAAAGTATTATTATTGTCATCATCATCAACCATTTTAAACCTATTGCTGGATGTAGTGGATTCAAAAATCTTCCATCTTTCTCTGTCTGATGCTTTTGCTGTCCAGTTAACATCATAATCTTATGGATCTCACCGCTTCATTTTTCAGAGTGCCTTCTTGGATATTAAACATTACAGAAGTATTATTGTATGCATGCAAATATAATTTGTATTATTTTGAGTAAGTAATTTTTCTAATATTTTCACTTATATTTTTAGGACTGTAAACATAATACTATCGGTGATCATTGTGAATTCTGCACTGCTGGTTATCATGGTGATGCTACACAAGGAACTCCTTATGATTGTCTCATCTGTGCATGTCCTTTACCCATTGAGACCAATAAGTTAGTTCCTTTCTCTAATTTTCATGCACTGTTTATTAAATTGTTTTTTTTGCATAGTTTTTTTATTGGTTCTCATTTTAGTAGGAACTTGTGAATTGCTTGTTTGAAAACTGAAAATATTTCCATGTTTAATCTAGCATTCAATTTTTTTTTATATATATATAATTGTTATTATTATTATTTTTCCATTCAGCTTTGCAAGCAGTTGTGAAGTATCTCCAAGTGGCTTAGAAATTAGTTGCTCTTGCAAGGAGGGATATATTGGTCCTCGCTGTAGTGCGTGAGTATTATTAACATCTCAATCTGACATACTTTATAGGACATTTGTCAAAAAAATTGTATTTATATCTAGATTTAGAATAGGAGCAAGAAGAAAATGTACTCAAGCAAGGACATGAACACATAACAAAAAAGGTTCATTAAATGTACTAAAATTAGGATCATAGAAATTATTACGTAGTAAAATCTCAAAAGAATGATATTCTGCAGACTGATAAAAAATATTGTTGTTTAGGGATTCATCATTATATATCGAGTCAGCATCATTGTAGTAAGTTCTCACTGTATAAGCAAATACTTCTCCTTGCATTAATTTCACATTCATATAACACAAATAACACAAATCATAGAAAACACAAAATTTGGCAACCGTTCATCTGACATTGTATCTTGGTATTTTGTATAAATTGATGAATGCTATTGGTCTGATTACTAGAGATATAAATTCCTCTTGATGAGAGTAAAACTAACTAACAGTTTTTAGAGGCTTAACTATGAATTTCAGCAATCTAACTACCATATTTATGAAATATTTATCTACTCAATCAGTTACTTATCAAACTAATTTTTTGTCCTATCCAAATTAGTATTATCTATTTTGAAATTGCATTTTGAAATAAATGAACAGAATCTAACTATACTTCAGTTGTTTTATAGTTCTAGTTAAAAACCTTCTGGTCTCATCAAATAAGTCCTAAATTGATAAATCGTAATATACAATTCAATACATAGTGTCTGATTCATAATAATTGTTCTATATTTAGCTCCGAAAACTTGCCTTTTCATGAAGGCTCAGAAAGCTCCACTCTTTAGAAGTAATTTGAACTTTGAGTTTTAAATAACTAGTTATTGACTAAAATTATTTTTTTAATAACTATTTCAATCATTTTTTTAAATTTGGTTTTATCAGAACATAAAACTATTTCATACACTCTTGAAAAGTGATAAATAATTGCAAATTCAAAAACAATATTTCAGTATTGTTTTTCATGAATTGACTGTGTATATAGAGCCTATAGTAGTATACAAATCTCTAGACAAATCTCCAGGTAAAACAAACAAATATTTGGTCCCATCGGATTTCCTATACTTGTTATGCTATTCTATATGACCATAACAATTCTCAAGAAGCATGAAAATCAAGTATAATGAACTCTTGATTTCTTTGACAAAGTTTTTTTTTTTTTTTTTGTATTTTTTGTAATTATTCCAATAAAAACCCTCAAAATTATGTATGTATTTGCTTAAAACTAGGATATTCCAATACCGTCATGTTGTAAGAAGACTTGCTCTCTTATATTTGCGCCCACGTACCTGTTTCTTTGTCTTCCAATGTCCATGAGAGGCAGGTGCAGCTTCTAAGATACAGTTAACATATCTTAGAGAATAGTACCATATCCAGAATGTTTTAGAACAGCACCATATCCAGAATGTTTTTTGAGGTGAGAGAATGGACCAGCATAACTGATGAACTGGTGCTGATGAATTTAATCATGTAAATATACCTTCAAGATATTCTAATATTTTGGAGGAAGGGTGATCTCCAATATATCTCTTGAAGAACATGGCTATATTGCAAAGACAGAATACATTGTCATTTTTCAAAACCAAAGCTGATTGAAGTTAAGCATATTCACTCAATGTTAAAAAATGGCAGCAGAATTGATAGCAGCACCATCTTAAGCATGGTAGGAGAAACTTAGACTGAATGGGAGTGGGAACCCATGCCTGCTTTGCTTCTGATTACTTCACGGCAGCAGACATTCCTCGGAAAATGGCCTGTTCGGTAGTTCTATCATGAACCACACTAAGGGCATCATCGCCACTGCTAAATTAGCTGTCAATGATGTGAGAACCAACTCATCACCAAGCTTTTCATGTGGTGTTTATAATGAAATGTGACAAAAGAAATTTTCGATTAATTATTCAACCATCCTGAAGCAGATTTTAGTCGGATGAGACCCTAGAGAGGTGTAAGAGAAAAAACATTGGGCCCCTTAAATGAAAAAAAAGTGTAAAGTTTTGGTTTTTTTCAGGCCTTTCAGAAGTCTGGGCCCTGGGTACGTGCCCGGTGTATCTGCTGTTAAATCTGCCTCTGCAACCATCGTGATTAAAAATTAACTAATTAATATCAAAAATTATTACTTTACTTTTGCATCAAATTTAAAATGTAAACAAGTGAACAAACCATTATTCCGATTTTAATTGAGTTGCAAAGGTTGGATATAACCACCCATCTTGGATTAAAAATGACAAAATTGCCATTCCAAATGGCTGAAATAGCATTTCATAACCACCATCTTGGATTAAATATGACAAAATTGCCATAAAAAATCGAGAAACGCACAGATTTACTGGTTATCAGCAGTAAATATATGATTTTTACCTCAGCTTTATGTCGGCAGTGTAATATTTGATTACCTACTAAAGATAGTATCTAGTCTTGGATAATTTGTAGGGGGCACGATTATTCTATAATCAAGGTTCTACTGTGGTAAAAAAATTACAGATGGATGACCGACTATATATATAACTCTGATTAATAAAATTTTTCAGCATGTTCTAGAAAACAATATAAAATAGGAAATAAGACTAAAAATATAAGAAAATTTTCAATTTACTTGTCTTTCAGAAATCTGTACATGTAAACTCCTATCATTTGCACCATAAACATGCATTAAAATTGTGGATACTCAGACACACTCAATAAATATAACACCAGATGTGCAGAGAATTTTAGTTTGTCCTCAAAGGGACCTTTATGATAATTTCAAAAATAAAAAATTAGCCTTAAAAACCACAAGCAATAGCTAATCGACCTAGCGGTAAAACGTGAGTAAACAAAATGGTGCCGGGATGGGGTGGAGGAAAAGATGGCTTACTAACCAATGCTAGCAGCTAATCACAGGCCAGCAGTAGGAATTTGTCTTTTCTCAACAGAGAGGACACAGATGCCATATTCTGCAACCGGTTTCTCCATAGAACTGACAACGTTTACTCTTGATGCAGCTTTGGCCAAAAATAAAAAGAAAGAGAATGCACATGTTTGTTATAATCCAATCAACTTGTAAAACTATGTTATTGATGTCTTTAGTGATGGGGTGACATGTGACTATGCTAATATTTTCATGATTTCTTGTGATATAATAATGTGATTTCCACGTATTCCTAAGAGATCTATCTGTATGATCTGGCCAGGGAATTTGTTAGTGTTAGTAGACATCCAAGCCTGAACCAGGATTCAAACCCATACCTGCACACATGGGCAGAGATATGGGGGCATTTAGGTATTGTCCCCCCCCCCCCCCAGCATCAAAGGTGGAGTCGACTATTCTAATGTGTATGTGTATATATGAATTGACATCATCATGCCCACCCAACAATAATGGCTGTGCCCCCCAGACTTCCAAGTCTATCTCTGTGTGATTTGAGAAGTGTATACGATAAGTGACGTCTTGGAATCGGCTGAATTAGCAATTGTATATATGCATACAATGCATTATAGAGATTGTGGGAAACAAAATAAGCTTATGGTAGCACAAATTGAATTGATAGCATAGGTGGATACGGGGGGGGGGGGGCAAAGGGGTGACCACTCTCCCGTTCTCCAAAAAATTTGTATCATTATCATTAGTGGGACCCTTCCCGTTCACAATATGAGCACCCCTCCTGTTCGGAGAGTCTGTATCCACTTATGATTGATAGTAGCATGTATACAGTATCTATTTATCTATTTCATATAAATTTTGAAAAATTTTAAAAGCTATTATATTCTATAATATACTGCAAATATAATAGCTATATGTACCAATTTATTCATATAATTAGGTTCTTCAAACCAAAATGAGCAACCATGCACTTGTCAATCCTAAAATCAACAACGACTTAATTGATGAAGTCAATGCTTTGATAAAATCATATAATGTAATCAATATATCAAGTTCATAATTCACTTGTACAGAGTGACTTTGACACAATCATCTGATTTAAAAATTATATAGGTATTTTTTGAAATTGAAAAAACAGAATAAGATAAGTAATATGGTAATATGAAGGGAGAAATGTTTATGTATCATGAACAATATTATTAATGGTCAATTTTTAGCAAAGAATCATTTTGAAATTAGATGATTTTTTTCTGAATCACACTGTATATCAAAATCAAACAGAACATCACCTACCTACACTTCCAATTTCATTATAAAACAGAACTGCCAGCTATTAAATATTGAAAAAATAATTTGATTACTAATTATTAATTCATTAATGTAAATTTGTGCAATTAGTAATTCATTCATTAGTAATTGCACAAATTGGAACCAAGAGAAAAAGGCATTCCAAAAAAATTCTTTTGAGACACTACATTTACTAAAAATAAATATGGAAGGTCCCAGAAAACCTGGGCATATGATCACCCTGTGTAGGGAATTACCAATAAATTTCTTGTCAAAAGGTGGTCATGGTTGAAAAAGTTTGGGAATCTCACTGCTGTAGTGTTCTCATGAGTCTGTCTTTTAACTATACTTAATATTATACTATACTTAACTTTTACTATATTTTTTTATCCATGTGTCATCTTTATTTTCCTTTTTTTCCTCCATGCAGTATGTTATATCCGAATTATTTTCTAGCTTAAGGGAGTCCTTTCTGTATGTTATAACCACAGTGTATGTTTAGAGTGGGGTATGTAATAACAGAGGTGAAAATGTATTGAAGTGAATGGAACAAAAATAGGGAATTACAAAACCGTATCTTATATCCACAGTGTATGTTACATCCAAGATATCTTATAAGTGTATGTGACTGTATATATAAAAAAACTTCTGAAAATAGCAAATCAAATGTTTGGTCTTTATGTTATGGTGGGTTTGACTAGTGTTATGAAATATGTTTTATTCATGATGTAATAAACATATACATTGTTATAATCTGAAATATGATTTCCCAAAAAAGTTGAAGATATTATGATAATTTATTGTGTAGAGTAATATTTTTGTAGTCTAGACCATAGTTTCCCAAACCTTTTGTTCCATCACCCCCTTCTTCAGAAATGTTTTTCTCTCATCGTCCCCAACGCAAGTGAACCCGTAGGATCCTATATTAAATTCATAACTTCTATCCCCCTTGGACCATTCCATCCCCCAGCAGGGGGGCGATATTTCCCACTTTGGGAAACACTGGTCTAGACTGTGCTTTAAAAAAATAATACTTTTAAAATTCTTTAACTTTTCTGCAGATGTGCTGCAGGCTTTTTTGGTACACCAGAAGTTCCAGGTAGCTCATGTAAGCCATGTGATTGTAGTGGTAATATTGATCAAAGCCATCCGGGAAGCTGTGACTCAGTGTCAGGAGCATGTGTGTTATGTCTGAACAATACATTTGGTGCAGCATGTGAATTGTGTGCTCCTGGATTTTATGGAGATGCGGTTGGTCGAAAAAATTGTGCAAGTAAGTTTTCTTTTATAGAAAAATAAAAATGCATTTGTACTTTTTCCTTCAATTTTCCTTTAAGTAATTCATGAACTATATAGTGGTTTCATTTGATATATATTTATATTTTTAATTTGTTCAACTATAACAATACCAGTTACTGATGGCATGTTTCCGAATTTTTTTTAAATTAAATTTTGATGTTCATAAGAATCATATGATGTAAATTCTAGATTTCTAGATTTTTGTTATGGAAATCAAAAGTTTATTTCAAAAGATAGTGATAAATTGTTGAGTTCTATGACATTGAAAAAAGTTTGAATAATGTCTGAGATAATGAAAAAATTCCTATTCAGCTGCCGATTTCTTTAGTCAACAAATTTATTGTCTTAAATCTATTTTTTTTTAAATGGTTAGTGAATAATTGTGTAATATGTGAAGTATTTTAAATTTTGTCTAATTTGAATTTAGCATTTTCTTACATATTCATAACACATCCAACAAAAAACCTTTATTTACTATTATTGAGGAGAAAAATTGCAGACACAAAGTAACTGAATATTTGAATAGGGTTTTTCTGATCTTATGATATGTCAACTAATATATATGCAGGGCTTTGAATGAAAGGGGGGGGGGGCAATTGCCTGGGTAGCAATTTTACATTGGAACAAAGAACACTGTTATAAATTTATCAATTTTATAGTTGTATGGGTGACAAAATGATGTTTTCCCAGTTGGCAAAAATCCTAGTTACACCCCGTATGTGTGTGTGTATATACAGTCAAGCCTTGGTAGTGCGTCTCCCGGTTAAAACGTCACTCTTCTTACCAGGTCACTTTTTGGAAGTCCCAATTGCCCTTCGGCAGGAATTGGCACAGATACAGCTTACTCCGTTTAACGAGTCACTCCGCTTGCTAAGTCATATTTTCGCTCTCCCAAGAGTGACTCATTAACGAGGTTTGACTGCATATATATGTATTTATATTTATTTATTTTAAGTTGACATCATGAGATCAGAAAAACCCTATTCAATATTCAAATATTTAATTGCGTGGTGTCTGCAATTTTTCTCCTCAATAATGGTAAATAAAGATTTTGTATTGATGTGGTATGAATATTTAAGAAAATGCTGAATTATCAAATATCAGACATAACATTTAAAATACTATATATATACACCCACACACGTTATGGTAAATGTGATAAATCAGTTATATATATATATATTACGCATATTTACCAATGATCATGGTAAGTTTGATAAAAATTTCTCACTATTACTGGCAAAGTAAATATGGTACAAATTTTACAATCATACCTCTATAAATGATACAATGCATGTATAAATTGCTGTGAAAAGTATATCAAATCAAATTTATTCATTTCCAACATACAGAGATTTAGATTAGTTAAAAAAAACATATTTATCATCCAGAAGCTGGGATGCCTATATGGATGATTGATAATTAATGAATAAAATATATAAAGCACACGACATAAACAGAAACATTAAAAAAAGACACATATACAACATAAAAGAGACAAAATTATCACTGTCAAATAAAAAAAATACGTAAAGGTAAAAAATCGAGAACGAAAAAACATACACAACACAAAAAGACTTAATGCATGGCAAGAAATGTAAAATAAAACAAAACATTAGATAAAAAATATATGAAAAAAAAAATGAAACTCGCACATAC
Source organism: Pholcus phalangioides (assembly GCF_987345545.1). NCBI lineage: Eukaryota > Metazoa > Arthropoda > Arachnida > Araneae > Pholcidae > Pholcus > Pholcus phalangioides. The sequence continues at coordinate 59,585,717 of NW_028301604.1, forward strand.
ATAGATAAACACAAACAATAACAATTTTTTTTAATTGAATAAATTTTATTGCTCCTCCTAAAGGTCAAAATAAGAGTCTACATCGTCTATTGAAATTAATAATTTGAATAATGCTTTTTTAAATGCTGCTGTGTTGGTATATTTTGTATTTCTAGTGGTAGTGAATTATATAATTTCGGAGCTAAATAATAAAAATGTTTACGAAAAATTTCTTTCCTAAAAGTAGGAATACGGTAAATCATATGAGGTCTTCGCTTGGAAACATTATCTTTTAAACTGCATAAGCCTTTATCACGGTTTAAGAAAAGAATAATACAAAAGAACATTATGGCGTAAAGGAAGTAGATTAAGATTTCTAAAAATTGAAGAAGAATGAGACTGACCCTGATTCAAAATTTTGAAAACTCTTTTTTGTATTGAAAATAAAGGCAATAAATTAGTTTTATAATCACCACCCCATATAATTGTACCATAATTTATAAGTGAATAAAACCAGACATAGTAAAGGTCTTTTAAGAAATTAGCGGAAACTTTCTTATACTTATATAATAAAAATTATATAAAACAAAACACAGTTTTTAAGTAGTTCAGAACATGAGATTTCCATTTCAAATTGCTGTCTACATTTAATCCCAAGTATTTAATAGTATTTACTTCTTGAATTGCATCGCAATGACAATGAGGTTGAAAATCACAAGCGAAGGTGTGAAATTTAAGATTAAGATGTAAATCAGATTGCATAAGATTGAAATTAATGTATTTTGTCTTCTGTAAATTTAATTTCAAATCATTATCATAGAACCATTTTTGAATTAATATCAAATCGTGGTTAATATGATTCTTAAGGCTATCAAGATTATCACATGAATACATTAATATAGAATCATCGGCATAAGTGATCATGGAACCGTCAAATTCTAAATTACAAAGATCATTAATGAAAATCAGAAAAAGCAAAGGACCCAATATATATCCTTGTGAGACTCCTCTATTTATATGGACATAATTACTCAAATTATCCTGTATTTGGACTCTGTTCTCTATTATATAAATATGAAGTGAACCAATTTAAAATATGGTATTTAAAGCTGGTATACCAGGAATACCAGCTGAATGGAGTTTTTGAATGAGAATATAATGGTTCACATTGTCAAAAGCCTTTGAAATATCTAAAAATATTGCAACAGTAAATTTTTTCTTGTCAATGCCAGTATAAATAAATTTCGAAAAGGCCAAAAAGGCACTTTCAGGACCTCGTCCTTTTATAAAACCAAATTGGTTTTTAGCAAAAAAATTCACAGAATACAAAAAATTATATATTCAATTGAAAGAATTTTTTCAATAAGTTTAGAAAAAACCGGTACAATTGAGATAGGCGTATAATTCAGCAGAGAATCTCTATCGCCAGCTTTAAAAACAGGAGTAATAGTGGATCGTTTCAGTGACTCAGGAAATACAGCAAGTTGAAATGAGGTATTTATGAACTTTGTGATAATTGTGATATTATTTGCAGCAAACTCTTTAATCAAGTATATATTAATTCCATCGTAATCATACGAATTAGTTTTAGAAAAGGAATTTAAAGTATTATGTACCTCAAGATCGACTGCATCAAAAAAGGCAAAGGAATTTATGGTAGGCGCAAGGTATTTTTTTAAATCTTCATTGTTATAAAATAAAGATGTATTGTGGCTTATATGATCAAAGTGGGTGTTGAATTGATTTGCAAGTTCTAGAGTATCAGCAGAATCTGGCAACACAATAGCTTTATTTTGGTTTTTCACAATACTGTCAATAAATTTACATTTCTTTTTATTTGTATCACATTTCATAAACTGTTGATTGTAATATTCATTTTTAACTAATTTAATACACATTTTAAGCTCATTGGCTGTGCATTGATATGCTGTTCTGTAGATTCTGTCAAATGGATATTTCCACATTTTTTTATAGTTTTTCTTTTCTACGAACCATACGTAGCAATTTGTTTGTCATCCAGTTATTATTAAATTTATGTGTTCTCCTAGTGTGATATTTGAAATTATTTTTAATAGAATTCAATACAAATGCTAAAATTTTATATCGCGTATCGATATCAACATTATCCCTCCAATTGTATTTATAATTATTTAGAAAATTAGAAAGCATATGTTTGTCGATTACTGTAAAATACCTACAATCAGAAATTTTTGAGCTTGGAATTGTATCATGGCTCAATTTCATAACTATGGGAAAATGATCAGTTAGATTATTAATAATTAAGTTAAGTGGATGGGTATCCAGAAGAAATAGTGGATGGGTTATTTTGTGATTTAAAAAAAATATGATCGATGCAAGTGGCTGTACCTCTCACTCTAGTAGGTTTATTTATCAGACACTTAAAACCATATTGGCTTAGGCAGGTCAAGTAATCATGGACGTCAATACTGTTTGTAAAAATGTCTATATTTAAATCCCCAATAATTATAATATCGAAATTAAGGTTGGATAAAACAGATTGGAGCTCATTATTAAATTCAGCTATTGTGAATTGGTGAGAACGATATATAGATAAGAGTGCAATATTAAATTCCCTACCGAATAATAGGATACATTCAGCCGTAGTGAAATGAATATCATATAGTATGATTTATCATGTTTAGCAACAAACCAGTGCTTGGGTATTATGCATAATCATGGCTAAAAGTGACAATTTTTCTAGTACTTATTTAATTTACCAATGCTGCTTGGTACTCTGCATAATCACCAGTAAAATTTGTCAAACTTACTAAAATGCTTGCCGATTATGGATAATAACTGGTTATTATGTATAACAATAATTTATCTTATTTATATCAGTAACATATATATAGAATGTAGCATGTAAACAATTTGCAATTAAAATTTATGTATTATTACATTTTTTTGTAATTTTGTGGTTAGTGTAATCAAAAATACATCATCATCAAACTGCAGATTTTGGAAATAGCACAAAGTTTCCATTCAATATGTAATAAATTTGTATCTTACCAAGAGATTCTTTCACAGTATGAATCATATGAAGAATTCTTGTTTCTATTAGTAAATTGAATAATAAGACTGTGGCTTAAAATACTATTGGTTGAAAATATATGAAAAAAAATTAAACTGATATTGTTTTCTCTATGAACTGTAGCACCATCTGTATTTGAACTTCACTGTTCATTAACATGCTAGACTTTTCTGTTTTCTGGAGTTTTTGTAATGAATAATAAAAATGTGTTGTAAAAATCTGTAAAATTTGTTGCTAATCATTTGAGAGGCATCAAGGAGGAGAATTTTCATTTGCATAATTATAATTTCTGCCTTCCAATATTTTTCATATGCTTAGCAGCAGTAAAATTGTTTCAAGTTATGCTTAATCCATGAGTTGAACAATTAAAATCATATTAGGTGGTCAGTCACTGATCCAGAGTGATGTGGAGGGGAGGTTGCCTTATTGTGTAGTAATGGGCAAAGAGCCACTCCAAGTCCCATATTTTACTGGGTAGACCTATGTTTTCTTATAGTATCTGGCTATTAAGAAAGGGGTGATCACCCCTATTGCCCTCCTCTAGACCCCCACCTACAAGTGGTACACAATCTCAATGCATTCCTGCTGAACAGTGTTTAAATAGGCAGTCAATTATCAATAAACACTGTAAATTTTAAAATCAGCATTAGAGTGGGATTTTTTCTATGCAGACAAGTCATTTCATAAGTCAGCTCTCTAGTCATCTAAGCCTCTTTCCAGGCTCTGTCACAAAGCTGTGCTGGAAAAGATATCTACTGCTGAATAAGTTTGATGACAGAGTTACATGGCATGTCAGTCATAAAATCGTTTTTGATGTATTCATGCAGCATTTTTTATACTGTATCCTTATTAGGGTTTCAAATAATTTAGTTTCTTTAATTTTTTTAGTGATCAATTATTTTTTTGAATAAAATGAAAAATTGTATGATTTCTATTTAATAATAAATCTAATGGAATGTAGAAATAAAAATTCTGACATGTTTCGTCATACAATGAATACCATTTTCAAAGAAAGAAGTAACTTCATTGAATGTCAACCATATAATCTGGGGGAGGAGATACTATCAGGACTACCCTGACATTTATTCACACATTGCTCAGCAGACAATGTTTCAAGCTAGATATTAAGATAGTGAAATAGGGCACCCACTGTATGCCAAAGCATTTGTTAGGATTTTAAAATTTGTCTCGGCAGATTTATTGTTCAACAACTTGACTAAAAGGAAAGTCTGAAAGGATGATAAAAGTCTGTAGGATTTTTTTTCAGTTTTCTCAATGTTTGCTCATGTTAGCATCCTGATTCTTTTTTTCTTTTCAGTTTCAAATCATCCAAAACATTTTAAAAATTTGAAATACACAGTAATTTTATCATTAAATTAGATAGAAAACTCAAATTGAGTTCATAAAAACGTGAATTGTCCAGAATTTGAAATTAACAACGTTTCACTGTATATAAGCAAAAATTACAATGTACAAGGATGTGAAGTTTTTGGTACAATCTAAGTGATGCATGGCGCATTTGAAAAAAACAAAATGTTTCACTGTTTACCATTCGTGGTTATTAGATTGGGAAACAAAATAAATTTTTGTCATTTATAAGTTTATTATCCATTTCTCATCATAAATGGGTATTAAAAATATTTTATTCACAATAATGTTGAACAGGATAGAAGTTTGAACTGATTGGTAATTTAGTCAGGAATATGCAGGATCATCCTGTGCAGGTTGAGGGGAGGGGTTACAAGAAATATCTTTCAGAAATTTTGAGTTACTAACCTCTAAAAAGCATTTTGAATTAACGGCAATTGATTAAAATAAATTTTCTTTCAGTATTTAAATTTTCATTTTTATAAAAGTATTTCAAAAATATTGTTAATTTTCGATCATTTTGGGAGGTGGGGAGAGGCAAGAGTCCTCTGTGCAGCACTTCCTGGTGGTCTATGCCTCTGAATGTAATGCTGTACATAATTTATTTTTCATGAATATTTTCAGATATTATTATTTTTTTATTACCTTACAATTTTTAGTACTACTATCACATAAACTGTTTATTGTGTGTCTAATTTGACCAGAAAATTGTTGCTTTGTAGATGGTCAATTAAGGCCGATATTACACTATCAAAATTTGATAAAAGTTCTTTTACAAAACTTTAAAAAATGCAACCAATTGGCTTTTTGGTTACTTTTGCTCAGATTTTATTGCTATGTTTATTATAAAAGAACTTTTATCAAACTTTTATAGTGTAATCCCCACCTAATTTAACGGCAACTTTTCACAAATTTTACTGTATACTTTTTGATAAAATTGATGATTTGGTGGTTTAAAAAATAATCCATTAATCCTTTATTACAGGATGTGATTGTGATGAATGTGGAACTGAGCGATGTGATAACCTTAATGGAGAATGTTTTTGTTGGGCAAATGTTGAGGGACATGGTTGCAGTCAATGTGCTGTGAGTATATTTGTGAGTTGTTTGAGAACAATAACTAAACAGATTTATTAGTTTTTTTAGTTTCAATAATGTTCAACATGTGCCAGAAAATTTCACAATAACTGCTAATATATAACTCATTTAATAATGATATGACCACTCCCAAGACTGTAGCAAGAAGGGGGGACTAGGGAGTTTGCTCCCCTCAAATGTTGGAAAATGGCTAGTTTTTATGGAATAACATAATAACATGGTAAAGCCTGTGGTTTGCTACTGCCACATTCAGAAATAATTATCTATTGCCCTTCATTAAAATTTTCACAATAAAGAAAAGTCATGGAACATTACTAAAATTTGATTTAAAAAAACTAACTCTTTACTTAATTTAAAAAAATTGTTCAAATTTATATTAAAAATACTCTTTTATAATCGCATGATTACTCTTCAAAATAACTTGAAAACCTATTAAATTAGTTCAAAATCACAAATGAAGCTGTTAAAAAATAATAAATAATAAATAATAATTTGTATATAACATACTGCGAAAAAATTTAGAAAAATATAGTCAAAAACAGACATTTTTTTGTTCAACATTCATTGTATGCAGTTGGCATCTTGATGTTTTCTCCCAAAAAAGACCTACATTTTTTCAATAAACAAGAAATTTCATTGCCGAAATAGTTAAATTTCTCATCAAGGGATGGCACTTGAAATTTTTTTTTAACCTCAGCACTACCTGTCAGTAATAGATATAACTATTTTGACAATAAAAATTTTGACATTTAATGAAATTCCATATTTCTGTGCAAACTGTGACATCTATGCTTTTGGAATTATTCAATTTTGACTTGTTTTTGTTACTTTGTGATCACTTTATGGATGGCAGTGATAAGAGAACAATTGTCGCAAACAGCACTCCCTACTACTTGTTGCCTACCTGTCTTGCTTTCCTACTTTTTGGTAAAATGTGCTTTCTTATCAACGGTTCTCCAGTAAAATGCCACATGCCTTGTTACCTATGTATATTGTTAGGAGAGGCAGAAAAGAATTATCTGTGGTTGCTGGTACACTATTTTGACCAAAAATTGTCTTGTTACCAAGTCAATTCTGTCATTTTGCTTTGGCTTGAGACAATCTTATAGGATATTCAAATAGTGCTATGATTTTTTTTAAATTGTTTAAAAATAAAAAAATACGTTGTTTGAGGGATTTTTTATTATGCCATTATTTTTTTATCTAAGGGAGTACCCCCTGTCTAACTTTTTAGTCCTAGTTTTCCTACTTTTTCTAATTTTTTCAGTGTGAGTAATTACACAGTCGTGTGTAAATCAACTCACTCACTGTTGAAAAGCTTTGTTAATTCAAGTGTATTTTTGATTGGTGACATTTATATTAAATTTATAAACATCAGTTTTTATTTTCCTGAATTGTGCAATACTGTCAACTTCAAAGTAAAACCATTATCATAAACTCAAATAGAAATCATTAACATGTTCAAAAATATCTGCATGTTGTTGTATATCTTGTTTTCTAATAAATTTTCAAAACTTTTCAGATATCAACCAAAACTATATTCATACTATATTACATTTCAATTATGTGCTGCATAAGCTTATTTTGTCTATGACAAAATTGATAATGCATTTTATGCATTTATATGCTATTGCTACGTAAGCTAATTTCATGACCTCGCTTATAACATACACTTCTCGAATCACCTAGGAGCGTATGTTATAACCAAACTCAACTGTAGTTTATGATACCAGGGGCAAACGATCAAAGGATATTTTTAGTGGTTTTGCACTGTAAGAGAGCTGAAATGCCCTTCATCCTATCACTTTGAGTATAGCGCACATGCTTTTATTTACATCAAGACTCAAGTTATCATGAACAGATTTTACTTAGTTACTGGTCATTTCTCAAAAAGCTTAGACTTTGGACATTGGCCATAGTATAAATACTGTATTTGCTTGGGTATTTGTAGAAGAAGCAATAGATTCTTGTATCATTACATAAGAATTTGCATTCATCACAGTCACTAACTGTATTTTTTCTACAGCTTAATCATTGGGGTTTCCGTAGCTGTACTGGATGCAGAAAATGCAATTGTGGTCCAGCATCTCTCAGTGATCAGTGTGACATTGATACTGGAAAATGTAGTTGTCAACCTGGAGCAGGAGGCCACACTTGCGATGTTTGTGAACCTGGTTACTGGAAATACTCAGAAACTGGGTGCTTGTGTGAGAAAACTTTTTTTTTTTTCAGATTTCTAATTTGTTTCATCAAGACCATCTATATTTTTAATCTATTTCTGTCCTTTCTCTGAATTCATCATCTGTCCCATATCACCACACATTGATGAAGAAATGGGTTGGAAATGATGTATGAACAGATTATTTTGCTTTTATAAATAACGAATGTTAAGAATTTTGCAGATTATTCTCTTATGAAAAAACTAAATGTTATTTGAATCTACTATATTTATCAATTTTCAATTTTAGAAATTGTATAGTGATAGAATATCATTCAGCATTCCAGTTGAACTAGGCTATAATTATTTAATATAATTTCTAGAAGTGCTGCAATGTTTATGCATTCAAAAAAATTATTTTTATGGCATGCTCCATTTCTTTTAATGCCTCCATTTACAAGCAATTTTTTTCCTGCGCTAGTAAAAATAGTTCTGTCTTAATGCTTGTTTAGGTAGCTGTCCTTAGAATACACATAGGCTGGTGATATAAGCTGGAACCATTTCTGCAATCAGATATATTTTGCTCCAGATTCCACCGTCATTGGTGTACTTAACGTAAAATGAACTTATCATGTACAGCTAGTAAGAAAATTCTGACATTTTTGACAAGTTCTAAGATTTATTGGGCATTTTTCCAAAATTGCATTGCTCATGATAATATGCATTTCTTCTAGAAACTGCAGTAATCTTTAAGGTTAAGATATGAAACTATGCTGGTAATGTAAAAGCAAATGACTACTAGGAATATCAAGTAATTTCATGATTTTATTTTCTATGTTTATTTGAAAAAATTTAAATGTCCCGGAAACTTAGAAGCCCAGTTCATGGAATGCTTGTGAGCAGTGTTTGCCAATATGCATCTGGACACGTGATTCATGCATCAAAATGCAATTTACCCCTCCAAATATTGTAGAGGAGCGAAAACACGCCTCCAAATTTCAAGTATTTCTTTAATATATAGTATTACACTGTTTTTCTTAAAAAAATATCCCTGATTTTAAAAAATTACCTTTAAAATTTTGGAGAGGAGTGAAATTCCCCTCAACAATTGTCTTTTGGATAACACTGCTTATGACTGTTGATATGAATGCTATTGCTCAGCAATGCCATACAAATTTGTCTGAGAAAGATATGCTAAAAGTGCTCTCTGATGACTTATAAACTTAAATTTTAAATTGCTACTTCTTTATAATTACCATTTGCTACTATTTTAATTTTTTTGCATGTTTCTTTTGCACTTGACCCATTGCATTTGTGCATTAACCATTCAAATCACAAAGGTTAAATATTGCACAATTTTTTTTGGAGTCTATTTTACCTCAGTCCAAGGGATTAGACAAAACCAAGCTTCTACGGCAACAACCTAATTTTAATGTCAGCTTCCCCCATTTCTTGGATCCCCCATCCCATAGATTACAATGTGTTATTCACTTTCTGCTGAGTGTCTCATGATCAACTGATAAATTTAAAAATGGGATAGCAAAAAAATGGTGACAGATATTAGTCATTCTTGCGGAATATAAATGTGCGAAGTCAGCAATTTCAGATACATCAATATTGCAAGGGGTGTATAGTTATCGAAATAAAAAAATTATCTTTTTGTATGGACACTCTGTGCTCAAAACCCAATTAGAAAGTTGTTGCCCTATCTCTCCTGATGCCAACAAAAAAAAAAAATTTCCCCATTTCTAAGTGCAATATTCGCAGAGATATTTGAATTCAGAGATCTGAGGACAGTTGGCAAATTACCAGCAAAAACTAAAAGGCAACAGGGTTTGTTTGGGTCAAGGAAAATCTGGAAAAGTCATCGTCATGATTGTCATCTGATGGAAAACTATAGATACTGCTGAGGAGGAACAAGGGTTTCGTAAGTCCACATGGAAAAGCATATTGCTGCGACTTTATCGTAACTCTTTCTAGTGTTTCCAGAAACATTGTAACTGTGCATCATAGAAAGCCATGGGTACAAACAGAAGGTATTGGTACAAAGCTCTGTTACGATAATTTCATAAGTTGACTTCAGTTAGCAACACGGATGACGCATGTGTATATTTTGATTTCCACATGGGTACTTTTATTCTAAAACAATGAGTTGTAAGAAAACTGTTTTCAATCTTGTGTGGGCAGATAAAAACCTAAATCTTCAGTAAGCTGATTGGATCAAAGCAGTCAAAAATAACCCATATAAAGAGTGGTGTCAGCTTTGCGGCAAAACTTTCAACTCAAGCAACATGAACAGATAAGTTATTCAGAGCCATGCTAAGCATGTGAAATCAGAGGAGTTTAGTGAACATCCCCTGATTGCTAAACTTCTCGGTTCTAGCACTTACGTGAGTGCAAGCCAACTGTAGAGAATTGTGATGCAGTTAAACAAACTATATCTTTGACTAATTATGTCACAAAGGAAACAACAGTAAATGCTTAACTCTTGGGGGCAATTGAAATTGCAGAAAAGAGATCTTTCATTCCTTAATAGGGCGTATTAGTGGTGACGTCATGACCGGCAGTGCTGATTCCAAACAAACATGAGCTGCGCGAGATTATAAAGGAAAATGCCATAGGACGTAGATGAGTCTCTGTTTGAATTATTTTTTTTAAAAACTTCAAACTCTTGTGAACATGGAATGTTAAAAATATAAAATAGTTAGTCTGACAGCACATTTCCCCCTTCGATATCATTTATCTTCTCTTTGGGTATCAAGTTGATAACCTTGGTCTGCTGAAGTTTGTTTTCTGTATTTTTCCAACTTTGAGGCACAAATGCAAGTCAGTTTCTCCTTCAAGAAAATCTTGTCAAAGTGAGTAACAGACATCACAACATTTACATTTCAGAAAGATAACAATCAAGTGCTAGTTTCTCACTTACAATTTAGAAGTTAGCTGGCAACACCTGCTCATGTATAGACACTCACTACATGCATTTACACAAATTCTGACACATTCTGCTATAATAAATTTAACACAGCCATCTCTTGGGGTGCGGGGTAAAATAATAGCTAATTAGGTCTATGCCAATATTTCATGCCTATGTACAATTACAGCTCGTCTCAAAAGTTCAGATAATGCACTTTTCTCAAAATAACAAGAAAAATACAGAGAGTAAAATTAATACCTTTTAATGGATAGATAATACCTGAAGCATTTATACATGTAAAAAAAAGTCTACATAAGAAAAGTTAGAATATTTATAACATCAAAAATACACAACATGGCTGTCTCAAAAGTTTAGAAAAAATTCAAATTCATAAAAATTACAGGCTTTTAATAGCTAATAATAGACTTTTCATTTTTTTAAATAACCTTAAGCACATGATCCTCCATGGACCTTATTAAATTATTTAGTATTTCAACATCAAAACTGTACTATGTTTCTTCAATAAAGCTCTTTAAGTCATCAACAGTTGAATACTGTATTTCATTTGCATTCATTATAACTACAAATACAAAGGCCACAACAGGCAAATTGCCCTACGAGGTGGCTGAAAAAAATTATGCCCATAAAAAATATGGATGTCAAATATAACCAAAATACCCAATATAAAAGCATACATCATCAGAAAATAATAATTAATTAATAATATATAATACGCTGCCCTTGTGTGTCAACAACAGCACTGGTAGTTCTTCTCTGCACCTCCTCAAACAAGTCTATGTCTCTTTATAGGCATGGTTTCCAAAACCTTACACCATACTCTAGTGCAGGACGAACTAAGCCTCAGAAAAGTAGAAGAATGACTTTAGGAGAACAGAAAGAGATCGTTTTAAGAATGAAACCGAGCATTCTGTTTGCTTTTTTGATCACCACTGAACAATTTTCAGAAAATCTAAGCCACTCGTGAATGAGAATTCCCAAATCTGTGACCCTAGTTGCATCCAGGTTAATAATACCATTCAACTTGTAGGTGAAACATGGATTGTTCAAACCAAAATGAGCGACCATGCATTTATCAACACTAAAGGTCATGCTTCATTCATTAGCCCATGCTGCAATCATATTCAAGTTTGTCTGAAGCATCTCCTATGTTTTAGATTCCCAACTACCATCATTAGCTCCACGTCATATGCAAATTTGACAACAATCCCAACGATGCCCTGATTGAGTTTATTGAAAAAAAAGAATTAAGGTATCTTTATAATGTGAAATTAAACAGATATCGCCCCATGGCAAAAAAAGATAAGCAAAAGAAAAAAAGATGCTCCTTACATCAATTATAAACAGTTATGAAAAGTGCTCATTCTGCTAGAAATAAGGACAAATGTAAGTTCGTCAGTATCAAGTGTGAACTTCTGTGACACTGATGCACATTTGACATCTGTTTTGCATGCAGTCTACTAAATCAGTGTTTATCAACCGCAGGGCCATAGACTGGTGCCAGGCCCTGCCATCAGTCAAACTGGGCCATCAGTGATTCACTGTTTCATTTTTCCTTATCAATTATCCATAAGTAGTGTGCATGATTAGGGCTTCTACTCACAGAAAAGAAATCAACCGGATTGCAGGCTTCTAAAGGTTGAACACCACTGCACTAAACTGTTGAGGAGAGCTTGAGGGATTTTGTCCCATTCGCCATCACGGTACTTTTGGGTTCCGGTATGGTTCGAGGAGGGATGCTTGTCTTTGAGCAATACATTTGTCGGGTGCTGGAAGCCATGGGAGGATCATCTCACTTCAAGAGGATAAATATGTCAGCTGAGTGAAAAAAAAACCCAGAAATTCCACTCCTAACAAGGTGGCTGCAGACCTTGATAATGGTACTGCCATTCACAAATTTGTGAGAACTATTTTGTGGCAATTAAATAATGTCGGCTTATATGTAAGGACATCTGTAAAATGTATTCTGCTATGAGCATATCGGGAATTATGAGAGGCATCGGTTGCGTGTAGTTACAAGACAGAGACATGCATTTATATCTTACACAAGGGATGGACTTTATTTTACACGACATACTATATACAGGACGAGAAACGAACTGTGCAATAACTAGAATAATCACCTGATGGCGCTTTGAGCGCGTACATCAATCCTCGCTCTGAGGAAGTGGCTTTCTTTTCCCACGCGTGTCGGCGGCGACGCCACAGACTATCCCCCCAGTGGGTGAGCGAACGCTAATGTAGGAAATACAAGATTGACATCCACATATTGATGATACAAAATTATAACAAATAATAAGCAATGTGCATGTGTGTATAAATATTTGCGACAGCTGAGAATTCAATATTTTGCAAAGACGAATGAAAAATACGAATGTATACGATGTTAACATATTTGCAATGATTTGAAAAAAAAAAAAATGTAAATTAACACTTATGCGAGAAATGCGAAAATAATATATACACATATGCGAAAATGTAAAGGCATAACACAAGAATATAAATGGGTGTAAAAACATATGCAATCAAAAATACGAAACAAATCGTTCTGGAAAATGGTCTCTTCATCCGTAACGAGTTGTTACTGTTTTTTCTGTCGTTGACACTGGACTTTTGGAGTCCTGTTTAGAACTGATCTCATTTGGTAGTTCGGTGACTGCAGGTGGTTCTCTGTCATCCATGGCAAATGCAGGTTTGACACTGTCAATAGACACTGAGATAGATTTACCATTTACTTTGATTACAAAAACTTTGTTGGTCCTTTGCACTACAGGATATGGTCCAGTGTAGGGTGCGCTTAATGCAGGTCGAACTTTGTCTACGCGTAAGAACACATGAGAACAAGATTTTAAGGAAGGATGAACATAAATCTTGAAAGTATTCTTATGAGATGGAGAAATGGGTGATAAACTCCTCATGAGCGAAGACAGCATTGATGCATAGGTAGCGTCTGGTGTAGATTTGGACACCTCATCTGAAAGTAGGTCAGATGGCAATCTAATAGTGGTTCCATACACCAGTTCGGCACAGGTAGCTTGAAGATCCTCCTTGAAAGTGGATCGTAGACCCAGGAGGACTATCGGAAGCGATTTTGACCATTTGGTATTGTCGTGAGCAATAATGGCACTTTTTAGGGTGCGATGAAATCGCTCGACCAGACCATTGGCAATTGGATGATATGCAGTGGTTCGTATGCTGTTCGTATCTGTTCCTAGTAGTGCTGCGAGCTGCTGGAAGAGATGAGATTCAAATTAAGTTCCACGATCTGTGGTCACTGTTGAGGGACAACCAAAACGACTGATCCATGAATCAAAGAATGCTTTGCAGATGGTTTCGGCACGTATGTCCGGTATCGGTGTTACTTCGGGCCATCTTGTAAATCTGTCTATCATGGTAAGACAGTAGATGTTCCCGTTTGATGGTGGATAAGGGCCTATAATGTCAATGTGCACATGTGAAAAATGAGCGTCGGGAAGTGCAAAGGTGCTTTTGTGTGCCTCTGGATTTTTGATCGCTGGCATGATTGGCAACTGCGTACCCAAGCTGTGATGTTTTTGTTCATGTTTGGCCACACATATCGTGAGCAAATGAGGTTTTTGTTACAGCGATTCCGGGATGCGATAGATTGTGAAGGTGGTCAAAAATCAGCTTTCGATACGAGTCTGGAACGAAAGGTCTGGGTGAGCCAGTTGAAATGTCACACCATAATTCACCATCTGTTAGATGACATGGCTTCAGTTCCAGCTGTAGAGATGTGTTGTTACCCTTCAAAATTTCTTTTAGTTCCGGGTCGCTTGATTGAAATTCCCCAAATTCTTTGAAATTAATGTCCTTTGAACCAGTTATTGCGTCGATTTCGATTCTTGACAGTGCATCTGCGACATAATTTTGAGAGCCTTGGACGTGACGGATATCGGTTGAATACTGGGATATCAAGTCCAAATGACGAAGCTGTCGCGGAGAACATTTGTTTGGATTCTGCTTGAAGGCATAAATTAGGGGCTTCTGATCTGTGTAGATAATGAACTCCCTGCCTTCGAGCATGTGCTTGAATTTTTTTATAGATGAATAAATTGCAAACAGTTCTCGGTCGCATGCGGACCATTTGTTTTGACTTTTGGACAATTTCATAGAGAAAAATGCGATGGGTTCCCATTTGTCGGCTAATTGTATGAGAGCACCACCCACTGCGACATCTGAAGCATCTACCCAAACACTTAATTTAGCTCCAGGAAGTGGATGTCTCAGTAGTGTGGCATTTGCCATGGCATCTTTGGCCAAAGTGAACGACTTTGTTGCTTCATCGGTCCACGCGAGTTGGTCATTGGCACGAGCAGAACGAGGTGATTTTTTATTTTTATGACCTTCGAGAAATTTTATTAACGGATGTAACAAATCGGCAGCTTTCGGAATGAAGGAGTCGATAAAAATTGTACATACCGAGAAATCTTCGAAGTTGTGTCAAGGTCGTTGGCTGTGGATAATCCAAGATACACTGAACTCGATCTGTCAGAGGTTCGATGCCACTTGTAGATAGCCGGAATCCAAGGAAGTCGATGGTTTCTTTACCAAAGTTGCACTTGGAGACGTTGACGCAGAGTCCATATTCTTGAAGTCGGTTGAAGAGAGTCTTGAGATGATGGATGTGTTCATCAGGATCTTTTGATGCAATCAGGATGTCGTCGACGAATGCGTGAACCCCAGGAAGTCCTCTGGTCACTTCATCGATGAATCGCTGGAAGGTTGCAGAAGCATTGCACAATCCGAATTGCATCCTGGTGCTCTCAAACAATCCAAAAGGTGTGCATATTGCTGTTTTGTGGATGTCATCAGGATTTATTGGGATCTGATGGTAGGCTTTTATGAGATCCACATGGCTGAAAATTTTAGTACCATGTAGTTCAGCAGTGAAATCAGCAATGCAAGGAATGGGATATTTGTCTTTTAATGTTTGTGCATTTAAAGCACGGAAATCTCCGACCGGTCGAAATGCCAAGGTACCCTTTTTTGGTACCATATGAAGTGGTGAGGCGTAATTACTCCTCGAAGGTCTCAAATGCCCCAGTTGCAGCATGTTGTGAAATTCCGATTTCGCTATTTTTAATCTGTCTGGAGCTAACCTACGAGGTTTCGCCACCACAGGCGGTCCTTTTGTGGATATATGATGGATGGTGTTGTGCTTTACTGGTGCATTTGGATTAGGAAGTTTAGTGATCTCCGGGAATTCAGAAATCAGCTTGGGATACACTGAGTCACCGGTAATCGTTTTCACCGAATGAATGCACGTTGTGTTTGAGACGCGTCCGGGACGTTTCAATTTCGTTTTTAAGTCACGTAGGAACTTGTTGCGAAGGTCCGGGACTAAGTCGACATAATGAAGGAAGTCCGCACCCAGTATAGGAGTTGACACATTGGCGATGTAAAATGGCCAGGAAAAATTTCGTCTCAAGCCGAAATCCACGGAAAGAATACGTTGGCCGTACACCTCGATGGATGATGAATTCGCGGCTGCGAACGCTTGAACAGGCCGTTGTTTGCGCTGAGAAAGGCTTGCCGGCAAGATCGAAACATCACTGCCCGTATCAAAGAGGAAAGATAGATTCGTTTTCATGTCTTTCACAAACAGGCGACGTGACGTAGATGGCAAAGAGCAAGTCGCCTCTACTCTTTGCTGAGTTCGTTTCCCGAATTCAGGCAGGGAGAACACATTTCTTGACATCGGTGCCGAATCGTCGATGATACCAACACTCGTCGCGATTTTTCGATCTGCTACGCTGCCGCGGGTAGCGGTTTCGGTACGGGCTACGACTTCGCTCTCGGGAAATCTCTTCGATTCGCAGATGGAGCTTTTCGATTTCCGACAACAAACGTTCCTCGATGGAATTCGCGGAAGAGTTAGAACAGGCACTTACCGCTTGTGGTGCTACGTCCATGACGCGATCGGCGATTTCGGCCGCTTTGTCCAACGTTAGTGGTGTGACCGCAGCCAGGTTGGATTGAACAGATGTTGGCAAATGCTGAAGAAACAGTTCCAACATGAGCTCGTCCGGAACGCTGTGTGATTCTGCGCGACGCCGCATGACGCGCAAAAGCTCACTTGGACGACGATCACCGAGTTGCTCCCCAGTGAGAAGTTTCCGTATCTCTTGCTGTGACGATTCACCACTGCGCTTGATTAACTCCGATTTCACGTGTCCGTAGTTGGATTCGTAATGACATCGCGGATGATGGAAGCTGCTTCCGGTGGTAGATGGGCCACTATGTAGTTGAATTTTGTGCGACTATCCGTTACCGGTTTCGGAGTCCCAGTTCGAAAGTTGATTCGCACATCAGGAACCACAGCGTAGGATCGGCGAAATTGTACGGTGGTATCTTTACCGCTGCAACGTCCGCCATGATTTCGCTTTTGCGTGGGCGAGAATGTTCAACAACACGTGTTGTTTCCGTTGAGATGCGCCCGCTGTTTCTTTTTTAGATATAATGCCTCAACTGATGATCAGACTTTCCAAGGTCACCAATATCGGGAATTATGAGAGGCATCGGTTGCGTGTAGTTACAAGACAGAGACATGCATTTATATCTTTCACAAGGGACGGACTTTATTTTACTCGACATACTATATACAGGACGAGAAACGAACTGCGCAATAACTAGAATAATCACCTGATGGTGCTTTGAGCGCGTACATCAATCCTCGCTCTGAGGAAGTGGCTTTCTTTTCCCACACGTGTCGGCGGCGACGCCACAAGCACATAATCATTCAAAAAGATTATATCGGTGTAATGAGCATATTCGTTGGGAACAGCAATAGTGGCCAAGAGTCGCATTTTCTTTGACGAATCAAGCTTCAGCATCTATAGTGATTCTGGACACCATCTACTGTAGGGCAGGAACTTGTTACCATCAGCAGAATGTTCAGGAAATTGATCACTGTTACCAAGAACAGGGACGTCATTTCAAATTTTTCCAGGGGGGGGAGGGACCACATGTACTCGATGTATGTATATATATATAGACCATTTTTAGTGTATTTTCAAAAGCCGGGGGGGGGGGGGCAAGGGCCCCCCTGCCACCTAAATGACGGGCCTGGCCAAGGAGTACTGGTGTGTTTAGGTATGATGCCCAATGAAAGAACTCTGCTTCATACCTTTGATGGAGGCAGTGCTGTCTTAACGCATGGGCCTACCCGGGCACGGCCCGGGGGCCTCAAGAAAAGAGGGGCCTCACAAAAATTAGAACCTGTTCGAATTTTCGAGAATTCGCCAAGTAGGGCCTCAGAAAAATCACTTGGCCCTGGGGCCCATGATGCTCTTAAGACGGGCCTGGATGGAGGTATCATAAAATCAAAGCAGTATTGTACCAACATTCTCCTGGGTCATGTCCATCTTTTCTGAAGTGCAGTTGGTTCAGACTTTCTGCCCATGGATGACAATGCCTGTCTGCATAGGACATATGAAGCGTCCGACCCACAAACAAGTTAAGATATTGTATGCATGCCATGGCCTGCATATTCGCCGGACCTTGATTCCAGTGAACACATCTGGGATGTACTTGACAGACTAATTCTCAAAGGCACAACCCTCCTTGAACCATAGAGGAACTCAAAACTGCCCTGAAGGATGAATGAGGAAAAATTCTCAATCTCTCCTTGAACATTTGATGGATAGCATGCACAACAGATGCCAAATATGCATCAGTGTGCGAGGAGGTCACACTTCACACTAACAAACTCATATATCTGTCCTTATTTTCAGCAGTACAAACAGTTTTTGTAACTGTTCACAATTTCTGAAAGGAGCATCTTTTTTTCTTTTGCTTATCTTTTTTTGCCATTTGGCAAAAAGATACTTTAGGATGGTTGCTAAAAATGCGAAAATATAAATTTCTTTGAAGGATGTCTATCATTAAGTATGATGGAAAATAACACTGTTTCTTAGAATTTGTCAAACAGTATAGAATCCTATTCATTGGCCAGTCTAAAACCAATATATTTTCATGGTTAAAGATCTGTTTTGTGGCAGCTGATCTTTGAATAGGCATGTTACAATGTTGAAACGTCCAGTTTGGTCCTCCTAAATTCTCTCCAATCATTAGCAAATTGTTCTCGAGGGTCTCCTTGTAAGCATCAGAGTTTTGACAACCAATTTCAAAAGTTAAGGAAGCCTGACCATTGGAAGCAAATGCTACCCTTGCATTATTGAAGATCTGTCTTGTTGTCTGCAGAAAAAAGTTGTTGGTTCTTTTTCTAGTTTTCCCCCAATGGGACATGTAAGTTCTATTTTTTTGCACCACTAAATATGATACTAAGCTATTTGCCTTAAAACATATGGCACTTCAGTCTATCTTCTGCACCTGCCTTTGGTGCTTCCTTGTGAGAAGCGATTTCCCAATCACTCTTTTATGAATCAAATACAAGCATCTCTGATCTGTCTATGAACTGTATCTATTGAAAATTTCACTCCAGAATCTTTCATAATTCGCGGGGTCAATCTTTGAATGATTTTGTTTTCATGTAAACTTGTACTGTGTGTTGCCTACCACAATGAGGTTTTGGCTTTTGGGACACACGTTGAATCAATTTCATCATACAAGATGTTTTACAATCTCTGAAATTTTTCTTTAAAATAAACCCAGTCTGATAGCTTTTAATTTTATACTATCATGTCTCTGATATGCCATATAGACCCAATCTTTGAAATTTGCATATAATAAGAAGTTTTTCTAAACTTTTGAGATAACTATATTTTAAAATTTTCTTCAACAATGACCAAAGTTTGAAGTAGGTTTTGCAGCATTCTGATCACAAGCAAAAAAAAAAAAAAAAAAATGAAATCAAAATTTAAAACGGTATTCATGGCGAGTTAAAAATGTACAGTGTCTAAACTTTTGAGACAGACTGTAGTAAAATCAACCTGGTGTAATTTCAAATGGGACATTTCTGTTATGCTTTTTGAATGGTTCTAATTTTTTATATAACCTCTGTTCTACTTTTCAAAATTAATTCTAATTTTTTAAGGTTCTAATTTTTTTTATATAATTATAAATCCCTGAGTATATTTTGAAGGTTTCTCATTTTCAATCACATACTGTAATATATAATAATGAATTAAAAAAACTGTTTTATCACACTATATATTTTAACTTTTTTGAAACATTATTGTACAAATTTTAAGCTTGCAACTGTGATGAAAAATATTCTGCTGGGGCTGTTTGTGATCCTGTGACTGGTTATTGTGAATGTCTACCAGGAGTTATTGGTGAAAAATGTGACAGCTGTCCTTACAGATGGGTGTTCATTCCCAACCAAGGGTGCTTGGGTGAGAAATATTTATAATTTATTAGATCAATGGGAAAAAACATTGCACTAGGTCACGTACTATATTCTCATTTTAATCATTTTAAATTATAAGATTTGCAGAAAGATTTCAAATTTTGATTAACAGTTTTATAAGAATGTTAACTGGATTACAAGGGTTTTGGCTTTATTGAAAGTCTCAAACTTGTAACCCTATTTTCTCTAGAAGAATGTAGTAGTTGTAAGAGAGGTATGAAAGAAGCCTTCAATGTTCTTGAAGGTTTTAACGCTTTGAAGGGTGATGGGACAGATGGTGTCCCACTTGTTTACATGCTTTTCTATGGGTTTGGAAAAATGTCTGCCCTTCAAAGCGTTAAACATTTGAACCATCAACTCTAGATATGCAGAAAATTTTCTGGCTAAAGAACATCAACTTGACTGATTCAAGATGAGTCTCTATCGTGATGTTGAATCTGTGTTATATATATATATATATATATATATCATTAAAATGCTTTCCACAACAAAGTTATAATGTGTATACATTAAAAAGGAAAGACCAAAACAGAAGATCTGACAAATTACCTATCGCAATTAAATTCATTCTCACAGCATACAATTTATTATTTGAATATCACAATTAGAAGTTATTTATTATAAGAACATATTTTGAAATGGTTTTAAAATTGGGAAACTATTTATCAATTTAAGAAAATTGATCAAAAAATTATTTTGAACAATGCATCCCAAAAAGAAGCTCCTTATGTTACTAAGCAGATATTAATATTTTAATACTTAAAATAGAGATTGCATTGTGAGCTGGTGAACACATAATTATGCTGCATTGATAATATTAAAAATTAATATTTAACATTCATAAAATATTTTACTAGTTGTATACAATGTTTGCATGCATTTTAGAAGAAATAACATGTATTCATGAAGATGTTTATTTCAAAAATTCCAATTCTCTTTGCATGCTCTTGCTCATAAGTGGATAAAGGCTCCTGAAATGAAGCAGAGGAGGGAGGGGAGCATTCACCACCTATGCTCTTGCTTATAACATGTCAAATTTTCAACCAAATCTTGCAAAACTTCAAGAAATCTTCACCTGGACATTTGAAATAATGTCTAATGTCTATGTGAATACTACTAATATTCATGGCATACAATTTTTATTTAATTTTGGTCAGAATTAAATTTTCAAGTCTACTAGCAGGTAGACTTGAAAAAGTACTTGTGCGGCTTATCACCTCTGGTTCATGAACCCCATGTTGGAAAACACTGGACTAGATAGAAACTTCATTTAAATCTGCAATGTTTCCTAGTTTGGGAATTAATTTCCATTGAAGATAAATTTTTAAATCTTCTGTAACAGTGTGTTGCGGCATGATATTTGAGTACAGTGTGTGCTAGTGGCACAGTGGTAAAATGCTTGTCTACCATGAAGGTTTCTGTCAGGTTCGCGGGTTTGATTCTGATAAAAGAGCATAGTTAACAACTTTTTTCGATGAACCTGAGATGACCAATGCTGGATAGTGCCTTTATTGTGGACCCAACTCTATCTATAGTAAATTGCTGTGTGGTGATACGACCAGAGTTGGTGTGCGGTAAAGTAGTCTCATTCACACTATAAATTAACTATAAAAGGGGTCTGTGAAAAGCGTGGTCTGGGGGCCCACTAGAGGCTTCAGCTTTGGAGCCCTGCTTTAGGTTGTGGGGATCCACAAGTCTTGGTATTGAGACTTTTAAAAAAAGAAAAATGTTGTTTGGTAAAAAGCAAAAGTTGTGTAATTAGAGTAAAAAGGAAAATATATTTTTAATACTTTTTTCTTTTATTTTAGAATGTGGTCCTTGTGTTCATGCATTGGTAGATGAAACTGATTCTTTGGGTGATATGATTGAACCTGTCATGGAGGAAATGCAAGATATTTCAGCAAGCTATTTTGCAAATAAAAGACTTCAAAATGTGAATAGAACTGTAGATACACTGAAGGTAAGTCTTAACACAGGGTCTTTATAATTAAAGTTGCACTTTGAAATTTCCATAAAAGGAAAACTACTGGACAAAATGTTATCAAACTTGGTAATAGTTTACAGGAGGTCATGGGATTTAATTTTCAGCAAAAAAATTTCAAAAACTCACCATCAGTGGGGAATGGCACTGTATTCAATATTGTTAAACGAAATAAGACGTGAAGACATTGGTTTAAAATGTTTTTAATTGTTTAAACGAAACTGTTTGTGTGGTTTGGAGAATTGAAAAATGTGATAAACCAACATGTCCATAACATTCTTGATGATATGCTAAGAGCTACTGTTGAGAACACAGCAATGCAGTTTAACTTACTTTCAAAAAATGGCGGAAGCCACATTGAACATGCTTTGTAACACATTTTATAAATGATTAAAAACATTTTAAACATTTAATAAAACATTGTAAACCGATGTATGCATGTCTTATTTGGTTTAAAAATATTGCATACAGCGCCATTCCCCGCTGGTGGTGAGTTTTTTAATTTTTAATTTGCGGAAAATTGAATCCCATGACCTCCTGTATACTATTACCAAGTTTGATAACATTTTCTACAGTAGTTTTCCTTTTATGGCCATTCCAAAGTGAAACTTTAATTATAAAGACCCCGTATGTCACTGAAATCTATGGTTTATTTATTAAGAATATTAACAGTTCATACTATTTTTAAAATAAGTTGTTTTGTTTGCTTTATTTCATCTAGATTGCAGTTGATGAAGTAATTTTGGATCCTTCAGATCTTGGTGTTAGCCCTCTGGTGTATGATGTTCAAAATTTAGAAAAAGATAAAGATTCCATTGAAAAAACTGTAAGTAGTCTTCGAAAATGAGTATAAATTTTATTTTTCTTGCATTTTATTTTGTTTTCTATAATTACAAACTCAGAGAACCAGAACATATCTATTCAATATTTTAAGAACAAGCAAATATTGATACTGTTGGAAGTATTGATGGCTTCAAGATGATCAGAAGGGAAATTCAATTTTAATCGGATTGAAGGTGATTAATTAAAATATAACATAATCAGGATTGCCTCTGCAACATGAGACACACATCGTTTCCAGTGTGTCAAGATAAGAATAACGATAATGTGTAGCCGTGGAGTTGTACACTTTGTACCAAAAAAGGGAAAATATACTACGAGGATGGAAGTACACTGTGGTATGGCGATGTCATCTAGCGAGTGAAAAATGAACTTTGAACATTTGCTGAGGACGTCTTCACACCACAATACAAAGTGTAAAAAGATAATTGAGTAATATGTTGGTTTTGTCCCTTTCTTTCTCCATGAAATTTTGAAGTCTCAAATGTGTTTTCTGTACACCATCCATTACGCAGCACCCAGCTGCCGTGACGGCAGCGACATCAACTGTAAGGAAATCACGTGACTCAGTGAAAACAAATTTTTATCTGGCAATTTGTCCATAGAAATGTATAGTTTGGTCTCTAAATATTGGGTTTTAAAGATTAAAAAAAAGGATAGAGAACTCATCTAAAGATGAAAAATACTAAAGTATTTATTTCATTAATACTGGAATAATTTCTTTCATTAATGCTGGAATAATTTCTTTCATTAATTCTGGAATAATTTCTTTCATTAATGCTGAAAAATTTCTTTCATCAATTCTGGAATTTTCCTTCATTAATTCTGGATTTTCCTTTATTAATTATTATTGCTTTCATTACTTCTGGAATAATTTCTTTCATCAATTCTGGATTTGTTTTTTTCATTAATGCTGAAATTATTTCTTTCATTAATTCTGGAATTCATCATCATCATCAACAACAACCATTTTCAATCCACTGCTGGATGAAGGTCTCCTATAAATTTTTCCATTCTGCTGTCTGATGATTTAGCCATCCAGTTTACTCCTGCCACTTTCCTGATCTCGTCAATCCATCTTGCACCTTCTCTGATGTTTAACACCATGGGGGTACCACTCTAGAATACTTGTGGTCCATCTATTGTCCTGTCTTTTTACAATATGTCCAGCCCATTTCCATTTCAAACGTTTGATTCTTTCCATGATATCATATACCTTTGTGTGGTTCCTTATCCAAGTGATTCATTTTCTGTCTCTCCTTGTGATGCCTAGCATACATCTTTTCATGCTCTTTTGTGTTGTCTGTAGCCTTTGTATTGTCTTGCTTGTGAGTGTCCATGTTTCAGCTCCATAAGTCAGAGCTGGTAGCACACACTGGTTAAAAACTTTTCTTATCTGGAATTATCTCTTCCATTATTTCTGGAATTATCTCTTTCATTAATTCTGGAATTATCTCTTTCATTAATTCTGGAATTATCTCTTTCATTAATTCTGGAATTATCTCTTTCATTAATTCTGGAATTATCTCTTTCATTAATTCTGGAATTATCTCTTTTCTTAATTACAGAATTATCTTTCATTTATTCTTGAATGATCTTCCATTAATTCTAGAGTTATCGCTTTCAATTATTTTGGAATTATCACTTCATTAATGCTGAAATTGCCTCTTTCATTGATTTTGGAATTCTCTTCCATTAATTGTGTAATTTTTCTTTCATTAATTTGGAATTTTATCTCTTTCCTTAATTCTGGAATTCTTGCTTTTTCATTAATTTTGGAATTCTTGCTTTTTCATTAATTTTGGAATTCTTGCTTTTTCATTAATTTTGGAATTCTTGCTTTTTCATTAATTTTGGAATTCTTGCTTTTTCATTAATTTTGGAATTCTTGCTTTTTCATTAATTTTGGAATTCTTGCTTTTTCATTAATTTTGGAATTCTTGCTTTTTCATTAATTTTGGAATTCTTGCTTTTTCATTAATTTTGGAATTCTTGCTTTTTCATTAATTTTGGAATTCTTGCTTTTTCATTAATTTTGGAATTCTTGCTTTTTCATTAATTTTGGAATTCTTGCTTTTTCATTAATTTTGGAATTCTTGCTTTTTCATTAATTTTGGAATTCTTGCTTTTTCATTAATTTTGGAATTATACACTGCTCAAAACAATTAGGGGAGCACATGGTTTTAACAAAATTATGCAAAGATGTATACCGATAAGTAACATAAAATGAATCATCCATAATTTAAAGCCTAGCAGGAAACGGAAGAAGAAAACTTCATATGCAAATCAAAGTTCATGACGTCGAAAACCAGAAAAAGGAGATAAGGGCAGAAATCGGGATGTTGCAGAAATGTCTGTTTTACTGCCGTAACTGTGAAATTCGATTGCGCAGTATTGTTTTTTGAGACAAGGTGACTTGAGGATGTCTCAACAACGTGATTTACCGGAATCCATGGCATGGCGTGTTATAGGCAGACTGGAATCCGGGCAAACACAACGTAGTGTCGCGGACGCTGTTGGAGTCGACAGAAGTGTTGTTGCAAGGCTGTGGAATCGATTCCAAGAAACAGGAAATGTTAGACATCGACCAGGGCAAGGTCGGCCACGTGCCACTACAGCAACTGATGACCGGTATGTACGGTTAACAGCCCGTCGAAACAGAACAGAGAATGCTATGCAACTGCAAAGACGGTTGCTCTTGGCAACAGGACGAAGGGTGTCCAGCCAAACAGTACGTAATCGGCTTCATGAGGGAGGGCTCTATGCACGTAGGCCAATGGTCTGCATTCCGTTGACCCCACGCCACCGTGCGGCCCGAAGAAGATGGGCTACTGAACATCGAGATTGGGAGCAACATGATTGGAGCCAAGTGCTGTTTACAGACGAGTCCCGATTCAGTCTGGAGTGTGACACCCGACGTGTTCTGGTATGGAGGGACAGGGGCACTCGAAATAACCCCGCATTCGTTCGTGAAAGGTCACAATACAGACGAGCTGGTTGGATGGTATGGGGTGGAATCAGCATAGGCGGACGTACGGACCTGCATATCATTTGGAATGGCACTTTGACGGCCCGAAGGTATGCAGACGAGATACTGCGACCTCATGTCATCCCTTACGCTGGAGCCATTGGAGATTCCTTTGTTTTCCAGGATGATAATGCCCTGCCGCATAGAGCTCGTCTGGTGGAGAACATGCTTGAAGCTGAAACAATGCAGCGTATGGAATGGCCAGCGTGCTCGGACGACGCATTGCTGCGTGACCAAGGCCGCCTGTTACTGTCAGAGACTTGGAGATTCCTTTGTTTTCCGCATAGAGCTCGTCTGGTGGAGAACATGCTTGAAGCTGAAACAATACAGTGTATGGAATGGCCAGCATGCTCTCCTGACCTGAATCCAATCGAGCATGTTTGGGACATGCTCGGACGATGCATTGCTGCGTGACCAAGGCCGCCTGTTACTGTCCGAGACTTGCAGATTGCACTTCTTGAGGAGTGGAACAGTATTCCCCAAAGTCTGATCGATAACCTCATCGCATCCATGGCAAACAGGCGTGCAGCAGTCTTAGCTGTTCGAGGAAACCACACGCCCTATTAAAACTCATGCATCATGTCTAAACAGTACTTTTTTTTATCGTTTACATGTAACCAAATTGTTGCCCTAAATCATCTTTTCATATTTTTTCCATATTTTCAAAGAATTAAAGCTTAATTCCAAATTTTTTTACGTCTTTTTTCTGTATTGCGCATTGATACGTGTGTACTATCCATTGCATGCCAATACGTGGCTGTCTCGCACGGTTTTCTTCACTTTTTTGCTTGCTCCCCTAATTGTTTTGAGCAGTGTATCTTTCCTTAATTCTGGAATTATATCTTTCCTTAATTCTGGAATTATATCTTTCCTTAATTCTGGAATTATCTCTTTCCTTAATTCTGGAATTATCTCTTTCCATAATTCTGGAATTATCTCTTTCCTTAATTCTGGAATTCTCGCTTTCATTAATTTTGAAATGATCTCTTTCATCATTCTGGAATTATCATTCATCAATGCTGAAATGATCTCTTTCTTTAATTCTGGAATTATCTTTCATTAATTTTGTTATTATCTCTTTCATTAATGCTGAAATTATCTCTTACATTAATTCTAGAATATTTTCTTCCATTAATTTGGAATTATCTCATCGATGCTGAAATTATTTCTTTCATTTATTGTTTTAAATTCCTGTGGATGCCATAAGAAGATAACGGGGATTGTGTGTGTTTTCACTGAGTCATGTGATCTGCCGACGAATGATGTCGGGGGACGCCATTCTCAGCACTGCCAAGGCGGAGACCACTGATGTCATAGTCTCTCCAGTAATATAAACTCGATGGATGTTTAGCTTGGAGTGGTGCTGTATGGACTCTGGAAGAATACTTCATGCGTAATCTGATAGTTAGTGGAGGGGGTAAAGAACTAAAGAACGATAGTTCACTAAAACAAAGACCCCTACACATACAGTTCATTTGAACTAGTTCGTTTATGAACTACACATCCCTAGTGTACACCTTGCAGGATGGATGTAGTATGCAGGAGGGTCATCTGTGTGGTCATTGTTAAAATGAAAGAAATTGCTTGATCCTACATCTACTGGAGGTACATGGAGGGACATTGATAGTGACATCAAAAAGGCTGCGAGAAACTATCCAGATTGCTCCACATTCAAGTCCAATCTGGTAAAAGCAAGGGTACATTATTGGCAGGGCTATTTTAAGAGCATCATAGGCTCCCTGGGCAAGTGATTTTTTTTGAGGCCCTACTTGGCAAGTTCTCGAAAAATTCAACTACTTTTCATTTTTCTGAGGCGCCTCTTCTCTTGAGGCCCCCAGGTCATGTGGACCCATACATTAAGACGACATTGACTATTGGGAATACCCGAATACTCCATGGGAGAGAATTCACATGGATTTTGCAGGTCCCATATTCGAGCATGTGTTTTTGATCGTAGTCGATGCCCATTCCAAATGGATGGAAGTATACCCGATGAAATCAACAAATATGTTTAAGTCAGTTGAATGCCTATGGGACTGTTTCTCTTGATTTGGACTGCCTTTAGTGTTAGTGAGTGATGGTTGAGTGGTCATAGTGATGGACTCACATCGCAAGGATCCGGGTTCAAACCCCACTGTTGCCACAGTGGTGGTTGGCTGAAGTTGGTTTTCTGTGGTTCCCAATTTCAAGGTGCAAATGTGAGCCAATCTCCCTGTTAAAAAGATTCTCCAAAGAGAGCAACAGGCCTACAACAATAAAATTATTCAGTCATAGTGAGAAAAATTGGTGGCAGGTGGCAGCACTACACATAACAAGCATTACACAGCAACAAACTTCACTTCAGGTTCACAACATATACACACACATTCCAACATGTACCAATTCATTAGAAGTTCCGCAGAGGAATATGGACAAGGTGCATGTGTGGTTTAGTAGTAGTAGTATTCGTGAGTGACAATGGTCCTCAGTTCATATCACACAAATTTAAAATATTCACGAGGAATAATGGAATAAAGCACAAAACGTGTGGTCCCTTCAAATCATCAAGTAATGGGCAGGCAGTGATATGTTTACATGTTTTAAGGTGTAAACATATCACCTTAAAACCCCCTGTGGGCAATGCAAAGATTTCCTGGGAACATTTACCAAAAAAGCGAGCATGTTTTTACTGAATTAAAGAAAAGTGCTGAATGCGACTACCATGCAAAGCCCAGGAATGATATTCCTAAAAAGAGAAATCCAAACTAGAATAGACCTAGTCTTGCCAAATCTCAAGAAAGGATTAGAAATGATGTTACAGACTTCTATAATCGAACTTTTGAGCGAGGAGATCATGTGGCTGTGAGAAATTACAGATCCACCAATAACAGATGAAAGTTTGGAAAACTTTGAAAATTTGGATGAAAGTTTTGACCAGATGAGAGCAACTGGTAATCAAGTTCAGCCAACTTTGGTGGTACCCAGAGTCTCAGGCAACCTTCCATCAACTTCTATTGCTGCAGACTCCAAGGTACAGATTGATTGCTCCAGAGGAACCGATAACTCTGGCAGAGATCAGCAGTGATCTACTAACACCAGCAATGTCTAGCACTTCCATCTCTTTGCAATGTTCCCAAAAAAACCAGAAAAGAAACTATCAGAAAAGCTTCTGTCCAGTTGGATCTTTAATTAGCGGGGAGGAATGTGATGTCCTTACATGAAAAGAACTAAACTGATAAGACTGATAAGGACTATAATGTAGGATATACAATTCCACCTAGTGTTATGTAAGGGGAACTCATAAGTTCCACCTTAGACATTGAGAAAATAAGATTTCTTGATCTTCTGCTCCACTATATAAACTCTTGCTTACCTATATGTGTATATAATCAATCTAAGATTAATGTAATAATAAATTCTCATCCAAAAAAATACCAATACCCACGTGTTATCCACTCGGCACATCAAAGTGTAAAAGAAACACAGCAGTTATACTGCAGTTTTTGTACATTAATTACATGGTGGTTCTTGCTGTTAAATGTTAAAAGAGAATTGTCTTATCTGCACATTAGGTGATGAAAGAATAGATGAATGCATAAGGTTTTTTTTTGTCAAATTATAGATCTGTTCATGTATTGATGTGAAAGAGATAAAGGTATAATGAACAATGTTATAACACTACCATATGTTTTTACCAAAATCTTTATTATAAAAGAAAATGTTATAAATTTTTTAAAAGTCATATTCACCTTCCCTTTAAAAAACAAATGTTTCCAAGTTTTTCTGTTTATCACTATGGTCCTTATTCATTGATAATTTGGTGACATGAGTGCAGGTGGATATCCCATTTTTTTGGAAATAGACTGAGTAATGACTGTTTTCTTTTTAAACTTATTTAATGTATAGAAATAGAAGAGAGCGAATTTGTTACATGTCAGTCGACAGTCGGAGCTAGACTTAACTCTGATGTAAGAAGACACTAGATAATGCCTAGCTGTTGGGTGGTCAAAAGAACGTAATAAAAATATAAAAATTTCATAAGACAAGCAGAGCCACAATACTATGCTTTTTGAACAGCTTAATTACTAGAAAATTTTGGTTCTATGCGTAAAAAATAATCTGCTTATTCATTGATCATGCTTTCAAAAGGAAATTTCACAGACGTTTTCTGAAGTGATCTTTTTTTATGAAACTATTCTACTTTTATCAATATATTGTTTTTACTCACTATACTAGGATATATATTTTTTATAATTTAAATTTTTTTTTATATTTTCAGAGTATTCATAGCCTTAATCAAGCTGTTGATGTAGCCAAAGAAGCTGAAGAAGCTAGGAAAAGTTCTCTTGATGTTGAAAAAAATCTTTATTTCACCATAAATGATGCCAGAGGTGTGCTAAAATATTTATATATCCATACAATGTTATCATGAAAATTTATACCTCTCAGTTGATTAATGAACCCATATTCTCATAATACACCAAGAAAAGGATGAAAAACTGTGTCCATAAAAAAAATTAACGTTTATATGGTGTGTTCATTATGCAATTGAATGCATCAATTTTTATTGACATAACTTCTATTGAACCTCAAAATATTCATAATCAGAGATATTGAACACACCTATACAGCATCTGATACATACATTTCTGATAGTTATTGGAGAGATCTTATTAAGAAGTCATTCTCAGTGCTGCCCCCAAAGAAGCCCAAACATCAAAAATACCTTTTACCATTCCTTATTATTGTAAAAATGTGTTGATAAACAAAAAACTGATATACATAATTATTCTACTCATAATACCATCCATGTTTATCAGCATTTTGCATGTTTCTTCACTGTTTTGTCTTATTAATTTTAATGAGGGAGGAGATTACTGCTTTATCTTGGCTTATATTCACCTCTCATATAACCAGAAATGCTTAACTGATTATGACTGCAGTGCACTAGCAGCTATACAGATTTCATGTCAGATGATACTTGTACATTTTTCTTACATGTCTGTATTAAGAAGAGGTTAAAAATTATGATTATATATAAGAAAAGTAAAGCTCTGAATTTTTCAGAAGCTCTTTTGCTCAATAAATACTACTATCTTAGCAATTTTGACCAAATTGAATTTGAGGGGTGTGAATTTCCACTTTAAATCTTGTAGCTTGAAGTTCACATAAGCCATGGCATTGCTGCATATCAAGTAAGTGCATGTTTGTGACCAACCACCAGAAAGTAAAAAGTAAATAAACATTTTTTCAACTTTGTTTACTCTGTGTTTGTTTACTCTTTGTTTACTCTGTACCAAATCTTCACGCTCGGTTGCTCAGCGGAAGAAGTACGTACTTCTTCCGCTGAGCAACCGAGCGTGAAGATTTGGTATTCAACCCAAATGGGAAACTCGGTCAGCGAAACTAGTGGTTAAATTTTTCCTCTGAAGACGGCACCCATTGGTGTTGAAATGCATTAGGACTTTTATTATTTTTTGTGTATTTGCCTTATTCGTTGGTGTCTTCTAAATATTCTTGGGAAAAGTGGATCAACTCTTCTATTCTCTTATTGTATGGTCAATTTTATTAATCAAATACATAGTTTAACGTGCACCAAAAATGTATCTTTAGACATAATGTAAGACGTATACATAAATTATGTACATACATGTTTAAGTTTCATATTTTGAGGTTGTGGAAAAAAGAAATTAAATTTTCCTCCCATTTTGCCCAAAAAACATGGGTTTTTTAGAAAAACCTGCCTGGGCTGGGGTTTTTATAAAAACCCATGTTTTTTACAACCCTGGTATATGTAGTTTTTAGTTTATATAATTTCATTTTTACATAATTGGGTTGCTATATTTTAGAAGTATATGACGTCCATATTTGTTATGGGCATCTTTTTGTCAGCCACCTCGTTATGCATTTTGCCTGTTGTGGTCTTGTATTTGTATTTTTTAAAGAGATTATATTTTACAAAGTTCTAGGCTCACATGAATGATATTGACAGTGATTTTAAGCATTCAATCTGGAATTTTGCACTTTGACTGCTTAATTGAATAATCATAATTTAACATAACATAATGTTAATTAATTAACATTAATGCCATTAATGAAAATGTTCTTCTTTTCTTATCTATAGAAATAGTCATTGAGCTCAAAAAGTTATCAGAAGGTTTAGCTGGTTCATCTGGACCTAATCATGATTACTTGATGGCTGAAGCTGAATACATCTTGCAAGAAATTATAGAAAGAGATTTTGAATATCCTCGAAATTCTTCTGTTTCAGAATTAGAAGAATCTGAAGAACGTAAGCATCTCCAAAATTATAAACTCTACCTTTATCTGAATTCCGTTTCTTGAGAAATATTTAAAATAACTAATATAAATTAATAAGTTAATATATAAACATCTGAAAACATATTTCTTTAAAACAGTTTTTACAACATATTTTATTGAAAATAGATGTCTCTAATACTATAGAAATGATTAGCAAAATTTGGGAAACAATTTCGTAACTTCTGATGATGACTGACAGTCGGGCTTTGAGCATAGTCAAGAAATTCTATAGTAATACCAATTTAGGAATGGGGGAATAATGTAGCAGCTATCAATTGTCAATTCCGCACTTTTATTAATTCTATCAATTATTAATTCTTGAACTGAATATTGATGATTAAGTTGTAATTTGTCACCATTATACAGGTCCAGAATAGATTAATTGGATAATTTGAGTTGTGGATAATTCAATTTATGCTGTTCCTCTGAGCTTTGAATTAACCAAGTTCATCTAGATTTGAAGAACTCTAAAAGGGGAAAATATTGTTGTTTCTGAAGTTCTGAAGCTGATAAGCAGTGAGGAACAGGGCTGTTTTAAGAGCATCATGACCTCCGGGCTAAGTGATTTTTCTGAGGCCCTACCTGGCCAATTCTTGAAAAATTCACCTACCTCTCATTTTTCTGAGGCCCCCCGGGCCATGCCTGGATGGGCCCATGCATTAAGACGGCACTGGTGAGGGAAGCCAAATTGTTTTGCTACGAAAACAGCTCTAGTCTGATGTAATGATGTCTGGTATTAATAATAGTCCAGAGAATCAATGATAGAAATAATAATCAGAATATTTGGCCATATTTCTCAAATACCTATTTGGTAAACAGTCAGAGAAGCAAGGGTCGATAAAAATAATGATTTTTTTCCAAAACATCAAGTGAATCAGTTTTTTTATTTAAATTCAATATTTACTCAAAAACTATTCAATATTTGCTTGAAAAATCAAAAATCACATAATAACATATTCAAGCGACATTCATTAATTTAACCCCTTAATTACAGGAATGAGATATCTCTTCCCTGTGCATATGGAAGACATACATTTGCTTTCTCCCCCCCCCCTTTTTGAAACACTTAATCCCTGTTTACACGGGAAATAGATAAAGCGGGTTTAAAACCTGCTTCAAGAATTTTCACCAATGACTGCTATACATTTCTTTCCTTATGCAGGAAAAACTCGTCAAGCGGATGCTTGAACTTCCACTGCTACTGCAATATTAGTACATGTAAACGGGGCTTTAATTTTGTAATCCTGTGAATGAAAAAATTTTTTTTTTCTTTTCTGTACCTCAGGATTATCTTTTTTTTCTTTTCTATGTCACTCGCTACAGTTTAGTGAGTGAAAAAATGTATAGTATTACATACCTAAAGAATGGGTGGCTAGGAGAGGCAGAAATAATGGGAAAACTGTTCTTTTCATTTCTTGTACAGGATGATTACAATTAAAGTTCGTTTTTGAAAAGGCTTTAAAAAAAAGAGAACCGCATGTCAGAATTACCTGATATTTCACCTGAATATACGTGGAGCAATGGGATTTTGCCTGACAAAAGAAGAAAATGGTTCAAAAATTGACTGATAGATGGCGCCGTACTTGTCATAAGATGGAAATTAAATGATACAGGGTGTCTACCAACACGGGAAAGTCACGAAGTCCTGGAAAAGTCACGGAATGAGAAATATGTCACGGAAGTCCCGAAAAAGTCACAAAATTTGAGTGAAGGTCACAGATTTTTTTGATTCTCCAGAGATCTTTTTTTCGATTTTTTTCCCTAAAATCTAGGCTTTGGAGAAGCTGTCATGGCATTCAATATTTTTTTTCTTCTCTCTCAGGTTTTATTCATTCTTTTTTTGTCCCGGAGGGATGGATGGGTGAGTAATAACAGAAAAAGGAGAATGCCAATATGTAGCCACCCTATATTGAGGCAGACATTATAATGGTGGGGCACAAATGCTATTTAGACTGGATGAACAAAAAAGAACTTTTCTTTCTTTGCTTGACCAGAACTTTCAACATCATCTGTAATATTCCCCCTAAAGTAGTATTCTCAGGATCATGTGATTCATAGAGGAGAGGGAAGACTGTAAATAGACCACGGCAGTAGGGGGTCCTCTTGGAACAATATTGATTTTCCGTAGAAAGGACACGCTCTTCTCCCCACATCGTGGAGAAGGGCTGTTGGATCTTTGGCGGGTCCGCAAGCCAGAGCTTTCACAGAGTGGGCTCTGTAGTAAATTTATAGCATGAAAAAACAGTAATGGTGATTGTCCTGGGCCTTCTTGTGGGGGACAGGTGAAAGGGCACCAATTTTTTTTAATCATCCCCTTTTTTTTTTTATATTTTGATCGTGTCTATCTTTACCGACTAGCTATAGTGAACGACAAAATCGTACAGTATACGTATGCGACAGAACGAGAGAGTTCAAGAGAAGACGACATTGGACACGTTCACCATTAATTGCGTTGTGACATAACTTTTAGGCCAAATTTAAAGGAGTACCACAGTGCTTCCAAAAGTGTACATCAGGGCTCCTAGGAGCATCGTGGTGAGCTCAAAATATGGATTTGAGTGCCCAAAACTTATGCTTTAAAGTGGTTCTTTTATATGGTAAAAAAAACTGCCAAACTTCTTGGGAAGCCACCGGTGAATTATGAATTACGCAAGGGAGGCAGCTGACAAAAAAGAATCATTGGAATACAGTAACAAGCTTGCAATCTAGACCAGAGGTCTTTAACCTTTTTCCAGTCACCAGCACTGCCTGTACCCATCATCAAAAGAAGAGCACTCTTACGTCATGTTTGACATATGAATGCATAAAATCTGGATGGTTTTATTAATTGAATGCGATTTGCACAAGGTGTTTAAATGAAATGTTGATCAAGTGCTCGCAAGCAGCAAATTGGACACGAGCATCGAGCACTCTGGGTACTTCAGGTAGCACCATGGTACTCGTGTGCAATGGATTGAAGATGCCTGATCTAGACAGACACGTAAGCATGATGATAGAGCAAATAACAATCGTCTAATATTGGACTTTGAAAAATGTGAATACGAAAAGGAATGTGTGAAATCTGGTTGGTCTAGTGCAGTGTTCCTCAACCGCTGGGCCCTGAAATGTGCCAAACTGGGCTGTGACTGGTTTATTGCTTCATTTTTACCCATTTATTTCCCATTAATCTTGTGTATGCCCAGGCCTTCCAACCAAGAAAAAGAAATCAACTGTGCCGCAGGAGTCCAAAGGTTGAGAAACACTGGTCTAGTGACCCCACATCTTGCAATAGGGCCCCCAAAGCTTTAGGGCTCTTTGGTGGGCTTAGGCCAAATTTCACATGAGCCCTGTATAGTGAATTTATACTGTGAAAAAACAAAAATGAGAATTATCTCATTTAGAGTCCCAGGCTGGATCAGTCTTCTACTGTGCTTCCCTCCAAATTGGAAAATCGGCTGGACTATGTTTGTACTCGTATATAAGAAGCGTTTCTTCTAATATTTTTATTTTACCTCCGCGAATATGTTTTGCCTGCACATGTTAATGTAATCAGTAAAGAAATAGACTCATTCATGCGCCTTCTATTGAGACGGCGTTTTCTTCTGATGCACATCCTTGTCTGGCGATGCGCGTCAATTCTGATGCCGAACTGCCGATTTCGACAGTTGGCGCTGATTGTTTAACAGACTGAACAAACTGCTTGTTTGTTCAATCACACCTTGCTCCATTCAATGTTGTTCAGGTCTTTTGCTATGTTTTGAGCCCACTATTGCTATGCGTCATAGTGCAGTGCTGCTGTTGTGCTCACGGCTTAATATCAATCAATAGCGTGTTCAGTAGTTTTTCATTCGCAGGACGTTTTTTGAACGAGTGCAGGTGCACCCACGGAGTTTGCTTTGGAAAGTTTTGTCGTAGGTGGTGAAGAAACTCTGGTATGACAAAAACATTGATGAGGGATGGGGTCTAGGATTGACAGACGTCCGTGTATACGACTCGCAAGGGTGTATGCAGGAATGGATTGCATTGAGTATTCATGATAATTTGAGGGCTTAGGTGATTTTGCAAAGTTGATTGAAGCCAAGGGTGGGATATGAAAGGGGGATCAATGAAGACGATCATGCCCCCCCCCCGATTAAAAAAAAATTATTGGCGAAGGTGGAAGAGCAAAAGGTGGACATTAGCCCCCACCTTGTTAGGGAAAAGGGAAACAACTTGTATCCACTTATGCCTTTGCAATAGGGGGGGGGGGCTTATGTGGGGCTTCAGCCCTTAGGGTCGAGTTTATATGGGGCATCGTATGTAAATCAACTTTAAATGTAAAAGTTTTTAAAAATTTGAAACAAAATTCAGGTCTTTTTTTTGTTAATTTACTTGCATTCCCCTTTTCATTAAGACCCTCTATTTTATTTACCCAAACCCCCTAGGTGGTCACTACTCACAGTTTGAGAACAACTGATGTAAGATAACAGTCCAGCATGGCTCATTTTGTTGAATGCAGGAGTCCTACTTTTCCTTCCTTTTGGTAAAAGTCCCAATTTGTCCTACTTTTCCTACTTTTAACAAAACCTATCAACAAAATTTCTATTATTGATTTTGAGAAGGGAATCATGGACATAATGCCAAATAACACAAATGTAGTAGATTGCACTTAATGATTCTGCCAAAGTAGAAATTGTATTGTTTTAAGGCTATTTTGGGGGGGGGGCGGGTTTATGTGGACCATTTGGTGGTTTAGTAATTTTTCATTTGCTTAGTTTGAGGGTTCTACAAATAGAGTAGTCAATAAAAACTTCTGCCTGGTTGAAAAAAAAAAAATTGTATTCACTTCTTCATGGTCTTGGACAGTAACTAACATTCATTGTTCAAAATTATGGTGCATATTTAGTGTATAGGTGAAACAACAATTTGCATAACAAAGCAGTTGGGTAAATAGACCTCTTCTAGGTTTTGTCCTTGTTAATAGAACAAACAATTCTGTTACAATACAATCCCATTTTAACGGACAGTAGTACTAATCTTGGCTTGTTTCATGACTTTGTCATCATATCTACCCACAGATTCTCTGTAGAGACACCTTTTGTAATGCAATCTCTTCTTCCATCACTTTTTCAAAAGTGAAGAAATGTTTAATGATGATGTGCGGTGATGGAACTTTGGATTTTGGGCGTAGTTGCATTTTTATTAATTTATAGCACTGGAATTACTTTAAGTTTTACAACTGCTTTGCAACCCAATTGTTTCCTTACAACATTGATTTGTTGCAATAATTTCTACTTCACCTTCTACTACACCATAGATTGTCATTGACTGAGACATGAGATAGCTCCACCAGCATACAAGATCACCACTCCCGTAGTTGAGCAACCAGTCTTTTCACATCCTCCAAAGTCAGCATCACTATAGCATTGTACCACTCTGGGATTGTGGTTATATCTGTATATAATGCCTTTACTCGTGGAACATGCAATGTATCTGAGAGCACGTTTGACTTTCACACAATCTTCTTTTGAAAGATTCTCCAGCTTGCATGATAAAATTCCTACACTGCATGCTAGGTCGGTTCTCTTGCCTACTATAAGATACATAGTAGCTCATCTGCTTGTGATTAACAAGATTCATCTGCTTGTGATTTGAGACCATTTCCCTTTGACGGCTCTTTCAAAATAGGTGTATGAACTGGTTTATAATTTTCCATAACAAATTTCTTCAACAACTTCTTTGCATATGCTTGTTGGCTAATTTTAATGTTTCCATTGGAAAACTTTTAAATTTCCAATCCTAAAACGTATGTCACTCGTTTACTAGTGACTTTAAATTTCATTTTCAAATGTTTAATTAAATCTTCAACTTCTTGCTGATCAGTTGCTACGACCAGGTCATCATCAACATATACAGCTGAGAAGTAATTTTCTGTTGTTATGATTACTGACAAGGTATAGTTTTTGATCCTTTAGGTAATGGCTGTAGAATCTATGTATGATTTTCCTCCTAAGAAATTCATTTCAGTTGGCTTTCTTCCAAAAGGCACTGTCTGTAGAATTCATTGCATCTTGGTAAGTTTCTGGTTCATTTGCATCAGCCATGAAGACATCTGCCAACATAATGTATCTTCAAACCTTTCAGGATTTTTCAACTTGTTTCTATTTCTGAGCTATCTGATGTTTGTTCAGCCTCCTCATCTTCATTTTCATCTTCTTAGCTACAGTTATCTATCTTTGAATCTTCATCATGTGTATACTTTCCCACATCTTGATCATTTCTTTCAGTTGGAAGTGTCAATGCATTTTCAATCTGTAAGGGCTTCTCTTCAAGTACCACATCATGACAGCAAACTACTTCCTGTCTTTCTTTGATCCATCGTATCCGATAAGATAACCCTTTATTGCTTTCTTATCCATCTCTTTTCTTCTTTGAGTTGGGATATGAGTATAACAGACTGACCCAATGATATGCATATATTTTATTCGAGGCTTCTTTTTCACCCACAGCTGAAACAGACTTACATTATGAATCAAAGATTTTCCAGTCCTGTTCAGAATATAAGCTGAAGTGTTGATAAACTCAACCTATATAGGAAAGGTGGGAAGTTCATTTCTTTGTTGGAGTACTTGAGAGTTCTTGTCATCTCAACAAGAGTTCTGTTCTCTCTTTTGCTACTTCCATTTTGTTCAGGAGTATACAGTGCAGTCAATCTGTGAATAATTCCATTCTTTTTGAGAATTCCTCGGGCTCTTAATTGTCATTGATTAGTTGATTGATTGAATACTTGTTCAACTCTATGCTGCAAGTTTTTAGCATGACCTAAAAAGTCTTGTAGTACATTTGAAGCCTTTGGTTTCTGCTTTAAGAAGAAAACATAGCAGAATACAAGCTTCACTTAACTGTTTATCAATGTTGACCTTGATATTGAGTTCTTTTTCCATGGATGACTTTGCATGCTGTTTATCTTGATGTCCCCTTCTTGCATGATGAAGCTGGAGAAGGGAATCATCTTTGCTTGCCTTTTTTTACTTTGGCTGATGTTTCTGGTATCAACACTTTAATTTCAGCCTTAAAAAGACCACCACTGACAATTCGTGATCCACAAAGGACAGCTTCACCATTAATTTTCAGATAACATTTTCTAGATGTTGATTCAAATACACTGTTCTGGTTTCTGTCTTGTGTTGCTTTTACTAAAAACAGATTATTGCTAATATCAGGAACGTACCAGACTTCTTGCAAATTTTTAAGTTGTTTTCTACCATTTGCTGTGACCATTATTCTTATTGTAACTTTCCCGATGACTGGTTGTACTTTTCCATTTGCCACAGTTATACCATATGGCTATTTAAATTTTTCAAAGTCTATGAAGAAATTACTACTCTTGGCAACATGTTTATATAGTTGCATCACTATCTATATATATACCAATCATCACAATTTACTTCGGCAGCAAAAACATCTTCCTCTATGGCTAAGAGAGTCATACTACTGACAGCAGCAGCCTTACTCTGATATCTTGTGGAATGACTTGAACTGAGTTTTGGTGGTTTACCATCCGCAATCTTTTTATGCAATCTGCAATCCATGACTTGTGTCAATGATAAGAGGGGAACTGAGAGTTCTTCCCCCAAGTCTATTGCTCTATTATTTTTCCCCTCCCTCACCAAAATACAAGTAGCCCTCTTCCATTTAATTCTTGTCCATGTATTTGTCTTTTTACAAATCCCAGCTCTTTGTCTGTGGAGGTATTTACCAACTTCTGATGGAAATATCCAAGCCAATTATTGTGCCTACCCATTTCATGACACATTGTTTTGCAATAAAAGCCTAATCAGAAATGCTGTAACCTGGCTTCAGATGAATTTCTTCCCCCTTGTTAAAAGAATCATCAAGTAAATTTTACAAAATAGATTTTCTTTACTTCCTTATACTTCTAAGTAAGTTTAATATTAAAACTCTTTCATGATCTATTTCCAAGAGGTGGGAATGCTACCTAAAAAGCATTAGCACTACCTAAGAGTGGCAAGCATGACGCAACATCATCTTACTTATGGGACAAACACTTATACCTCTGCCAAAATGTTTTCTGTTTTAAAACATTTTTTCTCTGAAAATTGACTAAATATGGCCTCTGCTTCCACGTAGAGGATTAAGGAGGTTTCCAATGATTTAGAAACTATCAATCATCAACAAGACTATCTGTAAGATGGTTTTTATTTCATGAAGGGTCCATCTTGAACAGGTTCTACTGTACTTACTGTACTGTACACTTACCTTCAAAAGTTTGTCCCTAATTGTTAAAAATATTTTGAATTAGAGACTTCGGAAACATTTAAAAAAATATATTTTGATACCAAATTTAACTTACCATACTTTACTTCTACTTTTTGGAAAGTTTACACATCAAATTAATATTCTTAAGTTATCTGTTATCATTATGTTATCTTTCATTTTTATTGTTATTTATGTAATCATATCTTCTTTATTTTTTTATATATTAAAAAATATATATATGTTGGTTATTTTTCAAGTGTTAGAGCAAGTGAAAACATTTGAGCTTCCTGTTTTTGAAAATCAAGAAATGTTGAAGGAACAAAATAACAAGTTGGGAAAACTTGATTCCCTAATTGAAGAACTAAACAATAATAGTCAAACTGCTTATGGTACTGCTGAAAATGCTGAAGGCATTGAGTGGAGAAGTAGAGGCATACCATTGAATGTAAGTAAATATCTTGGTCTGTATATTAACTTTAAAATGATATTGATAAAATTTCAAGTATTGCATTTCTTTTTCGATATCAATTATTAAAAAGTAAAAATTTTATTTTAAAAACAATTTTCTAGAATGAAATGAAAACTTTGTTCATTATTGGATTTGAAGCTTGTCCAGTAAGCAGATTTATTTAAAATATCATGAATCAAAGACAGGAGAAAAAAATTTTCACCACAAAAAGTGCACTTTCATATGCAAGGATGCAAAGTAAAGTCCTTATGCACCCTTTAACTTTTAAACAGTTCAATCATCAAAGCATATTTTCATTTACAAAATTATTTAAAAAACATACATATATGTATCAAATATCATAACATTTATATGCAATAAAATCAGCAGTGTTCCATATTCAACATACCTTCCAAATTCCTACTTCACAGTTCAATTGTTGCTAAGATATAATGGTTGATGGGGAATCTATTCATTACAAATAGTAAAAAATAATTCAAATCAAGATAACTATGTGGTCTCAAAAAAATATGCTAGTTTGCATTTAATCAATAGAAAGTTTTTTCAAACTTGAACAATCTGTTGTGAGGAAAGAAAATTTTTTCAAATTAAAATTGAAAATTATCAGGGAAAAGTTATTTCCTTGGGCTTCTCTTCTCCCTGTCTAAAAACACAGGAAGTCATGTGCTGATGTTGCTCATGCAACAACAAACATTTTAACAAGTATTGCTCCGGAACACCATTCAAATCTGGATGAAAGATATACTGTACGCTAGTGGTTCCAAAATCTCTTCTAGAGTGTTTTGAATCAAGAGGATAAACATATTTTTTCTAAGAAGAACCACACTAAATTCTCAAAACAATACTAGACAGGATATAGTAGAATTTGTCTGAGTTGGCTCAAGACAAAATCTCCATGTGTGTGGGACCTATTTTTGGATCCTTCATTGCCCACTCTCGTCCTAATTTATCCCCATTGCAACAATTCACTAACAAAAAAAAAAAATCCTTTAAAAACTTTTTTCCATTAAAATTCCATTTTAAACTCAGATTTGGTGCCCCTGCTAGAGTGGACAAAAATAATTTCCCCCAATTTTATTTTGGCCAGCAAAAAAAACTGTTTTTGCCCTTTCACATTGGAATTGATGTTCCTCCTAGAGCAGACATAAATAGTTTTTCCTAATTCTTTTGGTGATTAAAAACCCTAATTGCTAGGTTGCACGGCTCAAGAGCCCCTTCCCCTGGAATTTGTAGATACTGATGAACAAACCGCAATTTATATTATAGCAGAGAAAGTACCCACATATGATCATCAGAATTGCTCATGAAAGAAGGAATCTTCAAAACTGATATTGCAAGATAGCACCTAACATGAAGCTAATAGGATGTTCGGTCAGAGCATCATACCAGTTGGTTACTCTTGTGTGATAGATTGAGTGTGATGCAAACAGTAGGTCTCCTGATATAAAGTTATTTTTCACAGAGCATTTGAGAAACAGAAATACTTAACACTATATTTTTAATGACAGCAGGGAACTTATTAGAGAGGTGTGTAGCTGTAGCAGTTCTCAGGCATATGGCTCTAAAAGTGCCAAATATCAATCTTCTCTGTCTGTTTTTTTTTCTTGCATATCCTTGCTCAAGCATTCTGAATAATTCCATTTCTACAAATTACAGACCATACTAGAAATTACATTGAGTAGCTCTATTGCAATCTGAGCTTAGATTGCTTTGCCTCTAATGTATCAATGATTCTATATTTCATTCCATCATTCATACATTGGCAGTTACTGATACTAATGCTTTCAAAAATTTGTTTATTTCTTTATTACTTATAATATATTTTTATAAAAAATATATATTTAAAGTTGAAGCATGATACTATAGTTGTCTTATAATACATTTTTTAACGGCAAATGAAGAATATAACAAACACTATGTTTGTGAAAAATGTTGAAGGAGTTTTAAAATAGCAAAAAGTTATTGGATTTATCAAATAAAATTGATGATAAATTTCAAAAACACAATCTTGAAACAAAAGTTAATTTATAGTACAGTAAACGTTCATCAAGTTGAAATGAAAATAATAGTAAGCAATATTTTAATGATTAACTCTCAACAAAAAAAAGTTTCATATTTTTGTGAAATTATTTCAGATTTTTTCATAATTACGTAGAAACTTGTTTCATATACATCCATTTCAGGATGAAATTGATGAAGTGAATAACCTTTCAATGCAAGCCTCTACAATATTGGACAATGCTACTGAACTGTTGGAAGAAGCTCTTGGCTTTGAAGAAGAATCTGGTGTTTCATATGAAGTAAAAACATTAATATAATATAAGATCTACTTGTACAATCTTCAAATCCAGGTATTCAAGTTGATCTTCAAATTTGTTAAACAAATACAAAGTATAAGAATTCAGGGAAAGCTCTTGGTCTTGTTAATGAATCCTAATTCAATGGTAAAGGTTTCCAAGAAGACAATATCATTTCTTTAGCTATTATTGTAGGATGTACAAACATTGCATTTACATGCATATACACTCAAATCAAGTTTTTTTTATGTTTAATTAGTTCACTGAAGTTATATAATGGTTAAGGTACCTAAAAGTAGACATGAAAGCAGGCTCATTGTCCTCCATCTTTGAACAAAAAATTGGTTTTGCCACTCCAAGTGACATCTGATTGTTTAAAAAAAACAAAATAGAAAACAGCAATTGGCTCTCTCTCTCTATGGCAATAATACCGATGCCAAACTTGTGCTCAAAGATGGCAAATAAGTTGCCTGGAGTTTCAAGGAGTTTTAATTATGGTTATTCACACAGTTGTTAAATAAAATGTCATGAAAACTCTTAGTAATGCTAAAGAATTTTATTTTATAAAAAAATGTGCACCAGAAAGCTAGAATCCTATCAAAAACATTTCATGTAAAAAAATGTGTGTGTGAAG
Source organism: Pholcus phalangioides (assembly GCF_987345545.1). Classification (NCBI taxonomy): domain Eukaryota; kingdom Metazoa; phylum Arthropoda; class Arachnida; order Araneae; family Pholcidae; genus Pholcus; species Pholcus phalangioides. The sequence continues at coordinate 59,629,422 of NW_028301604.1, forward strand.
CCAAGTCTCAACATTCTTTACCTGTAAAAAGCTATGATATCTGATGTAGAGCCAAGTCTAATGCTGTTATTAACTGTGACACTTTGATTCACAAATCACCAAACACACATATATATACTTTGATTTCACAAATCAATTCTACACACCTTTAGTTGAAGAACATTTTGGAACTTGGCAATTATGCAGCACATATTACACCTTAACATGTTATGTAAAATCAAGTCAATGCTACAAATACATGTATTCTTACACAAGCATTATTTGATGGAATATTATTAATGAATGTGAATAAAATAAAACTTAGTCAATGGCCAACACATTCTCATGCTGCGTAATCGCCAAGTCCCAAAACGTTCTTTAACCAAAGTTGTGTAGTCTTGGGGTGATTTGTGAATCAAAGTTACACAGTTAATAATAGCATTAGACTTGGCTCTGCATCAGATATCGCAACTTTTCATGGTTCTCTTAGTCTCTTAATCTTGAGACTCTTAGTTACATATTTTACATGTGTAGTGTGACCCGCATGATGGTGCTGTGGTATCTCCCAGATTATACACTAGTTATTCTATTTCTGCTGGTGGCAACACAACAAAAATCTGGAATCAAACCCGTTGGGCTCTGCATGTTTGTTGTTGGTGCTGTCCTACTCACCCACATGGGCCACATTTTTCTCTGCTAACATTCTTGTTTGTGTAAATATTATCTGTTGTAAATAAAAAGTAAATATATAAATAAAATGATTTCATGGATCAACTAAACATGAAATGTTTTTGATGGAATTTCACTTCTTTTGTAAGTTTCATAGTACTCTTTTTTTTGCATAATTTTTGAACATCGTTTTGTTTTCCAGAATTATATTTTGCAAATCGTTACACCATATAAACTCAAATACCCACACATTGGAAGGTTTTGTTACTAGGGTGACTGCATTACAAGGCCGTAGCCAGAAATATATTTTTCTGGGGGGGGGGGAACCAAAGTGGTTGGACAAAATAACTTTTACTATGGTTTTCCATAAATTTCAGCCATTTTCTCACATTTTGCATTTTGGGGAAGGGGAACCGGACCCACTAGTCTCCCCCACCGCACTAAAGCTCTGCCGCATGATCCTTATTTTAAGGGACACTTGAGTAATTTTTCTATTCCAACCCTATTTTGAAAGTATGTTTGGTTTTTTTCATTGTAGCTCAGTTGAATTCATAATATTTACTAAAATCATGGACGAAGGTAATATGGAAAACATACAAATTATGCTATGATAACTGTGACAAAATCTGTGAATTCATTTCATACTTTTATCGTACATAACAAATACTCTACGTACAGGCTGATTTGATTGGTTTTTTATTATTTTTTCCCTTCTGATCCTCTTCTTTAGAGATGCCATCCGAGAAATTCACAGGAAAAAATCATATGTTTTCTGGATTCATTCATGTCCATGAAATTAACATTATATTGATTTTTCCTACTCAAAAGGGGTGATTTTAGGATAATAAATTAACGACATTATAGCCAGTGCCATCTTAACGCATGGGCCTACCTGGCATGGCCGATTGACCTGAAGTGAGAAGGGGTCTTGCGACGATGATATCACGTTATAATTTTCAAGAGTGAGTATATAAACTAGTAGGCACAAGTATTTAGAGGAAGGAATGCACAGGTATTTAGGGCTATGATGTACTTAAGATGGCCCTGATTTGTGTTATAGTAAATGAAATTTTCATTTTCGAAAGTAACACTGAATTGATATATTGACACAGCACTAAACCAACAACACTGTAGATATATAAAAACCCTTTATTTCCCATCCTCTGCCAATTTTGAGCAATTTTAACAATAACTAGCAATTTCACAATCATTTGGCATTGTTTTTAGAAATAATTGGCTATATATAGAATTTCCCCGTATTCTTGATCCTGAGAGAAATTTTCCAGATTTTTTAATTTTTCCTTGCTTTGTATCTCAAACATTACCTTCATACCGAATTTCATGTTTCTGGGGTTTCTAAAATTGCCTCAAATTTTTGATGAAGGGTGAGTGAGTCAGTGTCAAAATAACAAAACTTTGAATTGAATTTTCTAATTTCTCATGAACTACAGATGATAGAAATGTGAAATTCAGAAGTTTTATTGAGTTTGTAAAAAAGCTCTAGGTATGCCAAGTTTCAGATACCTGAACAACTCCAGTATAGAGATATGGGGTCTGAAAAGTATCTCAAGTTGCTTCCAGAAAAGGATGTTACAGCCATGATTGTTTTGCTCAACTTAAGGGGCAGTGCCCCCATATTTCATTTTTCAGTGACTTGGGCATATATCCATATTGATACAAATAGTCTGTCCCGCAAATACAATATTTTATTGAATAGCTGTTTCAAATTAGCGTCTATAATTTTAGATTATCACAGTTTGAAGATATACTAAATATTTTTACAAGGATTTTGTACAAGTAATTTTCTGCACTTTCAATATGTTTAATAAGTTAATGAAATTATAGGTACTTACAAGAGATGCTGATCGTCTACAACTGGCTATTAGAAACCTAAAAGATCATATAGTTGATTCTAATGATACTCTTAAAGAAACTTTACCTGTATCAGAGCAAGCAAAGCAGCATGCAAACAATTTGAAAGAACAAGCAACTCTTTTGGACCAGTAAGTGAATTTTTAATTCAAGCATTTATTGCCTTCACTCTTTCCTGGAAATGAAAACTGTGATAAACACAGATTGAATTAAATAATAAACTCTTGCATTAATATTTTTGTTACAAGCATGTTATATTTGAATTTAATGTATAAATTACAGCAAACTATTTTTTTTTTAAACCCTATAACCAAAGGAAATAGCAGATATAAATTTTTAAACCTAACACATTTTAACCCATAATGGGTGCTATCTTCTGAAGAAGAGATTACTAACAATTGACCATATTATATATCACTGACCTAAAGTCCTGAAACAAGACTAACCTGACACATCTCCACAGATTGTGCTGTGAGTGCTATTTCCTCCCTTTAAAATATTAAACTTTTGTTATTGCATATATATATATATATAAGGACTTATTTCTCATTTTAATCCGAGAGAAACATATATTTTTTACACTCATTTACTATGTATTATATTATTGCATTTTGCTTCCACTCTTGATTTACAATGAAAGGTGCCCAAACATTAAAAGATACATGTAAATTAATAACATTCCCATGGTTAAATTAACGAATTCGATTAGAGCTTTTGCATAAGGTAGAAATTCCTCTAAATTACTCTCACACTTGTATTGTGGTTGTTCGCATTTTAACTTCCTTAGTTTTTGGGAAGCTCATGATTTTCAAATAGGGGACCCAATTAAAATGTAAACCCAATTAATTAAAATGTAGCTTTCAGCCTATTGGCCTGATTCCTGGCCGCAATGAAGCATGCAACGATTAGCCTTTGCCTTTTATGTCCTTTTTTTATGTGTGTGCGTGTAAAGATTTATAAATAAATCTTTCCTTTTATTATTGTGAAACATGTTTTTTGTTGATTGATTTAATTTGATCATGGCTAAAAACACAGCTGAGTAGCTGTGTAAAATGTTTTGTTCAATCATGTTTGATTTTCAATGTATTTTGAAATAATAAAAAAATTAAATAAAAGTTTAAATGTGGCTCAAAATCAATGTATCTAGAGTGTTTAATTGAGTATATGTGCTTTTATTTTGATTTCCATTGTGTCATGATTCAACCTCATAACAATTGTGAGTAGAAATGAATTTATTTCTACCTTAGCATGTGACTTGATCAGATGCACTGTCATTCTATTTGCTGAAGAACATGTGGAAAAGTTGTCAGGCTAGTCCTGGTGTCAATGAGATCACATTGTTGTTGATTATTACATAGCTGCCAATGCTTCCAATTTATCCAGAAGCCTTCTGGTTTTTAGCCCTATTAAAATCTTCCGGTTGGAAACCAAATTCTTCCAATTTTTTGTAAATTTGTACATTTCCTGAAAAATTTGTAAAGTTCCTGAAAATTCTCAAATTCATTGTTTTGCAAAAATTAAAAATCCCTAAAGAAAATCTTTCAGTCCTTGCAATCATATGCTGACCATGTTTCCTTGACAAAAATTCGGTAAAATTTAGATTTAAAAAAACTGGAAATCGTCAATTGTTGCCTAATATGATGCCAAGAGGGAGTAAAATAGCCAATTATTGCTAGAATGGCAGGAAATGAAGCATGACTGAAAATCACAGTGGATTAAAATGAAAAGAATGAATTATTCTATGCAAAAAAAAAGAAAAGTTTTAGCATGACAAACTTGTGATAAATATTCATATTTATAGTCATAATTATAATATTATCATTTGTAAGTTGCAAAATAATTTTAATCCTTGATTTCAGTGAAGAATAAAAACTCAAGTTTATTTCATTGAAAATTCAGGAAAAACAAGACATCTTAAAAAAGAACAGGCAGGAAAAATACTGGAATGTCTCCCGGGAAAATGGATAACATGGCCAACTTATGCATTTGCTTGGAAAATTCCAATTTTCCTTTTTTTCTTGTATGACACTTTTTTAGCAGGAAAATATTTTGTCCTGTGACAAACTACAGATTTTTTAGGTCTGCGAATTGGCACCTATGTTATTAGCTATCTCTTTTCATGAAGAGGACACCCATTTATGTGTCTAAAAACTCGATAGATTAAATACTTTTATTTGCCATTTTCATTGGTTTTTCATCAAATTGCAAAAAGCCGCAGTATAATTATTTATTTAAAAAAGATAATGAGATACACAAAAAAGAACTGATTATGTTAATATATACTATTATGTTAAAGATTGATACTTTACAACAGTGATGCGCTACTAAAATTACAGCCCCCAGACCAGATGTGGCCTGGAGTTTCTATCTGACCCACCACAAATTTTAAAATAATAGTATAGAAATATTTTATATCAAAGAGACAAAGAGAGAGTTTTATATTAGATTGTATGGCCCACCAAATTTTCCCTTTTTTTGCCCCTTTCCTGAAAAAGCATGCCCTTTAAAACAAAAATTACAAAAACATTTTCAGGCATTCTATTTATGTGCAGTGATATTTATAGGAAGTAAAATTTTATTTTTTAAATGGTTTTCTATAATGAAATGAAAACTTTCTTCATTATTGGATTTAAAGCTTATTTATTTCAATGTCAGCAAATTTATTTGAAATAACCATGATTTTAGTAATATAAGGTATAATCAAAGACAGAAGAAAAGAATTTCACCAGAAACACAGTGCACTATTATATACAGTGAAACCTGTAAGAAACGGAACGTCAATAGACTGAAATAATATTATGTTTTAGACAGTTATCCGTTTTATAAAGGTGCAAACAAAAGCACTAATCATTGAACACACTATATTTTGATTCCATTTTTTTATCTCATGCAGTGTCCGTCTTACACAGGCTTCACTGTACAATGCACTTTAAAATAAAATATTGAAGACAGTTCTTCTTAGATTTTTTTTTAAAATTTTAATACACAATTCAATTACACTGGGCAAAACAAAATTGTCAGCAGTAATATTTAATAAGTAGTTTATAATATTTATAATATACTGTATATTTATAACTGTATATTTATACTGTATATTTAATAAGTAGTAATATTTAATAAGTAGTAATATTTAATAAGTAGTAATATTTAATAAGTAGTAATATTTAATAAGTAGTAATATTTAATAAGTAATTGGTTAAATTGGTCTGTTTTTTCTGGAAATTACATAGTACATTTAAAACTAGCATTTCCAATGTTTTCTTTTGTTTTCTTATGAAACTAATCTATTGACATAATTTGTAGTTTACTTGCAGACACAAGAGACAGTTCAGATGCTGCTGTGCAAGCAGCTAATGCATACAGCCACATAGTTGATGCTATAAATGATGCACTTATTGCTGCACAATCAGCTTTAGGCGCATCAAATGAAGCCGGAGATATTGTAAGTGCAGATGTACATTTTAATATACAGAGATTTTGTTATTCTTCCTGAATTTTTTTTTTATGGTGGCAGCTTAAGCAGCAATGACAAGATATCTTACCTCCATAACAGTCTCTTATTTCAGCATTGATGAGCCTAGATATTTTGTAAAGTTGATTTCTCAATGGAAAACTTACCCTATTCTCCTTACTTTGCACCTGCTGAAAATCGAAAGAAGGCCTAGTTCAATAAAAAAGATATGACATTTTGAAGGGAGGTTTAGTGATTTCTAATTGCTGCTTAAAGGGCTAAATCAAAATAAAGAAGCATAAATAGAAAACATTCCTTGGGAGATATTTTTATGAGTTCATTTTCTTCTCCTTACTCAATTCAATTCCTGAACACTTAAAACTTTAGTAGCCCACAATAAATGGCACTGACGAAGAATCAATTCTTTCTGGATAAAAAAAGTGTTGCACTTGTATATACATCCATATTTTATACTGAAATGACACTAAAAGATGCACAGTGAAACCGTTATAAAGCAGAACGTCAGGAGACTGAAAGCATTTTTTGTTCCAGACAGGTTTCTGTTTTATAGAGGTGCACATAAAAATATATGCAATGATTTATTTCTATCGTTTATGAAACTTAAGTTTTGAGAACATCACCCTAATTTCTATAAACCAATGAGTGTTAAACAGAGACATGCATATTATAATTTTGAATTTTTTCATGTTTGCTGTTTTAAATTAAAATACATTTGAAATTTCATATTTAATGCACTAATAGTTAAACTTCAATATAAAACGTTCTCCTGAATAGCAATAGAATGAATACTTATTTTTGCCAAAAATGAAATTTTTTTAATACAATGAAACATCAATATAACAATATTTTGTGGACCAAGAAAAAATATCGTTGTAGAGGGATTATCATATATTGAGAGGCAAAATCATCCTTATGTGTTATCAAATTTATGCTGTTGTTGTCATCTTTTCTACATCGACATTGTTAATACCATCACACAGAAAATACACTTTTATGTATTATGTACACACTTATTCACTGCAAAAAATTGTGATTGATTTATTTATTATAAAAATTCACTAAGATGCATTGCTCCTGTAAAATTTATCACATTGCACTTTTGTGTCTTACACAGAAAGTAGCAATACCAATAACTTTCTTTAGCTTTCAGTGATTCTTTAGTGCAAGATATTAATGTTATTAGATGCCTTCAGAAGAAGAAAAACAAGTGACAAAGTTAAAATTATAAATTCAAAATGATTTCGAGCAAAATATAAAAAAATATTGTTATAGCAGTTCCAAAAATTTCCTAAAGATCTCATTATAGAGAGATTTATCGTGGTAAAGGATATCGTTATATTGAGTATTGTTGTAATGAGGTTTTAGTGTATTTAAAATAAAAATTTCGAAATTTCATACCTTTTTACCAATGAATTTCATACCTTTTTACCAATGAATTTCATACCTTTTTACCAATGAATTTCATACCTTTTTACCAATGAATTTCATACCTTTTTACCAATGAATTTCATACCTTTTTACTTGAAAATTTTGCTTTTTTTTACACTTCTACAAACTCAATTCTTGTGTTGAAATTCAATACATGTTTCTCTAAAATTTTTACATCTCCATTCATAAAAAGTGCCCTCAACTTATGGCATTTTCATAAAAAAAAGTATTTGGCACTCAAAGAATATTTATGCATCCATGTTTTGATAAATGACAATTATATCTTGGTTTTCACGAATTTGAAATATTAATGCTTGTCATGTATATAAAATTATAGCTGTGAAATTATTCAAGTGTTCTTAATGAATTTTAAATGTTAATGCTCATTACATTTGTGGATTTATAGCTCCAAAAGTTTTTACATCATTTCTGTGATCAGAAAATTATCTATTTAACTATTTTACCTCATTTTGTGTAAGAAATGGATTAATTCATGACCTTCATATTTCTAATGTTGAAATGACAAATTTTTTTTGAATTTATGTTAATTTGAAAAAAAAGTGACCAAATTTCCATGCCATATATCATGTCATGCTACTACTTGGGCTACAAAAACTAGAATACTTAATGATTATTGATGTAACTGTTATGAAAATAAGGATTAATAAAGTATTCAAATGCATGATTAAAACCATACAAAAGAAACATCCCATTTTAATATTATTAAATGATTGTTGCTTTTTTTATTATTTGCTTTTACTGGTATATATTTGAAATTTCAGTCTAATGGTGTGTCAGAGAGAGCAGAAGAATCTAGAGAACGAAGTGTTGAGCTTTTGGATGAAGCAATAGAATTACAAAATCAAGTAGAAGGTTAGTGAAAAATACAAATTTCCGGTATTAAAAATTACTATGAAAGTATTTTTCAAAATATTCCTCAATTTCTTAAAGTTGCTATAAATGAGCATGATCAAATTTCCTAGAACTAATTTTCTTCATTGTCTAACATATACTAGTAGAGGGTTTGCAGACCTTATGCAAACCTGACTTCAAAAAAACATGTTTTTCTATACTCAACTTTTTTTAATCATTTTCATTCATTCATAATTTTTTTTCTCAAATTGAAGAATTCTTAATACTCTGTGCTCTGGGGGTATAACAGATTAGCAATTCAATTAGAAACATCATTCATGTAATTCATTAGTAGATTAATTTTGTACAATTAACTAACATGCAATTATTCTTTATATTGAATTTCTCAAACTACTGAACTCACTGAACTCAGCATTAGACCTCCTCATAGAGCCTATTTCAGGCTGACTTGTTTCTAGTCATCACAGTCCAGTTTTCATTTTTTTAAATGCTGAGGGGGTGTACTCTCCTCTTCTTTGAGACAGTTGATTCATCTCAATTAATGTGCAAACTATTAAAACAATTTTGTATATGCAATGATTGCTTTGTATATGCAATGATTTGACATTAGTTTGTTTCCAAATTATTGTCAAAATTTCTGTACACTATTTTAAATACGAGTCTATAAAAAATAGATTAACTGATTGCTGTTACCTTATTCCACTGTTCTTCTAACCGAGAAAAACGAAAGAATATATTTATCATATTTCTTCATCAATCTACCACATGGGTGTAAGCACTGCAGTCTAAAAAAAACTGATGAAAGAAAACTTTGTTCAGCCTATGCACCTAATTGCATAAGAGCTGTACTTTTCCATGACAAAAATTAAACCTTCCTGCCATACTATTTTTCATATTTTACAAACAGATATTTATAGAAAAATGATTCATACTTGCCAACTACTACAGAATCTCCATAGTTTCTACGGTTTCCTACTATAAAATATGGAACTATGACAAATCGTGAAAAACTACGGAAATCTGTTTGTTTTTAGAAACTTCATTTGTTCAAGGATTTCTTTCAATTCCATTGTCCTTATCTTATCAAGTACAGAATTACGTCACGCAAACATAACATCTCCAAAAAAGAATTATGAAATTAATAATAAATCAACTGATTGACATAAAAAGGTGCAGTGTGCACTAAGATAACTTATATCGTAGAGTTCTTTTTGATAAATAAAAGAAAGTTCAAATTTCCCTCACAGATGCCTCTGTAAATCAAAAAATTTGTCATCTATATATATTAAATTGATTTTTTGTGTGTCTGTATATGTTCTCTATACAAATCTACAATTTCATACTAGTCTTTTCCAAATTTTTTATGTGTACCAAACAGGCCCCAACTTAAGCAATAGGCTACTTTGAAAGTTCGTCAGAGTTGGTCAAATGCCCAATAGGGTCAAAAAATTGTCCAGCACCAATGACTTTTGGAATGTCTACTTTGGTTACCTTGGTTCCCAAACAATGGTTAATTACTTTTTTAATGCTGCCACTATATGAAAATAAACCCAGGCAGTGTTAGGTATTACTGCCAATTTGATATAGAATGTCAGATTCACATTTTTTTTCCAAAGTTGAAAAAAATTTTGATCGGAATTTAAAAAAAAGTCATGAACAAAAAAGGGGGGGGGGTCATTAAAACTGATGTTATGATGAGGATGACTTTAAAAGTCATAGAGATCACACCAAGGTCTGACTCATAAGCAGATACAGGATCCTCAATGGGGGAGGGGGAGGCAAATATCCACCTCCCACCTATGCCAACAATACGATTTTTTTAACAAACTGGGGGTGGGTGATCACCACCATACCCTCCCTCCATATCAGCCCATGGTCTGACTGTTTCTTTTTCTAATCTATGGGCAGACACAGATGAACAAAGAATGCTGTCAAATATCAACAACTTTTTTTTTTTTCAGAGCTTGATCCTCAATTGAATGCTGCTAAAGAAGATGTCTTGTTTATTGCTCAACAGAACAGAAAGACATCAAAAGCTATAGATATAATTGATAAAGATTTAGATAAACTGCCATTTCGTAAGTAATTTCTGCATTGATTATATGACTATGCACATACAGTAGGACCCCAACTATCTGAGCTAATATAGACCTGACCTACCTTGGATAATATAGACCTTACGGAATTTTGAGGTTGAGTAAGATGAAAATAAGCCATAAATGATGGGAAACTACTCTTACATAAAAGTTATTTTTTATTATTATAAAATGCAATAAAAAAAATCAAATGAATAATGTAAAGTTTATACATGAAGTTCTACTGTAATGTATTTACATTTTTCAATGTCTTCTGTCATCAAGATTTTTTTTTAAAGCACAGAAGCTCTTTTCATATTCTTTCTATAGTCACTTTAAGGTGACTGAAGGTAGCATATGATAATTTTTTTGGCATTTTATGATTGAGACAAAGTTTTATTAATACTTATATGCTTGAAACATAGATGAGAATTTGATACTAGTTATTTTCAAACCATCAGTGATTCTCAACATGCAGGACACATAAGTTGTTTATGCTTAACAATTTTTGAGTTGAGATGTATCACTATCAAAACAAAACAAATTTTACAAATCATCTTTCAATTCACCTGTAAAATGATCAGTGTGATGTAATGATTCCATATAAATGATTCTATTGGCTTTTTGATAATATTGCCTTGTTTCTGGGCTCAACTCATGGCTTTGCTTCTTATTGCTTTATAAGAAATGTCAAGGTTCTTTACATTCTTTTTGCAAGCTCATGGTTATTTTTATTCCAGTTTATATAAATAGTGTGCACGCCACTTAATATGATCACATCAGAGCCCAGGATTTCTGACAACAATAACCGATTGATATCCTATATCTTAAACACACCCAGAGGCAAACAAGATGACCATTCATCCTGTTTCTTGTGAAAAAACAACACAGCTGCTTTATTCTCTCACAAAAATATTGTCCTATTGCTCTATTTAACTAACTCTCGTTTTTTTTTCGTTTTTTTTTTATCATACTACTCTAAAACTGGAACTGTTTTAACTTAAGACCCCGAGTTTTCTTTATTCAGCCATTGTGAGGAGTTAGAACGGTGTAATGTATTGTGTTAAAGGTGTGTTATTGTGTGAGAAGTTAAACTGTTTAATGTGTAGATTATGATATGCTTTTGATGTAATATGATAATCCATAGATTCCATAAGAAAGTTTTTCAGCTGAGTGACTGTGAATCTGGTCAACTGAAAGAAACTGACCCAGAACTGAAGGAAGGGTTTTTTTTTTTTACTTTACATTTGTCTCCACAATAGAAAGTCTATTGTGGAAGCAGCGGCACAAGTATATGGATCATAGTGGCCACTATAGCATGGATATTAACTAGTACATTATGAACTGAGCTCAGAAATGTTTGTCAACAAAGTGTATGTACACATTCCAACCTTTTACATAGTCCTCAAGTTCATAACAACAACTTATGGGAAATAAATTATGCTCTGGTTCCACCTCAGCTTCAAAAATTCAGGGGAAAAAAAATTGGACAAAAAAAAATTGAAAATATAATCTTAAATTCTGATAAAACTCTAAACAAAGTTTTTCCATGTTATGATATAGGTCTGTTTTATATTTTGCAAAAGTTATACAATACCCGAATGATATTATCCATGATTCTGATCAGAGTTGTCGATGTATGACCCAAAAGCATGATGTCATATGTGAATTTTCACTGAGTGAAATTTTTAAAATTTTGGAGTCTTAACTAAAGTCTATGCTGCTGCCCCTTACAACCTGCCACCCAGGTGCACTGCACCCCTTGCACCCTTGCTTAAGCCACCCCTGGTAATGAACATCCAAGGGAATGAATTTATTTTAAATGAATTACCCAAGGACAGTGTTCAATCCTTATCTAACTATGTTATATTTGCATTGTTGGTCTGCTATCCATGTTTGTGCTTATAACCCCAATAGAGAGCTCACCAATTGCAAACACTTACTGTTGGTGGAAAAATATTGAAGTACTATGTTGTCTGTTACTGGGAAGTTTGAATCAATTCATCTTAATTGATCTCTTTTAGTTATTTTTTTTTATTTTTAAATGTTATGGATTTCTAATCAATTATCTCCACTTTTATTTAGTCAAGAAATATTATTATACAATATGTTCTTAATTATATTAGCTATGTAAAATTATATAGAGTACACTCTTGCATATTCTTTTTTCTCCCACATATTTTGGTTTTTTGAAGTCGAAATGGATTTTCACACAAGCTCTTGAAAGCTAGTCCATTTATGTGCCTGACTTTAATTGTTCTTTTTATTAGACAGATCTTGATGTGTAAAGGAGGTAGGATTATTTAATTGTATCAGTAATTAGTGCTCCACATTTTTTCGTCAAAGCTTCACAATTCTCTTGAAATCCAACCTCTCTTTTCACTTAGCTATCTAATTGATTGAGAAAAGCAATAATTCATACATCTCTGCTGGAGACCCATCAACAGAATTATAATCTACCATTGAGTCAACTTAAATATGCTAGCTGTACTTTTTGTAAGAAAATCTTCATCTGCTTTAGTCATCTGTATTTGTCGTACCAATGAAAATTCCTACACACTAGTACTGTTATTGTAGTGAAGATGATTTTCATTGCTAGAACTGAATTTTTTAATTAGAAATGAAAATTTCATACCTTTATATATTTTTGCTTTTGACTTTTCTTTTCACTCAAAAAAGCTCTGATTTTATTTATATATATTTTTTTGTTTTATGTAGGATCATTAAGTGTTGTCGCTGGGGATGCTGCTGAAGGCTCAGCATTAGCAGACAATGCTGCTAAACAAGCAAAAGGAAAAATAGAGAAAATTGTTGACAGACTACCTAATGATATATTAGAAGCTCAAAATGTCCCATCTGGTTTAGATGATACAAAACAAGCCATGAAAGCAGCACACAACTATGGCAAGTATATGTTTTTGTGGCCTATAATTTTTACATGTTAAATACAGAAAAAACTTAAAATGTCATGTGATTTGAATCTTGAATAAGAAAAGAATCAAACCATAGATTTTTAATTAAATAGTTACTAATATATAGTGCTTGACAATTGAATGCATATTCAGGACCGTATTTATGTTTTTGCCGCCCCCTCCCATTTCAGTCTAACTTTTTTTACCCTAACTTTTTTTTACTGAATTGAATTAAATTGAATCTAAATACAAATTGATATGTGATTTACTGAGTCATAATTTATTTTTTATATCAGAATTAAAACAAAACAGAGCAATAACTAACATATATTTTATTGTGGCTTTTTGTTTCTATATTTCATTGAGTATATTTTTTTTGCAGTACGTGTAGTTTAATACAGTACCATATTTCTTGGAATAAGCACCACATGAACGTATGCGTCGCTGAATGCATTTGCTCATCATATCTGACGTAAGCAGTGTCGCGAAACGCACATGCGGGAGTAGGATCATGCAGTGCGGATGACGTAAGCAGCGTCGCAAAACGCATGCTCTGGGGTAGGATCATGCACTGCGGATGACGTAAATTAGTGCTATTACGGTAGTAATCACGTGTAGCAGTTAGTTGTCTGTTTCAATGAGTATCGTGATGGCTGACTACACGAACGAGGAATACGCTGATATGCATCTGATTTACGGTCGAGCAAATGGCAATGGGAGCTTAGCACAACGGATGTACCCAAAAGCAATATCCGATGAGGCGTAGTCCGCATCCATACTGCTTCACCACGATCGATCGACTACTACGGGAGACAGGGACCTTCCACCCAGCACGGCGTGATGCAGAGAGACCGCTCAATGCATGCACTCTTCAAAAGGAAGAAACCGTGTTGCAACGGTTTGCTGATTCCCCTTGACAAATACACGAGCGTTTACAGCTGGACTCAGAGCTTGCATATGTTTTCACCCTCTCAATGTGGTTTGCTACACCATGTTCCATGGCAATTTTTGTTCCTTTTGATGTCTACTAACAACCCTCTGAGTTTGTCGGTTCATTAACAGAACACCCTGTATGTATACATAGGTATAGAACATGAAAATTTCCCTTTTGGCACATGGTTTTATCTCCAATATACAGAAATATTTCAAACTGCAAATTTAAAATGTAAACTGTTCACCTGTTGTATTTGTTACACATCTAAAAAGCAAGTATGAGAGAAATATAAAGATTGCAGAGAAAACACGATTTAACTGTATTAAGACCAGGATGTGAGTCAATTTCATGTGGCTTTGCACCCAAAGTGAAACTGAAATATTCCTCTCTTTTACTTTAATTTCTTAAAAGAGTACTAGCTCAAACTTTTATAGATGTATCATATAAAAACACCTGCGTTGTACACCTTATTGAATACAAGTATTACAGAGAAATCCAAATTATTTAAGATTGAATTGTGGTGATTGTTCGTAAATTATCATTAAAGAAAACTCACAAAATAGAGAATGCATGAACCATGAACTTATCAGAAATGAGTAGCTATATTTGACATTTGCTTACTTTGTGTTCGTCAGGAAAGTGTATAATGATGAGGAGCTTTTTTCAGTTTTTCTTGTTGGTAATCCTGCATTTATAAGTGAATGTAGTTTTGTAATACTGTATACAATTCATAAAAATGTTGGTTCTGCCAAGTTCCACATTTGTTTCCCCCCCCCCCCCCTTTTTTTTCAGGAAAACTTCCCATGAGCAGAGCTGCCCCTTATCCCTATAGGACTAGTAAACGAATCATGTGACCCCGCCTACCATTCTGTACCATGGTTTGTTTATATTCCAATTAGGGACTGCAAACGGATGTTGTTCTGGATTGACTAGCTTCCAGGGCCGTCTTAACAGCATCATGGTCTCCTGGGCCAAGTGGGTTTTATGAGGCCCTACCTGGTAATTTACCAGGCCCCCAGGCCGTGCCCGGGTGGGCCCATGTGTTAAGACTGCACTGCCAGCTTCTTCCCATTTTAGTTCCCAAACAAGTTAAAAAAAATTGTATTGTAATCGAATTCATCCATTCGATTTATAGCCACTTAACACTGTTTTATTGGTGTTTACCCCAGCCTGTTTTCCCAGATGGTTAATATATACCAAAGTCCCGAACAACGCCAACAAGAGCAAACAGCTCCTCATCATTATACACTTTCCTGACGATTCTTATTGTCCTGTCTACTCATTCTACAGAACATTTTTTAAGACTAAAAAAGAGGATATTCCTCCCTCCCTGTATTCAGAATACCTAGGGGGTGTTGAAAGAGCCCCCCTTTCTTTTTCCTTCCAGACCACTGTACCAACATCCTCCAAGATATCCCTCCAAATAAGATACCTTCCCCCTTTCTTAGGGGATGTCGGCTGAACTATGTCTTTTTTCCAACACATTCAGTAGACTACTCTGAAATGAGTGCTGTTTGCTTCGCTGGTTGCCTACTCACCCTCCCACCACTACTTGTGACAATACTATTTGGGAAGGTGGTAAATAACACTGTAAATACAAAGGTTAGATAATCATACACTTTTTACTTCAACAGCAGTCTGTGTGGAGAAAACACAAGCAAATAAAAATAAACAATATGCTTTAGTAATTACATAATATTTATAATAGAAATGACACATGGAACTTCTATACGTTTACGAAACGTGAATTAAAAAAGTTTCCTCCAAATTGGCTGCCCCGGGCTATAGTCCACTTAGCCCCCCTGTAAATAATCTACTGTGCATATTACATATGCAGTTGAACCCTGATTTAATTGCACCATTTGTTTTGCAGAACTCTGGCATTATATTGAATCACAGTTTAACATGTATAAAGCCTTGAAATGGAAGATTTCTTCACTGAAAATTTCTGGTGCTAAGCAGGTTTGGCACGACATCTAAGTGCTACAACAGGATTTAACTGTACATTATAGGCCTATCTACAGTATTTATATAATGTGCATGAAAGTTTATAAATTTTAAAATTTCATGAAAGAAGAGTAATACAGTCAACATTCATTATAATGACTCTCATTGTTCCATGGAAAATGGACATTATATTAGGTGTTCATTGAAAGTTTGAAAATTTTAGCTTCTTAATAAAATTCCATATTTGAACAAAATGAAAAAAATATATTTTTGTTCTGTTATAGCATAAGCAGTAGCAATGAAAATGTACCAAGTTAGAAAATAATAATAAAATCTTTAAACACATAATGCGTGTACTTACCTATGTACATTTTGTCCATTTTCCATAGGATGGAAAAGTTTCTTGCTAATGGGAAGTGTGACTGTTAATAGGTAGTAAATACATTGAAGCATGTTGACAAAATTCAAAAAGTGTCTGTTAATGGGAGGTATCCCCAAAGGCTGAACACATACTCGGGAGGAGAGCGAAGAAGTAGGGCAAGCATAAAAAATAAATGTGCTGTTTTTTTCTGTGCCTCACATACACAGAAATTGAGACAAGAAGGAGAAAGAGGCCATTCAACGAGGTAGCGAATCAACTCTTTGAATCTGGTTTGTTTTTACTATGAGGTACAATCAAACGCTATTTGGGGATTGGTCAGTTTTCTCCCTTTTTTTCTTCTCTCTCTTGAGAAAAAAAATATTCTGAGGAAGAATCATCACACCCATTTGGTTTGGAGGGAGTGTTTCCGATTTTTTTCTACTTTTGGCACCCTCTCTTCTTTTCAGTTCCCATTGCGTTTAACCTAACCTATCTTAATTTAAAAGTTTGATGATTGTTGTGGTGGCATTTTACAGATTAATTCCCTCCCATTATTCTTTCAGACATCAATATTTTTTGAAATTTTACTGGGACTTCCGAGATATTTCTCAAACTTCCGCTCATCCCATTGCACTTATCGCATGGAAAACTACATTATATATGCAAGAGAACTTTCTGACAAACGAACAGGGCTGCAACTAAGAGGGGAGCAGGGGGGTCTGGTTTCCTGAGGTAGTATCAGAAGGGGCGCAAATTCCATCCTTTTAATTGTCCCTGAATAGCTTTTAATTAGAAATGTACTGTCATGGGGCATAGGCACCAGCAGGGCTGCAACTATGGGGTTACAGGCAGATATGGTGCCCTGGGCACCTAATCTTAGGAGGCGTAGATTCCACCAATCAACCCCTCCTTCAGCATTACATGGGGGCGCCAAAATGAGCTCTTGTCCCAGCTGACCAAACATCTACTGCAGCCCTGGGCACCAGAACCTGTGGAGGGGGCGAGGATATTTCAGATGCCCTCCCAATAAATTTTGTTAGGGGGCCGAGAACCTCTTCCACAATTAATGAATATAGAATACGGTGCACTGCATCCTCCTACATATGAGCTTGAGGCCCGTTATGGGACTACTGATAACTTTCAGCCCTCTTAGTGTTTTTTTCATGTGATGCCTTTGCCCTGGCAGCAAATTTCCGGCAGAAAAATCATGTCTCCCCACAAACACACCAAAATCTTTAAAAAGAAAACTTTATCTCTGTACTGTTTATACCAGCGGTTCTCACCCAGTGCTCCATGTGCCCTTCCCAGGGGCTCCATGACCACTCGATTAAAGTAAAAAGTGAATCATTAAATTTTATAACCAAATGAAAAAAAAACCAAGGCATACAGGGGTTCCATCTTAGAAACTATATACTAAAAAGGGCTCCGAGAGTCAGAAAAGTTTGAGAATTGCTGGTCAACACCAATTTTCTACTCAATACTGAATATGTTTTGAGAATTTCAAAAATAGTATATAAAGGTTTTTTTTAATGTTTTATTTTCTTTCACCGATATATTAAAATTGTTTCTAATTCTTGGTTAGCTGAGGGCAGTGCGTGAGGCCCCTTCTCTTGTGTACGCCTTTACCCTGGGATGCCGTGCATAGGGATGAATAATAACTACAGCTTTTTTTCCCTCTAAGAAGTTGAAACGGAAATAAATGTTCCAAAATTTAATTTGCAATAACATAATTTTTCAGATTTATAGATAGATACATATTCAAAGGCAGCAACAGGCAAAATGCCCAATGATGGGGCTGAAATAGGATGCCCGTAAAAAAGTATGGATGTTAACATATCTGCTATGCAGTAACCTCATATGAGAGCAATTACCATGAGAAAAAAAATGATAACACTGCCCATAAAAAAATTACGGTTGCCTCATCGAGATGTATGGATAACTTCTCAATTCATCTCATTAACAGTGATATTTTCTTTAGAAAGTTTCAAAATTAGCTTCTCTGCGGATTATAGGTATGTATTTTTATTCAGTATCTATATCTTGATTGAAGTATAATTATTTCAATCTTTATACATGCTATGCAATAATATTTGAAACAACGGTTTGATACAAGAAGTCATTAGAAACATATATCAGGACTTGTACTCTTTTAAGGATTAACGCGTTTATTGGAAGCCTCCAATATTGCCAAATTGATTGATTTGGCATGAACGGGCTGGTAGGGTTGCTAGTTGGTAGGATGTCATGTTTTCCACTCAAAGGCTTTTCTTCTTTACCTTTCAGAACCCCTGTGGTAATTTTCATTCTCCTCCGCCTCATCAGTATGTGAGGGCACCTCTACCTCCGCCCTGATGCATTTTCTCTTTTGTAGTCGCACTCTTTGCTCTCCTCCCGAGTATGTGTGCAGTCTAATGCAGAGTGTCAGTTATGGGAGATTCCACTATACAAAGGATTGAATTTCTGAATGAAACATGACTCATTTGTGCTCACTGTTTAACCCAATTGCTCAATCATCGATGAACAATCGATGCGATATCATGAGAATTAAATTTTTAATAAAACAAATGATGTGACTTCCTACAAAATTATATACTGAAGAAATAACGAGACAGAAAAACAAAGGTGAAACTTTTTGTGCAGTTAAAGGGTTAAAGAATGTATTATTGAATTCATATTGTTGATGTTAGACAAAATTTTTTTTGGTGATACTCTTTTACCTACACAGAAGAATAAGCAGTGCATGCTCAGTAGAAATTCTAAGAAAATCTAAAGAAAGAAGAAAACTCTGATTACAGGTGCTTGTCAAAGTAAAAAAAAAATTGATAGAATTGTTTCTAATGGATTCTTATGTAGATTCTGTGATGAGTAATCTTTATGTGAGATTAGACATCACTTCTCACTGCAAGTGAAGCAAACCTATTCTACTCTTGAAGAATACTTTTGGTGCAAACAACTATCAGTGGACATAGCAATATATCGATGGCTTTTTTGCTCCCCAGATTTGACTCTTGTGTGGACAATGTTTCCTTTATTTCTTTTACCTGTGCAGACTGATCGCTACTCTGTACAGTCTTTTTTTTACCCTAAAACATCCATTGTTGTTCTGAATGATATAAAAAAATCTTACAAATATTATAGATATCCATGACATAGACAAAGTTTTGCCTGTGTCCTCACAGACATAGCTTGAGGGGGGGGGGGGGGAATTGCCCAATTACTTGGTGTTGAAGTTACCGAAAAACATAAGTTACCAAAACTTTTATCAAACTCTGGAATAATTAAATAAAAAAGATTACAAAGTGTATGTATTTTCTGTTTTAATTACATGGTTAGTGAAACAAATAATGGCTATTGAAATGAGATTTTTAGGTTTTCTGGTATGCGTACACCTTGTGTTGAAATTAAAGTCAGCTGAAAACTTTTTCAGCATATTTTGTATTAACTGTTGTATTACTATGTATCATTGGCGTATGCAAAGGGGGAGTTTTTGGGTTTTAACCCCCCGAGCCAAGTTAATAGTGTTATTTTGCAGGGAGAAATGTAAACCCCCCTCAGAAGGAAAAAAATCTGAAAAACCCCCCTCGAGAAAATTCTGCGTACTCCTATGCTATGTATAGATAACTATTTGAACGTGTTAATAATTTGGAAAATACAGGGGAACTTCATTAGAACAAACCCAATATAAATTTTCTTTTAAACCTTACATTGGCAATTTCGAGATATCTCATAAAACTTGACCTTCTTTATTTTGATTTTCTTAACATGCTTATATTTCCAATGTGGCAGTTATAATGCGCATCAGGAAAATTTTAAAAACCGATTAAAGGGTTAATAAAAAATTAGATACTGTTGTCCTCTTGGATGACGTTGGAAAATGATGGTAAAAATCTTAATTCAGTACTAACATACAACCCCTAAACCAGGAATAGAACTAGAGGAGGGCAAAGGGGGCAACTGCCTCAATTGGCAAACTTTAGGGGCCAGCTAATTTTAGGAAATAGCCAAAAAACTGTAATATATTAATTGATTTAATTTTACAGTGATGGAGGGGGGAAGTAGCAAATTTTAGAAAAAAAAACTGTAATAAAATTCAGTTCTATTGAAATCCTATTCAAGATGTACTGACAGTTGCATCTCAAATTTAAGAAATCATATTTTTCTTTTCAAAATATCTCCTTGTGGTATGTGGCTTTTCAATGATAGGTGGCAATATAATATATATATACACACTATTTTTATAAACCAATTCTCTGCAAATAACACTCTGTAAATTTGTAATCTGCATTTTTTTAAATATTTTTTTTGATCACTGAGCAAAATTTGCTAACTTTCTTATTTTGCTGATAGAAGCACCGTGATTACTTTTGATGGATTAGGTATGTCTATTTTACTATAGATAAGCCCATTTTTATAATTGAGTATCTCTTCTTCAGTAGTAAAAAGGACACACAGACTTTTCCTTTTGATCCTGTATATGAGGGGGGGTACCCACAAAAGTAACCGGAATTGCCTTATGGTACGCGAAGCATCATCAGTATTACGCAGTTCTATTACTAGGTAAGCATAAAACCACTCCTCCTGAGCCAATGTGTCCAAGTGGCATTGCTTGGAAAGATTGTATTTGGCATCTGTGAATTTTTTGCAGAAGCTGTTTAGCCTGTTCATCATTTTTGGTTATTGCAGACTTATGTGAACAGTATAGGGCAGTGAAGTTATACTTTCAGCTCAGTAAAAAAGCAATAGGAACTATTGCGATGTTAGAAAAAGCTTATGGAGATGCTGCTATAGGAAGAACTCAAGTGTATGTGTTTCGTGAGTACTGACAAATAATCAGCATTGGGTTTTAGGTAGAAGACACTGCTCAAAACAAAAACAATTTTATTCTTTTTCTCGGTACATACATACGAGCGGCCGTGACTGTGGTTTTTCATGAGTGTTGCCATATACAAATATGAACACGTGACAGTATGGATGCCTTTTTGCAAGCTAGCTGCTAAGAAGATTGCACAACAGTGTGCAAAGAAAAGACCCAATTTGTTAGAGATGGGTGACTGGTTTTTGCATCATGCATGCTCTGTTTCACATCTTTCACAGTGCTCCAATTGTTAACAAGAAACAGTGTGACTCCTGTGCCTCACCCGGACTATTCACCTAATTAGCTCAGTGTGACTTTTCTTTATTCCTATGGTGAAGAGGGATCTGAAATGAAAGCATTTTACCAGCATGGATGAGGTGCAAACAAAAATGATGGTGCTGTCCAGCATCACAACAGATGAATTTCAAAAATATTTTCAACAAAGGAAGAAAATACTCTACTAGTGTATTAGCTCTAATGGAGAGTACTTTTAAGAGAATTGAAGAATTTTGGTAAAAAAATTGAGTAAACAACTTTTAAAAAAGAAATTCTGGTTACTTTTGGGTGCCCCCCCCCCCCCACGTGTATATACCATTCACTTACAAAGAAAGGGCCCAAAGATGTCATCCTGAAAAAAATTACTACTAATTCTACTCATTTAAATATGCTAAAAAATATTAAAATATCCGGCAGAATTATTATGGGTCGCTCAAAAAAAGAAAGAAAATATTAATATTTTGGGCACCAATAGAAGCCAAGAATGAAATTAGAAATCCCTCAACCTTAAAATCTTGGAGCGACATCATTAAACTACACAAGATTAGATACAGCACAGACAAAGAGAAAAAAGAGAGACAACTAGTTACTAGGAAAAGAAAAGCTGGAGAAAAGAGGGAAAAGAAGCTTTTTATAGATATTGCCAAGAAGTGTGACAGATGCAGAGTAACCAACTCTTACCATTTTTAATAATTTTTTGTACTATTAATAATTGCATTCCTTCGCTAATTTTTTGTTTTTATGTGTTTCTGGATGAGATGAATATACTTAATTTTTTTTATAATTTTTTGATGATGACACCTTTGGACCCTTTTCTTGTTAGTTATTTCAGTATTCAATGACTGAAAGTTTCTATAAATGTCTCTTTATAGAATTATTTCTATGAACCTCAATTTAAAACATCTATTTCAAGGGCTGCTTTTTATAATCTAGCTGCTGCTTTGTAATATAATACTAAATTTGACAAAATACAAATTATTTTCTGTACCTCCTCTGACTGTCTTAATGAAAAGTTTGATTGTGTTATATTTATGCATCACTGAGAAACATATTTAAAACTTTTTTTTATGCAAAAGTTATTTCTTTATAGTTGATAGAATTTCTTCTATCATTCCTGACACATCTGATCTGATGGACCAAGCCATAAAAAAAGAAAGTGTTCTTAAAATAGTAGGCGTAGATGTATCAGATAAGATTGAAAAGGTAAAACAAAAAGTTGCTCTAGCAAGAAATCAAGCTAATTGGGTATGTATTTTCATTGTTTGATTAATCATTGTCATTAATGGTTCTACAATTTTGTGCTACAAAGTTTTTTTTATTGTCAAATGCTTTTATTCAAAGGTTAAGAAAAAGAATTTTAACTTACAGGATGTGATTTTAGCTTACATAATGATATTAATTACCCATACATTTTGAGCAACAAATTTATATATTCTTTAATCACAATTTGTTTCTTTGTTTGTTTGTATTTTTTAATTACAAAATAACAATTCCAGTTTGTATTGCCTTAACCAATAAAACATGTATTAACTATCTTTTTCACCTTTCAAGTTACAAATAATAAAAATTAAACTTTTTTTTAAAGAAAACTTGCTTTTAACACAACCTTTGTTTCTTACTTGAAAATGTATCTTTTTAAGTATGCAAATTAACATCCTTTTTGCATTTCTGACCCATTGAAGAACAGTGTTCAGAAAACTGAATTTACTTATCAATAAGAGTACCTAAATCAGCAAGCTTATCACCATATGGAATAATTCTACTATTCAACTTGTAAGCATGATATGGGTTGTGTGTGGTATAACTGAAATGAGCAATCATGCATCTGTCAACACCAAAGGTATTTTTCCATTCACCTGTCTATAGTTACTGTGTGCAATTAAATTCAAGTTGGGCAAGAACAACACCTTTTGTCTCTAGGTTTCTTCACTACAATCATTGGCATCAAAAGTGTTTTGAACCTGTAGATGCTCGTCTTGAGAGTATTATGTAGGAAATTTTTATTTCTGAATCAATTCTGTTGATGCTCCAAACCGTATCACAAATTACAGTAGGTGGTTGCGCACCCACAGCATCCCCAGCTCCAACGCCACTGATCATGACCACCACGAGGGTAGGGTTGGCAAAGCCCTCTTGGCATAAATCTTATTATTATTATTATTTTACACTATAAATCGACTGTAGAGGGGCCCCATCAAAGGTATTAGCCTAGAGCCCTCCGGCTCCAGGATATGGGGCCCATGCCACTGACTACACTGATTAATTCTGTGTCATCTGGTGGATTCCAATCCTATGGGACAATATTCTTAGCAATACTACTGCTGTATATTCATACAGGGTGGGCTAAAAAGTCTGTAGAAAATTTGAAAATGAATAAAAACTGGGAAAATAACCAAAATAAAAAATGGTTTGTTGGGCTAGCATCGCTAAGTCACTGGAAATTTTTTAAGACAGGAAAGAAAAGTAACTCAAAAACAGCCAATAGGTGGTGCTGGTATGAGCAACTTTGGTGGAAATATGCAAATGAGATGGTTATAAGAACTTGCGCTCCTAATCCACAACCAGTTCACCATTGTAAACCGTGTATGTGGACCTGCTGCACTCTGCCGTTGCTGGATTTGTGACTCGCCTGAAATGTGTTATACTCTGTGGTGGTGGTCATGTGAAACATATACTGCTGTAATAAACGATTTGAAGGCATTCTGTTTGTTATTGGGATCTTTTATAATTAGACTGTGGCAAAGGAGAAAGAGGTGGTTGATTACACAATTATGTTATGTCTTGAGGCAGTTTGGGAAATATCGCTCATGGTTACTGGAGTTGTCATCTGTTATGAATGTGCTTCTCTTATTGTCTGACAGATGGCACTACCATGCCATTGTATCATATCATGGCTATTGGACGTTTAGTCAGTTTGCACCATACCATTGTTACAATAGGATCTGTGTAATCATGTGTCTGTTATCATCATATATGTGTATATGTGTGTAGTAACATTATTGTAATCAACTGTACCATTAAAGAAATAGAAAAACTGGCAACCAAGGATTAAAAGAATACTGGAACTGTATCTGTTTAGGAGATGGCTATGCGAACTAAACCAGTGGGCACCGTACGGTTTCAGTTTCATTTTAAACAGTTTAATGAATCTGTTGAACATTGGAATAGCTATGTTGGAATCTTATTTTTTTCGCCGTTCACCATGTACCTGAAAGGAAGAAAGCATCAGCTTCATTGGGCCACACACCTACAGGATCCTAAAGAACCTGGCCACTCCGGATCTCCTGTCTATGAAGTCTTACAATGAGATCGTCACCCTGTTGTGAGGACATTTGAATCCGATTCCAAACGAGATGACGGAGCACTACAAGTTTTACGAGAGGAATCAACTCCAAGGTGAGTCGATAGCAGATTACGATCTAATTGCAGAAACTCACGGAATTGTAACTTTGGACCGAATCTATCTGTGATGTTACGCGATAAGTTCATTATGGGTTTGAGTTCTGAAAATATCCAAAAGAAACTTCTGATTGTCAAGAATTTGACTTACAGTAATGCAAAATCTACAGCTCTTGGTTTAGAAACCATCAAAGGATGTCCAAGAAATGCATAATCAAGTGTCGCAGTTTGGCCTGAAGAAAATCAGCAAAGTGTCTCGAATGGCACCTACAGGAAAACGATACCAGAGCAACGTGAACTCAGAATCAAAACATAAAATGAAACCAGTGGGGCAAAATCGTGTTTGTATCGTTGTCCTAGCACTTTTCATATGGCTCATCAGTGTAAATTCAAGGACAGCATATGTAGATTTTGTAAAAAGAAAGGACACCTACAGAAAGTGTGTAGATTGAAAACTAATGTGAATCTGCGGAACACAGAATCTGACGTGTTTCCTGTCAATAATCTACAAGCTAATAGAAACAAAAAGTTGATGCTTGATGTATACCTTGAGGGAAAGAAACTTTCCATAGAGTTGGATACCGGTGCCACAGTATCATGCATGAATGTTCAGGAATTCAAGAAAATATGTCTAAGTGTAAAAATTTTGAAAACGAACTTGGTTCTAAAGAACTTTGGTCAATTGTTGGTGCATCCAGTGGGTCAAGCTATCATGCAAGTACCTTATGAAAAGCAAACTACTACTCAGAACCTATACTTGGTGAATCAACCAGTGAATGCAATTTTTGGAAGGGAATGGTTACAAACCTTGAAAATCAACTGGCCTGAGATGAAGCATCTCATCCAAGAAGGTTTGCGATCTTCAAAGCTTGAGACCCTGCTTCAAAAATATTCTGAAATAAATTTTCACCTCAGGTCTTGATCAGCTGGAGAAATTACAGTGTCACATTGAATTGAAGGCAGGAATCAAGCTGAAATTCATGAAAGCGAGACCAATTCATTTCTCACTGAAAGAACATGTCGAGCAAGAGCTAGACAGATTAGTCCCTGAAGATGTACTTGAACTTGTGAACCATAGTGAGTAGGCGACCCCATCATTCCAGTGGTGAAATATGATTTAAACATTCGCATATGTGGTGATTACAAAGCTACCCTGAATCCGGTTCTGAAGGTTGACCAACATCTGTTGCCAAAAATCGATGACATCTTTGTGAAGCTTGCGAAAGGAAAAGCATTTTCGAAGATTGATCTTGCCAAATTTTTTCCTAAATAAATTTAATTTGTGAATTAATTTACAATTCTGATTGATTTAAAAGGAGTTTCAAGTGATGACTACATTCTCCTTAACTTTCTCAGTACAAAATTTGATAGGTGGCAACTGGTGCTGTAGAATTTAAGCCAATGTTTTACAAATGTCACAAATAGGAGAAAAAAAGCTGGGGCAAATTTTCATTTGGCTATAAACTATTGATAAAAAATATTTAAAATTATGAAAAGATGAAATATGAAAGTATGCAGATCCTAAAAATATATATTATTGAAAAAAAAGAATATATTTTTGTTTTAGGATGGAAAGTTATCATTTTAAAATTTGAAAAATGGGCTTAGGACAGGCAGGAGAAAAACATTTCCTTAACAAATGAAAATTTGTTCCAGCAAATTTTAAAAATCTATTGATGAAACAATTAGAAATAGAGTGGCGACTTTTCCGAAACTGGAATATAAAAAGAAGTGATGGAAAGAAAAGTTCTTTGTCAAATATATTTAATATAAACTGCTAGGGACACAATTTAGGCCAATTTCATGAGAATGATCCATATGTGTTTGCCTAACTTGTTTTTGTTTTCATTATATTGAATTTCTTTTAGATAAAATTGGGTGTACAGTTTTACGAAAATACAACTCTTCAAGTTCGTAACCCAGAAAGGATTCAGAGAGCTGCAACATATACCCAGATGTCCATGTATTTCAAAACTCAAGAAAAATATGGCCTTTTGGCATATGTAGGAAATGAGAAGGGAGCACACAGTCTGATGAAGCGTGTTCGAACGGTAAAATTATTTTAATTTTTGTTTTGCAACTAGATCATTGTTTGATTATCTGCTTTGGATTGTGTAGCTTATAATTATGCATGGTATATTGATGGAATTTTCTCTTTGGCATCACTGTAGAACTTGAATTAAATTCAACAAGATTGTAATCCAGTTTCGAGTTTCAATTGTGCTGCTGATTTTTGAGCGCTCTCACAGAAAATTTCTCAGTCATTTTTATGTTTATTGCAATGGTTTTTATTTATAGTCAAACTTTGATTTAGCCCTAAAATTAAATGATCCTGCTTCATCAAAATTTACCTGGTCTATTTTTCTCTTTGTTTGATTCCAGGGAACGTTAACAAAAAGTACTTCCCTATTACATATTTTTCAAACTGATATTCCATTGAATCCTGGGGTGCTTCATGAGCTTTTTTTGAGGTTCCAGAGAATCAAATGTCACAGAACCCTTACAAATCCTGGAATGTGGACAGCTATTAATTAAAAAAAATTTTTTTTGTCACTAATGCTTTTAAAGCAAAACTGAAACTAGTTTATTCTGAATTTTGACAAAATAGTGCCATTTAAAAATATCCAGATTATTTGGAAAACCAAACAAAGGAAAAACAGTAATCCCAGTAGTTTCCTCCCCAAACTGGGTCAGTCAGGGACTGCAGACATTCCAACCATGGAAAAAAGTTCAAGAAAGACATTCTACTGCAACCTTTTTCCCCTTGAAATCATTCTTTTGTTACAATTTGTTGGAATTTTTTTAAAAATAAATTTCTGAAGCAGAAGCTGGCTCAAACTCCATGTGACAGTAAAATGGCATAAATATTATTTTGCATTTTGTCAGCAAATTATTGGGGTGACCCACTGATGCATGAAAATGTGGGGGCACTCTTGAACCAACATTTTAGTGTTTTTTTTGTAGTAAAATGAACATTCCAGAGGAAAAATTATGAACTCCCACCCAGAGAAAATCCAGTGCATGCCTGTGGGGTGGCCATTAGTCCCATATTTTAAGGAGCATTATCATGTAAGTCCCAAAAACAGATTTTTTTTTTAAAGGAAAATTTTTTATTTGCTGAAAGTGAGCTTTTTTTGAACCACAGAACTTACCTGAATTTTAAGGTAACCCATTATATCAAAGAAATATTCAAAATGAGTTTGTGTTCTGTGGAACAGCCACAAGGGTTCCATGTAGCACTTTCATGACCATCAAGGGTTTCACGAGAGCTTTCACATTCAAAACCGCTGCCCTATTGGACCTGAGGTTGCCACCATTAAATAGTGCCTCAATATGTCCTCCTTGAAAGTCCTCAGATACTTTAAGAAATCCAGAATGAGAAATTCAGATACTTTACCAACTACAAATAGCTTGGCTAATTCAAAAATAGATTGCAGGTTAAATCCTACAATGCAATTAAATTTTTTTTGTTCAAGTTGATCTTATCAATAGACAAAAAAAAAAAGAACAGGTAAATGAGTCAGTCCTCTTAGAGAAATTGCATAAATATTCTTACTGTCCTATTAGAATAGCTCTTCTCCACAGGAAAAATATAACTATATCCTTTGGCCTTAGAAACACATAGGGCATATATATAGGGAATAGTTCACATGCAAAAAATTTGATTTGTTCCGATGTGATCTTGAATTTATTAGTTGGAATCATTAATACTGTGAAATCTCAATATAACAATACTGTGCGAGCCAAGAAAGAATATCGTTGTAGAGGGATTATTGCTATATCGAGAAGCAGCAGTTTACCATTAGAGTATAGACATATCCAAACAAGACTTCAAAAAATATCATTGTAGAGGGATTTATCATTATATTGAATATCATTATAGTGAAGTTTCACTATATTTAATTTTTGTCCTTCCTCCATGCCAGAAGCATGGATTTGCAAATTTTCTCATTTTTTTACAGTTGGTTGGATACCTTACTTTTTATCTAAGCTTTGCCTGAAACACGAACGTGTATCCCTGTTGAAACACATGTAACCAAACATTTTGGGAACATAACTTCCATAGAGTAACATGGGTAGAGTAAACATTCAAATGTCATTTCCCACATTCATTGTTTTTCCAAGGACATTGCACTATCGTGCTTCTGGCATGAGGGTGATGATATCTTACTCTTGAACAGGTCAGACTTTAACCCTTTAACTACGGAATATATTTCATAAAATGTGTCAAAAATCGGAAATGTTTTTGAGATAAAACTACACAGGGAAGGGAATGAAATGAAAAAAAAAGGAGTACCCATTTTGCCAGAAAGGTAGAAATTAGATTTTGCATTGATAAAATGTTACTCATGGCTTATAAAGTGGGTGACTGATGCTAAAAATACACATTTTTTTTTCCAACTCATAATTTTTGGCAGGCACATACATCTTCAATATAACAATAACTGATTCCAAAACAATTGTTAAATTGAGTATTCATTGCAATTTTACAATAGGCACTTTATCGTGACAGTAAATCAATGTTAAAATTTATATGTGATTATCTTAGACATTTGAGACATAAAAGCTGACAGAAAAGAACTTGGATGATTTTAATGAACTTTATAAAAATTTAAAGGAGCTAAGCTGCAGTATTGGACTTTTCTTTCGTTCAAGGTATACAGAGCCTTACTCCATTGCCTTAGGCTAGGATTATACTATAAAAGTTTGAAAAATGTCCTTTTATAAAACATTTGATAAATGTCATTTTATAAAACATTTGATAAATGTCCTTTTATAAAATATGCAACCAAAAAGCCTATTGGTTGCATAAACCAATAAGCCTACATTTGTTCAAATGTAACAGATACGACAATTTAAATCTATTATGTGCATTGAACATTTTTCTATTTTTAATTATAGGATGATTATATGGCTTTGGAAATACGTGGTGGAACAATTGTGTTAACCATGGATTTAGGTTCAGGTGCCCAAGAAATCAAACATAATACTTATGTTTCAGATGGAAAATGGCACCAAGTCATATTTGAAAGGTATGTAACACAATAATTCAATATCTGAGATGTGAAATGGGATAAAATAATAATTCACCTCTGACAGCTATTTTAAGATGCATTACATCAATCTTGAAATGTGTATTTTGTATAGGAGAATTATGTTATTTAAAAGAACAGATAGAATATATTATGATAGAACAGAAGTTATATTTCCTTCAAATAATATGAAGATATTCTATTGTATAGTCACAATAATTTTAAATTTTAATAATAGCAAAAAAGAAAATATTTTAAGTAATAGTGGAAAAATGACCTTTGAATCCTGCTTCAAAAACAAAACCCATGATTCCTCTAAATGTGATAGAGAAGATATTGATAAAATTATTGATGCAAATTTCATAAAACAGACTGCTATCTCCTCCCTCATTCTCAAAATTTCAGGGGCTTTCGTACTGATTAGAGGGATTTTTTTAATGCTCTCTTTTCAGTTTTTGGAAAAAACCTCTTCCGTGAATACCAATACTTTGAATAACAGTAATCACGAGCTCTCTGATTTGTTTTTCACCTTTTGCCAGTATGTCTAACTGACTTACATGTACATAAACTATTAACTATAGTTCAGTGGTTTTTTCACATAAAATAGTTTCCCATATCACACCTCATTTCACTTATAGATACTTTAATAAAGCTCTGAGTCCTTCACCCAGCAGAAGAGATACAGGGGAACCTGTATGAAACGGAATGTCAAAAGACTGAAATAATATTCCATTTTAGACAGATTTCTGTTTTATAAAGGTGCAAATAAAAGCATTAATCATTGAACAGACTATGTTTTGATTCTGCTTAAGACAGGTTTCACTGTATATGTTGTGTATTATATCTCTACTCAGAATGATGAACAAAATAGTTACACCAAGCAGGAAAAATTCATAGTTGCAACTACAGATACTTGATTACCTAGTTGAAAATTTTTTTCTCCCCCTCATAATAGTGTGTTTTTAAAGGAATTTGAGGCAAAAAATCAAGACTTTTAAAGCTCAAAGTGATTTCAGAGGATAATTGCCAATACAGCTAAAATTTATTCTGGGCAGAAATTGCTTTCCTTGTTCTTCTCTGGATATGCCACTGGCCTTGAAGAATAACTTCCTATTTACTCATCCAATGTAAGATCCCTAAAAGTATAGAACAAGCCTTTAATGCTCTGACGAAGATCACAACAGAGATTAAAATTAAAATTTAATAACCAAGTCAGAAATCAGTTAGTAGTTATGTCAGCACTACAGCAATCACAAATGCAAAAAGAGAGGGCCATAGCTTTTGCAGCCAGATTTTATTAGTTTTTGGGTTGTTTGTCTTTTTGGTGGCAGAAGTTTTATTCACTACAGTAGCGATATCCTATATATATTTACATATACTGTTTGTGTGAAGTAGGATCAGCAATATGTTTAAGTTTGCTGTGATAGCTCGTGGTTGGTTGGATGTTTCTTTTGGAGGTTTCTAATTTAACAAAATTTACTCCCTTAAATCCAAATCAGTCTCATGTAAATTAGAAGCCTAATATAATTAATTTTGCACAATGGTTTTTGCAGTAAAAGTACTTCCCCGCTATCATGTCTGGTCACTAAAAAAAACTTGCATTATAGTGATATTTTAAACATCTCAGGCTGAACTTTATTTGAACAACCTCTCCATCATGAAATGTTGTGCTGTTGATAGTTAAAGAACTTATGAAAGTTAGCATCTGGGTATCTGCCGCTGTGGTGGTCGAGTGGTCATAGTGACGGACTCGCATCGCGATGATCCGGGTTCGAACCCCACCAGCGCCACAGTGGTGGTTGGCTGAAGTTGGTTTTCAACTTCAAGGCCTGAATGCGAGCCGATCTCCCCGTTTAAAAAGTCTCGCCACAGAGAGCAACAGGCCTACAACGTAACAAATATTCAATTATTACACTTCACTCACAATTTGAAGTATAGGTGGCAGCACTGAAATATCAAGCACAACACTAGCTACACACTCAGACTGTTAGGTGTCACTTCTGCCACGAATGGGCTGGAAGAGATCTCGGCAACGGGATAAGTCCGGTGGCAGAGTCCCTGGCAATCATTCATTCAGCCTCTGAGTATCTCGTGAAGGAAGCACAAAGGTAGGTGCCCCCTGAAAATTTCAAATCGTTAATTTAATTTCTCAAATGGATTTGATACCAACTTAATAAAATTGAATTTCTTTTTCTTCAAATGAATTTGATAAATTAGAAAAGAAATATTTTCAGAATCACTGATTGAAAAAAAAGTGTCCTGTAAAATATGGGTCATATGGTTAAGGTTTGGTGGCGTTTTTCATGGACAGCTATGTATTCTTTCCTCTTTGGACACTTTCTGTCCTATATTCCGTGCGCATGTCCTCATTCTGTGCACCTATATGATATACCTTTAGTGGTTAGAAACACAAGAGAAGGGAGAACAGGGATGGTCAGCACAGGTTACACTCATTTTGGCCATGCTGAAAACCTTGCCCCAGATACTGATGCTGTTATCTACCTTCTATCTTTTAAATCTATTGTATCTTTTATGCAAATTAGAATATATATAAATAAAAAATATATATATTTAATAACTTTTCATTAGAATATAATGCATCTTTAAATTAGAACACGTGATATTTCCCTCTTTCTTGAGAGACATACAAGGTAACCAATATGGCGACTTCCTGTGCGACTCATGAAAGAAACAAATCTAAATTAAGGAAACATAGAAGTGAATTTTTTTCTTTTTAATGGGAACTAGATATTTCAATTTTTTTTTTCAACTTCAAGTTATTGATATGCCTGTTTTTCCTTTGAAAAATGTTTGATTAAAGCTGCGGAATTTCTTCAATGTAATTTATATGGGGCTCATAATTTCAAAACATCGTAAACTATATGGATTGATGCAATTTGATAATATAAGACAATACGGAAACATTAATTCTCATTTTTGTTCTGGAGAAGATATAAATAAAAAGTTGAAATCAATGTCATTGCATGGATATCCACCTCAAAAGTGGGTCTAGCTCATTATTTTATGCTTAATTTTTTAAGCTTTGTATCTCTAAGCAAACTCAATATTTCGAAAATCAAAAATTCAATTCAATTTTCAAAATTATTGATGTGGTGGAAAACCCCACAAAATTTCCATATTTCTACACTAAAATTGGCAATTTTAACATTGATCTCTGTGGGTATCACATAGTGCAGTGATTCCCAACGTTGGTGTTAACGCTCCCTTAGAGGCAATGGAATGCTCTAGGAGGTGGTAGAAGCTACTGGTACCTATGGGTTAGATTGCGTTGGGGGCGATGGGGAGAAAACAATTTCTGAAGAAGGGGGCGATGGGACAAAAAAGGTTGGGAAACTATGATCTAGTGTTTGTCCCTCAGAGTGATGCTGATGATGATTATGACGTCTATTCGAAAAGCCTCATATAATATTGAAAGAAGAGTATGAATTTTCACAGTTTGCAAAAAGCCATTGCCAATAGCAACTGCTGAACCTAAATGATGATTTTCAACATTGTTAAGATATTGATCAGGCTCACTGCACAAATTATTTATATTAATGTTGCATTGATAGAGCATCATTATAGTTGTACTGCATGGATATACGGATAATGTGAAAAATAATTTAATAAACAAAAATAAGTTTTCAATACAGTGAATACTTTACTAATTGTAAATACTTGGCTACATATTTTCACCGATATCTGGTAGCATATTTTTCAAAATCTGTGCCCTCCCCCAGAATATCTGACCTCCAACTTCCACTGGTTAGTATTGAGCTTGGTATCTCTTCTAAGCTGCTACAGAACTTTTCACTTTTCCATGCAAGAGTAATGTGTGAGATTACCATGCATGACCAGAAGTAAGAGTTTTTTTATTAGAATTTTATCAGTTTTTTGTTCTTGTCTTAGAAATCAGAGGGAAAAATTAAAAAGGCAGTGCAGCCTAAATAGATGATATCACAGTAAAAGGCTGATATAATCAGTATGGCCTATATAATGAGGATCTGGTTATTTCAAGTGATTTGCAATGTACCTTTAATGTAAAATTGTAAAAGATGCTTATTGCTTACAATGACAATTCTGTTTTTTTTTTTTTACAATTTTTCTACTATTGTGGGTTCTTATTATAACTGACTTACACTGCATGCGGTCTGTAATATTGAATCATTATTGGAATTTTAAATGAGTTGCTTATTTCACAGTTTTGTGATACATTTTTTTGTATGTATCCGACTTTAAGACCAATTTTTTTCCTATTTACTGTCAAGAACTGGCAAAGCATGCACATTAACAGTAAGAACAGATGGAGAGGCAGATGCAATGGTTGAAGGTTTTCTTCCAGGTATTCACACAGTTTTCAACTTGGATCAACAAGTGTCTAAAATTTTTGTGGGTGGAATACCAAATGAGGCTAAGGTAATCAAGAGTGCTTTCTTTTTTTTTTAACTTTATTAACATGTTAATTTGAGACTATAAAGGAGAATCTTACTTCTAAACATCGTACACTGTTTGATTTTGATAAATTTATGTTAGTGCATATAAGAGTCATTCATTTCTCAACACAATTAGCATTTTATTGAAAATGATTTATAGACTTTTCCTGAAGCATATCTTTTACTTTTTAATATCAGTTCATTTTATAACCACTCAAGGCTAATCATAAAAGAAGCAAACTTGTGTTGTCCCATTATTTGGTGCATCCCCTTAACGAGTACTTTGGTGCCTTGGGGGAAATAAATAAATATGCCTGACTTTTCTGTTTTTCTTTTTTCCCTGCCCACACGCAAACCGGTTGTCAGGGCCAGGCTTAGGAATTTTTCATGGACGGCCAGGTGCAAAAAAATTTCTGTGGCCCCTCAAAAAAAATTTTATGTGGTCACACTTCGACTAATAAACATTTCAAGTTATGAACATAAATCTTGAAGAGTGAAAAAGTCGTTCAAGAAGAACTCATTTTTATATTATTTCAGGAACGTGTTGATAGTTGGGATCGTAATCAAAAGAGCCTGAAAGTTTAGGTACTAAAAATGGTCGAAATAGGCAGGCAAAAAGGCACTAAGAATAAGCGGTACATATAAGTTATATGAACAATAATAATATAATAATACTTTGCCTTGGGTGAGTCATGACGTCAACTGTCGACCTCTTGGAACAGTCATTGGTCAGCTGTACATATGTGATGTAGTCCAATGCCTGAGTGAGACGTATAATGTAAAGCATGTAAAGAAGCAAAGATTTCTAATTTTCCTCTGCTTTTCTAGTATGGGCTGCATTCATCTGAAACACCATGACTATGGGTGGGCTGACAGGTCTCCAGCCAGAGGCCCCGGGACGATTCTAACTTTTTCCATGCAATAAATTCACTTATTTGGAGCCCGTGAAACATATGACAAGGAGGCCCACCAAAGATCCCAGCCTGGGGGGGGGCCTATTCTATAGTGAATAGCATAAAATAAAGCACTAAAAATGTATTTATAATTCATGGAATGAAGGAAATATAACTAAAAACTAAGGTATTAAGGGTCCAAAAACTAGCTGAAAAATTGGTTGCATTTAATCTGTCTACTGTTTCAATCACAGTTTATAATAACTGAATCCAGGTTAAATTGATTTCAAGCCCAAAATAAACTATTTGAGGTCCCTCAGGTTAGTTCCAGGGCCATCATTACCAGACATGGAGCCCAAAAAGAAAATGATCTGCAGAGCTCCTTCGAATTGTGAATAATTATCTTTTATTTATTGTATTATTTGGAATAATCACTATCGTTTCTATAGTTGAAACATAGCTACCTTATTCTATTATAGTTAAAAAAATAATTTTTTTTATATTCCTACACATGCGGGACTCAGCATGTAGCCCTGTGCCCTGTATGGCTGCATCTGCCGCACACCCGTGAGGGTGACTCTGGTCAATCTAATCAAATACCAAAAAATATGCATATAAAATAAATGGCATGGTTATAGTGCAGTGCATTTGTGGTGTAAAAAGAATCACAACAACATGGGTCCCCGAAGCTGTCTTCTACTTTGCCATAGGTGAGTCATGACGTCAACTAATGACCTCTTGGAGCATTCATTGGTCAGCTGTACATATACAATGCAGTCCAATGTCTGAGTGAGACATAATGTGAAGCATGTGTGGAGAAGCAAAAATTTCTAATTTTCCTCTGCTTTTCTAGCATGGACTACATTCATCTGAAACACCATGACTAACACCCATGGGTGGGCTGACAGGGCTCCAACCAGAGGCAGCGGAAAGATTCTAACTTTTTTCCCCATGCAAAATAAATTCACTTATTTGGGGCCCGTGAAACATACGACAAGGAGACCCACCAAAGATCCCAGCCTGGTGGCCCCCAAGCCTCCTGGCTTGGGGCCTTCTATAGTGAATATATAGCTTAAAAACAAAAAAGATGGTAGATGCCATGGGTCCGAACCCTGTTTGTCCCCTCTCTTATGGGAGCCAAGGCCATATGCTAACACCATCCAGTAAAAGTAAATCTAACTCATGGCAACACCAAGTTCCCAATCTCTCAGATCATCATCTTGCCAAATTATTCATGTTTAAATGAATTAGGAATGGAGGAGGAAACTTTCTGATGAAAATTAATACTCAGAGTTGTAAAAAAAAACAAAAACATTTATTTTGTTTTCAATGTTCAAAATATCTAATTTTTACATATTATGGCCTCTGAAATGCACCAGTAAACTTAAAACTATGTTAAAATAGGCATTTATAGAAAAGCTGGAAAATAGGCAAAAAAGGAAGCATTTAATATTTTTTGCCTGAACTTCTGGGTTCACGTAATCAAATACGATATATTGGAAGGGAATTGCATTTCAATTAATTTGACAAAATTTATAAATTATTAGCAATAGTTAGTATGGCTGCCTGTTTACACTTCATTGTGGCTTAAATCATATTGAACAGATATACATTTTTGTCATACTTTTAAAAAGTTTCATCATCTCTTTATCGAATATACGTTGCAATTCGATAATGTTGATCATTTTTCAAATTTTTTATTACTATTTTTGTTTAATTAATATAAATTAATAGAAGTAATCAAGCACTGGGATTCACAAAAATAAAGAAAAACATTCTGAAACACATTAGAACTGTATTTGAAAATTTGGATTAATTTAAAATTACTACAATATATTCTGCTTATACAGTAGACTCTCTGTAACTCTCGACACCCCTAAAGTATCGACAAACATGTCGACTTAAGCAGATGTCGAGTTAGTGGGGTTTCACTCTAAATTTTTGTCTAATCGTTTTTGTGTACGTAATTATATACATTCTAACAATTGTATTAAATAAAATGCTAATTCTCATTAATTTTAATTCGGGGTTGTTTCAAAATAGAATCAAAACGTATACAAAATTTACCTCATGAAAAATAATCAAGTACATTTGCATGTTTTTCTTCCCGAAGAGAAAACAAAAATTTTTCTACACTATTCAGTTTATACCGCGATTGTTCGGCTTTTTCCTGACTGCATAGGAAGTGTGCATCATGGAGAGATGGTGCAGATACTTCTTCATCTGAACTTTCTGTGATTCTATTTCTTCGAAACATGAAGCACTTGCTTTGGGTGATTGATTCTAGAATATCATCGTGTGCTAAAAGTCCTGAAGTTACAACATACTGTGAGTTAATACTCACAAATTCATCGTCGATATAATCACCCATAGTGCTATTTATGCTTCCTCCACACTTAATCTAGGAGGAATCTTCAGAGAAATAATCTTTTTATTTTAATTAATTAATTTTCTTTGGAGAAATAATCGTTCTCCAAAGATTCAGAACAAAAACCAACATGACGGAAGCAGTTCCGAATCATGGCACTCGTGCCTGAGTTCCATGCAGAACCAATCATTTTAACTGCATCTAAAACAGAAATTTTTGCATCAATTCTAACATCCACAAATTCACAAATTTTTTGTCTGTAATTTTCTGTAAAAAGTTTTTATACTTAAGATAATTCCTAATTTCCTTGATTAAGATTTTTTGTGAAATCTTTTGCTTTCTCTTGAATTATTGACCCTGATAATTATTGGGATTGAGTGAGATTGAGGGATTTGAACCACAAAAGTGTTGCTTCCTCTACATCGCTGAATTCTGATTTCTTATGCATTTTCTGCTTGGTTCATAACAAGGGCGTAGCCAGGGGGGGGGGACTTGGGGGGTCTGGTCCCCCCCCCGAAATGTGAGAAAATGACCGAAAAAAGGGAAAAAGATGGCCAAATCCATTGTTCTGTCACTTTGGTTCCCCCCCCCGAAATGAAAGTGGTCCCCCCCCCCGAACGAAATTTCTGGCTACGCCCCTGGTTCATAAGAAGATTCAAATGCTGAAAAAAAATTTCC
This sequence comes from Pholcus phalangioides, assembly GCF_987345545.1. Taxonomy (NCBI): domain Eukaryota; kingdom Metazoa; phylum Arthropoda; class Arachnida; order Araneae; family Pholcidae; genus Pholcus; species Pholcus phalangioides. The sequence continues at coordinate 59,667,879 of NW_028301604.1, forward strand.
CTCATTTTTAGCAAATGTTGAAATGGGTTCTGTGCAACTCCATATTCTTCAGCGAGTTCACTCTGAGTTTTTCCTGATTCTAGTTTTTTGAAAATTTAAACTTTTGATTTTAAAGGTAAAGTATGAAGTTCGCGTGGAGCCACTGCATTCACGACTGTCGATAATCACAATGATAACCAAATGAGATATTCAGCGTCTAACCAGGCTTTAGCTCTTTTTCTTTTACTCCTTTTCCAAGAAATCGTAAAACTGAGTTCCGCCAAAAGCATTCTCCGCTACAGACAATATCAAAACTTACAATAGATAAGATTTTTATCCCTATTGGATGTTGGCAATTTCAACATCCAATAGGGATCATATCACACTTTTGGGATCATTCACACTTCTTTTGACCATGAAAAGAATGAAAGACCTGTCCTGGAAATGCACTAAAATGATAGGCTGGCCAAGAGGCTTCAAACATTCATTCTTCACATGCACGCTCCCCCCACCCATAGCGCAAAAAAGGGATCCATCATATAGAACAAAGAAACAAAGGATTATCGAAGTACCCACAGACAGCGTCAAAAAATTCTTAGAATCGTAACACATGGGAAATTGTAAAAACCAGTCGTAGTAAAGGGACAAAAGTCGTAGTAGACTTGAGCAGAGTTAAGCAAAACATGTGTCGAGTTAGAGTTTTCCCTTCATTGAAATTAGTATTGGGCCAACCAAGGGAATAATAGATGTCGAGTTATCCGGATAGTCGAGTTACAGAGAGTCTACTGTATAACATTCCCACTTAGAAAGTTTTTTTGCTTAGTACAACTTTCATAGCGAAAAATAAAATTCATTTAGCAAAACAAACTGAAATCTATTATGCTGAATTATTCGGTTGTACTGAAAAATCTTGTGACAGGAAAAAAAGCCTAATTTTGCTAAGGGAAAAATCAACGTTTTTTTCATATCAAAAGAAAAATTATTCTGTATTAAAAAAAACTAAAGATCAATTTACATAAATTAATTAAAACTGCAGATGGATAAAAATTATTACAAATTTGGCATTTATGAAAATCAATGAAAAAATTCAGGATTTATAAATATTTAGAATTTATAAAAATTCAAAATTTGTAATGAATCACGCAATTATTAAAATTAAATAAATATTATTATATGTGATATATATGTGATATTATATTATTATATCATGAGTATATAATTAATAGAAATTGGAATGAATGAAAGAAAAAAAAGATATCAAGATAAAAATGACAGTTTTCTGATACAAAATTAAATACAACTCACACATTCAAATAACATATGATTGACCTTTGGAGGGGGCACAAAATTTTGGAAGTGGTGGCACAAGAAAATTTTCCTAGAGAAATTTTAAGAACATTCAAAAAGCATTTAAATTAACTAGTAATCTGAGTACTAGTAACACAAATTAAATAAAATAGCATATAAAAGGTATTTTCTTTCGATATTTTAATTTTTGCAAAACGAAAACATTTGCTTTCTTTAAATTTTTTTTTGGTCGGCTTTAGGGGAGGGTCACAATCCTTCTATGTATGCCTCTGGTCGACAGCATAAACTCTTGACAAATAAATTTTTTCCTTTCTTTTTCCTCCCGATTGAAAAATCGGCGGGTTCAATTTTTTTCTTCTGGGGGGGGGGGGGTGTTAAGTTTTTTCCTGCAAAATAACACTATAATCTCGGCTTGGGGATTAGAACCCCAAAAAACCATCCTTTGCATATGACAATGAGTATCACTAAGAGCGATATTCTTAGCAGCATTAACCATGGTTTTGCGATATTTTTCTGGTATAAGTTCTGTAAGGGTGTCAACTGCAAAATCTATGCAATTTTTATCACTTCTCCATTCGTAAAAGGTAAACTATGTTGGGCAATTGTCTTGGCAACTTTGATCGAAATCTCAGTTGATAATTTGTTGGTATCAATATCACCACCTTCACTGAAGCATTTTTGTTGTCACAAAAAATTCGATTTCAATTCTTGAAGTTGCAAGAATCTTACTTCCAACTTTTCCGGATATTATATTGCAAATGTCCTATCGTGAATCTCAGTGTCTTTTACAATTTTCTCTTCGGAAATCAGCTAGCGAAGTGTGGCATATAAGGCACTGAACTGTTGCATCCGTAGGCGGAGATAGACTTGGAAGTCTGGGGGGGGGGGCACGGTCATTATTGCTGGGGGGACACGATGATGATGTCAATTCATGTATACATATACATATATACATTAGATCAGTCGACTCCACCTTTGACGCTGCGGGGGGGGGGGCATAGCCCCCACATCCTGTAGCGGAGCCCCTAGGCTGGGATCTTTTGCGGGCCCCTTCTATAATGCTGGCCCCTCATCAGACATGAGCTGGTTGATGTGGAATCCTGTAGGAAACTATCATTCCCGATGGATTTCTTGTTGTCATCATTCTGTCTACAAAACAGTGTGGATAAACTTCCAGATGTGTTGTTCTCGGGGCCATAACTAGGCTGGAGCAACCGGTTCCCTGAGCCAAATGAGAGCCCCCCCACAAAAAAATGTTCACTCATTTTGCATAGTAATAACTCCTTCAAGGGGATCGTAAGAAAGACATTGCCCCAGGGCCCTGAGAGGGCACGCTACGGCCCTGGTTGTTCTTCTTGTCATGAAAAGCTGACCCAACTGAAGGCTAATTCTAATGTTCGCAACAAGTATTTAAAAACAATGTTTTCCAAACTTTGTATCGTAAACTAGGGCGACCTTATGTCAAACCTTTTGGGGGTTTTCCTTACATTTTCTTTCGTACTTTGCTTAGGAAGGGACCGGAAATTTTTTTTCACTTGGCACTTAGTCATCCCCTGGGGGGGGGGGGGGGTGGCAAAATGTGCCATCACTTTTTTCTCCCCTATAACTCTCCAGAAACAAGTTATGGCACATTGTTGCACCCAGTTTTATTGAATTCTGTGTGTTAGGAAGGACTTCAGTTAGGACTTTACTAGGAACCATTTGAAAAAATTATTTCTGCCCAATATAAGGTCATTTTTGAATTTTTAAATAAAATGGTCTCTGAAACCTAAAAACATCAGTTTATAGACATTTTTAAGTAAAGAAAATGTTTATTTTTACTTCTTTTGGAACATTTTAATTTGCTGAAAAATAAACAAGAATAAAGAAGACTCAAAACTTAAAAATATGAGGCTCTTTTTAAAAAATAACCCTGTATAAATGTAACATTCATTTCTTCAAATCGACTACAAATTTTTTGTCACTGTCAATTGGTCGAGGTTTCTTGATTTTCATTATGGTTTGGCTTCTCGGATACCAAATTTCATCAGCTGGGTCAGGACATGAATAAAATTTGCCAACTTTCTTCATAGCCCTTGCACACGTCTCCCCACTATGATCAAAATTGGTGAGCATCTGCTTGTTTCTTATCGCACAAAGAGCCTCTTCAAGTGCTTCATTTGAGTAATTGTGGTAGAGTTGACCACCCAGCTTAACTTGCAAACTAACATAACTTGCAAACTATTGCTGGTAACAAACTAGTATAAAAAGGGCAAAAACACTGAAAAAAACAGGTTCCACAAAGTCACCACCTGAATTCCCATTTTTTTGTTTATGTATCATATTTCTGCCGAAATGCAGTATTTTTACAATTCAAATAGGTATTTCTAATTATAAGTAACTTCTACATAGAAATATTAACTTACCTAGTTTCTACGAAACATACACTGCCTGCACCAGGAGAGGTTTTCACGCACTTGAAAAATTTCATGTAACTCAATAAAAATCCTGAATTACCTTGTTATTTGCAAATTTTTATCACATCCTCAACTTTTGGAAAAGTGTACATTATAGAAATGTCTATATTGTAAAGTAAATTTTGCAATTTTACTAACACATTTAACTGTGCAAAAAATTCTGTGTTTTTCAGAGTCTCATTATTTTTCTAGTTAAGTAAAAATTAGTTCAAAACATATTTATCAAGGAATCATTACCTCTCTGTGTATATAAACTGCAGTATATAATTTTTTAAGTCATGGTAAAATTCAATGAAACATTTGTTTTATTGAACATTTAATTTTTACAATATATTGCCGGTAGCACATAGGTGATTGAATAGTTAAAGGGTCAAACCAATGAAAAACTGATTTTTTTTCCCTACAGATACAAGAAACAGTGAAGAATTTTCGTTTTGATGGTTGCATTGAAGAAGTCAAACTTGGAAAGGTTCCTATCGGCCTGTGGGATTTCGTTCATGCTGAGAATAATTTTCAGGGTTGTGCAGAGCGTGATCAATTAGTAATTGCTGAGCCTACTAATGATTTTAGGTTCAGTGGGACCGGATACGTTATTTTACCAAGAAAAAAAATGAACTTTGCAACAGAAACATTTATAAAAATGAAATTCAAAACATATGCAGCAGAAGGCTTACTATTTTTGATTGGTAAGAAGAATGTAAGTTCATTTATAATCATATATTCTCCTGCTTATTTTTATATTTTATTTTTTGTTTTCTCTTTGAGCAAACAAATACAGCAGTCTCTATCTAACTAACTTCTATGCAATGTTCTCTGTAAATTGTGTGCAAGCATGATCGTGCAAGGTGAAAGTGCTTCTGTGCACACAAAAGAAATTCACCATTGGTATATATGAAAAATTGTCTTGCTGTGCACCAAGAAAACAGCTTCATGCAGGTTTAAAAAAAAAATAGAGGGAAAGTTGCTTCTGTGTAATAAAACTTATACTGAAATGCTCAAATTTTCATTAATATATTTCAAACCAAAAATGATTTCTATATAACAAATGTTTTGATGGAATAGATGAATGAAATTAATGAAGCAACAATTTCAAAAGAATAAAACACTTTCTTAAAAATTTTATTCTGATTATGTATATGAAACAGATTTTCCAAGTTTTTTGAAATAAAAATCAATTATTGTAGAAAACAAATAATAATGATGGATATGAAAAAAACAGTTATATGTTACAGTTAAAGTGTTATTTAAAATTAGGTCTCTAAAATAGTGTACATATAAGGAAAAAATTAAGGAAATTTGTTGTATGTGGCAACAAGATGTAAAAACAGTACTCAAGACCATCCAGTTCATGTGTTTACATCCTGTATCAATGCTTGGTCACAATGCCTGTTGCTGCGTTACGTCTTTGTCTATATTCTATATATTTCCAGTTAGTTCATTGTTTGTTTTCATTAACAAATACTATATAATAACATCACATGTCTTCAATCAGTCTCACCACTAGGATAAAATAATTGACAATGAGATAAAAAACTTCAAAAGAAACTTTAATTCCTATAAGTATCGATCCAAACAGTCGTGGATTATGTTGCAACTCTGCAACAGGATATTATCAACTGTGAGTTTGTATCACCTTGCCAGTGCAAAACGTCTTTAGCTGATATATTTTCCTACATGCGCAGTTTTTCCATGGAATTCGGGACAGCGCGATACGTGAGCAACTTTCAAAGTCCGAAATTCTTGAATTCGATGAAATCTTGAAGAGAGCAACAACTTTCGAAGCATCAAAAATTGACAAACTTTCAAAGAAATCAACAAGTGCAACTTTTGATGAAGTCAACAAAGTTGTGAAATCCAAACCAGCGAAACGTGACTCGAATAACTCACGGAACACAGCAGTATCTTATCCAAGAAGCAAGAACCACCAGCATTCCAAATTCAGTTCCAGAATAGACTTTGTAAAATTGGGTATACAAAATCTTTGTATTCGTTGTGGTCGTGATAATCACATTGCAGATGATTGCAAAATGAATCCAAAATCTCTCAAGTGCAGTGTCTGCAAGAAAACGTGACACCTCAGAAAAGTATGCATTAAGACACTGCTAGATGAACAGAGCAAAATCCATCAGAATTCAAATCAACCAATCATATGTCCAATGCTGAAGCTTTTCGTTGTTATGGTGTGCAACAAATTATTGAAATATTTGAACACCATGAATGACCAAAGGATATAGACAAATATTTCATCATGATCAACACTAAAGGTCGAGAGGTAAGATTTGAAGTGGACTCTGGTGCAGGATATACATTTATTCCATGTGGTGAATTCCATGAGCTAAACATTTGAACACAACTTCAAATCTCAACTATCGCTTTTCGATCATACACTGGTAATGTGTTCCTGCCAGATGGGAAAGTTGATGTGAATGTGGAGTACTGAGGGAAAAAACCCCACTAAGAGCTCTATGTTGTTCCATAGGAATATGATGCATTATTAGGAATGCATCATGCTCAATCATGAAGCACCAACTATTGTGTTTGCATGTAATCATTTCTTTAACTATCTGTTTGGATAATGTTTCCAATTAGTGACTGACAAACATCCTCTAACAAGGATTTTTCATTCAACTTCAAAGCCACCTCCTATGACGTGTGACAGTTTATTTCAATATGCTAGTTTTTTTTCAGCGTTTGATTACAAAATTACATTCAAGAAAGGAATTGGAAACAGATGCCAGTTGCCTTTTCAGGGCTCCAGTTGTGCAGAAAGAGAGGTCCAGTGACATGGCTATCAACAACAAGATCTATCAAGTGTGTGTGGCATCAATTAATGAACTATCGACAGAATTATTGAATGCTGACTTGATCAACAAAAGCAACTGACTCGTGAAAATTTATCGAAAATCCAACTGGAAATTCAACAAGATCCTGAACTTTCTTATGAATATACCCTAGAAGATTGAATCCTATTGAAAGAGCGAAGAGTAGTAATTCCGAAAATACTACAGAAATCTGTTTTAAATGAACTGCATCAAACACACATTGGCATCACAAAAATGAAACAACTTTCCCTAAGATACATTTATTGGAAAGGAATCGACAAAGATATTGAAAATTTATCCAGATCATGTGAACAGTGTGTTCACATCAAGACAAATCCTTTGTAGGTGCAAGTTCATACCTGGGATGAACCAAAGGAAAATTGGGACCGCGTCCACATTGATTATGCTGGGCCTTTCCAGAACAATTTTTTCTTGATCGTTATTGATGCAAAATCCAAATGGGCTGAGATCAAAATATAACAAAATGCTCCTTCTTCATTCTCAACCCTTGAAATGTTATCTGACATTTTCTCTATGCACAGACATTCACACACAATTGTTTTAGACAATGCAACAATTTTTGTCCGTGACCAGTGCTAAAAATGAAATTTTTCAGAAGCTTATTGCACCTGGACATTCTGCTTACTAATGGCTTGGCTGAGAGAAATGCACAGACATTGAAAAATTAATTGAAACCATATCCAATGCGTCAAATTCAATGCATGCGAATGTGAGAGAAATAGTTTTTCGATAACAAGCCACTCCATTGTCAAATGGTAAAACTCCTGCTGAAATGTATTTGCAACGCAACATCCACAGTCAACTCAATGCTCTTCGACCCAGGAAACACATTGAGAACACTGAACACACAATCAAGTCTAGACAATTAAGCATGGGAGACAGAATACAAACCGGATGTTATATCAACAATTGAACTGTATGGAAATTTGGTCCTATTGTTCGAAAATTTGGAAAGCTTCACTATCAAGTGAAGTTGGATGATGGCTATTCTTTCAAAAGACACATTGATCAACTAAAAAGAACAAAGGAAGAAAATCTGATCATTAAATTCAGATTTTTTAACCTATCAGCAATGGCGTTTCATCTTTAGGGCATAAAAATCTGAGCCCTAATAATGAAGATTCTGACAAACAGAATCAACAACAACCCAGATGGCAAGAGTTTTTGTTATCCAGGAATGCATCAGCAACAAACTGATTACTCCCAAAATTCAGATATTCACCCACAACCAAGAAACAGCCAGGATCAAGGCCATAGTGAGAGGGGACTCAGGGATTTGGTGCCCCCAAAATATGAGAAAATTTCTGGCTATGAGCCTGGCCAGGATGTACCAGTCACAGACCAACTTGATACCCAGCTTTGAAGGTCAACATGGCAATGCAGATCTCCATCATACCTGCAAGAGTATGTCACAGATTAACTGTTCAATTAAGCATGGGAGAACTGTCGTATCTGGCAACAAGATGTAAAAACAGTAGTCAAGACCATCCAGTTCATGTGTTTACGTCCTGTATCAATGCTTGTTGCTGCATTATGTCTTTGTCTATATTCTATATTTATTAATCCAGTTAGTTCTTGTTATGTTTTCATTAATCAATAGTATATAATAACATCACATGTCTTCAATCAGTGTCACCACTAGGATAAAATAAAAGTTGATCTTGTATGAATGAAATTTTCATACACATACTTTCATTGTGATTTCAGATGCAGGGCCAGAACTAGGGGAGAAGGTTGTGCTGAGCACTGAACCAGGAAGGGTGCTGAGTTTTCTTTGTTCATTCAAAATTATGGAGGGGGGTTGGTACCAAAATTGATATTTACCCTGGGTGACAGGATAAAGTTTATTTTTAGTTGTGGCCCTGGATGTTCTAATTTATCATTAGATTATATTTAAAGTTTTAATGAATCTTGAAAAATGATATTCATTTAATTGATAATGCATTGCAGGATGATTTTCTGGCACTTCAGCTGGTAAATGGTAAAATTGTTCTAGCATATGAACTTGGAAGTGGGATGGCAGAAATAACATCAGATACTGTATATAATGATGGAGAATGGCATTCTTTGGAAGCAACAAGAGATGGTGTTGAAGCTGTTCTGAAAGTAATGGTGTTTGTATACATTTTAGAAAAAAAAAAGTTATTTTGTATGTGCTCTTTTGATGAATTTAGTTTTTATTATGTACATAGTAAGAACTCTGTATAATGTCATCAGGTTTATAACATCATTGTTTTGTAGGTCCTTGCTAGCATAATTAGTGAATTGGAATTGCTCATTATTAAGTCACCCTCCTTATGAAGCCATTCTTATTCGGTCCCCAGCAGCGCCGTCTTAACACATGGGCTCACCCAGGCATGGCCTGAGGACCTCAAGACAAGAGGAGTCTCAAAATAATGAGAAGTAGTTGGATTTTTTGAGAATTTTCCAGGTAGGGCCTCAGAAAAATCACTTGGCCCGGGGGCCCATGATGTTCTTAAGACAGCCCTGCCCAGAGGTGACGCTATACCAAGGTCTCACTGTATATAATATCTACAAAAGTTGAATATTTCACATGTTTTGCAGTTGAATATTTTACATGTTTTGCCGTTGAATATTTCACATGTTTTGCAGTTGAATGTTTCAAATGTTTGCATAAAAGATTTACTACAGAATACAAAGTGATTCAATATTTTGTGTAAAACCATACACTTAATATTGTTTGAGATATTTATTAGATAATATATAATGATATTTTAATGAAATTAGGTGGACAACATAGAAGTTGGTAGCAGTCAGTCTCCTGGTTCACAGAAAACGTTGTCCACAACAAATCAAATTTTTGTGGGTGGTCATCCTGGTCTTCATTCTTATGAGTAAGTTAGCTAAAAGCATATAATATACATATATATAGGGTGATAACTATCGACCACCCAAAAATTACACACATGATTCCTTGTGAAAAACTAATATGGAAAAGTGTTTTCTGTTTTTTGATCTGACACATAATTAATGAGTTATAATGCTTTGAAAATTGATGTCACTTAAAAATCCGGCCGAATTCACGAAACGTACACCAAATATATAACTTGGCGTTTTAGAAAATGCTAAAAATATATTAACCCTGCTATACAGGAAACGAAAGATATAAAAACCAGTTTTTTTTCTCGCACTTTTCAGGAAAGAGAAAAAACTTTTTTACAAGTCGGAACAGGTTGTTTGCATCTCACAAAGCTCACTTCACTGAGGTTATAGATTAGCGTTAGCCGTTTTGTTTTATTCTCCAGAAAGTACTGCGTCTAATTATTTATTGTTATAATTTCTAATTTGATGGTATTCAGCATACAAGAATATTGTAACATGCACCTTATATTCGGTGAGTGCCACGGATCAGCCTTACAAACAGCAATGTTATACATTCAATGGTATCCAACACGAAAGCACCCAGACTATCCGCGAAGGAAAGAATTCTGTCAATGGCTGCTTCAACAGAATTCCAATGACAGCACTTTCCTAAATAGGATTTTATGGACTGACGAAGCAACATTTACTTGTGAAGGTGTTTTTAACAGCCTAACAGCCATATCTGGGATTTTTCAAATCCTAATGCAACATGTCCAAATGCTCATCAGGTTTGTTGGGGAATTAATGTTGGTGCGGCATTATAAACAACAATCTTCTGGGACCACATCTGGTTTCCACAACGTCTGATTGCTGAAGACTACCTTGTTTTCTTGATAGATTGCCTCCCAGACTTCCTTGACGACCTTCCCTTGGCTATCTTTCGAAATCTTTGGCTGCAGCATGTTGGGGCACCGGTCCCATCGGAATTACGCATCAAATGTCCGCACATGGTTAAATCAAGATTACCCAAATCGGCGGATTGGCCACGGTGGCCCAATACAGTGGCCCGCTAGATCCCCTGACCTAAACCCTTTAGATTTTTTTATGGGGCCATCTTAAAGCGCATGTGTATAGGCATACGCTTGACTCACAAGAAGACCTCGTAACCACCTTGCATGCGGCAGTGACACCGCCCATGCTGGATCGGGTTCAGCTCTCCATCCCACGCCATACTTCTTCATGTATCTTAAGGGACAGAGCACATTTTGAGCACTTACTAATGTAAAATGCAATCTTCCTTTTAGTCACTGTGGTGGTTGAGTGATCATAGTGACGGACTGTCATCATGAGGTCCCAGGTTCAAACCCCGCCGTCACCACAGTGGTGGTCGGCTGTAGTTAGTTTTTTGTGGTTTTCAACTTTGAGGTGCGAATGCGAGCCGATCTCCCGTTAAAAAGTCTCGCAAAAGATAGCAGCCGACCTAAAACGGTACAAATATTCAATCATTGCACTTCACTCACAACTTGAAATATAGATGACAGCATTGAAACGTCAGACACAATGTTAGATACTCAATCAGACTGTCAGGCACACACACACACTCACATTCCCAGCAGAACTCACTCTGTAGTAAATTGGCCATAGCGATAGATCAAAGTTTAATCGGTTTGAGAGAAAGAAACTTCCTCTTACCAAACTGACCTTAAAAAATTTTGAGAGTGATGAAATTATTCTTAAAAGTTGTTTTTTCGAATAATACTGGCTCTAATAACTACCATAAACCTAAACGTTTGGGAATTAAACATTGTGATTAAAATATCAAAATTTTAGGCCTGAAAATAAAACTTTTTCATGTTTCCAAGGGAATTTTAATGGTTTTAGGGTATATTAGGGTGGCTGATTTCAAAACTGCTGATGGTTTCGGTACAGTATCAATATTTCAATGTAGTCTGCAGTCATTAATTTTTACGTGGAAATTTTTCTTTCCAATTTTTATTCACTTTCCTATTTTATTCAATATATTATCACATTTATATCATTATCAGACATCAGTGATCTTTATGTATTGATATTAAGTTTAGTAGGTGCGGTAGCCCAGGTCGATAAGATACTCGCCTAAAAGTACCAAAGGATGTTTAGAGGTGTCACGAGTTCGATACCCGGTGCATTCTTGTCAGAAACTTTCCTGATGCCGGGGTACAAAGGAAACGGTGACATGACCACAGAAAAATATAGCTACCGCAGAGAGTCCCACGTTGAGGGGTTAGCACACCAACCTCTCGGTGAGTATAAAAAAAAGCTGTCGTTTGGAATTCGCAATAAATTGCCCGGTCTAATTAGCCCTCGTATGCAGAAAATGACAGTGGTGCAAACAAAAATGATCAAATGATGATTAAGTTTATAATGATTCACACACACACAGACATATAGTATAGTTCCAATATGATTTGCATGATAGCTTATTCCCTGAACAGATCGAGAGCTCGCTGTTGGGAGAGGGGGATTTAAAAATAAGATTTTTTATAATATAAAAATAAATAAAATGAGCTAGTCACTGTGAATAGGGTGACCATACCTCCTTCATTTTGTCTTGTATATTCTGGAATAGTCTCGTTATTTCTGTTTTTTCTCTGTCCCAAATTAAAAAAAAAAATTTAATGGTTTTTCCTATTTTTAGTCAAAGTTTTCTTGAATTTGTTATTTAATCAAAAACGTTGATACAGGTAATTTTCAACGGATTGATTGAATGCAATATTATCATTTAGAAGTTCCGAAAATTTCATGAATTATCGTATTTTGCTTCGCCCCCTCCCAATAGATACACGTTTTGCTTATGGTATTACCATCGAAATTCAACTTTCATTTACTCGAAAACTAGAGCAGATCTGATAAAACCAATGTCAGATTAAGAATTAGTGCTCCAAAAACACCTTAAAATCACTGAAATATCCTTGAGAAAAAAAATCAGAGTTGAATAGTGTTAATATCAACAGAAAAATTCAAAACCAAAAATTATTTTGAATACGTCAATTCATAGCGTAATAAGTTTGATTAAAAGTTTCTGATTGAATGGTTATTATTTTACTGTTTCCACTAAGTCACACCTTCGTCAGGCTACCATTTTTACATCCCTCATTGAAGCTTTTTATGAGTAACAGTTTCGATGAAAATTTAAAAAAACCAAAAAAAAAAAATACTGCAGTTTTATTGATCAACATTGTAATCTGATTAAAACAACAACGTAAAATAATGATCGCACAGTAAACATGTATGCACTGTATGCACTTTCCCTCTGAAAATTAGACTTAATAGTGAAGGTAAAAAAAATTGCACATTTTGGCAAAAAAGTGTTGATTTGGCTAAAAAAAATTTCAAACAGATCTCAGTTGGCTAACATGGCACAAATCTTGCGATAAAATTACCAACATAGACGAAGCTAATACGTAAGCGATACGTAAGAGCAAGGTTATAGTATCACACTACATGGAGAGAAAAAGTGCAAATCGTGAAGGAAGAAGGCAGAACTTGGCTTCTAATGGGATTGAATATTTCAGTTCATTTTTAAGAAGGGACAACCCGCTGCTGGCGGAGAAATGCACTTTGGTTCAGTGCTTGGCAATGACACGTCACAAAATTTTAAAAGCTTATAACTCACTTAATATTCGTTCGATCGAAAACTGGAAAACACTTTTCTGTATTAGTTTTTCACAAGGAATCACATGTGTAATTATTGGGCGGTCGATAGTTACCACCCTGTGCATGCTGAAATATCTGATTTTGTTGTGAGGAAAAAGTACTGTAAATGTGTATGAAATTTGAATGTGTTGAGTAATGTATAAAATTTGAATGTGTTGAGTAATGTATAAAATTTGAATGTTTTGAGTAATGTATAAAATTTGAATGTTAGCAGATTTCATGACTGTGTTTAATTCTCTAAGTTTGTCAAAATTTCCCTCAACTAAATTCTTAGAGTACCTAGACACTGTAAACAAAGAAAATGTCAAATAAAAATTTAAAATCCTAACATTATGTTTAACACACTCTGGATCTTGACTTCAGAGAAAGGAATAGGCAGGGTCACTACTAGGGGGGAGCAGGCGGGTCTATTGCCCCGGGCACCAGACCCTGAGAATAGGTAAAATAAAGTGGGGTGACTTGGGTACGTGCCCTAATTATTTATTTCAGATTATGTCATAGCTGCTGTGAATGAAATAGAGAAGAGATTCCAGGTCCAGCTGCAAAAGTGAGCCACCATGATTCAAAATTTTTCCCAAATCTCTCTTAATTATCTTGCCTTTATTTTTTATGCCTACTTTTATCATAACCTGTGTTTTAATTAAGGTTTCATGAAACCATTGTGAAACTTTGTTTACAGAACTTTGTGGTTATAATTATATCAGTCTTGATAGAAGTTTGCTTTGGTAGGTATACTCATTGTTTCAACTGTGTGGATGATAAATTATCTAATAATATTCGTTGCAGGCACACACACAGTTAAGTAGATGCTACAAATATATGAAAAAATGTTGTGCTCAGGCAGAGCATAGCCAGGCAGAGACTTTGCATAGCTTACCTTTAGCCCCACAAGGGTGCGGCTGACAGGGCTCCAAAACAGACAGGGATACCAAAAACAGAAATAAATAAATCATTTGTTTGTTCATTAACATAATATTCAAACATTTAGTATAGTAGACACTCTTAAAATAATAACTATGTGATGACTTTCTATTCAATGCATTTCAGTTTTTCATCTTCTAGCCACTAATTCTGCATTCCTTCCGCAGATGCACAAATAAATCTTTTCTCAATTTAGTTTTTATATTCAGTATGTCATGCAATTTTTCTCTCTTTCCAGTAGGGCCATTTCATACATATCCAATTTTGTAAGTCATGCCCTTTTTTTTCTGCAGCTCTTGCTTTTATTTTTTGATACTTTGTTCCTTACACATCGTCTTGACACTTTTTGCCTCAGTGTCCTGCTTTTGACTTTTACCCCGGTGTTGACCTATTGGTTAGAAATTCTTTGGAATATAGACTGGGTCTCCATTTTGGTTAATAAGTAAGGTCTAATGCCCGTTACACCAAACCCGCCTCCCTCCACAAGTTTTGGTACTGAGCAACATTATAAGCAGAATCCAGTATATAAAATTGATTGTGTGATCGGATGTTCTCTGGAAATTAAATTTAACCATGGGAGGAATCTTTTCAGCCAAAAAGTCTTAAAATTAATATTGTGCACTTGATAATCATAATAAATTATTTAAAAAATGTAAATCACACACATTCCATTTTGTATGAAAGTAAGCTTTTGTTGTTTAATGTATCTGTAGTGGAAAAACATGTTTCGCATAGGTTTTTGATAACCCTAGTCTGCACAAAATTGAAAGAGAAATTTATTATTTTAAATCGTGGAATTAGATTTTCATTATGCAATTTTATTACTCTTAAATTTTTCCTAACCATGCACACCAATAATTGGTCTACACTTTTGTCTGTGTTTCCAATGTTTTGTATTTCTTAATTAGTAATTCCAAAATTCGTGTTAAGGTGGTTCCAAATTAAAGCTTTCATCCTTTATGAGTTATTTATTTTCATAAATGAGAAATTTATGTTTGAAGATTGAGAGTAATTTTGATGTTCTTCAGTCCGAAGCACATTTAGGGTTTTGCCGCCTGAGGGCTACACTAATTTTGCCACCCTTCTTCCATTCTAATCTAATTTTATTGACTGCTCTTTCTCGAATTCACCATCCCGTGCTATAACATGCTGGTCTCCCCCTCCTGCAAGTACACGTGCGTTAAAGTCACTCTTTTTGTCATTCATATGCTTGCACACTGTGTTGGTCACTGTTTGGCTACTTGCACATGCTCACGCTCTAGGCAATGCTGTCTTAATGCATGCTCCCATCCACGGACAGGGACTTCAAGTGCGGGGAGGGGGAGGCCTCGTGAAAATGATATCTGGTTAAAATTTTCAACTAATTAAATATGTCTCACCAGGTAGAAAGCCTCACAAAAATCACTTTGCCCGAGGGCCCGGAATGTATTAAGATGGTTGCCTCTATTCCACTCACTGAACTAGTCTTTCGCTCTGCAGGTAACTTATTTGGTCATTCATATGCCATAACTGCCAAGTCTCCCGAATTTTAGCTTCATCTCTTGACCTCCCAAAAAGTTCTTAAATCTCCCGAATTTTTACGAAAATTACAAAAATCCCTACTCTTGTCCCTAAAAATTCCCTACTTGATTTTTAAAGAATCCCCACTTCTGAAAACAATCCCTAAGGAATTTCTTGTGGGGAAAAAGTATTTTGTCTCTGTTTCTTTTTCCCTTTCGAAATGATGTCACATGTTGTAAATGGGGGGAATGGTGAGAAATTCCTTTTTTAAGGAAGTTTTACAAACCCTCTGATGGTAACAAGAAAAGTTGTTTGTCTTATCGGGCAGGGAAATAGCTTAGCAGTCAATAGTCCTGGATAATAATTGAAGATTATAGTGATGCGCATGTGGTCAAAACTTCCTTTTTTGTTGAAGTTACATACGTGCGATAATGAAACATGAACACTGATAAGCAAAAAAATTTAATCAATTTTAAAGAACGAATCTCCTTTCATCAAACGTTCCAGAGAAAGGCTGACTTTTTCTTTTTGTACAAGTTGTGTTAAAGACATAAACATCGGTCGTGGTGGAAAGCCACATCATCACCCATGTGAAATCAAAAAAACATCAAGCAAGAGTCACAAAAAGTTAGTGTTCTTCAAAAATTGACGTCTTTATTCCTTCATCTTCAGATGATTTTGGTGTTATTCACGCAGAATGTTTGTTCACATCGTTTCTGATTGAACACAATATTTTTTTAGATCACAATTGGAGTTTTGGCCTCCGATTTCACTTGTTTTTTGCGTAGAGATTTTATTCCCAAGAGTTTAACTTCCATGTGTGTAAAATCCCTATTTTATTTTTATGTAGGGATTTTATTCCCTATGCTTTAACTTTTATGTGTGGAAAATTCCTATGTTATTTGGAAAAATCCCTTTTATATTTATTAGGGACTAGTTTTAGTATAAAATACGGGTCCACACAAAAATCTCCCTGATTTTCATTTTCAAAAGTTGGCAGCTATGATATGGTTACTCTCGCTCTAAGAAACTCTTTTGCTCACTCACGTTCGTTCAAACTCTCTAGGTTACTCTTTTGGTCACTCACTGACCTAGTCACTTGCTGTCTGGGCAGAGGAGGATTTATTGAGAGCTATACAAATTTCACCTCCTTTCTCCCATTCTACTAATTTTCTTGGCTCCTATGAACTTGCTGCCCTGGGCTATAGGGCGCTAAGCTCCCTCCTGTAAATACGACACTGTCTTCAGTAGCAGACATGCGGGTTTAAAATCGGAGTGTTTCAGAAAAAATTGTTTTGAAAAGTGAAAAAATAGCAGCAGCAGCAAAAAAAAAAAAAAAAAAAAAGTCAATTGAGTTGAATATTTTTGGAACTAATAGAGATATGAATTATTAGTACAGTAGCTTCTTGCTATTCTGGCACATATCGCACCAGGGTGTGCTGGGTTACCAAATTCACAGAATTGCTGCAAATCGATTGAAAAGGCCCATTTAAATAATATAAACTTCCGCTCATAGACATGTTCTGATATATTCTCCTCTTCTATGCTTTATGAAAACTGGCCTAAAAACACTGGATACTGGAGGGATTATTGAGAGTCTATCTTTATGCATAGTAGTATGCATTGGCGTACGCAGGCCCCCCCCCCTCCAAGTCAAAATTATAGAGTTCTTTTTCAGGAAAAAACATAATTCCCCCTCGAGAAAATTCTGTGTAAGCCCATGGTAGTACGAGATACTTTATATGAAGACAAAAAAATATGGGTTTCAGACGCAAAAATTTTCATAAATGTGTATAAAGCTGGAAATTTTTTTAAAGAATTTTTTGATTTTATCGTCTTGTTTGAAAATTAAAAGCAGTAAATGAGGAAATTAAAAGGCATTATTCGTGAATACAGACATGCCATCAATGGGCAAAAGTTTAGTGTTTTTGGTGTAGTGTTTCTTTCCATCTTAACAGAGGATATAAGTTTGATGTGTTACAAAATTTTCTTTAAATTTCTAAAATCGTTCACAGAAAGACAAATTAATTGTTTAGAACATGAGCAATTGAAAGAAGATTGCTTGACATTCCCTAAACAAATCGCTAAGTCTTCAAAGCATATTCGCTAAGTCTTCAAAGCATATTCGCTAACTCCAAAAGTTGCTGAAGTGAGCGGAGCTTGGCTGTAGACGCTTGAGTTTCCAACCTTTTCAGTGCATACGCCAAGGAGATCAAGGGTAAAGACTTGGACTGGTCCGATTAATTGGGTCAGTTAATCGATCAATTGTTAATCAAAGTTACAAATTTTAGTTGAGTTAATTGACTTAATCAATAAGATCAAAATTCAATTAAAATTTTTATTAAAAGTTTCTAATTTAACTTTATTTATTTGACTAAACCGATTAAATGTTTTAAATTATGTTCCTATACATAACATTTTAGATAAGGGACAGTACTTAAAAATATTTGAATATTTTGATAAAATTTTTTGACATGAAGAAATGCAAGGCGATTCAATGAAAACTAGTGATTTCTAAAATTGCAGATTAAAAAAAATAGCAATGTCCAAGTTAAGAAATTGCAGGATATGGATATGACAAGCATGCTCAGCATATTGTCCCTCGTTATGCCTGAGACATGAATGTGCAAATTTTCACTTTTAGGTTTATCAGCTGGTTGGATTACTTATATTTGCTAAGTTTTACAAGAAATGCAACTGCATATCCCCTATTGAAACACATTTAACAAGAAATTTTAGGAGAATAATTTTCATAGAGTAGCATTCAAAAGTTGTTTTCCAAGTTCTATAAATTTGCACATTCATGTTTCTGGTAAAGAGGGGGGGGGGGAAACGATATTATAATAGTTTCAAGTGGGCGGTTTTTATTTCTTAATCTATTTCTATATTTGTTTACGTCCGTTCAGTGGATAGATGCATGAAATGAATAGAATATGTTTTTACAGCATTAATCTATATTATATAGTTAGCACCACTACGTTTGCTATGGATGAATAGCATTCAAAAAATGTTTATTAATCGATTAAAGATTTTTGACTAACCAGTTAAAAGTTTTAATCGATTCCCAGCCCTAGTAAAGACTAAACAAGGTACCGAGTTCATTCAAGCCTTTGGTCAGGTTCAGTGCTGGGTGGCAAGTACTGAGCTGATATAAATAAAGTACAAACCAACTTAGGGCCCTCATGAATTGGCCAGCAAATATCAAACGAGACAAGCAGAGAGACTACAGAGAGCTCACCTGGGGGGGTCCCTCACTGATGTAAACGAAGCTGATTTGACCGGTCCCAGTGGTGGCACTCTAAGTCTGAATAGATAACAAAACTATCCTGTGTTGTACTGAAACCGAAACTGTCTTATCATGGACCCTACATGTGAGGAGGCAAAAGCTGCACCGTGTAGGTTCAGCTTTTTTTCTGGTAGCATACATGCGGCCATTTAAAGTTTGAGTGGTCGCCTGCATTTTTCTCAAGTGCAGTGCGACTCACTGTGGGTAAGGGACCATAATTGTTTGTCTGCAGTACATACGTAATTGATAACTCGTTCGGTTTTTGTGTGTCGGGTTTGGATTTATTTATTTTTCACTAGTAATTCAAGGATCGTTTCTATTAAACAAGGTTTCAGGTATCCGAGGTATCTCAGAATTGGTTTCTTTTAGTTGACTGAGATCCTTATTTTATTCATACTATTTTGCCTGATTGTTGTCAAAATGTCACAAAGAGAACCGTTTAATACTCTTTGATACACAGGGATCAAAAAGTTACATTAATAAAGAAAGTATCCACCTACTTTGAGATGAAAGCTGGAAAAAAATATTTATTGAATACATATGGATGTATTCTTATTTGCGTATATTGTTTGGTCCGGTTAATTGTGAGCTTCAATTTTTATCAAGAAAAGACAAGGAAGTAGGATTCTGGGAACATTTAAAAATAATAATTCTTCATATGCTTTTGATATTCTGCTCTCTTTTCATCCGCAGAGTTTTGATTTATTTGTACCGTTGCACTTGATACTGTTAATTGAATTTTTTTAGTTGGTAATGTGCATCGGAATTTCTCACAATGTTTATAAATATAACACATTATTCCGTCTGCCCCTCAAACCTTTTTTTTGCATACAGTATTTTTTGTGAGGGTAGCCGGAACAGATATCCAAATTTATTGTCAAAAACAGCTTATTTGTTAATTGTAACACTAGTTACTGCAAGCAATTTTTTAAATAAGTGTGTTGCTTATGGAAAAATATAAAATTTTTATTAATATAAATTTTAATTTAGTTTTAATTTTTAACTACCTTCAATTTTTCATTAACTTTAATTTTCAATCAGTTTAAATTTTAAATTTAAAGCTTTAAATAATTTTAATTTTTAATTAATTTTAATTTTTAATTAATTTTAAATTTTAATGAATTTTAAATTTTAATGAATTTTTAAAAAATAATAATTTTTACATTTTAAGCATCTGCTGACACTAGGTTGGGCCTCACTGATCGAAACCTTCACTGTAAAAAATTGCCCTCACAAACACATTACCCTGGATCCGCACCTGCCTTCAAATCTATATACTCTTATACATTCAGAGCATTTACACCGAGAACAAGAAAAATGGTTTGTGTGAAAATGGTCTGTCTCACCCTATTGCTATGCATTGATGTAAGCAAAGATGTCAAAGAGAAGCAAACCCTTGCTCTTTTCTTTCCTTCCAAAAATTCTTCAGCCTTCATTATAAAATAAGTACAAATCATCCTGCCTTTTATCTTTGAAAAGAATTGTGTCTAATGTGAAGGAGATATACACCAGCAACATTTAAAGTTCTACTGAATTTTTATTTCAAAATCAAATCTACTGTGTTATCTGTTATTTAATATAAATTCCGCTTTTTGATGAAAAGAATTTGAATATATACATATACATTTTCTATTCTACCACAAAATATATTAATCATATTATTTTACATAGAGCTGTAACCCAAACAGCATTTGAAGGCTGCATAAAAGGAATGCAGATTGGTGCTGAAGTAACAGACTTGAATAAGAACAAAGAAGTACTTGGAGTAATTAGCGGGTGTCCTGTCACGGTATGTCTCACTTATTGTCTCACTATTGAATATTAAATAATAAGCTGAACATACTTTTCAGTTGAATATACGTATAATATCATAGATTTCAATTTTTTATTTATATTTTATCAAGTATGAAAATAAAAATTTATATCTCTGTATATCTTCAATATTCAATTGCACTAATTCATATAGTTTAAGATTTTTAAAAATTCATTATGGCATATAGATTACACTGAAAATGTTCCATAGCTTTACTGAAGCATTTTTTAACTCAAAAACAGAAAGACCAGTGCCTTGACCACCCCCCAAAAAAATTTAAATATCTAAGTACCATCATAAAGAAAAAAATTAATCCTACATTTCTTTAATCTAAATTTGTTTCCTTCATGAGCATCTGAGGAAGTCGCTTTGAGTACAGTTTGTATATTCTTCAAACCTTTGGCTAAAGGAGAAAAATATTATTTGATCCAAATCCTCATAATGCATTGCTTATTTCTATTTCTTATAAAATTTAACCACACATTCTAAAGCATATTTTGAAACAGTGATTTTTTTTTTTTAATTTTGCTTTGCTGGCCAAATAAAACTCTCAAATAAGAAAAATCGTCTCACGAGTCAGAGGTTGTATATCCAACATCTGTAAGTGTGATCAAATTTCTGTCATCTTGCCATAAGGCAACTTACAATCAATTCAATTGGGTTAGACTTCTTTCACTCCAGCAAAATTACATCTATAGAGGGGGAACTCTATAGATGTAATCTGAGGCATCAGAATTGGTTTAGACCCGTGTTTCATTTTAATGTTATTATTAAAATTGATTATATTATTTTAAATTTAAAAATCACTTACATTAACTTATTAGAAACTTTGTTTCTTTAAACTTTTTTCATCATTTTCTGTGCTGGTTCTGTTACTTTGAAACTATGAATCTCAGTGTCATGGTCAGATATAAATTTTTCTTAAGGAAAATAACAGTCAGATAGGTCATACACACAACTAACTCTTGCTGATCGCCAAATTTATTGTTTCTTTTCTTCAGAAATTTCATTGAAAGTTTTATTACAAAATAAATGAAATTTGTTAGATAATTAGAAATCCTTTGTAAAAACGAAAATGCACACAATTGTCAAAACAGTCTGCTAATGAGTAAAATTCGGAATAGCATGCATCACATTGAAGTATTTTTATATGACTATTTTTTAATTTAAAGTATTATTACTGATCTTAAAGGAATTGAATTTATGACAAGACATTACTAAAACTGATTTAAAGTTTCATTTGAAATTTGATCTTTGATTTTGAAAGCATACAGATCGAAATCTTTATCATCTTTCTTCAATCTGCCGAAAAAGTAACATATAATATGTATTTTTCCCTCCTCTTTGTATGTATGAACTCGTATAACTTCTATTTTGTTTAAGTTACATATATATTAGTCAATGTTAAAAATCTGGGCACTTTATGAACTGACCAATGGTTGAAGTGGTCAGCCATTTTGCAAACTTCACAGACTTTGCACATTAGACAGACATTGACCATAAAAAATACAGGGGGATACTGGGTTGATCGAAATTTTTTTTTAAATATTTAATTTCTTGTTAAAATTTATTCCCTAAATACATTTGTGATTAAATTTTCACTGGAAATTGTGAGTTCAAGCATTATGTTTACATGCCCTAAATTACAGAACAATTCATAAATTATTTTTCTATAAATTAAAAAAAAAAGTCTAAAATCCATTGAATTCATTGATTTATGGCTACATAGTGCATATGAGTAATTTTTAACCAGTGAACTGGATACTTACATGCAGTGAAACCAATTTCAGATGGGCACTGTATGAGACGGAAACGTGTCTTGCATGGAATCAAAAAATAGTCTGCTTGGTGATTAGTGGTTCAATATGAACCTTTGTAAAATTAAAATGTCTAAAACAGAATATTATTTCAGTCTCTTGATGTTCGTACAGGTTTTACACTAATTAGAGCATAAGGTTATGTCTTGCCTAATTGACTGATTTCTGTAGCAGCAATTTTAATCTAGTTTTGTTTTTATCTTGAGAATTAAGTGAAGTCTATGAAAAGTACATATATATATATATATATAGTCTGTGAAGTATAATGAAAAACACAACAAAATATTTTTCAGTATGAAACATTTAATTTTAGATTGCTCGTGTGATATCATTTACGAATGATTCTACTGGATATGTTGCTATGCCATCTGCCAACTTGGAGAAACAAGCACAGTTGACTTTCAAGTTCAAGACAGCTGAAGAGAATGGGTTACTTTTTTATGCTGCTAATGATGATCAGAGTAGCTTTTTATCCATTTCACTTTCTAATGGTGTTTTGGTAATGAATAGTGAACCAGGAGGCAAAATAAAGACCAGTCCAGATCATAAGTACAATGATATGGAGTGGCATTATGTTTCGGCTTTTAAAACCATTAGACAAATGCGTCTTGATATTGATGATATAGATTCAGTTGAAGCAGAATTACCCAATGAAGCCCTTGTAGAAATAACAACACCTCTATATTTTGGTGGAGTTCCTGAAAAATATACCATCAATACAGCAGCTGTTCCATTCTATAAGCCTTTAGTTGGATGCTTAGGAGACACAACAGTGAATAACAAATTCCAGAATTTTGCAGATTCCAAAGACCGCCAAGTTGCATCACTTGCAAGTTGTCCACTTGCTGATACAGAGCAAGAAACTATTGAACCTATTGTCCCAGTTACTGTTCCTTCAACTGGAGTAGTGGAAGTGACAGATGGTGAGTAGGTTTCTGTAGATCATAATATCTCTATGTTTTCTGGGGTTTTTTTTGCATACTAAATTTCAGTATGATTAAGAAAGCTTTAGTAATTGAAAAAAAAAGGCACAGATTCTCTCAATTCTATTGTTTATCTTGTGATAACATGTTCATAAGCTAGAAAAGGGAAAACCACACACAAAAGTGTAATATTTTTTAGAAATTGTTCTTACATAAGTTTTTTTATGCTCCCTTATTACAAAGTCCATAACACTTGACACTCTCATCCAAAAATTTTATTTCTAGTGATTATTTTTTTTTCAGTGTAATGAGACAATTGTTTTTCAACAACAAAAGATGGATTTCATGAAAATTATAAATTTTGTGATCATGCTATGAAATATGTATATATACTTCCTCTATAACTCTCTTCATGAATGCTCTCTAAGAATGTTGTATATATATATATATATATATATGCATGCAAAAGTGGACATCTCCAAAAGAATTTTTTGGAAAAGCTAATTTTTTGTCACACAAAATGCCAGTTCTGCAAATACAAATACAATGCCACAACAGGCAAAGTGCCCATCGTGGCAATGGTGGCTGAGAAAAAGATGCCCATAACAAATATCGATGTCATATATTTCAAAAACACAGCAACCCAATTAATAACACAATTAAAAATTATAAACAATATATACACATGATAAAATATTATACAATGCCCATAAAGAATATTATGGTTGTCTTATTCTAAGTATGGATAGCTTCTCGATTTACCCCAACATGTTTATCGTATTTCTTTTTAAACGTGTCAATTGTGTTACAATTTACTACCTCCGGGGGTAAGCTATTCCATTCATTGACAACCCTATTAGAGAAAAATTCCCTGCGACACCATAACCTTGCATTGTCCCTCACCAATCGATACTGGTGTCCCCTTGTAAAAGCAGTCGATTGGCGGTGTACTAAAAGTTCATGGTCCATCCTATCCATCCCATTGAAAATTTTGAACACTTCGATCATATCTCTGCGACACCTGTGTTCATCCAATGTAAACATATTCAAAAAATGAAGTCTCTCTTCATAACTCAAGCCCTGTGTGCCAATAAGGACACGCGTAGCTCTTCTCTGCACCCCTTCAACCAAGTCTATGTCCCTCTGTAGGTATGGTCTCTAAAACCTTACAGCATACTCTAGTCCCGGACAAACTAAGCGTCGAAAAAACAGAAGAATGACTTTAGGAGAACGTGAAGAGACCTTTTTGAAAATGAGACCAAACATTCTATTCACTTTTTTGACCACCGCTGAACAATGTTCAGAAAACCTAAGCCGCTCATCAATGAGAATTTCCAAATCTGTGACTCTAGTTGCATCCGGGATAGTCACACCATCCAACTTGTAAGAGAACCCTGGGTTGTTCGAACCAAAAGGAGCAACCATGCATTTATCAACACTAAATGTCATGCTCCATTTATTTGCCCATGCTGCAATCATGTTTAAGTTGGTCTGGAGCAACTCCCTATCGCTTAGATTCCCAATTACCCCCATTAGCTTCATGTTATCTGTGAATTTATTAGTAATCTCATCGATGTCCTGATTGAGTTTATCGATTAAAAGTGAAAAAAGTATGGGATCAAGGACACTTCCTTGAGGAACTCCACTTTTAACATCTGCAGCACACTTTGATTTTCAGGCTCATTGTAAGCTTGGATCTGGTCAGTTTTGAAACATTTTTGTGTTCCCAGGTAGTATAAGAGATCAAATAGACTCAGAATCTTTGAAAAAAATGCATTTGTGAAAAAAAGGGAGATGACTACTTTTGCAGCTACTCAACTCATATAACCCTACCATTATATTTTCTCAAATCTTGTTTGGCATTGCCATGAAACTCCTTTTGATACTTGATATTTTACTAGTATAGATCTCTCTGTAATATATTAAGCTCACTAACAACAGCATTTTGTTAAACTTCTCAAAAGATTGATTTAAATATATTTTTAAAGGCCCCACTAGTTTGTGTTCTCCCAAAGGCATCTAGTGACACCCGTATTTGCACCACCTGCCTCCTCCCCCCCCCCCCGGAAAGTGTAATAGAGATGCTGCTATTGTTATTTTCTGCGCAAGACACAAAAGTGTAATGCATTAAAGGTGTTTACAATGTGAAACACCTACCATAGTTTCCTGTACACAATTCCTAGACGCGAATTTCAATACTTTGAGAAAAATATCACTGTACAATCTGCAGAGGCCTATAATCTGCATATAAAAATTTCATTCATTAATATTATTAACTCAAGGAATGAAAGAGGTTGTTGGTCATGTTTTTGGTTAAAAAAAATTGATTTTTCTACGTGCGCATAAACACATGTCTACAAATCTTCAAAAAACAACTTTTTACAAATTAATTTTAAAAAATGTTAATTTCTATCCCAACCTCTCAGGGAAAAAAAATGCTGCAAATAATATGCAGTGTTATATAATCTGCTTTAAAAAATTAAAATGTTTTTTAAAAATGCATGATTTGCCAATTATATGCAGAAAAATACATTAATTGAATTTTATTAACTAATTAATAACTAACTAATAATTATAAAATTTTTGCTTCTAACAACGCTGATGTAAAAGAAACTGCCAACAACAGCATGAATTTGGTGGTATATGATTATGATGCTTTTCAAAATAACGATAATCCCTCTAATGAAATTTTTTCTTGGTCTGCAGAATATTGGTTTCTTATTTGGGATTTTACTGTATTTCATTTCTAGAATCATGATAAAAACTGAACAGGATGAATGAGCCAAAAGGTTTTATTGAAAAATTCAATATTCATAAATTTATTCTTATGGTACTGTACACACTGCTTGTCGTCATTTAGGGCCATTTTTGCAAATTAAGACCTGGAAGTATATCATAACATGTTAAAAACTTTGTTTACAGTTATCAGGATTTTAGTTTATACTATTAATTTTTTTTCATTCATGGTTTCTTTTATGCATTTTGAAGCTAAGATTGAACCAGACTAATTTTTTTCTGTCAGTTATAGTTATTAGCCTGCAGACTACAGTATGTAGGAGGTCAGAAATTGTATTCCCCTTGTTGACAAACTTTTTCATACTTGGTTCACAATGCCCTAATTAATCCATAGTAGCTGCTATGATTCATGTATGTGTGGTGCTGCTTTTGCATTAGACTTCCTATAGTGAAGGTGAATGAAAAGTTTATAAAAAAAAGTCCTTTCATCTCTTTATCAGTTTCTTTCAACTGACCATATTCATGGTTCTCTGGCCAAAAGACTTTTTAAAGAAATGCGTGGCATCTCTTACATGTGTACATTAAAAAAGTATCATAATCCACATCAAATACATCTATTCTAACTATTCGTAATGGCTGAGTTATAAAAAAAACATGGATTTAACTTAAAGAAAAAAATACCTGAGTTTAACAACAGCATGAACATCCAATCACACAAAAAATGATTGGATGAAATGCAGCAGCAACATTGAATGTTTTGAAGATTTTTATATAGGAAAAGAGGCTACACCATTTTTCCACACTAAACACAATGTTTGATCACATTATTTGCATCTGAGAAGTTTTTTAACTATAATTGTTATCAAAAGCCTTATTTGATCACTTCAAATTTCATGCACTGTATTTATTTGATTATTTGCTAAGCATAGACATCTCTAGTCTGATGCCACAGAAGTAATTTATTACCATTTTACCACCAAAGTGTTGGCTGTGCTGGAATCAATTACTGTGGAACATATCTGTGTATTTAAGGGTGCATGTGTTTAGGTGCTGCTATCTGTCCTCTAAAGACAAAATTCTCAACTAATGAAATTTTTTACGTGCGCAACTTAAATATTATTAGGTCTGTTACATGTTTAGGCAAATCTTTTAAAGAGATACCAGCTAGCATTTGCACCTTCAAAAATTTTCAAACTACGAAAAACCAACTTCAGTAAACAGCTACCAAGCCACCTGCAGGGATCAAACCTTTGACCTTCTAATGTGAGCCCACCATGATGCCCACATAATGGCATGGTAGCTGTATGATATTTATTGTAAAATAATAATAAAAATACATATATATATAAAAGAACATAAAATTATAAATGTACAAATATGAAGATATAGAAATGCATCTTTACCATTGTAAATTTCATTAATCTATTTACATCCTCCTCTGAAATTGTTACCTGTTTCATATCGTCACACATTGATGAAGAAACTGGGTACTGCAAATAAATGATTTCTCTCTCTGTGCTAAGGGACACTCATAACTTTCTAATTTTTCTGCTTGAGGATGAAAATTGCCCAATCTATCAGATTATTTATCAACTAATAATCTGTAACTAATCTATAAGATATATTTCTGAAGACATCATTTTCTGCATGAAAAGCTTCAAATAATGTAGTAAACCTAACCTTCAACATGGGAAAAGTTAGTTTAATTGTTGAACACTTCCTTCTTTAGTCATATAAAATCTTTAAAGCTTTTCTCCCTCTATTGCTCTCAATTTTTTATATGATTATTTTTATATGATTATTTTTATATGAAATTTTATATATAAAGATTAAAGTAAGTTTATTTAGTTATTTTTTATCAGCCTAGTGTTTTTCAGAACTATTTCAGTTGAAAAGTAAATCTCTGTGTCTCAGTCTAAAATGTTTCTTAAGCTAACTTTTAATTTAACGATACATTATACTATGGTTTTAAATTAAACCTGTTACATTGGCAGTTTCTATTCCAGAGCTTTGAATTTACGTGAACTTTCTTGCTGCATTACCCGAAACATTAAGTAAAACATGCTTAATAATGCAACAAGGAAAATGGAATAGTGTTTTGTTTGAAAGAACATCATATATTCAACTTTTTATATTTCTAACTCATTTATAATTACTTTTATTTATTTCGTTTTTATTCTTATTTTCCACTCAAGCTACTGAAGGCATTGAAGAGGAAGAAGAAGATATGACTACAACTGATATTAGTATTCCAGAACCTACTCCTGTTGGAAAATGTGCCTTGCCACTTCATCCCCGTCCAGAAAAAATTAAACCAAGAGAGGGTATTAGGTTTGGCAATACGCCACACAGCAGATTGGAGTTGATGAAGCCAAATTCATTTATGAACACGATTGTGGACAATAGTACATTTTCTCTAGAATTCCGCACAAATATGAATGATGGCCTGTTGTTCTATGTCGATGACAATAAACATATAGATTTCATAGGTCTTTTAATGATGGAAGGAAAGGTAAATTATTGACTAAAACTTTATAAGTAATTTACCTTTTATATTATTTAATTAAACTTTGTTCAATTATTTTGTTGCTTGCTGACAAATTGTATTGGTTTGAAGAATAAATTCTAGTAAAAACATGGTTGTGCAATAATAGTTGAAACTATAAAATGTGTATGTTTAATATAAAATATGCCATATAGATAGAAAAATATCTACTGTAGGTTGAAGTAAAAAAATATGTATCTGAAACAGTAAGATGATATAATTCTAAAATAATACACTGAGAAAAATTTTTATTTTATGATTTAAATTTGTTTTTGCAATTTAGTTTTTTTTCTGTTATGTATTTTATTGCTTCTATTAAATCAGCATTAGTAGAGCACGGAAGATTAGTAGAGCACAAAAGTTTAGCAACTAAAAATGGTCGAAATAGGCAGGCAAAAAGGCACTAAAAATGCCTAAAATAGGCAGTAAAAAGCATTTATAATTTTTGGGGAAGGAAGAAAAATAACTAAAAACAAAAGTACTAAGGGTTCAAAAACTAGCTGAAAAATTGGTTGCACTTAATCCATATATTGTTTTAATTATAGTTTGTAATAACTGCATTATTAAAGTTAAATTGATTTCAAGCCCAAATAAAATGTTAGTAGATCCTCAGGATTTAGGGTAATTCCAGGACCACCATTACCAGACGTGGAGCCAGTAGAGAAAATGATCTGTGGGGCTCCTTTGGGTTCAGGGGTGCACCGAACTGCGCTGAAACAGTTTTCTTGCTACATGGTGTGCCAAGGCATCACATCCCTGTGCATTTGCACCAATTCCTGTTTGGGGTTTGCAGAGGTACCTCTAATGCACTGTAGTGCATCAAATACCTGGAATTTAGGAAAAAGAAGCATGAAAAAGGTACTGAGGAGGAAACCTCAATTTTTTTCACTTTACACCATCTACCACAATTGCATTATCTCGTGCAAAGTAGTTCCTTGGAAAGTAGTTCTACTACCTTGAAGTACAAAGTTTTGTTATTGGTGTAACCCACGGGTTATTAAAGACCCTGAATAAATATGTCGAATTTTCCGATTTCTGAGAAAGTTTTTTCTCCTGCCGGCTATCTACTGAAAATAACGGTAATTTTGCTGCTACCAACCTGCGTTCAAAGACAGCATATACACGGCGTAAATTCGCTTTATTTCCCACAAGATTGTACACATGCCTTTGCAAAGAATCGAAAAGGGGATTGGTTTACTCGTTTAAATTACCAAAAATTTTTGGACATCGATGGGAAAAACTTTGTATTGATTACAGAAGAGATGGGGTTGGGAGTTGAGAAAAGTTTCTGGGTTTCATTAAGACGGATGAATGTACGCATATTAGGATGGAGGTATGTTTCAAAAGCAACTGAGGGGGCCCCCATGCCATCTCATCTGTTATGTTACACTTGCCACATACACAGAATACAAAAAAAAAAAAAAAAATAAACGAAATGACAATCTCTTATTGTGAAATATAAAATATCCTTCGGAGCGAGTCATCTTGCTTAACACCTTATTGGTGAGCAAATGGGTTTGATAACTTGCGGACTAGAAGTCAGCATCAGTTTTATTGGGTTGAGTTCACTCGTTCCTGTGGATTTGATGAAAAAAAATACAAAATAGAAATATTGATGTGGGAAGAATATATACAATTAGGGATCACCCGTGCCATCTCGCTTAGCACCTTACTCGGTGAACAACATGAATACGGCAATATGAGTACGTGTGTGTGTTGTGGACATGAAATGCATGAAGAACTTGAATAGAGGAAAGAGAAATACACATACACACATTTATATACATACATATATAACTGCCAGGTCAAGTTGTCTCGCCCTAAACCTATTTTGGTGAGCAATGTGGACTTGGTTTAAATGGGGGATTGTCTGGAGAGAGCCTTAGCTAAGGATCAGCTTCGGTCTTGTTGTTTTGGTTGACTCGCTCTGGCTGGTTATATTTATATTTAAAAAAAATTAATATATATTAAATATAAACTACTTGTAATGGTTATTATGAAACCATTCGTGTCCTCCCGCCTAGCACCCTCGTTAGAATAGCGGAATGAAGAACACTTGTGGCTATTACATATATTATTTGGAATAATCATTATCATTTTCATAGTTGAAACATGGCTATCTTGTTCTATTTCTGTAAAAAAAATTAATTTTTTAAAATATTACCATGTATGAGGGTAAACACAGGGCCCCTTCAAGTGTGGGGTCCTGTGTGGTCGCATCTGCCAAATGCCCCGAGGGCCACTTTGGTCAATTTAATCGAATATTAAATACTGTATGTATGTTTAATAAATAGCCATGGTTGTTTGCAGTGCATTTATGGTACAAAAATAAAATAAAATCAAAACAACATGGGCCCTGTCTGCTCCTATTTCACCTTGTGTGAGCCATGACTTCAATTCATGACCTCTTGGAACAGCCATCGGTCAGCTATACACATACAATGCAGTCCAATGCCTGAGCGAGACATATTATGTAAAACTTGTGGAGAGAAACAAAAACTTCTAGTTTTCCTCTGCTTTCCAGCACGAGCTGCATTCATCTGAAGCAAAATCATTCACTTCTAACACCGTCTGGCCAAAGCAAAGTTAATGCATGGCAACACCCACCTCTCGGATCACTTATTTGCATCTAAATGGGCTGGGAGGGGGACTTTCTGATAATAATTAATACCGAGAGTTGGAAAATGTAAAAAATAGCAATTCTTTTGGAGATTTCAATGCCAAAATATCCAATTTTTACAGATTATGGCCTCTGAAATTCACTAATAAACTTAAAACTATGTTAAAATAGACGCATTTATGGCACGAAAATTTCAAAAAAGGCATTTTTACCAGAAAAGTTTTAAAATAGGCAAAAAAGGCATTTATGGCATTTTGACTGAACTTCCGGGCTCTAATGATTAGTATATCAGTTATTGTAGCATTTTTTATGATTTTCAAATTTTTGTCATCACTTAATGAGTGTTTACATAATTTTTATACTCAGGTCATATACGTATTCAATTGTGGAACAGGAAGTGCAGTCATCTCTTCCCAATACCTATATAATGATGGGGAGTGGCATAAAGCTACATTTTTCCGCCAGAAGAATGAAGGGAAATTATCTATAGATGAAAAAGAAGAGATTTCAGGAATATCCCAGGGTTCTGCAACATCTGTTAATGTTCATGCACCATTCTATGTAGGAGGCTTATCTGAAGATCTTGCTAGACAATCTAAAAATAATTTGAAGGCAAGTATAATTTTTTGTATGTGTGTAATTTATTTTTAAAACTATTTATGATAAAATATTATGTTGTAAAATTCAATGACACATATGATGGACAGGTTATCAGATTTTTGACACATAAAAAATGAGAATTCAAAGGTTAGATAGGGATTTGTTGATGAAAAAGCCCTTACTGACACAGCTTTAAGTTGATTTCTACCATCTGTGTATATCTTAGGGTTACCATATTTTAACACAAAATGCAAAAATATTGACACCCAACTAAAGATATATATACCTTTATGTACATAAATTTATATTGATAAAATGTGGTACCTTAAAAAAATATATACTTGATTATAAATTTTATAATGACAATATTTTGACTTTAATGTATTTTTATACGCTTTTATATTCATATGTTAGGGCATTGTATCTTCTTTTCCTGGGTGTATACGTAATGTTGAAGCTCAAGGGGAAAGTCTGAATATGAAGAAGCCCAGCTCATCATTTAATGTTACAGGCTGTTCAGACAAAGTTGAAGAAGGTGCATTTGTTTCTGGTGATGGAGGACACATAATTTTATGTGAGTTGATTAAAATGATAACCAAACGCAATAAAGGAACAGTTTAAACAGCTGGTCAAAATAAAAAATTATACTTATAAATTGTCAAGCCATGTTGTAGGAATGATAATTTTTTGATTTATACTATCACTGGTGTACACAAGAGAGGAGGTTATCCCTCCCTTGACCCGAGATTATAGTGTATTTTATGGTGAAATAAATGAAAAAAATCCCTTGGGAAGATAGAAAAAGGTACCCCCTACCTTGAGAAAACTATAATTACTGTTGATCACACTGTAATTTATTCACATGAAGGCTAATCAGACCTAAACTCACAGTTTGAGGCTGATTTCGAATGACTATGCTTCTTATTGAGGTTTGAATCCAGATCTATGAGATTGATATTGATAGTTAATGAACTAAACAATTTGGTTGCCAGGTGACTTCTGGAAATGAACGGCATAAAGCCATTTTTTGTATGTCAGAAAAAAATTTATGCATACAATTTGAAAAGAAGAAAGCTAAAAATTGACAAAATTACATAACAAGATTTTTGATGTTGTGCCTCTATGTCAGTCCTATTTTGTTGAAATAATGTGTTTACATGGTAGTTATTGATAGCACATAGACTGGAGCTCTGATAATTTTGGGTTTGTGTCTGTCATGAATTGATCACCAATGTGAAAATCTGCAATATATTTATACTTGAATTGGTTAAATGAAAAAGTAGAAAGAGTCCCTGATGTAAAATATATCTACCAGTTGTGAAAGTAACTGCCTTCGGCATGAAGGCAAAGATCCCATTGTTCCACAAGCAAAACACTTTAGGTTAAGAGAGCAATCAATCCTTTGTAGTATTAGTGTCCTTCACCTCAGGTTATGAGATTAACTTTTGTCACTTTAGATGCTTTTTTGAGGGGAGAGCCAACAAAGTGGAAAAGGGTTGACTGTTCCATACTGTTTGCATAGGCGTAGACCTGTATCTGGCCCACGGGCTGGAGCTCCCCAACATTTGCCACTATCTTTCCCAATATTTATATGAGCCTTCCCAATAATTTCTAGTAACTTTATGCCTATGACTGTATGTTGTACTTTCCAGTAAAATATGGAAGATTAGTCATTTGCTTGCAGATCTTCCCACCGAGGTCTATTGTAACTTCTGATCCTATTCATTATTCTGAGATTGCATCAGCATTTCACCAAATTATATGAGATGGTAAATGATACTATTCATGTGTCATGACGATATAGAAGTACTTTCAAGACATCATAAATTTGACTGGAAGGAAATGGAAGTTGTTTCTGAGCAACAAAATCTTGAGATGATGTTCTATTCAGACAATGGTGTGTAGAATTTAAAACAGTTCAGCTGCAAAACTCCACATCCACTTTCATTCGCAACTCAAATGACTAGGAACAGACTCCTTAGATAACAGACTATGGCATAGGCTGGTTTGGTACAGCACCATCAGAGGACAAGATACATGAGAGCATATTCTTATATAGACAATGGCGTAATGTTTTATTTACAGATGAAGCAAGAATCAGTGTTGGTTTGTGTCAAAAAGTTTCACGAGAATCAGAAGATATTGCTTGCATGCAGAATAGTGGTCGGCTGAAGTTGGTTTTCTGTGGTTCCCAACTTCAAGGCACAAATGCGAGCCGATCTCCCCGTTAAAAAGTCTCGCCACAGAGAACAACAGTCCTACAACGATAAATCATTCAATCATAACACTTCACTCATAGTTAGAAAAACTGGTGGCAGATGGCAGCACTACACATAACAAGCATTACACAGAAACAAACTTTACGTCAGGTTGCACTATACGTACACGCACATTCCCGCATGTACCGATTCGTTCGGGGGTTCCGCGGGGGGGGGGGGTTGCATGGGTGGTGTAGTAGGTAGGGCCTCCAAAAAAAAATGGCTCGGGATCCATGATGTTCTTAAGTCAGCCACCTAGCTGGGCAATTTGCCTGTTGTGGCGTTGTATTTGTATTTGTATAGTTAGCCACTCTGACAATAGAATGTTCTGGGATCTTTTGAGCTGGAGATATGTGTTGGTGCAGGATATTACTAATTTCTGTTTTTGGCCATTTGTGAGCTTTGCAGTATCAGAAGAAAATTCTGGAATTTGTTGTTAAAAATATTTTTACACAGGCCAATCACATATTTCTTCTTTTGGATGATAACGCTCTTATTCAGTAAGCACATCTTGTTGTTGCTTAAATTTAAAAGAATGGTATCTCTTGCCTGAGTTCACCTATTGCAGTGGTTCTCAAAAAATTTACACCCATGGCTCCCTTTTTCTAGCAATCGTATATCCACAATGCCCTGAGGTAAAAGGATTCAAAATGTTCTTATATACGTAAGCGTGTGTAAAGCTGTTTTAATTGTCACATGAGTTATATTTGAAGAAAACTGAGTTTTTGGTTTCTTGTAATTAAATCCTATATAATATAATACTTAGATGACAAGTACAAAGTTGGAACAAAACGACAGATGACACTAGATATCAAGCCACGCAGCTTGTCAGGAGTATTAGTAGCTATACATGGAAACAAAGATTACTTGCTTTTGCAGCTCATTGATGGCAGAGTATCTTTTAGTGTTGATAATGGACGGGGAGCTATAACAACAACATTTGATCCACCATATGATCATTACCTCTGTGATGGTGAATGGCATACAATTGTGGGTAAGTTTGTATATGATTGTTTTACATTTTCTGAAGGTGAGAGAAATTTCAGGTGTATAAAAGGATATAAAGATAAAAAAAAAAATGCATTTAACATAACATACAGTAAACTGCTAACATTTTTATGATATTCATGCTTTATTAGCAAAAAATATTACACAGCACTGGATCCTTATCTCTAATTAAAAACAGAAGGGTCAACATCAATATACTTTTTAATAAGTACAATTTCAAATTATAGCAGGAAATTATAGTACACCTGGGTCTCTTTTTATGTGGTAGATAGGTTCTGCAAAAAAAACTGCACAAAAACAGGTTTAACTTTTCTTGAAAAATTAAGGATATATTTGGTAGTTTTCAAAAACCACATAAAAATAAAGAAATGAGGTGAAATTATTAAGAAAATTGGAATTATTAACAAAATTCACATAAAAAATCAACCAAGGAATAAAGTATAATTTTCCCAAACACTCAAAATGAGCATACTGCCATCTATTAGTGAAAATACAGAGTCAGGTATTTAACACTAAGAAAATTATTCAAATCTTTAAAAAATTCCCTTAGCCTAGAAAATAATTCGGATACAACATACTGTGCAAAAAAAAAGTCAAAAACAGACTTATTTGTTCAACATACAGGGGGTGAACAGCATTAAATGCAGACAAACCGGTTTACCCGCATTTAGCGCTGTTCTTTCCAAAATTGTCTCCGTTTTTGAAATTCAAATATCTCTGTGAATATTGCATTTAAACGCCTGTTCAGCATTTTTTAAATTGGAATCATGCCTCTATGATAGATGGTTGATGAGATAAAGGCCATGCTAACACTTACAGGACACCCTGTATATTGTCTGCAGGTGATATCCATTAGATTTGCTATTGATAGATGATGGTGTAATGGTTCACAGCTGAAACATGCTATCAGTTGATATCAAATGTGACTATTTTGAAAATAAAACTATTATTTTACTTTTAAAAGTCCTGGCTTTATGTGCAATTGGAAAACTGCATCATCTATGCAAATTACTAAATTATTGTTTCTCTGTTCTTTTGGATCACTTGACTTATACACAACTGCTACATAAGCTAACTCCAAGATCTTGTTTATAATATATCTCAGTCATATCATATACTTCTGGAAGCCCCAAGGAGGCACGTGATAAATGAACTTGACTGTATACAGATATGGCATAAACATTGGGAAGTGAAAATGAACTTCATTATCATTCACATAAAAAGATTCTAAGAAAAAATGTGAATCTTATAACTTCACAACCATATTAAAAAAATAAACATAAAAATAGACCTAGGTGTAATAAATTTTTTTTTTGAGTTTTGTTGACACTTTGTTATCATTTTTCAAGTAACTCCCCTCCTATCTTCAAATCACAGAATTGGCCCTTTCTTATTTCTTTTTATCTTTCTCTTCAATTCTTGTTCAAGAGGTGAGTGTTGGGGAAAAAGCTTGGCTTAAAATAGTATGCTGTTTCTTTTTACGAACTATACACATTTGTTTTAAAAGATTAGAATGTCCCAGAAATTTATGAGCGTAGTTTATGAAATGCTTAAGTTAAAAAGCCGAAATTTACAGTATGGCTGTAATTTGTATTTCCATCTTCTCTAAGAGATTCTTCTTGAGCCTATCGGCAGCAAAAAATTGCGTAAAGTGGATTGAAGATGTACTGAACTGCCAGATTACTTTTCATCTTTTTTTCCAAAAAATTAGAACATATCGAAAGTTGTTTAAAAAAATTAGAACATCTGACTTCAAACAGATTATTACATTGATATTTTCATGCACATCAACTTGATGAAATAAGTGTTGTATGTCTTTCATGGTTATATATGTAAACCTAGAATAGCTCAATCTTTGCATTGTGGGTAGAAAAATAGGACAATTCTGCAAACAAAAATTACTTGGCATTTGCTTGGGCAGTATGAGAATATGTGTGCTGATATTGTATGAATACATTGTACTGTGGCCATCTTTAACTTTGACCATTGTAATTGTACAGACCCATGGCAGGTGTAAAAGAACCCACCTGATTTAAATAAGTGCTTAATAATTAAAATATTTTTTCACCTCTGTAAATTCCAGTGTCGGCGTGAAATCAGAAAGTGGTGCCTTGTTATCATTAAGAAATGTTTGATGGGCATGTTTACATCAGGATAACATGGCAACCTGTCTGTTGTTATCATCAGCAATGCCATCTTAATGCATAGGTCCACCTGGGCATGGCCTGGGGAACCTCAAGAGAAGAGGCGCTTCAGAAAAATGAAAAGTAGTTGAA
Source organism: Pholcus phalangioides (assembly GCF_987345545.1). Classification (NCBI taxonomy): domain Eukaryota; kingdom Metazoa; phylum Arthropoda; class Arachnida; order Araneae; family Pholcidae; genus Pholcus; species Pholcus phalangioides. Next base: position 59,705,287 of record NW_028301604.1, read on the forward strand.
TTTTTTGAGAATTTGCCAGGTAGGGCCTCAGAAAAATCACGTGGCCCAGATGCCCATGATTCTCTTTAAACATCCCTGCATATCACCAATAGTTATTGTTCTGCCCTGCAGGCAGTTTCTTGTCATCTAATCATCCAAAAAGGCTGTAAATGCAGTAGTGGTGGGATCTTAAGATCTCCAGACTGTACTCTCACAACTTCACCTACTACTTTCCTCTCTAGTTGTATTGACTTCCCCTGGAGAGGTGGGTCCTTCCAAGCTATGGGGTAGCTCCATCAGCTTTCCAACATCCATTCATTGCCGCTTGGTCATCCTCTAGGTCCAAGGATATTAAGATGTTTGAATGATCAACAATCGCCTTGACATTACGCATAGGCGTAAAGTTATTAAAAATGTTGGGGAGCTCAGACTCAATATAACGAAACCTTGTTCATACCACGCATCGTATAAAAGAGGTTTATACGCTCAAACAGGTAAAAATGTCATATAAATGCAAAAATTGCTTTACTGAAATTTTTTTGACAACAATCTCTACCTTTCTCCAGCCATAGCCCTTTTTTGAAGATTTTTTTCAAAGGTTTTAGTTCAAAATCATTGGTTTCTATTTCTGAGAAAAAAAATTGGGTAGGCTATGTGTCGTGGACACGGCCGCAGGTTTTTATGTGCATACTTTCTTTGTGCCTTGAATCGTGTTGTGGGTACTGATATAGTTGATATTGGTCTTCCAAAGGTTTAGAGCAGTGGCTCTTAACGTTTTTTCCACTCCGCATCCCTTTAATAATGTGTTGACTGTTTGTTAAAAATTAAGTTTCTTAATTAATTACATTAACTATTCACTAATTAGTTTAAAAATTGTAAAGTTAAAAGGTAATTGCAAAACTAATTTGTTGAAGAAAAAAGCACACAGTTATCAATGCAAAAAAAAATTGAAATACACTACGTGTCAATTTTTAGTGATTAACTTGTTTTTGAATTTTGAAAGTGCATTTAATATGTGTGCTGCCTTGTATTTTGATGAAAGCTGAAAGCATCATGCGCTAAATTACCATCATTTATGGAATAAAGATTTTAAAAAAAATGGATTTAGACCTGGCCCCTCTATCTGCCCAGTAGTGTAACCCCTATAGCCACCGAGGCGACCAGAGCCGATTGACCTGGACTGGGCTAATCCAAGCCTCCCGTTTCGGCTGAATCCGAGGCCAAAACTAGCGCATCAGGCTAACCAGGATCCCCATCTCCAGCCTTACAGGTCTCCACGCATGGCAAACATGCAGGTAGATAGCGTCCCAGATAGAGCATACGCTAGAAGCAATGCCCCATCTGGGAGGACCCCTGCCCGCCTGAGCGGGGTCCACAATGAGGGCTTGGACACAAAAGACAAAAACATGCACAGGACAAAACGAGATGCAAGACATGTACTGCAAGATGTGTAGAAATAAACATGTAATCTGGGCTATTGGAGTGACGTATATGAGGACAAATAAGCGATGATGATGACGTGTGATAGATTTGGCGTTACGCAGAGTGCACCACGAGGAGGCCTATCACATTACACCCCTAAGAGAATAGTAATATCAATTCCCTTACCTTGAGAGTCATTAACCGATGCAATGACAGTTGTTAGTAGAGCTGAATTACCTCACACAGAATTAACTGACAGTGATGTTTCTTGATTTTCATCGGAACCTGTGGGCTGCTTGATCACAATGGCACGGTTTGGATCCAGATGAGAATCCACCTCGATTTGTTCGGCACATAGTCCTTTCGATGTAGTGCAATTGGATCCGATGTTATTCAGAAGAGAATGATGTCAAGCACGACATATAGAACAGGAAAAATGTTACATAAAAAGGTTTTTTACGTCAGGCACAAAGGTATTTCTTACGCGTGAACTCCTTTTGCACATTCTAGTTCAAATTTTTGAAGCTGAAGAGCATTTGGAAAGAAAACGCTGATTTTCACATTTTAAGCATCTCACTACTGAAGAACATGGGTTAGAAATATTGGTCTTTCACTTCCTTAGGAAAACCTGAAGACAATTCCAGTGCGGAACACCTTCCGTATAAAAAATGTAGGAAGCACTCAAAAGGTGGAAAGTTCTCATCAACTGTTTTTTCAGACCAAAGGCGATGCGTTTTAAGATCAATTTTATCTAGTCACATGTAGATCAACTGTACATCCAGTTTTGTGCTACTGAAAGTTTTTAATCCTCTTACCACTTATGATATATCAATTGTTCAATAGTTCATTATTATGTTCCTATCATTTAGTGGACAGTGGGTGGCAACACAATGTTTTTGTTTACTTTTTCAGTCTAGTAAAATGTTCGACTTTAAACAGATGCTACATGCCTTGAGCCTTCCTCACTTGTCCATATAATTGTCTTTATTCTTTGTCTTCTCAAATCCAAATATACCACAAAATGACGCAGTCGGTTCTTGCTCTATGGGGCATAGTGTAGCAAAGTTTGGTTTACAGTCTAAGCGTCATCATGATACAGTGATCATCTCAGTTTACTCTCTTTTGAATCACTATGTCTGACTTGCAGGAGCTTCTCCATCAGAATTTGGAGGTCCAGACAGTGCCGTCTTAACGCATGGACCCACCCGGGCACGGCCCGGGGACCTCAGAAAAATAAGAAGTGGTTGAATTTTTTTTAAAATTTGCCAGGTAGAGTCTCAGAAAAATCACTTGGCCCGGGGAGGGGGGGGGCATGATGCTGGGTGGCTGGTTTCGTTACATTGATGTCGACAGGTACATTTTTGCTTCATCCAGAAACGTATCAAACATCACGCTTTGACATGATAAAAGATAATCTGGTAGCCCATCTGAAGCCGAAACCTCTTGTGATTCCAAATCATCATATGTTTCTAAATAGGTGACAGAGGGAAGGAGAAAGCACCTCCAGTTACATTTCAGCATTACAGCATCTTGCCATTCCATGTAATTACCCAGAAGCTCAGCTGAAGGTGATGCATAGTGACGTTTTTGTCTGTGGATTATCAGACAGAATCATGCTAGACCAAATGTTCGAAGATGATGAACCTGATCTGTATAAGATTCTGAAATTTGCTTTGGCAATCGAGCAAGCACAGGCAAGACATTCCTCATTCAAAGACCACCGCTTTCAAGTTGTAAATGAACTTAAGCCGTCTACGACCCAAGAGGTAAACAAGATAGCTAAGGCCAAGTTACTAAAGCCCAAAGCTTCTTCTGCAATGTGAATTAAATGCTATTGTTGTGGTAATGAAAATCACAAGGCTCCTTCTTGCAGGAAGAAAAATCTTCAATGTACACTGTGTAGAAAAAAAAGGTCATGTTCAACAAATGTGCCGAAGTAAATCCAAGCTGCACAAATTAGAGGATGTGTAGATGAAACTTCCTTTGAATCACATTAAAAGTGATCATCTCCTGCTTACTGCCGTATTGATGGAAGGCAAGTGTGTAGTGTGGGGGGGGGGGAGACTTGAGGGTCTGGTCCCCCTCGAAATGTGAGAAAATGACCGAAAAAAGGGAAAAAGATGGCCAAATCTATTGTTCTATCACTTTGGTCCCCCCAAATGAAATTTTTGGCTACGCCCCTGATTGAAGGTCTTCTAGTTAACATGGAAATCGACACTGGTAATTCAAAGGTTCTGTTGAGCTATTCTACATTTTGACAAATTTCGGACAAGCCTCTCAGTAAGACTAACGTTAAACTTCCCAAGTACAATAAGAATATTATTGTTCCCATGGGATTTGCCAAAGTAGCTGTTGCATACAAAAATCAGCAAATGGAACTGCCTGTTTATATTGTGGAACAAGACTTTTTCATTACATGGACATGAAGGAATAGGTTCTCTGTCCCTGAAGTGGGACCTCATCCACCAAGTGAAAACACAAAGTGTCAAAGCTACAAAAGAAGCTGTTTTAGATCTGGTTGATAAGTACAGAGATATTTTTGCTGTACTATTTTTGCTATACTATTTTTGCTATTGTACAGTATTTTTGCTACACTTTTCCCAAAGTTTCACTTTGGGAAAAGTGTCTAATTACACTGCTAAATTAGTTCTCAGAGAACATTCACAGCCAGTCTTCCAAAAGGCTTGACCTGTTTCTTATGCATTACAGCCCATGGCGGAAAAGTAATTACAGTGCCTTGAAATGGAAGGTATTTTGTAAAAAGTAGAAACTTCAGACTTTGCTACAACAGTAGTTCGTCAAGAAACCGGATGGTTCCCTTAGACTTTGTGCTGATGGTTCTCATACAGTCAATCCTCAATTACAAGTGCAGCAGTATCTTATACCAAGAATGGACCGCACTGTGCCACGAAGCTGGGCTGGAAGAGATCTCAGCACTGGGATAAGTCCAGTGGCAAAGAGTTCAGGCATTCACGTACCAAGAATGGAAAATCTGTTTGCCAAGCTGTCCAGAGGAAAAATTTTTGGAAAAATTGACATTTTCTCTCATACTGCATATCATGGTATACCTGTTGATGAAGCTACATCTAAGTTACTCACATTGAATACACACAAAGGTCTGTATCAACAGAAAAGATTGATGTTTGGTATCAATGCTGCTCCTGCTATCTGGCAAAAGTACACTAATTTAATTTTATTAAGTGTCCTCATTGGAGGACTATGCATTTTCTTCAATGACATTCTGTTAGCTGCTGAAAATGAGCAAGAATTACTCTGCAAGTTGAGAATAGTCTTCTAACATTTATAGGAGAATGGGTTACATCTCAACATCTCAAGAAGTGTGAATTTTTTTTACTTTCATTCATTTCATTTAATAATGAAAATTTCATTATTACTTAATGGGACGTAGATTCACACTGATCACAGATCACCAACCATTGATACACATATTCGAAAAGAAGTCAAAGTTACCAGGATTATGTGCTACATGCTTACTTCACTATACTCTATTCCTGCTAAATTTTCAATTTGACATTTGTTACAGGAAATCTGAAAACAACAGAAATGTAGATTGTCTGTCATGATTTCCACTTGCTTGTGAAGAACTGTTTTAAATGGACAGTGTTGCATTACATCATCTAGAACTCGTGTCAAAACTTCCTATGAGCTACAAAGAAATAGCTATTGCTTCTTCTCAATACCATGAATTGAGACAGATATTGGAAAAATTACGCCAAGGTATCACTTTAGGTGCAAGAGATGGAAAATTTTTGCTTACAAAGTGGGCGCATCATGAGCAGACGTGGAGTCTACATAGCCAAGAAATTTCAAAATTTGATCTTGGAAGAGCTACATGTTGGTCACCTGGGAATTGGGAAAATGAAAGCGTTAGCAATATCATATGTGTACTGGCCAAAAATTGACACAGATATTGAAAGACTATGCAGAAATTGTCCAAGCTGTGCTCAATTTAAAGGTTCTCAATCTAAGAATGACACTCATTACTGGGAATACCCCTCAAAACCATGGGAAAGGATTCATATTGATTATGCCATGTATGGGAACAAGACATATTTACTTATTGTTGATGCTTATTCCAAATATCCAGAAATTTTCATTGTTCCGAACATGAACTCAAACACATTGATCAGTATTCTGGATTCTTTGTTTACATGTTATGGAATGCCAGGTGCCAGTCTCTTACAATCAGAGTATGTTTGCAGGGCCGTATTTATGTTTTTGCCGCCTGTGGGCTATACAAATTTTGTTGCCCCCTCCCATTTCACAGTCTAACTTTTAATCTCCCCCTTCCACCCCTCCTATTTCCTTACTGATAAATCGTAAACAAACAAAAGTCAAAAAGTGGTACTGTACATAGTTGTGCCCAAATTTCACTCTTTTCTGTCTTGCATTTGTATCTTTTTCCGATCCGTAATGATTGCCACACCAATCATGGTGCCGCCATATAATGGAGGGGGGGGGGGAGGGAGGAACTGCTCAACCTCCTGCCGTAGGCATCTTATACATCAATGAAAAACACTGATAAATTTAGTTCCAATGTATGGTGCATACATTCGCATATGAAAGTATCTCAGCATAAATGATGGTGCCGAGATACTTTGTGTGTACTTAAATTCTGGCAGAAAAATCAATAACGCATTACATAATATCTATATATATTATCTTTAACCGCACATCCTAAAGTACAGGGTGATTATAAAAAAACTATCCCGACATATGGGCCCCTAACAATCATACCCTTCACAGAAACTGAATGAAATTTCGGCATAAGGTATTTTGAGGTATGCGCTCAAGAATGATATGGAAAACAACAGTGTCACTCTAACAGTTACGGTTACAGTGAGAAAATTTCGAAAATATCAAATGGCAACACCAAGTTTTTTGTATTGGAATGCGATCTCCATACTGAAAAACACTAAATAGCGTTGGAATGGCACCTGTAGCACGAAAATCCCCGGAGCTAGGCAAGGAAAAAGTAAAAAGGACTTTGCCGTGCACCTGAGCATTAATGTTCGTTTCATTCGTCACACCGTTTCTTCGGCTGAGATCCCAGCCTGATTAGTCCTCCACAAGGTCATGTGGAAAATTTGTGAAACACAATAAAATGCTTTATTTTATGCTGCTTCCTCTGTCCTTATTGGTTGTCCTCACTTTTAGCCTATCTACCGCCGGTGATTTTCATGCTACAGTTGCCGTTCGAACGCTATTTAGGGTTTTTCACAATGGAGATCACATTTCAATACAAAAAACTTGGTGTTACCATTTGATATTTTCGAAATTTTCTCACTGTAACCGTAACTGTTAGAGTGACACTGTTGTTTTCCATATCATTCTTGAGTGCATACCTCAAAATACCTTATGCCAAAATTTGATTCAGTTTCTGTGAATGGTATGATAGTTAGGGGCCCATATGTCGGGATAGTTTTTTTATAATCACCCTGTATATATTTTGAGAAATAATGAAATACTTTTTGCACATTTTTTCATGGACCGATTAAAATTCTAGACAGGGCCCACCAGTGGTTTGTGCACTTGTGAGATTTAAACGCTTGCATTACTTGAATGTACAGAGTGTCCCACAATTGCTTGACGGTTTTCAAAATGGGAATAGCAAGAAAAGAGTGACAGATATTAAAGTCATTCTTGCAGAATGAAATGTGTGAAGTCAAGGATTTTAGCTACGTCATTCACATGTTTCAAGGGATTGCATAGTTATTAAAATTAAATAACAATTAACTTTATATATGGGCAACCTGTGCTTAAAAACTGAATTAGAAAGTTTTTGCCCTGTCTTTCTTGATGCCAACTAATAAATTTCTATGTTTGTAAGTGCAATATTCGCACAGATATCTGAATTAAAAAATCGTAGAAAAATTTGGACAGAAGCGTTGTCTGTTAGTTTTTGCTGCTTTTTTTTTCTCAATTTTCTTCCATTTTCGAATTGAAATATTTCAGTGAATACTTGAAAACAAGGAAATTCTTATTAATTAAACTGCTTTTGTACTTTTTCCTATGCTATTGAAAGCTATGTAATAAAAAATGTAACAATAGAAATATTATGTAAAAAATTCTTTGAAAAGTCAATTTGTACTTAAAAGGTTAGAATAATACATATTTTATAAATTTTGAAAAAATTGTAAATGATAGTCAAAAATGAGCCACATTTAAAATGCATCACGAAACTTCATGGTTTCCAAAACTTGGTATGTTCATTAGTTTCCAAACAATTTTCCAAAATTTCAATTCTACAGGTCTGAGTAATCAGATTTATTATATTAAATTGATTCTAAATACGAATAAATATGGTATTTACTGAGTGCCAATTAATTTATTTATTAGAATTAAAAACGAAATGAGCAATAACAAATATATATTTTATTGTGGTCTTTTATTTCTATATTTCATTGCCTGTGTTTTTTTATTGCAGTGCATGTAGTTTAACACAGTATCATATTTCTTGGGATAAGCACCACATGAACGTATGTGTCACTGTATCGGAAAAAAAGAACCATCAATTATATGAATGACATTTTGTTTATGAACTTAACATAAGGCCGCATCCGCCGCACATTTCTGATATAAAATTTATTAAATGCTTGTTTTTAATTGCAGAAATACTTGCTGAATTCTCAGTAATGCTTGTCAAATGCTTGCCAATTTTAAAAATGCTATTGAATATCATGTAATTCAATAGGCCAATCGCTTGGATGTTGGGTTTTTTGAAACAAAAATGTACATACACGTCACATCTCTCTCAGTGTAAGCACCACCAGTCTCTAAAATCACATTTTTCAAAATGTAGACAACGCGATGCTCGTTTCATGAAATAAGGGGATTAATACAACATAACAATTAAAATACTATGTATATGTAAAAAGCACTATGTCCATTTTCTTCACAATATAAACATAGGCATAGAACATCACAAATCCTATTTCAATAAATAACTATAAGTAAAATAACTATTCTATTTTTTTACTTTAATTTCTTAAATGAGCACTATCTGAAACTTTTTTCAATTTATTGATTTATTGTATCAAAAAAATATGAGTAATATTACGCCTCATTGAATAAGTATTGTATCCTCTACAACAGCGGTTCTCAACCGGTGCTCCATCGAACTCTTGGGGCTTTTTGTTCACTCCCCAGGGGCTCCGCGGCCGCTTGATGAAAATAAAAAAATAATAATTAGAAATATTTTTAAATAGTAAAAATAAATCAGTAACTTTGATGAATAATTAAGAAATGAGCCTATGGGGCTACTCCATAGAATTTTTTTACTAAAAAGGGCTCTGCGAGTCAAAAAAGGTTGAGAACCGCTGCTCTACAAGAATAGTATCCTCTACAAGTATTGTAGAAGATTCCAAATTACCTAAGATTGAATTGTGACGATTGTTCATAAATCATCATTAAAGGAAACTCTCACAAAATACAAACGGTATGAACTTATCAGAAATGAATAGCTATATTTGATATTTACTTTGTTTTCGTCAAGAAAGTGTAAAATGAAGAGGAGCTTTTTTCCGTTTTGTTGGTAATAATGCATTTACAACCGAATTTAGTTTTGTGTGTTCTGACAAGGTCCACATTTGTCCCCGTTTTTTTCAGGAAAGCGTCACATGAGGAGAGCTGTCCTTAGGACCAAATCTCACGACCCCGTCTACCATTCTGTATCATGATTTCTTTATATTCCAATTAGTGACTGTAAACGGATGGTGTTCTAGATTGACCAGCTTCATCTAGAACTCTTCACCATTTCGGTTCCCAAACAAGTTTTAAAAAATTGTATTGCAATCGAATTCATCCATTCGTTTATATCTACTTAAAACTGTTTCCATCCCCCCAGATGGTTAATATATCCCAAAGACTGGACAAAGCCCCGACCGGCGCCAATAAAAGCATCTTTGTTGCAGAAGATTCTTTCTCATGACAGGCGTCGATAAAATTAGAGGATATTTTTCCTCTCGTATTCAGAAAACCTGGGTTGTAGAATATTCTGTCTTCACTTTCACAGAGAGCTGAAATTGAGCTATTGAAATTTTCTTTATGGTCAGCTGGAGAGCACGGTGAATAGGAAGGTTCACAGACAATCATATTTTTTTTTATTTCAGCGGCAGTCTGTGTGGAAAAAACACAAAAAATAAAAATAAACAATATGGTTTAATAATTGTATATTACTTATGATAGAAATGACACATGGCACTTCCACACATTTACGAAAAGTGAATTTGAAATATTTTGATATGTTTTTTCTCTCCCCTCCTTTCAAAAATTTGCCGCCCTGGGCTATAGCCACTTATCCCCCCTGTAAATACACTACTGTATGTTTGTAGGGAAAGAAGTACAACAGTTTTTGGAGTCATTTGATACATGTCACCTCACTTCACCTTATCATGCAGCTTCAAATGAACAGGTTGAGCGACATGTTTTCAACTTGATGCATCAAAAGTGAAAAACCTACCTGAACAAAAAGCTCTCAATATCTTTCTTCTAGCCTATAAAAGAGTACCTCAACTTTCTACTGGATATAGTCCAGCGTCCTTATTTTTGAAAAAGGAATTACATACTAGATTGGACTTATCATGACCTGACATAGTCAGAGAAGTAGAGGCAAAGACCAGAAAGAGAGTTACATTTCTTGATCATGCTTACAAGATTGGGCAAAAAGTGACTGTAAGGGATTACAGATCTCCTTTTAAAAAGTGGGTTTTTGGTGCTATTCTTTCCAGAGACGAAGAACTACAATACACTGTATCGGTACAAAATCAGCTATGGAGAAGACACAGTGACCAGATTTGTTCAGTTGGACCAAGCATAGCATTAACGCCCGCTATCATGCCAACTCCACCATCACATGAGGGAACTCCTAAACTAGTACAAGCACCATCACTTGAAGAAACTGATGTTTCATCAACAGAGCTGGACAGTTCAACCACAACACAACCAAATCCTGTTACAGGACATGATCTGGTGGTGAAGTCCCCAGACACACCCTTAGCCCTATGAAGAACCAGAAGCAGCATAAAACCTCCAGATAGGTTCAATTTGTGAAAGGGGTGAGGAATATGATGTATCAATTGTGTAGTTCATTTCCCTATCATTTAGTGGTCAGTGGGTGGCAATACAATGTTTTTGTTTACTTTTTTTCAGTCTAGTAAAATGTTCAACTTGAAATGTATGCTACATGTCTTTAGTCTTCCTCACATGTCCATATAATTGCCTTAATTCTTAGTCTTTTCAAATCCAAATATACCACACCACTTGCTCAGAAACGTCGGCTAAAGTGTGCAGACTGGTTTCACTAGCATAAGTGATTTTGGGTTGATTGAAAAAAGTTGGCAATAGCGAATTTAAAATTTGATTTTCCTATTGTAGCGAAGTTGCAGTTTAGACCAAGTTTCATCATAACTTTCACTCAATACAGGAATGTGATGAATGATAGCAGCTGGCCCTTCCACAAGTAAACCCCACAAGTTCTGAAATTTTTGGATAGTAGTTAAACTCTCATTATTGTGTACAACTTCTACAAATAGATCTTTGAAAGAGAGCCATTCAGAGTATAATCACCTTGAAATACTGGAATGTTGAGTCTCGGCATTCTGAAATCGCTGTTTTGTCTAAAGATTGTTTTTAGAAATTGCAAATTCATATCAGTAGTAAAGTTTGAGAAAGAATTCTCTCAGCTGAAAACTCATGTAGCTTTGTTTTCAGTTCGAGATATTTTTCTTTGAACACATTGATTTCGGATTGCGAATCAGGCAATAAGGAATTGTAGGCATGAAGTTTGTTGAAAATTTCCTTGAGTTTTTCAAGCCTAGTTACGATTGCATCATAACTAGTATTACAGTTCACAGTGGATAGAAAATTTTTAATTCAAATTAACAAAGCTTTTTTGTAACCATGAAGCCTGATTGTTTCAGCTATAGTTTATTTAACGACAAGGAAAAAAATTGAATTTGCTGCTTAGTTGCGATGTGACATCTAGCACTGTAGATGTCACTTCGGATCTTGATAGAATCTCCAATTTTTTTCATGGTAATGAGTAAGACCATGATCTGAGTAACATAACAATATTTATTCATGCATGTGATGACTATGTCATGTACAAAAACTGAAAGACATTAACAGCAACATTACTTTGCATTTGAAGAACATATATATCATTTGCGCTTACGCATACACACAGTAAACATATTTGCATATGTGCACAAACATAAGGTAATAGCTTTGTACGGTCCAGCAGCAGCTTAATGGTTTGGAAGTGATACAATAAGATGTTGGAAGATTGTGATAGGTATTTGGAGATAAGTGGATTGCAGACCATTCCATAGCTGCTAGAAAGTGTGTGGCAGAAATTTATAAAGTGAACATGATGATTAGGTTAGTCCAAATATGCTTGATTATGTTCAAGTATGGGGAATTTGGAGATCAAAGAAGTGCTTAAAAGTTCTATTCATGATGTCCCAACAATTTTGAAATATTTCAAGGAAACATTGCATGTGGTATTACTATTCTGGAAGATTCCACATGATCCAGAGAAGAAAATCAGTATTTATTAATATACATAATTTGCATAGATTGGTTCAAGACTTTAACAGCTGAAAGTGGTTCCCAAAAGTATCAGTAATCCTAAGCAATAGCACTATGACATTTCTCAAACAATGAGGCTTTTTGAATAGCCGTCATAATCATAATCATCATCACTTTAAGGAACACGTGCAGGATGATTCCCATAGAAATCAATGCTAAAATTGTTGATTCTACCGTAGAAATGCGGAAATTCAATAGGGATTTCCGCCACATCAATAATTTTAAAAATTAAATTGAATTCTATTCTTTATTTTTGAAATATTGAGTTGGCGTAGAGATATGAAGCCCAAAAAAATAAAATATAAAATAATTAGAAAGACCTACTTTTGAGTTGGATAATAACATTGATTTCAACTTTTCATTTACATCATCTTCAGTGTGAAAATTGAAGTTTATGTTCCCTTATTGCTTTTTAATATATAACTTTATCAATTCATATAGGTTAAGTTTAAAAAAAAATTAATAATAGCTCATAAATTACATTGAAATAATTCCACAGCAGTTGAGATAATTGGACAGGCAGCTAGATAACTTGAACTTAAAAAAAATTGAAATATTTAGCACCCATCAATGAAAAAAAAAACTATTTCATTTCTACATTTCTTTAATTTATATTTGTTCTTTCAATCTATCATGAGATGCAGAGGAAGTCGCCATGTTGGTTGCCTTGGATACGGTTTATATGTCCCTCAAAGAAAGAGGGAAATATCATGTAATCCAAAAAGCCTCATATTGCTGCTATCATCATCTCATATCCTTCCAGCAATGGTTACAGACTCTTGTTTTTATAGATCTCCCTGTATATAATAATAGACTGCATTAATAGAAATTGCAGAAACTCAAAGTGAAAAAAAATGCATAAATATTAATAATTGTTGTATGTATTTTGTGTAGTTGCCGGACACATATGCCCTATTTTATGGTGTGTCTTGGTGATTTTTTGCTTGATATGGTTTTCATTTGATTGTTAGAATCACCTGTAATTCAACTCACCGTCAGGTGTTAATTGTTACTACACTCATGTCCATAAATTAGGGATAATTCAGAATCACACGGAAATCGAAACCTAAAGTAAAAATTTCACTTGTAGAATTATCACACACATCTGCAAGAATGATATGCGAATTTCAGGAAGCCACCAGATGATGCCGATAGTACGTCACAATGAGGAGAGTGTGAGAGGGGGGTATATAAGGAATGGTGGCAAAGTAAAATTGTTCACAAGAGTTCTATAAGGCGCTCAGGGCTATAAGCGAATAGTTATGACACAGAGGACACATGTGGATGATTTTTTACATGGTAGAATTATCGGCCGCCTGGAATGTGGGCGTACTCAGATGGAAGTATCCGAGGAACTTGGAATTGCCCAAAGTGTCATCTCTAGGCTTTGGCAACGATTCCAAGATAACGGAAATGTCTTAGTTAAATTCGGAGTTACAACGCCGAATGAAGACCGGTATTTGGCAGTAACTGCTAAAAGAAGCAGACAGAGCACAGCATCCGACCTGTCTCGTCAGCTATCTGCAGCCACGGGTACCACAGTTTCAAGGCAAACCGTGTACAGACGTTTGGGAGATATTGGTCTATATGCTCGCAGGCCTGTCAGATGTGTTCCGCTCACGGCAACTCACTGTCGGCAGCGATTAGCCTGGAGTAGAGAACATGCAATGTGGACATCGTCACAGTGGGCTTGTGTGATGTTTTCTGACGAGTCCAGGTTTAGCTTGCAGTCTGATTCACGTCGGACTTTCATATGGAGAACGCCAGGTATCCGTTACCACCAAGACAACATCATTGAACGACACCATTACGGTGGTGCAGCATTGCTCGTTTGGGGTGGAATTATACTGGGTTCCAGAACAGATCTGCATGTTCAAACCGGAACCATGAAAGCCCAAATTTATCGGGACATCATTCTGGAACAACATGTACGTTTGTTTAGGGGTGCCATGGGCTCAGAATTTGTGTTTATGGATGAAAACGCCCGTCCTCACCGAGCAAACATCGTAAAAAAATGCCTTGAATCTGAGGATATAACCTGTATGGAATGGCCAGCATTCTCACCTGACTTGAATCCAATAGAGCATGTGTGGGACATGCTTGGCCGACGAGTTGCAGTCTGTCAACCACCTCCTACATGTGTACCGGAACTTCGGAGAACATTGCTTGCTGAGTGGAGTGATCTTCCCCAAGATCAGATCGATAATTTGATACTCATCATGCCTAGGCGTTGTATGGACTGTATTTCATCACATGGGAGACATACAATGTATTAACCATCATACCAACCATGAAATAGTAAGTTTTTGTAAAGGAGATATTTTTTACAATTGCTCTGGGGGCAAAAATCGTAGTTTTTATGAATGGTATCATACATACACCATCGTTTTTGTTCTTTATCTTTTGTTTAATAAATGGGCTTTATGAATAAGTAACGTTTGTTTTGTTTCTGAACCTTTATTTGCCGGAGCTGGCATTATCCTTAATTTATGGACATGAGTGTATTTGCAATAATGTGGGAGAGTGTGGTTAATCTCCTGTTTTTGTCTAAATGAAATATGGTTGCTATGAACATCAAAACTTTGATTGCATACAATGACCTTTGATAAATATACAATATCATATTCTATTCAAGACACATACAATTTTACTTCTATTTAATGAAATATTTTTTTAATGAAAAATTGGTGTGATGAATTTATTACTATTGTTCTAAAAGGCAGGAGTCCCAATTTCTGTGAAGCTACCTTTTTATCTACCAATTTTTTAATAATATTTTTTTAATTTGATTTTCATTAATTGAATTTTTTTGTATATTTTTTCAAATACAGTTGCAAAAGTGAACAATGTTGTAACCTTGAGTGTAGATGGTGAATCTGCTGATCCTGGCATAGGAATCACATCAGTATCATCTACTGACACTGATGATCCATTATATGTAGGTGGTGTTCCAAATCCTGTTGATACAAAAGGTTTAGTGACATACGAACAATTTTCTGGTTGTATAAGATATTTAATGATTGATGGTGTTGTACAGAACTTTGCACAGTCTAGAGTGTTTGGGAATGTGAGGTTGAATACATGTCCCACAGTGTAATAGATTTATATGGAAAATTTCCTGTCAGACTATCATTTTGAGCAATGCCTGTGGTTCAAAAATTGCTGTGCTTTATCCTTAGAACTCTATTCAGTCCATTGCTAGTTTTATTTGCTGTGATATATATATGAAAAAAGAAAGGTTTTAAAAGTTCACAGTGTGTATAAAGGATTCAAAATCCATTAATGTATTTAAATAATTCATATTTTGTAGTACAAATTTTGCCAAAAGAAAAGAGAATATATATATACATACACATATATACAGTAAAATTGAAGTTTGTTAGTCACAGGGGATCGTGTCGACTCCTAAACAAAATTACACAATTTCAATATAAGTATAATCTTCATAAATTTAATGACTTTGAATCATTGAATGATTGAATTCTATTTAGTATTTTTCCATGCAAGAAAGTTTTAAGTTAGCTTTGTCTTAATTATTCTGAATGTTTGATAATCTTTTACAAAAAAAACCCAAAAAACAAATCAATAAACATGTTTAGGAAAAACTAATGTATGTCAGTAAAAAAGTACTAGGATTTCAATCTTGTGTAATTAAATGTTAAAATTATGTTTAAGTATTTTAAAGCATGAAATATTTAATAAATTGAAAGTAAAGAAATATATATATATATGTTACCAAATTTAAACCTGCAATTCTCAGAAGCTCAGAATATAAAGTATAGGAAAGTTTTGATGCTAAAAAAATACATAGGTTGTTATTTATTATTCAACTCCAATCATATCTTAGTTATGTATTATTATATTCAAGTATTTTTTTTAATACAGTAGCTATATAGCAAGAGATAATATGAAAAAAAAAAGATCTGATTTTTTTTTTTTAAGTAGATTCACTCAAATATTACCAAAATGTAATTATGATGTGTGTTATGAAATTTATGTTAAGCTCTGTTTGTAGCATTCTTGTGTTACGATACTCACCAAGTATTTATACATGTACATTGCCATGAATTTTTTGATGTTGTGTTCATGAGAAGCATCTGTAATATAAAGCATTCAAATTTACAAATACATTTTAAGAAGTCATCATTATGTAGCACCATTGAATGTTCTTGAATAAAAAGTTGGAAATAATATTTTTATGATTCTTTTAATGTTCACTTGAAAAAAAATTCATAATTGTATAAAAAAGTGTTCTACTTTATGAAGTTTTCTTTTAAAGAAAGTTCTCATTTATTTTTTCTTTCTGTTCAAGTTTCAACTAAATTTTAATAATGACTTAATCTATTATTATAGTAATTCTGTGTTATGCAAGTCTACATAAAATATTGACCCCCCCCCCCCTACAGTGTTAATTTTACTGCTCCTTCCAGTGAAATGCATTTATCCTTTTCCCTTTCAAGATTCACCAAAAGTGGAATCCAAGTGTACTTGAATTAAATGGGAAAAAGAGATTTTCTAGTTAGGTTAATTTTCTTTCCATGAATTGTTCCAGAACAGGATTTTAGTGATTCAATTACAATAGAAGCTGTGGTATATGGAGAATGTCTATCAGTGACTGTTTATCATTGAAGAGGTAGCAATTTTCTGCCTAGGAGCGAGTATTTGTTCTTCTTTAAAACAACCCTCATTTTTTTAAAACTAGAGGTTTCAAAACTAAAATCAACATAATTATATATGTTCAGCGATGATTTCTATATTAGGGACTGTTTATGTAACTTTGTAGGTAAAATTGTGGTGTTGGAGATGGGGATAATGTGGATTCTTGAGCAACTATAGTATTTATTAGGCCGAGCACACCCAGGATTGATTTACAAATATATTCTCATACATAAATAAAACCAGAGCACTTACAGGTCTAAAGAACTGTTGATGTCCCTAAATTTAATTCTTACACTTAAACTCAGCTTTCAGCAGTCACGTCGGAGTCACAGCTGCTAGAGAAACCACAAGATTTTGTAGTATGGGTCTGAGCATATCAAAACTTATTCAAAAATCAGAATTTGTACACGCTCGATCCAAACACCCACAGTTTTAGAACACTTCCAATGCCCTTGGCTTTTAGATTCTTTTAGACCACACATATATCAGCGATACAAAATGAAGCATATCAGTGATATAGTATAATATAGTTAAGACTTTATTAAGGTGCCCACAAAAAATATATATATATATATATATATATATATACGGGGTGATTATAAAAAAAACTATCCCGACATATGGGCCCCTAACTATCATACCATTCACAGAAACTGAATGAAATTTTGGCATAAGGTATTTTGAGGTATGTGCTCAAAATGATATGGAAAACAACAGTGTCACTCTAACAGTTACGGTTACAGTGAGAAAATTTCGAAAATATCAAATGGCAACACCAAGTTTTTTGTATTGGAATGCAATCTCCATACTGAAAAACACTAAATAGCATTGGAATGGCACCTGTAGCACGAAAATCCCTGGCACCAGAGCATTAATGTTCGTTTCATTCGTCACACCGTTTCTTCGGCTGAGATCCCAGCCTGATTAGTCCTCCACAAGGTCATGTGGAAAATTTGTGAAACACAATAAAATGCTTTATTTTATGCTGCTTCTCTGTCCTTATTGGTTGTCTTCTCACTTTTAGCCTATCTACCGCCGGTGATTTTCATGCTACAGTTGCCGTTCGAACGCTGTTTAGGGTTTTTCACAATGGAGATCACATTCGAATACAAAAAACTTGGTGTTGCCATTTGATATTTTCGAAATTTTCTCACTGTAACCGTAACTGTTAGATTGACACTGTTGCTTTCCATATCATTCTTGAGCGCATACCTCAAAATACCTTATGCCAAAATTTTATTCAGTTTCTGTGAATGGTATGATAGTTAAGGGGCCCATATGTCGGGATAGTTTTTTTATAATCACCCTGTATATATATATATATATATATGGAGTGATTTATTTCTATCTTTTACAAAACTTAAATTTTGAGAATATCACCCAAACTACTGTAAACTAATGAGTTTGTCAACAAGGTGTTGAACAGACATGCATATTATTATTTTGAATTTTACATATTTGATGTTTCAGATTACTATACATTTGAAATTTCATATTTAACTCACTAATTGTAAAATGTTCTCCCGAATAGCAATAGAATGAGCACTTACTTTTGTACTGTGACCTTTTATCATGGTACAGTTTGGACTTCAAACTTGGCACATCGTTCATATGATCTGGTTTCAGCCTGTCAAATAAAGTACACAGTTCTTTGTTGAGGAACAGCTTAGCTGGAGTAGCATTTGTGGCATGGTGTACAGTTGCATGATAATTGAATAAGAAGACAAGTAGTTGGTGCTCTTGGTCTTCAAACTGGTTTTTTTTTTTAAATCTTGTCTTGAAAGTGTGTGTGAAGTACTTGCTCTGCCAAACCATTGCTTCTGGAATGGTATGGAGTTGTTCTGACATCTTTGGCATTATTTCTGCCACACAACTCCTTGCATTCAGATGATGTGAATTGTGGTTCAGTGGTTCATTGTCAGACACAATTATGTGACAAATTTCATATGAAGGCAACAGCTTTGGGAAACATTTAACCTCTTCACGTACAAGCTGCTGACAAAATTTGAATGATCTGTATTAGATGTTGTAATATATTTAATAGTTAATACCATTAATAGATGGCAGACCATCCTGCCTTGTAGATTATAATACTTATAATAAAGAACGACAGTCATGCTCTGGATGCCATGTTAACTGTCTGTAGTAATCTATGACTCCTGAATGAATGAACGCCAGAACTTTGCCACTGGACTTATCCTGTTGCAGAGATCTCCTCCAGCCCAGCTTCATGGCAGAGTCTGGAACGCAATCTATGACTCCTGCAAGCAATGGCCATCATGATAGTTAGTGGGCCAAACAGTTAATAGCCAAGCAGCAATATATATCAGGAATTGAAGAAGCAGTTGCGATTCTTCGATATCGCACCTGCAGTGGCAAGCACTGTAATCTCGCTCGAACAAATCCTTGGCTAGTTCGACAAATATCTCTTGGACTATCAGAACGAGATATGTGCATCTTTCAAATTCCTTGAAATAAAACAAGAAAAAAGTGAAAAATTTGTCAACTATTATTTGCGACTATGATGTGTGGTAATCGAGTGTAATTATGGTCAGTAGATGGAAAGAATGCTTCGCGACAAGATCATCCAGGGACTAAGTGATAAAGCACTACAAGGAAGACTGGTCCAAGAAACAAGCAGATCAATAAAAACACTGCAGGACATCATTAGCGAGTGCAAAACATGCGAACATAGTAAGACACAGGCAACGAAAATGGGTGAAAGCAAAATAACAGTCAACACCATAAGGAGAAATAAACACCACAAAGCAGGGTCGCGGCCAACAAACAACGAAAACGCAGAGCAGAGAGACTAAATAGTGTGGAAAGAAACATCGCCTGAAAGAGTGTTTGGCCTTTGGAAGTAAGTGCCGCAAGTGCAGTGGAAAAATCACTGGGCCAAAGTGTATAGAAAATAAACTTTCTATAAAAAAACAAATACTCGTCGAGTTAACACTGTAGATCATGTCAGTGATGACAGCGGATCATATACTGTTTATTTGGGTGAATTAAAATCAATTGATGTCTTAGATAATGAAAAACCAAACTCAGAACTACAGAAGATCCTAGTTAATGGGAACGAAGTCAAAGCTGGATGCAGGAGCACAAGTGAACATTATACCTGAGAGTGAACTGCTGAAATGGGAAATAAAGCCAACTGTGTGTGTGTAAAGAATAGTAAACAACCAGTGCTAGACTAGTGATAATGAAGTTCCAATAGTGGGTGAGTGTTCCTTAACTTGTGAGGTCAAGAATCAGAAGAAAAGCTTCAAATTTCTTGTAACAACCCTGAATTCCTGTCCTATATTAGGCCTAGTTGCTTATCATGAATTAGGACTAATTAAAAGATTGGATGACCTTATGGAAGTGAACAGAAATTTGCATAAGACTGTTCCACCAGAAGAAGTTGTGAGGGAATTCTCAAATTTTTTTACTGGTGTGGGACGACTTAAACGCACCGTAAAAATTAAATTGAATGACGATGAAGATCCTTTTTGACAACTCATCTTCCTCAACTCAAGCCAAAGTTTTCTACAGCTGAAGCCAGTAAAATCTTGAAAACTAGACAAACATATCAGAAGGAAAGATTTGACAAACATGCAACTCATCATCCTGAACTCAAACAAGGCTAAAGGATTTGGTTCAAGAAAAGACCAAGTGAACCATGACAACAAGGTGTCATAACCAAGACAAGACCAAAACCTCGTTCCCATATCATCGAGGGAAAAGATGGAGGTACATATCGAAGAAATAGACACCACATAAGAGAAGACAGAACATCTAATGAGAAGATCACCAGAACCAGAACAGTTGAAGATCTTTACCCTTTAACGGCTGTTAAAAAGATAACGTCTTCTCAACTCTAGATCCAATTCCAGAAGCTGATCAGATCCTGAGAAAGTCAGCAAGGGCTATAGTTAAACGTATCCACTACAGCAATCTCAAATTGCCTATATATACAATATCATGCAATAATCATGATAAAAAACTTTAATGTTTCTATATATATAAATAAAACCAACATGTAATATATTTAATACATAACACCATTAATAGATGCAGCACCATCCGGCGTTGTAGATTGTAACACAAATAATAAAGAACAGCAGTCATACACTGGATGGCATGCTAACAGGCTGTAGTAATCGATGACTCCTGCAATCTATGTCCATCACGATAGTTAGTGGACCAAACAGTAAATAGCCAAGCAGCAGCAATGTATATCAGACGTATAGGCGATAAATGTGGAAGTGTGGTTTCACATTAAAAAAAGGAAGAGAGGGAAAAAAATAAAAAAAATAAGGGTGTTGAGGAACAAGTACAGAGATGTATGGATAAGAGAGTACTAGTACAGTACGTTGCTTTTTTCGCCCTCACCTGCAAATTTGTTTTGCAGTTTTTTATTTGTTCTCTTTCTCATTTCCATGTATTAATAGGATTAGTTCTGAGAAAGATATATGTGTGTTTGTGGGGAGGGGTAAAAAAAGCTGAGGAGAACTGCCACATCATCGTTATCTCTGTTGTTCATTATCTTGTTGAGATATCACAATAGTGGTTCAAACGTTCTTGGAACAGAGAGGGGGAAAACACACACACATGCATAATTTTGTTTCATAGGGTTGCAATAAGTTTTGCGTTGAGGGAAAAAAAAGAGGTTGAAGTAACAGTAAGCTTGATTTAGTTCATTCCTCTAGCATTTGGACGTAATATTATGTCTCTGATCGTAAAGAGGTTAATCATATGAGTTGATGTAACTTGTTTTAGCTTGAATACTTCTAGTCATTGAGAATAAGAGTCGATGATGAAAAGCCAATTATCACCATTCAGCGGTGATAAATCAATGTGTACTCAATCCCAAAGTTTGTCTGTGTTATTCCATAACAATATAGGTGATTCACAAATTTTTAGATGGTTTATGTTACAGTCCAAGCATGTTTAAGCCACATGTTCTATATCAAGGTCAATGCATGACCATCATACTCACATTAAGGATGTTGATGTTATTGAAACAATGCCAGCATGACCCTCATGAATTTTCTCCATCACACAGTTCTTCAATTTGTTTGGTATTTCAATGCGATTGTTCAACATTAAAATCCTTTGTTCCAAAATCCTATATTATGAGAATCGACATGAATTGTTGTTTCTCATAAAATGGATACAGGTTGTCAACCAATTAATTCTTCTGTGGCCATCTCCCTTCAGTGTATAGATTAACTTTGCTTAGAACGAACTTTTTCTGTTTGGGATTTGAGAATTCTTCGTGTTAGAAAGAGCTCATTTATTGTACCGTTCACAATTCTGTAGACAGTTGAACTGGTTGCTCTCAAAATCACTGGTGCTTTTTCAAGCAAACGTAATCAAGACAATGCATCAGGAACACACATTTCTTAGCAAGGCAGCTGTTTTATTTCCTAATCAAAAGCACTCAGAATGATAGCCCATCTAGTAGGAGCAAATATTAGTGAGTCTCTGTCAGAGTTCCAGGATTTACTATTACCCACTAGGGAGGGGGGTTCAGATGTGGCAGTGATTCTAGTGCTGCCAAGGGGTAGTAGAGGGTATAGGAATAGGATCCACCAATTCAATATAGGCCTGAAGGACATTTGCTCCTCACTTGGGGTCACGTTCTTGGAGCTTCCCGCATTTACAGATAGGTGGCTTCGTTCGGATGGGATCCGTCTAAATAAGGGGGGGGGAGGGTCTGGGAGGTTTATGATAGTCTTAGGTCAGGTTTTTTACTCCCAGACCATTTAGTGGGGAATGCGGGTTAGTTAATGATAATCACAACAGTACTGACGGGGAATTACCCACCTCTGACTTGGATGGCTTCTCGATTAACACTAAGTCACCGGGCAAATTAAAATGTGTGCTAATAAATGCCAGGAGCTTGGGTAATAAGAAAGATTTTTTAGAAACTATGATAGTTGTGGAGGGCCTGGATCTTACAGCCATTACTGAATCATGGCCAAATGATGGGGATGAATCTTTCTTACGCATCTCAGGATACGATACTTTTTTGAGAAATAGATCTGATAAGAAAGGTGGTGGAGTGTTGATATAATTGAAATCATGTTTCAAGGCTAGAGAGTGTAACGTGCAGAGAAGTGATATTGAAACTATATGGGTTGAGCTTGAGAACAAAAGACGTCATAAACTTATTGTTGGGGTTTGTTACGATCCACCGTTGGGGTTTGTAGGGATCAAACTACATCGCCAAATTGCATAATGAAATTTCCTACATGTGTAAGCATAAGAGGGTTCTCATACTAGGGGATTTCAATTACCCAGGTATTGATTGGGAGAACCTTTCATCTAGAGATCAGTATGAAAGAGACTTTCTTAAGTTGGTGCTCGAAAATTTTTTGTATCAGCATGTATCAGAAGCCACTAGGGGTACTGCTATTTTGGATTTAGTTCTTACTAGTTCTGAGGATCTTGTTGAACATGTTTCGATGGGGGAAGAGTTTTCTTCCAGTGATCATCGTATAGTCAGATTTCACTGTAACTTTTTCTCGGGTAAGTTTGATAACAAAAGGCCGGTTCCTTGTTTTCGAAGAACTAACTTTGATGTTTTGAGAGGAAGGTTAGCGGAAGTTTTCAAAGACCGGTTGGAATCAGTAAGGGTGGTAAGCTAATGGGAAGAATTTAGTACGAAGCTGTCCTCTGTTTTGCATGACGTCGTACAATTTGTTCAAAAAAAGCGTGTTTGTACATCGTACCCTCTATGGTTCACGGATAGTGTGCGTAATCTTTATCTTGAAAAGAAAAGAGCATTCAGAGAGTATAAATGTGGACGAGGTGACCTATCATTATTTACTGATAAAAGAAGAGTGTTGAAGAAAGCGATAAGGGATAGTAAAAAGGAAGTTGAATGTAGGTTGGCAGATAACATTGGCTCTGACCCAAAATCATTTTTTTGATACGTCAATAATGGATGTAAGGGGACAGTTGGCCCCCTCTCGATAGGAGGCTCTAGGTTAGAGAGCAATGTAGGAATGTGTAATGCTTTCAATGACTTTTTCACGTCGGTTTTTAATGGAGATAATGATTTTCGATATACGGGTGTTGCATGGGGTAATAAAACCTTCAACGGTATTCAAATAGAAGACGTGGAGGTCCTAAATCTTCTAAGAAATGTATGTGCAAGCAAAGCACCAGGACCAGATGATATCTATCCCAGGGTCCTCAGGGAATGTGCTAATGAAGTGTTGGGGCCAGTCGCACAGATATACAGGAGTAGTGTTGCTGAGGGTATCGTCCCAAGGGATTGGAAACTTGCTAATGTTGTTCCGATATTTAAGAAGGGTAGTAGAGAAGCTGTGTCCAATTATCGTCCAGTGAGTTTGACGAACTCCCTCTCGAAAATTTTGGAAATTATCATCAAAAGGCAGTTTGTGAAGTGGATAGACGAGAATAATGTATTGTCGGATAATCAGCATGGGTTCAGGAAGGGGAAGTCATGTGTAACTAACCTCCTTTGCTTCTATGATCACGTGACTAAGGCTTTGGGTAAGAGCCAAGGGCGTAGCGAGGGGGGGGACTTGGGGGTCTGGTCCCCCCCCGAAATGTGAGAAAATGACCGAAAAAAGGGAAAAAGATGGCCAAATCCATTGTTCTGTCACTTTGGTCCCCCCCCGAAATGAAGTGGTCCCCCCCCCGAACGAAATTTCTGGCTACGCCCCTGGTAAGAGCAAAAATGTAGATGTTGTTTACCTTGATTTCCAGAAGGCATTCGATCGGGTCCAATATGCTTAACTCTTGAAGCATTTACACAAGATTGGAATTGGGGGAAACTTGCTGAATTGGATAGAATCATGGTTAAGAGATAGGTCGCAATGAGTTATGGTGAACGGGGAAGTCTCGTTTGGACAGGCGTCACAAGTGGAGTTCCTCAAGGAGGTGTCCTTGGCCCTATACTTTTTTCACTTTTTATCGATAAACTCGATCAGGGTATCGATGAGATTACTAGCAAATTCATAGATGTGGGAAGCTAATGGGAGTAATCGGGAATCAAAGCGATAGGGAGTTGCTCCAGACAAACTTAAACAGGACTGCAGCATGGGCAAATGAATGGAGCATGACGTTTAGCGTTGATAAGTGCATGATTGCTCAATTTGGTTCTAACAACCCATGGTTCCCTTACGAGTTGAATGGTGTCACTATCTCGGATGCATCTAGGGTCACCGATTTGGGAATTCTCATTGACGAGCGGCTTCGGTTTTCTGAACATTGTTCAGCGGTGGTCAAAAAAGCAAATAGAATGCTTGGTATCATTTTCAGAAAGGTCTCTTTGCCTTCTCCTAAAGTGATTCTTCCACATTTTTGAAGCTTAGTTCGTCCTGGACAGGAGTATGCTGTAAGGATTTGGAGAGCATACCTACAGAGGGACATAGACTTGGTTGAAGGGGTGCAGAGAAGAGCTATGCGTGTCCTTATTGGCACACAGGGCTTGAGTTATGAAGAGAGACTTCATTTTTTGAATATGTTTACATTGGATGAATGCAGGTGTCGAGGAGATATGATCGAAGTGTTCAAGAAAATTTCAATGGAATGCATAGGATGGACCATGAACTTTTAGTACACTGCCAATCGACTGCTTTTACAAGGGGACACCAGTATCGATTGGTGAGGGACAATGCAAGGTTATGGTGTCACAGGGAATTTTTCACTAATAGGGTTGTTAATAAAAATAGCTTACCCCCAGAGGTAGTAAATTGTAACACAATTGACACGTTTAAAAAGAAATACGATAAACATGTTGAAGTAAATCGAGAAGCTATCCATACTTAGAATAAGACAACCATAAGTATTCTTTATTGGCATTGTATAATATTTTATCACATGCATGTATTGTTTATAATTTTTATTAATTGAATTTTTAATTGGATTGCTGTATTTTTGAAATATATGACATCCATATTTTTATGGGCATCTTTTTCTCAGCCCCCTCGTTGGGCATTTTGCCTGTTGTGGCGTTGTATTTGTATTTAGTTAATATTAAACTAATGTATATTAATATTAGTTACTAAATATCACTGAATAAAACTATTAATAATATTAATGTATAATTAATTAATTTAGTTATATAAGCAGCCAAACAAGGTACTGCCTTATCATTACCAGGAATGCTTTTTAGCATTTTGTGGTCACATTGTATGGTGAAGGGATTGCCTATCACTTGTACTACCACCATTGCCTATCACCTAAGTACTTGTTAAACTTTTGCAGTCCAAACATAATGGTTAAGGCCTCTCGATCAATGCCAGATTGATTCTTTTCAGCCTGATTGAGAGTTTTGGAAGCAGCAGTAATGATTTTCAACTTGCCATCAACCCAATGTTGGATCACAGCTCCCAAACCTCTGAGAAGCATCACAAGACATTACAATTGGTTTTGCTGGATCAAAATGTACTAGCAGTATATCAGATGATATTTGTTCTTGGATGTTTTCAACGGACTGTTGATGAACCTTGCTCCATTTCTAACTTTTGTTCTTTGCAGAAATTCATGTAGGGGTGCACAAAGCATTTGCACGTTCTTGACAAATCTATTTTAGTAGTTCACTGAACCTAAAAAGATCTTAGTTCTGGAACATTTGTTGGTGCAGGAAATTCACTGAGAGCTCTCATTCTGTCACTATCAGGCAGAATACAGTTTTGTTCATTCTGTGTCCCAAGAATTTTATTTCTGATTTGAACAGCTGCAATTTTGACTCATATATTCAAGCCTACCTTCCACAAAATATCAAACACTTTGAGAAGTCCTAATAAGTGTTCTGTTCTGTTGGATCTATACCACTTGCAATACCATCCTGGCATCAGGTTACTTCCTCCATTTTGACAAGGAACTAATCCATGTGTCTGGAAAATAATTGGGAGCACCCGATATTCCGAATGGCATGCTGGTGTAATGATAATAACCCCCATGTGTTGAAATTACCAGATACTTCTGTGAACATTTGTTGACTTTGACTTGAAGAAATGCGTCCTTCAGATTGATGATACTAAACTCAACACAGTCATTCAACTTGGCAACAACATCCTCAAATTTTAGATAAGGATATGGATCAGTTATGTAAGGATTAATTGTGGATTTGAAATCCTCACATAGAAGAATTTGTCCGTTTTCTTTGTGACATAAACTACAGGAGAAGGCTATTCGACAATTTCATTGTTCACATCCACTTGTTTTAGTGTTCCATTTTGTACCAGTCTGTCACTTTCTTTGTCTGCAGCAATATGCATCAAGAACGAGTCATGCTCTCACAATTTTAGGCAGGCTCTGCATTCTCGCTACACCTGGACATTGACCTTTGAAGACCAAACACACCCCGCTTCCCATTTCAGAGAGATATCAAAACATTCCCGGAGGATGGGAGTCTGGAAATTTTATTAAATATGTTCAGGATACTAAATAAAAACATTACATACAGATTGCACATATAGATTCATACATAATCAATGTTCGTCAATGGACAGATCATAATATACGGGGAAAAAATCAACTGTAAAATCTACATCATAATCTTCCGAAAGTTCTTGATTCCATCCAAAGATGAACACTCTAGCGTCCATGCTCTCTAAACAGCGTCCCTTAACACTGTGGTCATAGCCTTGTTGAGGTACATTCCTGAAGAATCCGTTGGTTCGTAAAATCTCTCCGGATGAAAAATCTCTCAGTGGATGATCCTGGAGGACAGAAGTCCTGTAATACTTGGGGTATAAAAGACGCGTATAAATATTGTCTTTCCGCAACGCCGACCCGTCTTTGTTGTTATACGTTGCTTAATAGTCCTATACAGGAAGATATAATGACTCCTGGTGTTTCTCCAAATAAGATGTATTAATAAGTCTTAGACAAGTATCACAGACATCCATGGAAACCAGTAACCAACGCGCTATATAATGGAAGTGTAGACGCGTAACTTATACAGTTCATCTACGGATGGTAAATAAAATTGTAGAATCGTGACTTTGACGTGATAAATTATCGCTAATATATGATCTCAATTTGTCGATAGTTTATACGTCTTTACGAACTGATCTTTGGTTCGGATCTGAAAGGTATAATTGTTAGATCACGCTCATCTTATAGTAAAGAATTGATTTGAATAATCGTAGTATCGCCAAGATTGATTGTCTCTGGAATATAATCTCAATTTACAAGTTGATTAGCCATTCGTCAGTACGGAATGTCGATAGGCGCAACGCAGGGCGTCTTAAGAGCATCGTGGGCCCCGGGCCAAGTGGTTTTTTTGAGGCCCTACCTGGTAAATTTCAACCGGATCTCATTTTTGTGAGGCCCCCCTCTTCTTTAGAGGTCCCGGGTGGGCCCATGCGTTAAGACGGCACTGGCGCAACGACGCTTGACTCTCAGTAGAAGGGTGTCAGCAACGAAGCCGCAGATCGTATATTCTAGAAGGGTCCGGGCGAAAGCACCTAGCTGGTACATAGTCGTCATCAGCATCTCGTTTACGCTTCGTGCCAACCCATTTGGTATGGATATGATGAAGATTTTTGTCCAGGAATTGGATCAGCTGGTGAAGTCGGCCGAAGTTTATTGGGCTCTGAAATACGCGTCACTTCCAGCAAAGCTTTCCATTATCCGAAACGTGGCTGAAATAGAATTGTTTAGTGTGCAGGAAGGAACACAGATAATGCTGTAATGTCCCGACTTGACCACAGAGACACTTGTCATTGTTGGACGGACTTTTTAAAAAGTTCTAAATATACCGGTAACGGACAATGCTCTGTGACCATAATAATCTTTTCGCGCGACCAAATGAAACGATGCCAGCGAACATGCCGTTGGATTCCATATGCGTCCTTCTGGACGTTATGATCCCACTGTGCTTGCCACTTTCGCAGCAGTTCACTCTTCAATTGGTATTTGACGTAGCTGCGTGGCAGTAAGTGTTGTTCCTATGTGGTCGAACTCAGGGCCGAAATTAGATGCTTGGTCACGGGTCAACCGGGGCAAGCGCGCATTTTGACACCCCCTTGTAATGTTGAAGGAGAGGTTTCAGAATGAAATTTGCGCCTCCTCGGGTCCAGCGCCCGAAGCATGAGACCCGTCTGCTTCCCCCCCTAGTTGCGGCACTGGTCGAACTAATGGCATCCCTGGCCAGGCTATTAGCCATCTCATTACCTGTAATTCATGTGTAAGCTTTAACCCATATTATACGAATCGAATGATGGGAGCAAAGTAGCTATCGAATCCTACGAATATCCTGATGTGTTGCGCGGGGGTCGTAAATAGCTTGAAGGCAATCTGAATGTATAACCACCGGGAAGCTTTGTTGTGAGGCTCAGATAACCGCATTCAAGATTGTATATGCCTCCGCCTGGAATACACTTGTGCCCTGCGTTAGACGACTACTCCGTCTCTTTAGCTACATCCGATGAATCGAGGACTACGTATGCACATGCCGTTGCCTCCCCGGACCGAGAACCGTCAGTGAATATCCGTACTGTCTTGTCGGTGACAAAAGATCCCGTCGAGGAACCGGTAGAGTTGGACCACCACAGTTTTGTCGTATGTCTCAAAAAGCGCCTTCAATAACGGGATACTGATGTTATCTAAGCCAAGTGCTTTTTTTTTTGTTCAGTTTTTAATGATGTGTTCCTGAACAGAGACCGGCAAGTCCGTTCCTTGAATAAGCGGCCGGAGTGGAGTCAGTTCAATTTCTTCAGTGGGATCTGGAAAGAGAGCCGACAGCTGGTGCAGAGCAGTTTCCAGCACAGTAGCTCCTATGTGGGGTTTACTGGTCATCATAACCTATGTAGGCAGTTGCTTATCCTTGAATAAGGACTTATAAGCAATTCCGTATGGTTTGCTTTCGTCCTCACAGAGCTTGGTCCATGTTCCATAGTCTGCCACGACGCTGGGCTGGAAGAGATCTCGGCAACGGGATAAGTCCAGTGGCAAAGTTCTGGTGTTCATTCATTCAGAGCTTGGTCCAGCACTTGTTTCTGGTCCTCCTGACCATTTTAATGTATTGAGCAGGGTTCTTCCTGAATGCAAGTCCTGCCGTGATCTTGAGTTCCCCTTTGGCTGTTATAAACTTCCGTTCCAGTGCACGTACCTGTCTTCTTCGAGCTGCAAGTTCATCAGTCCACCAATTGGGGAGTTGTTTAGTTGTTTTTTGTACATATCCTAGCACTTCCGTGCATCGATGAAGTAACTCCTGTATGGCTACATCGACACATTCATTAACCTCCTCCTCGGTGGTGGTCATGTGCAACTGGTCTCGGAGCTCTTGAAGGATGAGTCCTGAGACGTATCGAATTTTGTCCAGTCTTCTTGCTGCAGTACGAAAGTAAGAGATCGTCTGGCGTACTGGTGCGGCACGGAGTTGCAAATGTATGTATTTGTGAGAGCTGTGTGTGTGTGTATGAGAGAGAGAGAGAATCTTCATCTCCGATGGACCAATCAGTGCTTCAGAGGATTCCATCCGAAGTGGTAAACGTGAGATCAGGCCATTCCTTCGCGCGTTCAGAGTCAGCAACATATGTTGGTTTTGATTTCTGCGGGTTAAACAGGTACAAGTTTCTGCCCGAAAGAAAATCCTGTAGTCTACTGGGATTCGTATCCTTATATCTCCAAAGCGAAGAGTGTCAATTCGCATCAGCGCAGACGATATTGATGCCGCCCGCAGATTGACAAAGCTCATCCAGCTCATAAATGGTCCCCTTTTACGTCCTCATAAGGAGATATGTAGACGCTTGCTGCAATAATTTCACGATCCGGTAGACTGACCTGCACTGCCACCAGATGTCGGCCCAGATGATAGGTTGCAGGCCGGATGGTACTTCTCCGGAACCCAGTGGCGGATCATGATTTTGGGAGGCCCCAGGCGCAACCTGATCTGGAGGCCCCCCTATCAGGGGCGGAATAAAGGTAGGGGCTGTCACCCCCCCCCCCGAGAGCAGAAAAATTAAATGGAAAAAAAAATGTTTTCTACGTTTTTGACTGAATAACAAACCAAGAAAATAAATTTGCTTAAAAAAGGGGGAAAATTCAGAATTTTTTCCAAAAAAAATCAGAACCGTCCTGAAAAATTGAACACATGGTCACAACCACCGCCCCCACCCACAAATTTGCGTTTATCCACCACTGCACCCTTTTAGCCCTAATAAGAACGAGATGGTTCACTAAAATGAACAATATTATGAAAATCATAACTTTTTTTTTATTTTTGCATCACCAAAACCATAAACACAAAAATAAGATAAGGAAATATAATGATATTCTCTGGTACTAGATGAAAAATAATCACACTCCCATTAAAAAAAAAAAAAAAAAAAAAAAAAAAAAAAAACACAGTAAAATTCTGCGGTAACCCGACGACAATGGCTTCTACAGTGTTAAGACGTCTTTTGACGGAGCTCCGGAATTACATCATATCCCGGCGTAACCATTTGTAAGCTGGCGGATCCTGGTGTGCCGTGAGTTGGGGGACATCGAAAGGACTCTTTAGAACTTCGAAGCAAGCGTCTACGGCGTCGAGATGAAAAGTTATCTTCACTTACATCGCGCCGAGTGAATTGCGGATCGGTCGGCCATTGTCTACAGCGTTAGCCCTCCCATTGGACTTCAAATTCATCAGATGTCGGCTGATTGAATAATTTTTGTGTACTTTATGTGTGACATAAATGTTCGGTTCAAATTTATCATCGAAAATCGTTTTTAATTAAAATTTGATCGATTTCAAAGTAAATTCTATGAAACCCGCCATCTTAATACAAGCCTATAGATTTATCATTATTGTAGAGGCTGTATTATTCTTCTATGGCTCCGTAACATGTGTAACAAGGCCAATCTTATTATTTGTAATATAAAGGAGTTCTTATTCTTGAATTCTATTTTCGGCTGGCCTCGAGAGCAGATTACTTTAAGGTGCACTACTGTTCCTTCAAAGGCCGAGAATAATTATTATAAGTAAAGTTGCCTAGAATAAGGTATAATAAATAAAATTAACACAAACAACAGCAAGGATAATACAAAGTCACATTACTGAACAAAATCTTTGATCAACATGAAATTTGAACAATTGCGACACCACTTGGCCATGAATAACACCACGTCATCGGAGGACCATATTGATGTCACCAGTGTCCACAGCTCGCAACTTTTGAATGCTTTGGACTTATCCGGTGGACCTGGGACACCTTCCTACGCAACACGAAGCTGCCAATGTTCAATGAAGACTGCTACTCCCCTCTACGGATTAGTTCCCAAGAGGAACTTCCTGAAATCAACCGTTCGTGCTTCAGATGTCGTGACTCCGGCTTTGCATCCCCAGACCCAAAAGAACATTGTGCCAACTTCTGTGGTAAAAACGATCTTAGGTGACCACGAAACGAATGAAACTCTCGATGCTGATGACTTCTATACGTATGATGCTGCGTGGAACATCTGGACACTTTTAACTGATCCCCGAAGAGATTCGTTGGGCAGATCCCATCACCGCCTGCCTGTCAGTGATCATGAAAGTCTACAGTGCCTGCTAAAAGGCACCATAGATGCAATTAAATCGACTTGGAATCTCGTTCGAGACACCCGAAAACTCTCCTCGGGAAAGGTGCGGCGCAAGGTGTCATTAAATGATCAACACAGTGTTCGTCGTCTATTAGTCGACCTGGTCATGGAGATAGTTGAGCAGTCAGAAACTCAACCCTCGCCTACGAAGAATTCTAACGTCAAAAGTAAATCAAACAAAGTGACCTTCCCTGGATTACGGAGCAAAATGACCCAAAAAGTCAGCGATCGTGTAATGGGCCAAACTAGCACACAACGTTCTCCAATCGTATCATGTACGAATGAACTTCGGTCGGATGGTGTTCTAACGGTCGCTTCGTGTTACGAAAGTAAGCAGTCAGTAGTCAAGAGAGTGAATCAGCGAGAACATAACATATTTATTAGTAGAGACACTCAAACTGATCATCTGTCAGTGTGTCGGAGTGAAACTGGTCCACTTATTGACAAAGAAACTCAGACGATCTTGGATCATGCTCCGGACGTGGACTCACCAGATCGGGAAGATTGTCTCACCGACGAGCGGCAACAGAACTTTCAATTTGTAGTAGCTTCCCAAAGTGATACAGAATATAATGGTACGGGACCAGACGCCCCACGAGAGAGGAACGCCTGTGTTAGCCCAACGACGACAGTATCCTCTCAACTGCCAACCTCGATATTTTACGTTGAGGATAGCTGGAACAACGAAACCACTTTACCTTGGGAACCTCCCAAACCTCAGAGACAACGTAAAGTCAAAATTGACAGGTCTAGGCAAACGAACAGTTCTTCGATAGAAATTGAAAAGGTGGACGCCTGGCCACAACTGCATTCGAATAAGCAACTGAAGAATAGCACTGCGCTTCCAGCTGAAAAAGTGTTGTCACCTTCCTCCCTCGGATTAAAGAGAACGTGGGCAGAAGTTGTAAAAATGGGGGACAGTGGCCAAAAGTGGTCCAAATATCAAATATTATCGGGCAGGCGGCTTGCACCTGAAAGGACTAAGGGCGTGGACATCTCCTCGCTACACTTGTCAAACCCAGTGGAATCAGATGTACAAGCCGAGGTAATTTCATCGCATGACGTGAACGAAAAGAGACAATCCAACCCACTCTCCTGGGCTGAACGATGTGAAGACTATGACCGAACTATAAAAGGGACTGATACCGTAACAACAACACATAGCCGTAAGCAACTGAGAGAAGAACTTCAGGGCAGTAAAAATAGTCGGCATGGCAAAAACACTTATGCAACAGAAACCCCCCAGGCTCGTCACCAGCGAATGAGCTACCTAACCAACACTAGCAGCGGTGCGGCGAAATTAGACTCTTTCAAGGTACATAGACGTAGTCAGGTACAACACGCAGAAGAGCAGTTAGCTCAGCCGTCAAGTAGGAAGGCCACAAACCCTCCCAATTTTGATGCTGAAAGAAATGTCAGGAGGTCTGATTATGATCCTCATGGGCGTGACAGTTATCCACCACACCGACGGAAACACATTACGTCTGACCATTATACTTCCGACTATAGGGACAGCACACTGGGTACAGCGAGAGAACACTTTCGACAAGACCAACGACGAAGAAAATACCATCTCTCACAAGGAGTAGTACGTGAGGAAAGGCGGGTATATGTTGACACACGTGAACTCGGACGCCATCGCCATCGAAACTGGCAAAATATACGAGGCGTATCGACGAGACGAATGCAGATGACCGGGTATACTCAACCGATCAACACTCATATGGACAGAACGGGCAGATGTGTTGACTGTGTGCTCATGAACATGGCGCAAGACCTCCGCTTTAACACGGACCACAGGTCGAGGAGCAGAGAATGTCCCAGTTTTCTCCTCACAATAGGTCTGCAGTCGACTCGCCAGTTATTTAATCAGCGACGCAGAGATTGGTAAGGCGTGATGGTCGAAAAAAAAGGTGTAACAGTAAGTTACTAACTATGGGCCTGAATCTAGGCAGTGAATTAACACGAAACTGATGACGTCACATTCGGCAAAAAACAACCAAGTAAGACACGGACTTCGTCTCCTTCAATTAAATGCAGACAAAGCTAAGATCTGTATCGAACATATGGAGGCTTTCGTAAGAGCACAATCAGTAGATGTGGTTCTACTTCAAGAACCATGGCAAAATAGAGGTCTTTTACGTGGTATTCCACAATCATGGCAGTCGTGGACGGCGCAACTATGCAAAAGTGCTATATTGGTCCCATCGACTCATATTAGACCGGCCACGTACAAGATCGGCCGCCACCTGGTAGCTGTTCAGATAAGTCTGCCGGGACGTGAACTTATAATTGCTAGTGTATACATTTCTCCGTACGAAGAAGTAGACGAAGCCATAGAGGAGATGGATGATCTTTGCGAGTCAGCACCAGGTATCGACATTATCTTCTGTGCGGACGCAAATTGTCATTCTTCGTGGTGGGGCTATCGAGAGACGGATCCAAGAGGGCGCGCGATGCAGGAATTTCTCACCAGCAGGAACTTGTTTCTGTTTAATTCTAGACGGACAAGACCTACCTACGAATTTTATGACGCAAAAGGATGGCCAGATCTTACTTTTACAACATCAGAAAATATTTACAGGCGTTCCGATTGGTCAGTAGGTACGGAAGATTCGTATAGTGCGCACAAATATATCCATCTACAACTCAATATTACGCCTAGATATCAAAAACCTACGAAGTATAGAACTACCGCAAGACGATTAGCAAAGATCAGGCCTGCTACAGAGCAGATCTTCATGGACCTCCAAGAACAACTTCATATGGTTTTGGACGAGGATCAGGTTAATGCATGCTTTGACGCCTCAATGCAGCGGCTGAAAGAACGATGTATCCAGGTGTTGGGCTATGCACAACCGCGTCTTACCGCTTCTTTGAAATGGTGGACTGATGAGTTAGCAGCTTCACGCAGGCAACTTCGTAAACTAGAGCGTCGTTTCATTAAGGCCAAGGGTGATGATAGAGTACAGGCGAGGATGGAGTTTAGAAAATTCAGAGCAGGGCATATTAAGGCCGTAAACAAGGCAAAAACGACTAGTTGGATTGCCTTTTGCACAGAGGAAAGCCGCCCATTTGGACAAGCATACAAATCTATGTTCAAAACGAAGCGTCTACCACCACAGGTAATGATGTCCAACGGTCCACATACTGGTGCCACGATGCTGGAAGCGGCCCAAGCACAATTGGAGGAGATTTTTCCGAACCTCCCGGATACTATAAATTTGACTCCATACACGCCATCTATGATTATGACGGACCCACCATTCACTCATACGGAGATCAATCAAATAGTCAGAAGACTGAACAATAAACGAGCTCCGGGTATTGATAACATAAATATTCCTCTTTTGAAAACCCTAGTCGCAGCCCATGGTCATGTTATCTCGGATATCTTCAATAGTTTAGTCAAGTTGTCGGTGTTCCCAGAAGAAAGATAGGGATCCAGGGGTGCTGCAGTCGTATCGCCCCATCTGTTTACTCTCTACAATGGGTAAAGTCCTAGAAAAATTGGTGGTGCAACGGATCACCTACTATCTAGAGAAGGCAGACTGGCTTAGCCCAAGACAGTTCGGATTTCGTACAGGTGGCTCGGCAGAAAAAGCAATAGCATCACTGATGGAAGAGATCACGACTAGACATCGACGAGGTCAAGTAACGGCCATAGTATCCATAGACATTCGCGGTGCTTTTGATTCGGTCCGCCATGAGATAATAATCAATACTGTACGAAAATTACCAATTCCTTACAATCTCATTTGTATAGTGGAGAACATGCTAAAAGATCGAACGGTTGTGATGCCAACTGATGGAGGAGACGCGGAAAAGCATCAGGCCATGGGCTGTCCTCAAGGCTCATGCAGCGGTCCGCTACTATGGTCTATCGTGCTTGACTCACTGCTGAAAAAGAATTGGGGACCGGATGTCTATGTCCAAGCTTTCGCCGATGATCTGGTGTTTGTGATCTCGGCGAGAACTCCCAACGACATTGGCAGCACTGCGGATGCCGCGTTTGACGAACTGTCAAAATGGCTAGACGATAATCGTCTCAGCATGGAGGTGACTAAAACTAAATTACTATGGCCACACCCCAAGAAAAAACGTCCCTGCATAAGAATCAATGGTGTTCGACTGCAAATATCTAAATGCATGAAATATCTTGGAGTGCATATTGACCATCAGTTCAAATTCACGACGCATGTGGCGAAACAAATTGATAAGGCGCAAGACACCATGCAAAAATTGAGACGCATAGCAGGTCCAAAGTGGGGTATACGCCAAAAATTTAGGAACATTTTGTACAGATCGGTTGTACAACGGCAGATTTCATACGCAAGCGCCATCTGGTATAAAAACCCGACACAGAGACTCCGTAAATTACTAGATGTTGCCCAACGCCCGTTCTTATTGTATGTAACTGGTGCATACAGAACTACGGCCAATGATGTTCTGTTTACTGCTACGGGAAACCCTCCGCTCAGCCTATATGTTGAATATGACGCTCGTCGATCTACAATCCTGCATTTGGGTAAGGAGGTCTGGATGGACGGAATTCTTATAACACCTGATGCCTACGAAGGGAACAATAGGAGTTGGCTTCATCATCCCAGTGTGGACTTGTTCCAGAATCAAGTTCCGCTGCCTGGTACGGAACAATGCTCATCGGATGAAGCTATTAGTATATTCACGGACGGCTCAAAAACAGAGACATCCACTGCCTGTGCATACGTAGTTATGAATGCAGAAGGATCTGTTGAAGAGGCTTGGAGTCGACGGTTGCGTCAAGGGAACAGTATCTTTCAGGCGGAGGTTCTGGCCATACTAGCTGCAGTAGAATGGGCGATTAAGCAAAATCAGCAGACGACGATATATACTGACAGCGCGTCTAGTATTAATGCGATTCGTGATCAGCGCACTCCACATGAAAATACTCGGCGAATACGCAAGCATTTATACGACCATCCGTCTATCAGTATCAAATGGGTCAAAGGCCATGCAGGAATAGCGGGGAATGAAATTGCGGACAGATTGGCCAAAGATGCTCTTAATCTCCCAACGGAAGAACAACTCTTGCTACCACGCAGTCACATCAAACACGTGCTAAAAAGTGACCTGTTACAAAAGTGGCAACAGCTATGGGACAAGAATGCACATAAAGATGCCTATAAGATACAGAAACGCGTCCGTTGGAATAGTTCCATTTGGTCTAGAGAGAAAGTGATCATGATAACTGAGCACGGCCCATTACCGACGTATCTAGAACGTTTCAAGAAGTCGGACAACGCCATGTGTGCGTGTGGTGAGATTGGATCTTTATGGCATTACCTGACATCTTGCCCATATACAAAAAAATTTCATTTTGGTGCTATTCCCGAAAACGGTCGACTGTGTTTCAAAAAAAGAGTTTTGAAGAGCCCTATGGGCCTTGCTCGGGTGCGGTGGATTATATTGTTCCTCGATAGCAACTTACATCGCATACATACTAAGAAGACTGGAAGTGCGCGTCTGAGCGGTGGAAGCGATGACGAGTTCAAACCGGCAAGAGCCCCAGCGATTGATCTTAAGAGGAAATATGATCTTCGACCACGTCGGCGTCAACAAAAGTAACCGATAAATGAAAAACAGAAGCAAGTTCACCTGCAAGGAGACGAATCAAGTCATCGATGGCAAGGACGAATTAAGTGTTATTTACTCGGCTATATAGTGAATTGTGCTGATCTCAGTTCACCCGGTGACGATTCCGGTAACGACTTGCGGCTTAGACGATGATGATCTGCGGCTAATTCACAGTGATTCGAAATTTTATATACCAAGATTATCGGCAATCATTCGATCAATTGACGATTACTGGATTCTTATGGGATGGACGGCTATACACAAGCATCTTATAATCCGTTTATAATTTTGATTGCCCATTGGCGTTGATTGTTTAGATTTTATTTATTTGTTATATGACTTCAGAAGTTGGCGATCAATTTTTATGTAAATTATTTTATTTTGCTGCCTTCGTCTGAGGTGGTCATGTTACGTTGTTTTTAATAAAACTTTCCGGATACACCCATCCTTCGGGAACGCTTCGATATCTCTCTGAGATGGGAAGCGGGGTGTATCCGGTCTTCAAAGGTCAAAGTAAAATTCTGCGTCATATTTTTAGTAATCTAAGATGTCCGCCCTGGTGCCTTCAGCCACACGGCAAAAATGGAGATCCGTCATAGTTTTAGTAATTTAATATTACTGATTAATAAAGATTTGATAATATCTCAAATATAATATATTTGATTTGATATAAAGATACTGATAATATTTAATAGAAAAACATTTCTTCAATAGAGGGAATAGAGGGAAGAAATTATATCAGAGTAAATATAAGAATTATATTTTTAATGGAAGAAATTAGTTCAGAATGAATAAAATTTAATGAAAGAAATTATTTCAGAATGAATAAAATTTAATGAAAGAAATTATTTCAGAATGAATTAAAATTATTGCCAATGAAAGAAATTATTTAAAAAATTTTTTCTAGAAATTATTATTTTTTATTTGTTTATTCTATTTTATTTTTACTATTATTATATTAATTATTATTATTTTCTCTTTCAGCCACCTCGTTGGGCACTCTGCCTGTTGTGGCCTTTGCCTTTGTATTATTTGTATTCAGAGTGAATAAAAATCTTCTATATTATGCCCCCCCCCCGTTTCGTTTAATAACGAAAAATGCCACAGTATAACATTGTGGCCCGCGTACTTTATAAAATGTTTCAATATGGCCTGCTATGCCTCAAAGGTTGAAGACCACTGCAGTAGACTCTCGCTAATCCGGTACGTATTAGACCACGATGTGCCAGATTTTACCGAAATTACTGGATTAACTTTGAAGAAACCCATTGAAATAATATATGAAATTTCGTGCAAAGACATAGTCAGGACTTGATCAGCAATTAAGAAATATTAGAACGTGTTAAGGGGTTAGGGCATCAGGAGAAAAGTGACACCACACCACCTAAATATCCTGGACTACTGGACGTGCTGGATTAGAGCACGACCGAATTCTCGAGAGACTACTGTAGTTGAATTGAAATGCTCAAATAAAAATTTATCAGATAATTTATATATTTTTAGTTTTGCTTACCGTTATTTTTGGAGATTCTGCAATCTAAATCCTAAAGGAAATCTTGAGGATCGGCATGAAAATTTTTTTCATTACAATAACACACATTACAATTACATTGACAATAAACACTTTTCGGTCTGACACAAAGATGTTGTCTACCCAAGCCTCCTTGACCAATCCAAAAATGTAGCTCTTTTTTTTAGAAAGTAGGAAAAGAAACCCCCTTGATTTTTTTCAGATGGGGAGGGAGTGTTAAAAGAGAAACAGAAAAATCACGTGATTCAGAATGCATGTCATTCAGCATTCATTTCAAA
The DNA here is from genome assembly GCF_987345545.1 of Pholcus phalangioides. NCBI lineage: Eukaryota > Metazoa > Arthropoda > Arachnida > Araneae > Pholcidae > Pholcus > Pholcus phalangioides. The sequence goes on from NW_028301604.1 coordinate 59,744,926, forward strand.
CCCCACTTTTTTTTTGTCATATGGTCGTATGGTTACAGTCATAGATTGCAAATGTATATGTTGTTTGAACCAGCTTATAGTATTTCATTCAAACAAGTGGGAGACAAAATCACAAAATCACAAGAGCTCTACTACAGCTTTGTCTACTACATTCATTTTAATTAGTACGAGTGTCTCTTCCTGTCGATGTCGCCGCTTGCCGATAGCCATCTTGCCATCCATTATACTGTATACAAAAGCTTACACCAAAGCTGTCGTATTATCGGCGCCCATAAAAGCATTTAATACTGTGGAATGAGACATCTGTTTATGCCTTCACTCCAATTTTCATTTCGGACAGACATTAGGACCTGCTGTTCTCACCCCTCCTCCTGCTTGTGCCCTTAGGGAAATACTGTTTGAAAATGACCCTCCCTGAATGATCGCTTTACAATGTCTCTTCTTTCTTTGTCGGGGAAGAATTGGCCCCAAGAGCTTTGTTGATACGCATGTAAATTCATATGTAGGATGAAGCACACAACTATTTGGAGGCCCCCCGCTCTGCCGAGGCCCCAGGCACGCGCCTCATGCGCCTGTGCGGTAATCCGCCACTGCCGGAACCAGGTTCGCGCTCTCACAATCAAGTGACCGCCACGTCTGCCAGTTCTGTGGAAGACCGCACAGTGCACCTCTATTTATCCACGGCTCCCGAAGAGCTATTACGTCCATTAAATGATTTATTGCGAACTTTATCAAATGCAGTGTGCACTCCTTCGAGCGGTCAGCATTAATCTGCAAGATACGAAGTCCTTCTGGTTCGTCTTGACGATCAAGCTGACTGCACATAATGCTCTGGAGGATTGATTGCGTATCCTACTCAACCTTGGCGTCAATATATAAGAGGTACATTGTCCGCTTCGGGGAGCGTGGTTCGATCTGTATGAAGCGCCTTGCGCCATGTTACATAAGATACAATCAGTACATCTGCCTCTGGAAGTGAAACTAGATCGGCGCAGTAGAGGTCGTGACTCATATATGTTCACTTGACCATAGTTCTTCCTGCGCGGGGAAGTTCCTACCATTACAGGATGAATACCTTTGTTGTAAGTATACCTGCGGGATGATGGTAGTATTCTGCGGCGTTCGAGTTGGCTTACGATGGCTGCGGGGCACTCCGATACATCGGGGCATGTATTCTGATAATGAGTCTGTTCTTCCTGCCGATGGTACCTAGAGTTACCGCCATTCTGTATTGCATAACATCCATTAGAAGCGGTATTATTCCTGATGCCCCTTGTGCCATGATATCGGAATGTCGAATCACTTGGGGGCCGTCATCGATTGTTTCGGAGCACCACATCACTCTCTGCATTCCAAGACCTTTGGTCCCGCTTAACTGTGCTGGAGGATTTAGTGACACTGTTCAAGTCGTTCATTAATCTGATAGTTTTTGTATTTATTAGTCTATCGAAGTCACGACCATGAGCGCTGCCAGCAGCTTGGCGGGCATCCAAATTTCTTGCTGCGCCGTTCAGAACAGCGGATGATGGGCTCCTACGAGACCCATCAAATGTTGTGAGCACCCTGTCGGTGGAAATATGTAAATGAGACGGTTATAAGAACTTGCGCTCCTAATCCACAATCAGTTCAACATTGTAAATTGTGTATGTGGATCTGCTGCACTCTGCCGTTGCTGGATTTGTGACTCGCCTGCAATGTGTTATCCCCTGTGGTGGTGGTCATGTGAAACACGCTGCTGTAACAAACGATTTGGAGGCATTCTGTTTGTTATTTGCATATATTTTCTTTGACTTGTGTACGTCAGCGCCACTGATCGCCACCACCTATGCAGAGTTAGCATCGCTAGGTCACAGGAATTTTTTAAGATAAGAAAAAAATAACTAAAAAAAACAGCTTTTTCTGCTTTACATGTCAAGGTAAAGGTAGTGCATGCAAATTAGTTAAAGCTACAAACATTGTTGCATTTGTCAAAAGACTTTTGAGCGCTATTGTACCGATTAACGTATGCTATGCCTGCTAGCGCATTTGAAAACTAACTCATTGTTGATGGACTTGACTGTCTTGTCGGCCTTGACCGAGTCTTTACAGGTAATTGGTACCAGCAGTAGTGAGAAAAATACTTGCAGGAGAGAACTACATGCGGAACCTGATACAGTGCCGTCTTAACGCATGGGCTCACCTGGGCACGGCCCGGGGGTCCTCAGGGGAAGAGGGCCTCATAAAAATGAGAACCAGTGGAAATTTTCGAGAATTTGCCTGGTAGGGCCTCAGAAAAATCAATTGGCCCGGAGTTCATGATGCTCTTAAGACGACCCTTACCTAATCCATCTACCAGAGTGGGTGAATATGACTGGTTGGTTCTCGTCGTTGGAAGTTTGTCTGTCTATGGAAGAGAAGGTTTGTGGGCAGTGAAGGACTGATTAAGAGATCATCGTTACAGATGTAAGCTGGTTTGACTCTGTCAATGCTTACGAACACTGGTCGATCTTTGATCAGAATTTGGTACGCCTACTCAGTTCGTGAAATCACCTGGTAAGGTCCCACGTATAAGGGTTCCAGGCCTTTCTTTACTTTGTCGGTGCGTAGGAAAACGTGCGTATAAGACCGCAAGTCTTTGCTGACGAAAACAGTGCGTTTTCCGTGGCTACAAGACTGTCTTGGACTTGGATTTTTCAAGCGGCTTTTAACTGATCTACGAAGCTTGATGCTGACTAGGTACAAAGAACTTCCCTAGAAGTTGGATTATTTTATTTTTATTTATTTATTTATTTATTATATACAAACCTGTGCAAGGCCAGTAGGCTCTAACTCCACAGGTGCACTATTCAAACAATCAATAAAATTGGAAAGAGACGGCAGGGAACATCAGTACACATTCATACACACGAATATATACAAAGAGAAAAATGCATAAAAGATGACACCAATAAAAATAAAAAATAAAAAAAAATCCCCGAACACAAAACAACAATAAAATAAACATGTTTACACAATAAAATTCAATATATAAATCAGAATAAAATACATGTATATATATATATATTTAAAAAAACAAAAAAAAATAAACAAACAAATAAAAAATCATCACATGTAATTCCAAATTGAAATAATCAATAGAACTGATGGAAAAAAAAAGTTATATAAATAAAACAAGCATATATGCACCAATAAAACCCGACATGAACTAAAATGCATAGCACATTAAAAATGTTGAAAGATCAGAAGCGTTGAGAGAGTGACAGAATCTGTGATATGTAGATGAACATACGAGATCTGGTGGTAATTTGTTCCATACTCTTCCAACTCGGCATCGGAAGTTATAAAATTTAGCATTGTTCCTGGCAGTTGGAATTTTTATTTGTAATGAATGTCTTCTCAGTGATGGTCTGGGATTGATTTCAAAAAATGGAGTTGACTGACTCGTATATACTAAGTTGTGTACAAGTTTGAAGCACAGCTTTAAGTCGGCTTCAAGGCGACGCCATTCTAAAGAGTGGACGCCGAGACATCTCAGCCTTTCCTCGTATGGGCGATGACGCAGACTGCAAAACTGTTTGGTAAATGACTTCTGGACCTTTTCGATGAATTTTATATCTTTCACTTTGTACGGAGACCATATTTGCGAACAATACTCCAGGATTGGGCGTATAAAAACGGTAAATGCTTGCATGAGTGTAGCGGTATCACATTTTCCATACGCCTTCCGTAGGACATAAGAAGCGCGTCTCGCTTTACACACTATATTCGAATAATGTAAGTCGAAATTTCTGGTATTGCAAATGGTGATCCCCAAGTCAGTGTAGGAAGTGAACCTCTGGAGCTCTTCACCACCCATCGAGTAGCTTGGACTCATTCTGTATCCCCCTATGTGCATGACACCACTTTTGTTAACGGAAACTGGAAGACGATTGACCACAGTCCAGTTGTGGAGACGTTGGCAGGCAGAATTAAGCTCTGTGTGTTCAGACGTGGGAAAAAACAGTTTAACATCATCAGCAAATTGTACTAGTGGAATTGGATGAGTGTAAAAAGCAATGTCATACGTGAATAGTACAAACAACAGTGGACCCAACACAGAGCTCTGAACTACACCGCTAGATACGCATTTTTTCCCAGAGAGGCAATCTTCAACACGAACCTGAAAAGTTCTAGAGCCCAGATATGACTGCAGTATTCGGCACATCTTTTCTGGCACACCCAAGTTCAATAGCTTTGTGATTAGAAGAGAGCGGTCTATTTTATCGAATGCTTTGTGAAAATCAATAAACAATATATCAATTTCGGTTTTTTCTTCAACGGCATTTGTCTAATAGTCGTGGCAAATTAGTTGTTGGATTAATAGTGATCGACCAGGAACAAAACCAAATTGATTAGATGGTATAAACCCTGAATTGATAGCAAATGTAAGAAGTTTTTGGACCAGACATCTTTCGAATATTTTAGAAGAAATATCAGTCAATGATACCGGGCGATAGTTTTGAGGATCAGAACATTTGCCTTTATTTTTGAAAATAGGACGAACTATGGCATTCCTCCAGGAATTGGGTATCATACCAAAGTCATAAAAATACTGGAACACTGCACTCAAGAAATAAGATGCCTCGTCTCGTAAGGCCCTGTAGAAGCTACCGGGGATACCATCAGGCCCAGTAGAAGAGCGAGAAGGCAGTGCATCTATTAAAGAAGCGATACCTCTAGCATCAAACATATCGATGAATTGGGAATGGTCTTGCATAAGGCCGCCATCAAAATGAACTTCTGTCGCGAACGGTAACAAGTAAGCGTCTGAAAATATGTCCGCAAATATATCAGCCTTAGATTGACTGTCAGTAATTATAGCTCCATCTACAACAAGGGATGATATAGATGCAGCCGAACGTAGTTTCCGTCGAGCGTCTTTGTAGAAGGCAGTACGATTATTATTGCCACAAATCGAACGGAGGTGTGCACTCTCGCTTGATGCAACATACGCATTGTATTCCTGAGCCATGGCACAATATATTCGTTTGTTTAGAACACTCGGATACCTCCTCAAATTGCGCCAAGCAATCAGTTTCCTCTTACCGATTAGTCGCAGTCTTTTATTTGCCACGTTGCTAAGTTTTAATGACATACGAGGAATATACCTCCAACAATTCAAAAAGAAAGTTTGAAATGCATCGAGGGGAGACATGCGCTTTTCCCGGATAGAACCAAAGAGATCATGTAGTAATAGAGAAAGAGCGTCATAATCCGCACTCCTAAAGTCATGTTTAGCCAAGCCTGAATAATTATTGGCTATTAAATTAGGCAGTCGAAAGAGAAATGGTATATGCGGTGGGTTGTCACTATTGCAGAAGGGTGGCAATGATCGTATGTCGATTATAAATTCGGGAACAGTGCACAAAAGAAGATCCAAGAAATTCTCTCCCTTAGTGGGAAAGTCAACAAGTTGATTAAATCCCAAGTCTGCAATAGAGGCAAGAAAGAATCTGTCAGTTGCATGTGTAGATATGAGGTGGTATGAATCCCATTTTATGTTTCTCATATTCAGGTCGCCGGCCAATACGATGGGATATCTAACTGTACAATATAGTCTGAGAGCATCGAAAAAACAATGTAAATGTCCGGCATCGGACGATTTGTCCGGAGGAATATAAGCACAGATCACGCGCACACACTGAATACCGACTTTAATGTCCACAGCTATTATTTCGATTTCAGCATTATTTGTATCAGTTCTCGCCATAACAGCAGACGGGTTCAAATTATTTTTTGCAAATATGCAGACACCACCTCCAGGAGCGAACAATCTATCAGATCTAAACACGTCGTATCCCCGCGGGCATAGCAGGGAATCGGGTAGACTTGGGGACAGCCATGATTCGGATACGCATACAAGAGAGGGATCATAAGTTTCGAAAAATGAATGCGAATTAGTACGTCATATACCATTTCCGCAGTAGTGGCTCGCAAGTCCTCCTTCTAGGAGACTCGAAAATCCATCAGAATCGTAGGAAGTACCGTTTCTCAGCGATTAAGTGCATGACCATTGACGGCAGATTTGAGATAGCGATGGAAGCGTTCTACTTGACCATTCACTTCTGGATGATATATTGCGGTCTTCTCTGATGAGTGGTTCCCAAGGACTGGTCAGAACCTTAAATAAAATGACTCGAACCGGACAGCTTCATCTGAAGTGAGTTTGGTTGGTGAACCGGATCGGCAACCATCCAGCATAGAAAACCTTGGCCACAGTATCAGTAGAGCTAATAAGAAAGGCTTCAGGCCATTTAGAGACCAATTTCAACATGGTTGCTTTGGGAAAGCTCGTTGCGACCACGTCAATTTCTAAAGAGGAGTGAATTGACTCGGGGCAGCAAGCTAAGAGGAGCGGCAAATTTTAATAATTGGTGGTCAAGAGCATCAAATTAGAGTTAGAGTTGGAGAAGGGGGGCAAAATCCAAATAGCCCGCAGGCGGCAAAGCCATAAATCCGCCTCTGGTCCACATAAAGAAAAACGTCATGTATATACTATATATGTTTACATTATAGATTACAATATAGCGCTCAAATGATTCGTTGCTCAGTGCAGGAAAATTTAACCTTCATGACTGCACAACTTACCAACTTCATCTGGTGGTGTATTTATAGAATATTCAATGTTTTTTACTTCATTCCGAATACCATTTCATCTAATATTACCGATGAATTTGGTGGCCTCCCAGCTTTACTCTTTTAGTAAGTCACTTTGAGATCTTTGTGCTACTTATACAGGGTCATTCAGAAAATATGGGAAAACTTTAAGAGGTGATAGTACACGCCAATACAAACAATTGTCATCAAAGAATGCTTTATCTAACATGAAACGCAAACGCGCTAGCGCGTTTCAAAACGGCCGCTCCGCAACCGTTGAAACGGCATTCCTGTTGAAATTTATCGGGAGAAAAATAACACCACATGCGTGCAAATGTAACCTGGGGAAGAAGAAGAAACCGTATGCAAATCTGCGTCACAGTTAATAAAAGACGCGGACGCCAGCCCTGTGAAGTTATTCCAGCGTGCAACCGTTCTAATAGTTTTAACGTACGGGATAATGGCACGCTTTAGTAATACTGAAAAAGCATTCAATTACAGCAAAATACAGCAAAAAAAAAAAAAAAAAAAAATGGAATGCATTTCATTTACAGAGCTGCAAATGGAAGTACTACAGAGGCAGCACGAATGTACGGTGACCGTTTTCTCCATAGGTGGTTGCCCAATCCGAAAACATTTGCGCTTCTCTATCAATGTTTGGGCAACAATCATCAGCGACCACCTAATAGGACCGTATCTTCTGCCGGAACGCCTTGACCAAGGCAAATACCGGACGTTTCTGCAAGAGGTGATGCCAGACTTACTGGAGGATGTTCCACCTGCCCTCCCGCGGCGTATGTGGTTCTAGCACGATGGAGCTCCAGCCCATTTTGGGCGAGAGGTACTTCACTATCTGGACGTCACTTTACCAAACCGATGGATCGGGCGAGGTGGTCCTGTAGCTTGGCCACCACGATCATCAGATCTGTCGTGTCTTGATTTCTTTTTGTGGGGACAGCTGAAGAGTCTGGTGTATGAGACTCTTCTTGAGCGTGAAGAGGACCTAATCGCAAGACTTTCAGCTGTTGCTGGGAGGTTCGCGATATGCCTGAAATATTCCAGAGCGTCCGCCATGCTTCCTTTGCCGCTGTTTTTCTTACATCACCGTTGGCTTTTCAGCAATTATTGTAAATTATTCATTAAAATTGCCTTTTTAACATATACGTTATTCTTGTGTTTTCTCCTCGTATCCTCGGTTTTACTATGTTGTGCCCTGTAGTACGTTTGCATTTCATTTTAGACCATGCATTCTTTGATGAAAATTGTTTGTTTTTTCGTGCACTACCACCTCTTAAAGTTTTTCCCATCTTTTCTGAATCACCCTGTATACAGGGTGCATAGCAAACGGGGGTATGATATTTTACTGGCTAACCGTTGATCTTAGAGGTATACTTCCAATTAGGAAAGTTTCTAAATAACGTAACTATATAAAAAAAAGCTTCTATAATACAAAGATATGTCATGCATGTTTCGGGGGGGGGGGGGTGTACAGTTATTAAAATAAAAAAATTAGCTTTTATACAGTCCCTGTGTGCCCAAAAATCCAATTAGAAAGCTGTTGTCCTGTCTGTCCTGATGCCGACAAAAAAAATTCCATGTCTCAAAGTGCAATATTCACTGCATAGTTATTAAAGTAATTAATTATTTTATTTAATTAATTATAAGATATTCGAATTTGAAAAACGGAGGAAAGTTGGGAAAAAATAGCTCTAAATACGGGAAAACCGTTTTACCCGCATTTAACGCTGTTTTTCTCCCAAATTTTCTCCGCTGCTGCTGAAATTGATGCCGACTGGGGGAAATGAAGGATTGCTACAAATCGCAATAAACAAAAATTTATTTCACGAGGAAAAAAATTAAAATGGTCAGATGACCATATTAATAAGAAAAATACGTTAAACTGAGATCTTAAATAGGGTAAAATACGGGACGTTGAGAATTATCATCAAGAATGATGATGTCAGTCACAGTGAATGTGGGGTAAATTGAATACGTGGAAAATTAATCAAAAAGGACGAATAAATTTCTGTATCTTTGTGAACCATTTTTGATTCAACTTTGGTATTTCATCGATCAATAAGTAAGAATGAATTTACAAATGTCTGTGCATTTGATAAAGACTATCTTATTGTGCTAATAAAGATTTCATTTTGTTTTCGAAATATTTTTCTGCATGACACATTCATGCTGATAGGTGAAAGTCTAGTTTTTGAAGGAAAAATTCTTTCTAAAGATGAAAAAAATGAAGAATTAATAAGTTTCTTAAAAACACTTGGTGATATCTTTTCCCGGTATGTTTATCTGCGTATTTCTCTTCTCCTACTTCGCGTAACTGATAATGCTTCATTCAGAAGACAGGAGCAGAAATGGCCGTTGCTGTCATCACCCTCATTTGGTGGGTTTTAGTAGGGATTCCTATATCTAACCAGTCTTCGGATTTGGCCGGCGACTATTGTAAAATTCGAAGAGAAAGAAAATGTTGTCCAGGTAGAGATGACAATTGCGCCGTACCTATTTTAGGTACTTTGTGTTACTGTGATATTTTTTGCAACAGGACCTCCAATTCAGACTGTTGTCCCGACTACTGGAGCTATTGTGCGGGTTTGCCTTCTACAGTACTTCCACCTCTTTCCAAAAGTGAGTTGTTCTTATCAGAATCTCCTGAGGAACTTTGTATTAAAGGTTCTAAGCTATATTCATAAACGAAATGAATCAAATCAAATGAAAGTGGAGTAGAAATAGATTTTTTCATCTGTATATTAATAAATCTCGTCTCTTTTTTGATCTTTTATATACTATATTTTCTCGGATTATGCCAATGTTTTTACCGACGCAAGGATACAAGATCTGATTATACAAATACAAATATAAATACAAGGCCACAACAGGCAAAATGCTCAACGAGGAGGCAGAGAAAAAGAGACCTATAAAAAATATGAATGTCATATATTTCAAAAATACCGCCACCCAATTAATACGCATGGTTGTTTTATTCTAAGTATGGATAGCTTCTCGAATTCTCCCCGTGTTTATCGCATTTCTTTTTAAACGTGTCACAATTGTGTTAGAATTTACCTCATCCGTGCGTAAGCTATTCCATTTATCAACAACCCTATTAAAGAAAAATTGCTTGCGACACCACAACCTAGAGTTGTCCCTTACCAATCAGTACTGGTGTCCCCTTGTCAAAGCAGTCGATTGACAGCGTATTAATAATTCATCCTATCACCTGTTGAAAAATTTGAACACTTCGATCATATCCCCCCCTCCCCGACCTTTAATTAGTTGCATCCTATAGCTTAAAGTTGATTTTGGATGGAGAGATTATGATTTATTTTCTTGTATAAATTCGAGGTTAGGCTCTGTTGAATCGAAAGTACAAACGCTGACCATTTAGTTGTCAGCGGGAGATATCACCGAGCATATATACATATGAGAGAAAAATAGAGAGAATTCTGGAAATCTTTTTATATATATATATATATTCACATATTATATATCAAATCATATATATTCAAATTTATATGATTATTAATTTTATTATATATATTCAAATTTATATGATTATTAATTTTATTATATATATTCAAATTTATATGATTATTAATTTTATTATATATATTCAAATCTTATATATATATTCACATTTCATTCTATCTTTAGTTTCATCGTATATAAATATGTACTGTACAACGGATCCGATACGATACGACAACCATCATTTAATGCATTTGTATGCAAAAATTGCTCCCCGAATCACATACTAATTTTCGGTTCTACATATTGCGCAACTTCAGAGCATTACTATATACTCATATGAATTGAAATGAACACAAGTCAGAAAAATTCTCAGATATTCCGTTGTGTGTGGTTATGTACAGGAAGAAAATCAAGTGTTTTTTTTCAAATATTTATGGGCGGGGATGAAATTTTACTGACATGGAGAGAAGGGAATAGTAAGTTTTTATTTTTCAGGTGAACGTTATCTGACTATCCACTTGTAAAGCATCTATCTTCGTACGAGAAACGCTTATTCCGCTATTCTACTCTCCGCATGTTTGATGAATATTCTAGAACTTTCTCTTATAGTTGAACGTGAAAGATTTTTATTTTTCGGGATCGAGATTAAGTCAAAAGAGATTTTTTTTTCTTCCAAAGAATACCTGTACCCTCTTTTCCCTACAGAACTGTTTATTCATTGATTTTTCATTGTTTAACAATAGCTTCATTCATGAGGTAGGAAATAAAGTGTATTCAAATACATAAAATGTAATATAGAGGGTGGTAACTATCGACCACCCAATAATTACACACGTGATTCCTTGTGAAAAACTAATATGGAAAAGTGTTTTTCGTTTTCGGATCGGGCGAATATTAAGTGAGTTATAAGGTTTTGAAATTTTGTGACGTGTCATATTTCTAACGGTCAGTTATGTGCCAAACTCCGAGCGAAAGTACATTTCTCCGCCAGCAGCGGGTTCTTGAAAATTAATTGAAATATTCAATCCCATTATAGAAGCCAAGTTCGGCCTTCCTTCACGATTGGCGCTTTTTCTCTCCATGTAGTGTGGTATTATAACCTTGTTATTAAATATAGCTCACGTGTTAGCTTCGTCCAGTATGTTGGCAAATTTATCACCAGATTTGTAGTGTTACCCAAATGAGATCTGTTTGAAATTTTTTTTTAGCCAAATCAACACTTTTTTTGCCAAAATGTGGCAAAAAATTTGTTTACCTTCAATATTAATTCAAATTTTTTGAGAGAAGGTGCATATAGTGCGTACGTGTTTTCTGCACTATCGTTATTTTACGTTGTCGTTTTAATCAGATTACATGTTGATCAATAAAACGCCAATATTTCTTGGGATTTTTTTGAACTTTCATCGAAACTGTTACGCGTAAAAAGCTTCAATGAAGGATGTAAAAATTGTAGCTTGACGAATGTGTGTGACTGGTGGAAACAGTAAAATAATAACGATTCAATCGGAAACTTTTAATCAAACTTATTATGTCATGAATTGATCTATTGAAAATAATTTTTGGTTTCGGATTTTTTCTATTGATTAAACTACTCAATACTGATTTTGTTCTAAAAAAAATTTCAGTGATTTTAGGGTGCTTTTGGGGCACTGATTCCGAATGTGACATTGGTTCTATCAGATAGGTTTTTGATAGGTTTATCAGATAGCAAAACGCGATAATTCATGAATTTTTCGGAACTTTTATACGATAATATTGCATTCAATCAATCCGTTGAAAATTACTTGTATAAACGTTTTTGATTAAATAACAAATTCAAAAAAACTTCGACTGAAAAATATTAAAAACCAGTACATTTTTTCAAAAAATTCGGGATGGAAAATAGACAAAATGAAGGATGTTTACAGTCATCCTATTCACAGTGTATATATAACTTATTATTATTTATTTATTATTATTATTATATTATTTATTTTGTAAAATCACAACTTCCAACAACGAACTCTGGATCCGCTCATGCCACAAGCAGCTACAAATCACTTTGAAACTGTGCGAAATGTAAATCATTAATAAACTTAATATCAATACACATAAAGATCACCGATGTCTGGTAATGATGTGTTCAATAAAATAGGAAAGTAAATAAAAAAAGTTGAAAGAAAAATTTCCACGCAAAAATTAGTGGCTGCAGACTACATTGAAATATTGATACTAGGCATTATCTCAAAAACTAGAGCCTTTTCGGCAAAAATCAACACCAGTTTTGAAATCAGCAGCCCCAATATACCCTAAGACCATTAAAATTTCCTTTGGGAACATGAAATTTTTTTTTTTGGCCTAAAAAAATTTGGCCATTTTAATTTATTCACAAACGATCAGTTTTATTGTAGTTATTAGAGCCAGTGTATTATTCGAAAAACTAATTTCGAAGAATAACTTCATCCCTCTCAAAAATTTTTAAGGGTAGTTCAGCATACAATGAATGCCATCAAATTATAAATTATAATCCAAAAATAAATAAATAAATAAATAAAATAAATAAGTGAAAAATAAAATAGACTCAGTGCTTTCTGGAGCAACAGGCCTACATACAACGGTACAATTATTCAATCATTACACTTCACTCATAGTTAGAGAAAACTGGTGGTAGATGGCAGCACTACACATAAACAGTTGTTTCATAAAACATTTGTTCACTGAAAATTTGTGGCGCTATAACGGGGTTCGACTGTATATATATATATATATATATATATCAATCACGCGAGATTCGAACCTTGGACCTCTAGGTCCGCAGTGAGATGCCATACTACCTACACTAATATGACACAAAAAATAAAAATAAACCAAAGGGAGCTGGACCGTAATATGAGAAACGAATTTACTCTCACAACGGGCAAGTATGCATTTTGGTGCTCTCACCCAGTATTATTTTTTTCCGGAACATTCAAATAAAGGCAAAGGAAAAATTCGTCTTCTTACTTGTCCGGCTGTGGAGCACAAGAAACGAATTTGAAATAAATTTCTGTATAAAAGTTACGGCGTTATAATTCCTCTTTACAGGATAAGTGTAAGAAATGATGGCTCGTAAGTAAGAGCTGCAATGAGAATCAAATTATCTGCGTAATTTAGAATGGTATAATGTGTGATCCTGAAGAGGATCAAAATGCAAGGCAGTTTCTTTAAAAGCGGAACGTATGGTCACAATCATTTTCTATGTGAACATCGCAAGGGTTATCTTTAGGGGCTGCACACGATCCTTGACACCCGGGCCGCAGGTAAGCTTGAGCCGCCCTGAACCCCCACCCCCCTCCATTGTCCCAAAAAGCAAAAAATGTTTCTGATGATGATAAGCCAAAAATGGGCATTATTTTACCATGTGTTTCCGACATTTTTGCAAAACAAGCTTTGGAAGTCCAAGAACAGGAGAAAAATGAAAATAGCAAAATTCAGAAATACAAAACTGAGAATTTCTCAAAATTTTGTATGACTGATGTGTTTTTTACGTGTTTTTCTAGTTAACTTCAGTTTTGCATTTCTAAATTTTGCTATTTTCATTTTTCTCCTGTTCTTGGACTTCCAAAGCTTGTTTTACAAAAAATTTAGGGAACGGATGGTCAAATAATACCATTTTTGGCTTATCATCATCAGAAACATATTTTTTGCTTTTTGGACAATGTGGGGGTCCCCCTTGAGAAAGACCACCTCATTGTTCCATTAACGCTTTCTTTGTTCGTCTCTTTTTGTCCTTGTTTCAATTTCTATATATATACAGGGGTTGGAAAAAATAATATGACCACCAGTGAAATGAGACAAAATCTTTATTAATAGGCTGTTGGCCCTCCTTTTAATTACAGCTTGTATCCGTCGCGGGATGGACAAATACAAGTCATGCATAACAGTCACAGGGATACATAGCCACTCCTCCTGCAAAAAGGCCACTAATTCAGAACGTGTCTTTGTAAGTGGAAACCTACTGCACATTTTGGCCTGCAAAATACCCCACAAAGGTTTAATTATATTAAGATAAGGGTACCGAGCGGGCCACACGAGGTGTTGCAGTTCATCATGGTGTTCATCAAGTTAGTCTCCGACAATTCCAGCAGTGTGAACTGGCGAATTATCTTCTTGGAACAAAGGTCGAGAATCAGGGAACAAATATTGCACCATTGGATGAAGATGGTCGGCCAGAATACTGACATAAACCGATGCATTAACCCACCCATCCAGGACAACAAGTGGGCCGAGATCACGGTGAGACATCGCTTCCCACAGCATCACTGATCCCCCTCCATGTTTAACAGTAGGAAGGGGACAGTCAACATCATAAGCTTGTACTGGCGTTCTCCAAACGTAAACACGTCCGTTAATCTGGAATAATGTGAACGACGATTCGTCTGACCAGATGACGTTCTCCCATTGTTGTTGTGTCCAATTCTTATGTTCGTGACACCATGTTCGTCGTTTCACGGCAGAATCGATGACTATTATCTGACGAGCCTAATTAATATCTCCGTGCCATCTCGCGAGCGATGGGTTCAGAGTTCCCGAAATGTTTTTTATTTGCCTCGTGCACGTACGAACATTTTAAATGCTTCACCAATTTTGCGATCATGCAAAAATTATAATACGGGTGAATTCCCAGATATTTTTCATAAAGATTCCATGTTTCACTAGGTGTTATATGAATTTGTATATATTTTCTTGTTTTCTCATCCATTTTCGGTTTTTTCATTCTTTATATTGGACGTTTTTGTCTTCCTCATATTGAATTCTCAATGTGTGCTTCCGTTGCGCATATATATTTTTGCATTATATGTTTGTTGATGATTTTATTTTTAACGTGTAAATTCGATGAATTATTATTATTATTCTGTTTTTCTATTAATTTTCAATACTTGTATTTTTCGTATTCTTTATGTCCGTGTGTTTCCCATCTCTGTAATTGGGCTCAGCCTGTTGAGATGTGTGTAAATAAATAAATAGTCTGCAAAATTGTTTCAAGGCATTGCATGGTGTCACCAATAATTTTGGAATAGTCGCTCGACCTTGTATGTTTGCTGCATGCAGTTCACGAGGGATAGTTTGGTCGATACACCTTCCTGTAGATGTGTGTTCATCTCAGATGTTATCTGGGATGCTGTTATCTTGTGCTTTCTGGCCACACAATCCGCTTCAAAACCCTTCTGGGTCTATCAGCCATCTTCGACTTTCGGCCACTGTTATGCTTGGTAGATGATGTCTTTTCCTGTTTGCTATAGGCTGTCATTACCATCGACACAGTACTTCTCCCGACACCAACAAATCTGCGAGGTCAGCCATAACGAAGTTTTAACGCCCCAATATACATCGTATCCGAACGCTATCACTGCTGCGACTAGACTGATGTGTGCACATTATCGTCCACTAAGTGGAACTCTTCCACACTAGAGGGCGGGCGTATACGACAGGTTCCCTCGAGTGTTGTTTTTTGCACAGGTGTTCACATTATTTTGTCCAACCCCTGTATATACATATAGGTGCATTTTATATATATTTTATTGAAAGTATTTTCCCGATTTATCGTGAAGGGATACAGGAAATTTTTTATTATAACAATTTTTGATGATTAAACATTTGATAGTACAGGTCTTTTCTGAAAGTTTGAGTAAAACTCAAAAATTGAAATGACATATTGTGTCTCTTGTTTGACGTATTTTATTTTTCGTATAGATTGTTTGCGTAAAGGTCAAAGGTACAGCATTGGTGGCAGCTACAAAGATAACTGTAACACTTGGTAAGAGAATTAAATGTTTTTTAAGCCGCTGTTAAATAGCAATATTAAAGTTATGATTTCGATATACAATTAATAAAAAAGGGTAAATTTTCAATCGGTCAAAAGCGCACACGAAAAACTGATTGATTTTTGCTTAAATCGTTTTAAAAATTTCTCTAGATGAGGGGAAAAAAATATAGTTCGCTTTTACGCATCTGGACCATAATATGCTATCATAAATATGAAAAGGAGTCTTTAAAACCGGAGAAAAAAATATACACCGAAGTTATTTAACACAAATTCAATAACTGGCTCACCCGAGGGGGGAAAATGCACAACTCGCCGATAAAGAGAGTGTAAACGGACGCCTTAAATTTTTGAAATAGCTCCGTTAAAAGTGTAATTCAGCTCTACACACACTTTACTGCCTGTGCCATTTTTAATATAAACTAATTTACCCTTTCTCCTGTAGTATTAAATTCATAAATGGCAGCACTAGATTTTTATATCTTGAAAGTTATAAAGATTGAGTTTATTTTACAGACATTAAACTTTTTTGCCTCACTAAAACATGGTTTATGTCCTTCATAATTTTTTTGTAAATTAGACCATTAATCGTAAAATCTCAACTACGGCAAAAAAGAAGTGCTACCTAAAATGATAACTGATGAAACGAACCTTTTAAATTACATTTTCGTAAATTTTGCTATTATTTATAGTTTTAAAGCATTATGCCTCAAAACATACGCTATATTTAATAGGCCTATATTACTTTTTTGGATGGATGGATGTATTTTGAAAGATAATCACTTTATGAATATTTTCACTTGATTTCAAACATTTGCTCCCTTGACCCGAGGACCTACAAATATACCTTTCTCTATTTTAGCTTCACTGATTTTTAGGAAACTTGCTATTAAGAAATAGAAATGCGACCCAATCACAATATATTATTTTCACAACGATCTAAAATTATAGCATATAAAAATGTAAATTCCTTAGGTTTTCAACAAATGTGTTTTTACTCAAATGACTTCTAACATGATATGAGATAACATTAGTTACCTTCAAGACTAACGAGTTTAGGAATTAGTTGTTGGACAACGCTAAGAGTGGACACCTTGTATACAAGACACATACATATATAATGGTCAAAGTACACATCACTAGAATTTCAGAAAACATTTATTTTGTACACGCTGTGTGTGTGTGTGTATATATATATATATATATATAATCTCTTTAGAATATATAATATTATATATACTTATATATTCTAAAGAGAACAGGATATTCCTTTTCTCTTTAGAAATACAACCAATCACAACGGAAAGGCATAGCATTTTAATATTTCATTGAAATTTTGCACATTAAACTGTGTATTAGGAATTAATAAAAAAGTAACGGTGCTGTGGTCATATTGAAAATATCTGACGCTTTTGAATTTATCCCCAGAATATGACGTAAAGGTCTATTTTTCAGCACGTGCCGTGAGTTTGGTTATGGTGCTGCAGATTTCATTTGTACCGATAATCCTTGCCTTATCAGACCGGATCTTATTAATGCAGTAAATACTGGAGATTTTGGGTAAGTAACGTGTTAACCATCATAACACTCCCAAGTTATTAATATATGCAAAAGAAAGACGTGTTCTTCAAGAAAATCTGCAGATATACGAAGACGAAAGACTCATGCGGTTTGCAAGAAAACAATTCAGAAAAGCTTATTAGCGTTCACACAAATATTACTATAGATTAAAGTTCTCTTTACAGAACTTGCTTTAATTACTAGGAAAACTTGGTAACTAGAGTTGGTTATTTAATTTCAGATGGAAAGCAGCAAATTATTCATTTCTTTGGGGAAAAACTCTCGTCGAAGGAATTAATCAAAGGCTAGGAACATTTCCTCCATCGAAATCAGTAAGATTGTTTTAAACAGTTCAAACTATACATATGTGTATCTGAACATAACTATCTTTGAGAGATTCATATCTTTTCGAATCGCATTATTAGGAAAATTGACAATACAACTATGAGATTTATATTAAGAACAAATAATTTTATATACAGTTCTGTGATAATAGAATACGCAGAACGTATTTCATGTTAAAATTATGCATGCATTTGCAAAAATTGTTCATTAGAAGAATTGCTGATTTTTGTAAAGATTTTTTGTGTAAAATATGCATCTAAGCTAGAAGAAATGTATCTTTTCGAGTAAATTTAAATACATTTACAGACAAATATCCGGTTTTAATGAGTTTATGAGATATAAAACAACATATACAATCCCAATTTTCTTGTTTTGCAGAATTATTTAACTAGAAGTACGTTTCTCTTTTATCTAGTTTCAAAAACTACTGATATGAATCTAATACATTTGTTTAAAAAGATTTTCTTCATTTTTCACGCAGCAACATCATTGATTTAAAAATTTCAAGTTCTTTAGAATTTAAATATTGAATATAATAGGATATTTTCTTCCTTCTATCTACCGATAGACAATGAACATGACTGAAATTCGTTATCGAATTCAGGAGCATTTACCGGATCGTTTCGACTCGCGCGAGAAATGGGGTAAGTGGTTACAACCTGTCAGAGACCAAGGTGACTGCGCAGCGTCTTGGGCATTTTCGTCTACTGGTAAGTCTTCAATTAAAAATTACATTGGCTGAAAATAGAAATCCAAAAAAAGAAAAAAAAGTGAAACGTGTTAACATTGATAGATAAAAAAGTTAATCTCTTGAACTAAATCTATAGAAATGTTGGTTATTTTCTGAACGAGGATTTTCTCTTAAAATTCAATCATATGTAAGCTACCCTTAACGTGACTTCTAGTACACAAAAAACAGTGGTCCCCAAACTTTTATAAACGCAGACAGAATTTTAACATACATGCCAACCTTGGAATCAAGCCTCTCCGTAGCGGCAATGTTAATCACCGGGGGAAGGGGGACGGGGGGTCCCCCAAAAAAACTCAGAAAATTTTTTTCAGAATTATTTTTTTCTCATGGTTTTTCTTTTAAATTCAAATCAATTTTCTTCAACTTTAGAAATAAATTGTGAATCTGGCACCTACATCAAACAAGCAGTAATGCCTGGCACTATCCGGGTTTTCTTCATATGTTGGGAGCATTAAAAAAGGGACAAATCATTGTTTGGGAATCAAGGTAACCAAAATAGACATTCTAAAAGTCATTAGTGCTGGCAACCCATCAAACCGCAGTTACGATGCGGCACTAATTGTTTTCTCCAAAATTTGGCAGAAAAAAAAACTATCTGGTTATATAATTATTTTTATAGTTTTTTCTCTCGTCACATTTAGCTAATCCAATAAATCTGATATATATAGACATGAATCGCACGTTGGCGATTAAAAAAAATTGATTTGGCTCCTACCGGGCGGTCTTACATCCACACATGGAGCTTTGGCTAGGGATCTCCGATCACTTCACGAAATGGCCGGTCAAAGTCCGGATCAGTTTCGTAATTCGGACTTTGGTAGTAACATATTCAAGACAGATAATTGTTAAACAGATACGATTTTAATTCCTTGGCGTATTTGTATAAACTTAATTTTTTTATAGAATTCTCGCGAATTTTATTGAATGAGCTCAATATTGTGCATAATAATGAGACATGATATTACGAATAACATGTAGGTCTAGCTACAGAAAGAAATATAAAGAATTTACATCCTATACCAATAAGAAGTACTTGATATCGGTGGATATCACCTAAATCGAAAATTTCATGTTTTTTGAGATGATTGATCGTAATTGACCCTCATGGTTAACAAGTATATTAAAATTTAAATCGAAAAATCGAGTGTCAAAATTTAAGGGTGGTGCACGATTTTGGATTCCCATGCTTTGCTATGGGAAAAATTTCCTTCATTTAAGGAACATTTAAAAATTTTCTATTAACTTTAGGTACTCATATTTTTCCTCAAATACTACGGATATTTTTGCACGATTTAACACAAGCATTTAGGATATTAATTGTTGTTTATTTTTTCTTGAATTTCAACTTCAACTATATGCAACCTTTTCAAAAATCACCAAAATTTACCATATATTGTACCATAATTTTTTTAAAAATTATTTTAATAAAAAATCCCCGTGTTAAAGTATGTAAGACCATAGTGTTGAGAGATACACGAAATTTCAAGACATTTGAATGAGTGATATTCGAAAAAATGTGCCTTATCTAACCAAAAAACTTAGTTTTGAGAAAAGAGAATTTTAGTGGGAAAAACATATATAATGTCTGCCAGCAGTTTATATTAAAATATTTTAAAAATATTTCTAGTACAGGGGGTAGAAAAAAAACTTGTAGAATACAGTTAAACACAGAAAATTTTGGTTTTGAATCTTACCAGTGTAAGTGCAATCTTGTCTACTGGGTTGTGTGATAAAATAAATAAATAAATTTCATAGGATTTTGACAATAGAAAATTTCGAAAATGTATTTTTTGGAAAATTTGCGTGCATCAACCCCTTTCAATGAAAAAAATCGAGTGTCAGAATTTGAATCGAAAATATAGTTTCTGTAAGAAATTTGATATTCGAAGCAGTATCTAAGCAGCTATTAAGAAACTCTCCTACATATTTCTATCTAAAAGTTTATCTGAAATTTCTATCTAACTCGCGATAATACTCGATCGCCAGATATATTGCGCGATGTATGTTTAACAATAATTGCATATTAGCGCATTTCCATACAGTGCGAAAAACGATAAACTGGAAGAAATACCGGCAATGACACAGGTTTGATGGTACAGCTTTGGCAATGATGTGAGAGGATTTAAATATTAACCCTCTAGTATACGGGTTGGGTGGGTGAGACCCGCGCTCATGTATTTCTCTCAATTAATAACAAGTGGTAGGAACTATTTTCTTGAGGTTCTCGCTAACAATGGTTAATTGCATTTATTTGATATGCTTAATGTAGATAAAATATGATCACATTAATCAATCAAATTATTATGAATAAAAACTGTATAATTATTTTATTAAAAATATATTTAAAGATTTCTCTGTGAGACCCAACCCGCGCACCAACGGAACATCTCACCCGTGCACTGGAGTTAAAAAAAACCCCATTAAGATAATAATTATTCCTATCGCACAGGTCTCCGACGAAAAAGCTTTCTTAGAAATATTAAGTGTTTTTTTAAATGCTAATTATTGGAAAAACAATTAAAAATTACATCACGTCTAGTTTTTGAGATAAAGTGAAAATTAAATCTCAATAGTAATGCGTAGGCAGCATACAAACCACACTGAAACTGTGCTCTATAAACAAATGCAGTATAGTAAATCACTGCTAAAGATAATTTAGTGATTTTAGAGTGGTTTTAACGCTATGATTCTGAATCTGGCATTGGTGTTGTCCGATGGGATCTACTTTTTGAGATAAAGGGAAAATCAAATTTTGATGTTATACACAAGCAGCATACAAATCACATTGAAACTGTACGTTATGAATAAATATAGTAAATCATTGTGTGTGCCAGAGATATTCCATTGATTTTAGGGCCTATCATTATAATGACAGAGCTAGGATATAAATGTGAAGTACAATGTACTTATGAGGGGATAAAATAAAAATAAAAACTCCAAAATATTTGGATTTGAGTTATTTTCTTCAAAATATGAAATTGTTTTGTGAAAAAACCTTACGCGATAGAAAAAAAGGGATTGTATTTTTGGAATCAGCACTGAAAATAATATAAAATTTTTTTTTTGGAGACCTGTGTATATAATGTAGACCACTTATGACAATAAATCGAATATTATAATGAGGGTGTAATCGTTATTATCCGAGCGAGTTAAAGAACCGCTAGGACGAAAAACATTTTTATTTCTGCTTTCAGGATTGGAAGAAGGAGGGGCTCATTCGTATCTTATGCATTTGCAGCACTCGCATCAGATCGTTTGGCAATCATGTCGGGGGGTTTGTGGCAGGTCGCTTTATCTCCACAATTGCTGATCTCGTGTCAAGGACGGGGACAGAATGGATGTTCTGGTGGACATTTGGATAGAGCATGGTGGTTTCTTCGAAAGCATGGGTATATATATATGTGTTGTTCTTCCCACTCAAATAATAAAAATAGGATTTATCGTCATATAGAGGATTCGCATGGTGTTCAAAAAATAGGATTTTGAACATCATCTGAATTCGATAACCATAATATCTAATGTATGTTTTTATCTCCAATACATACATCAGGAAAGTTTCTAATAAAGCATAATATATACGTAGAATATCATTAACCCTTTGCGATGCAGAGGTTTTTCGGCACTTAGTTGGTACAGTTCGTGATTTATAACGCCTCCTCCACAATGAAGAAGGCCCTTGGATGTTTGTCCGTTTGCGGTTATTGTGCAGCTTATGAGTTCTGCTGAGAAGCCGAATTCACAGGGGGCCTTCCTATTATCGTATGAGACCGTTGTAACAATGATGTACCGTTGTTTCCTGATGCGGTCCTATGTCGAGTTCACCTCAACATAAGACCGCAAAAGGTTAAGAAAAAAATGATATCCTACTTTTATCATTTCTTAATTTTTCTGACAACGTATAAAAGGCCAAAAGTACCAACTTAATGGAAAAGAACAATTTCAATGTCAATTCATACATCTGATTTTTAAATTACTCATTTTGTGTTTCAGTTAGCTCACGTGTAAGACGCGGTTACCATTTCCCACATCAGATGCTCATGTAATTTTCGCTGTTAAAATGACTTGCTGAAGTGGTTTACCCCTATAAAAATGTATTGAATTTTTTTTAATATGATGGTAATGGTACGATGTAAATGGTGCTGTTAGCATATTTTTAATTCAAACAATATATAAAGAAAATAAATAAATAAATAGTTTATTGAGAAAAAAAAGAGAAAAAATATAATATACATACAATGTTCTACTCAAGGGATCGCTTGATCCGTCCCGAGTATACAAACATAAATTTTAATATTAGAACAGCAATTTAATTAATGAGAGTGGATTTTTTTTCAATTAGCTAAAATGTTTAATTAAGGGTAAAATGAACAGTTTGGTTTGGTTTATAGTGTAATTTATAGACAGATAAAATCTTGCTTAGCAAAGGTGAATAGTTTTACCTTGCAGAGTTTTACTGTCAATCCCCTCAATTTTAGGCGATTTTATGAATCTATGAACTCGTAAAATTTTAGCAGCTCTCAAAAAACTTACACCGACAAGGAATCAACTCTTTCTAGATAAAAAAGTATTGTAATAGCTGTATTTTATATTGAAATGACACTAAAAGATGTTCTCTCTAAAATAACAAAAAAAACTTAGAAAATAAATAGGTATAATGGTTTTTTTTGCCCATGTATTTGCCATGTGCTATATTCAAATATACACGGGACCATAGCTAGTTAATGTTGACTAAGAAAAAAATCCAAACAATAGATTTAAATAATCGGGGAATGAATATATTGTACTTAACAATATCAAAAGATCTATGATTATACGTAAGAGTTGATAATGATAATGTGTTGATTAAGAATCCCATTATTGAAATTTAAACAGTTTTGAAATTAATATTACAAGATATACGGAAGACTGGATGTTGTGAAGATATTTATTATTTGAGATGTTAATTTTTTTAATTTTTTTTTTATTTAATTTTTTTTTAAGGAAGGAAAAACACATCTCTGCCTCTACCGGGAGTCGAACCCGGGTTCCACGATTGCCGGACGAGTGCTCCATCCGGCAATCGAGGACAGAAATGAAGAACATTTTACTTCTATGTAATTTAAATAAACGGATTATTTATCCGATCCTTAGAAATAAGGATCGGATGAATTCTGAGTCAAACTTGATGAATTCACAGTCAAACTCGGTTGTAATGACAACTCGGCTATAACATCAAGAATTGGTGGTCCAGAATGATCTTCATAGAAAATAATGTTAACGAAACTTGCTTATAACGTTAATGAATACGCAACCACCTCGGATATAACGATAAATTTTTTGCGTCGCTTCTGTGTTTTTGTTTCGATGTAATTTTTCCCAAGAAATTTCTAGGATTAGAACTGATTACACTGAAAAAACAAAAAGATTTATTACATGTTTGACGCTTCGATTTGGCCATTGGCATGGCCCGTATACAGGACGTTTTCCTTATAAAAATGTTCCGTTTCTTTCCCGTTTATCAACGAAGCTTACTTTAATTCCTTAATTTGTGGTATCAGGAATGAAAATAATTTGCAAAATTTATAAAATGTGTTTGATTTGTGTGTGAATATGACTATAAATATTCATCTCACATAATTTTTATTCCCGTAAAATACATTTTAGCAGACTTGCTGTAGCACTGGGTTATTTATAAGACATATTTGGCAATTTCATCAATAAATGGCAACAATAAATGTTTGACAAGAATTAGCGATGTCCCGCATTAATGATCCCAACGTCTTGCATTTTTTATCAAATACGGGGGGGGGAAGTGTCCACCCTATTTATAATGAAACAACAACTTCATTTACAGCATATATGCTCAACCCATTGCTCACGGGCCAAATGTAGCTCTCGGAGTCATCTGATGTGGCCCGCGAATTTTGTAAAAATGAACAAAGCGGCACATTTCTAGATCACTTCAGTTACCCGCGACAGATTCAGTTCACTCAAACGGCCCACTGCACCTTTGCACATGACTTGAGCAATCTGCGGCGCATTTATAGATCACTTGAGTGATTTACGCCACGTTCACAGATCACTTGAGTGATCCACGGCACAGTTCCTGAGCACTCAAGTGGCCCGCGACACATTTCCAATGACGTGGCCCGTACTCACCTAAAGGTTTAGTGTCCTTGATTAACAGTACTTTTTGATTGCATTTGATTATACACTGAAGAGCCAAAAAAACTGGTCCACCTGCCTAATATCGCGTAGGGCCCCCGCGAGGCCGCAGAAGTGCCGCAATACGACGTGGCATGGACTCGACTAATGTCTGAAGTAGTGCTGGAGGTAATTGACACCATGAATCCTGCAGGGCTGTCCATAAATCCGTAGGAGTAAGAGAGGGTGGAGATCTCTTCTGAACAGCACGTTGCAAGGCATCCCAGATATGTTCAATAATGTTCATGTCTGGTGATTTAGGTGGCCAGCGGAAGTGTCTAAAGTCAGAAGAGTGTTCCTGGAGCCCCTTTGTAGCAATTCTGGACGTGTGGGGTGTCGCATTGTCCTGCTGAAATTGTCCAAGTCCGTCGGAATGCACAATGAACATGAATGGGTGCAGGTGATCAGACAGGATGCTTACGTACCTGTCACCTGTCAGAGTCGTATCTAGACGTATCAGGGGACCCATATCACGCCAACTGCACACGTCCCATACCATCACAGAGCCTCCACCAGCTTGAACAGTCCCCTGTTGACATGTAGGGTCCATGGATTCATGAGGTTGTCTCCATACCCGTACACGTCGATCAGCTCGAAGCAATTGGAACCGAGACTCGTCAGACCAGGCAACGTGTTTCCAGTCCTCAACAGTCCAATGTCGGTGTTGTCGGGCCCAGGCGAGGCGTAAAGCTTTGTGTCGTGCAGTCATAAAGGGTACACGAGTGGGCCTTCGGCTCCGAAAGCCCATATCGATGATGTTTCGTTGAATGGTTCGCACGCTGACACTTGTTGATGGCCCAACATTGAAATCTGCAGCAGTTTGCGGAAGGGTTGCACGTCTGTCACGTTTAATGATTCTCCCGTTCTTGCATGATCTTTTTCCGGCCGCAGTGATGTCGTAGATTTAATTTTTTACCGGATTCCCGATATTCACGGTACACTCGTGAAATGGTCGTACGTGAAAATCCAAATTTCATCGCTACCTCGGAGATGCTATGTCCCATCTCTCGTGCGCCGACTATAACACCACATTCAAACTCACTTAAATCTCGATAACCTGCCATTGTAGTAGCAGTAACCGATCTAACAACTAGGCCAGACACTTGTTGTGTTATATAGGCGTTGCCGACCGCAGCGCCGTACTCTGATTGGTCCCATATCTCTTTATTTGCATACGCATGCCTTACCAGTTTTTTTGGCTCTTCAGTTTATTTTTTATTCTGAAAAGGACTTGTAAATCTTAACCTCGATTGCCTCGATTGTAGCGACGCCTCTTCTATAACGACAAGACGTCTCGGAATCTTCAATGTCGTTATAACTGAGTTTGACTGTATTTTATAATTTAAAAATCAAAAAGTAAAAAGAAAGGTTCAAGAAAATCGAACTTTACAAAAACGTAGATTGAAAAGCATGTATATATATTCTTATTTTAAAGATCAGAGCATTTGTTTCTCATGCTAGTGTTATCAATGCGTTTCAGGACAAGCAGTGATCGCTGTTATCCTTACCGAAGCGGAAACTCTCGTAAATCTGGGTCATGTAGAGTGAAACGGTGGAAAGTTTCGGAATCGAAGATCCCGAGAGTTCGTTGTACTGATGGTGAAGAAGATATTCTTTATTTATCGACACCTCCTTACCGAACAGCAAATAAAGTGAGCTACCGTGAATATTGATTTAGAATTTTAGTGATTTAATATTTTCGACTTGATATCTTGAAGAAGTACGTACTTATAGAACAGTGGTTCTTGACCAGGGGTGCGGGAAAGCATTTTTGGTAGGGTTACTGGACGTTCTCCTTTTTGATATCATATCAAGCATCCTCCTACGTTTTGGAAAATTTATCCTTTTGTCCTCTTTTTCAGATTTACGTAATTGTTATTCTTTTGTTTCTGGGGAAAAACTCTTTTCCACGACTATCGACCGCGCAATAATTTCTCACGTGATTTCTTGTGAGAAAATAATATGGAAAAGTGTTTTCAGTTTTTTTATTCGACCAACAATTATGGAGGAAGAATGCATTAAAAATTGATGACGTTACTTTCGAATCTTGCTAAATTCACCTAATGTGCACCAAACGTATAAATTGGCATTTTAAGCTGACAGCAATGCTACAACTCTGAGTGTAATGAAGAAAGCTAAAGCTGTGCAAACCAGTTTTTTCAATGTCCTTTCCCTCAAAAAAATTTTACTTAACAGTGAAGGAAAAAAAAATTACCACATTTTGGCAAAAAAGTGTTGATTTTGGGAAAATGATTTTTCAATAGAGAGATCTTGTTTGGCTAACGCTTTACAAATCTGGTGATAAATTTGCCAGTATAGTGGGGGCGAGCGAAACATGTAATAACAAGGTTAAAATCACTCTACACGAAGGGGAAAAAGCAACAACCGTGAAAGAAAATAACTGACCTTGGCTTCTAATGGGGTTGAATATTACAATTCACTTTCAATTAGCGAAAACCTGATGAATAGGGTAATTTTTTTTTCGTTAATTGTTTGACACGTAACTAACCGTTAGAAAACTGACACGTCAAAAAAATTTCAAAACGCTATAACTCCCTTAATATTCGTCCGATTCCAAAATGGTAAACACTTTTCTCAATTATTTTTTCATAAGGAATCACGTGTATAATTATTGTGCGGTCGATAGTATCCACCCTGTATAGCTCTTCATTGACACGAGTTTGTGTGTGTGGTTTTTCCCACACATGTTTAAACACTTTGACCTATAGCCGTCGAAATTTCCAGAATGCTGGAACCAAAGTTGTAAGCAGGGCAGCAAATACTATAATAACCATGGCCCAGCTCTAGGATAAAATGAAAAAGACAGTCCCAAAAACACAGCTCTGGAAGAAGAAAACCCCAACATCCATTTTAAGAATACCATCGTTTGCTCACCATCATCTAATGCCGTGTACTAAACGGGGGAGGGAAGGATAGGTGTTACGTCGTCCATTCAGAAACAAAGAAAACAGGATGCAAATAGCACTTAATACTGATTCCTAGTGGAGCTATCTGGTGTGGAAAAAAAAATCTCAGTTTTCATATGTACTTCATCAAACACCAACTCCGGCCATATCGCAATTTACTGCCACTTATGATTTGAGTTGGACATGAAGCCGCCGTCTATCGCCATCGCCTCAAGCTCGGTTCGGAAAAAAATATCCTATCTATATTCTTTCCCAGGTTCGAACCTAAGACCATGACGGCAATCTCCACTTGGACAGACGAGCATTTAACGAGCATTTTTACTTGGGCACTCGGTTTCGAATCTAGTGGCCCTAATTTTTGGGGGTGCGAGGTGGAGAATAAAAATGTAACTGCTGATTTATTTTTAAAAATTGAAATGATGTAAAATATTGAATTTTTCATTTCAAAAATACGAATCCTACTTATCATTTGAACACCTCATTTTTTTAGTGTTTGCTCTCAGAAGTGTTGCTGTTGTAAATTTGAATGTCCCCAATTTCAAGGATTTAGAAAACACAGACCTATATACAGTTTTCGGATGCTTTTTCAAAGTTTTTTATTCTGTTAGCGATTTCAATTCATTTCTTTTCAAACTTAATGAATGATGATAATTTAACAAAAATTATTTTATTGAAATACGAGCCGGCGCACGTATTTAAATGTAATTTCACAACTCTTATTTAGAACAATTTCCGTGTGCTCAGTTGGAACCATTTCCAAAGCTGGGAAAACAGCTTTGCAAACACTTCTACCAGTCACTACTCCTTAGCGGAATAGGGTTTTCAGCACTTTTGCTTGTGAAAACAATAATCACAAATCGCTTTTGAATGTAGGTGATGATATGCAGGTAGAGCCTTTTCAAAGAAAGAACCTCAATTTGAAATTTTCATTTATTATGAAAAAAAAAACAAAAACAAGTTAGACACAAGAAGTCGACATGTACAGTAATTGTTATTTTGTTGCATTCATATCCATGTGCATTTTTTCCCCAATAAATTAATTTTGCAATTTATAGGGTGAATATTTCTAGTTTTAAATTTTTATAAGAATTAATTATTAAATAATTAATTTAATTAATTACGAAAAACTCAATTTTCAACCGAGACAGCAATACTCAAGGAGGTGTGGAAAGGAAAATTGAATTGCACTGGAGATGCGGGATGGAAAAAAAAATGTCAAGAACCACTGTTCTAACGTATTCTTCAGGTTCAATGAATGCGAATGTCGGCTAATGTTCTAATATTTTTCAGGAAAACATTATAATGCAAGAAATATTCAACAATGGGCCAGTGCAAGGTAAATATTCTCCTCTCGTCATGGTTTCTTCTGATTCATTTGAAACAGTTATAAAACCGAGAAATAGGCTTTTCTAGCTGTTATGCCGTAAACAAAATCTTTGGAAAGAAAAGTTGTCTGTCTCCTCCGTGAATCGAAGACGGGTCTTCTTGAATACTGGGCATTGTGTTGGTTAGCGCACTTGCCTGGTATGGAAGAGGACAAAGCAAAGTGTTCGATTCCTGGAGGAGACGAACAACTTTTCTTTCCAAAGATTCGTTATGGAATAACATAGAGAAAAGGCAATTTCTCAGTTCTAAAACTTTTACCGAAAATTTTGTACGTTGTGTTCATTTTGAACTTTTTGTTTGATAGAAGCTACCATTCAACAAATGGGTATTGTAGTAAAAAAGTGAGTAGCATAAAAAAAAAATATTTGCAAATAAATCTTAATTTTCACATTTCGCAATGTCCTCTGCAAAAATATTCGCTTGTCAGTGAAAAGAGCCCGAAAAAAAATGCATTTCGAATCACTTACTAATGACATCTGTCGGGTATAATGCACGAATTTGTCAAGAAATAACTTTTACTCATAACACTTGGAAAGTCAAAATAGGAATTCTTAAATGATGAATGAACAAATGATATCACCAATCGGATTTAATTTCATTAATATACAGGGTGCAATGCAAGTGCTAACGCGGCCTTTATCTCATCAACCGTCCGTGGTAGAGGTATGATTCGAATTTAAAAAATGCTCAGAAGGTGTTCAAAAATTACCCTGTACCAGTTTTAAGAGTGATAATATACAGTGTGTCACAAAATGAAAAATAAAATTTTTTATACGGTCCCCCTTGTCTTCTAACTTCTAATTAGGAAGTTGTTTCCCTGTATCTCCTGAGACCAACAGAAAAATCCCATGTTTTTAACTGCAATATTTACTGAGATATTTTGATTAAAAAATCGGAGAAAAGTTTTGAAAAACAGCAAAAACTAACGGAAAACACTCCCTTCCCTTATTTATGCTGTCTTTTCCCATCTTTTATCCAATTTTTAAAATCGAATATTTCTGCGAATATTGCATGGGTCTCTTTTGTTGGACTCAGAAGAAACACGGCAACAACTTTTTAATTGAAAGTTAGAGGAAATGTAAACCGTATAAAAATTTAGATTTTTTATTTTGTGGCAGACTGTATTTTCCCATTTTGATCATTTTTTGAATTAGGACCATAACTTTTGCGAATGAACGGTTGATGAAATAAAGGCCGAATTAGGACTTACAGGTCACCCTGTATATATGTATTGTAGGTATTACAGTAATGTTATAGTCTAGAGCAGGGATTGCCAAACTGTGAAGAGCAAGAACATCCGAATCTGCGAAACTGCTTAGTAATACCTAATAAGCTTTTTTTAAGTACTACGAGAGGCTTTTTGATCGAAATAGGGTACGAGGAGGCACGTCTATGTTTAAGAGGCTTAGTGGAGGAGTGTGTACAGATTTTGGGATTACAAGGGAGCTGCTGCAGCAAAATGTTGAAAAACTCCTGTCTAGAGAGTGTTGATTCCACTTACTGATTGAAACTGTTAATTGATAATGAATACAGAGAGTATATATATAAACCTAATGATGCGTTTATAAGAAAAACTTTCGATTTCAGCTACTTTTCGAGTGAAAGAAGATTTTTATTCATACCGTGCAGGCATATATAGGTACTCTCAACTTCTCGCTAATATGCCTCCATCGCACAGAAAAGAGGGATGGCATTCGGTACGAATCATAGGGTAAGTTGCAAATTAAGTTTCTAAATTTTAAGAAATGTTTCAGTTTGCACAAAGGCTTTCCATTTTCTTTTGGGGGAAGAAAAAATGTACAGTAGAGTCTCGCTTATCCGACATAAATAGGCCGGCATAAAGTCGGATAAGCCAAATTGTCGGATAATAGTGAGGTGTTAAGAAAAAGCCTATTAAACGTAAAACTATATTATAATTTTACACATTACGAACCTAGTAATCATGTTTTACAACAAAACAACAGAAAAAAATGAACTTACAGTTACAGAATATTCTGAACTTGAATACAGTGCTTAAAATATTCAGTCCTGTGAAAATTTAAAGAAATTTTCGATCGTAGTCTGCTTTCATGACGACTGCCGTTTCTCCGTTGCCAAGTCTCGCCATCTTTGCAGCATCATTATGTCGATTCCTTTAGCTTCTTCTTGTTGGTCAATGTATTTAATTGCAGTTTCTTGAGTCTTAACTCTCCGTAGTATTGTGAAATTATGAGAAGCTCAATAGTTGGTTAATATCTTAATTTTCAATTTCACTGTCATCGCAATTGACAAGAGCGACAATTTCTTCATCGGTTGTTTCATACTGATCATCATCATTCATCCAATTTTCGATTTCTTGCAAAGACGCATCCTCACATCCAGGGATACTTGCACTAAAGATAGAATGGTTTCATCGGTTTTATCTGTGCTTTCTGTTTCCATACTTTCATCATTGCCTAGCAGCTTCTTCTATGATTTGGAAATTGTTAGAGCCCAGGCTCTTGCAACCCGATAAGCAACATCCTTTACATTGATGCTTTTCAATTTTTCAATTATGTCTTGTCTTTTTTCTATTTCGACAGACATATGCGAATGACAGACACGCGAGTCATAGTGTAGATGGGCGCGCTATTGTACAGACGGGGTATTAATTAGCTGCGGTAGAGTCGGGAGCAACAAAAAACAGACTACGCTCACGTTCGCAACTTGCAGTTCTTGTTGCTGATTGATGGTTTTTTTGGTTTTTTTTTTGCGATGGGACGTCGGATAATACGGAATGTCGGATAAGCGAAGGTCGAATAAACGAGACTCTACTGTATTATTTTGTAGTCAGTATGCAGTAGAAGAAATTGATTCTCTTAGAAATTAATTTCTTGGTTTGTACTTGAATCAGCTTTCTACAAATTCCCGAGTTAAATAAAACAAATTGTTTCATCAAGGAGAGATACTCTCTGGATATTGTGCTGCTGTGAACTCGGAAAGAAAAGCTTCGCTGTCTCCACCAGGGATTGAACCTCGTTTCTCTCGCACACACAATCTAGGCAGAAACGTCACCAATACACCACGAGAGACATGACTTCGCTTTCCTCGTACAACACTATTATATGAACACTAATGCTTTAGTTCAAAATATTATGAATCATCAGCGTATGTGAAATAAATTGAGTTGTACCAGGGAATTTAATCGAACCAGTCTCGATATAATATAACTTTTCTCTCTAATAGGTAATCTCGATAACTTTTTTCTCTAATAGGGCAGTTAATAAATGGAACAGCTTACCCCCGGAGGTAGTAAATTGTAATACAATTGACACGTTTAAAAATAAATACGATTGATCCTAGAAGCATAATTGGAAAAAGTATCCAAATAACGTGAAGACCACAGATACGTCATTCATATTATTATTAAAATTAAAAAAAGTAACGTCTTATTTGGTCACCGTGTCCTAAAAAAATCCAATTAGAGAAATTTTGACTTTTCTGAGCCTCCCTCTCCCCCAAAAAATCCATTATTTTCAAGTGCAATATTCACGTAGATATTTAAATTCGAAAACCCACTGTAAATGAAGGAAAGGATCGCATAAACTAACGAATAAGCTCACACACATTCGGCACTTGATATGCTATACTTTCTCTCATTTTCAGCGATTTTCAAATTGCAAGATCTCAGCGAATATTGCACTTGAAAAACAATTTTTTATTTTATACAAAAATTGCCACGTTTTCAAGACAAATAAATTCAATTGGTCGAATGGTCGACGCGTTTCGGCTCTTCAATGGAGAGCCGTCATCAGGACCTCGTGGTCAGAATTCACACGAATGAGTCGTGGAGGGGTGATGTTTACGTTTGGTCGTCCGAAGAGTTTGCCTTTGTATTTGCTGCGTCCGAGTGGTCTTTGGATGCGAATTGGGGAGCCATCTGTTGCAAAGTGTTGAAAGTTTTTTCACGACTGAGGTTAATAAAGTCTGTCCAAGCTGACGAAATGGGTGGCGTGTTTCTTCCATCATTAACGAGGAAATTCTGGCATGTTCTAATGAAGTATCATCCCTCGAGAAAATTCAATTCAGAATTGTGTGTTGCTTTTTTAAAAACAAACGCTTTATCAAAATCAAAATAATGTGAATGTAACGACTCCACGACTCATTCGTGTGAATTCTGACCACGAGGTCCTGATGACGGCTCTCCATTGAAGAGCCGAAACGCGTCGACCATTCGACCAATTGAATTTATTTGTCTTGAAAACGTGGCAATTTTTGTATAAATTAAAACCAGGCAAAGTTTCTCAATTTTGTGATAATGTATTTTTTTGTTGGGCTAAAGATATGCAGGGAAATAACTTTCTCTAATTGCGTTTTTTAGGACAGGCTGCCCAAATAAAAAGTTAATTTTTTTTAAATTTTGATAACTATACAATCCCTTGCAATATGAATGATATATCTGAGGTCCACGGGTTATTTGGATACTTTCCCAATTAGAAGTGTGCTTATTACATCAATGGTTTGTGAATTATTCCGGTATAAAAAGACTTTTTTATGTACACTGTATATAGTGTGTGTAATATGAATAAATCTTAAAAAGTTTTTTTTTAAAACATAATTTTCTTGTAGGTGGGGCATTGCATCGTCTAGAAGAGGACCAGTGAAATATTGGGTATTTTTCTATTTCAACTGCTTTCTGTAAATGTAATACGCGAGATAACTGAAATACTGTGCGCCCATATTTAATAGGCATTCCTTACGTATGCTTGAAAAATTATTTTAATTTCATTTAGTAAACATAAAACAAGTTAAGCAGGAAAATCATAGACACTGATGCACGTATTTTTTTTTAAACTTTCAACCGAAGTATACAGATAAAACGGTCTTCTATAGTTCATTGTATGGTGTTGTTTATCTCAGAGATTTCCACTGTGTGTACTGCAGTTATCACTGCGAAACTGAAATAACAAAATGCCTTTTATCACCGTGGTTGTCATGGAAAAAGAGATTACCACATTTTCTTATTTGGATATCACCAAGAAACTGGAACCTTTGAGTGTATATGTGAATTGACTACTCTAGCTTTATTTTATTAGAATTTTTTACTTATCTTTCATATTTTTCGCTTACATTGGCACGAGTTCATTCACCTAAAATTCCAGGTTTTAAATCTTTTATCTCAGGGTGATAACGACGGGGTATATATATATAAATACTTTTTCTCTTACACAATCAACAAAGTTTGCCTACAGCAATGTAATTCAATAAGTCCTCAAACTGCATGCAACCAGATTCCATTATTATGTAATTTATACATTATACTCGTTAGTACAGTGTGGGCAAAAAGCCGGTAGAAACTTTAAAAACGAATAAAAACCGGAAAAAAATAAAAAACGGTTTGCAGGGTTTGCATCACTAGGCCACGGGAATTTTTTTAAGACAGCGAAAACCCCCTCGAAAACAAAGGATAGGTGGCGCTGACGTTCAGAAGTCAAAGAAAAGATACGCAAATAACGAACAGAATGCCTCCAAATCGTTTATTACAGCAGTATGTGTTCCACATGACCACCACTACCACCACCCATTGCGGGCGAGTGACCAATCCAGCAACGGCAGAGTGCAGCAGGTCCACATACACGGTTTACAACGGTGAACTGATTGTGGATTAGGAGCGCAAGTTCTTATAACCGTCTCATTTGCATGTTTCCACCGAAGTCGCTCGTACCAGCAGCACCTATCGGCTGTTTTTGAGTTATTTTTTTCTGTCTTAGAAAAAAATTCCCGTGACCTAGCGATGCTAACTCTGCAAACCGTTTTTTATCTTTTTCGGTTTTTACTCATTTTTAAAGTTTCTACGGAGTTTTTGCCCACTCTATATTTTATTATTCTCTCTATTTTAAATTCTCTTTCGCTGAAGAATCTGAGGCATAATTTATTTATGCAAATAAGATTGTATAAATGTTAGTAAACGATATTTAAGAGTTCGCAAATTTTTGTAAATTGCTAATGAGAAATCTGATTTTTTTAAAAACTTTTCATGGAATTTGTGACCATTAAAAAATTTATTCAATTGAAAATTTATACGATTTTACCTGTATAAATAGGTAATGCTTTAGAACGTTCAATTTACCAAAGTCCGATTTCTATGTTGAGTACTATGCAAGCATAAGAAGCTAAAAGAAAACTTGTAGCATTTTGGAATTATAATTTTAAAATTATTTTGTATCTCCATGTTTTGCAATTGTTCACACGTGTGAGAGTATTTATATGGTAATCTCTTCACTGAAATCCATTATCTTGATGTCTTTATTTATTAATAAAATATGTAAGTGTTACATGTACATATATACGGGGTGATTCTAAATTCACGGAACAAACTTTAAGTGGTGATATGACTCCTAAACAAGCATTTTTTATAATAGAAAGTGCGGTTGAATCGCAATAGCAAAGGCGGTACAGCATGTTTTTAGAGAGTGCACAACAGTACTTCACCAAAAGCAAATATATTTTTCTGATGGATTTGCTGTAATAAGTGCAATAAACCATTCGAGGGTGCAGGGTATTGTAATAAGGTAGGCCTTCTCATGGTGCAACCTGGGTAACACAAATTCTACTACTAGTCATTATACCGCTTGATCATTGTTTGGCGCATAAAAGATGCATATGTACTTCGAATGGGTGATAGCACATATCGCAGCAAATCCGTCGGAAAAATATAATATTTGTTTTGGGGAAGTGCTATTGAGTATTGAGCACTCTCTAAAAACACCCTCTACTGCCTTTGTGATTCGACCGCACTTCCTATGATAAAAAATGCTTGTTTGAGTGCCTTATATCACCTCTTAAAGTTTGTCCCATGAATTTAGAATTACTCTGCATTTATTTATGTTTGTTGACATACAACGTTTTTTCCATTTTTACAGCTTTGTGCAAACTCCTGGGGTCCCAATTGGGGTGAAGATGGATATTTTCGAATACTTCGAGGAAACAATGAATGCGATATAGAAAGTTTCGTTATCGGAGTATGGGCTAATTTAGAAGAATTTGAAGATATCGAAACCATAGATCCACTCAAGAGTCAAGTAGCACGAAAAAAAAGAAAAAACAACCTTATATTCTAAGAGAATATTTGCTTGGAACATTTTTTCGTAGAGCAGCGTTTAGATTTAGATGTACGCTTTAGAATAACTTCGAAGATTTTTCGGCTCAAAATAGTAAAAGCATTTACTTATATTTAGAATGTTTCGAATGGTAAAAAAGGTAATATGATATTCCCGATGAATTTATATTCATATTCTTTGCTTATGCTAACCTTTTATTTATTTTTATACGTTGTTCATAAGAAAATCAAATAACCAAGTGCGTTTGAGTTTTTGTTTATTTCATCACCTTATTGATATTTTACGCAATATTTTTTTTAGAAGTTTTTTTTATATTAACGTAACCCGTTTGAAGGTGATTCTGAACGACTACACACGAACATCTATGCCTAAACCAGGAATGATTTCAAGTCAGCCTGAAGAAATACAAATAAAATACAAAGGCCACAACTGGCAAAATGCCCAACGAGGTGACTGAAAAAAAAATATGCCCATAAAAATATGGATGTCAAATATACCAAAATAAAGCAACCCAATATCACGTACCCAAAATGAAGCATATACGTATTCCAAAAAAAAAAAGAAAAAGACTGATATCAATACTATATAATACACTGCCCATAAAAAAAGATTATGGTTGTCTTATCTAAGTAAAATAGCTTCTCGATTTATCCCAATATGTTTATCGTACTTCTTTTTAAACATGCCAATTGTGTTAGAATTCACGACCCCCGGAGGTAAGCCATTCCATTTATTAAATACCCTATAAGGAAAACCCCCTGCGAAACCACAACCTGAAATTGTCCCTTACTGAACGATACTGTTGTCCCCTTGTCGAAGCGGCTGATTGGCGGTGTATTAATAACTCATGGTCCATCCTATTCATCCCGTTGAAAATTTAAAACACTTCTATCCTATCCCCCGATACATGAGTTTCTTCAATGTAAACATATTCAAGGAATCAAGTCTTTCTTCATAGCTCAAACCTTGTGTGCCAACAATAGCACGTGTAGCTCTTTTCTGCACCCCTCAACCAAGTCTATGTCCCTCTGTAGGTATGGTTTCCGAAACCTTACGGTATACTCCAGTCCAGGACGAACTAAGCCTCGGAAAAGCGGAATAATGACTTTTTGGGCGAACGCGAAGAGACCTTTTCAAGAATGAAACTGAGCAGTCTATTCGCTTTTTTTGACTATCTCTGAACAATGTTCAGAAAACGTAAGCCGTTCTCATCAACAAGAATACCCATATCGGTGGCCCTGTAGTTGCATTCGGGATAGTAATATTATTACCAAATCTCGGTGTACATTGTGTAATGCGGCATTTCCATTTTTATGAAAAATGCTGCATTTTGTTAGTAGGAGCGAAAATTGAGCAAAAACAATGAATTAATGAATTGAGCCAACATTAAAAATTCTTTCAAAAAGATGTCAGTAAAAGGGATAAATGATTTTTGTACAGAAATAACAGAAGAAATACACGATTGCCGTACAAAAAATCGATACAGAGTTGATTGGCGATCAATAACTGTACATAAAGAAAAATTCATCTCAATTTACCTGTATTTATATTCTTTGAAAAAAAATTATTTGTGCATTGTTTAATTGTTATGTGTGCAAAAAAGAGCATTTTATAAGAATGAGACCATGTCAGAAACTGCAAAAAATCTACGTTTTTGCTTGCTTTTATCGAACGTTTGAATTTTTTTTCACATTTCATAGAATATATAAACATTCTTTAAATATAACCAAAACAAAATTACATAAAAATGCTTACCATTATTTTAATTATTTTCGTAATTGAAGCATAAATGAGGTAAAAATGCTGTTTACAACGACGAATGCACTCTTGTTTGTATTTTTTCCTATCTTCTCAAATTAGCAGGGTAATTCTAAGTAAATTCAAAACCCCGTATTTATCTCACTAATGAATTTGTGAAGCACAGTCAAAGCTTTCTAAACTGGAACGAACTTCAATTAACACGGTAAGAAAAAAAAATTATCACCTTCGGCGTTGACAGTGATTTCAGTGGAAATAACAGATAACATGGATGTACAATCAGAGAATTTGAAACCACAAAAAATTGAAAAGAATTCAATATCATGTTTCAATTACCAGGATGGATTTCGTTGTTTATTCTATTTGTCGTCTCTAATTAATTATTAAAGTTTAGTACATCAAAATAGTTCAACTTAATGCCAGGAAAACAAATTAAGTACCAGTGAGACCTTGCTCGGAGATTTATTCTACTCAGATTTTTATTCCCTTTTGTGTTTAATTAGTAATATTTTGTCCTATCTTGTATTTCATTATTCAAATACTCAATTCAGAACCATTTCTCTGGCTGGCCGTATAGTAAAGAAAGAGGAAATGAAACGATTCTACTGAATTAAAATCACAGAGATTAAAATAGACTCTCAAATTCACACCAAGGCAGGCTGATGAAAACTACTGTAAATCTAATTGACACTACTTTAAATCTAATTTTAGAAAATGAAGACATATTCGAAAAATATAAAACATCGAATAAAACATTTTCAATTTATTTTCTTAGAATTGATCTGAAATTGAAAACTCCGAATTGTAATTATGATATATTCTTTATAAGTACAGTATATATTCTTTTTCTGACTAAGCAAGATCTCATTAAACTCGAAAAAAATCTCAATTTGAGATGACTTCCCCAATTCTTCAATTCAGTGCAGAGGTATTGGCGAACATCATCATCGCTGTAGCAATAGACTAAATTTAACGAAAACAAACGCATAATTTTTTGGATTATAAATATTGTTGACTTTTTTAAATCTATGGAATCCAGAGTACATATATATATAAAAATAACCTCACAGTGCATTATTTTCGAAAGCTTCATCATCGAAAAAGGATAAGCTTCATCATCGAAAAAGGATAAGCTTCATCATCGAAAAAGGATAAGCTTCATCATCGAAAAAGGATAAGCTTCATCATCGAAAAAGGATAAGCTTCATCATCGAAAAAGGATAAGCTTTCACATCGAAATAGATTAGATTCATAGTTATTTCTCTAATCTCTATTTATAGTTCAGTATATTTTATTAGAAAACTAATACAAGTATTTTTAGTAACATCTACTGAAAGAGCAAAGCATCCTCCTTGATGAAGATCTTCTGAATTTTTGCGAGTTGCCAATAGAAATCTGATGAATTAATTTAACGAACTCGCACAAAATGTTTTTGAGAGCCCACAAAATATTCCATAATATACCCTGATTTGAGTGACTTTCTAATCACGTGACTTACACACAGTCACGGGATTGGAAATTATAATGATAAAACGTTCCATGAAACAACATTAAAATTAATTTAAAATAAGTTAATTAAAATCATAATTTAAAAAAAATTAAATTTTATTCTTCTTTAAAAACAGTTAATTAAAAAAAAATTAAATTTATGACATAAGTCTTGAAATGAATAAAATTTTTGTTTTTAATTAATAAAATTCAGTTAGTTGTTTCGCCCCTGTAAAAGTGTTTAATTAATTACACTTTTGTGTAATGCAGCAAAATACAGCTTCCCAAAAAATGTTCCCTAACTAATAAACAAAACCAACCCCCATATTGGTTTTCTTTGTGGTAAAATAGACAAATACTCATGCAACTGTTTTATTCAAAAAATTTGAATTGGTATTTTTTATTTTTATGGTAAGCGTATAGTGAATACGAAATTTTAAAGTACCACGTGTTAACTAATTCTTTATGTGGTAAATAATTTTGTGAAGAAAATTATTATTTTTTTTGTTGTTAGGCTTTAATTAGAACAGAAATGACCTACCAAAAAATTTACACGATAATTATTTCATTTTCTCAAATGTGGTACATAAAGAATTAAAAAATATCTTACCACCCGTGACATCCTATTTCGCGTTCAAAGCTTTAAGAAGCATACTCTATTTCTTTTGAAATTTTTTAAAAACGATTTGAACTGTATTTAAAACAGATATAAGATAAAGAACACACATCCACTGCTTATATTAATTTGGATTTTAGAAAATTTGACTGGGATGTTCCACGCTTTCTCGTTTATGACCTCGTCAATAGATGGCGTTTCACAAAAATTATCCTCATCTTATACTGTACTATATAAAAAATGACTTGATAACCACACACAACACACAAATCGAACTTAAATAAGAAATAGTGTTTCTGCAAAATGTTAAGCTCTCCAAAATATGTATGAAATCCCGATACAGTATATGCAGATGCCTTTATACGAAAATAAATAGGATTCAAATTTTAACACGTTAAGAAAGAAAATTTCTATTATTCCTGTGAGAGTAAAATGTTATGGGATAATAATTAAAATATGCTTTAATACAAATACAACACCACAACAGGCAAAATGCCCAACGAGGTGGCTGAGAAAAAGATGCCCACAACAAATATGGATGTCGTATGTTTCAAAACACAGCAACCCAATTAAAAACACACACAATCACAAAAATTATAAACAATATATACACATGATACAATGCCCATAAATAATATTATGGTTGTTTTATTCTAAGTATAGATATCTTCTCGATTTACCCAACATGTTTATCGTATTATTATCGTTACATTACTAGTTAATTAATTACCATACGTAGATCTCCGATGATATTTTAAGTTTTATGTGCAGCTTGTAGCATATAATCCTGTATATACATGTATTTTGCACGCATAATTTTAATACGTAGCTATCATAACAGCAAAAAGTAGGGAATGTATTCTTTTGTTTCATGTCGGATATGACTTTATAATACAGTACATTCTCTCTTTCAAGAAACTAAAATCGAAATTCGAAAGAGGGGCTATAAAAAAAATTATTAAAAATTCTTCTCATAATCATGGAGCAATGAAATAAAATATATAACGCAATTGTTTTTTGTTATGCATGAAAGCATGATAGAGTCAATGTTACAAAGTATACGGATGTGCAAATGACCAATGATCATTTTTGTCGCACCATGGTTATTTTCTACACACACGAGGGCTAATTTTTGACCGGGACCTACAATTTATTGTCGATTACGAACGACAGCTTGTTTTTTATACTCATCGAGAGGTTGGTACGCCAACCCCTCGATGGGAGACTCCTGCGGTAGCAATTTTTTCTGCGGTCATGTCGCCATTTTTTTTGTACCCCTGTGTCATGAAAGTTTTCTGACAAGGATGAACCGGGTATCGAACTCGCGAAACCTCTACACATCCTTTGGTGCTTAAGGCGAGTATCTTATCGACCTGGGCTACCGCGCCCAATAACCAATGAACAAATAAGTATTAAAGAAAAAACGAAATGAAACCGTGTCAGATGCAAATTAATAAGACACACTATTCATTTTCAAAACACCAAGTTGAAAAATGTTCATTTTCAGCATGCATAGTAGTTATATTTTAAAAGAGAAATAACATCAAATTCGCAGAATTCTTTTTAAATTGCGATCATCAGTTGAGCTAAAAAGCGTAGTTGTTAAGTCGTAAATGCGTGTTTTCAAAAACTAGACGTTGTTTCGGACATATGTATTGATAAATAGGTAGATTAAGGAAAGTAAAAATATATAAAAATTTGAGAACAATCCTTGAATTAAGCGTGATGAGAATTTGGAAAAAATTCGCTTGAATAGATTTTAAGAACATTTTGTCAAATCAACTTAAATATTGAAATAACTATTTCAAAATAAATGCTGTGAAAACAAAAAATATACCTTCTTTCTTTTGAAATTTTATGAACCGGTAGAAAGTGAAAATGATGATGTTTTAGAACCAGTGTAATGGTTTTATAAAGGAACAGCAAACATATAGTTTGTTTTATTCTCTGTCAATGTCGTCATGTTTTCACGTAAGCCACCCGCAAAACAATAAAAATTTCAAAGTGCACTTACATTTTCGAACAATTATACATTATGTAGTTGGAACTTTCAACAAGACGTTATTCTGAAACACGAATTAATGTTATCCCGAATGTCGATCTTCTTGTTGGGGTTTAAACCGTATTTGAAACATATTCATTCTCTTTCCCCTTGGAGATATGATCATTCAGCGTGGGAGTTACAATACTATAATCCACTGGGAGCTGTTGATAAATGCAAGCGCAGTTTTCGCCAGGAATTTCAATTCCAATTAAGCTGTGGTTTCAAATGAATTCATTAACATCTTGCAAGCCTCAAAACACAAGCTCTTTTGTTCTGAAATTTCTTTCATGAATGTTTCAGTGATTTGTTTCATATACGTATGAATCAGTGAAACCTTGACTAAAATGGAAACATCGATTCACACTTTCTTGGAGAATGAGACAACACTGAAGTTAGCTTAGTGAAGGATTTTGAATGCGTTCAAATCTTATAGCTTATTTGCGAAGAAACAAAACGTTTGCTTGCTTTAGTATGCAAACTGCCCAAGGCGTTATATTATTTACTTTACTGCGAGTTCATAATATTTTCTCTAAAAAAAAAAAAAAAAAAAAACAGTTTTTCTTTTATTTCTTTACATATATTAACAATGCATATTTATTAGCCTGTCCATTGTAAAACCGCAGTTGTTTATCCATACGACTGGTTTTTCCGATTTTAGCTTACTTGTGCCCCCCTCCAACATTTTATGTGACGATTAATAAAAAGTAGAAAATTAGATTGCCAACAATGGCTCAAAATATTTGTAAAATTTAGTTTTTCCCGTCTTGTATTACTGTATAACTACATGTATTGAATAATTGACAGTATTCAATAAGCTGTCAAAAATGAGAGAAAATTGTTTCTCAAATGAAATAGGACTGAAAACTATTTACATCATAGCTGTACTCTTAATTTCCTGTATGTTGGTGAAGTTTTAGCTTTTGAAATGCTACACGAACCTAGAGAATATGGTATATCTAACTTTATGAAATACTTAGTTACGATCTTTCAAACCATCTGAGAAACCATTTGAGTGGTGTGAGAAACATTACATTATCTTTTATACATAATCGCATTTCTTATTTTTCCTGCATATTATGCTCAGCTTATACTAGCATAATAACTTTTGTCCAGAAAAAGCACACCATACACCAAATACATGTCTTAACTGATGAAACCTATATTTATTCTTTTTCTATAGTTGTAATTACTTGACTAACTTGATTGTGAAAAGAAAAGACAGGAAAAAAAAAGAAGCAGTGGTATCTGTACATTGACAGTAAAAAAATCTATTATGATAATTCAATAAAAAGTCCCTGAATAGATTTGATTTTCTTTAATATTTTCAACCGAATTCTTTTAGTCATTCCCGTAACCAAACACACGCTCAGAAAATATATTTTTTTCCTGGTATTTTTGAAACAGGAAAAAACTATAGGACTAGAGCTTTATAAATTTTTCTTATTCATATATTTGATGCTTCTCTCACAAGTAGAGGCTAATATGCTTAAACAGGAGAGTCAAAAATGGAAAAAATTGACAGGTACTCTTAATCCATGGATATATGACGTAACAGCATTTGTGAAATTGTAATAAAGTTTAATTGTAATAAAGATTTTCAGAAGCTAATTTTTGTTTACTAAACAAGAAAGCGTGTATTGGCCTCTTTATATAAACAGAACTATTTTGATTTTAAATTTTCATGGATTTTAGATGGATATACTACTTCACCAACTCTAGCCGTATCACTATTTTACAATTTACTGCCATTAATGAGATGGAAATGAAGGCACTATCTATCAGTGGTCACCTGAAAATCGTTAGGGAAAACATCTCATCTATATCCTCCCTCGGGTTTAAATCTGGGACCGTGACAGCAACCTTCACAGTGGTAAATGAGCATCTTACCACCACGCCACTTGGGCGCTTAGATGGAAATACTGACATCACCGACTAGCAGCTCAGAAACTTCAAACGACAAACCAACACTGACTTGAAAAAGAAATATTCTTACTATATTTCTTAAAAACACGCACACAAAGACATTTTATTTTTATTCAACCTGCACGCAGATAAGAAAAATATCTTTTAGTTTCTTTGAACTGTTCGTGAAAATAGAATAAAAGATTTTTTTAATACAAAAAAAAGACATTCTGTGGAAGGTGAAAATAGCAACAGAAAAATATAACTAAGAAAAGAAACGAACAACGAACATAGCAGCTGCTGGATTCAATGCATTTGTTGTAACCTCACAATTACTCTTTACAATCAAGCTACGAGGCTCTTCATGACGGTACAAAAAAATTTGTTCTCGGAGATTAAAAATAAAACACTAAAAAGACAGCTTTTTTTCGGTAGACAATTATTTGACATGGTGTATAGCTGTGTCGACAAAAGAATAGGTAATTTCTTCAGAACATAAACTTTGTGTGACGTTGTGAGCGAAATTCTTATTAAATGAAAGAAAAATCTTGTCTTTAATTTTACATTTTTTAAGCCTGGGTGAAGATAGGAAAAAAAAAGAGTAAAATACAAAAAAGGAATAAAATTTGGAATATTTCTCTGCTATTTTCTTTCTCATTGTAGTAGTTGAGGTGGCATCTCATTACTGTTTCACAGCAAAGCCACCAGCAATGGAGGCAAGAGTAT
This sequence comes from Pholcus phalangioides, assembly GCF_987345545.1. Lineage (NCBI taxonomy): Eukaryota > Metazoa > Arthropoda > Arachnida > Araneae > Pholcidae > Pholcus > Pholcus phalangioides. The sequence continues at coordinate 59,789,568 of NW_028301604.1, forward strand.
ATATCTTTGTTTGTGTATACATGCAAATCAGTCTATCCTAGTTTCTCGCCATCTGCCTCCTGTTATCATTTCCTTCTAGTGATGTGAAATTGTTTTGTCCTCCGGTTCTAAAGGTCTTTGCATTTATTCGACCTGACGAGAAGAATTCACATTCCACTACAAGATCCTCGTTACGCCTTCGTGATTTCAATTTCAGGTCGCACGTCAGTGTTCATTGTGGCAATAAGTTCAAACCTGAAGCGTTGTGATTAGAGGGAGCTTTAAGTTACTAGAAAAGTTACTGGCAGGTGTGAGGTGAGTTATTCGGTGAAAAAAGTATAGTTCTCCTTTCTTGCTTTGGGAAGTAGTAAGATATAAAATAGGCTTTTTAAAGAGGGCAAATGATCGTGATGATGCGTCGGTATAGGTGTGAAATTGAACGTAAGTGAATTTATAAGAGAGAAAAATGGTTATAACAGTACGAGTAAAATAAAGCTATTTAAGTTTCCAAGAGTTTGAAGATTTTTTAGAGGGAAGAATGAAAAATGATTTATTCTAATTTTAGTTTTTACATCTCAAAAAAATAATTGTTAGTTTACAGTCGATGTCATCTACGTCTTTTAAGTGACCAACTCTAAAAATGAAGTTGGAAATGATTCATGAAAACTTTTCATGAAAGACTAGCATGTTGAGTTGATCGAAATTAATAACAACAGTATATAGTTTTGGTTGTTGTGCCATTATTAAATGTAAGTTTATTTATGTCCTTGAACTAATACACAAACATTTTGCATGCTTAAGGTCAGCATTATTCTATGAAAGTTTCGTAAAAGTTCTTTTGAAAACTTGAAAAATGAAACCAATAAGCGGTTACATTCGAGAAAATGTAACCGATAAGCTTATTTTGACTGAGTTTCAAGTTTTATAGATTTTTTATAAAACTTTTGTTATCCCGGCCTAACTAAGAATGCTACAGTTTAAAATGAAAATGTAAACATTAGGCATGAAAAATGGGCAAAATACACTAATCCCTGCAAAATTAATAATAATACTATACTTGGTAAAGGTTTTTTGTAGGGGAGACGGGAGGCTAGTTGACGTAGTACTTCTTTATTCTACCATAGTGAACACTGAGTGCTAGTATCACTACTGTCATACCACCTAAGGGTGTTGCGTCATTCACCGCAATTTCAGTGGGATGGGTACTCCTAGACAGAAAGGACAGCAAGTTTCCTGCCAGGAAAGTTTTTTTCTCACTCAAAGTTTTTGTTATTCTGTGAAGCCCATGAATATGTTTAGGCGTTTTCAACAGTTGTGATGGATTGAACTGCCAATTGTACTCCAATGCTGGGGGATGCTTCATAAAACTTCTGTGTAACAGTGAGGCAGCCCTCTGGTCTGAAGTCATGTTGGGGCAAGTTGGCATCCCAGCTGAGGGGCATGTTGGCATAGAATACCTGTAATATGCCAACTTACCGATTTGGTACAACCGCAGCAAAATTATACGGAAATTGCAACCAGCAGTTCAAGATCGACCAACTTTCTTGATGGACATGAAGCTGCGAATGATGACTTAATTATTCTTTTTGGTTCTTGGTTACTTTTTTTTTTACATTCGTTTTCTACTTCAAAGTATTCAGTGCTTAATATGCACGTATTTTTTTCTGCATTTTTGTATTCAAATAAAAATTTTGTAGTCAGTAACTTACTCGTTTTATTCCTCGGATCCTATTGACCATTATGTTATGCCAACTTACCCCACATCTGGGGTAGGTTGGCATAGTTGGAACAATTTTGTAAATATTTTTTGACGAATTGAGAAAACAATTTTAAGTGATATTTTTTCATCACATTAATCTGTAGCCAAGGAGTACCGATATCCGCAGCACCGGTTCATTTGCTTACAGAAAAAAGAAATAGAAAAATCAAAAACCAAAAACTATGCTGACTAGCCCCGGTCTCCTCTACAGTAACTTCTAAACAAAAGTAAAAAAAAAAAAATCGCAATTGACTGACTGAGGTAGAGACATTTTCTCAGGACGTATCGAATCTGTACATTCCCATAAGCTTTTCTGTTTGATGTGCTCCGTACGAGCTGGATGAAGAAGATAAGAAATTGTTTGTATGTGATTTGTTGGGCGTATAAGTGTACGTGTATAAAAGCTGTGTGAATAAAAATCAAAAAAAAAATTTACAGCCTAGGCTGTACTCAGAGAGTCAGTAAATACACTGAAGAGCCAAAAAAACTGGTCACCTGCCTAATATCGTGTAGGGCCCCCGCGAGCACGCAGAAGTGCCGCAACACGACATGGCATGGACTCGACTAATGTCTGAAGTAGTGCTGGAGGTAATTGACACCATGAATCCTGCAGGGCTGTCCATAAATCCGTAGGAGTAAGAGGGGGTGGAGATCTCTTCTGAACAGCACGTTGCAAGGCATTCCAGATATGTTCAATAATGTTCATGTCTGGGGATTTAGGGGCCAGCGAAAGTGTCTAAAGTCAGAAGAGTGTTCCTGGAGCCACTTTGTAGCAATTCTGGACGTGTGGGGTGTCGCATTGTCCTGCTGAAATTGTCCAAGTCCGTCGGAATGCACAATGGACATGAATGGGTGCAGGTGATCAGACAGGATGCTTACGTACCTGTCACCTGTCGGAGTCGTATCTACACGTATCAGGGGTCCCATATCACGCCAACTGCACACGCCCCATACCATCACAGAGCCTCCACCAGCTTGAACAGTCCCCTGTTCCCCTGTTGACATGTAGGGTCCATGGATTCTCCATGAGGTTGTCTCCATACCCGTACACGTCCATCAGCTCGAAGCAATTGGAACTGAGACTCGTCAGACCAGGCAACGTGTTTCCAGTCCTCAACAGTCCAATGTCGGTGTTGTCGGGCCCAGGCGAGGCGTAAAGCTTTGTGTCGTGCAGTCATCAAGGGTACATGTACAAAGTACATTCAACGAAACATCATCGATATGGGCTTTCGGAGCCCATATCGATGATGTTTCGTTGAATGGTTCGCACGCTGACACTTGTTGATGGCCCAGCATTGAAATCTGCAGCAATTTGCGGAAGGGTTGCACGTCTGTCACGTTTAATGATTCTCCTCAGTCGTCGTTGGTCCCGTTCTTGCATGATCTTTTTCCGGCAGCAGCGATGTCGTAGATTTAATTTTTTACCGGATTCCCGATATTCACGGTACACTCGTGAAATGGTCGTACGTGAAAATCCAAATTTCATCGCTACCTCGGAGATGTTATGTCAAATCTCTCGTGCGCCGACTATAACACCACGTTCAAACTCACTTAAATCTCGATAACCTGCCATTGTAGCAGCAGTAACCGATCTAACAACTATGCCAGACACTTGTTGTGTAATATAGGAGTTGCCGACCGCAGCGCCGTACTCTGATTGGTCCCATATCTCTTCATTTGCATACGCATGCCTGTACCAGGTTTTTTGGCTCTTCAGTTTATATCAAATCAATTTAAATCATTTTATAAAATAAAAAATATGAATTCGATAAGTTGCGGCTTACTTTTCATAGAAATGTGGAATTTGGAAATTGCAGAGCTAAGTCCGTGAAGTATCGAAATTCAAGAACGCTGCGCAAACTCGCTGCATTTTATTGGCTAGTCCCATGATTTCCATATGTAATTACAGAATCTAACTATCAATTATCTGAGCTAATAAGTGACAATTATGTGTGGTACCCTCCACCAAATGGTTACAACAGAGTATATACAGGGTGTTCAAGAGTATATACAAGTGCTAATGTGGCCTTTATCTCATCAACCATCCGTCGTGGTGGTAGGACTCCAATTTAAAAAATGCTCAAAAGGCGTTCAAAAATTACCTTGTACCAGTTTTAAGAGTAACATACAAAGAGACGTTACATTTAAGAGTAATATATAGTGTGTTACAAAATAAAAATCTAAATTTTTATATAGTTCCCTTATCCTCTAACTTCCAATTAGAAAGTTGTTGCTCCTATATCTCCTGAGGCCAACAGAAAAAAATCCATGTTTCCAAGTGCAATATTGGCTACGATATTTGAATTCAAAAATCAGGGAAAAGAACAGCAAAACCAAAGAGACAACGTTCCTTTCCCTCATTTTTATACTGTCCATTCCCCACTTTCCCCGAGTTTGAATTCAAATATCTCAGCGAATATTGCCCTTAGATATTTGGGTTTTTTTTGTTGACCTCAGAAGAAGCAGGGCAAAAACTTTCTGATTGGAAATTAGAGGACTGGGTTAGCGTATAAAGATTTAGATTTTTTATTTTGCTACACATTGCATTTTTACTCTCAAAATTGATTTTTGAACGCATTTTGAGCATTTTTTAAATTGGAACTTTACCTATACGACGGACGGTTGAGGAGATAGAAGCCACGTTAGCATTTACAGGACACCCTGTATATGTTCATTCCAATGAATTGCGTGATTAAATACAATATATGCGATTACCCGTGGATACACAAGATGAAATGTGATTAAATACTGGTAATAGCATTCAGTATATATATATGCAACACTATACTTTGAATCAATGAAGGGAGAGTTAGAACTATTTACACTTTGTAAAAAACTAATATAATTCACTGACACACATATCAGGCTAGCATGTTCTTCGTCGAAGAAACTGCAACATCTCTTCCGCAGGATAAGGCGAGATGTCTTTTATATGCTGGTATTCTGATGTCTCAGCCTTACCGAAATATCTTCGAAATTTTGTATGGTTTCAATTTTCATATCCTTCATTGTGTCAAGATTTCCAATATACCATTGTGCCCCGGTATATCGCCGAAGTATTTTATTTTGTTGCACTTGTAATTGTTGGATGACAGAGGGTTTGCTGTGGAAAAACGTGGTGCTGCATAGCACATAATTGGTCTAATGACTGACTTGTGCACATAATGGTTTTGTTTTTGAGGCTGAGTGCAGAGCGTGTGTAATAGACACTGTTTAGAAGGTCCGCAGTCTTAGCGGCTTGAACTTTCACCTCATGAATGTGAGCTTTGAAATTGACTTTTTATCCAAGGTAACACCAAGATATTTAGTCTGAGACTTGAGTTGTAGTATGGCGTACCCCATTGTATAGTGGTGTTTGGTGGGAGCTACCTCTTTGCAAACCATATGGAGTTACATTTGCTCTCGTTCAAGACCACTGCATGTAGCCGGCACCAGATCTTGACCTTTCGGACCATTTCTTGCAAATTCCTCAGAACTTCCAGAAGGTTCCTAGATGCCACCAGGATTTTTGAGTCGTCAGCATAAGAAACTAAGATTCCTCTTTGTGCAGCCGGAAAATCGTTAATAAAAATATTGAAGAGTATTGGGCCAATTATACTGACCCTTGAAAAAATCACAATATACTGGTGATTCAGGCTGAAGAACAAAAAAAACATTCACAGTGCTAGGTACTTAAAAATTGATTCAATATACAAGGTACTCCATGAATTCGTAAATAGTCAAAAAATTCATAAAAATTGAAGGAATTTGTTTTTTGAATGCGGTTTGCGAAATTATAAATTATTCTGACGAAGGAGGTTTTTGTGCAGAGAAAAATTAGTTGGATAAACTATTTTGTCGATAGGGTGCTTCATAAAAAAACAAAATCAGTGAAATATACAAATCAGATGCCTATAAAATGCAGGGTATACGATTAGCAGCTAATTTCTGAATTTTCCTGTTACTGGCACTTCATTTTGTTTTCATTTTGCATGTGGACATTGGTGGATAAATTACTTTGATGAAGTTGTTTCGTACCCCAGCCCCCAGACACGAATCGCCGGCTGAAGCTTTACGAACGTTTCAGACACAATAGAGATTGAAGAAAGGTTCAGGTTTAATCACTCCTGCCGGACTCGTTTCTGCGCCTTCTCTCATTTTTTTTCTGTACCAAAAAAATCCCCCTAACATATCAAATATATCAATTCCTTCAAATTTCATGAATAAACATTTTAAAATTATTTACGAGTTATGGGACACCCTTGTATAGTATATGCAAGCATTACGGGTAGAAACAATTCATACAGACAAAATATGAAATACATTAAAATAATTTTTTTTTAGAGAGGAAATATGTCTTTACTTTATTTTTCTTCACATTGTTTTCTTTTTTGAAATCGCTAGGAAGAAAAAAAAAGTTTGTCGTTGCTCTGTTTTAATAAAAAGAAATGAGTATGAAAAAAAGTGGTTTGCAATTACTTCTTTTTTTTTAAAAAAAAAACATATTTTTCTTTATATCCGAAAAGAAATTTTTGAAATTCCAAAGTTTAGGATGATGCTAAGTGCTAGCAAATGGTGCATAAAATTTGATCGATTAGCTTTTTTATTTTTTCATCTGTAACTGAATTACTGGTGCTTCTTCCACTTGCTGAAATTTAAGGGTGATCCATCAAAGTTAACAGAAATTTCATCGAGACAGGCAGTTCCCATATTTGTGCTTTCTTGGACCTTTTCTTAAGGCTCGTAAGTATGGCAAGTTCATCACTAGCTCGACTGTTTGGAGCCAGATTATTTTTTTCCTCCGGTTTCTTTTTCCGTTTATATATATCGTGTTGGTGTGTTTAATGAATTGTTATTCTCAGATATTTACTTTCTGGCAAGTCACCAGTGGATGATCGATGCATTCGTAAAACATTTGACATCTTTATCGCGCGTAGGTTCTTAGGAAACTTCTATTACGGAAGCAGTGGTCGTGTTTGCACACTTTCTGCAATGAATCTGAATTTTTATGTGTATACTCTTTCAACGTTTTGATCCTGAAGCGTCATTGAATAAGTTAATGATATTTTTTTAAAAGCGGGTTTGGAATAAATTTGTACAAATGTTTGTTTCTATAAGAATAAATATTAAACCGAAAATGCCAAATATTAATATTCGTACTTTGATGCGTGTATTGTACAGGTATAAATTAGTAACCGTTTGTCTGTACAAATAGTCGGAGATATGCTTCTCCCTCTGCGCAGGCGAAATTTTTTTCTTTTTTTCTTCGGTTTTCTTTTGTGAAAGATAGGTGGCAATCGAACTCAGACGTTGCATAGATTCAATAGGATCAAAAAAGGGGAGGGGATACAGTACAAGCAAACCTATCAGGTAAATGAAAAAAAATAGGACGCACATTCGTTTGCAATCTACACGTCATTTCAAGAATTCATCTAAGAAAGCAATTTAAATCATCAGACGATGATTGAGCAGGCCACTAAGGCCCCCCATCATCATCTAAAACCAAGATGTGAGCATTGTTTTTAAGCCATGAATTCATTTTCTCACATCAGGGCTATGTAGTACTCTTAAGTGCTTGTTAAAAAAAAATAGTATAGTTAAATATGAACCCTCAAAAGAGAGGCTAGAAACAGACGTGCCATTCAGAAACGGTGAGGATGACGCTTGACATCTGCGAAGTATTTCAAATGGATTCTCGTTGTCAATTTGGTTCAGTTGAATGCTGCAAGTTTGTGAGTTCAATTTCATAAAATTGAACACAGAAACAAAGTTACTTGGTATATCTGCAGATAACCCCATCTAATTATTTGATTATAAAAAAGATACTGATAACTGAATACGATTGATTCGTACTCCCTCAATGCATGCATGTTTTCTGCTGAGCTCTATGCACTTGAGTGGTATCGGCCGATCATCAAAATATATGACATAAAAATGAAATATTGTACTTGATATATTCTAAATTTGACATCACTGAAGCAATGGTTCCTCCCCTTCTCTAGAAACGTCGCCAGCTGCTGTTTCCAGCAACCCTATGTCACTCAGTATTCGATATCGAAACAAAGGGCAAACTGTCTATGAGTATATAAAGGCTACCTCGATAAAGGTAATTGCTCAGTCAGCGTTGACGGTATTGCGTCTCATTTTCAATGAGTAGTTTTCATATAACAGATTGATTGAGGCGCAATAGTGCATGCCCCGGTAGACGTGACCATCAGGCCGTGATCATTGAGTCTCAGTTAGGTACTTTGCGTGATCTTCACAGTACATTGCCATTGCACTGCATTAGTTAGAGAAGGTTTAAGCTCACTCTGAACATAATCGGTATTTCGGAAGTTTTACTGCGTACGGAAAAATAGCACTTCCCGTCTTCGAATATTTCTTTCTGCTATCTCCTTCTGTGAGTGACGTCTTCAACTTTTCTAATTGTTTCAACGTAGATTTGCACAAGACAGTTATTTTCTGTTTTCTTTAGGGCCGTATTCACCGACATGGTTTAAACTAGTCACAATTTTTGGATAAGAGATCAATACAGATTGGTTAAAAATCTGAATTTAACCAATCCGTCTCGATCTCTTATCAAAAAATTGTGACTATAGTTTAAACCATGTCGGTGAATACCGCTCTTAGACGGATGAAAAGAGACCACTTCAACAAAATATATTCTACAACGATTGAAAAATAGACACAAGAAATAGTAGCTCGAAAAAATTTATTACAGTGACAAATATTTGGTATTTGTACAGGATTTTAATTTTAGCAATGTATTTTAGTACAAAAAAGTAAGAGTTATAAACTTATGAATGATATTAGAAAATTTAAAATTCTATGTTAATAATATTTTTGGTCTCTGTGTAGAAAACCGTTTCAGATATTCATTTGAAAATAACTTTATTGAACAGCTGTCCCGGAAAATAAAATAAATAAAACAACACGAATTGCTCTCTCTCAAAATTTCAACATCATAAATATTTTATAAATTTTGATGGTGTGTAGTGGAACTTTCATTATATACTCATTTTAAATATTCTATTTCTTTACAGTTTTTCTTTGGAAAGCGTAGGGTAGAGATTAATTACGATAGAAGAATTCACCTGATCTCAGATAGAATAGAATGTAAGAAAAACATCTATAATCATTTTAGTTTTCTTATGTTTTGAAATAAGACCAAAGTACTGCCGATGGTACTAAGCTTCATTTATGACGCTAAAAAATTAATTGCGTTCCAGAAAGCCTCGAAAAAGGAAAATCTCTGGAGAAAAATCTTCATCTGTTTGGCTTGATGTTGTATTTGAATATCTTTTGATGCTTTCAAGGTGGATATGCGCAATATTTTTTAAATTTATATTCTAAATAGAAGATAATTCCAATTAAAAATTAAGAATACACAGTTTTGTGGAATATTGTGAAAAAAAGGGAAATTCATGTATCACACATGAATAACTTCTCGAAAAACATAAAAATTTAAATTTTTTAAATAAATATAACACACTGCTCTTTATATATTATTTTGAGAGTCTAGCGTCTTCGCGAAATAGCCAGCAACTTGTCGGTCATTTCACACGAAACGGTCATTTTCTGAAGTCTGAGAAATGTGTGAAGTAGCCGGCCACCTCGCGAAGACGCTAGATTGCATTTAAACAGTAAATGCTTATTCTAATAAAGTTGATTTTGTTACTATATTCGTATAGAAATGTAGGAAACGACACAGTACTTTGCACTTATAGACACAAAATTTGATTATACATGAAAGAGAAGTCTCGGAGGAAGCAGAAATCATTTGATCTTCAAAGGAATTCAGCGTTTACGTTATATTCGAGCCTTTTTACTTGCTTCTCCTCCAGTCATGCTTAATTATCATTCAAAGGCGGCTGAATATGAAAAGGCATGGATTACTATCCGGATAACAAAATAACATTTTAAAGAATATAAGACGATCCCCAACTTAATGAATTCTGTGACTCTTTCGCATTAGGAATTTTATCAGATTTTATCGATGGCAATGAATACGGACTAACAGTTGAAAAACAACGAACTGTTTATTTACATATATCAGATAATGATATATAAGATAAATGAAGTAAACATGTACGGTATTTATAATACCGTCATATATTTTTATTCATGGTGATATATACGACCACTTCAGAAATATTTTATATTGAGTTGCAATAGTTTTGCTTGGTAAAATATGAGGTTGTTCAAATTGTCATAAATGAAAAATAAACCTATTTGAAAGAATAATTTAATACTGTTTTACGAGATGCTTACGACTAAAATATTGGAAGAGTATAACGCGCAAAATCACACACGGCGAAGTTTTTGTTATTTTCAGCTGTCTAAAATAAATATTTACTAAGATTAATGATTGTAAAGCTGTTATGCGCCGAACGTTTTTTTAATATAGAGCAAACAACAAGTGTGTTACTGTCATTTTAAAAACGAAGCTGAGATTTTAATTTGAGAATATGTGGTTTTGTGGAAATAGTGCTTGCTATTTTAGCAAGATATATTCGAAACAGTCACACTTTACACTTCGGTTATGCTATGATTTTAAAAGTCTCATAATAAATGTTTATACATCATGTTCATAATAAACAATAAATAATCTGACTATTGTATTGAAAAAGTATCGGATGTTCACCACTTGGCAGTCGAGTGGCTAGCACGTTAGTATTCGGCACTGCCGGCCTAAGTTCGAATCTCAGTTCGGGGATTGATGATATAACGGTTCGGGATTTAAAACTAACAATTTCTCTGGGCAGATCTCATGGGAAAACGCAAAGATTATGTTTTGTAAAGACAAAAAAATATTGGATAAAAGTAAAATGTTGGATATTTTTTTTCGAAAACATCCTTGAAGAGATTCATAATGGTTCTTAATTCGTAATTCGTTTCATCATTTGTATATATCATGACATTTATATGGATCCTAATCTCTGTTGAAAGTTCTTATGGGAAGTTTTGAAGCACCCTGTATTTTTATATGATGCTGGTCAAACTGTTACATTTTAGCATAATGATTTATATGCAAAACAAGTTGCATAAGGAATTATTAATTAATGATAAAACGCCATTTATAAATAACTCTTGCTTGATAAGAGAGATGTTGATAAAGATACTTCAATATGTCGTTTTTACAGATGTAAATGCAGAGACAAACAAGAATGCAATAATGCCATATCTAAAACATACATAAAAGAAAGAAGAAAATTTATTTACACTTTTTCCTATCTACATCCTTAAAAAAAATGACTTCTCTGTAACGTGTAAAAAACAAACACTTTTTATCATTTCATCATTTTTGTCGCACCACGATCCTTTTCTGCAAAACAGGGATCCCTAATTAGACCGGGACTTAAAATTTAGTGCCGATTCTGAATGGTAGCATTCGACGTTTTTGCCTTTTTTATACTCACCGAGAGGTTAGTACGCTAACCCCTCGGTGTGGGTCACCCTGCGGTAGCAATCTTTTTTTGTGGCCATGTTGCACTGTTTCTGTTGTACCTCCGCATTAGGAAATTTCTGACAAGGACGAACCCGGTATCGAACTCGCGACACCTCTAAACATCTTTTGGTACTTTAGGCGAGTATTTAATTAAACTGTTAACACCTGGGCTACCGTGCCCAAAAATGAAACAAAAACCTAATTTAAAATCAGAGTGTAAAAGTATGATCAAATAAAGTGTGACCAAAAATGCAATGCAGAGAAATATTTGTTGGTAATGAAGCATGAAGAAGTCAAAGGAAGAGAAACTTAAAAAAAAAAACTACTTAAGATCGAACTGAAAGTAAAATGACATCTAGATGGAAACAGCAAAGAAGCCGTAAGGCAAAATCCACAGGAAAGGAATAAAATATCTACGTGAGCTATACATGATTCACTTTCTGAAAAAAATAAGAGACTGAAGACATAGCAAAACTTTTGAAGTAAAGTTTTGAACGTAGAAAGAGCATTTTAATTATCTCATTATTTATTGTGCACAGCGAGTCGGAAAAGGTTCCGATTTCCTCCGCTGGAAACGGTGATTATGCTAGTGTTCTCTCTCATGCAGTATTTCCTGACTATATTCTCTTCTGAAGTCAAAAAAGTAATAAATGAAATCAAATCGAATTTTTTTTCGTATGAATCAGTGATAATACAGTTAAAGTTACACTAGTACTAATTGTTAAAGTTATATTAAGTTTTAAAGTTACACTAACATTTGTGATTACTCATTATCAAGGCCCGGATGTTGTTGATCTAAAAAATTCTGAAAAATGACTATAAAAAATGGCACGGAACCCGAAAAAATTCCGAAACAATTGAAAAAACACCCAGAAGATTCGAAAAAAAACGCCATAAAAACTAAAAGAAAAATTCCCCAAAAATGACAAAAAATGCTACTAAAATAACAAAAAAAATTTCTTTAGAAGCTGTATCAGTCATTATATTGATCGGAGGTAAATTTTTTATAGTATCTATTGAAAATAAAATTCATTCTCAACACATTCGATTTCATCATTTTTCCAACCGATGTTATCCGGGTGTGTGGATGTTTTGTAGAAAGTGAAAAGAATTTCCAAATAGTCCAAAAGATATCAAATAATAATTGGTGACTATTTTTCTTAGATTTATCTATTTAAGATTCTGAAATTTTGTCGAATGGAATATCAAGCGTAAAACGGGACAGTAGGAAAAATGCGTGCAAGAGTTGTTGAAAATTAAGATCAAATGGCAATTATAATATACGGTGTATCCCAGAACTCTACCTTTCAAATGAGAGGGTTGATAGTTCCCATCAAGACAAACAATTTCTGCAATGGAACCCAGTGTGATAACCCACTTATCCGAGGGACACGTGCATTACCCCCACTTGAGAAGTCGCCAAAATGTGACAACCTTGCTCATATCATGAAGAACGACAGTGAAATTTCATGTATGGTATGAGAGAGAAGAAAAAAATTCTTTCCAGTCACAGGTGATTTTTTTTTTACAGAGGGAAAAAATTTCCCCTCTTCCTCTCTAAAGGTACTATTTGTGTGTGTGCGGTGGGGGGGGGGAGGTGAATATCCCCCCTTATCTCCCAGGTTTACTTCAATTTTTTCTCCCTTTTTGATGACTTGAACTGCGTGCTAACATGCGATAAAAAAGTCATTTACGACACTAGGTTCGATCGAAAAATTTGCTTGTTTTGACTTGTATTATCACCCCTCTCATTTTAAAGGTAGAGTTCGTGGACACCTTGTATACTTTTCTTATTGTGCTGTGCAGTAAGAATATTTCAGTTTTTCTCGACGAATTGATAAAGTAGAAGCAGCTTTTTTGAAAGCGCTGGTCGTTATTACACGGTTATTTATTTAGTACAGCACTCACATCACGCCATCAGATAACGCCTAATACAAATTTTACATTCTACGTACACATTTTCCACAAAATAATGTTTTGGTTTTAGAATGTGTAACACATCTTCAAACAGAATAATTTTTCTTCATCAATATTTCCATCGATGAAACCGAAAAGAAAGAATAAGACATGATTATTTATATATACGCAATATTACGCAACTTATTGGTTAGAAAAACGAACGAATTTTCTTCTAAGAGTTTTTGTTTCTCGTAATTTCATGGTGGAATGTGTGCTGCATCCCATAAAGAAAGCGATGAATAGTGCTGTATCCTGGGTGAATTCTTGCTCTGTATAAAAAAAGAGGATATTTTTTCAGGTATAAATAACAAGAACGGGACGTTTTTACGGTGACTGGTGGGTTTAAGTGCATTTTTTCTTTGCAAACAGATTCCTGTGAGTTGAGAAGGTCTCATCTTCAAGACGGAAAGATTAAAGTCTAAACATCAAGCTTCTCTCACTTCGCCAGTCCACAAAAACCTGACCCCTCCACGAGCACAAAATGAATTTTTAAATCCAATAACCGAGATTAGAACCTAGAGAAAACTTTTTTTTTTTCAAAGAACGCGAAATAACCTACAATTTCTTATTTCTTTCAGAAAAATTGCGTTAGAATATATAAGACTTCAAGAGATAAAAATTCTTTTCACTTTTTTACTCTAAGAAAAATAGAGCGCAAAAGAAAAGATAGTGAAAAAAAAACCACATTTCTTTGACAACTTAGTCATTCATGCTACCATAGAATAAAAAAAAAATCAAATTCTTTGAGTTTTACTTCAGAAAGTTTAGAAGAGAAATCGAGTCACATCACCACACATAGATACAGTAACATATTCTCTCTCTCTAATTCTTCTGCATAACCTGAAACTACTATAAAATTTGAAATGAAGATAGAAAAGAAGTGCAAAAATTATTATTGCAAAAAAAGGTAAACCTAGGTAACACAGGTCTTAGCTCTCCGTCAAATTGCTACGTTAAAAATATGACGATGAATTTGGGAAAGGATACCTAGAAATCCTCTTTACTGACCTACCGGAGACTTTGCTTTGACATTTGACATACGGTATATAAATGATACGCTTGCAGTAACTGATAGATTTAGTTCCTTAGGTGTGATGCTTGACAGCGAAATTAATTGAACGATTTGAACAGAATTAATAACACTGCACCTCACGAGTATATGAGGATAATTTACGTGCATGGCGGCATTTTACCAAGTTCAAGAAGTCTTTTTGGCGTTTAAGGTGGAGGTCTCTTGTCTTACCTTAACATGGTGTTCTGCATAATAAAATTTGAAGAGGTTTCACAGTTTCTTATTCCCTGTCCTCGATTGAGGCTCTATCGGTTATGTCATACTCCCTCCCACCTACGAAATAATTGAAGCTCTTACTAAATACGAAACCTTTGATAAAAAAAAAAATTACCTGCACTTCTATTGTAGGCAAAATTCGAGACTGCGAAATGTTTGCGAGCTGCAGAACTTTGATCATCATTAGGGTTCGGATTTCTGTCTTTGCATATTTCGCTATTTTTACATGGTAGAGCATATTTATATTTTCAAAATTTCGTAGTGGTTAGTAAAACGAAGAATTTTTGGCCATACAATAACTAAGAGGGACGCGCGCGCGCGGTAGCCCAGGTCGATAAGATACTCGCCTAAAGTACCAAAGGATGTTTAGAGGTGTCGCGAGTTCGATACCCGGTTCGTCCTTGTCAGAAAACGTTCCTGACACAGGTGTACAACAAAAATGGCGACTTGACCACAGCAAAAAATTGCTACCGCAGGGAGCCCCCCATCGAGGGTTTAGCACCAACCTCTCGATGAGTATAAAAAAAACAAGCCTGCCGTTCGGAATCGGAAATAAATTGTAGGTCCTGGTCTAATTAGCCCTCGTGCGCAGAAAGTGACCGTGGTGCGACAAAAATGATCAATAACTAATGGTTCGCAATAGTTTAGATTGCATCAACACTTCTCATTATCATATTATTTTGCTGAAACTAATGTTATCTGAGATAGGAATGAAAAATTTTATAAGACATATTTTTCATTTTATAGGGCGTATTTACAGTTTTTAAGAGCATAAATGTATCTTTTATAGAGCATAAGTTTTTAGGACATAAAAATCTTAGCCTAACTCATCATATTTATATTTATACCTTCTGTATACAGGGTGTCCTGCCAGTCCTAATTCGGCCTTTATCTCATCAATCGTTCGTCGTAGAGGTATAGTTTTAATTTAAAAAATGCTCAAAAATGTGTTCTAAAATCGCTCTGGATCAGTTTCAAAAGTGATAATATAGTGTGTCATAGAATAAAAAAAATAAATGTTTATTCTGTCCCCCGTCTTCTAACTTCCAATTAGAAAGTTGTTCTCTTGAAGCCAACAAAAATTTACATGTTTCTATGCGCAATATTCGCTGAGATATTTTAATTAAAAAAATCAAAGTAACGTTGGGAAATAGAAATAAGTGAGAGACAGGAGCGTTTTCCGTTAGTTTATGCTATTCTGTCCCATCTTTCTTAGATTTTTTAATTCAAATATCTCAGCGAATATTGCATTTAGAAATGTGTAAGTTTTTTGTTGGGGGCCATTCAAGTATTACTTAAGCAGATTTTCAGCCATTTTTGACCCCCTCTCCCCTTGTCAGCAAAAGTCAGCAAAACACTGACCGCCCCTCCCCCCGTCAGCAAAATTTCGTCAGCAGCTTAGAATATTTTATATCTTCAAAAAAAAAAGGTTGATGACGTAATCAACCTTCAAAACCTCCTCTCCCCTTGTCAGCAAAAGTCAGCTAATCCGAAACCCCCCTCCCCCTCGATGCTGACGTAATACGTGAATGACCCCTTGGCCTCGGGAAAGGCGGGGCAATAACGTTTTAATTGAAAGTTAGAGGACGGGTGGCGTATAAAAATTTCGATTTTTTTTATTTTATGACACACTATATTTTCACTCTCGAATCTGGTACAGAGTTATCTCCGAACACATTTTGAGCCTTTTTTTAAATTGGAACCAAACTTCTACAATGAACGGTTGGTGGGATAAAGGCCGAATTAGGACTTACAGGACACTTTGTATAATGTTTGTACTTCTTGTTACGTTTGATTTCCTCGATTTTTTTTGATGAATTGAGTTCCATTCACTCCCGATTGTTTCGAAAGTTTTTATCGATCTCATTGAAATTTTTTATACTAATAAAAATATTTTTTTGTTGTTCACCTGAAATTTTACTTTCGTTTATGTTATCTGATAATGTGTAAAAATTAATGGAAATTGTCATTGTGTTTGTCATTTCAGAGGAAATAAACACACAATTTTCTGAAATTATATACACATAGGAATATACTTTCGACATCAAAGTTGTAGCTGACAATAAGACACTTGCCTCTACCTGACTTGCGGTGATTAACTTGTATAAGGTAGATGCAAACATATCAATCGTTGCTGACGTAGGTGTTAAACAAGCGTTTTATCAGATTTCCAAAAAGAGATGATTATCGACTTTTCAGCCAAGGGGAGATTATTGTATCTCCAAAACTAGGCATTTTCTGAAACGTTCGCGTTGTTGCCGTGGTTAGAGTGTACCGTAACTAGACAAATGGCACCACTGCGAATAAGCGAAGTGGAAACAACGTAGCACCCAGTGACAGTGATTTCAGGGCTACCACCGCAGGAAAAATAAAGATAGATTCGAGATGTGAATATGTCGGCGAAGGGTTGCCTTCTCTGATGAGTCACGTTAAGCTACTGGGAATGGATGGCTGCTGTCGCGTCCGGCGACAAACTTCCGGGAACAAACCTTCTGCAACCATTGCTGAAAATACACAAATTACTGATGACAGCATTATTGTCTGAAAAATGTTATTGAGGCACCATTTGGGTTAATTAATGCGACTGGAAGACACTTCCAACTGATATTCTTATAGATTCATCTTAGCAAATTACGTAAGTTGCATCCACAATAGTATTTTCTCCCATCACACTAAAGAGATTATGAATATATGAAATAGTTCACTTTTTGTTGTCGTACATTTCACCACAATAGACACATTTAACACGAAATATGACATTCATGATATGGAAAAATCAAGATGCTATCCAATTTTTTAGATGATGACAACCACATAGTTACGGACAATGCTTTTTCTTTCTCGAAGCGTTTCTTTGTTTTCATTCATAAATTTCAGATTGTTCTATTTAGGTATCATAAAAATCCATATTTATTACGGACATTTTCTTCAATAATATATATTTTTTAATTTTTATGTTTTATTTTCAGCCACCTCGTTGGGGCATTCACATGAACGTTTATTATCTTTTCTAGGGCGTATAGAATCATCGAGAACGGTAATGTGCCATGTCATATGGCCAGAAATGTCTGAAAATGATTAATAAAGCATTATAAGAGTTCAAATTATACTTCCCTGCTCACTCTCTTACAGGAGATATATAAGAGAGAGTGTACTCCACTTCTACATCTCCTTCTATCACACACATCCAGATGTTAGATGCCATGCTGTATGAAGACTCTCTACCATCTGGAATTAGTATCATGACCATACGATTGGCCAAATGATCTTGCTAGAAAAATTTATATTCATTTCTTTGCTGATCATGAATGTGATAAAGCTTATTCTCGAATAAAATAGGCAAAATGTTTTTAATTACGATGGCTGCAGGTACAAATATCAGGTACACAAGATGTTAAATGTAATGCTACATAATGCATAATGATTCTCTAACGTTAAGGATTTGTATCATGTCCGTGTACTCCTCTAAATATTGTTAGAAAAAATGTATATATTCATGTCTTTTAGCTGATCATGAAGGAGATCTTGATTACCTTCGAATACGAAACTCGAAATGGCTCTAAGCTCTGTGGCTAGAAGTGCAAGAATCCGATACACACGATGTTAATGTTCACACTGGATGAAGATTTTCTACTGTCTAGGGGGTTAGTATCCTAACCATATACGCTTCTCCAAAAGATTTTGTTAGAAACGTTTAATATATTTATTTCTTGGTTGATTATGAATGTGAGATAACGCTTATTCTCGAATGAAAAAGTCCAAATTACTCTAACCTCAATGTCTGCAGGTACAAGAATCAGGTACACAAGATGCTAAAAGTCATACTGTATGAAGATTCTCTACCGTCCACTGTTAGTATCATGACCATACGCTTTTATAAAAAAGATTTCGCTAGAAACGTTTTATACTCATTTCTTGGCTGATCATGAATTTGAGAACGCTTATTCTCGAATAAAAAAGTCGAAATGTTTTTAATTACTATGAATTCGAGGACAAATATCACATGCACTAGGTGTTGAATGTCATACTGGTTGAAGATTCTCTACAGTCTAAGATTCGCATTATGATTATACGCTTGTCTAAAACAAATTTTGTTAGGAACGTTCTATATTCATTTCTTAGCTGATGATGAAAGCAATGACGCTTATTCTCGAATCAAAAAGTGAAAATAACTCTGATATCGATGGCTGCAGGTACAAAAATGAGATACACAAGATATTAAATGTCATACAGTATGAAGATTCTCCATCGTCTATAGGGGATTAGTATCATGATCATACACTTCTCTATAAGATATCGTTAGAAAAATATAATTTATATTCATTACTTGGATGATCGTGAAAGAGATGTAGATTACTATTAATTACTTTGGAATGAAAAACTCGAAAAATGACTAATCTCGGTGAAACAGATCATGAAAATATAGATGGAATCTTAATTCTCATCACAAGTGTCTCTACAAGTCTAGTATTATTTAGAGGAGTGTGCACTTCTCGAGATTGGAAAGCTTTCATTGCTATTCATGAATGCGGTAACGATTATTTCAAATGGAAACTTAAAATGACAGTAATTTTTATGGTTTCAGGTACAAAGATAACACGCAAAATTGATCGTATATAATACAGATTTACAATATGTTATTTGTCATACATTTCATACAGGCTCTCTAACGTCAAGGGTTAGTATACGCATATCATGACCAAACGTTTAGTTTTCATTTCTTAGCTGATCATGAATGTGATAGTGCTTATCCTCGAATAAAAGTCAGAATTACTCTAATATCGATGACTGCAAGTACAAAAATCAGTTACACAAGATGTAAAAAATACCATACTCTATGAAGTTTTTCTATTGTCTAGGATTAGTATCATAACCAGGGCTCGGATTTTTATGACCTAAAGATGAAATATCGTTGCTGATAGGTAAGTAAAATTTTAGGTTTTTTAACTGATCAACAACGACGTTTCATCTTTAGGTCAAGAATCCGAGCCCTAATCATAATTATAAGTTTTTCCTAAAGATTTGTTATAATCGTTCTATTTCAATCAACATTGAAACAAACAGAGCAAAATTCTAATAAGCTTTATGGAAAATTCTTACTTATTCAATTAAGTAAAATTACCCTTACAAACAAATTACGACAAATATTGTTGAAAAAATTCAAGATTTCAAGAATTATCACGCTGGTAAATACGAGCTTCCATAGTTTCCTTAGAATAGCGAGAGCTTGATGCCTCACGTATACACTACAGTGGGCGTGTCTTATAAGAATCGCATTTGGTTCAGCCGTTTTGATCCCTATAAGCAGTTGATTCTTACATTCGGAGATTTATTTTTCTGTTTCTCCCATATCGTTACCACTGGAGTATGCAAGGAATAGGGGGGGGGGGGGTGTTAAGCCAAGATTATGTTTTTGAAATAAAAAAAAAATCCTCATTAATTTTTTATTAAATATTTTTATGGACCATTTATTAATGGTCCGGGGAGGGGGCGGTAGGAGCTACGGCTGTCTGTTTTTTTTTCTGCTATAAACCACTTGCTGATAAGTTCTGTCATTCATGGAAGCTCACTTTACTACAAAGCTGTAATCCTCACTGCTTAGGAAGGGGGATATTAAAAGTTATAGGATGAATATTAAAAGTGATCAATATAGATGAATATTAAAAATTATTAGTGGCCCTCAAAAATAATCTTGTGAACAACAAAAATATATTGCAAGCTCACACACTGAGATAAACGGTGGCAGTTTTGGCGAAGCAAAAAAAAAATTGATGCTTATAAGCGGAAATCTGATTCTTATAACCGATGATTTTCCTATGTTAAAATAGCGTTTGGTTTTCATTTTGCCGATTTGATTCTTATAAGTGGTTGATTCTTATAACCAGTGGTTCTTATAAGCGGTGGCTACTGTATAGTATACTCGAAAACATGAAAATATTCTCCAAGATTATACACATTTGTAAAACGTTACGAGCCTTCCTTTGACTTGTCTCTCGGAACAGCCGTAACAGCATACGATTTTGCAACGGTTTTGATCTACCTTTGAACTCGCTCAACATGGTCACCGTCCAAAAAGCGAGGAAGATTGCCGCGGCGGGAAAACATCCCTGTGGCTCTTGCCTATTATCACGTGAGAAAACTACGGCACCAATGAAATAGTATTTAAATGTCTTCTCTCATACGCCCTCTATGCCTCCCCCCCACCCCCGATTTTTTAAACTTGAACCCAATCGGGCACATTTGGGACCAATTTGATCGTTGTGTTCCTTCTATGGATCTTCACCATTCACTATCCAGCAGCTACTGTAATGGGCTGTAGTCTGTTTTACAAAATTCCGTAGAGGAATGTGTACGAGGTGCACACATGTACGGTTAAATAGTAGTATTAGTCTGTTTGACACTACCTGTATCAACATTCAAACATACGTATTGTACGCAGCGTCATTTCAGGAATACTTAACTACTGCCCGGACTGCACAGAACTTTTGGATATTAGCATTCTGTTATTCTGGATATTAGCGGTCACATTAATGGGACTCGAACGCATAAAATGCTTTGAGCAATTTATTTTCTATCTCTGATTATTAGTAGTTACTTATCATTTGCGCAGTTTTTTACTTTTGAATAAGAGAGCCTTGTGATGCGTGACAATGACGTAAATGACAGGTATAAATTTTTTCTTTCCAATCAAGAGTACAATAACTGGTATTCCAGTACATATTCATCGAAAATGGAATGTGCAATTGGTGTTTCACTTTCCATCTCTTCAATAGTGGAACTTATATTGAGAATAAAGAAATAAAGTCGAACTTTTTTTTTCTTCGAATTCCAATTGCTTTCGAAAAAATAAAACAGACATCAACACTTGAGTCTCTATTTCACCGCTCAACTGTTTTCCATTTTGACGATTTCTTTGAATCCTGTTGGCATTTCAGTATTCGATATGGAAAGTGAAAGTCGATGCGAATTTATCCTTTTCCTTTTCTTTAAAAGAAATCGAAATGCATTTAGGATAAAAAAAATATTTTGTTAAGTACAATCGGAACAATGGCTGTTAAAATATTTTTCAACGAAAATATTCATTTTTATTTTCATTCTTTCACATGAATTTTATATCATGAGTGAATGCGAATGGCTGAACGCAAAAATTTTTGGATTCAATACATCACATAGATAGTTATAAATTCACGAAAAATGCATTTGATGTAAAATGGAAAAAATATTTATAAGTTTTCGGATTGCTGGTAGGTTTGCCTCATTGGGTATATACATGGTGCTGTACATTTACGAGTCATGCACAACTTCGGTCTATCGCACAGAGTTCAATTTGATACTGTTGGCCCCTTAGAAGGGCTAAGGTTGTAATGAAAAAAATATTTTAAAACCAATGCGACAACGAAGCAGAGAGAGAGAGAGAGAGAGAGAGAGAGAGCGCATAGCTATTTAATAATAGTTATTTAAATATTTTTTTGAGTTGCTTGATTTATTATTTCCATAGAAATCAATATTTAAAATTTCAGAAAATAATGTGAATATTTTTTTTTTCGTTTGTATGAGAAACAGAGTGATATTCCTCATCTGCTGTTCCTTGAAGCATCTCTGTTATGTTAAGAGAAAGTCTTATTCAAAGAGATTTTTATGTGAAGATGCTAAGAGCTATTTGTGTTTTTTGAATGTGAAAAAAAAACGGAATTTGATTAATTAAAAAATTTTTTAACCAAAAAAAAAAACCACAAAAAAACAGAAAAACAAAACCTTCACTGTGGTAATATTTTATATTTTTAACAAAGAAATTAAAGAAATAGCTTTATGCCACCATGTACATGGCATAATTAATAATTTTCAATCAAATTTAGAACGTGATCTTTAATTTTACGTATATTTTTAGATTTTGTTTTTTGATTTACAAAGTTGGGTAAAACTATATTTTTATCCCAGAGAAAACTACAGATTATGGTTTGTCTTGACGATATCGAGAGAACTGGAACGCACCAAATTTGAAAGCGATTTGTTTCCTCTCGCTTGTTTTTTGATGTAGACAATTATGGACGACGCATAGCCTAGAATTCTCTTAGAATGAGAAGGCTTTCTCTCCTTCGCAGCGGGAAACTACATTTCTGTGCAACACTGGAAGGAATCAGTTGTTATTAATTTAACTCAAACCGAAGGAAGGATAATGGAAATAAACCAGTGGTTTTTTTTTTTTTTGGCAAACGTCCATAACTGTATCCAATAACAAACTGTATGTTTTGCTTGAGACGAGTTTACTTGGTTAACAAAACTGCATGAATAATTATTAACAAAATCACAGGAAATTAAACGTTCCAATTATTTGTAAAAAAAAATTAAACATAATTTAAAATAATCAATTTTTCAAAAAAGTAATTGTCAGTTGTAATTATGAATTCTCAGTATTTGAAATTTATAAATTTGTGATGCACTTTTATTCAAGTATTTTTTGTTACTAGTTATTAGCGATATAAAGGCACCGTTTACGTGTGCTTAAAAGAAATTATATTAGAGAGACATAGGACTATATAGTTTGCGAAGAAAATATAGGCACGTGATATATATATATCACGTGCAAGACACATATGGCTCCTATATTGTAAAAAATTATGAATTTTTAAAATAAAATCCTCCACTATCAGGCCAAGTAATAAATGTAAAATGTTTCTACTAATATATTTTTGATTACTGTATATGCAGTGGATCCCGTTTATAACGTTCCCACTTAGAACATTTTTCCGCTTAGTACGATTTTTTTCGTCGTCCTTACTCTAAAACTCATTAATACCATTTAAAGCGTTTTCCTGCTTACATGTTTTTTCATGACGGTTTTCTGAAAAACGTTATAAACGGGATCCACTGTAGTCGAGAAACTGGCATTTTTAGTTGATGATGTACGTCTACTAGCATGTTATTTTCATTTTTGTATTTTTGAAACCGTATGTCATTATAATAAAGGAATAATGTTGGTGTATTTTCTATATCAGGGCTTCTCTATCTGTGCTTGAAGAGAAGTACACTTCCCAGGGGTTCCGCGGCTGATCCAGGACAATGAAATAAATAAATCACAGTAAATTAAAAAAACCTACGGGGCTCCGGAATAGAAAATAGGTTCTACGAGTAGAGAAATGTTAAGAACCGTTGCTTTATATTAATAAGGAAGACAATTTTTTTTCACATTAATGAAATTATCATACTTGCACTGACAATCTATATACGGGGTGATTATAAAAAAACTATCCCGACATATGGGCCCCTAACTATCATACCATTCACAGAAACTGAAGGAAATTTTGGCATAAGATATTTTGAGGTATGCGCTCAAGAATGATATGGAAAACAATAGTGTCACTCTAACAGTTACGGTTACAGTGAGAAAATTTCGAAAATATCAAATGGCAACACCAAGTTTTTTTGTATTGGAATGCGATCTCCATACTGAAAAACACTAAATAGCGTTAGAATGGCACCTGTAGCACGAAAATCCCCGGAGCTAGGCAAGGAAAAAGTAAAAAGGACTTTGCCGTGCACCAGAGCATTAATGTTCGTTTCATTCGTCACACCGTTTCTTCGGCTGAGATCCCAGCCTGATTACTCCTCCACAAGGTCATGTGGAAAATTTGTGAAACACAATAAAATGCTTTATTTTATGCTGCTTCTCTGTCCTTATTGGTTGTCCTCACTTTTAGCCTATCTACCGCCGGTGATTTTCATGCTACATTTGCCGTTCGAAAGCTATTTAGGGTTTTTCACAATGGAGATCACATTCCAATACAAAAAACTTGGTGTTGCCATTTGATATTTTCGAAATTTTCTCACTGTAACCGTAACTGTTAGAGTGACACTGTTGCTTTTCATATCATTCTTGAGCGCATACATCAAAATACCTTATGCCAAAATTTCATTCAGTTTCTGTGAATGGTATGATAGTTAGGGGCCCATATGTCGGGATAGTTTTTTTATAATCACCCTGTATATAAAATAACATGTCGTGACTGACTGACTGACTGATTCATCATCGCCGAGCTGAAACCACTGGAGCTATAAATACAAATTTGGTCAACAGTTTTGATTTATGACGTAAAGACTCACCTAGACGGGGTTTTTAAAAATTTGACCCCCAACGGGATCAAAAGGGGTTCAAAGGAAACATAGAGAAATCACGCCGAGCCGAAACCGCTGTAACTATCATCATGAAATTTGGTTTTCATGACATAGAAACTAACCAAGAATGGGTTCTTTGGAATTTGACACCTAGGGGGGTTCATAACAGGGTTCAAAGGTAACAGAAATCATGCTAAGCCGAAACAGTTGAAGTTCTAAGTTCATGAAATTTATCAGAAGTTATTTCATGACGTAAAGACTAATTAACAATGGATTTTTGGAAATTCGTCCCCTAAAGGGGTTCAATGGGAGGAATTATATGGCGAAATCTCGCCGAGCCGAAATCACTGAAGATGTAAATATGAAATGTAAATTGTATTGTCGAGACTTACTGAGAAGGGATTTTTCAAATTCAACCCTCGAGGAGGGGAGGTGGCTGTTTAAAGGTTATATGGAGTCAACCTTAACCGAAAATTAACCGAAAAAAGGTCATCACTAAACCGAAATCACTGAAGTCATAAATATGAAATTTAGTCAGCATTATATTTTATAATGTAGATACATACTAAGACGGGATTTCTGAAAATTCATCCCCTAATTGGGGTAATGAGGGTTTCAAATGTTATATGAGGAATCATCACCGAGTAATTTTCAGAGTACCACATTCATCCGCGGGTAATAGCTGGTTTGAACATATGAAGATTTATTTCAATTCGGAAGTTTAGCTAAGAAATTTGTGCATAAAATTATCGGGTATGAGTACGACACAAAAACATAAACATCAACTCTTGCATACAAACAATACAATGCATTTAAAAAAAAAACTATCAGACGTGGAAGGATCAGAAAATTTCCGCAATATTTACAGTGAAGGGATATAGAAAAATTGCATTCTCAGAAATGGTCCAGAAAATTCTATCCTTTCTTGTAAGAATTAAAAAGGAGAAGTAAAGGTGTAGCTGTTACTAAATTGAAAGTTTATTCTCTTTTTTTTTCCCAATCGTTTCTTTTTTTCCCAATGCGAATCTTGTTATGTTATTTCACGAAGTTTAACTTTTCATTTGTTGCGCAAACAAAAGAAAAAACAGGAATGTGTAAAGAAATAGACCCAATATATATCTACTGTCCAGGGAACGTGGCTTACATGTGTTGGAGCTTTTTTGAGGTTGATGTTCAAGATTTCTGTTAAATGTCACTGCGAATCTGTTTCGATAAAAGCTGCAAAAAGTCTTTAGAGTTCGAGTAAAAAGTGAATGATTGGA
Organism: Pholcus phalangioides; assembly: GCF_987345545.1. Taxonomy (NCBI): domain Eukaryota; kingdom Metazoa; phylum Arthropoda; class Arachnida; order Araneae; family Pholcidae; genus Pholcus; species Pholcus phalangioides. The sequence goes on from NW_028301604.1 coordinate 59,815,355, forward strand.
TTTCGTTCGAGAGCACGAAATGAAATAAAAGTTTTCCGCGACGAACAGAAGAAAATAAGATGTTCCACTCTGTTCGTATGTTTTAGCTGCTATTTAAAGACATTCTTTTTTACTTTTTTCTTACAAACTCTATCTTGTGGCTCCTTCGTTGAGTAAAAGTCTACAAAGGTTGGAGGTGCAAGTATGGAACAGCTTCTCTTATCCATTGCTCATTGTGAAAATAAACGTATAATTGAGTCATAGTAGAAGCAGGCACTTGTAGTTACACAGGAAAATCAATAGCCATGTACACAGAGTTTTTATTAAATATTTAATTCAGTTTATTTTGGCAAACTTCATTTGATTAATTATAGTAGGTCAAATGGTTAATGCGTTCATCTTCTGCAGATATCGTTGTCGTAGTTAAATATCATCTTACCATGACATACTTCAACAAAAGAGCTTTTTGAAAATCGAGGAACATCGAATGTACTTACTCCTCTGCCAGTATGACCAAAAGATATCATTTTCTGATTGTAAACGTTGAAAAAGTTAATTGCAACTGGATTTTTGTCTTTAGAAGATAAGCTGAAAGATGCGTGGTGGAATAACCATAGAACGAACAGTACGGTAAAAGTGGGTGATTCGTGCTCAACAAAGATTAAAGACCGAAACTCACTGCACTAAAGTGAAGTGATTTCACGTCATGTCAGAGACGTTCGTTGTGAATTCTGATTCGTGGAAATTATGTGACATGGAATTCCCACTTCACATAATCTCCACTAATGAGAATTCAGTCTCTGACGTGATGAAGATCATCACGTCACGTCAATGCAGTGTGTTTCCGCCTCAAGTCTAAGGTATATAGAGAAGATGCACAAAAGCAATATGAAGCCTTCTCATGCTCGCACGTGCGTTCTTTCAGCTATGGTTGCAAAATGTTTGTTTTTAAGGTGCGTATACACTAGCACTCCGATCTTGTAACGTACGACCCCTGCAGCGGTTCTAATCCGTTCGTAAGTACATAAACTTTCCTTGTGTTCCTTTTCTTTTTGTTCGGTTAAAAAACCGATCTGCAATGGTCCAGTTCAAACGGCGCAACGATCATTCCCAAGACCGTACAAATTACAGCACAACCAATTACAAATGCTTACATTACATGATTTGCACGCTAATGTATACGCGCCTTTAGAGGTTTGTCGTTGAATACGATAGCAGTCATCGATTTCCAGTAGCTTAATGCGCGAATTAAATAATAACATCGACAAAACTCTTTTTTGCCGACGTTCACCTCTCACCAGTAATGTCTCAAGTGGTGTACCGATAGAGCTCGAAAATCACTTCTCCGAAACGGAAAAGGAAACCCCCTATAGGTGAAGATTTTGGATTAATACGCATATGTAAGATTTTTAATCTATAAGTTTGGGATGACGGGAACTAGAAACCACTCATGTCCCGAGGTCTTGAATCCGTGAAGGTCGCCGTACTTCATGGCCGTACATCAATGACACTTCGTGCTAAGCTGTTTATATTTCACGATTAGTCACAGTGAAATACGGTCGCAACGAGGACATTTTACAAACTGCCCATTTTCAGAAATACTTTGATGTTTGGCTAACAACAATAATTGCGTTTTGGAAAACTGATTTATTGCTTGTTTCACCTGCGTCAGTAACGACTGATGATTTTTCAAAATATCATCTGATAATTCATTAAATATGGGGGAAATTTTTTTAAAGGGATTTTCTGAGATCTCAGTTTTTTTAGCTTGCTCGTAATATTAAAAAAAAAGTTTCATCACCAAAACGGTAGGAGTCCAGCACCACTTTTGTAGGAATGCTTATACCACACTGTTAGTAAAATGAACTTAAGGTATGGATGTCCCACTATTTTTAAAACTTTTATGAATTTTAAAAGTTAAAAGTTTTGAATTTAACATTTTTAAAAACATTTCCGATTGATCAATTGCTGAACATGAAGATTATTTCACTGACACATAACATGTAACAATTTCTACAAAATTTCGGTGCCGAATTTTTTCAAATCTTACGCACGAGCTCCAAAATCTTTGAATTTCGATCTGAGAAAAACGCAGTTGAAGTTCTTAAGGAGAGTTGATACCTTTAACATGGTGAAAAACTATGCTAATAGAAATATAACTAAAAATACTATTTAACCATTGATTGATTTCAAAATTTTTGAACGTGTTTTTGATTGTATATGCTATCCTATGCTGGTATAAAGTTTTACATATCTGGAATACTAATATAGAGCCACCGATATGAAGAGAACCGCGAATGAGTTCCAAGAAGCAATTCTTTTGGGGGAATGGTAATATCATCTGGCCCATATAAAAGGTGGGTTATTTCGAAGTCTTTTTTCCCTGTAGTTAAGTACGAGAATTAGATTCGAGAGAGAACGACGAAAGGAGCTTGTGGTGCGGTTTCTTTCATGTATCAGGAGAATAGTCCCAAGGCTGGAATGCATCGGAGAGATGGATATTTGGTGGGGAGTGCCATAGCAATTCAGATGAAATTCACATTATATGTATACATCTCTCTCTATTAAAGAACGAAACGAAATCATTTATTGGTAGGAATGTTAATATGATATTATTTTCAGTAGTAATAAGCATGTTGGATGTGGATCTCCTCTTTTGGATAATCTCTTCTTATTTTTATTCAATAATTTAATAAATTAATTTGTTATTGTTAATCCCTTTGTTTGGCTTATAATAATTTTCAGTTGATTGTTTCCTTTTGTTGACAGACGGACCCCAATACACAACGCAATAATTTTAATAATCGTAAATTCGATTGTTTTCTTTTTTTATGACCCGTCACCACAAGCGTCCCCGTCACTGCATGGCTTCGATGTATTTGAATAAAAATTGATTCAAAATAAAGGAAACTGTTCAGTTCATGAAATGAAGCAAAAGTTTGAGATTTAATTGACTCAATCTAATTTTAAGTAAGATTGAAGCAAAGAAATCTCAACCTTTTTTCTTCATATTTTGAACTGAACAGTTTCCTTTGTTTTGAATCAATTTTCATTCGATTAAATTGGTGTCATGGTACTTTATCATGCGTGCAAGCTGTTTTTAATGTATTTTTTTTGAAAATTTACAAAAACTAGTATCTAAGATATGCAAAACTTTATACCAGCATAGGGTAGATAGCACATACAATCAAAAACATGTTTAAACATTTAAAATAAATCAATTGTTGTGTAGTATAAATAAGGGAAAGAAGCGTTGTTCGTTAGTTTTGCTGTTCTTTCCCAACTTTGCTCCGATTTTCAAAATCATATATCTCAGTGAATATTGCATTTGGTAACTTGAGTTTTTTTTACCTCAGGAAAGGCAGGGCAACAACTTTCTATTTGGGTTTTTGAGGACAGGTTGTCCATGTAACAAGTTAATTTATTTTATTTTGATAACTATACAACCCCTTATACTAAGGAAACAACGTCGTTTAACCCAAAATTAGAAGAAAACAATAGCTAAACGCGTTTCGGAACTGTTTGAAGTTCCTTCTTCAGTAGCCAAGAGAAATTGAAAGACAACGAAAAGAAAACTACTCCATATAGCGAGAGTTACTCACTGTTCAAGACAAAGAGTCGAAATGAAATGAACCAGCAACATGAGAAAAGGAGGAGGAGAGAAAAATGTTGGAGCCAATTACAGACGAGAACGTGATAGTGATGCTGATGGAGAAAAAAAATTATTATAGAAACCTTGCCAGATTTTTGAGATTGGTGGTGTACTAGTTAGGTAGTTGACCAGTTGGTTTGAGTTTTTGTAGATGTGGAATGATTCGTAGAAGTCCAAGTCAAATGGTGAGGGTCATTTTTGAATAATTTTTCCTGAGAAAAGTCGAATTTATGGTCAAAGGACCAGCAATGTTGGGTTATGGATGAGCGGTTAGTCTTGGTTGGTTACATATCTTCTGTGCTCGTTTAATCGGTATTTAAGGGCACGTTTAGTTTGACCTAATATGGTAATCCGCATTGCCATGAAATGCTGTTGATGCCCTAGTTGTTAGTTGTTGAGTCGGTCGATACAACCCCTTGCAAGATGAATGACGTATCTGAATTCTTCCCGTTATTTGGATACTATTTTTTCAATTAGAGGTATGCCTCTAGGATCAACGGTTTACCAGTGAAATGCGGCTAGGGCAATTCAGTAATCACATCTAATATATATATATATATATATATGTGATGATCAGAATGTATGGTTATTTTTCCCTATTCTGAATCAGCAATGATTGGCTTTCACAAAAATCTCAGATAAGTCAGAAATAGATTAGTCTCCAAGGTTTTAATTTCAGGTTCGATTCTCTCTTTAAAAACAATCCCCTTTCCGAGAAATTTCAATCAAAGTACTTTTATGTAAGAGTTCGTGTTTTTCAATTTTTTCTTTGCTCTGATGCTGTTCGATTTCAGTTATAAAAGCTTTGTAACATGTGTTTCCGTAACACCAGTTTCTCGTTACTTAGAATTAAATTCAATGAATCGTACAAAAACATAAATTAAAAAAAATTACTTCTTATCTACGGGAATTGAACATCAGTGGGAAAAGTTCCAGAAGAATATTTTAAAGTTTTGTGTGTGTCCTTTTGGGAAAGAAGTAAAGGAGCAGGAAAAAGAATTCTGTACGGTTTTAATAGTGAGATAAGATTACAAAATAAGCGAGAAGCAGATGGTGTTCAAGAAATTAAAAAACGGTTTAACTATATAGTTTTCCGATAAACTCAGATAAGTACAAACAATTTCAATAAGCCGTAATGGCTGGTAAAAAAAATATTAGCACGTTCTTTGGTCCTTAAGGGGTCGCATGGACCTTGAGACTAAAAAATCAAAAAATTGATTTTTTTTCAAAAATGTTTTTGACAAATGATTCACTCTATTAAAAATCAAATGCGAAAAATTGGGTGTCAATCAAATTTTTCTCTTTAAATCAAAGAAAAAAAAAGATGAAATTGACACAGTGTATAAATATTCTTTAAGGGGAATTGATACTTTTAACATGGTGAAAAACATGGTGGTTGCCTTATCTAGGAATGGATAACTTCTCGATTTACTCCAACATGTTTATCGTATTTCTTTTTAAACGTGTCAATTATGTTATACAAATACAACGCCACAACAGGCAAATTGCCCAACGAGGTGGCTGACTTGAGAACATCATGGATAATGAATTATAATTCATTGTCCCCGGGGGTAAGCTATTCCATTTATTAACAACCCTATTAGAGAAAAATTCCCTTAGACACCATAACCTAGAATTGCCCTTTACCAATCTATACTGGTGTCTCCTTGTCAAAACAGCCGATTGATTGCGTATTAATAATTCATGGTCCATCCTATCCATCCCATTGAAAATTTTGAACACTTCGATCATATCCCTCTGACACCTCCATTCTCTTCCAATGTAAACATATTCAAAAAATGAAGTCTCTCTTCATAACTCAAGCCTCGTGTGCCATCTACACACGTAGCTCTCTTCTGCACCCTTTCAACCAAGTATGTGTCCCTATGTAGGTATGGTCTCCAAAACATTACGGCATACTCCAGTCCAGGGCGAAATAAGCGTCGGAAAAGCTGAAGAATGACTTTAGGGGAACGCGAAGAGACCTTTTTGAAAATGAAACAGAGAATTTTATTCGCCTTTTTGACCACCGCTGAACAATGTTTTTGTAATTTTCTGTAAATTTTAGAATTTTTTGAAATAAATTTATAAAATGTTTATTATTTGAAATTGTGATTTTTTTTGTTTCCTTGAGTCATTTCGAAATTAGAAGTTCAACTTTTAAAAGATATAGAAAAGGTGATGCTTATATTTCATCTTTATTCAGATAAAAAAATTAATTTTTGTCTAGCTTTAAAAACAATTTTATTATATTTATTTATAGAATATTTTTCTGAACCATTCAGAACAAGAGAGAAGATAGTTGTCTTTTCCTCGAAATGCGAAAGTTTTCAACTCGCTTTTTTTTCATGATTAAGGTAATAAGTTGGAAATTAAGAGCAGATACTTTTTTCAAAATAAATTTATAAAAAAAATTTCATCAGTGAAGCAACCGATGTCATTGTTTATTTATAAATGGCAAGGTTATTTCGTGAACTTCAGAAATGTTTAAAAAAAATTAGATTCATTAGAACTGAAAGGCGCAATATATTGTGAAATAAAAAAAAACGGTCGTCCTTCCACTCCTTGACATCACGACGTGGAAACTATCTTGTCTATGGGGGGTGCTGTTATAGGACACCATGTTTAATGTGGAATGCAATTTTTGGAATCAAAAAGCTTTTATGCATATGCATGAAGTGATTTCAAAAATAAAAAATTTGAAACATGGATAACTTAGATTGAGGAAATCCGTATTTTGCATTCCGATAGAAATAAATATTAAACGGGAGATGAAAATATATATGCGAATTTTGTTGTTACGAACTATCTTTCTAGTGCATGTATGTTTTTGGAAATGTTTTTTCTTTTCGAAAAATCATTTTGTAAATTTAGTTGACATTATATAAAAGTTACAAATTGAAGATTGAAGTTTAATTAACACACAAAGGCAGTGAGTGAAGTTAATACAGATACAAACATATATTACATTCTAATGTTTTGGCCAAGGGATCACACGATTCGTCCAGAGTAGATTGATTTGCATATACGATTTGAATTTTCTTGAAGAGACAGAATTGAAACGGTGTCAAGTCTTTCACATTTATTTCGTTAAATAACTTTCGAGACAAACTTCTATATACAGCTAAAATCTCTTCAGCGTCATTTAATTAAATAAATATACGTAGACATGTTGAAAAAAATTGGCATTAACTTGTAGTTTCGTATAAAGAAATTTATATCTGATTCTTAAGTTATGCGACAGTTATAATTTAGTAAATACTTGCAATTATTATACAATGCACGATAAAAATGTTATCCTACACTCTATAACCTAGAAGAAAAAAATAGTGTCTTTGTTCTGCCGATGTTTCCCAGCATACGAATAACTTACGAGTATTATTTCTTGTGTGAAAAATGGTTAAAAAAGCTTCATGATTTACAAAAATCTTTAGCTCAGTAAAAAACAGGAAAATCGTCTTTCAATAATAATAACAGAAAAAGCCTCCAATCATGTTGTTTGAAATTTTTTATTTTTATTTTCCTACATCCTGTTAGCAGTCAAGGAAACGAAATTAATGAATAAAGTAATCAGAACAATTAGTTTTGACGTAGAATGAATAACAAGCAGCACTGATTAGAAGTTCTGATATAAATGGTTCACAACCTACATTATGTAAGAAGGAAGCTCTGCTGTATTCAGAATCAGGAGTTTAAACAATGGAGTAATAAATGAAAAAACAGTCATGGCGAGATGCTACCTCAAATAATTTCTTAATTGAATACTGTGAATATCTGCTTCTCTAATTAATATTCACTTCCTATTATTCTGCTCAACTTTGACGTATACCATTATCCATTATTTTTCTTGAGTATGATGAGAAAAAGAACATCTGTACTTGGTAATTAATTTTTATTCTTCCATTCGTGCAAGTGACTGCTAAGTATAGTTTTTATTTTAAATTTCTGGAGCGCGTAGCGTTCTGGCGTATCTCTTTAAGTTTTCATTCACCTAGATTAAAGATTCATACTTTCTATATATGAAACGTCACAAGTATTAATTTTCTTATTTATTGAAATAAAAATGCGCAATATGAATATTAGGTACGAATGGAGATGTGTCGAGATATTCTGAAGTTACTCATATTTAAAAATAGTGCTGAAGAACAAATCCCAATTAAATTTTTGAACAGTTCAATTATCTGTTGGGCATTATACATATATACTTATTTTCCGATTTCAAGCATCTAGGAAAAATAAAGAAAGAGATGCAAATAGAACTTGGTAATATTTAATCATTCACATACGAATTAACTATAAAATAACTAATGCTAGTGTATATGTACTTGGGATTTTTTTTATCCAGAATTACTTCATGCGAGTCAAATTATCTGTTAGTTTCACTGCGTTTGATTCCAATAAACTCAATGTGCTATATTTATTACTTGGAATTCATTGTGTTTGGACTCCCTGACCTTGGACGATCGTTGAAGTCTTTGCTACCCGAGTGAAATTTCTTGAGCCATCTAGTTGAGTTACTGTGCTGTGATCTCAACTGTTTTCATGGTTTTTTTTTTGTAAAACAGAAGACTTTTTCGCTTTTAGAGCATTATGGTTCTATTCTAGTAAAAGGAAAATTCTTGAATCAGACGTTGTTTCACGTTCATCTTTGCGCCTCTCAAACCTCTTGAACAAAGAAATGTACAATCTACCAGCGTGCCTTGACATGTACTACGATACAGTATATACTTTTTCAGTGATAGATAGTAACTTTCCAGTGGTTATTTGCTTCGGTCACCTGCCATATACGCGACGCAAAACTTTTGAATCATCCTACTATTTTATCATGTGCTGTAAACTCGAGATGAGAGAAGGGAAAGAAAAAGGGACAGAAGTGAAAAAAAAAAGGAAAGCATCATTTGTTTGTGAGTTCTATTGACTGTTAAGAGTAACTTTTTGGCGGTCTTCATCATGTTAGGTAAGGCAATCCTTGCTTTTAAAGAGACAAAATTAAATTTTGAAATTCAAATAAATTTTAAAAATTCCTAAATTTAAAATTTAATTTTAAATAAGATTGAGTCAATGAAATCTCAACCTTTTGCTTCATTTCATGAAACGAATAATATAATTTATTTCGAATCAATTTTTATCGAACTATATTGATGTCATGGTATTTTATCATGCACGCAAGATGTTTTTAATGCATTTTTTTTAATTTACAAGAAAATAAATATCTAAGATATGTAAAACTTTATACCAGCATAGGATAGCACATGTGTAAAAAATTTGAAATAAATCAATACTTCAATAGCATTTTTAATGATATTTCTATTAGGGCATAGTTTTTCACCATCTTAAAAAAGGTACCCTTTAATATATTTTTACTTATTTAATATATTTTTACTTATTTAATATATTTTTACTTATTTAATATATTTTTACTTATTTAATATATTTTTACTTATTTAATATATTTTTACTTATTTAATATATTTTTACTTATTTAATATATTTTTACTTATTTAATATATTTTTACTTATTTTATGTTTGTTCAATTTCTTTTCAGATCTATCTTCACGAAATAAGTAACTGAAAAAGTAAAGCGATTAACCTTTAAGAATACTTCCAACTTTGCTCGTATAGACAGTTTCTGTCATTTTTATCATCGGAATATTCATATTCTGAAACGTGCTGAAGGTTACAGCAGCATCATAAAGGAAAGAGAAAGCAGCGCTCTTTGTACAAAACCAATATATTCACGTTCTACATCGTGATGTTTTTTCTTTGAGACATAAAAGCTATTTGTAAGCTATCACTCGCACCGAACGTATATCACTGTAATTCTTCTCTTCAAGAAAGCAATTACGAGATTCAGGAATCTATCTGAGGAATCTATAAAAACATGTTATGAAATATTTATTGTCAAGCTCACCGTCTGTATTTCTCACTACTGCGGCTATAATTTCGATAAGGTGGTAAGCAATATATTATGTAGAAGATATTTTGCAAATGGATGGCAGGGTAAAGTCGTTTTGCGAATTTATTTCTGCTGTTTCCGCCTCTTTGTCCATAAATTTTTCCTTACCAGTTTTGTAGTCATTGAAAGAGTAACTCCATCCACCCGGAGATACAACTCGGAAAAGTTGAAGCAAATATAGATTACTTACTCTTACATTTTTATCAGCATTAAATTGCTGAAGGAAGAGTTGTAATTGCGTTATAGCTCATCAAGAATTTTGTAGAGAGAGAGAGAGAGAGAGATAGAGAGAGAACTATAAATTACTGCAAAACAGTATATTTAAAATAAGACGATTCTATGTATGTCGGGTTATGTATAATAGTGGATCAATAAAATAGTGGAATACACTTTTATGCGTTTTATTTTGTACAATTTTCTCAAGAAATATTGATTTTCTGTTCGGAGAACAGTTGACATTCCAGTCATTGTGGAACAAAGTTACGCAATGTTTTAAAGGTACATTATTTTATTATATGCTATGTGTAGTCATAAACTTCTCCTCTCCTTCTATCTTTTCTGGCTGTTATGTGCATTCATTGTAAAAGAAATCAAGGACCCTACAATAAGTTTTCAGAATCGATATAAACTTACTAGGTCAATATGTAATTACAATATCGAAGTAAAAGGATACTTTATTGGGGTAAGCTGAACCAACAAGAGGATCTAGTTTCCTCGTTAGACTACCGGATACAAGATTTGATGCGATGAGAGATGTCACGATTGATGTCAAGAATTTTCTTTAGTTAAAGATGGTGAATCCCTTTGCGGTGTTTTTCCGGTACTTTATATCTCTTCCGCCGAAATGAGGAAGGCCCCCTTGATGCTAGCTATTGCATTTTTTGTATAACTTATGTGTTCTGCTAAGGAACCAAACTCACGGGGAACTTCCTGTGATCGTAAGGGGTTGTTAAAACAACGAAGTACCGGTTTTTTCTGATGTTGATTTCACCTCGACATAGGACGGCAAAAGGTTAAGATCTGAGTTAAACATTTGGTTTATTGTAATTTTCTTAACCCCATTCATTTTTACAAATTTTCCCCAATCCAAACTTACCGCCCTTGCCAGCTATAGCTGTCTTAGACCCTTAGTAAGTATACCTATTGTGTTACGATTGATCGTATAAATGTGCTTGATTCTAATGTTATGACATAAATAGACACGACTTCATACTTATGAGTTTAGAAGGTTCGCATGCTGTTAAAAACATGAAGAATTATAATACATGCTGGTATATTTCACATTTTTACAAATGTACAGAACAGACTGTGGAAAAATATAAATATTCAACTTGCGAAAGAGAGATAAATAGCTCAAACAACAAATGAATCTATACGGACAATAACTACAGATGGTGAATTTAAAGTAAAAGTTATCGATGCTTGTGTAAATATAATGGACATTAATGTGAGTTCAGTTTTCTAGTTCAAATATTTTCTAGTAGAAATAAATTCATTAGATGAAAAGAAGGCAAAATAAAAAAAGAAAAGGAAACTCCGCTATGAAGCCTCTTATTACTGACAGGAGCACAAGTGAAACATGGCCAAAACTTTAAAAGTAGAGAAACTCTGAAAGTATCTTTTTTTTTACTTGCTATTAATAAATTCTTCATCGAAGAGTGAAAAGCTTTCTTGTGAAAGAGTTTTTGACGTACTTGCATTCCAGATCAGCTTCGAACTTATCAAACTTTTCGACTCAATGACAAAAAATAAGAAGAAACCGTTTTTGAAGGTAGTCACCGACATTATTTTTTTTCGTCTTCGATGAAGATTTTTTTTATGCTGCCAATCACATGATGATAAGCTTTTGCAGCGTCTGAAGTACTTAAGAATCTCCATAGAGTAAAAAATCTGTTCTTCTTAGTAGTTTCGTGCGCTTGATGGTCTTGTATACTCTATTCTTTATTATGCGTTTATTCTATATACTTTCTCACATTCTGATACGCTGGGGAAAAAAGTTCAGGTCTGCTTTTTATTGAAGATACTCAACGTATACTATCCCGTCTCCTTAATAAGACATTAGCGGGGAGATTTCCGTCTTCTTTCTTACTATTTCGTGCAATAAATTCTCATTCTCCAATAATATTCATTGGTTTTTTTCATTTTCAAAGGCTCGACTTTGATAGAAACTATTTACCAAATAACTAATTTATCAAATAATATACAGGGTGGACACATGTTAAAAATCAATAACAAATCAACCAATTGGTTGTGTAATATAGGGTTTGTGTAATAAAAAGGTGCGGTTTGCACCATAACACTTATCACACCTAGAATTTTTTGATGAATTAAAAAAATTTCACTTTCATGGGTGGTACTGTAAAATTAAAAACTATACACAACATATAAAATTCAAGACTAACAGCGCATAATTAATGTTTATAAAATAATGTTTATAAATACGAGTCATTCGCAAGTTATTCGACTATTCCACTCTACAAAGCAGAAAGATTATTATGTCCAAATGTTTAGCGTTTATATGCATCAACTAGGGAAATACTGGCGAATTTATTGGGCCAATTCTATAAGAATCACCCTGTACATGGTACTCGTGAGTGAACATGTTGATCATGTATTGTTTTGAATCATCATAACATATTTTTACATATTATTAAATTTTGGTCTTTTCACATTTGTATTGCGATTTTAATTCAATTTTGTATTCTTGTCATCCTTGATTGGCACGATCGGTAAAAATAAAATTAGTTTGGATTGTGATGGGGAGTGAAATGGTAATTTACACGAAATACGTTAGTAATCAGTTTTATTACACACATCACACTTCGATCATCTAGCTTTAGACTGAATTATTGTTGGAAGTTGCCGAATTAACGATAAATGCATTGATGATATACTTATGATTTAACTAATCAATGAATAATGATCAGTTGCATGATAGTGTAGTCAAGTTTTTTAAATGTGAGAAACATTTCTCCACGCGTTCACGAAGATTTTATCGTGAGTCGAAAAATTGAAAATTTTGATTTATGTATAATTAACGTCAGATAAAACTGTTCTAAAATGTTCAATGCTCTTTATATTTATTAAATAAGAAAAATGCATGTGGAAATATAAGAACAACTGTTTTTGAAGTACGAATACTCTTCATTGACTATTCTAAAGCGATGGATGAATTATTAGATCTGTTGAATGAGAAAATAGGGTTGATGTATAACATGTTCTGTTGTGAAAACTATTAGCATATCCTAAATCCTATTAAGTGCAGTTGTGAAAAATACATATTTAAATAAGTTTTTCCAAATAAGCCATTTTTACAAATAGTGCTATTTGTAAAAATGGAAAAGCTTATTTAAATATGTATTTCACAACTGCATGCATATATAATCTTATTTCCGAAATTTTTCCATTTTGAATCATCATTTGGTATCTCCTTCAAATTTCTATTCAAAATTACGATTTCAGAAGCTTAATATGTCAAGTAAATTATAGTTGAAAGTTATGATTATTAAAATGAATACGTGGAATTTATGGTAAATAGTTTTCAAAACGTGATAGAAATTTTTTTTTAATATTTTGTAGGATATTCTAACTTGATGATAGAGTAGATGGGAATTGCAAACCCAACTTTCTTATTAATCTGCCATTCTATAGATGTATACAGGGCGACTATAAATTTACGGGACAAACTTTAAAAGGTGATATAAGAATCTTAAACAAGTATATTTGGTCACAGAATGCGTGGTCGAAATGCAATAGCAACGCGGGTGTAGAGGGTGTTTTTAAAGAGTGCAAAACAACACTTCACCAACAGCAAATATCATATTTTTCTGACAGAATTTCTGTAAAAAGTCAAGTGCAACCAACCATTCAAGTCAGCAGGGTATTTTAATGCGATAGGCCTTCTCATCGTGCAACCTAGTAATGCAAATTCTACCACAAGTCATTATACCGCTTGATCATTGTTTGGCGCAGCATAACCTTGATGGTCCTTGCACCGATAAAAACAATCTCCAATCCAATCCGAAGGTGCATATGCACCCTCAAATGGCTGATAGCACATTCACAGCAAATCCGTCGGAAAAAATACGATATTCGTGTTTGGTGAAGTGCTGTTGTGCCCCCTCTAAAAACATCCTCTTTGCTATTGCGATTCGACCTCACATTCCATGATAAAAAATGCTTGTGTTTAGATATCTTATATCACCTCTTAAAGTTTGTCCCATGAATTTAGAATTACCCTGTGGAACAGTGATTCCCAACGTGGGCGTTAACGCCCTCTGGGGGCGATGGAATGTTCCAGGGGGGCGGTAGAAGCTACGGGTATAACATAGGATCCTATGGGTTAGATTGCGTTGGGGGTGATGTGGAGAAAAAACATTTCTGAAGAAGGGGGAGATGGGACAAAAAAAAAGGTTGGGAAACACTGCTGTAGATGAATATAAAAAAATTTAGTGATAATAACTATGTGCGTAAGGAATAATTATGCTCTCAATGAAACACTACTCTTTTGATAATTCATTTTTTACCTAAATAAAAAAAAATTCTTGGGAAACGATAACCTAGCTGAATGTTTCTTTACACAGATGAAAAATTGGAAAATATATTGTTAGATAAAAACAAAGAAGTGTTGAATATATTTCTCCCAGATCGTTACTAGACACCATTATCCTATTATGACTCTGAGGATGATTCGACAAGATTAGCCCTTTTACGAAGCTAGATACGATACTTGACAAGAATATGCATCTACCCTATTTTTCTTTCAAAGGTGACTGGATTTACTTATGAAAAGCTTGCTATTCTGTGAACTGTTTCCTAGTTTCTCTCTCTCCCATTCAGTTTTACGCTTATGTTATAATTATCATAATTCAGGCTGACAGATGTTCATTTTCTTGTTATTCATGGCAAACTGACAAAAGCAAACAAAAGATGGTTTTGTTAATAAGAGCGAAGGATGGTTATGGCATCCCCCTCCCCAAAAAGTATAATGTGATATTGAGAATATCGTGAATTCTCTTTGTTTTCTTCGAAAGAATAAAGAAAAATGAAATGATATATGTTTTGAGAGCTCTCTGTTTCTTCAGAAAGTTTCCCGAGATTTGCATTAAACACTGAAGAGAAAATGAGAGAAAGGTACGTTTAAATTACAAATTTCAAGAGTTTATGCGTATCGAAGAACAAAGGTATCTGAAAATTTCCTTCCAAGACTCTTTGATGTTACTGATGCGACAATTTTGAATTTTTTTGATAGAAACATTGCTTTTTTTCAGAGATGAAAATGTAATAAATTCTGAAAATTAACACTTATGAGTCATGATTTGTCCTGTATTATGTAAGATTTTTAGTTTCTAAGAAATTTTATCTCAAATAAATTTCCAAACTTTTTGCTCTAAATATTTCAAATTATGGTAAACGTATCAAAATAATGAACAAATTTATCAATTCCCAACTGATTTCAAATTCAGTGTACTTAATTTGATACTATGTATTTTAATATAACAATATTTAAAATAATAGTATTTAAATACGAAAACTGTATTTTAGTTCCAACAATGAGATGGTCCTTCTATCATGAGGAGTTTTGGTAAATAAAATACAAAAACATGGCATTATGAGGTGAAAGCTAAGAGCGTAACAAAATTGAAAAGAAGTGTTTCTTGTTCTTGAAATAAGTGAATAACATCCCAGAGAAATTTTTTCATGCTCAGATTCCCGTATAGTTTTTATGATTTTGTCGTCAATTCGCCTTGGAAAACTCTTAAAGCCCTTACGAGATATTTAGGTATTGTACAGGGGATATATAATCGGAGCATTTTACTGGTGAACCGTTGATCCTAGAGGCAATTAGAAATTCCAATTAGAAAAATTATCCAAATAACTTGTAGAACTCAGATACGTCATTCATGTTGCAAGGGGTTTTGTAATTATTAAAATAAAAAAAAATATTTTTTTATACGAGCACCCCCTCCACCGTCCCCAAAAACTCAATTAGAAAGTTGTTGCCCTGTTTTTTCTGAGACCAAGAAGGAAATTTCCATGTTTCCAAGTGCAATATTCGCAGAGGTATTTGAATTCCGAAATTGGAGGAAAGTTGGGAAAAAAACAGTATAAACTAACGGGCAACGCTTCTTTTTCTAAATTATAGTGTTCTTTCACACATTTTCCCCCTAATTTTTAAATGCAAAAATCTCTGCGAATATTAATCGTTTTTGATGGCATCAGGAGAGACAGAGAAAAAACTTTATAATTGGGTTTTTGAGGATAGGGTGCTCGTATAAAAAGTTAATTTTCTTTTATTTTGATAATCATAAAACCCCTTGCATGAATGACGTATATAGAGGATTCTACACACGTTATTTGAATAATAATTTTTCTAATTGGAAGTACGTCTCTAGGATCAACGGTTTACTAGCAAAATGCGGCAAGGGGAATTAGGTAATCACTCTGTATATTCCCACTTAACCAGATTTCAATGAACAGTATATGTGTTGTTGTAAACTATTATGTACTGTAAATCATGGTCCCCCACAAGGGTGGGAGCGACAGGGCTCCACCCCTGAGACCCGGGACGATTCTCATAATTTTTTAATTTTTCACACTACAAATTCTCTTTCGGGGGGGGGGCATTAAAAGTTTGGTGTGGGGGCCCGCCAAAGGTCAGAGCCTAAAAGTCCCGCTCCCTTCAAAGGTCTTGCTCCAGGATGTGGGAGCCATGCTGTAAACAATTTAAACGAATTACCAAGTTATACATGGCAAAATATTGTACCCTTCGCGTGTGTATTTTGTTACTGTGATAATTTTTTATAAACATAATTCTCAATAATAGAATTTATCTTTAATTTAGCATCTCAAAAATGTATTAACTTTTGAACAATTTAAAACTGTTATAAATTATAGGTTTCTGTAATACTAAATTTTTAGAAATTTTTCCAGAGATTCACTTGCTTGCTAGGGATGGTACTCAGAAAAAAGCTCTGTTTTTTTCCGATTAGAACTTGGTGGAACGCCACCTTTTTCGGAAAAAGACTACTAATAATGTTTGTCTGGCGGTGGATTCGAGAGCTTTTGTGTTCTCTCTAGTAGTTGTGCGATAGTGGATAAAATGTAGTACAAATGGATTGAGAGCATTATATTCTTTGCTGCACTATTGGATATTTTGGTCAAAGGAATCAGTTTTTCGCTCACTAGTCGAAGCACTTAACACCACTCTGAAAGAGTGGGAATGAGAAAGAAAATAAATATAAAAGTGACAAAAAAGGAAAGGAACGTAGTATATGCAACCATTAGCTGCGTGACAAATTTTCTTGCTTTTTTATGCACTCATGCTACACACTTTCTACAAAATTCTGCAACTAGTCGAATCGTTTAAGATAAAATTTTTAAAAAGTATTTAACAGCAGGTACGTATGTTACCAAACTGCTTTGCTCGGGTGTATATTTTTATATAGAAAAATAAACAAAACATTTCCAATAAACTAGAGATTTGAAACAAAAATGAAATTGAAAGTGGAAATGAAAATTTGGAACGATATATATATATATATATGCAGAGGTCCTTTTCAAATTAACCATTCGTTTCCTCTATATATGGAGAGCTCAGAAGCCAATCAGTGTAAGTCAATTTTCTGAAAATGACTTTGGCATTGTTAGTACCTCTTCATTGTTAAAACTTTCAGTTACCAAAGCATTCAGGTCACTTTCTTTATATTGCTACAGCACATGGTGCCACCACGGAACAAAAAGACAACTTTTATCTCATATTCAATGTTGAGTGACTTAACACTGATCGGCTTCTGAGCCCTCCGTATATATATTTTAGTATATTTACATCTCACACAAGTTTAACATCTAAGTTTTCAGTTATTAGTATAAGAATTATTACAAAAAAAAAAAAAATCAAATACTGTCAATAAAAAAAACAAGAAAACAAAAAAATATATATTAAAGCGCATGCATTGAATAAAATATATACATCATTGACAAACGTTATGCTGGATATGATATAATATGCTTTCTGGATCAATCGATTTAAAATATTTATTTCAAATCGATCTATTGGAGAGTATTGTATTAAGTTCAGCATTAATCCGATCCGAGACTCAGCATAATAGCGCAAATCATCACCAGAATTATAGTCACTCGAGTCAGATTAATTTGTGTCCGCTTCCGGAATCACTTTCTGGGTGCATCTCCACTTCTCCTTCATAACGTTTTTTGAACCCTTTCCATAAAGTAAAAGATTAAACTAAAGCCGGGATTACACTATAAAAGTTTTAGAAAAGATCTTTCACAAAAATTTTACAGTGTAATTCCGGCCTAAGAGAAAATGCATTAAAAAGAGGATGCTTAGAGTTGAATCTTTTCTGTGCACACGATTAGAGAGATATGTGACATCAAACTAAGCGGTCTAGACATTGTAGGAGCTTATCTTTTTCATCTGCATGTATGAGACACAGAGATGAACTGATCAAATCAAAAATAAATGGGGACACCTAAGAACCCGACTGGGTTGCTTAGATAGTGTAAGATAAAAAGACCTTCAGTAGCTCATTTTCTTGTTTTTTGAAAAGTCTCTTCGCGTTCTCCTAAAGTCATTCTTCCGCTTTTCTGAGGCTTAGTTCGTTCTGCACTGGAGCATGCCGTAAGGTTTTGGAAACCATACTTTCAGAGAGACATAGACTTGGCTGAGGGGTGCAGAGGAAAGCTACGCCTGGTCTTGTTGGCACACAAGGCTTGAGCTATAAAGAAAGACTTGATTTCTTGAATATGTTTACATTAGATGAACGTAGGAGTGAGTGGGTGGATATGATCGAAACGTTTAACCACTTTACGATCAAGGACGTAATATTTGTCCAAACGCTAGTAAAATAAATTCAAACAAGTCTACCTGCTTTCTTTCCCCTCTCCTCATCACCACGAAACTTTGTTGCAACCCTACGAAAAAAAAGTAGTTCTTTTCTTCTCCGTGATGAGGAGATAAAAAGCTTCTATTCGGAGGTTAAATAGGTTGTACTATATACATATACATAAGAGGGGTAAGAAACAGGTAGGTGAGGGTGAAAAGGAAAACATACTTCATACCTACTATCTCTTATCTGTAATGCTTACAGATAAGAGAGAGAGAGAGAGAGTATAGTGATGTATACTGCTTTCTTTCATTTGTTTTTTTTCTTACTTTTCTGTTTTTTTCCCTTTCCTTTCTCTAACATGCCATTACGTTAGAACAAGGTTATCAAAACTTGTATCGTACTTATCGCTGATTCGCCAAACAGAGATCATTCGAATTTCTTTCCAATCGATAGAATCGAGTGAAGCGGTTAAAATTTTCAACAGGATGGATAGGATGGATCGCCTACAAAATGCTTCGATAAGGGGACATCAGTATTATTTAGTCAGGGACAATTCCAGGTTGTAGAGTCGCAGGAAGTTTTTCTCTAATAGGGTTGTAAATAAATGGAATAGCGTACCTTCGGGGGTCGTAAATTCTAACACAACCGATATGTTTAAAAAAAAGTACGATATACGTAGTGGGATAAATCGAGAAACTATCCATACTTAGATAAGACAACCACAATCTTTTATATCGGCAGGGTATAATATGTTATTAATTAATTATTATTGTTATTATTTTGTGATGATGCATGCTTTTATATTGGGTTGCGGTATTTTGGTTATATTCGACATCCACATGTTTTATGGGCATAATTCTTTCAGCTACGTCTTTGGGCAATTTGTCTGTTGTGGCCTTTGTATGTGTCAATACTCATGTATCCAATTGTGCCTTCAGCCAGTATCTGCCATCGATCAGTTTTTTTTCTTTCATACAGTGTGTCCTGAATGTTTTATGACATTTATATTTAAATTTCGAACAGTACCTTTAACGAATTAAACGATTTTGCATAGAAACCTCTAGGAAATCGCCTTTCGGTTTACGAATGTTATTCAGGTACGAATCACATCTTCGTTTCGGTAGCCGAGGTATCATTGTATATCGTGTAAATTTTTCCAAACGTAAAATTTCATTTCCTGCAAGATTTGTGAAATAAGGTCATTGAATAATCAATTTCACTGTTTCCTTGTAATTTAATACCTTCCGACCTGTTTCAGTAACACGTCTTCACCTAATTATAATGCCATTAAAATATTTTGTACTTTTGAGATGCAACAATTATTGTGCCACATATAGTAAATTCAATGATTTTTTATTCCATTTTAAATTTTAGTTCAGACACAACATTTCTTGCCTCACAAATTTCTTTTTTTTTTTGGTCTGATAAGATATCAAGCTAAGATCTAATAATTCTGGTAAGCATAATAATTAATAGATACATTGTTTTTTGGTGGATCAGATGTTACAACAATGTATGTGTTTTTTTTTAATCTTCTTTATGTTATTTTTTTTAACAATTTTTCTTCTAACCTTTTCTTGACTCTTCCTATTAGCCCTTCCTATTCACCCAATTGAATATTAATCTTTTAGCCATCGTAACATGGCATTAAATCCCAATTGTATTCAATTTTAAAATAACTTGACATTCATCGAATGTTGCGTTCGTCATCAGTACAGTATTAGTGTACAGAGTTTTAACAATTACATGATAATTAGCGATATCAATATTATTCGATTATTAAATTTCTATTCTTCTTCCGAGGAAACAAGAAATTGTTTTTCAACTCATGTGTGTCATTCTTCAATAATATTATCTTCGCTTTCTCATTCATAAATTTTCTATTCTTATCAACTTAATCTTTACTTTGATTTGTTTGATAACAATTTCTAACTTTCTGTTTCCTATGACAAGCATTTGAATACTCATTATCTTTTCCTCTAGCGATTTCTAGAAATCTAATCTTTTCTCCAATATTTTATTCTCTTTCAGGTTTATTTATCTTGCCATCACTATCCCCCCGATCTCATCATCCTCTGATTCCTCCATGATATTTTTCAATAATTTGATTTCTTAGTAATCTTGATTTTTCTTTTCTTATATCTTTTTCAGGGTTTCTTTCTCTCTCTCTAGTTTTTCATCATTCTTAATTTTCCCACTTATTTCTGATTTTCTTCATCTCTATTTTAAAACAATTCATCTTATTTTTCCTATATTTTTCTTTCTTATTCATTTTTTCTTACCATTCTTATTCCATACTTTTCTTATGTGCTACACATCTGATAATCAATTATTTCTTCTATCAATGTCGATCAATACGATTGTTTACACTGCAAACTCTATAGTTATCTTCTTCAACAAGTCACATTAGCCACCGTCTGCTGGTTTCGAACGAGATCAACTCATCATGGGAATAAAAAATACGTACCAACTATTCTTTTCTCTCTCTCTTGTAATTATTATTTAATATTTTCACTGCATACTTATGTTTAAAAAATATATTTTGGAACTCTATTTATTAAATTGAGTTTAACTCGGTTATAATGACATCGACGTTTCTATGGAATTTGTCGTTACAACCGAGGGTGACGTTTTCAAGACTTTTGAGTAAAGGTATCTCTCGCTTTACGCGCTTTCGCTATAACGCGATTTTGAAAAAAAAGATGGGTTAAAACATCGCAAACCTGTGGAATTCGGTACGAAGTTTGATTCTTATGATGTAAAATCTGAAAATGAGCTTGCAAATTGAAGACATGACATAGTTATAATTTGTAAAATCTGTTGGATTTGAGGATGTAGATGAGATAAGTGTACATACAAAACGCTCAAATCCCATCCATCAAAGCGAGCTAGCCGCATAAACATATTGTATTGACTCAATAACGTTTACAGATCTTTAATAAAGTTGGAAATGTAAAACGAAATGAATGATGAATGTCAGAAGCTCTTTGTTGGTGAGCTTATTACTAATTTTTATTGGCCCATTAAGTTTTCAATAAAACAAATTGTTGATTTTTTTAACACATTGACTATGCCATCAGAATTGTAATTGAAGAAAATTCGACCGGGAATAGAATTTTCACATTTGCGAGAGCATTTAGAAATCCTTAATAAGACGAAGAATGTTGCCCACCATGACGAATCTCGACTGTTTCATTAAAAAAAATGTATAAGCCCCTATCATCCCAAGAACTTGAGGAGAGCAGACCCACACTGTGGCCACAGAACTAGTCCATTAGTCATACGATTGAAGACTGACAAAAATATATACCATTTATAAATAGTATTAATTAAATTCAAGATTAATTGATTTTATTTATTACCAGATTTATTTATAAGCGCTTGAATAATTCATTAAATCGAATTTTTTTATTTTGGTGAAGAACCACCTCCTTCATTGGTATCTTACCCATGCTAAATTTACCTCACTTTACGAGATTTAGTCTTACGGGATAGATTTGCGGAAACAAATAATCGCGTAGAGCGAAGGATGCCTATATGAAAAATATAACCATACGGCAATCAAACACTACACATGAAATTATTCTATTATGATTAGGGTACCAGATTTTAGTGAGTAAAATACGGGAAATCGGGATCATACATACGGGACATTGCTAATTCTCACCAAAAATGTTACCAATTTCCAGCGAACTTGCCGCAGCGTATAAATAACTCTTGGCGGGAAATGAAGTGCTACAGCAAGTCTGCAATGAATACAACCAAACATGAGAATACACATGATTACAAAACTTACAAAAGATATATATATATATATATATATATATATATATATATATATATATATATATATATATATATATATATATATATATATATATATATATATATATATATATATATATATATATATATATATATATATATATATATATATATATATATATATATATATATATATATATATATATATATAACAAAACTTACAAAAGATATATATATATAGAAGCACACAAAAAGTTTACCATTTCCATAAATGTTCAATGAGGTTGCCTTCGTCACTCTGACAACGTCCTATCTGTAAATCAGTTTATGCCATATGTTTAGGAGCACTTCACATCAATCAAATCAAATGTAGTGGCGGCTGTATGATTTATATCATTTATTATACATCGTATTTATTATATATCATATATTATTCTCAATTCAAAAATGGATGGCAGAAGCGGCGGACTGTAAACCTGATCTTTAAGAAAATCCCATGTACACTGAAATCTAGGGGTGAATCTGAAAGATCTGGTAAGTGTGGTGGCCATAAAATAAAACCTCTGCGGCCAATCAAAACTGGGATTTCAGTACTTAAGTAAGAAGTAACCTCTCTGTGGAAGTGACAGGGTGAGCCATCTTGTTGGTAAATGAAATCTCCATGCATTATTACCCTTCAAGATGGGCATGAGGTAAATACGAAACATGTCCAGGTATACGATTTCCGTAACATTTTTTTTCCAGCTAAGAAGAATAGGGGGAAAAAACATTGAAACAACTTATGGCACAAAACATGTTACCACTATCTGCAAACTTGAGTTGCATTGCTACTCATCTGTCATTGGTACAACTGATATTTCACAAATTCTCAGTTACAAAATTCGCCAACTAATTTGTTTCCCCCCGTATTTTATTCCATGTCCTTATTTTTGAGTGATCTCTTGTTTGAAAGTATATTTACAACAACATATTTTGATATTCTGGATCTTATTTTGCAATCAGATTTTATACATTTGGATTATAACCGAGCATTATGTTGATACGAAGTTGTCATACCAGACTCATAAAATCAATAATTCAAACAAAGAAAAAGTTTTTTTGATGGAAATATTCTTCGATCACTAACGTAATCAATGAAACTAGTAGGAAAATGCTGCTGACGTGAAAAACATAACGAAAATTATGTATAACGAAAATTATGTTTTTCACGTTTTGTTTTTCCTTTCCAGATGAATGCATGAAAAAAGTTTAATACAAAGGAAAATTACGGTTTTTTTTATGTTGACCTCGACTGCTTGTTTTAATCGAATCCTGTCACTTGAACATGTTTTTGAACATAATTCATATTCAAATGAAAAGAGGGAGAGAGAGAAGCAGATCAGTTCGGTTAAACACACAGATTCATTTTTAATTAAGGGAAAAGAAGAAGAAAACTCTAAGAAGTATCTTTGATTTTTTATTAGCATGTATTCATTGATATCGTCCTATTTTTTTAAATACAAAAATTAGTAATTGCTGTACTGGCAAAACAAAACGTAAAAAATCTGTTCATTGAACTTGTTTGCATATCGGAACAGACTTAAAATTTGCTCTTTAATTGCGCATTAAATCCACTTTGGTTTAAAAAAATAGAGACTCCTCCGAATATCAAATGACGTTTTTTCATCCTTAATGAGCAGCTTCGGATGACAGATACAAACGGCACTGTTTGATGTTCCCCTTTTTTAGAAATTTTCCATTTGTTAAGAAAAACGTGATTTTGTTCTACTTGATTACTTAATGTACTCCTTGAACTAACTCTCTAGTTCTTGGTTTTTAGTATACTTAAATTTAAATAGAATTTTTTATTATTGTTGTTAATTCTTTGTCTTGTACAGGGTCCATATGCTGATATCCTATTTTTTCTCCAGTTGCCCTAATAGTCTTTCTTTTCTAAAACTGAATTAATAAGCTTTAATGATGATATAGCTGTTTCCATTATATTGTATGTGAATGTGTATTTAGAGCTACTTTCTGATTAGAAATTATTAACATAATTTTCGAATGTGTCATAAATTGATTAATCTCTGTACCACTTGGATATATTTTGACGTCGTAAAGATGAGCACGTTAAAACATTGAATTTTATGCATTTTTCTCAACTGAAATGCTAATTTTTTCAAGATACGGACTCCTGAACTTATCGTAGAAACGACTGAGAGGTGATTCATGTCTTATAACCCGGCAAATATTCGTGTAGTGCATAGACATTTTGCTCTTTATACCTAGACACCACATTTATAGTTCCAGCTGTGACTCGGCTCACGAATTATTCGAATCGAAATTAACTTGACTTTTCCCCCTGTATAGATTCTTGTATGGAAAAAAAAAATCACTCATTTTCTTGGTTGAAGGAATCTTTATTTTTCCAGAATTATGCTAGAAGTACATGATGCAATTACAAATATATTTATACTCATTCAAAATTAAATATTGTACTTAGAATTGAATTAAGGAACATGTGTTCTCTTTGCTGTGGGTACATGGGGAATTTCAGTTCGTATTGTTACGGCTTATAGTAAACACATACATACGTACCCAGTGACATAGAATTTAATTTCGACTGTCCCCACGAATTACTTGTTGGAATATTTGAATATCACGTGCTTCACAAACTAATGAGGTGAGACTATTCCAGTGCTTTTCCAACGTTATTGTAAACCATTCAGCTCATTAAGAATCTAGGCTTACCAGTTATGCAACTTCGCTTTCCGCTAGGTTTAATAATGCCTCCACCTGCAGATTCCGCAGTACCGCTGTCTACATTTGAGAAGGGGGGAAGCTTTCACTTCCTCAGATGCGTAAAACTGAGGTCCATAGTAATGCAATCGAAATCGGACAGAATTCCATTTCTGATGAATAGATGTTCAGTTTTGCTATCTTATGAAAAGTGAATTCATTTTCTCGAATGCTTATTTATAATTTAACAACCATTCATATAGGGAAGCAAAGAACGAAAGTACAATACCTCTAGAGTTACTTTGATTATTGACTACTAGTCATGGTGAGATGGATGAGAAAAAAAACAAACTGGGCAGAAATGAACTCAAACTCTCATCGGGCAGTCAGTAACGTTTCATAAATCAGTATTTTAGTACAATAAAAGTACTATTACAATAAGTCAGAAATATTTTAATAAATCCGTATGGTGGACTAATATAATGCAGCTGAGTTACCAATATACAAAAATATTTTTGTCGGAAACTAGAACAAGAAAACATAAAACAAAAGTATGAAACGAAGACAAGAAAAGCAAAGATGTGAATATTTCGCATTGGATTGGATCACAACTTACATTCTTTATATAAGTTATATTGAAAGAATAAACGTATAAATTCAGAAATTCAGGGTCGTAACTTTGGGCTGAAAGGGACCCTGGGGCATATTAACATCAGCACCTTCAATGGTAATCTTTCTTTATCTATTTAGCTGAACTGGGGGGGGGGGTGTCCGCTTAAACCTTAGGGCTCTAGATCAGTGGTCACAAACCGTATGTAACTACCCATGGTTAATGAACTAGTGGGGTAGCGAGAGATTTTTCAAAATAAAAATTTCCAAATAAGAAATTCATTTTTATTTAAAAATGTGTCAAAACTAAAGAATGCCTTTATTCAGCTGAGCTAATTATCATATATCAGACAATGTTATTTTAACGAATTCTACTTGTGCAATAATCAATATTATCTGCTCCGTCATGCCAGAATCACGAATGTGCAATGTCCTTGCAAAAAAAAAAACAAGAACGTAGGAAATAACGTTTGAATGTTTACTCTACCCATGTGCTACTCTATGCAAGTTATTTTACTAAAATGTGTGTTTCAGGTACAATTTAGATAGCAAAACAAGGTATCCAAAAAGCTGATAAAAAAAAGGAAAATTGATACATTCGTGCTTCTGGCGCATGCGGCGGACGTAGTTTCCGAAGTTAGTACTTTTACAGGGTGACTTAGAGAGAATTACCCGATTTAAAAATTGTATATTTCTTAAAGATTAAAAACACAGAATAGAATGATAAGTGATATGTGAATATACGGGGTGGGGCGAGAAATGTGTCTACGTTTTATGAATTTTTTTCTTAATGGTCGATTTCAAGCGTAGAATCATTTTGAAATCGGATGATTCTTTCTTAATCACTCTTTATATAAAAATCCAGGACCTAGTTACACGTCCATCTTGCATAAGGAGCACTATGTAGTACGCCAAAAAACAAAGCAAATATATATTTATATGATATTAAAGAAAATTAATTTAAAATATCTTTGGAAGTCAATATCGCCTAATCAAATTCGAAATAAGCGTTCCGAAAAAGGCTTTCGGGACAACAACAACAACAAAGACCGACAACAGCTAAGACCTATCATTATCTGATTTACTGGCTTTTTATCCAAAAAGATGGGTGAAGCTGAAGCGGGTCACCAACACTCCCCGAGTTCCGCAGTCCAGTCGCTCTCACTTTACTCCATCCCACAGCACCCTCAACCAGCCAGCTAGCCAGAACGGAGTTAAAGAACAAGCCTCGGCTCCCAAGCAAACAGCCCGCAGCCCGGCCACGCCCCCGCCACCCCGGAGAAGAAACCGTAAATCAGAAGCTTTGAACATGGTGAAGAAATTCTGCAGTGATGTTGAGATTCCAGTACAGTCGGAATAACGTAATCAAGTATTATATAATTATAAGTTATTAAAATTTGGAAAACTTTCGTAACTGATGTTACGAAATAACAATACAATTTTGTTTAATAATTGATAATTATCATCCTATGTGAATGTTGATGATTAAGTTGCAATTTGTGGTCATTTTACAGATCCAGGATATATTAATTGAATAATTCGAACTTTTCCCCCAGTGATTTTGGACTTCGAAATAACCAAATTCGACTGTATAAGGGTTATTTTTATAATTTTGGAGTTCATTGTTTGGCCTGTGTAAAAGTTAAGCAGTGTTGTAATGTCTAATCCTATAATTTATCCGCATCAAATGCAATCATGCACTCTTATAGTGAAATTTTACACGTCAAATAAGTTCAACATTTTCAAGTATCCAAATTAATGTTTCTATATACGGGGTGATTATAAAAAAACTATCCCGACATATGGGCCCCTAACTATTATACCATTCACAGAAACTGAATGAAATTTTGGCATAAGGTATTTTGAGGTATGCGCTCAAGAATGATATGGAAAACAACAGTGTCATTCTAACAGTTACGGTTACAGTGAGAAAATTTCGAAAATATCAAATGGCAACACCAAGTTTTTTGTATTGGAATGCGATCTCCATACTGAAAAACACTAAATAGCGTTGGAATGGCACCTGTAGCACGAAAATCCGCGGAGCTAGGTAAGGAAAAAGTAAAAAGGATTTTGCCGTGCACCAGAGCATTAATGTTCGTTTCATTCGTCACACCGTTTCTTCGGCTGAGATCCCAGCCTGATTAGTCCTCCACAAGGTCATGTGGAAAATTTGTGAAACACAATAAAATGCTTTATTTTATGCTGCTTCTCTGTCCTTATTGGTTGTCCTCACTTTTAGCCTATTTACCGCCGGTGATTTTCATCGCCGTTCGAACGCTATTTAGGGTTTTTCACAATGGAGATCACATTCCAATACAAAAAACTTGGTGTTGCCATTTGATATTTTCGAAATTTTCTCACTGTAACCGTAACTGTTAGAGTGACACTGTTGTTTTCCATATCATTCTTCCACTGTTGTTGAGCGCATACATCAAAATACCTTATGCCAAAATTTCATTCAGTTTCTGTGAATGGTATGATAGTTAGGGGCCCATATGTCGGGATAGTTTTTTTATAATCACCCTGTATATATATATATTGATTACCTTCTCCTAAAATTTTCAAACTGAGATGTAAGTTGATAAGTAAATTTAACGGGCAAAAAATATTATATTGAAAAACTAAATAAAAAACATGAAATATTTAGACAAAATAACCAAAATTGTTGATATTTTTGACTGCCTCTATGACAATGTTATCATAGAAATCACGCAAGTACGACGCAACGGTTTGGATTTTGCGAGTCACAGAGTAGCCATAGGGCATGGACGAAATCTCTCTTCATGTGATCGCAAACTAATTTTCGACGATAGCAACACTGCATCTCCCGAGGTAGTCAATAATCAGATATTTTCTCGGTTAATATTAACATATTGCAGAGCCCAAAAAAAAAGGATGAAAATTGCAGACAAATGTCAGTGAAGCGTTAACTCCACGGGCTTCGAAATGTAGGTTGCGAATGAGACCATCGGCTACTAACCAGAATGGTAATCATCCAAGTAGAAGGCTCGCAGGAATTTCGCAGTACTTTGACGCATATTACTTCTCTGTCGTGAAATACCTCAGATTTTATTTGTCCCAAGAGAAAGCAGTCCAGTCTGTCGGGTTGAAAGTTTGATCAACTAAATAGTTTTTACTATGAGAAGTAACTTAGTTGTTCCCAATCTTCAAGTTGGTCCGGTTTGTAACAGTCGATAACAAGAATAAATGTTGGTTGAGGAGAATCGAACATAATTTATTTAAAGATGACTTGTGATGGATTCAGTATTGATTACCTTAATAATTGCATCTGTGTTTTAGTGTAAACAACAAGTTATTGCCAAATAAAGTGACGTGAAAAAGTAGTGGATTAAAAAATTATGTAATATCTATAAAAGTTAGATATAAATGTAAGAAAGCGTAAAATAGAAGCAGAGAGAGATAACGGAATAACAAAAAATAAATAAAATGGAAGAAATAAAATAGCTTAAAACTTGAATTAATTGAGATGGAATATATATGCCTGAAATAGGTGAAAAAAAAGATGGAGGTAAGACAAGAGGAAATCAGAAGGAGGGAAAATGAAAGAAACAGAAATATTAAGGAGGAAAATAGAATATTAGGGAAAGTGTAAAGAGAGAATAAAGTGGACAAAGAGAGGTGAAAATTTTAATGAAAGAATCCGATTGAGGAAAAAAAATGAACATACAATTGTAGATGGGAAAAGCAATTATTAGAAAAAAAACCCCCTACATTAAAACTGGATATCTTATAATCCAGTGATATAATTAAGTGAAATGAAATGCAGATAAAAAGCTTATAAGAGTTAAGTAAGACAAAAAAAAAAGACAAAGAAATAAACACAATAACTGATTAATATAAGATGCACTATATTAATATATTGAAAAAATATTATGGATCTGAACATCTTTTATTAGTTCAGAAAATAAAAATAAGATTTGCATAGAAATTTAATTAGAAGTTATCAATGATTAGCGTGATTACACTAATCACTGTGATTGAAACATAAAAAAAAATTCAGTGGAACTGACAAAATATTATATTTATATATTTTAAACAAATGTCACTCACGGAAAATTAAATATATGTAATTACTTGAGTATAGTGGGGGGGGGGGGGTGGTGAGCCCTGATTTAGTGGATTTTTTGCATTAAAAAACGAACTCCTCCCTCGGAAGAAAGAAAAATGATGCCCATCCCCCATCGAGAAAATCCTGCTATGGTAAGTGGAACAGTTAGTTCCTAGTTAGAGTCCCCTAAACCTTAAGACCACTACATACGGGAATAATTAAATTGATCCGGAGACTAAGAGACTGGTCGACTATGTGACTCAAATTGCCAGTTCTCCCTCACCCTGCGCTACTGAAAACACTTCAAAACTCAGGAGACTGAGGAAAAATGATGCAGTTTTTAGCTTTTTACCTACACACGATCACAAAAATATTCGCCATTACTACATAGTGAGAAGAAAGATGAGATAATTATTATAAAAACGCAACCATTTATTAGTGTTGTGTATAAGTCCACATGCATTTGACACAAAAAGACACGGTAGGACATCCTGAGACAAAAATGGTGAATGATCCACAAACTAAAACGAGCAGGTGAGAGGAGTACATATACCATCTATATGTGAAAAGGCTCACTACAAATGTAACGAAATATTTCACAATCACGGTGCTGGAATAGCGAAGAGACTAGCTCGTGAAGCCGTCAGTCAACTGGTTGTGTTGGTATTCTAGGCGCCAATATTACAATATTCTAGTCTGAGTGACGCCGGAGAAATACACGCGTTGGGTTGCCTGGATACTTGGTATCTAGGCAACATGAGTATCTCCGTGTGGGGGAGACTTCAGAGGAAACTTCTAATTGCAAAAAAAAAGAAAAGGAAAAAAAGTTTTAAATTCCATCATCCTATGAGTCATTCGAGTAAAAAAAAAACTATTTCTGAATTATTACTCTGGGAAATCAATTTTTTGTATGATCCTCTTGTGCTCTATTAAAATACAGGGTGTCCCATGAATTCGTAGTTTAAAAATTGAAGGAATCGGTATATTTGAATGCGGTTTGCGAAAAAATTATTCTCACGAAGGAGGCTTTTGTTTCGTACAGAAAAAAATCAGTTCGAATTGCTGCTGATAGAGGGCGCCGGAAACTTGTTCGGCAGGAGTGATTGGACCTGAATCTTCAACTTCTGTGTTCGAAACGTTCGTAAAGCGTCAGCCGATGATTTACGGCTATGCAAAAACAAATTCACCAACAGTGTTTTATCCACCAATGTCAACATCTCAAAGAAAACCTTACGTAAGCACCAGTAACAGGAAAATTCAGAAATGAACTGTTAATCGTACACCCTGCATTTTAAAGGACTGTGATTTCCATATTTGAATTGATTTTTACTTCTGCACCAAAAAACACGTGAGAATAACTTTTTTCCAAAACGCATACAAATATATCAATTTTTTCAGTTTTTATGAATTTTCGAACTATTTACGAATTTATGAGATACTCTGTATTCATGTATTGACTTATACGATAAAAATCCGTTCTTCTCCGGCCAAACTTGCCTGAGTTGATGAAATTTCAAGCATCTTTCTTCCTGAAGAAAAGGGTCGTTCAAAAAAATTATTTCAGTGACAAATTGAAAAAAAATAATTTATTCATCAAGATGACCCAAACAACTGTTATGACACTGAATGAAATCTTGAGAGAATAATAGTGGTAATTGAATATAAAAAATTGTATTGTCCCTAAAAACTTGACTGGAAAGATACGCTTTCTAATGATGAAAAGTGCTGGAGTTGCAAAAGAAATGCAACGTTTCATTACTCGTTCAACTTGTCGAAAGACAATGAATTTATTTTGCATTAAATGTCAGTGTGTGTCAGTGCTCGAAAGATTTTTTTTACCAGATATGACTTATAGAATCTAGGAAACTTGTACATGTATAAAACATTATTATTTAAATTGCTATTTCTGCTATAAAATAATCACACTTCCGTAAGCTACCAAAAGCCTTTGCTGTGCTTATTTCTGCAAATATATGTATAAATGTATATTAAAATATTTATTAGGCAAATAAGTTCGTTGAGTGAAATCAAGAGTTCATTAGGGCATAGATATAATACCTAAGAGATGAATATGACGGTTAAATCTATAGAAAATAGCTGATGTACTGTAAGCTGCTACATTGTTTATGAGGATGTATGCTGAATTCTGTGAAACCACTGATCGATAAGTAATTTGTGTTTGAAAAGACGAATGATTAATTGTCTCTCAGAAAACGAGGGAGTGGATGAGTTTGTACGATAACATCGATCGGTATGTTTGCTGATCCGTTGCGAGTTTCTACAATGATAACGAAAAACAGATGCATATTTATTCGGTTGCGCTCAAGGTGAAAAACTTTATAAATGAAATTTGCAAAAATACTGAAGACAAATAAAGAATTTAGCTAAAAGAAAGGACTTTTTAAATGCTCATGTAACCTCTACTCTTTATACCGAATATCATTGCTAGATGATCGCCAATTAATTTCCACACAACAAAAACTACTGTAATTCATCAGTATTTTGTTTTGTTGTGACTAGGTTGTTTGGTACTGATCGTTTTTTTGTGGGGAGTAACACGGATAAATTTATTATATACATACAAATGGGTTAGAAGCTCGATTTAAAATTTTAATGAAACAGAAATTGTTTCTCCGGAATATGGTTTAAACATTTCTTTCTTCAATTTTTCATCCTCCGAATTTGGAAAGTAGAAAGAAACGATGAAAATAGATATACTTTAAATTTGTTTTTGTTACTATATTACAACAATGAACACAATCAATACAATACTAAAGACAGGTTTGCCTAGGAGCAGATTACTTGTACTGTGTGCAGCGTGAAAACGCTGTGATTGGTTAAAAAACGTGAATTTCAGATTTTTAACCAATCAGAGATTTCACGCTCCACGTACCGTAGAAAAACTTTTCCTAGGAAAACCCGGCTAAAATTCTATTTTTTAAGGCGATTCGCAACCACCAACTACAGCATGCAAGTGATCAGCAAGAACATTTGACGTACTTTGTTGGATATGCTTTTATTTATTTTTTCAAGTTTAGATTCAGTGTGATGCTAAAATGAATACTGTGTATGTTCATATATTGTAATGTTGTGAAAATGCTGCAGATGCGGAGACTCTTTATTATTTTAGTATGACCATAATTTGCATCACAAGTAACAACAGCCAAGCACTACAAGTCAACGCATTATCTCGAAGAAAAAACTCCAGCTCGCTATGTTGCATGGTCAATGACATCGAAATTTGATACTTTAGAGTGAGTGAGAGCCCAGCAAGCAAAGTAAAAATATGTCTATTCCAAAGTGGGATACTAAACAATATTAAGCGGTAAAGAAATATCAAATAATCACGTAGGTGGGTTTGAACTAAAATAATTTTTTTTTGTAAAATGGCTTTTGTGTGTAATTTTATTGTGTTCTGTTCTCTGACTTTGATTGTTCAAATAATATTTCATTTATAGAGGTATAATAAAAAAGATTTACTTGAGAAAGTAAGCCTACCCCTTCGCTTACAAGCGATTGGCAAGAAATTCGGATGCTCTCTATTCGACGAATCGGCGATAAATATAGTAACCTTGTCCTAACCTAATCGCGCGTTAGCAAAAAAGTAGAAGAGAAAATGAATAAAAAAAAACCAAATGAAAGAGTAAAATAGTATAATAAATAAACTGATGAGAATGTAGGTATAAAGTAGATTGCTCTTTTCACCCTCATCCTAACTTTTTAACTGTTCTCTCTCTCTCGTTCTCTTTCACTCTTATAAGAAAGATACATCATATGTGGAAAAAAAAATCGCTATCTTGGTATACAAAAAACCAAGAGGGAAAAAATATGAGGTTGTAACAAAGCTTCGCGAAGATCAGTAGAGAGGGAAGAAAACAGAGAGAACTTGTTTGAATTTGTTTCACTGGTGTTTGGACGCAACATTAAGTTCTTGATCGTGAAGTGGTTAAATATGCGTTATCTTCTATCAACGCAGCATATTTTGAAGCATCGTGTCATGAAGACAAGATATTGAAGTATATATATATGAAGTATATACCTGTTATATTTGAAACTTCTGAAACAAGAATTTAGCAATCCAGAACATAATTATATTCTTATTTGAAAAAAAAAGCTACAGAAAAGTTTTTATTTTTTTTGTTTATGTTTATTACTTTTGATAATTTAAATTTTGCGATGCTATCAACAAGAAAAGAAATAGCGTTTTACAACCTTTAATTACGTAACCCGAATCCAAGGAAAAAAAAATTTCTTTCAGTAAATCACGGTAATCAATTTATCAACAGAACTTAAATTTTATCTTTATTACTTGAACGTTTGTAAGATCGGAAAATGTATGTTCTATTGCGCTATACAGGCTGTCCCAAAATGTTTGCACAGCAGATATCTCTATAACCGTTGATCTTACAAACATACTTTCAGTTACAAAAAGTTTTCAAATGACGTGCAGTTGCTTAAAAGCTGAAAATTTATTTTAAAAGGTCGTATATACACATAAAAAAATAAAGTTTTTAACTTTTTATACAGTCCCCGTGTGCTCAAAAACCAAATTAGAAAGATGTTATCCTGTCTCTCCTGATGCCAACAAAAAATTCCAAGTTTTAAGTGCAATATTCACTGAGATATTCGAATTCGAAAAACGAAGGAAAGTTGGGAGAAACAGCGTTGAATGCGGGTAAAATGATTTTTCTGCATTTAACGCTGTTTTCCCCCAACTTTCCTCCGTTTTTTCTAATTCAAATATATCAGTGAATATTTCATTTAGAAACATGCTATTTTTTTGTTGGCATCAGGAGAAGCAAGGCAACAGTTTTCTAATTGGATTTTTGAGCGCACAGGGGCTATATAAAAAGTTAATTCTTCCACTTCCTAATATGTACGACCCATAAAACAAATTTTCAGATTATAAGTAACTGCAAGTCATTTGAAAACTATTTGCAATTGAAAGTATGTTTGTAAAGTCAACGGTTGCACAAATATCCACTGTGCAAACAATTTGGGACAGCCTGTATAAGTACCATAATGTATTTTTTATTTCTTCAAAATGCAGACTTAAAAATGACTATCCATTAAATGTTAATTTGATAGAAAAAAGCCGTTTGATATCCGAGTGGATGGTGCGCCAAACAATTGGTTCAATAGGTTTCTGTTCGAAAACCTCGTGAATAGGATTGAAAGCACAAACCATTGCAAACCCGCTTTAAATTGCAAGTTCTCCTTCTAATTAGCCAACGTGTGTATAAGGGGATCGTGATGGGGAAAAAAATTAATATGAGAAAAAAGTAGAGTTTGTAAATTTTTTTAGTGTCAAAAACACACCGAAATTATTTGAGGAAAAAATATCTTGTTTATAACAAAACAAATAAATTAGCATGACAACACATTGGAATGGAAAAAACTCTAATTCAGATGACTAGGAGCAAAGTGAATTTCCGTGGCTTCAAAAATTAGAAAATTAATGAACAAATATGTCAGAGCTCGAAAAAACAAAAAACGTGAACAACTAACACCACGCAGTACTTCTCCGAAGTAACTGCAATTAAACAAGTAGTAGAAATAAACCATCAAAAGTAACTCCGAAGGTGTTAATGAAAATTTTCTTCTTTCTTGGCAAGTAAGACAAAGCTCATCAAGGCGAAACTATTTTTTATGGCTTCTCCTGGAATTTCTGTTCATTATTCATTTCGTCCTGTCGAGCGCATCGTCAAGACTAGTAAAAAAAGAAAGAATGAACGCAGTTACACGGCGCCAGTGTATCAGGAGCTCTGAACTGGAAAATAGATTTATTTGTCCAATCATCCTTCTAATAGGTAATTATATATTTAGTCAGTAGAAACAGAACTAATACATCTTTGTCTTTAGAGTTACATATATTTTAACCGATTTCATGTTACTTTTATGCTAATTATAATTCGATAATTTTCATCCCAAATAACTTATTTATCTTTTTCTCAAACTGGTATCATTTGGATTATTATTTGATTCAATGATTACTTTCATCACTAATGATAAGCAACTGTATCGAAGATTTGCATTTTTTGTTAAGACATTTAAAAAATCCTGAATATTAAAAAATTGTTTAAAATTCATTCAAATATGTATGTATTTGATATACGTATATGTCTTGTAAATGGAAATATGCTTTTCAAGTTTTAGAAAAAAGGCTATGACATTCATTGTAGTATAACTTAATTTTTTGAAATCTAGACAAGACATATGTTAAATTGAAATACAAGAAATATACGAAGAATGATTACACTTTTCATAAATTCTTTTCCCCTTTCTCTTGCTGCGGCTTGGTTTTTTTCCCTCATATGTTTTTACCTTTTTTTAAGGATATTTGACTCAAATATTTACAATGTGTCCGAAATTTCGGATTCATTGTAAATTTGGTAAAAAAAAAATTTTTGGAATTAGCTCATTTCATTTTTCTAGGTGGTTCTTCTAACATTCACAATAGTGTTGGTGAAATATTTATTTATTGTTTTATACTGAATTTAATTTAAAATAACTATATCATATTAGTTAGGGATAGCTATCACCTATATTCGTTTTGAGAATCATTTTTCTCGCTTTTTCCCGTACGCAAATACTGTTTGCCTTTATATTTGCATTCACATTTGTTTTATATTAATGAATAGTTAATTTTTATGATTGTCATGCAGTCTTAACGTCATACTGCCGTGCAGTATTGTAAGTATCACGGTAGCTTCACATCGTGAAACACAGTATTCTACCCCGTATTCACGTTGTGGTCGTCTTCTGAAAATGACTTTCTGTGACTTTGAGTTGAAGGCGCACACAAAAATTCAAGTTGGTTTCCCATGAAAAAGGCTTGCCTTAGCCAGTACACATTCTTAAATATACAATCATTGGCAATTTTCACTTTCAATTTAGAAATTAGATGGCAGTACTTACTGAACTCACATCTTCGGGGGAAGAACGGTAGCGAATTGCTAAATATTGGCGATAGACTGGGGTTGTGTATGGTCGGGAAAAAACCCTTAACAGCACGACTTGAACAAAATTTTAAATTCAAAAGTTTTTTTCAACGATTATTGTATTAGGAATAGAGAAAAATTATAGTTGCCATGAAATGAGACGGCAAGGTCATCTGATGTAGAAAATATATCAGAAAGAAAATATAAAACTAAGAAAAAGGCAAGAAAATATATGATTTTCAGGATATAAATTTATAATTTTTTATCCTAAACATGATTTTACGAATTTCTTAGCAACTAAAAAAGTGAATGTTTGGAAATATACATTATTATACGAGTAAGTTCTACTTAGTGTCACGATGTCTACGAGGTTTATATAAATTGTCACTTTAAGCTCCCATGTCTATATACCTCCAAAAGTTAAGGTTCAACTCACGCTTGAAAACTCAGTTGTGTTGGCATACTTGCTTGACTGTCATACCATCACAGACATATCTTCTCTTTTCCAAGAGAAATTTCTCTCGTGTTTAGTCATCTTAACATAGGAGGTAGCCTCTCATACATAAACTTTTGGCTATTCTTTTCTCTCCAAATTCAAGAGACCCGGCTCTGGATAAGGACCGATTTTCTGAAGTGCTTTTCTCAGGGATGTTTAAAAGTGCCCTCAGAAGTGAGTATCTTTGGCTGAAATGAAAAATAAAAGTTTGAAGTTTTGAGTAGACGATCCCTCTCTGAAGCTCCTTTTCTTTACGAATTTACGAGAGCTTAAAAATGAAGTACCTCTTTTGAATTTTCTTTCTTGTTCAGTGATCTTTTCTCAAACTTATAAAGCGTATTTCGAAGAGAAGATGTCAGAGAAATCTATGGAGCAGAATATAGTAACGTAAAATCATATTTTGATCTTATTTGATTATACACCTCTGTTTTATATCCGAAGACCGTGGGTCATAGTACAATATTATTTTTTATAAGTAAGAAGTAAACACTTCTTCCATTTTTCACGAAGAGAATGAAAGTTATTTCACCAAGTTTATCAGCATGCTTTAGGATGTACTAACCGTGGAGTTTTATTTGTTTTTGAAAGGTGGTGGCAAAAACATTTTGCAGATTAAGTTTCAAAGAAAAGTTGACTAAACGTATAAAATACATCAAATACGGAAATTATCTGCCTTCGAATTATCTATCTTTTTTTATCTCTCTGGAACACTTTTCTCACAGAACACTCTCTCTGGAACACAACACTTATAGCAAGACTATTAACAATCCTTACAGTTTTTGAAAGCTTTACATAGGTACTAAACCAAAATAGGATGTTTTACTTAGTGTTTGTTTATTAAATTTTGACCTCTAAAAATGCTGCTTGCATAAAAGTTACTCAATTTCACTTTTATGGCGAAAGTAATTACTAACAAAAAGAAAAAAAAAATTGAGACCTCCATGGAATCTTGGCATACGTTTCACGCGACACTAGTATTTCACAGAACGCATTATGGGATATATTGATTTAAAATGAGCAGCTATTTATGCTAACAAAACATTAATTTGTCATTTAATTAAAATAATTTCTCGATTAAATGAAAATACTTTGTCATTTCACAAGCGTATAGAGAATAAGAACAGCTACAAGTTTAATTATCTATCTCATGCAATAATAAATTACTTGTATTATTATCAATCCAACAGCATGAAAAAAATACATTTGTCTTCAATATATACTATAAAGGGTGCACAGATAACAGGGCGTATGGTATTTTTCTGGCAAACCGTTGATTCTAGACGCATTCAAATTAGAAAAGTATCCAAATAACGTGTAGTACTGAAATATGTCATTCAAGTTGTAAGGAATTTTGTGTGTATAGTTATTAAAATATAATGTTAGCTTTTTATACGGACACCCTGTGCTCAAGAACCCAATTACAAAGTCTTTTCCCTGTATCTTCTGATGCCATCAAAAAAAAAAAAAATTCACGTTTCTAAGTGCATTATTGGCTGAGATATTCGAATTCGAAAAATGGAGGAAAGTTGGGAAAAAAGCGTTAAATACGGGTAAAAACCATTTTACCTGCATTTAACGTTGTTTTTTCTTAACTTTCCCTCCGATGTTTGAATTCAAACATCCCAGCAAATATTGCACCAAGAGTTGTGAAATTTTTTTGTTCGGATCAGGGGAGACAGGCAACAACTTTGTAATTGGGTTCTTGAGCACAGGGTGTCGGCATAAAAAAGTAAACATTTTTATTTTAATAACTATACAATCCCTTGCAACATGGATGACATATCTGAGTACTAAATGTTATTCGGATACTTGTTCTAATTAAAAGTATACCTCTAGGATCAACGGTTCGTCAGTAAAATACAATATGCCCTGTTACCTATGCACCTGGAATATTCTCCACGTAAACTATAAACTTACTTTAAACTCTGCAGTCGGCCATAACTGTACAAAATATTGCGTTAATAACCATGTAATATATTTCTTAAAACATAGAGAAGAGTTCATGCTAATTTTCTAATGAATACTTTGAAATAAAAATATCAAAGATATATATAGTTTGAAACCCTCAACGAGCAGTAAAAAAAATGGTTGGCAATTCATATTTTGATTTCTTTTTATCTCTTTTAAGGAACTTGAAAAATGCTATTGTCCCTCTTCTGTGAGTTCCTTTGGAAGAAATTCGGTTGAGACTTATATTTTAGGAATTTCATCAACAATCTTTATTCAGTCAATTTTAAAAAATAGTACTTTAAATTCGCCAGTTGATCCGTTTTATTCCTTATATAAGTTTTATAGCTCACAAAAACTAGTGGAGTTGGGAATATTCAGCAATTCAACCGGATAAAAAATCTCCCTTTCAATATTTTAATGTCTTGTTATTTTGTCAAAACACCTCGATTTTATTTTTCTACTTCAATCTCCTTTTCTTAAGATTTAGATTCCATATCCATAAACTTTACGTTTATGCAGTCTCCGAGACACAAAAATGAAAAACATTGTTGGTTACCAAAAGGGATATTTTCAATTGAGTTATTATTATAACTTAAAATGGCCTAAATAGTTTCGAAGGAATGCTACAGTGAATGAACGAAGGCATACTACAGAAATATAAACTTTTCCTGCTACATTATAGCATGTGTTGACGATAGAGGATTTTGAGAGTTGATTTTTGAATCTGTTGACTTATGAAAATAGAAATATAAGATACTACTTTTGTGTGTGTGTTCTTAAACTTATGAATCAGCAAAGTTTATCTACACGTCACGCACATACTATTCTGTAAATAAATTTTATACTTGCTTGATACCCTCTTACGGTTGTTTAAAATACGAAAAATCAGCATAGAAATTGTAGAATTGTTACTTGTAATAACAATTCAATAAATATTCTTACATAATATTAGTACATCGAAAAAAGCCAAGACTTTATACAAACATACTTTTTCTCCCAATTATATGCAGATTTTTCAGTGATGACAAAACTGTTTTACCTAGAAATACTTTCCAAAATAATTTTTTTTAGTAATTTCTTATGTTTATATCAATTGCGTTCACCACTCAGATATCTCTTTTTTTACTAATCATTTTCACCTCACTCGGTGAAATGCAATTTAACTTTTCCTTTGCAGAAAGTCGCCAAATATGGAATCTTAGTTTGCATTTAGAAAACGGGGAATAAAGTTCTGAAAATTGTTTTCTTCTCTTTATTTTTTTCAAAATCAGTTTTTCTGATGATAAAACTGTCAAACGAAAAAAAAGTTTTTAAATTCTTTCTGCTCGCTGTTATTTACCGTTTTGCGAACAATTACTGGAAGTAGAAAAAAGAAGGCTTTGCGAGTAAAAAAAAAAGGTCTTTTTGTCTTACTATTTTTCAAGTTGCTTTGGATGTCAGAACTCGGCAGCGCAAAAAGGAATTAGACAGGAAGATACTATGCTTTTAATCTACACTGATGCCAACGTAATATTACGTTGAAAAAAATCCAAGACGTTAAATATACTTTTTTTCCCAATTATATGCAGATTTTGTCCGTGATGACAAAACTGTTTTACTTAGA
The DNA here is from genome assembly GCF_987345545.1 of Pholcus phalangioides. Lineage (NCBI taxonomy): Eukaryota > Metazoa > Arthropoda > Arachnida > Araneae > Pholcidae > Pholcus > Pholcus phalangioides. The sequence continues at coordinate 59,855,946 of NW_028301604.1, forward strand.
AATGCCTTTTATGCTCCCTAATTGATGTTTATTGCGAAAACACGGCAAATCCAATGACTTTAGCAAAGTGCGATTGTTTTTTACACAAATAAGTTACATTTTCTAAAAGAAAACTTTATTTACACGAATCTTGAAATTCCTAATATTTCAACATCATCAACACTTTTATTATAGGATAGAAAAGAAAAGGAAATACGTAATACTAATACGAACTGATCGACTTCAAGTTTTTACTTGAAAAGCACTTTTCCCTAATAAAATTGAATTTCGGTCCATTCGATAAAAAAAAGAGGATTCCTCATCATCACTAAAATAAAATGCATATTCAAGATATTCATGAAAAATTCGATATGAAAGCATTTAAGATTTCCCTCATGGGCCCAATGACATCAATTAGAAAAACTTATTCAAGTTAAGAGCCCTCTTAGAGATATTTAATCGTCGAACAAATGGAAATATAGAAATCCGAGATAATATGACTGTAAGAAGTGGAAGCCGTCTTTGCGAAAAATTTGCCCGTCCAAGAATAAAATGAGATATTTTCTTTTATTTCTTTTTCTTGTTAGAGGGTCGATAATCTACCTGCCGCTCTCTCATTAGCACTTTTCGGAAGACAGATAGGTAGGTAATTACAACTAGTGCTTTGCGATGTTAGCTCACAGGTTTTTTCTACGTGAACCTAGTTTATTCTAATTTGGGATAGTATTCGTATATATCTATTCTTGGGAGCGAAAGAAATAGTTTATCTGATTGTTGCAAACTTTCTGTTTGAAATACAAATTACAGCATCATACAACTTCTTTGCCTCGATCGCTAACATTTGGTATTCAAAGTGAATGCAATCAATGATTGCGTTAAAGAACGTATAATGGAAATAAAGTGGCATTTAGCAGAGCAAACAATACAAGGTCTAACACACATTTTTTGTTATTCTCAGACAAACATTTTTGAATGCCACAACGCTATCAAAAATTTACGAGAGGATCCGTACTCCCTGAAACGTTGATGTGTATATGAAATAACTGCTAATTATCGGTCGATATAATTTTGTGCTCATGTGAATGCGTGTTTGTATGAAACTGGAACACATAATATTATGAATAAAACTTATAGATATACTTGATGTAAGTGAGATTAATCATCAATATTTCTTCAATCACACCTTATTAAAAAATTAAAGAATAAAACAAAACTGTGAAAATTATCACTTTAGTTTTGTCGCATTTCATCATACTGTATTTTCATTATTTGTTTTGACTATTTCTCTAAAATTTCCGAAACCATTTAGGTATCTTACGTTTCAGCCTATCAAATTTCTGTTTCAATGAAAGAAATACACAACTCAGAAAAACTCATCTCCAAATCTCTTTACACATTTCACTCCGTTACTCTATTTTATTTCGGAACCACGAAAAACAAAAGAAGAAACTTTGCCGGAAATAAAAAGAAGCATCTGATGCTACCCATTAAAGAAAGCACGTACTGATGCAACTGCGGCAAAAGCTCTTGTATGTGATACACCCCCCGCCATTCCACATTTAAATATTTAAAGTCCTTGTTTGTACTAAGTCTGGCACTAGTTCCCTCCATCACGTAATCCTACGAAACATTCCAAATTCTCTAGAAACTTTTACAGTTTCCTCTTATGACTAAGAAAACTGAAATATATTCCATCGAGGAGTCTGATGAATGACTGAGAGATAATTTACTAAACCAAAATTTAAATTAAATCTATCTTTCGTTCTGACCGCATCAGTCACTTGAAAGTTGAGGGGAATTGTTAAATGTTTCCCATTGATCTGCACATTTTACGTAATACTGCAAGAGGGATTTTTTTAAAATTCAAACTTGAAAACCATCAAATAGTTTAGGTTCTTGAAGAATTTTCAACTATTATAGCTATTTTAGAAAGTGTTTTTACTTGGAAAACATAGTTTTGATTTGTGAAAAGGTTTTGTTTTTCAGATCATTTAATGACTTATAATTACATTATAAAATTTACTAAATATTTTCCATGAAGTAATTTGAGTCAGACATTTGTTTCAAATCGATTCCATGTAAGATTAACAACTTGAAAATAAGCTAACAAAAAATGATAAAAATTTATCTTAACAAATGCATTGAGACGGACAGTTGTTCGTAAAATAGCTATACTATTGAATTATAATCTATTTGCTGTATCAATTCACTTTGATATAGGAGAAAAGATTTCTCTCTAAAAAAAACCAAACATTTAAAGCGTTTCTGTTCTGAGGTAGTATTAATTCTTCACAAAAAAAAGTTAAAAAAACAGAAAATGTTTTCCGTTACTTTTTATTCAGCAGAAACAGTTATTTTTGTATTTTTGCAACGTATGTATTTAACGTGTTTATTTTGTGTACCTAACCATGTCTTGTTTTCTCGGTCCTTAAGCTTTCTTTCTTCTTTTCCCATCACAGTCCCATCCAATCTTCCATTTCATTCCATTTACTTTTATTTATGAAACGATCGTTTCATTTTTGTAATTTTTGATCGTTTCAAGTTTTTGAGACCATTAAAAAATTTTCTATGTACAATTATGTTTGTTGCTCAAATAATCAAAAGTAAAATTTGCTGGTTAAAAGTTGTTGGACTTGAGAAACATTTCCAAAATATTTAATTACTTGATTCTGATGTTTTTGAAACTTTTTTTACTGCAAAAATTATTATTATTTTTAACGCAACCACCACTAGCATTTTAAATATCAAGTGATAGCTCTCAACTCCATTACAAACACCCAACCTCTGCTGATATTTTGAGATTTTTGAATATTAATGCGCTTTTATATTAGACGAAAAAGTTTGAGAAGAAAGAGTTTCCCACAAAGTGTCATACGCTGAGATTAATGGATCACAGTGTTCGTAAGTATTTAAGTAGACATAGAGCTTTGAAGCAGATGGCATTTCTCTCACGATTCTACATGCATTTCAAGCAAAAGATCTAAGAGTTTCTTTTATTACTCTTTTTTCAATATATAAATGCAAAGGCGAAGGAATGAGAGGGTAGATCATGACACAGTAATTACGAATGGGAGAGTTTTCTTTTCAAATTTAATTTTCCTATCTGAAATATCCATGAATCTCTTTTATTTAAAATTGTCTTTTTTATTGATTTTTTTTCTATTTGATGCATTGTTTGCATTCAGTTAACGGTTGATCATTTTTTCTCACCACATTGTCATGTATTTGATTATATATTCCTAGATGGATTTTTATTAATATGTTCCAATGTAAATTAAGCATCATTGTGAATCTCAAACTGAAGCTTTTGCAAGATCAGTATGGGAAAAATCCCTTGGAACTTGACTATCATTGAGCGCGTGGTTGGATACTGCAAAATGAACTAAGTCACTGTCGTATTAAACGTAAATTACCTAGAAATATTTAATTTATTCATAAACTGGAATGAAATATTTTTTAATATATATACAGTCTAGAATTTAATACAAGTGATCGTTTCCACTCACAAAGAAAAAATTCTTAATCGGCACACACACACTTAAAACTGTTTTCTAAAGAAACTATAGCAGAAGTTAAGTGATTTTTTATGAGTTATATCAATGAAGTAATTCATAAGAAATTATACGTATGGTTGAATTCGTGTTTGCATTCACTTCAAAGCTGTTTACGCTTGCAATCTTTGGAAAAGAAATAACTTGATGTGTTTTCTTTCAAAAGATAGACCTGTAATGAAAGGAAAGAAAATACTTTGTTTACCTTAACTGTGTAAACTTAATGTACTATATACTCCACAGTCAATACGCATAATAAAATCTAAAACTCGATTTTCGCTTTTTTTTCGTTATCGATAGGCATCGTGAGGCATTTCTCTCACGATTCTACATGCATTTCAAGCAAAAGATCTAAGAGTTTCTTTTATTACTCTTTTTTCAATATATAAATGCAAAGGCGAAGGAATGAGAGGGTAGATCATGACACAGTAATTACGAATGGGAGAGTTTTCTTTTCAAATTTAATTTTCCTATCTGAAATATCCATGAATCTCTTTTATTGAGACAAATGCATTGATTATTGATATATATCAATAAAATATATATAAAAAACAAAATTGAGATTAAAAAACTAACCGTGATATTAAAGAACTTTTCCCAACGTAAGTTAGTAAAAAACCATAAACTGATTGAAAATCACATTACTTTGAGATATTTGCGTTTTCATGTAAATGATAAAATGACATTCTTTTTATAATTTGTATTTAACAGAATGCACATGCTTGCTATCTCAATATTGTATTCACATATGTTGTTGCAGTGCATCCTATTGTTGAATTTAATTTTTTTCCCAATAAAGCTCTTTCAAACTAAAAACAGCATAATTTTTATCTTCACACACAAGACTCCAGAAAATCTTTTCAAAGTTTAAGCTTTTTGCATTACAGTTCGTATTTAAAATATGGACAGCTTCAAATTTCGCCAATCTCTGTAGAGCGGCTGCTCTTTTTGAATGAAAAAAAACAAGTCTGCAGAGTTATTGGTGTAGAAGATAAAATATAGAAATTTTTATGGAGAGCTGAAATCAGCGGTTGAAATCAGTGAAGCGAAGTAGAAAATACCGAATAAAAGTACAGTAGTTAAGTAAAAATCAGGTTGGGGATGAATTTCGGCTTGAAAAAAAAGTGTGAAGTGACTTGATTTCGATAAGACACAGTCGAGAAGCTCTCAACGATATGTCACCCAAGGGATTTTGATTATTTGGATAGATAGAGATGGATGGAGATGGAGAGCATTTTTGAACTTTGGACCTTTACGTCAATCAACAACATCTGCCGGTGGCTTAATTATTACTTTGCAAAGCCTCCGTTCCCGAAAGAACAAAGCGATCACGAATCGATGGGAAACTCTTTTACTTGACGGCCACCGCTGATGGAAGGTGGGATCAAAGTAAATAGGTTCTCGCTCGGTCAGCCATTCTTTCTACTCCGCTAAAAGATTAGGAGGAGTTTTCTGAAGATTGCAGGAAAGCTGTGAATTCGAGCCATCTACCGCAGATTCTTATGGGGGTATAGAAATTAAAACATCAGGTTGCACGAAAAAAAAGCGATCCGTGGATTAAACTTTCTTACTTAAGAAAATTGAAAATTAATTGAAAATGGAAATGAAAGCAAAACGCATATAAAAACATGAATTTTTATATGATATATTACTTTTCACTGATTAGATTTTCTTGTAGACTCTACCACGATTGCAATTTTAGCTACAAACAATAAAATGTAAAGATCATAGTCGAATATTTAGCATTAAAAAATTCGCTATGTATATATTTTCATATTAATACTAAGTAAACAAACTTCTCATGACCGTTATAGTGTATCTTTATATGAGAGAATATTTTTTTGGAATGGTTATTATAGTCGGTATCCGAATTACCCAGGTTAAAAAAAAATAAATAAAAAAAGATATCTATGCATGTAAAAATAAAAGCAAGAATATAAATTGCAATTTTCTTTGCCTATGGAAATATCTTTGCATAAAGCTAGATAAAATCACGGGATTGGAAAGACATTCTATCTCCAGTTATGATTTTCGTAACTCTTGCAATGTTCCACCATTTTCTAAGAACGAATTCTTATAGTTATCCATTACTTTATCCATCTATATAGATGGGATACATTTAGGGATGCATTCGAATAAAGCAAACTACTGGTACGAGCTTTCTTTGAAAAATAAGGACATCATGTAATTTTTTTTTATATTCTAGTGATCTTAGTACTAACATTGATATTGAATGACCAAGCTTGTGATTTTGATCTACAAATTTTTGGCATGTGTGCACGAACTTTATAAATCGTTTTTCCCAAAACTCTTGAACATAAAATTATTCTAAATATAAATATTAGAATTTCATTCTAAAATTCTTAGCATAATATTTTTATGCATATTCTAGTCGGAGTGATCTACATGCAAAGATTTATGCTACCATATAAACATCCATAATATAACCCACTTGCGCTTTCTCAGAAATTTTTATTTTGTAATCCCAGATTCGAAATTTGATTTTATATCAATTGTATTTTTTCGCTATATGATTATTACAGGCATAACAAAGTTTCGTTTATTGCTCATACAGTATGGTGTACTGTTAAAAAGCGGATGTTAGGAAAGATAATGCTTTTAACTGAAAAGGGAATGTGTGAGCAGAGTCACGTTAATTCCTTCACAAAACTCAATATAAACATTGTGCTATATATGAATGAAATTGCGCTGCATATGAATTTCGCGTGCGACAATTCTTCACAACAAACCATTTCATAATATTCAAATACATCTGATTTTGTAAATAAACGATGCACCAGAGAGGAAATGAAACGAATTGGAGGGTTTCTTGAAACGCAATATTGCAACAGGAAATGAAGTGCATTGCAAATTTCGACGTTTCAGATAGGGATGAGATAATGATCAAGTGTTTCATGAATGTGTAGCCCTACAAAACGTTAGGATAAGCTGTGTTGATTTACGGTATTTGTAAAGCAGTCTCAGTGATATGATAAAGGTTTCTAAATTTCGCACTTTGCGTTATTAAAGTGATATAGCTCTACTTGTTTTGGATTATTTAAGGCCTACCATTGTATGTTTAATATCGCAAGAGTGGGCATGGAAAATGAAATAATTCCAAAATTATCTTTCGCATAGATCGTAGGTGATCTACAGTTCTACTGATTGTATGTAACCGACGAATAGTATGAGTGATAAAATGTAAAATTTTATTGAAAATGATATTTAGTTCCCCACTTTCTTGATAAATAAACAGATCGTGCAGAGACGAAAAACCAGTAAAAGTTATTTGTATCATTTATCCTATGAACTTTTGTTTTAAAAAAGTATATCCACGAGTTTCTATTGTTATAAATTTGGAAACATGGAAATAGCTTATAGCAGTATGTGCAAAAAACTACTCTTTCGGTCTGTTCAAAAGTATTGCAGTGAGAATGGAACGTATGTGTTTTTCTTGAAACGTGATAGTGTGCATATTTTTTTTACGAAATTTGGGTTTATTCTAAGTTTAATACAACGAAAACATCTTGAACACTGTGTAAATATGATTAAAATTCAATAGAATTTCCAAAACTAATAGCCCACTTTTGAATATACTTTTAATAGCCGAACTGCTCACTTTTGATCAGGAATCCGATCTTAAGATGAGTTATCTAGCTATTTTGGATTATGAATACAAGTTATCAAAATTTTTTGTCACAATTGGGGAAAAATAACTATCGAGAATTTTTTCTTTAATATCTTTGTTTATTCTTATTAACAAAGCTATTTATTGTTAAGCTCTAAACTATTATAAACGAACCTCTTTCTCAAAACTAGAACCATTTCCCATTTATAACCGATAAAATTGATGAGTACTACTACCCGAAACTCTTAAAAACATTGAATCCTATAACTTTTCTTTAAAGTTGGAACGAATTCTTTAAAGTTTGGCCCATGAGTTCAGGGACACCCTGTATATTATTATTAAATAATATTTTGCTATGATGTCAATTGTTGAGAATTTTTCACTTTGGAAAGCGGGTAAAATTTTTTAAGAGTTCTGGATATAGTTTTAAATTAGATAAATATTATAGCAAATCGTATCCAAATAAAAATGAAATGATATTCACAGCAGCGTTGTTTTTTAATAAAAAATACAACACACAAAAATTTTGAACATTTTATGTAGTCTTCTATACTATGAAAAAAAATCAGAAACATGGGAAAATATCGAAAGAAATATCAAAATTGAATTTATGAATGCTTCGAAGCAAGAATTATGAGTGCGTTATAATTATATTTAATTGTAATAGCAAAGTTGACATTCTTGGTGTAACGAATAATAAATAGTAACTGTTTCAGACTTGGAGAATATGCCTAAAGGGGAAATTCTTCAACGAAGTTTAAAGAATTGTGTATTTTTTTCTGAGAATTGAAAGAAAGAATATAGCGTCTTTTCTCTGGAAATCGGTATCATCCTTGAATTCCTCACCTATAGAAAACTTTACAAAAGCCCCAAGAATTTTCTGACATATCCACAGAGCTCACTCGAAACGATCTGCTTGAAAACTTATCACCAGAAAAGGATATAAAAACATTATATTACTTCTCAGCGTTTTTTTCAGGAATTTGGTATTAAAACTTCATATTCTCTAAAGAAAATTTTATGTAAACGTAAAATTAATAGAGCAGAGAAAGAAGTTCTGTATCGGATGAAGTTGGATTTGAATTTTTGAAAAAAAATTAATTTATATGTAGCTTATCAAATGCGTCTGAATCTCAAATCAAAGATTGTAATTTTTTTTGAAGGCTTACAGGCATTTGTATCAATAGATGATATTTTAATATACCGTACCTATGAAAATAATTATAATTCTATGACAAAAATATATTACTTTAATTTCTGACTATATAACCGTTCTACGCGTAATTTTTATTTCATGTAGTAACAAACTACTTATACAATATCGATTAAATCAATTATGTTACAGATATCCCTCACTTTTCGCGATTTATCTAAGACGATTTTGAAATTCTGTTTTTAGGAATCGCAACTGAAAAATTTGGCCTGGAGTTTGATGTTAATATTGAAAATGGGCTTGTAAATTAAAGATATAACGTTGTTAAAATGATAAAATCCGGTGGATGTCACGGTTTAGATAAAAAGAATGTGAGACAAGCGCTAAATCCAATTCACCAGATCTCACTAATCAACATCTTTTGGTAATAGAATTTTAACCAAAGAAAAAGATCCTAATGAAATTAGAATTTCCGTATTTGCAAGGGATATTCACAATTCTCAGGCAATTCTTTTGATACTGGGATTTTAATAAAGAGACGAAGAATGCTTCTTGTCACGTGAATCTCGACCGTTTCATTAAAAAAAAGTTGTCAGAGTCAGTCATCATACCAGGCTTTTTAGGAAAGAAAACATCCACACTCACACTACAATCACTCAGAAGTACAGAAGACAGAAGTAAAAGTATTAATTAAACTAATTCAGTACGAAGGTTTTCAACAGCTGGCTGATGCAAAGATGAATTCAGGAAAGAAAGAAAATTCAACTGCTCTTGGGGGAAATCGGAACCACGTCCTCTCACTTGCCGGGTGAGTGCCCTAGAATACAAGGGATACGAATTTCAATCTTTCCTTGGAGCTAGTGTGCGCTGAGCGGGACATTGACGGTCGGACCTACCTCAGGCCAGAGCTCACAATCTCTGCCATCTGGTGGCAAAGTCAGTATTGTGGGCTCTGGCCTGAGTTAGGTCCCACCGTCAATGTAAGGTCCCTTTCAGCGTACACGAGGTCTAAGGAAAGATTGAGATTCGTTGCTTTTGTAGTCTAGTGGTCTAGGGCGCTCACCCAGCAAGTAAGAGGACGTGGGTTCTATTCCCGGCAAGGGCAGTTGAAATTCCTTTCTTTCCTGCATTTATTATCAGCTGTTGTAAACCTTCGTATGGATAGCGGAGAGTGACATCATCCCTGGACTCATTCAGTAGCTTAAATTCCTGAGGTTTGTTTGAATTATCAATTCATTAAAAAAATCATTTTGCTGCTGGAAATTAAGTTTATTTTTTTTAACTTTCTGAAGAAAATCCTCTATCTATATCTTACCCATGATAAATTCAACTCACTTTACTTTATATATTTTTTAGAAGTGTTGATGAAGATGTTGCTGTATTTAAATGTTGTTTCGAAAATCTCGAAATTAGTATAGGTTACCCACGCAATGATCTCATTTCCTTCCGTGTGTTGGTTCCGTAATATGTCTTCCATGAAATTCAAGGAGATTGTATAATACACGTGATGGTTAGAGATAACCGTAAAGAGAATTCTCTGCAACGAGTTCTAATCGACTTATGTCAACGAAGCTGTGTGGATACGCGTTCATTCTAATTAGGTGAAGAAGAGCAATGCCTGTGACAAAAATATAGTGGGATACCAAGAACATGCCACTTTGAGCATGCTTTCAGACTAAGTATATATATAAAGGTCGTACTCTACTTTAATGCATACAAACTTTTAGATATGCTAACGCACACACTACTAATTAAAAGGAGAACCTACTTCCAGGGAGATACTCTCTGAAAGTGACTTCCTGTCAGTAACCATGACATTTGACTGGCTGCGGAAGAAACAGCGGAAAAGAACAGGAAATTTCCTCTGAAACCAATCTTCTTGAAATACACATCCCCGGGAATTTCAGCTTCACCTATCTGGACGAAACAATTCATTATAAAATCACAGAGAGCGCTCGCCTTATTCCGCGCTGCTTATAATTTCTTCCTTTATGGGCCGAATGTAGTCATGATCTTTATCATAGGGAAGTTTGAACCTTAAATGCTCAATTTTTTTTTCATAGAACTGATAATTTTTTTCATACTTAATGACACGTATTAAAAGCCGGAGAAGAATCATTAAAAAAATACCAATTTCGAATTGTACTGCTTATGCGGAGCCTTATTAAAGACGTTAAAAGCCTCAAAAATCGCTCATAAAATAAATGTATTGAAGTAATATTACTTTCCAGTTATATATATATATATAGCTACCTTCTTTGTGATTAAAACATTAGTGTGAAAAAGATTCGGTTTGAAAACTTCAAGGTTAAAAAAAAAGAAATGTGAACAAATCATTTTTACAAATTAGCGAAATCACAGCCACGCATGCTCTGTAAGAAACAAATAGTTGTTACCGTGTTAATTGGGACATCTGACAGCAAATTCAAAATATAAAATGGGAAGTATATGACCTTACTTTATGTGGAAAAGCCATTCTGAATTTCGATCTTCAAACTGTATACAGTAATGGACGTTTAAAGAACCCTTTGCACATATGCAGAGCTACTCATTTAAGGGTTAATACAATTTTACTCCGTTAGGGATTGGGTATCGGAATTGAAACCTCTTTTTTCATGTTCACAAGTAACCTCACAAGTAAAATGTACAAGTTTATTTTATTTCACAACGCCATCTTTTTTATCTTTGCGCGGTCGTTTCCTATTTTACAGAAATAAAAACTTTTGTCATGAGTGTTTGAGCTCGTTTAATCCCTTCGTAATTCCTGGACATCACCCTCTTCCTTAAACCGGTTATTATACCAAATGAAAAATTTCAGTTCGAAATCTAGATACAGTTTTCTGAGTTGGCAGTCGCATTGCACTGAGGTTTGCAAATTCTCAGGATTCGCAAAAGATAATTAAACAGGTGAAAGACACTGACGTACGTAGTTTGTGCAAGACAGGCTTTTTGAAATTTAATGGGTTTAGACAATAAGAAATTACTATTATAACGGTTCCAAAAATAGTGGCATTAAATGTCAATCAGGACAATCGCTCAGGTGAAATTGATTCTAATAAAAAGAGTTACGAAAGCTTTGAGTTATCATGCCAATTTTTCACAAGGCATAGTCGATACGTAAATACGCAGTTGCGACATGACCAGATAAGCACTGCGGTCAATCCAAACAGCAATAACTTTAGTGGATCGAAAAAAAAAATTCTTTTGTGAATAGATCGCGGCACTGACATTTTGTGCCTTCACCGACAGTAAGTATTAGGAAAATATAGATATACAAGATCTATAAATGCAGAAACAGAAAAACGAAAATATTATAAAATCTTCAAAAAATTTGAATTTATGATTACTTAAAAAAAAAGAAAAGAAAATTCACGCATAAATTTTCTTCAGAGTAATATGCTCACATTGAGAGAAAGAAATCATTAAAACTGGACCTGTCTCAGAACCTTCGCTTAATCTGAAAACTTTTATTTTTCAAGCATTTTATTCACAGGTAAAAAATTATAAACCGATAGAAAACGTGAAAATATTACACTTCTTTTCAATTAACATAGCATCTCGCGCACGAAATAATCACTTCTATTTTTTCCCCCTTGCTATCATGAAAAGAACCTAATGGAAGCATTTGAAGTCTTTCCAATTTTTTCCTTACTCTTATTTCTTTACCTTCTTTTTTCGGCATTCTTTTTTGGTTTTTTAAGAAAAAGGTATGCGGTCTCGAGAGAGTTGCCGAATTTTTCCTCTAGTCTAATTAGTAGGCTAATGATTAATTAACTTGGAATAAAAAATACGTAATTATCACGGCTTTTCTAAATTAATATCTCAAAGAAATGGCCTTATGTTTAATTTGGAATGGAATTTATACATTTTTCTTGTGAAAGGAGTGCAAATGAGAGAAATGGCTTTTTTAAATATACATTCTTAAAATGAAAATGACAATAATTCGAAAAAATGTATCTCTGGAGTGTCGTTAAAAATATGATTCCAATATTTATACTGTATCACATTTATCCACCTGCATCCTGATATTCACACATTAGACGTAGAGTATGATCGAGAATTAGAATATTGTTTATTCTACGCAAACAAACTTATTTTCTCTTACAAATAATCCAAGTACCAAATTATAACTTGCATTGCCGAAATATAATAGAAAAAAGATGAGAGCTAAAAAAGTCATTAAGCAGATGTTGTCGGGTTCAAATTAGTTTTGAATAGAAAGCTTCTCGCTTCTCTGATGTACTGTCCTAACAAACGTTAATATGATAACATGATATTATGTCAGATCTCCACCAGCAGCTCTACGCCACTCCGAGGTTCTCAAAAACCGATTTTTGAGGTGTATCTGAAGTGATTTTGCCCTCAAAAACCAGTATTTGCGTGACTCGGAGTGGAGTAGCGCTGCCGTGGTGGCGCAGGCTTTAAAAATCAACTCCATCATCTTGTGCGTGTCTCAGCATAATATTTTTTTTCTACACATGTACTTTTCCAATCGGTAAAATGCTTGTATTTGTCTTCATCCTCTTGTTACCCTACTAACCATTCAGCACCTCCTGGTCCGCCCCTGCCTGCTCAACATCAATAGATGGAAGTGAGCAATGAACGTTTTTTCAAACATGCCGAATCGATGAATGGAATCGGTGAATAGCGCATTTTTCTCTTTTATTGTAATTTTAATTTATGGACAGGATGACTAAAAAACTAGCTTATTTATCTAGCCACATGAATCTTTTGCTTTAACTTAGATACAGAAATATCTGGAATGACTTTCGTGTAAAGCAGTTTTCCCAAACGTTTTGATTTCTCGGACTCCCCGTAGTGAAAGCAAATGCTCAGCGACCCCTTTCAGTAGAGATCAATGCTCCGCGGTCACAATGTAGCGTCAGAAGATTAATTAATAAGTTATAAATCTTCTGACGCTACGAAGATTTTTTTAATTAAAAATTATTCGAAAACCACTCTCATATAAAATGCAAATGTGTTGCTTTTTTTATAATTTGCATTTATCATAAAAATTGGATAATTACAATGGTAGTAAATGAAAATGATCTCGTGGACCTCTTACACTCACGGACCCCCAGGGGCCCACGGACGACAGATTAGGAAAAACTGGTATAGAGCATCAATAAGTGTTCAGTTGATATTTTCAGGTTCATTCACATGTCAACTCAGAAAAGCATAGCTCTGAAATATGGTTCATGTGGTTCGTATCTTTTGGCTGCAGAAGAGAATATGTAGAGTTAAATATGTTCATCAGTCAACCAGAAGGAAATTCTCTTATTCACTCTAGAACCGGTTGTCCGGATAATCTTGCATATAAAATGACGTGTTAAGCCTTCTTTATTTAAACAGAACTATAGTATCTTCAGAATCCATCTTTTGTTTTTTTTTAATTGAGATTATTTCGAAATTAAATATATGGAGTTTAAAAATTAACTTTCAATCAGACATATTACAATCATATAGTCTGTTGGAAAAAGTATCATATAGGAAATCATTTTTTCTTGAACAACAAATCACCGTTCCACATTTCGATTTGAAATTTTTGTATACGGGAACCCCATAAAAGTGGAGTAACTTCACAATATTTGAACGGAATTTTTCTCAGGAAATGAATTAACAAAAATGGAAAAATGAAAAACAGCTTGTCTCAAATGTATGTAGACTTCACTTGAAAAGACTCGCAAAGCAAGATATCACAATATTTGCATATTTTAACCTGGCTGCTATGACGTAATAATTTAAAGAGTATAAATGTTCACTCGAAAACTTGTGTTACAAGTAGTTTTAGCCATTATGCCTCGCAGCGTTCGTTACACCGTCAGGAATGTGACTGAAATATGGCATTTAAAGTGTGAAGGTGTGGCTTTCTAAAATATTGCAAAGGTGACAGAGTACCCAGATCAGGTATATATAAAATATTACCTAAAAGTGATAGTATATAGTAGCAAAATCGTGAACTGGGAGACCTAAAGTGATCATAGCTTGGATGAATAGAGGTATTTTGCTTTTAGCATCTAGCCGGAAATTGTTTGTGCGTCAAATTTTACGAAGCTTATCAATTCTTGTAACAAATATGAGCACGAAGATCTCTTCTAAAGCAGCATCTCAAAGATGATCAATTGATTTGGGTTAGAATGACATGAGTTGGATGGGTGAATGGTTCATTGTTGTCTCTTGGGCGACTAGTTGCCCCATCTTGCATAAACGTGATGGTAGAGAGCGCATGTCTTTCACGCAAACATGGCACGATCTTCTCGCGCAAAAGCGTTAAATAACGCTGCACATTCCCGTAGCCGTTCCCGTGACTTAGCGATGATAACCCTGCAAACCGTTTTTTATTTCGGTTTTTTTTCGGTTTTTATGAATTTTTAAAGTTTTTATGGACTTTTTGCCCACCCTGTACATAGTTTACATACTTCATTAACATTTTTTGGAAAAAATGGTCAGTCGCAGTGTGATGGATTTTGCTGAGTATTTCAACTCCTTCAATATGTATTTTAAGCTGAAAGACTAAATCCAATGACTTCATTGACGTCATTGCGTCTACAGAAAAATGTATTTAATCAATGCATTGAATTCATTTGCAAGGACACGAATTTTCCTTTTTTCACTGTATTTTAGACTAATTTTTTTTCTTAGTGATAAAGGTCGACGATTATAATAGACCTGGCCATATTAAATAGTGGAGAATAATGCAAAATCAGCAACACATGATTTCAGATTCTAAATGAATATTAGAGGTGCTAAACATTAACAAATTTCAAGCCAAAATTTCGTTAAAAAATAGTCAAATATAAAAAAGCTGATCAAATATTTAAACTTCTGCTGCCATCTAGTGAGCATAATTCGAACAAAATTGCAACTATAGCTGTCCGTACGGGGGGTTTAGTCGTCCAATGGAACGAATGATAAAAACTGTCCGTGACCGTATCTGAGGGTGACCGTTTTAAACAGGGGTTCGAAATACATGATTTAAATAGGCTTTTTGCCAGGATATTTTTATTTGGCCGTAAAACAGGGGTGACCGTTAAGAGGGGTTTTACTGTATTAATATTCTATTAACCCTAAGAGAAAATCAAGAAAGTGAAAACCGGTTTTTTCCCCTCTCGTGTGTGATGCACTTTTCAAATTTTTATGCGATTATTATTACGATTTTCTCAGATTGCAGTTTTTGATTTCATCCGTGATATAAAAAAAGACTGCTACAAAAATTCTGAAATTTTGCAATAATGTTTACTCACCATGTTGTGTTAATAAAATGATCCTCAGATTTCGAAATGAATAAATGGGAAATATTTTAAAAAAATGTTGAATTTAAATTTTTTAAATTTATACATTTTGTTTAAAAAATTAATAAAATTCTAATGACTGATAAGAGATATCGAAGTTTACAATTGATTTTATATACTAACACATGTACAAATATTTTTTTCGACAAAATTACAGAATTTTTGGCGCCCTAGATTTTTTTTAAATCTTACACGGGATCAGCTAAAAAACTGCAATTTGAGAGAATCGCGTTCAAAGTGTATTTTCTTGTTCACGTTTATATACATTATGATTCATTATTATTATTTTTTTTTGATAAAAACCAATTAACCCGATTGACTCGAAATATTTTGCATTTGATTTTCATTTAAGTTAAATATTTTTTAGTCATGTTTGAAAAATCGACTTCAGGGGGGTCATCACACCCCCTTAAATGAATAAAGTACCGCCAACAATTTTGAGATGAGATTTTCTTTCCAATATAAATCTTCTAAGTTTTGGGTATTTAAATTTTGCATCGTGGCTTTTGATTGAAATTTTGTGACACAATTAACTTTGTAAACACAATAAGCTCTTGTTGAATGAAATCGATCGCAGTTACAAAGTGTTATGATGAAGTCTAACAATTAGAGTTTAAAATTTTTACATCTCATTTTTATGTTATGAGTGTGTGTATGGCACAATATTCAAAACCATATTAAAAAAAACAAACATTAAAGAGATGGCTTTCATTTCGAAAATTGAGAGCTAAGGAGAGGAAGGGCATGATTTTTCGGGAAAAAAATTGAGAAACGAAATATAAGAGAACCTCGAAAGGGCGGCAAAATTAGTAGTGCCTAGGGCAGCGAGAGCACAAAGTCCGTCTCTGCTAAGAAGGGCCCGTTTCAACAGCACCCTATAAATACTCCCCAGAATGAAAATTCATCTAAAAGAATGACCAAATGATCTAGACTGATATATCTTTTATTTTACTGTTTCCACCAGTCATACCTTCGTCAAGAAGCTACCATTTTTACATCCTTCATTGAAGCTTTTTACGCGTAACAGTTTCGATGAAAGTTTAAAATTGCTCAAAATATATTGCCCTGTTTTATTGACCAAAGCGTGATTTAATTCGAAAGTCAGGGTAAATAAAAACGATCGCGCAGTAAACACTGTGCATTGTATGCACCTTCCCTCAAAAGATTTTACTTATCAGTGAAGGAAAGCAAATTACCACATTTTGAAGAAGGGGAGTTGATTTGGTTTAAAAACTTTCAAATAGATCCCATTTGGCTAACACTTTACAAATCGGGTGATAAATTTACCAACATAGTGGATGAAACTAGTACGTAATTACATGTAAGCTACACGTAATCACAAGGTTATAACATCACACTACATGGAGAGAAAAAGCGCTAATCGTGAAAGAAGGCCAAACTTGGCTTTTCTAACGGGATGGAATATTGCAGTTAATTTTCAAGAAGTGACAACCCGCTGCTGGCGGAGAAATGTACTTCTGTTCGGTGTTTGGTGCGCAACTGACAGTTAGAAAAATAACACGTCACAAAATTTCTAAACGTTATAACTCACTTAATATTCGTCCGATTCAAAAACAGCTCTAACAGCTTTTCGATATTAGTTTTTCACAAGGAATCACGTGTGTAATTATTGAGCAGTTGATAGTTTCCACACTGTACACTTTTGAGACAGGTATTTTTCCATTTTTTAAAATAAATTAAATCAGTTCTTGAGCAAAATTCTGTTAAACAATTGTGAAATGCCTTTACCAACATGTGAAAAAAATTTGAGATCAGAAAAATGTGAAATCTCTGGTTTTATATTTAAGAAAAACGATTGTCTATATACGTTTGTGACAGAAAAAAAAACAAACATACATTATACAGTGTGCATAAGTAACAGCACTAACGACATTATACTGGTGAACCGCTGATTCTAGAGGCGTACTTCCAATTAGGAAAGTATCCCAATAAGATGTAGAACTCTCAGATATGTCATTCATGTTGCAAGGGGTTGCATAGTTATTAAAAAAAGAACAAAAAAAAAAAACTTTTCATACGGACACCCTGTGCCCAAAAACCCAACAAGAAAGCTGTTCCCCTGTCTCTCCTGATGCCAACAAAAAATTTCTTGTTTGTAAGTGCTTTCACTGATATATTCGAATTCGAAAAGCAGAGGAAAGTTGTTAAAAAAACAGCATTAAATGCGAGTAAACCGTTTTACGGTTTAGAAACTTTTTCTAACTGGAAGTATGCCTCTAGGATTAACTGTTCACCAGTAAAATACCGTGCGTGCTGTTACCTATGCTTCTTTTATATCACCAATAATAAATGTCAAGATATACAATTCAATTTACATTTGAATATAGCAAATGAAGATAAAGCTTTTCTGAAGTTTTCTTGCATTCTGAATTGAACATACTGTGAATATACTCATAACGCGATTTGTCAATTTTTTCTTTGTTTTGCTGTCGGATCATACTTTGTTTACAAATTCATAATGTTCTAACAAAGAATTATGAAAAAAAACTTTTCTTATGTGAAATACAAGTCATTTTTTGGTAAATATAGAATTCAATAAAATGAAGGTTTCTTTCAAATTCAGCATTGTAATGTGGAAAGTTTTTTAATTCAGCAGTTTTGAAGTTGTTTTTAATTTTTAGGCAAAATTAAATGGGGGAAAATGTGGATGGATAGAACTCCGATGGTTAAGATGACGATTAATGCGAAGTGCAATCAAACAACTTAATTTAGGCCATTCAAGTGCCAGTAGCAGTATTTTGATAGACGACTCCCGTTTTGTAGATAGTAATTAGTGTCATTAAATTTCGAGCTCCTTGTCCAATCGGCTTTTCATCATTGGTAATCACCGTTGCGCATCATCAATGCCGTTCAACTAGCTAATCGAGTGATCTACATTGTCTTCCACATATGTTTAGTTCGAATGCGTTCGAGCACTGCGATCACTGAAAAATGAATAAATACTGAATTTATTTCATTATACTTGAGTAAAGTTAGATAAATGTACGTTGCATCCCTTTTTTTGTACATTGTAATTCCCAAGCTCTAATATCATCGATCAGTATCACGTGCCGTTTGCACTAGCGTAATTTTTCGCCAAGTATATACAAGTAGTTCACTTGATAACATATTACAAAACGTATGTATATTGCTTTGGATATTTTTTTGAATATACTTATTGCAAGACTTCTTCCATGGTAAATGAAACTTGTGAAAAAGGTTTTTTTAAATACAAATACATCGAATAATGAAAAATCTTTTACTTGATTTATCAGGTAATACTTAACAGAAAAAATTCAAATGGCTAGTATTATAGGCTTACGTAAACAAAGACTACACGTTGTATTAATTGATTTGGAACCTTTTTTTAATCTGAATTTAAAAATAATATCACTGTAGATATTCAAAATAACTTTGCACTTGTTTTCATTCTTTCAATAGGTCTAATAACTTCGGTGTTTTGCACCACATGATCATCGAAAATGTTGATAAAGCTGTTGGCATTGCCACTTTCTGTGTAAAACACAAAAGTGAAATACGGTAAACTTCCTTACAGGGTTAATACATCTGAATGAACTTAATTTTAATCAACTAATTAATTACAGTTTTTGCGACGAATAAATATTTTAAAGCGCGTTTTCTGATGGTACTAACAACGCAGATTTAGAAAAGATCCCAACAACATCATAAATTTGGTGGGCAATGCATCTTAGTGAATTTTTATAATAAATTGGTAAATTAAAATTTTTTGCGGCGAATAAATACATAAAAGCGCATTTTCTGATGGTATTAACAATGTCGATGTACAAAAGATGACAACAACAGCATAAATTTGATCACGCGTAAGGATAATTTTGCCTCTCGATATAACGATAATCCCTCTACAACGATATTATTTTTCTCGCTCCGCAGAATATCTTTACATCGAGGTTCCACTGTATTTTAAAAGATTTCTTTCTTTATACCATTCAATATATGCTTTTTTTCTCACTACTTTAATACATAAAAAAAATAAACTTTTCTAGATCAAAGTTATTCAACTGAAACACATTCTTTGGCTTACTTACTTGCAGCCTGTTTTGGAAGTACGGATATTCTTCTTTTAATACAATTTTTTCTTTCTAATACAGGAATCTCGCGAACTCTTTCGCGGTTCAAAAAGCCCAGCATCTCTCATTTTTACTTCACTGTCTTTTGAAAACTACCGATAAAAATGAACTTGGAGAAGAAATCATGTGTTTGAAGTTTTTGAAAATTTTGAGATATGAGTGCATGAGTGTGAATTCTTGTTTGAAATAAAGCAGGTACTTACTTTTTGTGTTTTTTTTTCCCATATTGAAAGTATATTCATGAAGTCGGTTTATGAGTACGGCTAAATAACATAATTAACACATGTTGCGATCACAGTACGCAGTTTTCTTGGCTGTAATGAGAGAGTTTTTGCGCGTTTACCAAACTGCTTTAGGTAATATTTGATGACAATCGCTATAGCTGCTGCTTGATGGAGGCATGCTGATTCCTTCATCAAATATTACCTACAGCAATTTGATAAACGCACAAAAACTGTCTTTTATTACACCCAAAAAATTCATTGCATATTGTGATCGTCACATGCGTTTATTATGTTACTTAATCGTACTCATAAACTGACTTCATGAATAGACTTTCAGTGTTGGAAAATTCATTTTTGCTTCATTTTTCGGAAATTTAAGCATGTGACGTAGACGTTTCCAATTTTTCAGGCTTTACCAGCTCAACCTGTTGGGCTATTTTCTACTTTTGAAAAGCAAACGTACGTTTTTACTTCTATTATAAATTTAGCAAAAGTGGAAATGCTCCCTTTTGAAAATGAGCCCTTCAACTGTTACATAGTGTTCTACCATTTCTGGACAATTTAAAAGTTTTAGTGTTATCTGTGATGCTGAGAAGCAAGAAGAGCATTTCTTTGTGTGAAACAGGAAACCGTTCGTCATCGGCAAATCTTGTTCAAAAGAAATATTTCTCGTTTGATGTTATGTCCGGTCGGTGGGAAGGCATTGCTCGAAAATGTTACAGATGATATTTTGGTGCCGAAAACTTTCGAACAAAGATCGTAAACACAAAACAGTAACAAGCCGAGTATAGTCAATATTCTATTCCGTTTTCTTTCTGTGACGTTTCCGAAAAAAAGCGAAGAAAAAGAAACATCATTGAAGCTTTTACGATTCGCTGTCAAAAAGAAATGGTCGCAATGAAATTTTTGAACCATGAGAAAAACTTCTAGAAGTGATATAGTGCTTAGTTATGCAGTCGACGCTCGTTATCGCGACCATCCGTTATTGCGAGCGTTCCATTATAACGACCGGAACGATAGGTCCCAAATTTTTTCCTATTCATCCCATGTTATTTTTCACCCAATATAACGTCATACAGATACCATTCATCCCAATACAACACCCTATATCAGCTCTGCTCAACTTCTTTTTCACAAACAAATATATAAAATCCTTTTTTTTTTGTTTGCCAAAATTGTATTTGACATTGTTCCTTTATATCAGGGGTTCTTGACCTATTGGTCGTGACCCAAACTTTAGTCTCACAGGCTTCCGAGATGAGTCGTTCAAATCACTAACAGCCAAAGGTTCTTCTTGAGCTACGCGTATCCACCCAAACTTGATCCATAGGGGATATTGAGATGGTTCGTATACAAATCCTTTTACAGCCAGGGATTCTTGAGCTATAAGTCATGAACCAAACTTGCTTCCTGGATGAGTCGTACGAATCCACTTACAGTCGTGTATAAATGCACTCACTGGTCTAATTAATTTTGAAAAACAAATAGTCCCATGGGTCACGAAACTGATCTTGTCGTTGATTTTGAGTCGTGGCTGAAAAAGGTTGAGAACCTGTGCATCATATATGTTACAGTAAATGTGTTAAATCCAATTATTATTATGAATAATAACCGGTTATATATATATATATATATATATATATATTATATAATCACCAAGTATATTGGTAAGTTTGTTAAATTTACCTAAACTAGGTAAGTGTTTGAATTTCTCTGTATTGGCCATTTATAGTTCACATGAACTTGCAATAGATTTTTTTAATGATGAATTTATTAGTTTCCTGAAACAAATTACCGTCAATAACTTGATACTAGTTGGCGATATCAATATCGATATTTTATCCGATGAACCTCCGTTGTTAATTACCGAAATCACATCTCTATGAAAGGGGATTATGTATCCTGCATAGTCACCCAACCAGAGTGATAGCTAACACCTCAACGTGTATAGATAATTTGTTTTTACGTTTCTCAAAAAGTTGTACGCATGTTTTCCTGTTATTTTTCAATGTCAGATGAAAGATCATTTTGCTGTTCTTTGTAGACTGGATTTTATTAACAAAACTAATTTGCCTGTTGGGCAAAATAATAACGGCATTCATTCATTCGATTTTAAAGCTGTGTATAATTTTCTCTCTAATTATAATTTTAATTGTAACTCTTTGGAATCAGTGCCTAAATATCATAATATGATTTATGTTATAAACTCAGTCAAATTTTTAAAAAAAAATTTCCCATATAATAAAAGCAAACATCCGCAATAAAAAAACCTTGGGTCAGTAAACAAATTTATGATTTAATTATACGTGGGAAAAAAATTCGGAAGCAACCGTTCGATGAAATTTATAGGCTTGCCTAGAAAACTGCAGCTCGAAATCTTAACCTGATGATTATTATTGCGAAAAATAATTATTTTAAGACTGAGTTTAGTAAATGTAACACTGCAAAGAAAAAGTTGGTCGTATATATATACAAACTTACTGGGAGAGAGAGAGAGAGGATTACACTAAACAGTTTTACCTCATGATACAGATGATGACAAATTGACTAAAAATTTTAGCTCTCATTTCGAATTAGTTTCTAACAGTTCAAATCGTCCTGGTAACTAAAGGAAATTTTTCCTTTTAAGGAAGCGCTACTTCCTTAAATTCATTTTTTCTCTATTGAAACCTCCGACACAATAAACATTGTAAACTTCATGAATACAGAGATTTTCAAATATTTTAGCATTAAAAATATTGACTATATTTTAAATTTTATAAATGAATCTATTGCTCAACCATCTTTTCCTCATCCTTTGAAATGTGCTATAATTATACCAGTTTTTGAAGTTGGAGATAGTAATATCTTAAATAATTACCACCCTATTTCTATTCTTCCTATCTTTTCTAAGTTAATCAAAACTGCAGTGAAAAATAGACTACAACCTTTTTTAAATAGCAGTAAATTTTTTGCCCTAATCAATATGGTTTCTTGGGAAATCGAGGTACAGAAAATGCTTCGATAGAATTTTGTAGGTTTGTCTTTAAAAGTATCGAACAAAAGAAACAAACTGTTTCTCTCTTCCTTGACATCTCAAAAGCTTTTGAAAACGCCAGTCATGAGATCTTACTTTCTAAATTAGCTAACGCTGGTGTTATAGGTGAAATGTTACAATGGTTCAAGTCTTGTCTAAATGAAAGAAAACAGAGAAATAAACAACTCTTTCGGTGAATACACAACTGTAACAAAAGGAATTCCTCAGGGCTGTATTTTCGGTCCGATTCTTTTCATTATTTTTATTAATGATTTTTGTACGCTGAAACTGTTCGGTAAAATAATAGCATACGCGGATGACTCCGTCATTTTCTATTCCTGTATTGATGAACATTCAATTAAAAGATAGGTTGAACGCGATCTTCTAATAATTAATCAATGGTTGGTTCAATAATAACAATATGACATTGAATCTCCATAAAACTAAATTTATACATTATAGCTTGATTGGACATGACAATTCAGATTTAGTACTCAAATCACATCTTACAGATTGCTCAAGAAATGATTGCAACTGTCCTAATCTAAACAGAGTTTTTTCTTGGAAATATCTTGGTAGACGCAAACTTGAAACGGAAATCTCACGTTTCTATACTAACCAAAAAAAAACCACGTTATTGACAAAGAAGTACCCGTGTGAACTAAGAATAATTAAAGTGCATTTTTGTATTGATATGTGCGAGTACTTTTTCCTTCAAAACCAGTTGGTTCCATTTGCTTGAAGCATGTTTTATAGTATTTAAAAATAAGAATATTTGATGCGGGACAAAGTTATGGGCTTAAAAAAACTTATGGACTACTTTGGTACAAAATAAAAAAAAATTCATAAAAAATTTGATAGAAAGTAGATTTTGTTATATCACAATGTTTTAGAGAAAAGTTTGAACTATCTAAAAATTACCTTAAGAGTCTCGATATTTATTTTATATAACAAAAAGTTTTATAAAAGTGGGCCTCAGTAACCCGTGGTTATGGTATTCAACGTTCGTGAAAACATAATATTAAAATGCGGTTCAAAAGTAATTTACTACGCAGTAAAATAAATGTTATGTGAAAGAAGTTTAACTTTCTTTGACCTTCTTCACCAGTCTTTCCCTTCCGTAATGAGTATCTTGTAGTGTCACACCATTTCATTTTACGGCGAGAAAAATCGTATATAAGTCACGAAAAAAATTCCTAACTCCATAGCGAACCTATTGTTTTTTTTTATTTTGAGATGAAAACTTGTTCATCCTCATAGATGCCTAAGAGGAAAAACATTAATTTAAACTTTTATTGAAGTAAATACTTACATACCCTTATCTAATACTACGATGCATCGTACTCGAAATTATAAATTAACATCGGTCTCAGTAGTAAGTAGTACCAAGGACTCACAGTAATAAGTAGCTCTACGTAAAATTTCTGCCGTAACAAATTATTCAGATATTACGGAAATAGCTTAAATTTTAAATTCACTTTTAGGCAGTTAACTTTTGGAAGAATTCACTTTTTACGATAAAAAATAAATTTAAATGAGAATAAATTTCTTTTTGAGGTTTTTCCATCGATGTCACTTTTTTTTGATGATATTTAATTTAATGGCATACTCAGTACAAGTTTAATTATGGACGCGTTATTTTTTTTTGAATCAAAACTTAAAAAGAGAAAAATACTTTTTGCATTCTGTGTGAAATTATCGTGAACATTAGCTAATTTTCTTGTTGGAAAAAATAATTTCCAGAAGAAATCGGTGAAAATGAGAACGAGGTATAAAAAAAAGACGGTCTGTTATAAAAACTAATGGGAAATGGATTCTCTTTTGCAACTCAATCTGTATGTTGCATAATTTATTTCTTAATTTAGAAAAATATCCTATACGTAAATTAACATTGATGTGAGGAGAAAGGAGATTTGCTATTTCCTTCAAAAAGTCAGTTTTAGAGTCTATAATTTAAAATATTTTCACGTTAACAAGAAAAGAATTTTCAACATGGATATAAATCATGGAATAAAAAACAGATAACAATGTTTTATTTTAGCAATGTTTCTTTTTCTGGAAAATTAAATTTTTCCTTTCTATACTTTTTTATTCGAAGGATTCAATAAGTAATTGAATGGATTTAAAAAGAGAAAACTAGGAATATTTCCAGGAATAACCATTTGTAAAAATAAATGAATGGCAGTATTGTACGGCTATATGCTATATACAGGATGCCTACTCTTATCTTAGAAGCTAATTCATAAACCGTTAGTTTTAGAGGTGACTTCTAATAACAAAAAATTGCATCAAATCCTGTGATACAATCTTAAAAGCCGTTCAAGTAAAACAATACTTTCTGAAATATTTGCAAAACTTGAATTTTCGTACGGACTGTAGGTGATCATATAAAGTATATTTAATAAATATATATATACACACACCGACGTGGGAAAAGAACAAAACCATTCTTTTATAATTAATTTCTATTTAATCCATTTTCACATCTGAAACTACTTGCACTATTCACACCAAGCTCCAAGGGGCCATATAAAAACTCATGTTTAATAACCAATACGTTTTTCTGGAGTTTTTGAATTGAAATGGTATGACATAGGATGTTGTTAAGTGCTCCTGATGAATGGATTATACAGGGTGTTCTGTTATTGGACCGACAAACTCAGAAGGTTGTTAGTAGACATCAAGAGGAACAAAAATCGCAATTGAGCATGGTGTCACAAACCACGTTGAGAGGGTGAAACCTATAGGGTGAAATCTAATATCTCTGAGAATTTTGCACTTGGAAACGTGGATTTTTTTCCTCAGGAGAGACAGGGCAATAACTTTCTAATTGGGTTTTTGAGGACAGGGTGGCCGTATAAAAAGTTCATTTTTTAATTTTATTTATTTGTACAATATTGCAGGCCAAGGCTTGTGCAAGAGAATGCTATGGGTAGATATAATACAGATGCGCTTATCCATTATGAAAAAAAATCAGCTATCGTGTGCGAATCAACGATAAAACGGACGTGGGGAGCGGGGGCATGTTCCAATCAACTATGGCACGGACATACTTGCTAACTATTACGGAATTTTCGTTGTTTCTACGGATTTCTAGCATAAAATACGAGACTACGGCGGAATCGAGAACTACGGAAATCTGTTTTTTTTAGAAACGGTCTCAGGGTTCAGGGATTTCTTTGAATTCCATTAACCTATTGCGTAGAAAATGGCGTGATGCAAAAAATAACAGCATCCCCAAAGAGTAAATATCAAGCCTAGAATAAATATAAAATTAATAACAAACCAATCGATTGACATAAAAAGGTACGGTTTGCACAAAGGTAACTTATCATGGCCTAAAGTTCTTTTTGATAAATACAAGAAAATTCAAATTTCACTCACAGATGGCGCTGTAAAAGGAAAAACTCGACATCTATACATATAAAATTGATTTTCTGTGTGTCTGTTTGTTTGATGTTCTCTATACAAATCTGCAATTTCCTATCAATCTATGCCAAGTTCTATATGTGTACCAAACAGGCCCCAACTTGAACGATAGCTACTTTGAAAGTTTGTCAGAACTTTAAAACTGAACCGTTTGACACACTTCAAAAAATTGTCCAGCACCAATGACTTTTGGAATATCTACTTTTGTTAAATTGGCTCTTAAACAATGATTTGCCAGTTTTTAAATGCTCCCAATATATGAAGGAAACCCGGACAGCGCCAGGCATTACTGCTAGTTTTATGTAGAATGCCAGATTAACATTTTTTTTCTCTAAAGTTGAAGGAAATTGTTCGGAAAATTCCCCCCCCCCCCCTATCCCCGGTCATCAGTCCCGGCGGAGACGTGATGACTTTTCTTTCCGAGCTCACCTCAGCATAATATCCGGGAAATAACTGTTTCCTTGATATCTCTGGCTGAGAAAAAAGCCATCTATATCTCTCTAAACTACTGTATATTTAACACAGTGAGTAGAGTCAAAAATTAGGTTTAATTGTTAAGAATGGTTAGGTTTGTTTGAGAAATAAAATGATTTAGATAAAATAGTAGAATGAAAAATGACCAATGAAGAATTTTAAAGAGCATAATTAAATGGGAGTAAGCATAGAGCTAAACGGTAAGTCAAAGAGTAGAGGAAGGTTGAAGGTTAAGTTGGCATTCAAGTGCGGAAATAGAAGCGGATGAGGACCAACAGTCGTGGATGAAAATTCGAATTTGTCGATATTAGAGGAGGTGTAGGGGTTCCAGATTTCTGATGCAAAAGGGAGCACGGGAAGGATTTAAGTTTGTTAATAAAGAAGTCGGACGTCGCGAATTGTTTGAGATGGCGGCGTAGGAAAAATGGCTTTTGAAAACATTTATGGAAAATGTAATTGATATGAAAGTTCCAGCGGAGGTCAGCGGAGATGATGACACCGAGATATATTTGTACTGCATAACTTCAGTTATATTTGCCTTATTGATAAATTAGGAAGATTCTATAGGGGATCTTTTACGAGTAACTCTCATAAAAAACAGTTTTTGATGTGTTGAGAGGCATTTGCCATGAGGAGCAGCAGTTGGTGATGGAATTGAAGTAAAGTTGAAGAAGTTCGCCGTTAGAATCATTATTGGTGCGATGAATTACACAATTATCGGCAAAGAGTCTGGTATTGCAGTTGAGGACTTCAAGAGGATCGTTAATATAAATTAAATACAATAACGGGGTGAGAAACCATCCTTTAGGAGTACTTGAGTTAGCAGTTAGAGATGGGAAAGTATGATTTTTAAAATGAACGATCTGTTTCGATTTTTCAAGGAGGAACTTTACTTAACAAGGAAAGAATGAGGAATTATCAAGGAGTGGAACTTTACTGTATCCTTTGCACAAAACCAAAAAAAATGTTGGTTTGAGAATTATTATCGACGGATCCCGAAAGGTCGTGAATGAACAGGGCCAGTTGCGAGAAAGTAGATAAGGAACGTCTGAACCCGCGTTAGTTAGGAAAGAAAAAAAATTACAGAATCTCTCTAAATGGTTACGAATTTTTTAGAAATAATGTGTGCTCGAAAATCTTGCAACACATAACTAGCCGCGAAGAGGCGGGAAAAACAACGCATTCGAATTTTTTTTTTTATAAAACTTATCTCATTTGTTTATAAATATATCGCTCTCATTTCTGGTACCTTCATTTCTAGTCTAAAAAACTAGATGCTTCGTAAAATTGTTGAGACATCATCTTTTGAAGTTTATTATAATCAGAAATCCGCGGTGCGTACTCTTACCCACCTTTTCCTTATACTTATTAATTGATTTTTTTAAAAAAAGCCTTTATATAATGGTCGTTTTTCTATTTTATCAGTATCCTCCGTCTTGTGCTTCCCCACCCAAACTATTTAATACGCCTATATATATAAAAATGGGGATATTTTTAATTCTTATCTCAATTCTTATTCAATGGTCGTTTTAAGCAATCATTCTTGCCACTGACTCATTTAGAGTATGTCTCTAAAAATTGAGATGAAAAAGGTGAGAGCTCAATGCTTGGAACTTTCCACCACACAACTGAAATCGGCAACGCCTATTCAGAAATCCTTGTTATACAACTTTATTGGTTAGATCCCTTTATATTATGTTTGAAAAAATAATGCACGTGGTTTGACTGTGTATTAATATTATACGTAATTAAAGTAATGGTTTAAACGAGTGTCGAAAGAGATGTTCTCATTTGATCATTTTTGTCGCACCACGGTCATTTTCTGCACCCGAGGGCTAATTAGACCGGGACCTACAATTTATTGACAAATCCGAACGGCGGCCTGTTTTTATACTCATCGAGAGGTTGGTGCGCTAACTACTCGATGTGAGACTCCCTGTGGTAGCGATCTTTTATCTGTGGTCATGT
Source organism: Pholcus phalangioides (assembly GCF_987345545.1). Lineage (NCBI taxonomy): Eukaryota > Metazoa > Arthropoda > Arachnida > Araneae > Pholcidae > Pholcus > Pholcus phalangioides. The sequence goes on from NW_028301604.1 coordinate 59,884,769, forward strand.
AGCCATTTCTGTTGTACCCCTGTGTCAGGAAGGTTTCTGACAAGGACGAACCGGGTATCGAACTCACGACACCTCTTAGCATCCTTCGGTACTTTAGGCGAGTATCTTATCGACCTGGGCTCCCGCAAGACCTTGGTAACTCTGTTGGAAATTTAACATACATCGGGGGAAATGGCGCATCAGTTATAGATTATGCCATTTGCCACGCTGATCTCTATGCATCAGTGAAAAATTTCAAAGTTTTAGACAACCACGATTCTAACCATTTCCCTATCTCTCTTGAGATTTTAAAATATCCAAGAGTTTTCTGTAACCCGTACTAAACGTAAAATACTTTATATTGGAATGAACAAAAAAGGACAGAATGACAATATTGTTTCACATTCAATACATATGTTTGGGGATCGGGATACTAATTGGCAAACCTTGAAAGAAATAATTGTTCACGCAGCGAATGAAACAGGCATGATTCATCCTAACAAAAATTGGTTCGATTGGTTTGACGATGAATACTTGGAAGCTATTAAAAAACGGAATGATACTCTAAGCCAAATCCGCAAAACTAATTCTGAGGATCTTGCTCCTGAATATAAAAATATAGAAATTTTGTTATAAAGCTTTGCAGAAATAAAAGGGAAAATTTTATTCATTCGTCCAATGATTACTGTGGGTAACCCAAATAGTAAAATCTTTTGGAAATTCGTGGAGCGCAGTCCCGATTGAAACAAATTATTTCCGCTCCTTCAGCGTTACCTTGGGCTGACTATTTTACTAGCCTTTTCGAGAAAAAAACATTGTTTGGAACTTAGAGCTTTCAACTTCGACCATAAGCTGTATGACCAGGACCTGGATAAAGAGATTACGACATCTGAGGTATATAAAGCCATGAAAAGTGCACCTATTGGGAAATCTGGCATTGATGGGGAATCTCTAGTGAATTCTTAAAGAATGAAAATTTTTGCCCTTTTTTACATCGCTAATTAATCGTTTTTTTAACGATGAGAAAATTCCTCAGCACAATGGAGAACAAATCTGATTTTTCGATTATTCAAAAAAGGATCTAGGTCTCAGATCACCAATTATATACCCGTCCCTCACCCCAGCTTGTTACAAAATTTATACATC